>NW_028289008.1:0-1486263 GCF_059628265.1 Tinamus guttatus | reverse complement strand
GCTCTTGCCTTGGAAGAGCGGACGTTGCTGTTCCAAATCCTTCTGCAGGATTTCCAGAGCATCACTGACAAAGGTCTCAGCATGCATGTTTAGATCTGAGTTGAGCTTGCTAAAGGAACTGAGTTGCCAGCCCTCAGGTAAAGGCAAGGTGGACGGAGCAGGAGATCTCCCCAGTGCTGGAGGAGCTGCTGATATCTGAGCAGGCAGGAAGACAGGCATGGAAAAGCAGGACTTTAAAGGAAGCTGCTCATTCCCACGGTTGCCCATAACCCTCCTAGGAAAGATCAGCAAGTGTGCATCAGATGAGTGGACAGTGTGTGAATGGAGAACTGCTTGGATGGCAGAGCTCAGAGGGTTGTACTAATGGGTGCTGAGTCTAGTTGGAGGCCTGTGGCTAGTGGTGTCCCCTACGGGTCAGTGCTGGGTTTGGTGCTATTCACCTATTTGCTCAGTGCCTTGCAGGAGGCCCCCTCAGCAAGTCTGCACATGAGACAAAGCTGGCCGCAGTGACCGACACTCCAGAGAGCTGCGCTGCTTTGAGAGGGACCTGCAGAGGCAGGAGAGCTGGGCAGAGAGGAACCTCCTGAGACTGAAGAAAGGCAAGTGCAGGGTCCTTGCACTGGGGGAAGAATAACCTTGAGACTCCAGTAGAGATTAGGGGTGGAGCTGCTGGAAAGCAGCTCTGTGGAGAGGGGTTTGGGAGGTCTGCTTGACAGCCCGTCAAGCAGGAGGCAGCAATGTGCCCTTGTGTCAAGGACGGCCAAAGGGATGCTGGCCTGCATGAGGAGGAGTGTTGGCAGCAGGTGGAGGGGGCTGATCGTGCCCCTCTCCTCAGCTCTTCTCAGGCCACACCTGAACTCTTGTGTGCAGAAATATTGTGGGCTGCCCAGGACAAGAGGAATGTGGAGCTTTCAGAGAGCGACCAACTTAGTGCCTCAAAGATGATGAAGCAACTGGAGCATCTGTCTTATGAGGAAAGAGTAAGCGAGCTGGGCCTGTTTATCCTGGGAAGACAAGAGTGAGAGGGGAACTTATCAACAGGTACAAACACCTGTAGGAGGTGTAGGGAGGATGTAAAAAGGACAGGGTCAAACTCTTGCTGGCACCCAGCAACAGCCCAAGGGCTAAAGGATGCAAATTGCAACACAGTTTCAATGGGTACAAATTGCAACAAAGTTTCAACGTGCATATGAGGAATAGCTTTTTGACTGTTAGGGTGACGGAGCACTGGAAGCGGGTGTCCAGCGAGGTTGTGCAGGCTCCTTCTTTGGAGATCTTCCAAACCCTCCTGAGTGTGATCCTGTGCAACACGCTGCAGGGGTCCCTGCTTGTGCAGAGGGGGTTGGACTGATGATGTCAAGAGGTCCCTTCCAACGTCAACCCCTGTGTGACTGTGTGACTCGGGAGGGCTCTGCAGGCACCCAGGGTGGCAGTGATGTTGGAAGGGCAGCAGTGGGGTTTTGTCAGGCCGTAAGGCCTCTTCTCATGTGGCACCAAGTTTTTGCCATGAGCAGCTGGCAGATGGCCCTGCAGACGGCAGAGGGACAGAGCAGCCTCCCATCGTGGTCCCCAGCACAGGGCCCTTCCTGGCAGCAGCCCTTTTCTGCACCAGCTGCCTCCAGGGACACTGCCCCCCATGACGCGGTCCCTGAGCGTGTCCAGCCCTGCAGGGCCCTTGTGTCCCCCAGGGGCTCGTGGAGCTCGGCCCTGCATCTCCAGGCCCCGTGTCCCTGGGGTGCGACAGCTTCCCTTTGCCTGTGGCTTGGGCACTGCGGGGACACTTTGTGTGCAGCACCCGGAGAGTTGAGAGCTGCCGTGCGGTGGGACTGGGGCTTCTTTCCCTTTAGGCATCCCCAGGGCCAAGCATGAATGGAAGTGCCGGAAGGAATTTTTGCTGTCACTCCCCTGCCCTTGGTGCACACAGGGCTCCACACAGACACGTGCAGTGGGGATGCCTTTTGTGCCTGAGTTTGCTTGGAAAAAAAAAGCAACATATGAACAATGATACAGGAATATATATTTAAACAACAACAAAAAAGAATAACAACAACAATAACAACAACAATAATGACAACAACAACAGTAACAACAATATCAAAAATAATATAAACAATATCAACAACTAAGAACTACTGTGACACTACAGAGAAAAAAATCCACAAAATAGTCTAGGGACGGAGTCCTCACGCACAGCGCTTCCAGGCAGCAGCCAGAGTGAAGGGGAGCTTGTCCTGCAAGGGAAAAGGAGGCGTGAGCAGGGCCGAGGAGCGGCTCGGGGGCTCCCGTGGAGCAGAGGCTCTTTGGCGGCTGCGCGGGCTCTTTGGCAGCAGCGCTGCCGTCATTGGTGCCCTGGCAGAGGCTTGGCGTGGCCAGCGCAGCCCAGAGGCCGGCAGAGGGGCTGAGGCAGCAGGTGCCCAGGCCTTGGGCGCTCCTGCGCCCTGTGCAGCTCTGCCCCGGCGCCGCGGCCCGCCAGAGCGCCCGCACACCTGGGCCAGGCTCCCGCGCGGCTGCTCCCCAAAGGCAGCACGGAGCAGCGCCAAGGGGCCGGGCACAGCCCCAGCTCTGCCGTGCAGCCGGCAGCAGGGGCCAGACCTGGGGGCTGCAGCCGGAGCTCTCCAGTCCATGGGCTCCTCCTGGCTGCAGCCATCCAAGCTGCTTCTCCCCATGGTCTGGAAGAGAGCAGGAGACCTTGGTGGGGGCAGTGCGTGGGGAAGAGGAAGGATAAGGGCATCCAGGGCCTGCGGGGGCTGTACCTGGCTGCTGCCATAACTGAGCCACTCCATAGGCTCAGAATGGTCCCCTGAAGGCCCCCCATCCATGTACGGAGCCTGTAAGAGAGAGGAAGGCATCTTCAAGACAGGTCCCAGAGCTGGGGAGGTCTGGCCCCAGGGCCCCTCTTCCTGCAGCGAGAATCGGAAAGCTAGAAGGGGCCAACCCATCCCCAGCTGTCCATGTGCACCCGGCAGCAGCAGCAATACCTGGAGGGCACAGCTAGAGGACTCCCACTCCATGGGCTCCTCATCGTTGGTGCAACTGACCAGGCTGTCTGTTCCCGGACTCTGGAAGAGAGCAGGAGAGGTTTGTGGGGACGGTCATGGTGGCAGCGCTGGCTCTGTGCACGGGGTCTCGTGTCCCCTGTGTGCGCGGGGCAGGCGGTGCACAGAGCCAGGGCACCAGGCTCAGGCAGCAGCCCCCGAGGCCTTGGCCGCTCCTGGCCCTGGCGCAGCTCTGCCCCAGCACCCAGGCCTGCCAGAGCTCCCTGGCACCTCTGCCACCAGCCCTGCGGCTGCTCTCGCAGAGCCAAGCGCCAGCCGTCCCCGCGCAGCCTCTGCCTGCACGCACAGTACCTGCACCGAACTCTCCCAATCCATGGCTTCGACTTCACCTTTTTCCATTTTTTTCACTCTCCTGTGTCTGCAACGGAATGGAATTGTTTACATTTGCAGCCATGAGCACCAAGTGTTGCGCGGTGGCTTTGTGGCCTCCCCTGGGAGGCATCGCGCAGGCTGCCCTGCAGCCCCGCAGCTCCCCTGCATCTTGTGGGCACCACGGGTGGCCCCTGGTGCTGCGCGGCCCTGCTGCTCACCTGGCCTTTGCTGCTGCGTGGCCAGCACTGGGGCCACTGTGAGGCGCAGCCCTGGGAAGCATCCGTGTTCCCGTGGCGATAACTGCCCCTCTGGGATGTTCCACTGCTCCATGGGGGGAGGAGGGCAGCGGCAGGGCCAGGGGGTCTGCCGTGAGGAAGGGGTCTGCGTGTGCTGGACTCCCCCTGGCACTGCTGAGCCTGGCAGCAGAGAGCAGTGCGTGGCCTTGGGCTTGCTGGGGGTCAAGGAGGGCTCCTCACGCAGCCCCATGGTGCTGCTGGTGGCTGCCTGCCCAGAGGCCGGGCTGCACTTGGGGCTCTGCTTCCAACCCTGCAAGCAGCCTTGAACGCCTTGATCTTTCTTCCCTGCTCCCCTACTGCCCTTACAGCCCGAAGGAGTCAAGAAAGTTTTGGTTTTTTGTGGTCGAGACGTGTTCCTTGATGGTGCAATGAGCACCAAGGGCAGTTGTGCCCCGGGGCCAGGTGTGCATGTCCTCAGCAGAGCCCTTGTGAGTTGGTGGTGGCCTGGGAGCCCCTGGTGCTGGTGGGCTCCTTCTCTTGTCCTGCCACGCACCTTGCAGGCGCCATGTGCTGTGGCTGAGAGCAGCCTTGGTGCGGCTCCTGCACTGCTGCCCCTGCCACGGCTTCCTAGGGCTGCAGAGGGCAGAGCAGGCACAAATGTGCCCTGAGCAGCAGCAGGGACCTGCAGCAGCTGCAGCTCTGCCCAGCACTGGGCAGACCCTTGCGATCAATGTGTTTATTCTGTGCCCAGCTACTGCCCTCTCTCAGCACTTGTGTTGCCCTGGCGTGTTTGTCAGCAGCTTTACATATGTGGGTCTCCACTGGGTCCCTTTCTGGGAAGCAGTGTTTGGATGTGCTGCCTGGAATCATGCTGAGCGGTGGAGGGGAAGAATCACGTGTGCTTGCTGTTTTCGCCTTTGGTAAAGTCAATGAGATATGGAGAAGGCAACCTCTCTTGTGCCAGAGAAGCTGCTATTGTCTGCAGTGATCAGCTGAAATTCTTAAAAACATGCAAGAATGCTTGTTTGTAAAAGCTGGACTGTGAAATAAGCTTCTCATTCCCATCGTCTCCTGTAACATTGTTTTAGGGATGCTGGGAAGCTCAGGCGCGGTGGCTTTGGGGCCTCCCCTGGGAGGCATCGCGCAGGCTGCCCTGCAGCCCCGCAGCTCCCCTGCATCTTGTGGGCACCACGGGTGGCCCCTGGTGCTGCGCGGCCCTGCTGCTCACCTGGCCTTGCTGCTGCGTGGCCAGCCCTGGGGCCACTGTGAGGCGCAGCCCTGGGAAGCATCCGTGTTCCCGTGGCGATAACTGCCCCTCTGGGATGTTCCACTGCTGCGTGGGGGGAGGAGGGCAGCGGCAGGGGCCAGGGGGGCCGCCATGAGGAAGGGTCTGCGTGTGCTGGACTCCCCCTGGCACTGCTGAGCCTGGCGGCAGAGAGCAGTGCGTGGCCTTGGGCTTGCTGGGTGCCAAGGAGGGCTCCTCACGCAGCCCCATGGCGCTTCTGGCGGCTGCCTGCCCAGAGGCCGAGCTTCACTTGGGGCTCTGCTTCCACCCCTGCAAGCAGCCTTGAATGTCTTGATCTTCTTCCCTGCTCCCCTCCTGCCCTTACAGCCCGATGCACTCAAGAAAGTTTTTTTCCATTATCGAGACATGTTCCTTGGTAGCGCAATGAGCGCGAAGGGCAGTTGTGCCCCAGGGCCAGATGTGCATGTCCTGAGCAGAGCCCATGTGAGTTGGTGGTGTCCTGGGAGCCCCTGGTGCTGCTGGGCTCCTTCTCTTGTCCTGCCGCGCACCTTGCAGGTACCATGTGCTGTGGCTGAGAGCAGCCTTGGCACCGAGTTGCCGCCATTGGCAGATGGCAGATGGCCCTGCAGATGGCAGAGGGACAGAGCAGCCTCCATCGTGGTCCCCAGCACGGGGACCTTCCTGGCAGCAGCCCATTTCTGCACCAGCTCCCTCCGGGGACACTGCCCACCATGACACCGTCCCTGAGAATGTCCCAGCCCTGCGGGGTCCTGTGTCCCCCAGGGGCTCGTGGAGTTCGGCCCTGCATCTCCAGGCCCCATGTCCCTGGGGTGCGACAGCTTCCCTTTGCCTGTGGCTTGGGCACTGCGGGGACACGTTGTGTGCAGCACCCGGAGAGTTGAGAACTGCCCCATGGTGGGACTGGGGCTCCTTCCTCTTTGCGCATCCCCTGGGACATGTGTGAATGGAAGTCCCAGAGGGACCTTTTTGCTGGCCCTCCCCTGTCCCTGGTGTGTGAAATCCTGGGACTACACAGACGCACCTGCACTGGGGATGCTTTTTGTGCCTGAGCTCGCTTGGAAACAACACGGAACACTTAGTTAAACAATGATACAGGAATGTATATTTAAACAGCAGCAACATTCATAAAAATATCATAATGAAAATAACAAGAATAGCAACAGCAAAAAGATCAGCCATAAATTAACTCCCACGCCATAAATTAACTCTTCATCTACTGCTGAACTGCTGCTGGAGCCAAAGCAACCAGGGTTTGACCTTATCCCAGTTCCCTGTTTCTAAGAATGGGCTCATGGAAGAAGGAGGTAGGGGCAGAGGAGGATAAATTACATTATCAAATCCCCTTTGGTCTAAAAACCCTGGCACATCACCCTCTATAAAACTGGAAATGGACAATCAAACTGCACTTGCACTCCCAGCTCCAAGCGAGATGAGGGGACAGGCCGCCTTGCCTTCAGCAAGTCCAGCACAGGTTTTCCATCCTTGGGAAAGAGAGTCATTGAAAATATATTTACCAAGCTTGGTCCCTGGATAAGGGGAGTCATTCTTTCTGAGCTGGCAATGTCAAAGATGCCAAGAGCCCTTCTGTTGGCATCAGACAGACCAACATGTAGGGAGCAGAATGGAGCCTGCTCCGTCCCTTGGCAGCCCCGGCTCAGGGACCAGGTTCCCAAGGCAGCTCCTCCCGCTCTGCGGAGGCTTCGGGGTTTCCGGGGCCCATTTTGGGAGCGCCTCTCGGCTCTGTGAAATGGAGGGTGAGCAGAGGGTGCTCCCAAGCCAAGCAGGGACCACACACAGGCCACACCGTGTTCAGCCTACTTGTGTTGCCACCCTCCCAAAATGCTGCTGACATATTCCAAGAGAGGAGCACACTTGAAAGGGACAGCGACATTGCCAAAATCATTTCCAAAATTCAGAAGTTCCACTCAGAATTAAAAATCTACGTGGAGAAATTTGTCCATGAGGCTCTGGAAACCCTGAAGGTTTACCCTGGTAAAGCCCTTGAAAGACAGGTCAGAAGACAGCACTATGGAGAGTGGCCCCAAGGAATGGTTAGAAGAGCAGTGTGTTTGGCCTCTGTCTGCAGGAGATACAGGTGTGCATTGCAGAAGGCAGGTGGCGAAAGAGCCCAACTGGAGAGATGAGGACGGGAGCAACCTGGGGCAGGTCTTTGCAAAACCAGAAGCAGGGAAAACTCCTACTGGCAAGTTAGTGGAGAGACAACCAAGAACAAAGCTCTCTTCCATTATGATCCCTGGAATGGACGTGCTTTCAGAGCATGAGGCAGAGTCTCAAGAATCTGCAGAGAAACATTCAGCTCATCTGCTTCCATCCATCCACCAAAGCTCTGAGCATCTCGCTCAGAGCACACCCAAAGGCTGCAGAAACCTCTCGCTTTCCCCTCGCCACCTGCATCAAGACCTCGTTCTGCACTGCTGGATATCCAATCAAAAGCGAGGCCCGAGAGCACATGAGCTCCTTGCCCCTCCATGGCTCAGCAGTATTGCAGGCAGCTCCGAAGCCCCTTCCCAGAGTGGAGTCTGCAGGAGACCAATGCAGGTAAAGCTGGTGACGGACAAGCCAGAAGAACATGAATGCTGAGAGAGGGCATTACCAGGGCAGAGCATAAAGATGTCACTTCCAAGCACTGCGTGGACGTTCCTGTATTCCTGTGCTGCTCTGGTGATTTACACCTTGTCATGACAAGGACCAACAACTGCTGCGAGAGCTGCACGAGACCTTGTGTCCAAGTCGCGAGGCAGACGAGCCTAAGTTCTCCTCAAGCAGCCTACATGGGGCAAGGGCTCCAGAGTGCCTTTTCTCGGGGCAAGGGACTTGGGGCACTCCTGGGCTGCCTAGGCATAATCTGAGCAGGCTACGGTGTTCCCACTGCTTGCACTCACACGTGTGCTACTGCGCTCGCTTCCCGTCCCTCCCTTAGGGTGTCAGTGGAGGCAAGGCTGCTCTGCTTCAGAGTCCACCTGAAGCTTTTCCACAGCAGCAGCCGAATGCCCGCTGTAAATTCCATGGTGGAGCGGGCTACCTGAATCTATTTCAACTGCACAGGGACTTGGTCAACTGTGAACTCCCTCAAGGGTAATTCCATTCCCTGCTCTAGCCCCAGCTCCATAGTCATGTACTGGTGGGACATAGGTCCCTGCCGAAGCAAGCGCAGTAGTGACCCTCTGGGGCTTAGGGCTTCCTGAGACAGAGGTTCCCCAGCACCAGCATTTTCATAGCTGCCAGTGGACTCACCTTACGTGCCCTTGTCTAATGCCCCCTTCAGCCCCATTTTGCTTCTGCCTGCCATAAGGCCCCCCAAGATTCTGCCACTGGGAGCACCACAGTTCAACAACACTTTGTCCAAAGTATTCATTTAAATGGAGACCTCTTCCTTACCTGGCCACTCTGTGTGCAGGAATCCAGCAACATGAAGCATGGAACAGGTAGCAGTAACAAACACCACGGCGACGCGGTACTTCCTGGGACACCCTGAGCAGCAGACTAAAGACAACAGCCCTCCCCAGCCTAGGTGCTTTATGCCTGTAGTTCAGCGGTGTTGAGAGACTTCTGTGGTCACACCAACCACAAATAGCATGTGCTCAGCAGACAACAAATGACACCTTATGTCCCACAAATGGCTTACCAGTATATGGCACCTCAGAAGCCTCGCTGGTCCTCGTAAGAATCCTACCACATGTCACAGGAAGGAAGTTTGTTCACTTGTTGCTCTAGTTCTTCCTAGGGAGCATCGAGGCCCATGCAGAGCACCCATTACGGACAAAATACTTGTTTAGAAGGGATTGAGCAGCTGAAGACTTTCAACAGCCTCTCTTTCCACGTTCCCTTTGGTAACATCATGTAGGGGAAGGGACACGCTAAAGACCCATGGTCATAGCACCCATCTGGATGGACACGTCCTGTCCAACCCATTACAACGGCAGCAATCTCCCCCGCATCGTTGAGGCAGAGGTAGGAACATCTCTGGCACAAAGCGAGCTCTGAAAATGCTCAGTGAGATTTGCCGTGTGTGCAACCTGAGCTCCAAGGCCAAGTCCTGCCTGCACAAGCCTCTGCCTGGGGAAGACCAGCATGGTCTTCTTTTACTATTAATATCTCATAATCCAGGAATGAAATGATACAGCTAAAAAAACAATAATCTTATGATACACAAGGGTTTGGCAACAAACAAAATAAGCAAGGTAATGCACTTAACCGTTACTACACGAGCAAGAGAATAGCTATTAAGGAAAAGATACATCACCAATTGGCTAAATATATTACCATCATCCAGATCCGCAGTCGCTGGGGAGCCCCTCTTGCAGGGAGGATTTGAGAGCAATTGGGAGGTCTTACATGGTGCGTCCATCCGTAACTGAGGCCTCCAAAGTCACTGCAAGAGTGTCCAGTTTTTACAGAACCAAATCATCAAAACTTGCATTTTCTTTGTGAGCGGTAATATCAGGTATGACCTGCTTTCCCTATCATCCAGGACCGGGACCTGGCCAGAGCCCTGGCCTCGGAGGGGAGAGTTCCCTTCAAGGTCCAAGACACCTTGCAGGCCCACGAGGGGAAGCAGCAGAGCTGCAGTTCGTGGGACGCAGAGCAAAGGGCTGCTGGGGAGCTCAGTGCTGGGGCGGGATGTGCGTGCGTGGGGCGTCTGTCCCGCGGCGGGGGGAGACGGGCGGCAGGAGCCTGCGTGTCCCAGCACAAGGGAAGCCCGGAGGGTTCCGGTGGGATGAGGGGCGGGAGGGCGGGTGCTGCAGCCCTCTGTGACACGGCCTGGGCTCACAGGGGCACATTGCGCACGGCGTTGCGGACGCTGCCCTGCGAGGCCGCGCTGAGCCCAGGCGCGCGGCTGCTCTCGCCAGCTCTCCGCTCTCGGCAGCTGCTTTGCAGCCGGCAGAAGGCAGAGAGAGGCGCTCGCTGCGATAGCGCTGCGGGGCTTGCGGCAGTTGGGCAGGGGAGGAGCGCGTGCCAGGCACGTGGCACCATGGACTGCTTCTCCTTCAGCTTCTTCCTGTCGCTGTCTCCACGCCTGGCAAGATTTCAGAAGGAAGGTAAGGCCGGGAGGTCCCCGCCAGGCGGTGGTGGGCAGAGGACCATCCTCTGGCCGGGGTAGGAATGCGCTGGCAGGTTTTGTCCAGACGAGGGTCAGTCAGTTTGTGAGGAGGAGCTGAAGGGAAAGGAGTCCCACACTTAGAAGAGGCGGGTGCTCCTGTGGGCTCTGCAGAGGCACTCAGCAATGCTTGTGTTAGAGATGGATCGTTTCCTTTGGAGGATCTTGCAGTTGCCTCCTCCTGAGCTTGGCCCCTTGTCAGTGCAGCCTCTGCATCTGGTTTCTGCTGCGCGCAGCTGCTCCTGCCTCTGGAGGGGACGGGAATGTGCTCCGAGCATGGAGACACCTGCCCATTGCGGATGGGAGGCTCCCTCGTCACAAGGCTTCCCTAGGTCTGGAGTTTTGTCTCCATACCCCTGCTGGGATGAGCAGAGGGCTTCTGCTTGCAAGTCCGCACAAATGTCAGCTCAGCAGGGCCCTCCAGCACAGGGCCCCTGGGGGATGGTGGTGGTGGGTGCCACCTGCGGCTGCTTGACCGGGAGCGGGCGAGATGGGGGTGATCTTGCTGAATCCCAGCACGGCACGTCTTTCTCTTGCCCCACAGATGTCGTTAGAGTTTGGGAGAGCGTGTGCGAGTGCTACCATCAAGCACTCATGCTCAACAAGGTGAGTCTGCATTGCTCTTCCCCCCGAAGAGCTGCCTGCCCCCTTCCATCCTAACACTGAACATCACCATCCTCCTCCAGCAGCCCTGAAAGCAGGAAAAAGGCCCCCGACGGAGCCTGCAAAGCGCCGCTGCACAAGCAGTGTGTGAGGTTGCTCCTTTGGAGCCTTCTCGAGCTCTCCCCATCACACACGGCCACAGAGGCTGTCATGCTCCTCAGATGTTCCCACATGGTTGTCCCTGCTTGGAGCTGCTGAGGCTGAGGGTGGTTTAATCCGCTTGTCCCTCACCAAGCGGCTCCTGGAAGTGAGGAGGACGTTGAGGGGGAAAAGGGTGGAGTGCCGGGCTCTTCTCCAGAGCTCTCCCCAGGGCTCCATCTTGATGCCCTTTGGAACCTCAGCGGTGGAGAAGCCACCAAGCTCCTGTAGTGTAAGCTGTCAAGTCACCAGTGGCTTCTTGTGCTTGAAAA
The DNA here is from genome assembly GCF_059628265.1 of Tinamus guttatus. Taxonomy (NCBI): domain Eukaryota; kingdom Metazoa; phylum Chordata; class Aves; order Tinamiformes; family Tinamidae; genus Tinamus; species Tinamus guttatus. Next base: position 1,475,200 of record NW_028289008.1, on the reverse strand, counting down.
ATTACCCTGTGTGCACCCTTCTTGCTCCTCTCTTTGCAGACTGTCAAGCTACCAGGTGTGGGTCACCTGTACGTCAAGCAGGACTACTTCTGCTATGTGAACAAGCAGGCGTTCAGTGTTCAGAGACCCATGTTTCACCTGTATGAGACAGTCATGATGAAGAACAAGCTCCGCTACAGTAATAGGCCGTTTCCTGGTAAGAAGGGAGATTCAAGTGTGTGCTCGGGCTTGTGTGGCAGCGGGGTCCGTGCTAACCCGTTTGGTAAAAGCTGAGCAGAGCGGTGAAGCAGAGCTGGGAGGGGTGGTCTCCCCCACGGCCGTGCAGGGCTCGAGGACCCCGTTGGTGCTGGGTGTGGGTCAGCGAGCGGTAGGGGCCGTGTTGGGGAAGTTCTTCCCTTGCGCTGAGGCCGTGACCTCTTTGGAGGGAAGAGCCGCGCGTGCGGGGCCAGGGCCGTTGCGCCCGCAGGCAGGAGGTTGGTGGCTGCGAGGAGACAGGGTGAAGGGGAAGGGGCCGAGACGCGTCCTGCGGGGGCGGCCGCGGTGCTTGCGCGGGGCTCGCAGCCGGCTGCAGGGCTCTCGAGGTGCTGATGTTGCTCGCTGCTTTGCTTGCAGGCCCTTTGGAAGGCGCGGAGCTCAACTACGCCCGCATCGCGCTGCTCACGCGCATTCCTGAGCGCGACGTGCGTGCTTGCGTTGATGCAGCCCTGCAGTGGCTTGAGCAGGCTTTGGCTGAAGGAAAGGATTTCGACTTTGTTTTCCCGAACATCGGCGTTCTTGTGTGCCGAAAAAAGAACATCGTCATGAGATTCTTGGAGGAATTTATCCAAGAAGTGGATACGACGGGGAACCTGGCAAAATCCTTCCTCACGGTGCGTTGGGGTTGTTTCCAAGGCTCCCTCTGCTTCTTTGGGAATGGGCTGCCCATCTAGCCCCTGGGGCTGCCCTTCATTTTGAGGAAGGGCCGGTGCCCGCAGAGCTCTGGCCTGGCCTGGAGGAGCCAGAAAGGCTGGCAGCACCGGCCCCGCTTGGCCGAGCTTTGCTGGGCCGTGGCCATGTGCTGGGCCCGGGGCTGCTGTTGTGGGAGAGCCCTTGGCGAGGGAGCTGCCGAGAGGCAGCTTCTCGCGCGGGCGCTGGGCAGTCGGTGCCGTTGTGAGCAAGGGGCCCGTTGTGTGCAGAGGAGCTCACGCGTCTCTGCGCCTCTTGCAGAAGCGAAAGCTGCGGCCTCTGATCATCAGCAGCGCAGAGAGGGCTGTTTTCCGCATGCCTCTGGAAGGGGTCTTTGTGTTCCCACAGTGAGTATGTTTGCTCGTGCCGGCGCTGACTGCGCAAGCGGCTTCTCCTCTCCCCTTCGTTAGGGCTGGCGAGAGCTGCTGAGGGCCCCGTTGCCAGCCTGTGTCTCCTCCCGAAGCTCTGGGAAGACCTGGGTCCTGTGTGGGGTTGTCAGGGCAGTCCGTGCTCCCTCTTGCTTCAGTGGCCCTCCGTGCGCCTCGGGGTGGAATGACGTGTGGGAGGACCTGCTTTCCATTCCCACATGTGCTGTGGGAGAGATGCTTGGGCACTGCCTGGCATACCCACACCTTCATCTGCTGCTTCCCTTTCTCATGGGGAGTATAAAAACAAGAGCCAACCAGGCAAAGCCTAAGATGTCCCTCCTTCCTGCATGTGTTTTGTCCCCCTGAAAAAGTGGATCCCTGTCTGACCTAGAAAGGGCCCTGGATGGAGCCTCTTGTGCCCTCAGCTTCCCCAGCTCCACTGGCATCGTGTTCTGTCCTCTGCTTTGGAAAAGCGGAGGTTTGGGAGCAGCTCTCCACTCCATGTGTGAGCAGCTGCTCAGGGGAGGCCACAGGGGCTTGTGCTGCCCCTTTCTGAAACTGCTCTCACCTTCTTGCCTCCAGGTTTGTGCGGAAATTCCTGCTTTCTGCAAAGAAAGCATCATCAGAGCGGGCTGGTAGAAAAGGTACTGTAGCACAGCACACACTAGAGGCAGGGGACAAGGGACTCTGTGTGTGGGTCCCTGGGACACCGGAGGGTCTCCCATGCCAAACAGCCTCTCTCCAGTGGGGCAGGAGTCGAGCCGACCCCATTGCAGAGTGTGGAGTAGAGAAAGGAATGGCCCAAGAAGAGCCCAGGACCAGAGGGCCCTTTAGAAAGAAAGGGTTGGACAAGCTGAGGGGTGGGAGAGGACTGAGGAGCGCCAAGGAAGCCGGGCTGTGAGGCCGGAATAGCCGGTGCTTGGTCAGCCGCAGCCCGTGAGCGTGCAGGCCGGCACGTCCTGCTCGTGGAAGTGTCCCCGAGGGGCAGGTGTGCAGAGCGTCCTTGTTCACTACCTGCAGGGCGCCTGGCTGCCCAGGGCTTCCTATCCCGCCAAGCTCTTCCTCTAGTGCCGAGAAGGGAGGAGGAGGAGGACATGGCAGAGAGGATGGCCAAGGACTGGTGGGCTGGAGCGCGTCGCGTGAGGTGAGGCTCCTCCAGAGGTGTCTGTGCTCGCGTTGTGCTCCGGGCCTTGCACAGGGAGCTGTTGTGTTGCGCTCGCTGCCTGGTCTCGTGCTGGGCACTTCTTCTTGTGTCTTGGGGCCTTTAGCCTTCTGCTGCAGGGAAGCATGTGGCCGTTTTCAGAGCCTCCCACGTGAGATGGTTTTGCCTCTGTGCCCTCCTAATTTATAGGTTTGTAGATAAGCAGAAGACCAGAGAAGGCGACGCCAAGGAGAAGGGTGTCCAAAGAGGTGACGTACCCGGTGAGCCCGCTTTGCAGAGGGGGGACACCAGGCAGGGGTGGGAGGAGGAGCCCGTGGGGAGCAACGTGGTGCTCTGGAAAGGGAGGGCTGGGAGCCAGAAAGGGACAAGGGGCTGCTAGGAGGGCTGATTCAATCCCTGGTTGGCCTTGCATGCAGTGGGCAGCCTGTTCTCCTTGTGGGAGATGTCCTGCAGATGCCCTTGTGAAGAGCTTCTGTGCTCTGTATTTGCAGGACGTCCTGCTGGAAAGCGCCTGCTGTCACGAGCACAGGTTTCTCCAGCGCGCCCCAGGCATGCAGGGGTGATGGGAGCAATGCTGCCCAAAGCAGGGTGTGCAATGGGAGCAGTGAGGTGAGGGTCCTGGCGCCACGGCTTGGGGAAGCCTGTGCTTGCGTTGGGTTGCTTTGTGAGCACAAGCTGCAGAACCTGCTCCTCATGGGAGCTCTGGTGCTTTTGCAGTGTGCTGCCACCAGCAGTGGGGAGCTGTGCACAGAGAGCAGGAGAATTTGTCAAGGAGACATCTCCTGAGGCCACGCTCCCTGCTTTGGACAGGCACAAGAGAGACCTGGTAGGTGGTGGGGATTTAAGCAATGCTGGTGACAGCCTGCAGAGTAGAGAAGCAAATCTGTACGGCCAGGGAGGCCTGGAAGACCCCTTCAGATGCGTTCATTCCCTTAGCTCCTTTGGCCACAGTCTTTGGTCTTGCGAATGGCTCCATTGTTTGTGCCCTTGGCGTTCCTGCTTGCCTGCCCATGGCCATGAGGGAGGGACAGAAGCGATGTTTGTGAAGGGAGCGGTGTTGCCCCTGACCTCCTGTCCGTCTGAAACGGCTCCTGTCTGCTTGTCTGCCACAATAGCTGCGACCTGAAGCAGAGCAGCGGCAGCCACAGCACCGCGGTGCCTTCCAGCAGGGCCACAGGAGGAAGGAAACTGGAGGCCGTCCTGCAAGAATGGTGGTTCCTCCTGGCCTTCCATCTATATCGGAAAAGAAAGCGTCACCAGGCCTGGAGATGCCACGGCAAGAGTAAGTGTGTGGCGTGTCCCAGCATGGCCTGGCGTTGCTGAGCGCCCAGGAGCAGCGTGGGGTGTGCGAAGGCTCCTGCTGCCCGGGGAGGAGGTGCCAGGCACCGCTTTGCCCGGCTCCGGGGTGGCCGGGCTCAGCTCCAGGGAGCGCGTGGGGCTGGCGCTGGCTGCAGGGGCTGCGGGCGGCAGCGGGAGCGCGAGTGCAGGGGCTGCGGGCGCGCGGGGGCAGCCAGTGTGCAATTCCTCCCTGTCCTTGCAGCGTGCTGCCGGCGTCAGCCCTCCGGGGTCTGCAGCGGGCGCAGCCCTATGAAGCCTGCCGGGAGGAGTCGAGCTGGCTGCAGGCCCAAGGGCTGTGGAGAACGGGCCAGCAGCCCTTCCTCTGGTAAACGTGTGCCAGTGCTGGCGCCTCTGTCCTGCGGGGCCGCTCCGCTTGTCCCGCCGGTGGTGCCGGAGGAAACGCTGCGCTTGGCTGCGGGCGCCGTGGCCTGCGGAGCGGCGGCTGCGGGGATGGGGGATGCAGGGGCTCTGCGCCCTGCGGCTGCCGGCACCAGTGACTGAGCGGCTTTGGCTTTCTCCCGTAGTGTCGGGAAGAAGATGGAGACCCGGGAGAACGGAGCAAAGCGCGAGGCCTTCCCGGCGCTGCGGCACACACGGGAGCAGTGCAAGCAGGAGAAACCCCAGAGACCTGCACCACGGCCCTGAGAAGTGACTCCCGAGGGGCCGTGCGGACACCGCAGCTCCCACTGGGGCCTTGGCAAACGCTTCCGTGCCCTGAGAAATGCAAAATAAAGAGCACTGCTGCCCGCTCCCAGCTGGAGGAAACTCGCAGTGTACGGGTCCGGAGGGTGTTGGAAAGGGAGCTCCATTAAAAGTCCTGTGCGAGGGAGGAGATGGGAACACGCAGGGAGGGGAAGGGTGATGGAGACTGCCTTGGAAAAGCAGCTCTTGGAGCCGAGTGTTGCGCGCTCAGCTCCGTAGGTACCTCCTGGTCGTGTGGTGGAATTTCCTCTGATCTCAGGGCCCTCAAATGCCTCCTCTGTGTCGCAGTCGTGGTGGCCAAAAACACTAACAACTGGGGTAGATGCAACACAAACTGCGCTTTATCGGTCTCCAAGTACATTATTTATACAGAGCCTTCCTCGTCGTGGCTGCTGCTTATTGGTGAGGACTACAAAGGACAGTAGCTAGTGACAGAGTTATGATCGGATGATTCTGAGCTTGGCCAGTTTCTGCTTCATGGCCAAAACCTCCTTGAACTTGTTAATAACTTTCTGCTGTCTCCGTGTGAATTCCCTGTCTCATAGATACACTCTAATCTTTTCAAGACTAACGCTCTCTGCTAAGGGAGCCAGGGATTCCACAGACTGGCTGTAATCCCTGACAATTCCCCTTTTTGTATTTGTGCTACAAAAATGGCACTAACTATGGATTGTGCCGTGGATCGCATCAAGCCTAATCGACTAAGCGCCGAGCTGCCCTGGTGAAAAAAGCGATGAGATAATAAAGCCTGTTGGTGTTTGTGAGGGAGCAGACACAAGGGCATCAGCCCTAGCATTGCCCTCAGTGGAAAAAAAAAAGAAAAAAAAAAGAAAAAGAAAAAGAAAAAAAGGCAATGCAGTATAGAATGCCTAAGGTTGGAAGGGACTGTAATCCCTGACAGTTCATGACTAGGCACAAGATCCTGTGGGGACTGGCATGGTGATGGCTTTGGGATTCCTACTCAGTTCTCTTGTGACCTCCAAAGGGGAACAAAAGTTCTTACAGGAGCAAAGAGAGAGGCCTGCAGGCCCCTCAGGAAGGCCCTCTCAGTACTGCTCTGCTCCTTGGAAGGAGCATGGAGAAATGGAAGGAGCTGGGGCTCCTGCTCAAGACAGCCCAAGCCTAGCAGATTGGTGAGTGCCTGGTAAGGACAGCCCCAAAGCCCTCAAGACCTGCCCTGCAGAAGGGCCTTCTACCCTTGTCCTCTCCCTCCTTGCCAACCTGCCTGGTGCCAGCCCATTGCTGTGGGCTCTGGAGCTGCACATGCGCTCCCCTTCCTCCATCACGCTGCCCCGGAGGGCTCTTCCCAAGGGCCATGATCTCTCACTGGCCCAAGGATGGGGAAGGAAGCCCTGGCCAGCACATGACATGATTAGCGTTGAGGTCCAGAGCGATCCCCCCAAAGCAGCCCACTCTGCTGACCCGGGTGGCAGCATGGCCTTAGTGCCTGGCACTGTGGGAGCACGGCCAGTATTGTGTTCAGTTCTGGGCTCCACAGTATAAGAGGGATGTGGAGCTGCTGGAGAGTCCAGCGCAGGGCCACAAGGATGATCAGGGCCTATGAGGAGCGACTGAGGGAGCTGGGCCTGTTCAGCCTGGAGAAGAGAAGGCTGAGAGGGGATCTGATCAATGTCTGTAGGTACCTCAAAGGAGTGAGGAGGATGGTTCTCACCTCTTTTCAGTGGTGGCCACTGACAGGACTAGAGGAAATGGCCAGAAACTAAAGCATGAAAAGTTCCACAGGAACTTGAGGAAAAAATTCTTAACAGTGAGGGTGCCAGAGCACCGAAATAGGTTGCCTTCTCTGGAGATCTTCAAAACCCGCTTGGACGCAGTCCTGTGCCACATGCCCCTGTGTGTGTAGGGGAGTTGGACTAGATGACTTCTAGAGGACCCTTCCAACCTTAAGCATTCTATGATTCTATGGAGCTGCTGTGCCCACAGTGGGCCTTGGGGTGTGGGGTGAGTGCCCCCAGCTCTGCAGCCCCCTGTGGTGGGCACTGCTGTGGGGCCACCCCCAGCCTGGGCTACTCTGCTGTTTGCTCTGGGGAGAGGGCAGGGGAGGTGGCAGAGCTGGGGAGGGTCTCTTCTGGGCTAGAGAGAGGGCCCAGGAGAGGAAAACATTTGCTGAGCTGGGTGTCCTTAGTTGCATGGACTGACTGTAAAGGAGCCTCAGGGCATTTGTCGCAGAGTGGTCTCTCACTTTGGCCATTTCCAGCACTAGCCCAATGCTGGACATAGCCAGGACTTGGCAGGGACAGATGCTGGGGAAGGCTGTCCAAGCGGGAGAGCTGTGGAGGCCTGAGACACAAGGGGCTGTTGTGAGGTCCCTACTGAGGAGACCTTTCGCCATGCCAGAACACACCATGTCCTGTGAGGTGCCTGCCCAGCAGAGCCATGGGTGTGCAGGGCGCCAGGGATGGGAGCCACAGGGCTCCTCACTGCTCCCCTGCCAAAGAGACTGCCAGGGGAGCAGGCCTGCCACCACCCCCGCATTGCCATCTCCTGTCCCATGTCCCCACACCATTAGGAGCAGCAGTGCTGCGGGAGCTGGCACAGCCCTACAGCCACTGCCTCACCCCCAGCCCTCCCCGCCAGGCATTACAACCACCTTCCAAGTAGGACAGGAAAGAGGATCTGGGTAGTGGTGGGCTGCTCAGTGTCACCTCAGTCCATGGGAAATAAATCATTTTGTGAGCTCATTCCAGCCACAAGAAGGGCTTGAGAACAGTCAGCATGAAGGCCTCAAGGGAAACGTGTGTCTCCCCAACGTGACTGCTTCTGGGATGGGATGACTGGTTGTGTGCACAAGGGGAGAGTACCATTTAGGAATGCCCTTGATGTGCTTTTCCATAACATCTTTGTAGATAGACTGGGGAGACGTGGGGTGGAGGCATCGGGAATGGAGCATGTGGGAAAGGAGTTGGACGTCATTTAGCTCAGAGGGGAGAAGAGTGGGGCAAGTCCATCTGACTCATGTTACCAGTGATGTTCTTCAGGGGTTGATACTGGCGTCAATGTTGTTTGTCATTATGAATGGCATAGATGAGAGGACAAAATACGCTCTCAGTCAGCTCATGGATGAAGCCAAATTGGGATGAGTGGCTGACATGTTGGAGGGGCAGAGTGCCCTTAGGACTGCTAAGCAGAGGGAGAGCAACAGGTTGCAGCTGATATGGAATGATGGAAACACGGGTTGCTGAAGCAAGTCCTGAAGCTGGGATGGAATAACCTCATGCAGGAGGACAACCTGGGGCTCACTGGATGGAAAGCAGCTTTGCAGGAAAAGATTTGGGGGGCCTGGTGGACAAGAACATGGCAAAAAGTCATCAGGATGCTGAGGTGTCCTGACAGCCTCAACCAAAGAGAAGCAAAATAACGAGAGGGCAGAACTGCAGACTATCAGTCTGGGAGAGAGCAGTATGATCAATGGCCCAAGTGCTGCAAACATTTTAAAACAGACGGAAAAAAAATGGCATTAATGCCAGGTGTCAAGTGACTGGAGGCGGATGAACCCATACTTACTCAAGAGTGACAGAATTATGACTTTTAAGTGACAGAGCATACTTTTGCAAGACTAAAGTCTTGCATGATTTGCATGTTTTCAGTTAAAGTACACTGGAAAGAAGAAAAAAAGCATCCCCCAGAAAACAACAAAGCAAAAGCCTTCCCATTGGCTGTGGGATGAAGCCCGAGTTTACTTTGAAGGAGAAAAGATTAGGAATGAATCATGTGCAGGTGGCTATAAACTACCTGATCTCTTCTGCTTTCAGGCAATACTTCTGGTCACTCCTGTGTCTACAGTGCATAATAGATCAGAACTTTGGAGAAGGAAATTAGTTCACAAAAACAACCTGCTGATAATCGGGACAGCCTGGGGAGCCCACTGAAGGAGTAAGTGTATGTGACCTAAACCCACAGCAGAAGCCTGGGCAAGCTGAGTAGCAGTCACCCTCCTGAGGTGAAAGGGTCCCAGTGCCCAGGCTGCACACGTTCTCCTCTGATTGCTTGTGATAAGGGCTCATGACACACACCACTGGGTGAAATGAATTTCTGTGGCAGAGTTGGAAGACAAAAGTAGGAATGAATCAAAAAAGGGGAATGCAGTCCAGGAGTCCTACCAGTACACATCCCCAAACACAGGTGGATCTCAGACCCTCTCGGGCAAGCCCCTTTCTGCAATGATCGGCAGCAGCTGGGAGGAGATGCCTCTGGTGGGGTGCAGGGCAGCTGTATTGCTCTCTGGGTAGACAAAGAGATCTCAGGCTCTTGTTGCAGCATTGCAGAGCAGCTGTCTGCTCAGAGGCCTGCAGGGGAAGAGGGACAGAGCTCAGGGCTCATGGGGTGAAGGTGGTGACGTGTGTCTGGGGCCAGGCACTGCTCTCTCCTCGACCTTCTCCTAGGAAAGCTGTGCAGAAGCAGGCATACCCTGGAGAAAAACCTTTCCTATGTTCCTGGGACCAGTGACAGGGTCCCTTCCATGTGAGAATGGGACATGCCAGCAGCAGGGCCATGGCTGCCATTCGTACTCTGAGGTCATTTCCGCCTGAGTACCTGATAGCCGCAAATTCTGACTCTGAGGACACTTATTGCTCTGGATAGGCCAGAGAGGGCTCTTAGCTCCCACAAGCTGTTGTGATGTTACTTCAGTGTCCAGTGGTGACAAGCCAGAAAAGGCCCATGGTTTGGATGTTGGTTGTGTTGGCCTTTCTGCCTCAGGACCTGGTAGGCCAGCGGCAGGCAAATGGCCTGGATGTTTGTTAGTGAGGTCACTGTTGTGCCTGTTCCTGTTAGGCCAGAAGCAGGGATATGGCCTGGATATTGGTAGTGAGGTCACTGCTGGCCCAGTCTTTGATAGCCCAAAAGCAGGGATAGGCTCTGAGGGTGACTGTGAGGTCACATCCTTCTCTGTAGACTTGACGCCATCAGGAGGCTCTGGGTTGCTGAGGTTTCTTGTGACATCACCTCTGTCCCTGCTGCTGATAGGCCAGAGCCAGCTGAAGGTTCCAGGGCACATTGTGAGGTCACTGCTGCCCCGTGCGGGATTGGCCGGTAGCAGGACCAGCCCCAGCCAAGGGCCTGTGAGGTCCCCTCAGTGTGAGCAGCTGATCAGAGGACAGGGCTGTGACATGGACTGTGCGGACACGTCTGTCTGTGTAGAGGACAGGCTGGAAACGCTCTGGCCGTGCAGGGCTGTCCCCAGAGCGAGTCCTGGAGATGGAGAAGGAGCAGCAGGTGAATGGCTGATCCTCGTCCATGGACGGGATCCCTGGAGCGCAGGACCGCACGAGGGAGGTGAGCAGTGGGGCTGGAGGCAGAGGCGGCAGCAGGAATGGGACCTGCATGGAGAGCACGAGGATGGTGGGGAAGGAGATCTGGACCAATATAGGCAGGCAGGAGCTTCTCCAGCGAGGGGACACGTATTCCTGGCCATGGGCATTTCCTCTCACACAAAGCAGCCCAACGGGCACTCTCTCCTGTGCCTGACGCTGGTTCAGGAAGAACAAGGTGGCACTGAAGATGTCTATGGGCCTTGACAGCCTTTGATGCAGCCACCCAGAGGTCCTCATTAGCCCATTACCTGTTCATACCATGTGGTGGGATGAAGAGGAGTTCAGGGGAGGAGAGCTAGAAGGGTTTGCGAGTGCAGAGTCTGGAGCAGAGACGAGGCAGGGCCGGGGTGCCTCCCATTTATGCAGCACCCTGGATGTAGACGGGATGGGCTTTCCCTACAGCCAGTGCTGGAATGTCTGTGTTTGGGTACAGGACAGAAACGTAGGATGTCCTGGGGCACTTATCCAGCAATCACTCCAAGGGGACATGGTTTTCCTGTAGGTCCCCTGCTGTATCTGCTAGAGACGTGTGGTTGTGCTGGACACCTCACCCTGCATCTCCAGTGATTAGAGTGGAGCTTTGAGAAGGAGCTTGTGTGCAGATCGCTGTGCTCTGCTCGCTTCAGTTTTGGCAAGGGAAATCCCACCACTTGTGTTTTTGTGGAGTTTACAGGAGGGATCTGAATACGACTTCAGATCCAGGCCTAGACAGGTACTGCCCAGATTGATATTTCTGAATCAGCACCTGGACCATATGTCAATGAACTCCCCACTTGTTCACTCCTCGGTCTTCTGTCCAGTTAAGGGATGTGAAATGAGGCTTCCAGAGTGGGGTATTTCCAACTTTCATAGATAGTCATCCTTTGATGCAATAAATTGCCATGTTGAAATAATCTATCTCCAATCATTAGCAAAGGACAACAGGTGATTATTTTAGTTTATTGAAGTGAACTTTTCCCAGGAGTAGGGGGCACGGGGGACAGAGAAATTGGTGAGTTCAGCTGGGCCTCTGCTCCTGAGCGGGGCCAGGCTCCTGGGACGGAGGCAGCTCGTGGCAGCCTGGCAGCACTGCCCAGAGACAGCCGAGTGCAGGAGCAGCTCCTGTGCCAAGAGCAGCAGGGCTGCGGGCACTGCCTGCTGCTGCGGACAGGGGAGGAGAGAAGGCAGTGAGAGGGGAACAGCAGTGTGAAGCGGGAGGACAGACCAGAGCTCACTGTGGAAGAAGTCCTCACAAAGCCTTGCATGGTAAGACTCTGGCTGAGGGGCATAGCAAGAGGAGGAGATGATTCCGAGCAGGGATTCCCTGATGCACCTTGGCAGGGTGCTCCTTTCTTCCAGAGATAGCTGCAGGGATGTGAAGCTGGGTATGAACACGGGTCTACCCAGGTTTCTTAGAGCAGCATCTCTGTGCCCTAGGAGTCACCCAGGGCAGTGACTCTGCTCCTGCAAGGGTCAGTGCTGCCCAGAGAAGCTCTGAGTGACAGGGATGCCCCCAGCCGGGCAGGATCATCCTCCTGTTGAGAGAGTGCTGTCTGGGTGAAGTCTGCTCACTGCTCTAGTTCATTCTCAGGATGTGTCTGAAGGGTCTTTCCAAGAGCAATTTCAAGAGAAGGGCTATTTCCAAGGGCAGGAGCTTTTCACCTGCTGGTTGCACTTTCAATTTTCTCCCTAATTGCAGCAGAGAGAAAATCTGTTCTGTCAAGGACCTGGGACTCCCATCCTTCACTCTCAGAGATCAGTAGGCCTGTGAGAATGCTCACAGAACCCCTTCAACCCACCTTAGCCTGCAGCCAGCATCAGCATCACCTTTGTGGAATTTATTTTACTTGCTCCTTACAAACTACCTGCACAGAGATGCCCTTGCACAGTGCTCTGTTCCCAGAGGTTTTTGCAGAATAGAACTGAGTATACAAAAGGTGTCATATGATCTATGAACATAGACTCCAAAGAAATGTTGGGACAGAGAAAGATGCCAGCAGGGACTGCTATGGGCAGCAGAGATGGACAGGGAAGGAGAGGGAAGTGTCCATCACGATGGGAGGATGGATTTGGGGAAGTCATGGTCAGTCCCTCCATTGCAGACACCGTCCTCTGAGCAAGCCCTCCAAGTCTCCTCCGCCACCCAGCAGCATCTCTGCCCCAACAGCCTTGGGGTCTGGGCCATGAATCCTGCCCTTTGTGTCCAGACCTCGGGAGAGGACAGGGACATCCCTCCTGCTATGGACATTTTTCCTGCCTGCTGACAGAGGGACTCGAGCGCCTTGCCTGCAATGTCACCATCTGGCAGGTGACATGTCCTGCTGGGTGAGGTGAAGGTGTTCCTGAGCGCCCTTCTGCCTCCGTCTCCTTGCCTGAGTTGGCATTAGGGTCCTGGTGTTGTTGCTCCTTCTTGCCCCTCCTCTCCGTGTTGCTCTTGTTCTTCTCTTGGGCTCCCTGGGGTTGGTGGGTTTTCAGTGCTAGTTTGGACACCTGCCCTGCAAGTTGTGGAAGAGAGGAATATGCATGGGCCCCCCTCTAACTTGTGCAGCTCCAGGAAATGCCATCTATGGGGTTAGGGATGGAGCTGACTCTCCCTTATGCAGAGCCCATCTTCAGTGCACCTTCATCTGACCATTTCTCTGTCATATTCTGCTAGACTTTGAGATGTCCTCAGAAGAGGGTCATTGCTGTCCCCAGCTGTCTCTGTTGATGTCCAAGACACCTGTGAGGAATATGCACAGACGCTGAGAGTGTGGAAAGAGTATTTGGAAACTGTTCATGGGCAGCTGAAAAATAGCCCCATGTGTCCTTGGCTACAAGTGGAACATGGAGATTTCCTTCAGGTGCTGGGAGAAAGGGAGAGAAGTTGGAGATCTGTGAGTCTGAAATTGGACTTGTTTGCTCCTAGCAGGGGTGGGAAACTTTTCAGGGAAGCACACAGTTTTAGGGAAACACACAGAGTGATCATCATGCAGCTCGAAGAGGTGTGGGCACACGACAACTGGAACGTAGGCAAATAGGCAGATGATCTGTCCTCACTCTGCACAAGGTGACTATGAATCCAGGTCTCACAGGATTCCCAGTAGAAATGCTGAGAATTTCTGCCTTTGACAAGCATTCCCCAGGGGCGAGTGCGGCAACTCAAAGAAAATAACAAATCCCCTCCAAAATCCCCAAACTGTGCTCTCAACACCCATTTTTTAGAAGAGGTGGTGTAGATGCTGACAATCTCTTCTAGATGCCAAGAGGATTTCACCTGAAAAACTGTGAATCTCAGAGCTCCCTGTTGTCCCCTTCCCACTACTTCAGAGCAGGACAGATGTCCATGGAGCCCACAAGAAGATGTTCCTGCTCCTCATATCACACATTCAGTCACCCCAAACTGGAGCTCAAGCAAGGAGCTGCACAAAGATCCCCTCGGTAAAGAGATGCAATTTGGGAGGTGTATTAGAACTGGAATATTGGCTTTTTTACTGGAAAAAAATCTTTGTAACATCAATATCTTTTCTTCTTTGTCCACAAAGCCTGGGGACAGAAAAATGACCAACAGCAGTTCCTTCAACGAGTTCCTCCTCCTGCCATTTGCAGACACGCGGGAGCTGCAGCTCTTGCACTTCTCGCTCTTCCTGGCCATCTACCTGGCTGCCCTCCTGGCCAACGGCCTCATCATCACAGCCGTAGCCTGCGACCACCGCCTCCACACCCCCATGTACTTCTTCCTCCTCAACCTATCCCTCCTCGACCTTGGCTCCATCTCCACCATCGTCCCCAAATCCATGCACAATTCTCTGTGGGACACCATGGCCATTTCCCACTTAGGATGTGCTGTACAGGTCTTTATGTTTGCCTTTTTCATGTCAGCAGAGTTTTATCTCCTCACAGTCATGGCTTATGACCGCTACGTTGCCATCTGCAGACCCCTGCACTATGGGACCCTCCTGGGCAGCAGAGCTTGTGTCAGAATGGCAGGAGCTGCCTGGGGCAGTGGCTTTCTCCTTGCTCTCCTGCACACTGGGAACACATTTTCCATTCCCCTCTGCCAAGGCAATGTGGTGGAGCAGTTCTTCTGTGAGATCCCTCAGATCCTCAAGCTCTCCTGCTCACACTCCTACCTCAGGGAAGTTGAGCTTCTTGTGGTTAGTATCTGCTTAGTCTTTGGGTGTTTCACTTTCATTGCGGTGTCCTACGTGCAGATCTTCGCTGCTGTGCTGAGGATCCCATCAGAGCAGGGCCGGCACAAAGCCTTTTCCATGTGCCTCCCGCACCTGGTCGTGGTCTCCCTGTTTCTCAGCACTGCATTTTTTGCCTACCTGAAGCCCCCCTCCATCTCCTCCCCAACTCTGGATCTGGTGCTGGCTGTTCTGTACTCGGTGGTGCCTCCAGCAGTGAACCCCCTCATCTACAGCATGAGGAACAAGGAGCTCAAGGATGCCTTGAGGAAAGTGATTTCATGGATGTTTTTCAGCAGTGGTAAAATTGCCATTTCTCTCCATAATTACTCTTTCTGTATCCCAGCCAGATTGAGCACTGTTTCTTCATGTTATTTTTATTGTGGCTTTCATTAGTAGTAATAATTGTTACCATGTTGCTACACAAATTCTTGGTTTCATGGTATTTATTCTGAGACTGCTCTGTCTCACCTAGTCCATTAAATTGTGATGAATGCTGGATCAGGACAGGCTCCCTCACTGGCTCCTATGTGATAGAAAAGGTTCTGCCCAGTGCAATGCCTGAAGGCTTGACTTCCTTCAAAGCTGGTGTCAATAATATGCCCAAGAAACTGCACACCACAAGGGCCTTCTGAGCTGCTTGCTCCATGGGTTCAGCATCAAAAACTCATCATCTTGTAATGATCTCTACAGAGATCAAGGGGTGGATTTGGGAAGCACTTATCAGTGTCCAGGAATAGTGTAGAGGTTGAGTGGTGCTGCATTTACATGGCCAGAGTTGCACCACATGTTAAAGCACAGTGTCAGATTCCTGTGTTTCTGGAAGGGAAGCTGGAGATGCCAGGAGAGCAGTGAGTGGAGCCTCACAAGGGGAGAGGTCCTCCAAGGTGGAGGCACCTAAAGGTAACACACTAAACCCAGGTTTTTGGGGGCAAGGCAAACCTCAGGATCTAGAGGTGCACCTGGACACAGCCAGTACCCTCAGAAATGCCCGTAGTTCCTCCCAGCACCTGACACATCCTCAGACTCCTGGGGGGAATCGCGGCCACAAACCCCCTTTGGTTGAGTCTGCTTCCCTCCCGGAGCAGAACAGCAACAACGGAGGCACCTCCTGATCCCTGTGTGCTCAACTGCCCCTTTGCTCCGGGAAGCAGCACCGTGAGCTCAGGGTCTTGCTGAGAGAACAGGGAAGGGAATGGTGGGAACAGGCAACGGAATCAGAGGAGGGATTGTCTGAAATGACAAGGAAGTGGAACTGAATGTGAAGGGGTCTTAGAGAGAAAAATGCTGACATTGACTCCAAGACAATACTGGTGCACTACAGCAAGCTCCAAGACAATACTCAGGGTGTGGGTATGAGAGCCAGACAACCCTGCTGTGCTGGCTCACCCCATGGCCTGGGAAGCAGATGAAGAAGGATCAATGCTGTCCATCTTCCTAGCTCATAGGGGCATCAACCCTCCTGAAGGATGGCACCAAATATAAGGCTAAGACCCCTTTCAGAGACCTGTACTGAAGGAAGCATGACCCAGGAGACACATCAGTTTGCTGCTGTCTCTGAGGACCTACCCCCAGCACACGTCCCTGAGACAATCTCCTGCACTCTGCCTGCTGCCCATTGCTCCAGAGGTCACATTCCAAGAAGGTCCATGCTGAGATGGAGGACTGTGTGTGCAGCTGTGAGCCCTGGGAGGATGAGCCCTCTCCTGGCTCCTCTGCAGGGTGGCAGGGAGCATTCAGAGATGGTGCTGGAGCTGTCTACTGGGCCGGTAGACCATCCTCCTGCCATGGGGACCTTCAAGTAGGGTGTGTCGGAACAAACATCGAGCCCACACTACTATTTTTGGGGGAGGGAAGAGAGAGGAGAAACTGGCCTCAGAAACTCCTCCCAGCCCCTGCCCCAACCCCTCACAGCAGCCATTCCCAGCACTGCCCATTCCCCATGGTCCCAGGAGGGCTCCTGTTTGGATGTGCACAGCTCCGTGTGCCTGCTGGGCACAGCACCTGTGTGGGGGGAATGGCCACCCTGCCTGGGCTCTCTGTGGGCCCAGAGCCCAGCAGAGCCCTCAGCACGGCCTTCTGCCCAGCCCAGGGGGACAGGAGCCGGAGTGCACAGGGGCTGGGGGCTGGTGGGAGGCCGCTGGGCAGACAGTGCTAGAGGAAGGGGCACTGAGGGCTCTCATGGGAACCCTGCTGAGCAGATGTTTCCCTGCCTCTGCTCACACCGGGTGCTGGACGGTGCCTGCACAGGGGCCACGTGCAGGGCAGCAGAATTGGGCCAGGGCAGGAATGGGGTGTAGATGGGAGCCAGGACACTCCAGAAGCTCCTGTCATTGTGGAAGGGGACTCAGGGCTGCTAGTGGGGCTGGGGGGTCTCTCAGGGGCCTCAACCAGCGGCACCACCTGCCAGGTCTCCCAGACCCAAAGCAGATGGTAGGTGCCAAGCTCTGCAGCTCCCAGTGTTCCCTCTCTTGTGTCACCCTCAGGAGCACCCCTAGGTTTGTCACCTCCTGCCTGAAGGCGGAAAGGAGCAGCTTGAGCTTATCGTCTCATTCCATCTGACTTAGGTTCTACCCTGGTGTCAGCCCACACACTCTGCCATGGCTCATCTTCTGTCTGCACACGCTCTCTTCTGAGGCCAAATCAAGTCCTGCAGAGCAGGACTGACCACGATGGGGTGCAGACAGGAGCCATGACTCTCCAGAAGCTTTCAGGCTGTAGGGGCATTTGTGTCCCTCCTATGCACACCAGAGACCCACAGGACATGGGATTACTTTGGGATTACTTAGGTGAGTGTGAAAGAGGTATCTGCATGGACATCCCTTATGAAACCCTTGTCCCTAATCAGTAGAGATAGAAGGTAGGAGTCGGCTGCTCGGATAATGACACGTTGTGATGCCTGAGGTGCCAGGGATGGTCCAAGGCACATGCAAGTTCTCTTGGAACGAGACTGAGAGATGCACATCCTTCCCAAGCATCAGCTGGTGGTCATAGGGGCAAGGAGGCCCCTTGGCCACCTGAAATGGAACCACATATGTGCATTTAGAGCACCTGAGCCCATCTTGGTCAGATATTTCAATGAAGCCTACAGGCCCATGCAGCTGAGCAGACAGAGGATCCCACCATGAGGAGGGCGACCTGTCTCTGCAGGTATAACCACAGGCTATACTAGAGCGTAAATCACAGCAAAGTGACATGTGCACAGCCCTGCATGGCAGGCATCTCAGTGTCCTGATCCACTGTCGGGGGAGATTTCAATACGATCCCAAGAGTGAGATTAAGACACAAATGGGATCAAATGCCATACAACCTCGTAAACTTTATTCTCATAACCACAGTAGGACAGAGAGAAGAAGGAGGGAAAAAGAAAAATGAACAAACAAGCGGGAGACATGCAGCAAGATTAGTTCCCACCAGTCCAGCTGGTTCCAGTCCAGCTAAGTTTCATTGGCTCCACCTCAGTGCAGGTGATGTTCTCTTGAAGGAGAGTTCAGGAAAAGAAGCCGCACATGTATGTGTGTGTGTGTGTGGGGGATATGCAGTCCTTTTATGTCCCAGTTCCTGAAGAGTTCCCCCACTTTTGCACATGCCGTGTGCTCTGGTGCTCCTCTTTACCCAACTCAAGTGTAAGCACCACTCAGTAGGCACTGCTGAGCATTATTTGGGTCTTGAGCTGATCTCCCCAGAGACAGGATGCCAAGGCCAAGAAGTTGTAAATTGTATGGAGACAAAACACCTCGAGCTGATATCACAGTCTTCCCAGAGACTGGATGCTGAGGTCAAGATGTCTTAAATGGTTTGGCAACAATGTCAAGACAAACACAATCCAAAACAGTCTTTTAAAGTGTGTCTGCAAACTGAAGTCCTGTGCTGACCCTGCGCACTGCAAAAGCTAAGTGGCGATGTAGAAAGTGTTGGGGTGGCGTGAGTGTGTGGCTTGAGTTTGTGGTTTCAGTGTGTGTCTCAGCTGCCAGACTGTCTAGTGCGGATGCCTCTTGTGGATGAGTGGTGTGCGAGGCAGGTGTTTTGGGTGTTTTGCAGGAGAATCTGCGGGAGTCTAGGGCAGGCAGCTCCAGCCTGTGTTTCTAAGCTGTGTGTTGTGTCTGCGCACTGTTTTGCACAGGTCTTGAGGTCATTCATGTTCTTTCTTTTCTGGAACATAAAGTATCTTCTGTGCAGTAGCACTTCTTTTTGCAGAGGATTTTCCTCAGTTAGCATGCCATTGTTTGTGTGTGTGCCTTTCAGTTTGGGGCTGGAGCTGCCTTGCATGTGGGAGTTGGTTGTAGTAGAGTGAGTGTGGCAGAGATGGCCTGGAGTGGTGGTTGGTCAGAGTATGTGTAATCGACTTGATATATTCATGTGTGGTATATTCAGTGTGGGGGGCAGGCATCAGTCAGTTGGGACGGTGGCAATTTGTATTGATTTTTCAAATGTAGAGCAGAATTCCCAGGGGCCCCAAAAGAGAGAGAGAGGAAGCAAAGGTCATGCTCCAATAATAAGGGTGAGCTAGGGAGTTGTTGGAAGGAGAGTGTTGTGGTCAGTGAGTTTTCTCAATGACATTCTGCTTTGTGCATATTGGTCCCAAGGGTTGTGTCATGCCCCTGCTTTGCCTTGTGCTGCCCCTGCTTTACCTTGAAATTTATTGACCTCATCATTTGTTACCCATCTTGTCAAGGCCTAGGCTCTTTATTGCTGGTATCTTTTGCATCAATCTTTTGAGCTTGGGTGGCCCCTTTTTGCCACGGTCAGAGGTGTTTGGG
Source organism: Tinamus guttatus (assembly GCF_059628265.1). NCBI lineage: Eukaryota > Metazoa > Chordata > Aves > Tinamiformes > Tinamidae > Tinamus > Tinamus guttatus. The sequence goes on along the minus strand of NW_028289008.1, from coordinate 1,456,444 downwards.
CTTGCCCAGAACATCCAAGCGGCACTGCTGTGGTGGTTTAGGGCTTTCTGGCAGACAGTATTGTGTGTGTGCATGCAGTAAGAGTCGTTTGCAGTGTAGAAAAATGTATTAATGTAACTTTTTAGAGGTTAGAGGGTTTGGAGTTAGAGTTGGAGGTTTAGAAGTGGGGTTAGAGTTAGAGGTTTAGAGGGTTTGAGTGTTTAGGGTTAGATGTTTAGCGTTTAGGGGTAGAGGGTTAGCGGGTTTGGGGTTAGGTTTAGAGGGTTTAGGGTAAGAGTGTTTAGGTTTTAGGGGGTAGAGGTTCAGAGGTTTTAGGGGTAGAGGGTTTAGGGTTTTAGGGTTAAGGTTAGAGGGTTTAGGATTTAGGGTTTTAGAGATAGAGGGCTGTAGGGTTTGGGTAAGGGTTAGGATTAGGGGGTTAGGGAGCTGGGGGGAGGGGTTAGAGGTTTAGAGGGTTTAGCGTTAGGGTTTAGTGTTAGGGTAAGCAGGTTTAGCATTAGGGTTAGAGGGGTTAGGGTTTGACATTAGAGGGCTAGAGGGCTAAGAGTTTAGGGTTATTGTTTAGAGGGTTTAGGGTTTAGGTCCATGGGTTAGTGGGATTAGTGGTGTTAGGGTTAGTATTAGATGGTTAGAGGAGTTAGGGTTAGAGGGGTTAGGGTTACAGTTAGATGGTTAGGATTTAGCATTAGATTGCTTAGGATTAGAGTGTTGGAGAGTTCGAGGAGTTAAATGTTTAGGGTTAGTTGTGGTTAGGGTAAAGGAACCCTCTAATTAACCCTAAATGTTAAGGTTAATGTTAGAAGATTAAGGGGGTTAGGGCTAGAGGCTTAAGGAGGTTAGGACTAAGGGGGTTGGGGTTAAGGGGGCTAGATGGTTTAGGGGTAAGGGTGTAGAGCTGGGGGGCCTAGGAGTTAGGTTTAGGGCGTTAGAGGCGTTAGGGTTAGTGTTAGAGGGTTGAGGCGTTAGACTAGAGGGTTTGGGGTTACAGTTAGGTTAGGATTTAGCGTTATGTTGTTTATGGTTAGAGCGTCAGAAGGGTTAGACGGTTTAGGGAGTTAGACAGTTTATAGGTAAGGTTTTAGGCTAGAGGCTTTAGGGGAGTTATAGAGGTTAGAGAGGTTAGAGGGGTAAGGGTTTTAGGGTTAGGGGTGTTACAGGGCTAGAGGGTTTAGGGTTAGAAATAGAGGTTGCGGGGTTTAGGGTTAAGGATTAGAGGGTAAAGAGTTAGAAGGTTTGGGGTTAGGGTTAGAAGGTTTGGGGTTAAGGGTGGGGTTAGGGTTAGGGGGTTAGGCAGTTTAAGGGGTTAGGAGGGCTATGGTTAGAGGATTTAGGGTTAGAGGGTTTCAGGTTAGGGTTTCAGGTCAGATGTTCAGGGGTAGAGGCTTAAGGGGATGAGGGGCTTTAGGGTGAAGGGGCTTTAGGGTGAAGGGGGTTTAGACATAAAGGTTAGAGGGTTTAGAGCTTAGGAATAAAGGTTAGTTTTAGGAAGTTGGGGGTTAGAGGGTTTATGGTTACGTTTAGAGTGTCTAGGTTTTAGAGGTAGAGGGTTAGGGTTAGAATTAGAGGGATAGATGTGTTAGGGGTAGAGCGGCTAGAGGTTTAAGGCTAGAGGGTTTAAGGCTAGAGGGTATAGGGTTAGATGTTTAGGGGTAGAGTGTTAGAGGGTGAAGGAGGGTAGAAGTCTAGAGGGTTTATGGTTTAGGTTAGATGTTTAGGGTTTAGGGGTAGGGGCTTAGAAGTTTAAGGGGATTAGGTTGGGCGGTTTTAGTGTTAGAGGGTTTGAGATTATGGTTAGGAGTTAGGGTTAGTGAGTTTAGGATTTATAGTTAGTGTTGGTTAGGGTTTTGGATTAGATGTTTGCTGTTAGGGGTTTAGGTTTAGAGGGTTAAGGGGGTTAGAGGGTTAAGGGAGTTAGAGGGTTTAGGCTTTTGGGTTGGAGGGTTAGGGTTTAGGTGGAGAGGGTTAAGTGGGTTAGAATGTTAAAGGGGTTAGGGTTAAGATGCTTAGAGAGTTTAGCGGTTAGTGGTAAGGGTTAGGATTAGGGGATTAGGGAGTTAAAGTCAGAGGGCTAAGGAGGTTAGAGGGCTGAGGAGGTTTGACTGATGGTTAGTGGTTTGGATTTTTAAGGGTAGATAGAGGGTTTAGTCTTAGGGTTAGAGTGTTAGGGTTTAGCATTAGGGTTAGCGGGTTTACGATTAGGGTTAGAGAAGTTAGGTTTTAAAGTTAGAGGGCTTGAAGGCTTTAAAGTTGGAGGGTTAGATGAGTATTTAGGGTTTAGAGAGGCTAGAGGGTTTAGGGTTTAGAGTTATGGATTTGAAGGATTAAGGTTAGAGGGGTTTAGAGGGATTAGGGTTAGCAATAGAGGGTTAAGGGGTTGCGAGTTAGGGGGTTTAGGGGTTACGGGTTAGGATTTAGGGGTTAGGCTTAGAGGGTTTAGGGTCAGAGGGTTTAGGGGTTCCGAGTACAGGTTAGGTTTAGAGGGGTAGGGGGTTAGGGTTAGAGTGTTAGGGATTCAGGGTTAAATGTTAGGGGCTTAGGGGTTTAGGGTTAGAGAGTGAGAGGGTTTAGGGTTAGATGTTCAGGCGTAGAGACTCAGAGGGTGAAGGAGGGTAGAGGGTGAAGGAGGGTAGAGGGTGAAGGATTAGGATGAGGGGGTTAGAGGGCTGAGGGGGTTACAGAGCTGAGAGGGTTAGAGGTCAGAGGGTTAGCAGGTTAAGGGGTTTAAGCATAGAGGGTTAGCAGGTTTAGTGTTAGGGTTAGGGGGTTAGAGTTTAGTGTTAGGGTCAGGGGTGTTAGGATTAGGGTTTAGGGTTACGGGTTAGAGGGATTAATGTTTAGGATGATGGGTTAGAGGGATTAGGGTTAGAGGGTTTAGGATTTAGGGTTAGATGTTTAGAGTTTAGGGTTATGCTTAGAGGGTAGGGTTAGACGGTTAGAGTGTGGGGTTAAAGTTAGTGTATTTAGAGTTTAGGGTTAGAGCTTGTAGGGTTAAAAGATTTTGGTAAAAGGGTTAGGGGTTTAGAGGGTAAAGGGGTTAGAGAGTTAGTGGGATTGGGATTAGAGGGTTTAAGGTTGCGAGTTTCGGGTTAGGGTTTCAGGTTAGATGTTTAGGGGTTTAGAGTTAAGTGGTTGAAGGGGATTTAGGGTGAAGGATGTTTAGGGTTAAGTGTTAGAGCTCTTAGGAGTTAGGAGTAAGGGTTAGATTTAGGAGATTAGGGTGATAGAGGGTTAGGGGGTTTAGGGCTAAGTTTAGAGGCTTTAGTTTTTAGGATTTAGGGGTAGAGGATTTTGGTTTAGGATTAGACGGGTAGAGGCATTGGGGAAGAGAGGCTGGGGTAGAGGGGCTTGGTGTTTAGGGCTAGAGGGTTTAGGGCTCGAGGGTGAGATGTTTAGCGTTTAGAGGTAGAGTTTTAGAAGTTTTAGGGGTTAAGGGTTAGAGTTTTTTGTGTTAGAGGGTTTGAGGTTATGGTTAGGGGTTAGTGTTAGTGGGTTTAGGATTTATGGATACTGCTAGAATGTTAGGGTTTCAGGTTAAATGTTTAGGGTTTAGATTTAGAGGTTTTAGCAGTTAGAAGGTTAAGGAGGTTTAGGATTAAGGGAGTTAGAGGGTCTAGGGTTAGAGGGGTTGGGGTTTAGGATTAGAGGGTTAGAGTTTAGGGTTAGAGTGTTTAAGGTTTGATGTTTAGGGTTTAGGTGTAGAGGATTAAGGGGGTTTAGAGTTAAGGAGTTTATGGCTAAGATGGTTAGAGAGTTTATGGGTTAGTGGTAAAGGTTATGATTAGGGGATTAGGGCATTAGAGTTAGAGGGCTAAGGGGGTTAGAGGGCTGAGGGGGTTAGAGGGCTGAGGGTTAGCAGGTTGGTTGTTTAAGGGTTTAGATGATTTAGCATTAGGTTTAGAGTGTTACGGTTTAGCATTAGGGTTAGAGGGTTTATGGTTCGGGTTAGAGGGGTTAGGGTTTAAAGTTAGAGGGCTAGTGAGCTAAGGGTTTAGAGTTGGAGGATTAGGGGGATTAGGGTTTGGGGTTAGAGGGGTTAGGGTTTAGGATTATGAGTTTGAAGGATTAAGGTTAGAGGGGTTAGGTTTAGTATTAGAGGTTTAGGAGGTCAGGGGGTTAGAGGATTAGGGGGATAGGGGATTGAGGGTTAGGGTGTTGATTAGAGGGTTAGAGAGTTTAGGGTTTACTGTTAGAGGGTTAGGGTTTATGGGTGGGGTTAGGGTTAAAGGGTTTAGAGTTAGAGGGGTAGGGTTTAGGGTTAGATATCTAGGGTTTAGGGGGTTAGAGGATATGGGGGTTTAGAGGGTTTAGGGGTTAGCAGTTCCAGGTAAAGGTTATGTTTAGGGAGTTAAGGGGTCAGTTTAGAGGGTTAGGGGGTTAGGGGTTTAGGGTTAGATGGTTAGGTGTTTAGGGGTAGAGGATTGGAGAGTGAAGGAGGGTAGAGGGTGAAGGGGGGTAGAGGGTGAAGGGGGGTAGAAGGTGAAGGGGTTAGGGGTAAGGGTTAGGACTGGGGGGTAAGAGGCCTGAGGGGGTTTGAGGGATGAGGAGGTCAGAGGGCTGAGGGTGTTTAAGGGTAATGGGTTAGGGGGTTTAATGTTAGGGTTGGAATGTTAGGGTTTAGTGTTAGTGTTAGGGTGTTTAGCATTAGGGTTAGAGAGGTTAGAGGGGTTAAGATTTAGGCTTTTGGTTTAGAGGGCTAAATATTTAGGGTTATGGGTTAGAGGGATTAGGGTTAGTGGGTTAGAGGAGTTAGGGTTTGGGGTTAGATATTTAGGGTTTACGGCTATGGTTAGAGGGTAGGGTTAGATGGTTAGGGTGTAGGGTTACGTTTAGTTTGTTTATCATTTATGATTAGAGGCTGTAGGGTTATAAGGTTGTGGTAAAAGGGTTGGGGTTAGAGGATTAGGGTATTTAGGGTTAGGGCTTAAGGTTAGAGTGTTAGAAGGTTTAGGGGGTGGGGGTTGGTTTAGACAGTTTAGAGTTAGAGGGTTAGGGATTAGGGTTAGAGGGTGTAGATGTTAGAGGGTGTAGGCATTGGGCATAGATGGTTAGAAGGTTAGAGGGTTTAGGGTTAGAGTGTTAGAGAGTTTAGGGTTAGAGGGCTAGACTGCTTAGGGTTTAAGGTTTGGGTTAGAGGGTTGGAGAGATTGGGTATGGAAGGTTTAGAGTTTAGGTTTGGGGTAGAATGATTAGGCTTAGGTTTAGGGTTAGAGAGTTAGGGTTCAGGGTTAGGGTTAGAAGGTTTAGGGTTTACTGTTGGAAGGTTAAGAGGGTTTGATAGTTAAGGGGGCTGAGGGTTTAGGTTTAAGAGTTAGGTTTAGGGCATTAGGCGGTTAGAGTTAGGAGGTTACGGGGTCAGTGGTTTAGGGCTTACAGTGATAGCGGGTTTTGTTAGCTTAGAGTGTTAGGGTTAGTGGGTTATAGGGTTTAGGGGTAGAGGAGTTGTAGTAGAGGGTTAAGAGGGTTTAGGGTTAAGGGGGTTAGAGGATTGAGGGTTAGTGGTTTAGGGTGTTTAAAGGTAGAGGGTTAGAGAGATTAGGGGCAGGGTTAGAGTCTTAGGGTTTAGCGTTAGGGTTAGAGAGTTTAGGATTAGGGTTACAGGGGTTAGGGTTATGGGTTAGAGGCCTTAAGGATTAAGGTTATGGGTTAGAAGGGTTAGTGTTTAGGGTCAGAGGGTTTAGAGTTACGGTTACAGACTTAGACTTAGAGGGTTAGAGGGTTTAGTATTAGAAGTTTTAGGGTGAGAGGGTTAGAGGTCTTAGGGTTAGGGTTAGAGGGAAGGAGGGTTAGCTGTAGAGAGTGGGAGGGTTTAGGGAAGAGTGTTTGGGGGTAGAGTTAGAAGTTTGAAAGGTTTGAGAGTTTAGGGTTAGAGGGTTTAGGACTAGGGTGTTTAGGGTTAGCAAGTTAGAGTTTGCGGGTTTAGGGTTTAGGGTCAGGGTTAGAGGGTTTAGGGTTAGAGAGTTAGGGGTTAGAGTTAGAGGGTTTAGGGTTTCCTGTTAGAAGGTTAAAGAGTTGAGGGTTAGAGAGTTCAGGGTTAGAGGGTTTAGGGTTAGGGTTAGAGGGGATAGAGGTTATAGAGTAAGAGAGAGAGTTAGGGGTTAGTTTTAGAGGGTTTAGAGTTTACAGTTAGAGAGTTAGAGGGTTTAGAGTTAGAGGGTTTAGGGTAGACGGTTTAGGGCTAGATGTTTTAGTGTTAGAGGGTTGGGGGTTAGTGTTAGAGAGTTTAGGATTAGGGTTAGAGGGTTTAGGGTTAGAAGGTTATGGGTCAGGGTTGGGGGGTTGGGGGGTGAGCTTGTTAGGGTTAGAGGGTTAGGGGTTAGAGGGTTTGAGAATTTAGTGTTTGAAGATTTAGGGCTAGAGGATTAAGGGTTAGAGGGTTTAGGGTGATGGTTAGAGGATTAGGGGTTTGGGTTAGGGTTAGAGAGTTTCGGGTTGACTGTTAGAGGGTTACGGGTTAGAGGTGGGGTTAGGATTAGAGTGCTTAGTGTTAGAGGGTGAGAGGGTAAGAAGGTTTGGGGTTAGCGTTTGGGGGTTTAGGGTTTGGAGAGTTTAGTCTTAGGGTTTTGGGGTTAGGGTGTTATGGTTAGTTGGGGTTTTAGGTTTGTGCTTAGGTTAGAAACAGGTTAGGGGTTAGGGTTTTAGGGTTGTGGATTAGGATTAGGGTTAGGCCAGAGGAGAGTTGTGTGATAGCACAGATATGAAGGGAGGCCACCGCTTTGCAGCATGTGCAAGGACACGTCTCTCCTCCCTGCCTAGCTCTTCTATCTCCATGGCAGTGACCTGCTGAGCTCCCAGTGACACGATCTGAGGTCACAGTGAGATGTGCGTCATCACAAGGAGGTCTCCCTGGTGCCAGAGTGGTGCCCTCCCTTCCCTGTGTGGCCCAGGCTCTGTTGGGCACTGCTCATGTGCTCCCCAGTGTTGCCCTTTGGAGCCACATCCCAGAGCCAGGAGGAGCAGGGAGATGTCTCTTCATGTCCTGGAAAGCAGTCACCTCATTTCCCCCCAGATATTTCCCAAAACCTGCTGATAATCCTTCAGGAATATCTCCAGATGATGCCAAAGACTGAAAAATGTCTCAAAGAGAGCCCTGGAGAGGACACTTCTGCACTCCTGCACTGTCACATCTCTTCTCCAGGCAGTCCAGTGAGGGAATTTAGGGCTTCAGGGTGGTCCAAGACAGGATCAAATTCATGGGGGCTGAAACAGCACAAAGTGTGGCCACAGGTCAGTATGTTTTGGGGAGCCTCAAATCTTATTTCTGCGGTGACAGGACAGCCTTCCTCCCAGAGGTACCAAGGGAGGATCTCTGTTTTTAAAGTCCCCAGCAGGGTTTCTTACACTGTGATGCTTAAGATACACGAGACAGCAGAAAAGAGTAAATGGCAATGGCAAAAGCTGTGAGAAATTTTGGAAAGTAGGACTTTCTTTTTTTCAATGATTGCATTGAAGATACTCTAGACACTTCCTTAAAACGTTGCTTTGACAGGAGTGTAGTCAATTTATTCAAAGTTGGCCACACCAAAACAGAGCATTTCCTTGAAGGTACACAGAAACCTGGCTCTCCTTTGCATTTTCTATCTCAGGCTGTTACCCTGCCTCTTTCCTGGGACATCTCTGCTCCCCACAGAGCCTTTTCCCAGATCAGTGTCCCCATTGCTGGCTGGGCTGTTTTTGCACCTGCCCTGTTCTGGTGGTGCTGCCTTGCAGAGTGAGCAGCTGTGGGACTATGGTCCACGGTGGTCAGAGAGAGAAGCAGACCCAGTTTGGCTGGGACTGCCACCACCAATACTGGTGACACACGACCCCAGAGTGTTTGCAATGACCAGTGTAGGGCAACACATGACTATGACCTCCACAGGAGAGCAGGAAAAATTGCCCCCTGATTGTGGCTAGGGGAGCTGAGTTCTCCTAAAGGACACAGGAGCCATGGTCTCACCCTGTCTGTACTCATGTGAGCCTGACTCTGAGCCCCTGTTCTCCCTTGGAGTCAGTGCTGGAAGAGACACTGCACAGGGAAACTCTCCTCAGTGCATGGGAGACATCGGAGGTTGCTTAGTGGGGCTCAGAGTTTCCCCTCTCTTTGCTGGTGAAGGGGGAGGCCTGGCGTCCTGCTTCAACATGGTCCCTGTGGCAGATTCAAATGAGACTTTCCTGCAGAGAAATAGCATGAACCAGACTATATATTTTTCCTTTATTGGAATATAAGAGAAAAAAAGCAAGCAAGAAATAAATGAACAACACTTATCCTTAATGCCAAATCCCCTAGCACAGATCTTGTTGCTGGCACTAGACCCACTGGATGAGTTTCCTTAGGGCATTCTTGAGCTCCTCATTCCTTAGGCTGTAGATGAGGGGGTTCAGTATTGGAGGCACCAGCAAGTACAGAATGGACACAACCAGATCCAGAAATCGGGAGGAAATGGAGGGGGGCTTCAGGTAGGCAAACATGCTAGTGCTGAGAAACAAGGACACCACGGCCAGGTGTGGGAGACACATGGAAAAGGCTTTGTGCCGGCCCTGCTCTGACGGGATCCTCAGCACAGCTCTGAAGATCTGCACGTAGGACACCACAATGAAAGTGAAACACCCAAAGCCTAAAGAGATACTAATCGCAAGAAGCCCAGCTTCTCTGAGGTAGGAGTCTGAGCAGGAGAGCTTGAGAATCTGGGGGATCTCACAGAAGAACTGCTCCACCATTTTGCCTTGGCAGAGGGGTAGGGAAAATGTGTTCCCAGTGTGCAGGAGAGCAAGAAGAAAGCCACTGGCCCAGGCAGCTGCTGCCATTTTAATACAAGCTCTGCTGTCCATGAGGGTCCCATAGTGCAGGGATCTGCAGATGGCAACGTAGCGGTCATAGGCCATGACTGTGAGGAGAGAATACTCTGCTGAAATCAAGAATGCTACCAGGAAGATCTGGGCAGCAAATCCTGAGTAGGAAATGGTCCTGTTGTTCCAAAGGGAAATGCTCATGGATTTGGGGACAGTGGTGGAGATGGAGCCCATGTCGAGGAGGGAGAGGTTGAGGAGGAAGAAGTACATGGGGGTGTGGAGGCGGTGGTCGCAGGCTACGGCTGTGATGATGAGGCCGTTGGCCAGGAGGGCAGCCAGGTAGATGGCCAGGAAGAGCGAGAAGTGCAAGAGCTGCAGCTCCCGCCTGTCTGAGAATGCCAGGAGGAGGAACTCGTTGAGGGAGCTCCTGTTGGACATTAGTTCCTTAGGGGCACAGGAGTCCTATCCAAGGAAGGAAAGAAAGTCAAAAGTTAAGGCAGGCTTTTCTGAGCCAAACCATTTCAGTTTCTCAAGGAACTCCCCACATTTCCTCTTGCCCTTATTTCAGCTCCCTTTCTGGTGCTCCACTTTGAACTGGCTGAGTGTGCCAAGCTCAGCAGGGACTCCTGCCCATAGCTCCGGAGCAGTTGTTTCTGCTTTGCTGCAGATGGAAATAGATGCACTAGTCTTTGACTGGTATTTGTGGAGAAACCTTGGAATGGCATATTGCATTGCTTGGAATGGACTTAGTCCAGAGACCAAGTGGGAATATTCTCCATTCACCAGCACGAGAGCTGAATACAGCCCTCACACCAGTTGTATCTGAAGGAGAAGAGCTCTGTGAGGGATTCACCCCCATCACTCTTGCCCTCCTCAACAGAGATATTTGTATCTGAGTCTGCCACACCAGATCTTACTCCAACAAGGGAGAAAAACAGTCAAAAGGAAACAAGGATAGACCTTACCCTTTCTACATGTCGAGATGTCTAGAGATAGACCTTGTCCTCATGCCTCCTTTAACCCTGCACCCTGCACCCTTATTCCAGGCACTGCAGAGAGAAGGAGTAGCTTTGATGCACACAACCTGCATTAGACGATGTCCACCCCTTCTATGGCAGGGCTCTTGGACATTTAGAAATCAATTCGTCTCTGCAGAAGGATAAGTGGAGGAGTCTGTTGATATATAAGCATGCGTATAAATAATGTATATGATGGTGCACACACAAACACACAAAGGTGCCTACTCACTGTGGGAACATTATTTGATAGAGCAGAAATTTTTGGCGCTTCAATCGTTCTCAGCATAAACCCTTGTGCATCCCAAAAGGAAAAAAAAAAAAAACACCTTGTTAGGACTTTGTCACAGGACCTACTTCATCACCGAGCCTTGCCCCTCACTGTCGTGTACTTGCACCTCACTCAGATGAAGGACAACGACACTCACAAGTGAGCCCAGTTCTACCTGCAGAAACCTCCCAGGAGCAGGACACTGTCCAGGGGCACCCCCATGTTTACAGGTTGTAAGGAGTAGCTCAGATAGACCCTGATGCAGCAGCCCAGGAGAAGCTGGTGCTGCCTATGAACTAAGGGATGGCTGAGGGGACATTCAGATGTCCCTGGCAGACTCTTTGGCTGCTCCTTGAATCTCTTAATGAGTCTCAGCCTCTTCTCCAAATCTGACCATTTCATTTCCATTTTCCTCTTACCAAGTGGAAGGAAATTCTAAGCACCATCTCACTGGCTTCTCGTTCAGGAAATGCCTGCCCTGCCTTTCCTTTTGCAAAGTGCCCCCTGAAATGTGCTCACAGCTAGACCTGTGAGCAGACCTGACCCCTGCAGCACCCACCCAGCAGGAGAAGGAGCCTGTCCTGGTAGAGGATAATCCTCCCACCCAGAACTTCTCCCCTCAGTGCTGTGGGGAGCTCCCTGGGCAGGCTGAGCGCTGACCTTCACAGGCGACACAGTCACTGCTGCGGGCACACGGCACCTTTGGGTGCAGGGACCCTGCTCTGAAGTGCAGACCTCTCACCCTGTCTGCACAACCCAGCCTCACATCACTGCTGTTTCTGTTGGGGAAGGCAGCAGAATGCCCTGCTCATAGGTGGTATGTTAGAGAATCCCTGCTCTCAAGCAGCTGCTCTCCCTCTGCACTGCAAAAACCAGGATAAAGAAGAGAAAAATGCTGCCAGCCGTGGGGTGTGATGGGTTCTTATTTCCCCTTCAAGAAGCTCCGTAGCATTGTCCTGTAAGCACAAACTCACCATGTCAAGAGCTGTGGAGGTCTCCTGTGTGCTCCCACTCCACCCTGCCGTTCCCCTCTCGCTGCCTTCTCTCCTCTGCTGTCCGCAGCAGCAGGCAGTGCCCGCAGCCCTGCTGCTCTTGGCACAGGAGCTGCTCCTGCACTCGGCTGTCTCTGGGCAGTGCTGCCAGGCTGCCACGAGCTGCCTCCGTCCCAGGAGCCTGGCCCCGCTCAGGAGCAGAGGAACAGCTGAACTCACCAATTTCTCTGTCCCTTGTGCTCCCTCCTCCTGGGGAATGTTCACTGGAATAGAGTGAAGTAATCACCTGTTGTCTCTTTCCATTGAGTGGAGAGGAACTATTTCCAGCATTGCAAGTTCTATCATCAGAGGATCGCTACCTAGGAGAGATAGAAATATGCTCCTGTGGAACCCCCGATTCTCATCTCTGACCTAGGCAGGACACCTAGTTAGAACAAGAAGGGAGCTCCTCGACACATGGTTCAGGGATTGACTCAGATGTGTCAGTCTGGGGATCTCATTCTGGTCTAGAAGCCCCTGACGTGAAGTGGGATTCATAAAACTCCTGTGAACTCCACAGGCAGGTTGTATGATTCCCTTTGCCACAACTGAAGTGAGTACAACACAGAGGTCTGCAAGAGAGCTCCTTGTCTAAGCTGCAATTGCAATCCCTGGAGATGGAGGATGGGAGTCAGTGGCTCCTGCACAAACACCTGGGGACAGTCCAAAAGACTGAGGAGGTCAAAGGCATGTGCCAGTGCTCACTTGCTCTGATGCGGCTCCTGGGAGACCTGCATCATCCTAGAGGATCAGGGTGGGGGCCAATGGGGAATTGCCTTGCCCATCTGAAATGACCCCAGATGCCAAATACAATGGCAGCCCCAGGAACTATGAAGATGAGGCGTAGAAAGATTCTGGCATAAAGCAGCAGCTCTGGTAATTCAGTGTGGATACTTGATTTGATGTCATAGAAAAGTGCTGACAGGGCCTTGTCAGATGCTTGGGGTGTCCCGCACAACCACGTGTCTCTGGCAAATGCAGCAGGGCACCTGCAAGAAAACCACGTCCCCTTGGAGTGACTGCTGGGCAAGTGTCCCAGGGCATCCTACGTTTCCATCCCGTACACAAACAAAGACATTCCAGCACTGACTGCAGTAAAAATTGTCCCACCTACATGCAGAACTGTCCCACCTACATGCAGAATGCTGCAAAAAGAGGAGGCACATCACTCCAAGCTCTGGGGTCTCATCTCTGAACTCTCAAATCCTTCTAGCTCTCCTCCCCTGAATTCCTGCTCACCCCGCTAGATGATATGAACAGGGAGATCTTCAATAGCACCTTCACTTTTCTAGAGATTGCTTCAAGAAATCTACCATCCTGCCCTGTCTCTCAGGCTAGGACAGTCACAAATGGTCCATGTGCCCACCTACAGCACCTGCACACACACACACCCATGGTCCCTACGGCACTGGCACGGCCTTTGGGTGCCTGGCACTCCCTGGGTATCCCCCTTCCCCTGCCTGGTGGCCTGATGGAGCCAGTAAAGGTGCTGCTGGTGCTGTCAAAAGGGAGAGTGGGCAAAGGCACTTTTGGAGCTTCCTCATAACCTGCTGCTCTGTCCATGGGCTTTGGAGTCTTCAGCCAGTGCCATTGTGGTGGCCTTTGCTCTGGAACAGAGCAGTGATGCACAGATGATGCCTCCAGCAGCAGCATCCCTGCACATCTGGGCATACACTGATGCAAGAAGGAGAACGTGTCCTAAATATTCATGATTTAATTCTGCATTTCATATACTATAATTCATATTGCTTTCATGTACCCTCATACCAGCTTATTACAAGATGAAATTGGAGGGGACAAATAGCAAGGGTCCTTCCTGCTCTCCCTCTCTTTTTTTCACTTCTTTTTCATTTTATTTTTTCAGTAGGATTTGGAGGAGGACCTGGAGCTGAGCCCACAGCAGGGCACCAAGACTGCAGGTTGTCACAGATCCTTTGGATGGAGGCTCTTCCCATCTGCTGGCCTGATGGTCATCAGCCAGGTGGCCAAGACGGTGATGAGAGCCTTACACTGGGAGTGACTCAGGGGAGAAGACTCCAGCAAGAGTGAGGAATTGATGGCCTGGGATGGCAGGGAAAGGTGCAAGTGATGTGGACAAAGGAACCTCTGAAGAGAGCAGTGGGATGCACGGAGCTCTGCTTAGGGACGGACAGAGAGCGTGTCAGGATTGTAGGGATGAGGATTAGTGGGCAGAGAAACAGAGGTGGCTTTGTGTAGATCTCTACTATGGATCTCTAGAAAGGCATCATGTTGGGATCCCCATGGTTTTCACCAAGACATTGTGATGGCGTCTTTCTCCATGGTCTCCACCAAGGAATCATGATGGGACCTCCATAGTCCCCAGAAAGGCATCATGATGGGGTCTGCCATGGTGTCCAGCAGGGCATGATTATAGGGTCCCCATGGAAACCACCAGGGCTTTGTGATGGCAGTGATAGCCTGCCCGTAAGGCCATTATGAGCGGGTGGTCCCCATGGTGACCATGTTCTTGTTGGGGGCTAAGGCCCCAGGTTCCCCACTCTGAGGAGAACAGCTCCAAGCAGCTCTGAAGGGTGGAGGACCTCAGGAAAGGCAGCCATTAAGTAAGCATCTGTCAAGGAGAAGAATGCTCCATACAAACAGTTGTTAAAATTAGGAAACATCTATGGAGCCCAGCTAGCCTAAAGAGGGAACTGGCATGTGGCCTTCAAGTCAGTAAGGCAGCATGTGGAAAGGGGAAGAAAGGAGAGGCTGCAAAGGAGGAAGTCAGAAATATTGTCTGGTAAAGTAAGGATGGTTTGGGGAAAGCCAAATCTCCCTTCTCCCACTTCAGTGAGAGTAAAAGAATGAAGAAGGAAAATGTGAGCTCATGGCTGAATGGGACTGGGATTCTAGCAAGTGCAGTCCTGCTTGGTTCAGTCAACCTTCACCAACTAGTTGAAGCCTGAGAAATGTCTGAGAGGGGCAACTAGAGAGGTCACTTCTCTCTCCCTGCCCTGGCAAGTGTGGGCCCTGGGCAGAGCTGTAGGGTTGCCTGGGGTTGGGGCTTGGTTTGAGGGTTTGGCGTTTGGCAAGACAGGATCAAAGTCCTGTGGGATGAAAGAGCACAAAGTCTGAGCACAGGCTGAGATGAGGGTGAGCCTCAGCTCCATGACAACTGCTGTGAGCTGCTCTTTAGGTAGAAGTAGGATGGAGGACAGTCTTCTTCCTAGAGGCACCAAAGCAGGCTCGCTGTTCTTCACTTCGTCAGCAGGTTTTCATGCACTGTGCTGCTTAAGAGAGAGATGATAGTCCAGAAAAGAGCAAAGGTGCCCTTAGCACAAATCCTCCTGAGAACTTTATCTAGGAATCTGCTTCCTGCCTTACTTCATTGCCATGGTCAATGTTTTGCACCAACATAGTGCTGCCAAAAAAGAAGAATGAAAATGTATTTCATAATGTTAAAAATGGCCCAAAGTTTTGGAAGGGATAATTTTTCTTATTCTATGAGAATGTTCTGACTTATGACTAAAATCTGCTGTAGGGGTTGGATTCAATTTGATCACATAGAGAGGTGGGTGCTGCTGGAGATTCCCTGGGGCAGTTGTGTTCCCCTGTGGTGCCGAAATCAATTTATTCCCCTGCATTGACTAGAAAGGGAATTCCAGACAACTGCATTTGACAGAGGCAACTACATGGATGGGGTCTGACACTTATCACTTTGAAAGTCAGCTTTGATTCAGATGATCTGCACATCTGCACTTCTCATGGTTTGAGTATTCCTTCTCCCCCTGGCCTTTATTGTTCAGACACCTCTCAACTCTTCCCTTGCTGCTTTGAGATTCAGGGAGTCTTTCAGGAGACTCTTGTTGTCTCTTAACCAGCTCCTTCACCGTGTGTCTATCCAGCCTTTACTAATTGTTTGTGAAAAGAGGTTCAAGGGAGGTTATTCCTTGTAGGCTGTGGAGCTCCTTGGAGGCAACTCGGGATTCAACCTACAGTTGAGGTTTGGATTTTGTTTCCTATTGACATAGGATCCAGGTTATTTTGTTTTATCATACTTAATACTTTTACATGTTTGCAGCTAGTTCAGGTGGGAATTGGTGCACATGAGCTATAACATTCAGCTACTGGAGTGAGAAAAACAGTTTGATTTTAGCCAGAGTGATCCAAGTCCCCAGTGGCTGATGAGAGAAGTGGCAAGGCTGGGGAGCTGAACAAGAAGGTTCTTCATACAGGTCTCTCCTCAAAAACATTACTTTTCACACATGTCCAGACTTCACTGGGAGACACTCGAGGAAGTGGAGAAAGTGCGTATGGCTGATTCAGAACATGGAACAATAAAGAAAGCTCAAAAAATATATCTATCTTTCTTTTCCAGGTGCTCATTGTAATCAGTCTAATGTTAATACACTCCTTTCCAATTAGCTAGAGAAGATTTGAAAACTGAAGAAAATTATGGCAAGAATCATGGCTCCTCAGGGGTTTTGCATTTGACTGACCCTTTCGGAGTAGTTGGTGCTGAGCTCATGAACCTCTGATGCTGAGAGGAGACTGAAGAAACTTCTCAAGAAGTTCAAGTCAGAAGCACATCCCCAAGTTTCTTGGAGAGTTAATGAGTCCCACTGTGGTTCATTACCAAGCACAGCCTCCCCATGGGCTGATTAGAGCAGAGAGTTGGAAGCCACGATTAAACATAGGAAAAATGCAAAGTGCAGGTTCCTCTGATGCCAAGTTAACCCTACATGTGTGTTTTCAAGCAGATTGACCAAACAGAGAACCAGGCCCTAAGCAGGGGGATCCTTTCCGTCATGCTTTGCCCAAGGCTTTTGGTTGGAGCAGTGGATAGGTGGGGGTGTTCAAGGCCTAGGGCAGGACCTCTTGTGTCCCTGGGGGAAAGCAGGCAAGGAGGCCCTGTTGCCAGAAGGAAGAAGTTTCTTCTTCTAGGCCTCAATGGCAGAGACACCAGCCATGGCCAAGAGGACATAGACCTAGTTCTTGAGAAGGTTTTGGCACCACCCTCAGCTGTCTCTCCCTTGGGCTCTCCTACACTTTCCCATGCCTGTGCCTATTTCCCTGCAGCCTGTAGACATCAAGCTGCTTCCCCACCTTGTTCTCACCCCAGCATCTCTCCATCTTTCCTCATGTCTCTCTGTCCTTAGTGACTGTTGTTTGAAACACAATGGCATGGCTTGCTCTCAGGTCCCCTCCAGGTGACATGATGCAACACAGCACTGCTCTTAAGTGACATTTCTCTTTTCTTCAAGTCAAGTCTGTACCTCAAGCGGCAGTTTGTGGCTCTTTCCCCTTCTCAGTTTCTTTCCCACTACCAGAACAACTTCCATCATCCCTGAAACCACCCTGCAGGCAGTCACAGGCTCCTGCTCTCTTCCCATTAGCTGTGGCACTTGAGCAAGCTAGAGAAGCTCATGGCCTTCAGCTTCTGCATGCAGGCCATGTGCTGCCCAGGCCTGAAAAAGCAACCTCACCCCAGTAGAAGGGTCTCGCTCTGGTAATGTCAGCTGCTGATCCATAGGAAAACAACAAAAAAGGAATATTCAGCAGAAACCTTAACTTCTTTGCACTGAACAAGCCCAAACCCTCTCCTCACAACCCTCTCCTCACAGTGGGGCAAGTGATACTCGAGCCCCCAAACTCCTTGGGGGCCTGACACTGAACTCACTTCATGTGATGAGCAGAGTTCTTCTACAGAGAGCCCCAGCTGGATGCAGTAGTTAGAGGCACTCTAATGAGTACAGAGTAGGGACTCCTCTTCATGCAGTCAAGGACACTGTGGCTTCCAGAGCACGTTGCTGGCTCACATGCAGCTTGCTGCCCACAAAGGTCCTTCTCCAAAGAACTGCTGCCCAGCCGGACATTCCCCAGTCCATATCACTGCAAGGGTTGGTTTATCCCAAGGGCAGGACCTGGTTTTTGTCCTAATTGGAACACCATCACTACGAAGTATGCAATGCTATCCTGCGTAGCCAAGCTGATCTCCCAAGGCGTGTTCTAGTTTTAATTAGCGTCGGGATGGACCATCCTTTTGCTGGGTGGCTGTGCTCCTTAAACACCTGCTGGCTTTCCTAAGCTCCACCACCCTTCAGATTGTCAGTTTCTCCCATGGGGAGGGAGCCTACGCAAGCTCTCACCCAGACCTTGATCCATCCCATGCAAGAGCTCCTTCCATCTGAGCTGTCCCTTCACATCAAGGACATCCACCCCATCCTGCTCTTCCCCCCTAACCTTTCTTCGTGTGGAGCTTGTCCTCTGCCATCACAGCCCTCTAGTCATGTGAGTGGTCTCAAAGCATCTCAAATATTCCAACCGTGTTTCTGTGCAGTGACAGCTTGTGCCTCTCCATCTGCTCTCCTCTGTGCCCCAGGCTGCATGCACTTGTGTGCGATATTGGGGTTGGAGAGCCTCAGCTGTGGCACAAAGAAGAGGTCTGCAATGGAGAAACCTGTTACCAAGAGCCAAGGACACCGTGTGTGCAATGGCCCGACTTGACAGCAGTGACTTGCTCATGTAGAGAGCACTTGTCAGGGCTATGCTGAAAGGAGGTTCCCACAAAGAGAGAAAAGCCTGGAATTCCCAAGGTCAGGGAGAAACAGGAGAGGGATTTGCCTCCTAGGGGTGATTAATGGCAGCTTGGGCAACTTGGGTGAACCTCTCTCCAGGAAGGACAAGGTGCCACTGAAGAAGCCCCTGGACCTGGGCAGGCTGTGATTTACCACACGGAGGTCATCGTTGGCCCATTTCCGTTAGCCCATTTGTGAAGAGTTTCCGGAGAAGGAGAGCTCCAAGATTTTAAGGGTGAGGCTACTAGAGCAGAGACCTCTTTCCACCATTGGATGACAGGAGCAAGGACAATGTTAGTGATGTTCACTGGGTGACTGGATGGCAGTCCAAGCCAGGACCTTCTTCACTGGTGCGTTGTCCTTCAGGGAGATCAGTTCAGCTCTGTCGCAGGCCCCAAGGTGCTGCAGAGGGAGCTCAGGCAGCAAAACCCTCTCCTGCCAAGGCTGGGCAACCCAGCTCTGTTTCCCCCTGGCCCTGGACTCTGCAGGCTTTGCTCTCTTAGTGGGACCCCTCTCTCACCATCACATTGCCACCTGCTCTCCATGACAGCATGCCCATGCTCTGAAGGGCAGGCACCAGAAATGCTGTGTCCTGGCCCTTGGTGTAGAACAAGTCTTACCATCACCAACCTGTTCTTGGCGCCACAGCTGAGGCTCTGCAATGAAAACATGCACAAGTGCATAAAGCTTGGGGCAGAGAAAGGAGCAGATGGAGGTGCCCATCTGACTGAGAAATATTGCTGAGGTGTGGTGGAATCTCACACGTGATTCTACATCTCATACAGTAGCAGGGTACGAGATCTTCAGGAGTGTGCGGAGGAAGATGAGCAAAGGGGCTGCCCTGAGTGTGAAGGGGCAGCTCAGATGTGTGGAGCTCTTTGAACATGAGGGCTAGGGCCTGAGTTCAAGCTTGTAGGTGACAAGGGTGAGACCACAGCGGGAGTGACCAAGCACCCAGGCAGGGTGAGTCCCCTTTAAGCAATGTGAACAAGTGTGCGGCTCAAAGGGCACCCCACGTGCACACAGCCTGCCAACACTGGCTGCAAAGCTCTGGGAATAGTTGTTCTCCAGGACTGGCTGGCTCCTGCAATGAGCTCCCGGGAGCTGGGAGAGGGCCGAGGAGGCAGCAGTGCCCTGGTGCCCAGCACACGCCACCACCTTCACCTCACGAACCACAGGAGGACTCACGTCCTTCCTCCCTGCACTCCTCCCAGCGGACAACTCCTCCCCAACAGGCTGAGGGAGGTTGAAACTTCCTTGTCCACCCAGAGGACATGTCCGGGATGGGCTCCCATCAACACTGCCAGCTGCTGGTTCCCAAGTGTCTGGCCCAGGAATCATTCTCTGGAGGGGACTGTTCACTTGTGACAGTCACAGGCAGTGCAGTGCCAAGAGGATGGTGCCAACCTGTTCTTCCAGCATTGCCTTGGACAAGCGGCTTATGAGGAGCAGGGATGGCCAGGCCCCATGGGTGTCCCTGCACCAGCTGTATGGAGCAGCTTGGGAATGTGGTTGGGTTCAGCACCAAGAAAGTGTGGGTGCAGCAGCAGGGCTGGTCATCACTGGTGCTGGTGGGGCAGAGGTGGGAGAGCTCCTGGCAGGTTCCCTTCTCCCAAGGGGAACATGGGGGCTTCCATGTGTGCCCATCCCTGCACCCGCACACGGCTCCCTGGCTTCACTGTGCAGACAGCACCCAGGGCAGGGTGCTCAGCCCTGGGGAAATGTCCCTCTGACATGGTCCCCATGACAGCCCGCACTGCCCTGTCCCCCCACAAACCCTGCTGGGCCCAGCCTTGTTGTACCACGTTGGGGTTGGTGCAGAGCCGTCCTTGGCCTCTGAGTTGGGAGGGAGGCTGGGCAGGGCCGGCTGGTCCTCTGGCTACAGGCACCGAGGGCGGCAGGAAGGAGCTGCCCAGGCAGCCAAACACTGACACTGAAGGTGATCTCAGTGACTCTCCAGGCTCCCTTCCCTGGGCCTCCTGGGTCCCCACTGCCTCTTGTGGGACTGCAGAGCTCTCACTAGCCTGCACATTCATTGCTTTTGCCCTTTCCATTTGGGTGGCTCCCCTTGAGTTTCTGAAGCTCCATTCACTCCCAGGAACACAGTGCCCTTGAGGATGCCCTGTGCTCTCCTGGAAGCACCATATCCATCTCCAGCCCTGTCATATGACAGATACGGCTTGACCATTCACCACCTGCAGGAGCTCTGAGCACCCACAGCTGGAAACTGAATCCAACCCACATTACCTAACACACCATTACCAGGGGGCCCTGGAGAGTCCCAGAAGAGCAACAGACTCTGTGAAGCTTAAAGTCCTTGAGCACATTATGGACTCCAGCTTTGGAAGGAGAGGCCAACCTTTAAGCATCGTCCTGAGGAAATCCATTTTTATTTGAGTGAAGCCACGACTGACACAGAGACACAAGGACAGACATATTTACAGCATATATGGCAATTAGACTGAGTGGGTTCACCCCTCTGGCAAAGTAGCATGAATTAAAAACTTTATGTTAAAAAAAAATATATAAACACAGAGAGAATTCCCAAAGCACAGAGCTCTCTGAAACGCATTAGAAACCCCTTGTTAGGAAGGATGGGGAGCTTATTTCTAGCACCGACTGTACTAATTGCTTCAATGCATTCTTGAGACTCTTGTACCTCATGCTATAGATGAGAGGGTTGATCATTGGAGGCACCACTGAGTACAGAACAGAGAGCACCAGATGCAAAGCTGGGGAGGAGATGGAGGGGGGCTTCAGGTAGGCAAAGCTGTGGTGCTGGTCAAGAGGGAAACCAGGTGTGGGAGACACATGGAAAAGGTTTTCTGCCAGCCCTGCTCAGAGGGGATCCTCACCACAGCAGTGAAGATCTGCACGTAGGGCACAACAATGAAAATGAAACACCCAAAGCCCAAAGAGACAGTAACCCCAATGAGCCCAATTTCCCTGAGGTAGGAGACTGAGCAGCAGGGTTTGAGCATCTGAGGGATCTCACAGAAGAACTGCTCCACCGCATTGCCTTGGCAGAGGGGTAGGGAAAATGTGTTCCCAGTGTGCAGGAGAGACTGAGAAAGCCACTGCCCCAGGCAGCTGCTGCCATTCTGACACAAGCTCTGCTGCCCATGAGGGTCCTGTAGTGCAGGGGTCTGCAGATGGCATTGTAGTGGTCATAGGCCACAACTGTGAGGAGAGAAAACTCTGCTGAAAACAAAAATGCTACCAGGAAGACCTGGGCGGCACATCCTGAGTAGGAAATAGCTCTGCTGTTCCACACACAATTGGCCATGGATTTGGGGAGAGAAATCCTTTCCGTTTCTCAAGGAAACACCCATATTTCCTCTCTCTCCCTTATTTCACCTCTCTTTTCTGTGACTCTGCTCTGCCCTGGTTGAATGTGTCATGTGCAGCAGGGACCCCTGCCCATGGCTCCAAAGCAGTTTTTTTTGCTGTGCTGCAGGTGTAAATGAATGTGTCAAACGACTCTCAGGAAATGCCTGCCCTGCCTTTCCTTTTGAAAAGTGCCCTCTGAAATGTGCTCACAGTTAGACCCATGAGCAGACCTGAGCCTTGCAGCGCCCTCCCAGCAGGAGAAGGGGCCTGTCCTGGTAGAGGATGATCTTCCCACACAGAACTTCCCCCCTCGATCCTGTGGGGACCTTCGCGTCCTACTGGGCAGGGTGGGGGCTGTCTCTGGGGTCAGGAGCTCTATAAGTTGCATTTAAATAAAGGTCTTTGGTTTCACATCACTGCAGTCTGTGAATCCTTCATACGCTGCAAATTTCCCATTGTCCATCTTTTCCCTGCTGCCTCCCATGCAATTAGCATGTCCTTCCAAGAAAATCCTGCTGCTCTGTGCTCTCCACAAGGTATTTCTGCACAGCATGAAGATCTCTCCTGGCCTTCTCTGGTCTAGGCTGAACAAACATCCCTCTTCCAGCTTCTCCTTACCTGCCCCATGCTCCAGCCCCTGACCAAGTTGTTGTCCCTGTGCTGAACTCCCTCCCGTTTGTTTGTTTCCTTGCAGAACTGGAGAGCCCAAGTGGGATCTGGTATAGAGGCATGGTGTCCACTGTGCCAAAAAGAGCGGCAGAATACGCATGTGGCCCCACTGGCCGTGCTCTCCCAAATAAAAATCCGTGAGGATGGCCAAACTATGTCACAGGGACCCAAAAGGCCTCCCCTTGCTGACCACTAAGTCACTGAGATGAGTTGTGGGTGCCCTTGGCCACCACCAGGACATACCCCTGGGAGTCCCTATGGCAACGGCCAGGGCTTTGTGATGGGGGTGGCATCATGTCCCCAAGGCCATTGTGATGGGGCGATGCCCATGGCAACCAAGGCTGTGTTGGGCCAGAGCACCACCCTCAGGGTCGCACTCTGAGGAGAGCAGCTCCAGCAGAAGGAGCAGCTCGCGTTGGTCCCCAGAACAGCAAGTCCCCAGGTGCAGTGAGTGCCCTGGAGATGGAGAAGGAGAGGCAGGCGAACGCCTGCTCCCAGCCCAGCAATGGGCATCCTGCCAGGAGCAAGTGCACAAGGAAGGTGAGTGCTGGGGCTAGAGGGGGAGGCCGGCAGCAGGGATGGGAGCTGCATGGAGAGCACAAGGATGGGGGGCCAAGCCAGCCAGGTGTGACCTTCTCCATCCAGGGGCTGCTTCTTGCTGGCTGTGGGGATTTTCTCGAACACAAAGCATGACTGGGATGCTCCAAGGCCCATATGGATCCTGGGAGCCCTGTGCGGAGAGTCAGAGATCCTCTTTGGACCACGTGTAGCTGGGCTGTGCTCGACCATGAGCTTCCCTATGACATGGGGCTTCCCATGACGCAGGGGCTGCTTGTAGCAACACAACCCTCTCCGTCATGTGCCTCCTTCTCCCTGCAGGTGGGCAAGCGGGAGCCGCACGCAGCGAGGCGACGCAGGCGGACCCCGACTTCGTCCCCACAAAAGGACAGGCGGCCTTTGCTGTCTGACCCCCAGGGCTTTGAAGATGCCGATCAGGCCATCGCAAAGGTACAGAGCTGAGCAGTGAGGCCGGCAAAGGCCCTGCCTGACCGCTGCCCTTCTCAAGACGACTAATGTGAGGCTCAGGGAGACCCTGCCCAGCAGGGCTGGGCTAAGAGCGGAGGTGCCACATCTGCCTCCCAAACCACCGCGCACTGCCAGGGCAGCCAGCCAGGCACATGGAGGCCTGGAGGCTCCTGCATGTAAAACACCAGGGTCTACAGGGAAAAAGAAGCTGCCTGCTCCAGAGCCTCTGCCAGGTGCAGGACCAATGCCATCGATACGGAAGATGTGGCCAGGAGACTGGTGGACATGGTGATGGAGGGATTAGAGACAGTGGCAATAACTTGCAGGGAAGCTGCTGCCAGGGAAGCCTCGGGGGCTAATGGGGGTGCTGTGATGTCTCTGGAGTGCGGGAAGAGACTGGAAGAGTCCATGTCTCTTGATTTGCCTGCCCTTCAAAAAGCCAAGCGAGATGCTGGTGTTCCCCACCGGGCAGTTCCAGAGCATGGCCACTGCTTTCCTGAGGCCAGACCTGGGCCTTGTGCGCTGGGAAAAACAAGGATGGTGCCAGAAGTGTGGTGCTTATCCCAGAGTGTCCTTGATGCAGAGGCAGGTGTAGGCTGAGGACCCTCTGTTTAGGTGTGCAGGTAGTGGCGTGCTGCAGTGCTCTGCTCCCAGAGCCCAGCCTGCCACCCCAGGGTCCTGCTGGGACAGCAGAGGGAGGACTGTTGCTTTCCCTGTTCTCTCCTTGGAGCATCCTGGTGTGACCCAGGGGTTCTCACAGTTTCATGGTTTCTGTCAGCTGATGTTCAGGCTTGCGGTTTCTGATCGTCTTGATGATTACCTGAGTCTTCGGGATTTGAGTCACTCTAATGGAGTAAGTTATCTTCTCACTCCTTTTAAGGCTTTCTGTTGAAGCTGGACCCTCATTACATCTTCCCATTGCAGACCCTAATCCATTGTGATCCCTCATACAAACTGGTAGTTAAACAAAGCAGTCAGAGCCATTTCTGCACTTTGTGGATATGCAGACACTTGCAGACAGAGAGATGCCCCCTCACAAGAATCAGGCCTCTCAGGGTGATGGATGGCTCTGCGATACCTGTTCTTGGTCAGTGGTGGAGGTGGCAGTTTGAAATCCACAGGTCCCTTTGGAAAGAGTCTCAGAATAGCAGATTCCTTGAGCCTGCTTTTAGGGAGCTATCTGGCGGTAGGGATCCAACACCCTGCTGAAGACACTTCCCAGTAGAGGTGTTGTCTTTAGGCCTTTTCCAGTGAAATTTACATTATCTCTGAGGATAGGAGGATATCTGAGAACCTCTCCGGGTCCCTGTGCCATATTTTGCCCATGATCCTGGATTTGTATTTGGGAGAACACAACCAGGAGGGCCACTGACACATTCTACCTCTGTTTTTGGCACAGTGGGGACCATGCCTGTACACCAGATCCCATTTGGTCTCTCCAGTTCTGCACAGGCACTAACAAGTGAGAGGGAGTCCAGCACAGGGACAAGAAGATGGCCAGGGGCTGGATTGTGGGGCAGAAAAGGAGATGCTGGGAGAGCAAGGTTTGTTCAGAGTAGACCAGAGAAGTCCAAGGAGGATCTTCATGCTGTGCACAACTCCCTTGTGGAGGGCACAGAGCAGTTGGATTTTCTTGGAGGGTCACACAAATGGCATGTTAGGCAACGGTGAGAGAAAAAGAAATGAACAATGGGAAATGCTTCTTAGATACTAAGAACCAATCTTTTTGTCTATGAGCATGACCAAACTCTGGCACAGGATCCAGAGAGATTCTCAGATCTCCTTCCTCAGAGATAACCCAAAGTTCGTTGGAAAAGGCCCCAAGGACCTGGCCTGCTGGGACCTGCCTTCAGCAGGATCCCCTGCTGCAACCTCAAGGAATCTACTCTTCTGAGAAAGGCTCTACAGGCTCTTTGCTTTTAAAAGTCCTCAGGAAGATTTCTTGATCTGTGATAAGATAGAGATGATATGTCAGAAAAGAGCAAACATATTCTTAACGCATCTTCCCACCAGAGGGCTTGAGACGGAACATTGGTTCCTACTAGGTTCCAAAACCACGGGTCAGGCCAGGTAGAAAATCTGAGGAAGTTTCTTCAAATCCTATGAATTATGCCCAGCTTTCTTTTATCTGACCCTGAGGAAAGCCATTTCTGTTTTGCACCTTACTTATGCTTTGGGGTTTTCCGTTACACCTCCAAGTAGTGTTTCTCCCCTGGGTATAGTTCTTGGCACCTGCCTCTCTTTGGGATCTGTAGAGCCCTGGCACGCTGCATCTCCCACACTTTTGACTCTGGACCCTGTCTCAGGACAGGCCCACACACTGCAGCGCTGCTGTCCAGGCTCCTGTATGGAGCCTGTAAGGCACTGCCGTGCCTCAGGAGCTGAATTTGGACTTGTTCACAAGTTGGTGAGATGACCATCTCCCCGCTCCCCTACTGCTGAAGCTTCCAACAACCAACATTCCTCTTCCTGTAGTTTTTTCACAGTCCTGGAGCAAATCTTGCAGAAGGGGGATGGCATCCCTCTTGAAGTTTCCAGATATGTGGCATTCCAGACACTGAAAAGCAAAGCACGCCTTTCCTCCTTTCTTTCAGTTGCCTATTCAGCCTCTAGCATCCTGTCTTTGGCACAGGAAGTCCCATTCTGGACTCAGGGGGTCTCTACTCATTCTCTCTCCTGTCTCCTCTGTGTCTGCTCAGTCTGCTCGATGCACTAGGGTCATGGGAAGTATTGGTTTAGGGAGCTCCCCTGAAGCCATGAGAAGCTGCAGAGCTGAAGGCCTGATGGAGGAAGTCTGGGATGTGGATGTTTCCCCTGCCCGCTCCTGCTCCCATCTTAAGGGTCCAGGAGGGTCCAGTGCTTTTGGTGTTGGTGGGTTGGGTTTCCTTTGACATCCCCAAGTCCTTCTTTGGGTTGATCTGAGCAGCCAGGAAAATCCTTCTTCTCTAAGGTCTTGCATCAGGGCCTTTTCCCTGCTTTTGTAGAGAAGCTGAGGCAGGTCTGGGATCTCCAAAAGCAGCATGGCCCACATCATGACCCAGGACACCCAGGAGCTGTGTGGCTCTGCCATTCCCACATGTCCTGCTTAAACTGACAATTTCTAACACCATCTTTACAGGCCACGAGTTGGCCATTGTAAAACTGCAGTCTTGTGACTCCCTCTGTTACTCTTTGTTCACTCTGGGACCCAGCTGCTGGTTTGCACTTCAGGGGTTTAAAGGTTGCTCTGTCTTTCAGGAAGGCTGTCTCTTGTAGCAAGGGAACCTCATTGTTGACGTGGTGGGCTTAGCCTAAACTCGAAGAGCACAATTATTATATATGAAATTATTTCATGCTTTATTTCTGTTTCTTTGCAATTAAGAAAAACCCTGTGTTTGTTTGCAGCTAGTTCTCTAAGGAAAGCAGTTGGGAGTTGCAACAAATGAGCTCTAACTTTCAGTTGCTGATTTCAGTAAAGCTTCTAACAAGAGTGATGGAAGTCCCAGGTGGCTGATGTGAGAAATGGCAGGTTGGGGAGGGAAGGAAGAGTGTCCATACAGTGCTTGAGGTCTGGGACACCGGTCCTTCTAGATGTCCAGACTTCAATGGGAGACATTCTGGATTGATTCCAATTCCAGAATATTGCTGTCAATTACTTGGAAAGCTGAATATTAATAGTAAGAATAAAAGCCTTTAAAATCAGAAATACTTGTATGTTATTAATGTCTCCACCTTTCAGCTATGCTCCCCAAACCTCTCCAATTAGTCATGCAAGACTTGATGAAAATGGCAGGGAGGGACATGGTTTGTGAGAGCTTTTTGCATTTTAATAAGCTCCATGGTGTATTTGGTGCTGAATCCATGAACCTCAGTCACTGAGAGGAGAATTCAACGTCAAGATCAACCCCCAACATTTTGTTGAGTTTTAATCGGTCCCACTGATAGTTATTAGCAGTATAGTGTCTCCAGGGGCTGATTAGAGCAGAAAATTATCATCACCGATAACAGGTAGGCAGAGGAAACGTGCAGGTGGCTCTGATGCCACATTAACCCTTGAGGTGTTTTATCAGGCAAAATGTCCAAGCTCGGCCACTGAGCTTCTGGGAAAGGAGATCCTTTCCCCCACATGTTTTCCAGGTCCTCTTGGGGACAGTGTGTGGGTGGGGGTGTGCAGTGCTCAGTGCAGGACAATGATATGACACCTTTCGGGGTGTCGGCAAGAGGGACACTGAGGCCCAGTGTCTCCTGACAGGCCTTGGTGGCAGAGACAACAGCCATAGCCCAGAAGATGCTGACCTGCTCTGGTGTCTGTGAGCCTTGACAGTGCCTTTGTCTGTCTCCACCAGAGCCTGTCCTGTGCTGTCTCATGCCTGCAGCTGTGTCCATGCAGCCTGTAGACACCCACCCTGCTTCCCCACTTTGCTCTCACACGGGATCTCCTTCCCTTCACTGTTGTCTCTGCATCCCCGCTGGCTGTTCCTTTCCAAAGCCATGGGATGATCCTTGGTTCCTCCTGGGTGTCCTGTTGCACCACAGCACCAGCCTTCAGGTGTCATTTCTTCATCCTTATGTCCAGTCTGAAATTCTCTAAACTGGGGATTTTGGGGGTTGTTTTGGCTATCCATACTGCCTCCCACTACCAAGTAAAGCTCCTGGCAGTACCACAGTGTGGGGAAGAATATAACCTTGTCTGTCAGGACAGATAGAAACTTGAGGAACTGAGGACAGGGCTGAGGGGAAGGACCTTGGTGCTACGAGGGATGCCATATGAGGCAGTGGTGCATGGTCATGTGAATAATGCCAGATGTCTGTGGGGCTGCATTAGTAGTAGCATGGCTAACCAGAGGAGGGGAGCTGTTATCTGTCTCCAAGAGGGACTTTTCCTGAAGGCAGTGGTGGCACTCAACTTTGGGGGAGCATGTATGAAACCCAAGTGTCCTAGGTGGTTGCCAACTAATTCGAAGGGCCCGATTTTCCTGTTGGTTCCGTCTTAAATATGCTAGGAATGTGGCGGTTTTGCTGGGTACCTCAGGCATCTGACACGGCCGAGTAGACCTGTTTTCCTTGCATGAAATCAAGTGTCTGCACAGAATCATGCAAGCTCTTTGCAATGGACATGGATCTCCTCATTGCTCTATCAGAACAAGTGGACATTTGCACCTGTCTTGGACCAGCTCTGTCCAACGTGGACTGCCTCCCCCTTGGAAAGAGTCCAAAGGGGCGAGTGTGCGTGCACAGCTGATTCACTTCTCCCAGTGACTGCAGTGGGAGCTCAGAAAACCAGCTCCCATACAGGCAGCTGTTTTGTGCACCCCAGCAGCTGGACAAAGGGAATCCTCCTCTGAGTTTGTGGAGTGCACAAGAGCAAACTGAATCCTCCTGCGCTCCTGGAGCTTCTCAATGGGCATTAGCTGTACTGCTGAACTGCTCTAAATCACCTCCTGAAGCATGAGGGTGTTAACTCCCTTCTTGCCCCTGCGCAAGTGTTCTGAGCTCTTACGGGATGGAAGCAGAGGCTTCAACAGTAGGACATGTCCACTCTCCTAGACAACCATCCTCTGATGAGGCCAGCTGCATGCTGGATTCGTTCCACAGACTCTCTCTCTTTACATCAGTGGACCTTTGCCAGGGATTACCTTGCTGCCTTGCAGGAACTGTCAGCCCTGGAGCCCCAGAAATGCCTGGAGGCTGCACAGGTGACAGAAAATGTCCCTCCTCCAGCTGGGTCTCTGCTCCTGAGCTGGGCCTGGCTCCTGGGACTGCGGGAGCCCATGGCAACCTGGCAGGTGCTGCAGAGAGACAGCTCTGCCCAGGAGCAGCTCCTCATAAAGGAGCACCAAGACTCAGGGCACTGCCCACAGGCACCAGGCTGGGATGAGTTGCTCCTAAGTGAAAGACAGTTGGGAATGGGAGGACGGCTGAGCTCACTGCAGGCAGAAACCTCCCCAGCCCTTGACACGGTAAGTCTCTGGCTGCAGGGCTACACTGCTGCGGTTCCTGGAGGGATCTTCTGAATCTGGCACCTTCAGCAGCTGATTGGATTTGTCAGGGTGGCTCTCCCAGCTTCTCCTGTTTGGAGCTGGTCGTGCTTTAGAGCAGGGACTCCCAGCCACACATTCAGAGGGATCACGGCTGCCTTCGCCCACCCCTCTGCCTGCAGACACAGCCAACATCCCCTCCCCGGCCTCAGCAAGGTTTGTCTCACCTGCTCTTTTGCACCTGCAAACACGGAGGTGCCCTGGGCAGGGTCCTGCTCCTGGCAGGTGTCTACAGGGCAGAGCTGAGCACCCAGCGGGTGCGATGGGGTCTATGAATATGGACAGGGCAGAGACGTGGAGACAGAGAAGCAGCTCCAGCAAGGATGGCTCCAGGCAATGCAATCATGGTGAGAGGGTGAGAGGAAACTGCCTCCTGCAGCACCCCTTCCAACCAGCACAGCCCTCTGCACTCCAGGCCATGGGGGCCAGGGCAGAAGTTGTCCCAGAGCAGCCAGATGTCCAGGAGAGGAGACACATCTGAGTGCCCCTCTGTCCCTGCCAGGTCCTGCCTCCCTCGGCACAGCTATCATGGTGTTACTCCATGATCCCACCTGCCCATGCTGCCCTTCTCCTTCCCTTGGACTCTGTGGGCAGGGGGTTTCTGATGCAGGTCAGACACTGGCCCTGTGGGTCCTGCCATGCAGTTGGGTCCTGGACTGTGAGGTGCCCAAGTGCCCTCTAAGCTGTGGGGCTCAGGGCAGTGCGGTTGGAGGAGCTTGGAATCAGCCACCTCTCTCATCAGGACACCCCATCCTTAGGACATCCTGCCATCTCCCTGGGTGCCTTTCTGGGCTGCAAGCTGCCCTCCGGAAGAGCTCAGCTCCCCCGTTATAGCAGGTGCTGTCTGGGTGCCCCAGGGAGAAGCCTCCTGGAATCTGAGGTCACAGAATCGCTGCAGGGAGGTGGATGTGGGCAGCTGGCAGGAGCCCAAAGGGTTGCTGGCTCCAAGGGGAGGGCGGAAACCTGCCTGACATCACCTCCAAAAGAGTGCTGGTGGACATGATGTAAAGGAATCCTCTGCTCCCCATGGTGTCATTTAATTGAGGGGTAACATGAGTGCAAGTGTCCTACAGCTCCAAGGTGAGAGCACAGGGCAGCTGGGACCAAGGCAGATGGAGAGGCCAGCGCTGCTCCCCCAGCATCAAGGCTGAGAGCTGAAGCCATAGAGCTCAAGGATGGTCCTGCTAAAATCGGGGGGAGGCAATGAGTGTGTGTTTGGGCAAGGATATGAGAAAGTTTTGCTCAGAGAAGTTTTCTCTAACTTGTCCATGTCTTTTCTTCCTCAGATATTGCCCTTATGCTGCAAAGGAACAAATGTCCAACAGCAGTTCGCTCAATGAGTTCCTTCTCCTGCCATTTGCAGACACACGGGAGCTGCAGCTCTTGCACTTCTCGCTCTTCCTGGGCATCTACCTGGCTGCCCTCCTGGCCAACGGTCTCATCATCACAGCCATAGGCCATGACCACCACCTCCACACCCCCATGTACTTCTTCCTCCTCAACCTCTCCATCCTCGATCTTAGATCCATTTCCACCACTGTCCCAAAATCCATGGCCAATTCCTTCTGGGACACCAGGGCAATTTCCTACTGGGGATGTGCTGCACAGGTCTTAACTTTTACCTTTTTCATTGCAGCAGAGTTTTCTCTCCTCACAGTCATGGCCTATGACCGCTACGTTGCCATCTGCAGACCCCTGCACTATGGTGTCCTCATGGACAGCAGAGCTTGTGTCAGAATGGCAGCAGCTGCCTGGGCTACTGGTTTTCTCTATGCTCTCCTGCACACTGGGAACACATTTTCCATACCACTCTGCCGAGGCAATGTGGTGGAGCAGTTCTTCTGTGAGATCCCCAACATCCTTAAGCTCTCCTGCTCAGACTCCTACCTCAGAGAAGCTGGAGTTATTGTTGTTAGTTTTTGTTTAGCTTTTGGGTGTTTCATTTTCATTGTGGTGTCCTACGTGCAGATCTTGGCTGCTGTGCTGAGGATCCCGTCAGAGCAGGGCCAACACAAAGCCTTTTCCATGTGCCTCCCGCACTTGGTCGTGGTCTGTATGGTTGTCAGCACAGCAATGTTTGCCTACCTGAAGCCCTCCTCCATTTCCGCCCCAGCTCTGGATCTGGTGGTAGCTGTTCTGTACTCAGTTCTGCCTCCATCACTGAACCCCCTCATCTACAGCATGAGGAACAAGGAACTCAGGGATGCACTGAAAAAAATGATTCAATTGGTAATATTTCAGCAGCAATAAGCTGCCCATCCTTCTACTCAAGTAATATCTAATTTCTCTCAGACAACTCCTGTGATTTTGGCATTCTTGCTTTAATAATGAGGTTTGTGCACAAGTTTCTGAATTCATCCCACTTCTCCAGAGGTGTTAACCGTGTCTTTCTAACCCAGAGGCCTTTTTTAAATGTGTCTATCATTGTGTCAGAGCTGGCATTCCCCTAATTAAAGGGTATGTTTTCATTGCATCTTTTGGATTGGGCTCTTCTTCCAAAGCTGGTGCCAAGAATTTTCTGAGAATTTGCTGAATTTTCAGCATGAGAGATGCTTGTTGCTTTTCTGGGGCTCTTTTTGGACACAAGGCAATGAGCTCCTGGGGGGATATGTTAGGGAATAAGGACTGGATTCAGTTCTCACTTGTGAGTGCTGGGTGCTCCTGATAGTGATGAATGGCCAAGTAGTATCTGCCTGGGACTGTCCCCCGTATGGTGGCCTATGACCACATTGGGGACCTTGCAGGCACAGGGAGAGGAGGTTCAAGAGCCGCCCATGATAGCCTATACCTGAAGTCATGGTCTGGATCTAGGGACACATGAACACAGCCTGAGCCATTTTATATGCCCTGTGGTTGCTCAGAGCATCATTCAGAGATAGAAGCCCCTTGATATGGTGTTCTCAGGTACAATGATGCCTGTCCAGCTGGGTCTGTGTCCAACCATGAGCACAACAACTGCAGAGTCACCCTGTGACCCCAGAGCACCACAGCCCACTCACTCTGCAGAGCAGCACCAGCATCTCGGGGTCCTGCAGGGAGCACCGGGGAGGCTCCAGGACCTTCCAGGCAGACCATAACTAAGGAATTAACCTGGGGAAGGGTTTTCCAGGGAGCAGGGATATCCCTGGGGAAGTGGAAAAGGAGCAATTGTGCTCTTAGAAGGAGGAATAAATGGGGAAAAGAAATATGTTTCTGTGCATCTCAGCTAGGGGCTGGCTGCTGTGTCCCTGGCAGCAGGAGGTGCCAGCAGAGCCCCAGGGCAGGGAGCCTTGTGCTGTGCTGGAGAGAGGGGCTGGCATGGGGGCTGCAGGCAGCCTTGGGTAGGGAAGCTCTGGGATACAGGAACAAGAGGCACAGAGTGTCACTGTCCTCTGTGTCCGTATGGGGGCCAGTTCCAGCTTGGAGCCTGATGGGGCACCTGACACACACAGCCCTGTCCCCTGGAGCTGCTGTGCCCACAGTGGGGCTGGGGCTGTGGGGTGAGTGCCCTGCGGGGGGCACTGCTGTGGGGCCACCCCCAGCCTGGTCTGCTCTGCTGGGTGGGCTGGGAGAGGGCAGGGCAGGTGGGGAGAGCTGGAGAGGGGCTGGGCTGGGCTGGAGAGGGTCCGGAGAGGAAAAGGACGTTTGGGGAGCTGGGTGTCCTTGGTTGCATGGCCTGATTGTGAAGGGGCCACAGGGCATTTGTCACAGACTGGTCTCTCACTTTGGCCATTTCCAGCACTCATCCAACATTGGACATTTGCAGGACTCAGCAGGGGCAGGTTGCTGGGGGTGGCTGCCCAAGCAGGAGGGCTGTGGTGGGCTGAGACCCCAAGGGTTGTTGCTGAGTCCATACTGGGGAGACCTTTCCCCATCCTGGAGTGCACCCTGCCCCATGCGGTGCCTGCACATCAGGACCATGGTGTGCAGGGCACCAGGGATGGGACCCACAGGGCTCCTCACTGCTCCACTGCAAAAGGGAAACTGCCAGGGCAGCTCTCCCAGTGCTGCCCCACAAGCTCTTGTCCCTGCTGCAGACACACCAGGCTAGATCCTGAAGACCAGAAGGTCCCTCAGGCAAAGCTGTGCCAGCCTCAGGGAGCTGCCCTGACAGGCAGAGTGTTCTCCTTGTAGAGCCTTGTCCTGCTGGGAGGGTGGCACGGGCACCAGGGGAATGGCCTGTGTCTGCATGAGGTCACTGTGGGGCTTCTGCATGGGAGGTGAACACATCAGCCCCTGCACTGCAGCCTCACCAGCCATGACCCCTCACTGCAGCCCCCACTGCTGTTCACCCCTGCCCCTACTGACCTGCCACCACCCCCACATTGTCCTGACTCCTGTCACGTGTCCCCACACGCTTAGGACCAACAGTGCAGCAGGAGCTGGCACAGCCCTATGGCCACTGCCTGACCCCCAGGCCTCCCCCCAGGCATTACAACCATCTTCCAGTAGGTCAGGAAAGAGGATCTGGGGAGTGATGGGCTGATCAGTGCCAGCTCAGTCCCTGGGAAGTAAATCATTCTGTGGGCTACTTCCAGCTACATGAAGGGACACAGAACTGCCAAAGTATCAAGGGCAAAATTCTGCCCTGGCAGAACTGGAGAATCAAGATCTTTTTTTTTTTTTTTTTTTTTAATCGTGTATGTGAATCACTGCCTGCAAAGTCCCATGTACGTTTTCATCAGCAATCAGGCCTTCCTTGAAATCTGGTTTATGTCCTCTAAACCCCTCACATTGTTGGTGATTCTGAGTTCTGGGAGGAGAACAATTTCCTGAAGCATCTCTTTTGCCCAGTGCTATTTCTATTTTGCCCTGGGCTGTACAGATCTTGCTCCCTTATTATCATGTCCTTTTACTGCTACCTTGCCCTCCACCAGCCTTTGCATTGTGCTGCCATCATGAAGCAGTAGCTCTTCACCCACCTGATTATTGCTCTGTGGGTCACAGGCTTCACTCTGTTGCATTACAACTCAGTCCTGCTCTCAAAGATGACTTTCTGTGGCCCCAACAAGATCCACCATGTCTTGTGGGACAACTACTCCTTATGCAAACTGTCCTGCTCTGATACCAGCCTGCTTTGGAAAGCAGACTCTGCTTTGATATTGTTGGTTGTGCTGAGTTCCTTATATTGAACCATGGTGTCCTACATGTGCGTTCTTCCACTGTATTCTGCACATGTCCTCAGTACCTGGGAGGTAGAAAGCCTTTGCTACATGTTCTTCTGATCTTACCAGCTTAGCCATCACATAGGGAAGCTGCCTTGTTCTCTATGCTTGGCCCTAAGACAATGTTTCCCTGGAAATCAGCAGAACTGTAGCTTTGCTGAACACTGTCTTGTATCCATTCTTAAACCCCTTCCCCTACAGTCTCAGAAAGAGGACTGTTAAGATTGCCCTGAAGGAAGCCATTGGCTGTGCAAAGGTTTGGCTTTTTCCCCACTCGTGATGCCTTCCATGACAGCAGTTCTAATTATGTCCCATATATTATACCATGCACATCATATATGTAGCAACTAAATACATGTAGCTCAGGAGATTTATGTTCTCATTGGATTGTGGTGGTGAAAGGAAGGAATGCGACTTGTGCCTCATGCTTACAGGGAGCTATTATAAGTGACATCTGGAGAGATATTAATAAAATTTTGAACACATAATTTTTTGGACTGGGACATATAGATGAGGAACATGGTTTGGTAGGCAGCCAGGTGGTGATGGGTTTATGGTTGGACTTGATGATCTTAGAGGTCTTTTCCAATCATAATGATTCTATGACATACTGCCAGTGTGTGCTGACTCAAGGCAGTTTTCATATAATATTTCCAGAAATTCAGCTACAAATTCTAGGGATCTTTTCCAGGGGTTACTGAGGAAAGCTCCAAACATCTCCTCACCCCGAATAACAGAAGATGCTAAGAACAAAAATTAAGCTCAGACATTAAAATGGATTCAGATTCATTGGATTCAAACCCATAAATCACTTGCCAGTTTCAATGCTGTGATAAAGACAAAAAGACAAGCATGTTCACAGTTAGAAACCCTGCTTTGTCTGTGGCAATCCTGTTTGGTGACTCTAGGACACGTTTCTGTGAAAGAAAAACAAAAACTTATTTCTTCTTGGACAACTGGCTTTTTCTACAATCTTGTTCTTTTGCTGAAGGGGTCCTTCATGAGTGGGAATTACTTCAAATTGTCTCAAATACTGTCACTAGAACTAGAGTGATAGTTCTATTATCCTTATTTTTTTGTTCTTGTCCATCAATAAAATTATCTCCTGGAGAACGGGGGAGGTGCCGGAAGACTGGAAGAAGGCCAATGTCACGCCAGTCTTCAAAAAAGGCAAGAAGGAGGACCCAGGCAACTACAGGCCAGTCAGCCTCACCTCCGTCCCCGGAAAAGTGATGGAACGGCTCATACTGGCCGTTGTCTCCAGGCACATGGAGGACAAGAAGGTGCTCAAGAGTAGTCAGCATGGATTCACCAAGGGAAAATCTTGCCTGACTAACCTGATAGCCTTCTATGATGAAATGACCGGCTGGATAGACGAGGGGAGAGCGGTGGATGTCGTCTATCTCGACTTCACCAAGGCTTTTGACACCGTCCCTCACAACATCCTCCTGGGCAAGCTCCGGAAGTGTGGGATAGATGAGTGCACAGTGAGATGGATTAGGAACTGGCTGGATGGCAGGGCCCAGAGAGTGGTGATCAGCGGTGCAGAGTCTAGTTGGAGGCCTGTGGCTAGTGGGGTCCCCCAGGGGTCAGTCCTTGGTCCAGTCCTGTTCAATTTATTCATCAATGACCTGGATGAAGGCACAGAGTGCTCCCTCAGCAAGTTTGCTGATGATACCAAACTGGGAGGAGTAGCCGATACCCCAGAGGGCTGCGCTGCCATCCAGAGGGACCTGGACAGACTGGACAACTGGGCGGTGAAAAACCTCATGCAATTCAACAAGGCCAAGTGCAAGGTCCTACACCTGGGGAGGAATAACCCCAGACACCAGTACAGGCTGGGGACCGACCTTGTGGAGAGCAGCTCTGCGGAGAAAGACCTGGGTGTCATGGTGGACGACAAGTTGACCATGAGGCAGCAGTGTGCCCTCGTGGCCAAAAAGGCCAATGGGATCCTGGGGTGCATTAAGAAGAGCGTCTCCAGCAGGTCGAGGGAGGTGATCCTGCCCCTCTACTCAGCCCTGGTGAGGCCGCATCTGGAGTATTGTGTCCAGTTCTGGGCTCCACAGTACAAGAGGGATGTGGAGCTGCTGGAGAGAGTCCAGCGCAGGGCTACAAGGATGATCAGGGGCCTGGAACATCTGCCCTATGAGGAGAGGCTGAGGGAGCTGGGCCTGTTCAGCCTGGAGAAGAGAAGGCTGAGAGGGGATCTAATCAGTGTATATAAATACCTCAAGGGAGGGAGTGCAGAGGACGGTCATGGTCTCTTTTCAGTGGTGGCCACTGATAGGACTAGAGGAAATGGCCGGAAACTGAAACATCAAAAATTCCATAGGAACTTAAGGAAAAATTTCTTAACAGTGAGGGTGACAGAGCACTGGAACAGGCTGCCCAGAGAGGTTGTGGAGTCTCCTTCTCTGGAGATCTTCAAAACCCGCTTGGATGCAGTCCTGCGCCACGTGCTTTAGGTGTCCCTGCGTATGCAGGGGGGTTGGACTAGATGATCTCTAGAGGTCCCTTCCAACCCTAAGCATTCTATGATTCTATGATTCTATGATTCTATGTATCCCTCCATGCATATCTTGATTGGTATGTACTGTTGACGAGGGGAATAATCCCCTTTTATCCCCCTTCCAGCACTTCTGCCTGGGCTCTTGGCAGAGGGATGCTCTGGGATCCCCAGATTTCAAAAATCAACACCACCCCCATTTCTTTCTTGCTCAGATACTCACATAGTGATGGTACCAGCTGGGTTTTAGAGCTTCAGAGAGGAAATTTTTATTTATTTATTTATTTATTTTAAGTCAAAGGATCCTTGCAGTGTCTGCTGTTCTCTTGGAAATGAAAAGAGGAAAAGAGAGGAAAGCAAAAAAAGGAAACAACAACAAAATTGTGTTTACTCTCTGTTCCCGAAGTTGACCTTTTCACAAGAATTCCTCTTTGCCTTAGCTGATGTAATACTTAGATCCTTACTAGTTATTTAGTGGGCAAGTGTGCAGCTGGGAAGTTTTGAAAACCTCATTCCTGATTCCTGCTTCAGCAGTAGGTTATTTAAGTGTGGGTATGAGCTGCTTTTCCCTCTTTCATTTCCTCGCCACCTTAGGCATCCCCACCCTAGATGTGAGTGTGTTCAAAGCAGAGGTCTGCAGATTGCCTTTGAGTGACTCTTGTTTCATACAGATGGGTCTTGCGGATCTTTTAAAAAGTTTGAGAGCTTGTGTTGATCTGCTAAGTCCCTGCAGCTGCTCCCTCCCTGTGCGAGGGTCACCACACATGTGGCTTCAGGGCCCCCATGCTCCACTTGTTCTGCTGGTTGTGGTGTTTGTGGTGTGATGAGGCCAGTGAGGCTCCTGTGTTCAGTGATCTATCTGGGGCCCGCAGCTCTGCAGGAGCTGGCAAGGGAAGGACCCGCTGGTTGGAGCACCCAGGAGAACATTTGGGTGGCTGCAGGAGCTGCTGGAGGTTTTGTGGTCTCAGTGGGCAGCGCTCCCTGCCCCAGGGCAGCAGCCGCCCGCGCTGTGTGGCCATGGGGCGAGCGCGCTGCGGTGCCGCTGCCCTCCCTGGCAGGCAGGTTCCCCACGCGGGGCCGTGGCCGGATGAGCACAGGCTCAGTGTGCAGCCCGGCCGGACCCCGTCGGGGGGATATCCCTGCGACAGAGCCTGCGTGGGGCAGCCCCAGCGCCCCTCGCAGCCCCTGCCCGCTGCAGGGCCAGGCCTGGCCAGGCCCTGGGGGCGAGGGGCCCGGTCCCCTCTGTGACACGGGCTGCGGTCACAGGGGACGTCCCGTGTCACAGCCACAGCTGCTCTGTCCCGCGCGGCCCGGCCTCTCCCCACACGTCGCGGCGGAGCTGGGAGAGCGCAGGCGCTGGGGCTGCTCTTGGCTCTGCTCTGCTCCAAAGAGCTGCTGGTTCCGAGCGGGAGCCGGCAAGGGGCAGCGTGGGCAGCCTAGTGCTGAGCGACGTGTGCGGAGGAAGAGGAGGAGAGGAGCTCTGTCCTCATCACCTCCCTCTGCAGGGCGACCCAGAGCGCGGAGGAGAAGGATGGCGCTCTGGAAGGGTGGCCACGGGACACGACGTGGCGAGGCGGTGCCAAAAGTACCCCCAGAAGGTGAGGCCTTCAGGAGATCTTTTCCAGGAGCTGTCACAGAGATGATGAACTGTGAACATGGCTGTGGAAACCCTGGGCCGGGGGTATTGGGGGGCTGGGGGCAGCAGGCAGAGCCCAAGCTGATGGTCCCGTCCAGCTGTGGTGCCAGTGTGACCGCCAGGACTCCTGGGTCCAGCCCTGATGCTGCCCCTGCTGTCCCGGAGCCCCTGGGCAGACGTCCCTTTCCCGAGGGTCCCTGCTGGCCTCGCAGTGGGGATCACCCACCCGTGCTCCTGGCAGGGGAAGGAGCTGGAGCAGCTCCGGTGGCCATGTGTGTGCAGGGATCCTGTTTGGGGAAACTGCCCATGCAGTGGAGTCCCTCAGGAATGCCCTGAATCCCCACACTGCCACGGGCATCTCCATCCCCTCGCTGGGTGAAAATCCACCACCACCATCCCTAGGGAGAGGCTCCCCCTGCAAGAACTGCTTGTGCCAGGCAAGGAGAGCTGGGTGAGGAAGGCCGAGGGCTCCCGCAGCTCCTGCTGGGCTCTGCAGAGGCTGCCGGCCCCGCATGCGCTGCAGAAGAATCCTCGCGCTGCTCCGCAGCTCCGCAGGGATCTCTGTGCGGCAGCCCGGGCGCTGCCTCTGCTCCTTCCCTCCGCGCTGCCCGTGCCTCCAGGCTGGCAGTGCAGGCTGTGAGCTGGAGACAGCGTGGCTGTCCCAGGCAGCATCGCCGCGTCCTCACGCCTGTGCCAGGTGCCGAGCGCTGCCGGGCTCAGGGCACAGGTTCCAGCCTGAAGGCAGTGCCCACCTCAGCACTGCCGCCCCTCGCAGCAGGGGGGTCATTTTGGGGAGGGGGTGCTGTTTGTTGGTGCCTGCTCCTGGCATCTCCTTGGTGAGGCGTGTGCTGGATGGCTGTGAGCTGCCCAACCTGGAGCCTGACAGGCAGCCCTTTCCCTTGCTTTTCCAGCGGCTGTGCTCATCTGGGACGGTGCTGCTGAATATGTCGTGGAGAAGCTGGTGCAGAACACGGTGGGTCTGCCCTGCTGTCCCTCCCCTGCAGCCCTGATGGTTCCAGCAGTCCTGGCATCTCTGTGCCATTGGATGCAATCATTCTGCCCCTCATCAAAACCAAAAGAAAATGCCATGGAGAACGATGCTCTAAACAGCAACAGTGCCACGGACAATGTCTCCCTAAAGAGAGACGGCAAATCTCCAGTTCAATTTTGTTCTTGGGAGTGGTTGGAGGCTTTACATATGCTTTTGAGAGTGGGGGGAGGATGGAGAGGAGACCTTTTGGAATGTTCTTCCAAAGGAGCTCTCCAAGGCTTTCCAGAGGGCTCCATCTTGTCCCTTTGTATGCCAGGAGTGAGCAGAGCCCATCACACCATGGACATGTTCTCACAAGGCCTGGGTCTCTTTGTTCCCCTCACCTGCTTAGAATTCTTCTCTTCTGTTCTGTTTGCAGGATGTGAAAATTTGTCCACTTGGGGTCTTCAGAGTTGTTAGAGAAAAAGTCCCTGTTACTGGAAAAGGTGGCAAGACTGCTCTGGTGACAGGCTACAGACCCGTGTTTTGCATCGCGGAGGAACTTGCAGAGCGTCATGGTCTCAACCAAGAGAAGGACGATGATGCTGGTAAGAGGACAGGTTGACACTTTTGCTTTGCCTTGCAACATCAGTGGGATGTGGATAACTGCTGTCCTGCAGGGACTGTTTGAAATCTGTAATTCCTTCATTGGGTGCTGAGAAGAGCTTCAGGTCTTATTTATTTATTTATTTATTTATTTATTTATTTATTTATTTGTATAGCGTTATGACATCATAATGCAGAACTGAAGGGCCCTCTCTCTCTCCCTCTTGGGCTTGCTTTTACAGCTGTCTCCAATCAAGTGTTTTGGAGCTGCTGCTTCTAATCCTATGTGGTTAAAACTCCTGTTCTTTACTGCTGCCTCAGCAGGCCTTGCAAGGGTGAAGGTCAGCACTGCTGCTGGCTCTTCCAAGCTGCTTCTGCTCCAAAGCGGGTTCAAGACAGCCATAGTGTCTCCTGGCAGCGCAAAATAGTGATGAGAACACTAGTGTGCAGGAAAACCCCTCCGAGGCCAGCTGTGCGGTGATTGCTGGGCAGTGCTGGCAGCAGTGCAGCTGCAGTGTGACGGGGGTGATGGCCGTGGGCAGTAGGAGCTCTGGGCTGTGTTGCCAGTGGGCCTTTCCTTCCCAATGACTCCATCTTGTTGGTGCTACGAACATCAGTCTGGCATTTCTTGGGGATGGGCCTTGGTCACCCAAAACAGGGCTGTATACTGAGCAGTTCTTAGGGCCTGGGTGTGTCCAGAAGGAGTAAGGTAAAAATGACAATTCCTTAGTGTTCTTTACTAGGGAAGATGAATGAGATTCAGCCTCTAAGGTGAAGGGCTGTTGTGCAGCGCATGTGTTTTCCTTCTTCACTGCAGCCACTGTGATGGGGCACCACTAAGTCTCTTCTAGTCTGTCATGTCCTGAGGCCACAATGACCATCAGTGGTACCTTCTTCTGGGAACTGGCTCCCTTCTCTCCTTGTGCTGCCGTCCTGCCTCATGGTCATGCGAGTTAGCCAGGAGCCTTTCTTTAGTTTCAGCAGGAAGGAAGCATTGCTGTACATCCTTGCCCATGATGCTGTGGAGTGCCAGGAATTTCTCCCACAGGAGGAATGCATCGACCTCCTTTATGGGTTTCCAGAGGGTTAAAGAAGACAGCCCTGTAGCACTGTCTTGCTGGAAGACTTTCCAGCTGCAGACACTCTCTTTTGTTTTCGCCTGCTGAAGATCTCTGCTAGTGACTGTGTTGCTCTTCTGTTGCTGCCTAGGTCTTAAGGGATATGTGCTCCTGCGATATGATCGCATAGCATATTACACCAGCTTCCCTTCCAAAGTAGCGCTGAAGTGCGTACTAGAGACCATGAACCAGCTCTCCTGTTGTCTTCAGAGTGGGACTAACGTTGCCCTTGTTCTGAGGGACATTGGCATCCTAGTCATTGAAGACAAAGTTGTGAAAATGAAATTTTACCGGAGTCTTCTGGAAAGAATGAACGAGTCCGACGAGGTGATAACAGCTCTTCTTGGGGTAAGTTCTGCATTTCTGCAGTGCTACCTCTTGCTTTTTGGCATTCCTAACCAAGCTCAAGTGAATGGATTTCTCCTGGGCTGCCACAGTGTGTCTGGGCATGGGGTCACTCCTGAACTAGAGGAATGGCCGGTTCCTGCACAGTGACCCCTCCTGCCCTTCCCTGCACTGCTGGGGGTATCAGACACCTCTGCCAGCTCTCTGGTGATCTCAGCCCTCTCTCTCTGAGGATAGAAGTCATCAGTGTTTTTCATCCCTCCTGTGTGGCAGGGGGTCATGGTACCTTTGATTGCCCTTGGTGCTGTTGAAAGGAGCGGTTTGCTGTAATTCCCTGTCCTTCTGCTGTGACACCAGGCATCTGCATCTTGTGGATGAGCTGCCAGCATTCCTGAGGTTGCCTGAGCACATCCTCTTCAGTGGTGCTAGGGCCAGAGGAGCTGGCAGGACTTACCCCACTGTAAGCAGCCTGTAGCCCAGACCAGCTCCTCACTTTGTCTTTTTTTTTCCATTCCTAGTCCTTGCACCCTATCAGGCCATTCTCTAGGCCAGCGACTTTTCTTCTGCCCTTTCTTTGTGGGTTTTTGTTTGTTTGTTTGTTTGCTATTTTGTTTTGTTTTGTTTTGCTTTTTATTTTGCAGTGAGTACCACTCCAGGACCCTCAGCTACGATTCTGCTGAATGCAGGGTCTGCTGTCACCAGTGGGAGCATTGGCTGCCCTTGTGAGCAGCAAGACCATTTTCTTTGCAGAACCTCATGTGTCCCTCTTCTTTGCAGATGCCGCAGATGAAGGGTACAGTCATCTCGGAGAATACAAGAGCTGTTTCACTGACCCATTCAGGATCTGTGATGGTCTTTCCAAAGTGAGTGATGCTCTGCAGAGAGTCCTGCGCTATCGTGCCTATTCTGCATATTCTGCTCTCGGAAAGGATGGCCTTCAGAGGGGCTCTGACGTGTGTCTTGGTTCCCATAGTCAGCATGTGCTACAAAGGAAATGTGGAGTCCTTGCTTCAGAACACTGTCCTTTTGCTGTTTGCAGGCAGGAGCTGGAGACTTTTCCCAGCCAGCCACTGGTGAGACCTCCACCTGGGAGACCTCCCACTGGGAGAGGTCCCGTCCTGAAACATCGAAGGGTGAGAGCTCTCACCGTGGAAGAAGAAAAGCCTGCTTTGGAAGAGGAGAAGGAAAAGGCTGTTGAGAAAGGTACTGGAGCAGTCGAATCCTGATGGGAGGCTGTGCCTTCTCCTTCTCTCCTCCTTGGTGCCGGCTGTTGAAGCCAAGGTTCCAATGGGATGTGTGAGATGTCATGAGGCACTACATGTGCTGCCTGTCAGCCCTGATGGCAAATGTCAAGCGACTCCTGAGGAAGGAAGAGCTCAGGCCAGCCCAGCACTCCTACACACAGTTTCTCCCTCTGAGTTAAGCTTTTCCCACCAGACTCCATGCACCAGTCAAAGTGCTCTTCCATTTGAGGAGGTCAGGAGGAAGAAAGACAGAGTTCAGGATAATTTCTGGGAATCATCCATTCTGCTCCAGGCAGAATGGTAATGGGAAGAGTGCCCTATCTCCTGACCTATCCCATGGAACCCAAGTAAGCTGCTCAGGATGGTCAGGAGGGTGGTAATGGGCACCAAGACTTCACTGGATTTCCAAAACAAGCTGCTCTGCCCTTTCCATATGAGTTTCTTCTACAGATTCCCTAAGCACTGCCTTTGGGTTTACTGTGTCACCAGAGGCAACACAGGCCTCTGAGACCTGTAGAGGGATCCCAAGATCTGTTCCTCTCTTGTGGAGAAGTTATTGCCCCAAAGAGACTCTCTTAGGACAGCAACACATCCCCACAAGTCAGCCTTTTCATAACATGGCCATGATAGAGCAGGAGCAAAGCCCCATGTCAAGAAATGACGTTGCAGTGAGAAAACACAAAAAGTTGAATAGGAGTCAATGTGAAGGACAGGTCACAAATTACCTAGGAGGCCTGGATATAAAGATCTCATATTGAGGCCTCACAGTTCCATCCCAGCAGGGAGCAGATCTCCATGTCATTCCTGTCCCAATGCTTACTGTGGTTCAGTTCTGAAGTGTTTTTTTTTTTTTTTTTTTTTTTCCCTCCTGCTTGCAGAAAAGCTTCCAGCCAGGAGCTACCTCTTACGGGAGCCCCAAGCACCCCTCAAAATGGTGCCTCAAAATGATGTGAATGTGGGAGAAGCAAAGGAGGAGAAAGAGGAGGAGAAGAAGCATCCTGGAAGGTGAGTGACTTGGGGCAATGGACATGGAGAAGTGTCCATAGGCCTGACGGCCTAAGGCCGTTTTGTGAAGTTGAGGAAAACTCTGTGTTCTTGCAAGGCCTCTGAAGGTGGAGAGGTGTGTGTTGGGCTTAGCCCACCATGAGAGCTCTTCCCATGAGGCCAGTGAGTCTGTAGTGAGGCAGGATTAAACACAGAGGAGCTCTTTCTTTGCCTTAGCAGCAGCTAATGCACTTTGCAGGACAGGGTCTAATGCTGTGTCTTGGAGTGTTTCCTTGTAGGTGACCCTGATCTCTCACATGCTGCATGGAGAGGAAGCCTCAAAGTGGGGACTTGGACCTTTCCT
This sequence comes from Tinamus guttatus, assembly GCF_059628265.1. NCBI lineage: Eukaryota > Metazoa > Chordata > Aves > Tinamiformes > Tinamidae > Tinamus > Tinamus guttatus. Next base: position 1,412,856 of record NW_028289008.1, on the reverse strand, counting down.
CTGGGCATGTGGTGTACCCCTGGGTGTTTTGGAGAGGGGGGATTGTTTTCTCCATTGGTGTCACTGCATCCAGGCAAGCCTGGAGCTTCTCCTGCAGAGCTGCCTTCTGCTGCAGAAGCAGGTGCCCAGCATGTGAGCAAGAGCTGGAGATCCAGCTCTCCTTGTGCTCCTGTGACTTCTTGTTTTGTGAATTTGCAGTGTTCTCCCACCTATCCCAAGGGATGGAAGGCAAGTGGTACCACAAGGTGGGAGGAGACCATCAGCCGCAACCGGTCTACCAGCTGCAAGGACAGGGAATGAAGTCCCTCAGGAGGTAGAAGAGGTAGGTGCTCCTGATGTATGAAGTGCTTCTTGTGCCAGCCTGAATTATGCAAAAGCATCAGCATATGGGCAGCAACTGTACAAGAAACCTCCAATGTGTTCCTTTGAACCCTGGCTTCCTGTGCCAGGGCTTTGCTTTCAAACAGACCCACTGTGCTCTGCTTTTTAAATGCATCTGCGTTTTCCATGCACACCTCAAAAGTTCCTCTTCGGGCCTGTTTCTGGTGGAAATGTCACTGCTGCTTCTTCCTGGGCTGGAGACAGAGATTTTCTGTTCAGCTCTGTGATTATTTAGATGACTGGTCAGAACAGAAAAGGGAGGTTCAGTCTTGCTAGGATTCTCTGAAGGGCACAATGGTGCTGACAGGCTGTGTCAAGGGTGCGGTCAGAGGAGAATGTGGGGAATGGTGTTCACTGCATGGAATAACAGACCTGCTGTCCCTGTCCTTCTCCTCCCTCCCTAGCAGGAGTGCTTTGTCCATTCCCTATGTTTTGGGGGATGCCTTCACCTGTGCTCTCCTGCAGGGGCTTGTCTATTAGGCAAGAACTGGTCTCCTGCCCAGTGAGGCTCTTGATCCTTGCCCTTAGCGAAAGCCTGGCAGTGTTACTACCCATTCTCCTGTGTTCCCCTGCATCTCCTCTTCTGTCAAATGAGGGGCTGCTGTACAGAACAGCAAAGACTGTTTCAGAGCTTCTGAAAGTCAGTGGCTTGTATGAAGGGTGGAAGCCTTGGCTGCCTGTGAGCAACAAGACCATTTTCTTGGCAGCATCTCACATGTGTCCCTCTCCTTTTCAGCTGTCAGCGAAGAAAGACTCAGTGCTGTCAGGCACTCAAAGAGCCAGCTCTGTCATCAACCTTCCAAAGTGAGTATGTTTGTTTGCTGGCTGATCATGTAAGCATCCTCTTAGTATGTTTTGGGTAGTGTTGCATTGCCAGGGCTTGTGAAGGTGCTCTGGAAGTGATTTGGGAGTAACTCCTTCCAGTGGTTGGAAACCAGTGAACTCCAGGCTTTGTTCAGGCTCTGCAGAGCTCTGTGCAGGGGCTTCTGGAGAGCTCTGTGCTGGCTCCCAGCTTGTGGAGGGTTTGTTCCCTTAGCGACCTGGAGGCTGGAGGCCGTTCTTTCCATGTGCAGCGATGCATGTGTAGGAGGGACTGCCAGGGATGTGCAGGGCAAGACTGGGATTTGAAATGGTGGTGGCAAGTGGGAGGAAAGGAAAGGAGGCCAGTATGTCCCACCTGGACAGCAGCGTGGAGAGCAGCTGGGAGCTGATCTCCAGAGGTAGCCTGGGTCATATGGCTGGGAAAGCTTCAAAAAAACTTTCTTCTAGGATAGGGACTGGAAGCCCTGGAGCAACCTGGGGAGGAAGTTTATGTGCTGGAGCCCTGTGCTGGGTCACTGCACTTCCCAGGACAGTCCTGCAGGATCGGGGCTATCTGCACATTCTGCTCTCGAAAAGGATGGCCTTCAGAGTGGCTCTGACATGTGTCTCTGCCCCCATAGTTAGCAAATGCCGCAAAGGAAATGTGGAGTCCTTGCTTCAGAACACTGTCCTTTTGCTGTTTGCAGGCTGGGGCTGGAAACTTCTTCCCACCAACCACCAGTGAGACCTCCACCTGGGAGACCTCCCACTGGGAGAGGTCCAGTTCTTCCACACCGACGGCTGAGAGGTGCCACCGTGGGTGAAGGAAAGCCTCTTTTGGAAGAGGAGAAGAGAAAGACTGTTGAGAAAGGTAATGGAGCAGTTGAATCCTGGTGAGGGATTGTGCCTTCTCTTTCTCTCCTCCTTAGTGTCATGCGTTGCAGCCAAGGCTCCAGTGCCATGTGTCATATGCCATCAGGCACTAGATGTGCTCTAGGGACACAGGCAACACAGGACAGTGAGACCTGTAGAGGGATCCCAGCATGCGTTCCCTGCTTGTGGAGAAGTTATTGCCCCAAAGAGGCTCTCTTAAGACACTAACACATCACTGCAAGCCTCCCTTTTCATGGTGTGGACATGATAGAGCAGAAGCAAAGCCCCATGTCAAGAAATGATGTTGCAAAGAGAAAAAGGAAGAGTTGGGCAGGAGCCAATGTGAAGACAGGTCACAGACTGCCTAGGAGACCTGGCTTTAAAGGTCTGCAATTGAGGTTTCGCAGTTCCATCCCAGCATGAAGTAGATCTGTACGTCACTCCTGTCCCAGTGGTGACTGTGATTCTGCTCTGAAGTGTTTTCCTGTCTCCTGCTTGCAGAAGAGCTTCCTGCCAGGCATTGCCTCTTACGGGAGCCCCATCCATCCCTCCAAGTAGCATCAGGGAAACTGGGAGAAGGAAAGGAGGAGAAAGCAGAGGGGACAAAGCCTCCTGGGAGGTGAGTAGCTTGGGGAAGTGGATGTAGGGGACTGTTTCTAAGGCTTGGGGCCTAAGGTCCTTCTATGAGGCTGAGGAAAATTCTGTGTTCTTGCAAGGCCTCTGAAGGAGGGGAGTGTGTGTGTCCGGGGCTTGCCCCTTGCCCACCAAGGGAACTCTTCCCATGAGGCCAGTGAGTCTGTAGTGACGCAGGATTAAAAACAGAGGAGCTTTTCTTTGCCTTAGCAGCAGCTAAAGCACTTGGCAGGACAGGGTCTAATGGTGTGTCTTGGAGTGTTTCCTTGTAGGTGACCCTGTTCTCTCCATGCTGCATGGAGAGCAAGCCTCAAAGTGGGCACTTGGAGCTTTCCTCTGGGCATGTGGTGTACCCCTGGGTGTTTTGGAGAGGGGGGATTGTTTTCTCCATTGATGTCACTGCATCCAGGCAAGCCTGGATCTTCTCCTGCAGAGCTGCCTTCTGCTGCAGAAGCAGGTGCCCAGCATGTGAGCAAGGGCTGGAGATCCAGTTCCCCCTGTGTTCCTGCAACTCCTTGTTTTGTGTATTTGCAGTGTGCTCCCACGTATACCAAGGGTCTGCACACAGGCTGCAGCACAACGTGGGATGAGAACTTCCTTTGCAACCCGACCACGAGCTGCAGGGCCATGGAATGAAGTCCCTCAGGAGGTAGAAGAGGTAGGTGCTCCTGATGTGAGGTGCTTCTTGTGCCAGCCTGAATTATGAAAAAGCATCAGCCGATGGGCAGTAGCTGTACAAGGCCCCTCCAGTGCGTTCATTTGAGCTCACACTGCCTTTGTCATGAGCTTGCTTTCAAAGACATGGCTTGTGGTCTGCTTTCACAATGCATCTGTAGCTTCTGCATGCTGAGAGCAGCTGTGTGGGGAAGTGGAGCACAGACCTGATAGATGTTTTCTTACAGGTCCAGAAGAAAGTACCAGTTCTTCCGGCAGTGTCTGTACACTACTTGGGAAGAGACAAGGGTGTGTCTGTGACGTACTCCTTGTCCGGCCTAAAGGAGGAGGCCTGAGCAAAAGGGGACTGAATGGAAAGGGTACGTATGTGCCAGCTCCAGGAAAAGCCTGGGACTGCTGAGTATCAGAGGTCCTATAGAAGGTCAGACCTGCCAATCCCAGAGGCACCGGGTTGGACAGAGCACTCTGAGGGTTCTCACAACATGGGATCAATCTGGGTTCCACTTGTACATTAAGCACCTCTCTCTAGTCCCAAATAAATGTCAAGCACTCTTTTGCAGGGTGCAAATGGGACCAGGGAGGAGAAGCTGGGGGAGGATAGAAGCAGAGGGGTCTCTGACAGAGTGAGAGATGCCAGTGCTGCTGCGGCCTCATTTCACTATGAAAAGGCACGCTGGCCTTGGTTGAGACTTCCCTTCTGCTCAAGTGGTAGCTCTTGACTGCTCAGCACAGGCTGCAGCTTTGGGACCTAGAAGTCCTGAAGAGCTGAGCACAAAGGGTCCCCTCGGGGTTTGCCTGCACCTTTTCCAACTGCTCCCTGAAGGTGGTGCCCAGAGCCAGGACCACCCCCAGTCTGGCCCCCAGCAGGCTCAGCCCCTGGCTGATGCGCTACAAGGGGGTCTTGTTTGGACACAGGGGCCTGTGTGAAATGATAGTGAGCAGGGAGATGCCATCAGAAGCACATCCAAGCATACGTGTCCTAAGCTAGTGTGCAGTATTTCTCTGCCTTTGTCCCTGGGCATCACATGGCCTCTTTCTTTCTCCGTCCTGAGCGCTGACAAGATGAGGAAGAAGAACAAACAGTGACTGTCCATGATGCCTGGACACAGGAAGCTTTATTCTCTTGAATTAAAACATATCCCCCAGCTGGTGTGGACCCTTTCTCAGTGGGGTTGGAAGGGAATAACCCCACTGAGTTAGTTAGTTCAAAGGGCCAGAAGAGAAATCTCACAAGCTGGAGAGTTAGGGTCAGGAGGGTACATGGCAACAAATTCTAGCTGAGTGCGGATGCGTCACCTCTGTGGTGATAAAGGTGACCTGGCAGTCTGTCTGGACCCGCCAAGCCTCTGCCAGGGCACCAATGACAGCAGCACTGCTGCCAAAGAGCCCGCGCAGCCGCCAAAGAGCCTCTGCTCCACGGGAGCCCCCGAGCCGCTCCTCAGCCCTGCTCACGCCTCCTTTTCCCTTGCAGGCCAAGCTCCCCTTCACCCTGGCTGCTGCCAGGAAGTGCTGAGCACAAGGACTCCGACCCTACAAGAGTTGATGGATTTTTCTCTACTCAGTGTTACAGTAGTATTTTGTGGTTGTTGATAGTGTTGTTGATATTCTTGTTTTACTGTTATTGATATTCGTTTTGTTATTGTTATTCTTGTTATTGTTATTCTTTCTTGTTGTTGTTTAAATACATATTCCTGTATCATTGCTTAAGTGCTGCGTCTTGTTTCCAAGTGAGCTCAGGCACAAAAATCATCCCCACTGCAGGTTTGTGTGTGTGTAGCCCCAATATTTCAGACCCTAGGGACAAGAGAGGGCCAGCAAAAAGGCCATCTAGGACTTCCCTTCACACGTTGCCCTGGGGGTGCCACAGTCCCTTTCCTATCTTCTTCTTTCACTTCTTTTTTTTTTCTCTTTTTTATCCTTTTATTTTCCTTCTTTTTTATTCCCTTCTGTTCTTTATCTTCTTTTTATTCTTTGTTTATTCTTTCTGCTTCTTTTTTCCTGTTTCTGTTTCATTTCTTTCTCTTTTTCTTTTTTTGTTTCTATTTCTTTTTATCTTTTTCTTTTCCTGTGTCTATTTCTGTTTGTGCTTCATTGTTATCTCTGTTTCTCTTTTTCTTTTCCTTTTTCCTTTTTTGTATTTCCCCCTTCATTTTCTTATTTTTCCTTTCACTGTTTAGTTTCTTTTTTTCCCTCTTCCTTTTCCTTTCCTTTTCCTTTTATTTATTCTTGTTCTTTTTTCTCCTTCTTTATTTTTCCTTTATTTCCTCCAAAGTGTATCTGTGGGAGAAAATTGTGGCAGAGAAAAAGAGTGTAGGACATCACTGAGCCAAAGAGCATTGCTACACGGGCAGCAGGGACTGCAGCTCTGCTCCACACTCAGGTGCTCCCCTTCTAAATGCCTGCACTCCAGCAGTGCCAGGAGAGGACAAGCTCATCCTCAGGAGAGCAGGCATTGCTCTCTGGAAAGGAAGGGAGCCTCCAACGCCAGGCCTGCAAAGGAGCAATGGTTCTTTTCCAGCAATGTCTATCCATTCCAATTCCAGGCTGTGGGATTTCTTGCTCCCTTACGCAGTTGGGAATGAGTGGATGGTGCCTGGCAAAACGGGACAAGTGAGGAGGAAGACAAGGAGGTTGTTGGCAGACGAGCTGGAAGGCAGCACTGCCAGGCCCAGCGGGAGTCGTGCGGCACACGGGGAGCAGCTGAGTGCGCCCAACAGCCTGGCTCATTGTGGCCAATGACCACCTGCAGGGACCAGCCCTCACGCACATGCTCGCCCCAGTCCTGCTTCGCTGCTTTAGCCCTCTCTTCAGCTTCCCCCAAAGTAGATGCCCTGCTTCTGCCGCATCTCTGCATGGCTCCTGCTCAGGGAGACAGACCAAGAGGGCATCCTCAGTTCCTGAAGGAATCACAAGTGTCCCACAGTCCTGATGTGCGGGCACCGCATGGGGCAGGGTGCACTCCAGGATGGGGAAAGGTCTCCCTAGCATGGACCCAGCAACAACCCCTGGTGTCTCAGCCCACCACAGCCCTCCTGCTTGGGCAGCCACCCTCAGCAACCTGCCCCTGCTGAGTCCTGTAAATGTCCGATGTTGGACGAGTGCTGGAAATGGCCAAAGTGAGAGACCAATCCGTGACAAATGCCCTGCGGCCCCTTCACAGTCAGGCCATGCAACCAAGGACACCCAGCTCAGCAAACGTCCTTTTCCTCTCCGGACCCTCTCCAGCCCAGCCCAGCCCCTCTCCAGCTCTCCCCACCTGCCCTGCCCTCTCCCAGCCCACCCAGCAGAGCAGACCAGGCTGGGGGTGGCCCCGCAGCAGTGCCCCCCGCAGGGCACTCACCCCACAGCCCCAGCCCCACTGCGGGCACAGCAGCTCCAGGGGACAGGGCTGTGTGTGTCAGGTGCCCCATCAGGCTCCAAGCTGGAACTGGCCCCCATACGGACACAGAGGACAGTGACACTCTGTGCCTCTTGTTCCTGTATCCCAGAGCTTCCCTACCCCAGGCTGCCTGCAGCCCCCATGCCAGCCCCTCTCTCCAGCACAGCACAAGGCTCCCTGCCCTGGGGCTCTGCTGGCACCTCCTGCTGCCAGGGACACAGCAGCCAGCCCTTAGCTGACATGCACAGAAACATATTTCTTTTCCCCATTTATTCCCCCTTCTAAGAGCACAATTGCTCCTTTTCCCCTTCCCCAGGGATATCCCTGCTCCCTGGAAAACCCTTCCCCGGGTTAATTCCTTGGTTATGGTCTGCCTGGAAGGTCCTGGAGCCTCCCCGGTGCTCCCTGCAGGACCCCGAGATGCTGGTGCTGCTCTGCAGAGTGAGTGGGCTGTGGTGCTCTGGGGTCACAGGGTGACTCTGCAGTTGTTGTGCTCATGGTTGGACACAGACCCAGCTGGACAGGCATCATTGTACCTGAGAACACCGTATCAAGGGGCTTCTATCTGTGAATGATGCTCTGAGCAATCACAGGCCATATAAAATGGCTCAGGCTGTGTTCATGTGTCCCTAAATCCAGACCATGACTTCAGGTATAAGCTATCATGGGCGGCTCTTGAAGCTCCTTTCCCTGTGCTTGCAAGGTCCCCAGTGTGGTCATAGGCCACCACACAGGGGACAGTCCCAGGCAGATACTACTTGGCCATTCATCACTATCAGGAGCACCCAGGACTCAAAAGTGAGAACTGAATCCAGTCCTTATTCGCTAACATATCCCCCCAGGAGCTCATTGCCTTGGGCCCATCAAGAGCCCCAGAAAAGCAAAAAGCATCTCTCAGGCTGAAAATTCAGCAAATTCTCAGCAGATTCTTGGCACCAGCTTTGGAAGAAGAGCCCAATCCACAAGACGCACTGAAAACATACCCTTTACTTGGGGGAACAACAGCTCTGACACAGGTTTTAAAGAAAACCTCTGGATCAGAAAGACACAGTTAACACCTCTGGAGGAGTGGGATGAATTCAGAAACTTGTGCACAAACCGCATTATTAAAGCAAGAATGCCGAAATCACAGGAGTTGTCTGAGAGAAAGTAGATATCATTTGAGTAGAAGGATGGGATTTCAGCTTATTGCTGCTGAAATATTACCAGTTGAATCATTTTTTTCAGTGCATCCCTGAGTTCCTTGTTCCTCATGCTGTAGATGAGAGGGTTCAGTGCTGGAGGCAGAACTGAGTACAGAACAGCTACAACCAGATCCAGAGCTGGGGAGGAGATGGAGGGGGGCTTCAGGTAGGCAAACATCGCTGTACTGACAACCACACAGACCACGGCCAGGTGCGGGAGGCACATGGAAAAGGCTTTGTGCCGACCCTGCTCTGAGGGGATCCTCAGCACAGCTCTGAAGATCTGCACGTAGGACACCACAATGAAAACGAAACACCCAAAGCCTAAACAGACACTAACCACCAGAAGCCCAGCTTCCCTGAGGTAGGAGTATGAGCAGGAGAGCTTGAGGATCTGGGGGATCTCACAGAAGAACTGCTCCACCACATTGCCTTGGCACAGTGGTATGGAAAATGTGTTCCCAGTATGCAAGAGAGCATAGAGAAAATCAGATGCCCAGGCAGCTGTTGCCATTTTGACACAAGCTCTGCTGCCCATGAGGACACCATAGTGCAGGGGTCTGCAGATGGCAACGTAGCGGTCGTAGGCCATGACAGTGAGGAGAGAATACTCTGCTGACATGAAAAAGTTAAAAGTTAAGACCTGTGCAGCACATCCCCAGTAGGAAATAGCCCTGGTGTCCCAGAAGGAATTGTGCATGAATTTGGGGACAGTGGTGGAGATGCAGCCAAGGTCAAGGAGGGAGAGGTTGAGGAGGAAGAAGTACATGGGGGTGTGGAGGCGGCGGTCGCAGGCTACGGCTGTGATGATGAGGCCGTTGGCCAGGAGGGCAGCCAGGTAGATGGCCAGGAAGAGGGAGAAGTGCAAGAGCTGCAGCTCCCGCGTGCCTGTGAATGGCAGGAGGAGGAACTCACTGAGGGAGCTGCTGTTGGACATTTCCTCCCCATACATATGGGGAACTCACCAAGGGAAAAACAGACAGAGACAAGTTAGGAGACACCCTTAAAAGGAAAATAAATTAATGGCGTTTTCTTATCTATTTGTCTCATTCCCAGATCTCTTAGGCTCCTGCCTCTTCTAGCTAGATGATAATGTTACTCTAAAACGAGAGAGCAGAGTCTGGTTTCAGAGTGCCCATCTCTGACCTTCTCACCCTTTCTACGTGCACCTGAGGGAGGTCTCCACACTCCCCTTCTAGCAAACAACACACAAGACCCTATTCTGCTGCCCATTTACAGCCTCCCACCATCACTTCCACACTATCCATATTTCCATAGGTTCCCCATGGGTCACTGAGATACCACAGATATGCCATGAGACAGCAGAGGCTTTCTGGAGGGCAGGTGGCAGCCTGCAGGACACCACAGGGTAACAGCCAAATGACTGTGAGGATTTAAGAAGGACTTTCCTTAAGGGACAGTCAACTCATTTCCCTGTACTGCATTTCCCGGAGCTCCACAGGACAGAATGGGGCTGTGGAGACCTCACTCCCTTGGAAATCCCTCTTTTCCGCTATTTGTAGCTTTGGTGCCTGAACTGCAGCTGAATACTCCCAACCACAGGAAGCAGAGAGCAAGAACAGGAGCAGCATGGACAGGAGAAGGATTAAGGAGCAACACCATGACCCTGTTGCCAAGGGAGGCAAGGAGAGGGACAGAGAGGCATTCTGGAAAATCTTAACTTTACCAGCAGGGTATGGCACCTTGCAGAGGGGGACATTGCAGCACTGCCCCTCTCAGCCCTTTGGTGGGGAGGCACCAAAGAGATGCCCCTCTCCTCTGCCACAGCTCTGGCTGCAGAGTTCAGGCAGAGTCCCATGCCCTGCAGTTCCTTCTCCTTCCCTGCCCATCTCTGCTGCCTGGAGCTGTCCCTGCTGGCAGCTCTTTCTCTGTCCCAGTGTCTTGTCCCTGTCACTGCTCAAAGATCCCATGTCACCCTCTGGGTGCACAGTTCTGCCCTACATTGCCTGGCAATGTCCAGGGCCAACTCTGTGGTTGTAGGTTGGAATGAGCAGCTCACATAAAGTCCTAGGATGCTGCAAAGAAGATGCTGATGCTGCCTTTAGGCTAAAGTGGGGATGAAGCAGCTCACTGACATTTCTCACAGACCTATTAATTTCTCAGAGGGAAGGTTTACGACTCCCAGCTCATTGCCAAAACAGAAAACTTGTTCCTTCATTCTCCCTGTCAAAATGAGGAAAGTGCAGAGACCTGAAGGAAAGCTCCTTCTCCTTCAAGCATCTCTTCTCTTGATTTTCCTCTTGAAAGGACCCCTCAGACATGTCCTGCGCATGTGCTGGAGCTGTGAGCAGAACCTGACCCCTGCAGCACCTCTCAAAGGCAGAAAGAACCTGCCCTGCCAGGGATCTCTCTTCCCACCCAAAGCTTCTCCCCACAGCACCACAAGGAGCTCCCTGGAGAGGCTGTGTGCTGACCCTCACAGGTGGCAGAGTCACTGCCCTGGGCAAACAGCACCATGAGGTACAGGGACACTGCTCTGAATCACAGCCCCAGGCAGACCTTGCTGCACTCCCTGCCTTCACAGCCCTACAGCCCTGTGTTCAAGTGGCATAGCCAAGAGAAGCATACCCTGATCCTCTGACCATGTGTCAGGGAATCCCTGCCCTGAAGCATCTCCTCCTCCTGCTATGTCCTGTTTACTCCAGGACAGAGACCATTACAAATCCTATGAGCCATGGTTTGGCTGGGATGCAGACACCCCCTCCAGGAACTTCAGCAGCATTGCCCTGCAGACAGAGACTCACTGTTTCAAGGGCTGTGAAGGTTGTTCCCACAATGAGCTCTGCTCCCGCTCCACACTGCCGTTCCCCTCTCGCTGCCTTCTCTCCTCTGCTGTCCGCAGCAGCAGGCAGTGCCCGCAGCCCTGCTGCTCTTGGCACAGGAGCTGCTCCTGCACTCGGCTGTCTCTGGGCAGTGCTGCCAGGCTGCCACGAGCTGCCTCCGTCCCAGGAGCCTGGCCCCGCTCAGGAGCAGAGGAACAGCTGAACTCACCAATTTCTCTGTCCCTTGTGTCCCCTCCTCCTGGGAAATGTTCTCTCAAACAAACCAAAATAATCATCTGTTTTCCTTTTCTCATGAGTGGAGAGAGGTTCCAACATTGCAATTTATTTCATCAGAGGATGAGGAGCTATGAAAGTTGTGAATGTCCCACTCTGGAAGAATGATTTTCATCCCCCAACCAGACAGGGACACCTAGATGGGACAAAAGCCAACTCACTGAGACATTGTTCAGGTTTTGATTAGGATTAATCAATCTGGGCATTACAGAATTCAGACCCCCAGCCCTGGGTCTGAAGTGATATTCACATTATTCCTGTAAATTCCACAGACACCATCGGTGGGATTCCCCTTGCCAAAAACAAAGTGAGTACAACACTGAGGTGTGCATGTGTGCTCTGTCTAAGCTCCCGCTGTAATAATTGTAGATGGAAGAGTAAATCTCTTAAACACAGATATCTGGTGACAGCTGAAGAGACAGATGTGGTCCAAAGCAGATGTGCCACACACAGATGTGGTGTCAGTGTCTGCTTGCTCTGATGCAGGAATTGGGGAACCTGCATCATCCTAGAGGATGAGGTGAGGGTCAGGTGGGGAATTGTCTTGACTATGTGAAATGACCTCCTGGTGCCAAACACAACTAGATCCCCTCTCACTCCAGCTGAGGCATAGGAAGATTCCAGGATTAACCAGCAGCTCTTGTAATTCAGTGCAGACACTTCATTTGATGGCATTGAAAAGTACTGGAAAAGCCTTGCCAGATGCCTGGGTTGTCCAGCTCAACCATATGTCTCTAGCAAATAGGACCTACAGGGAAACTATCCCCTTTGGAGTACTTGCTGGGCAGGTACTCCAGAGTATCCTAGGGTTCCATCCTGAACCCAAACAAATGAAATCCAGCACTGCCTGTAGGGAAAGTCCATCCCGTCTACATCCATGTGTGCCGCGTAAATGAGAGGCACATCACACTGAGGCATCTTGAGATTCTTTGCACTCTCAAGCCCTTCTTGCTCTCCTCCCCTCCACATCTGCTCACTCCTTCATATGATATGAACAGGGACTGGGCTAATGAGGACCTCAGCATGGCTGGATCACAGGCTGTCAAGGTCCATGGACATCGTCAGGGGCACCTTGTCCTTCCTGGAGATTTGTGCAAGAAGTCTGTCCTAGGTCCAGTATAGCCACAGAGCCACCTCAGGCAGAACCCCCTTTCCTGCTGTTTCTCAATGGCCCAGCTCTGTGTCCTCCTGGCCTCGGACACTGCTGGATTCGCTTTCTTAGTAGGAAGCTGCTTCCACCACTGCATTGTTGCTGCTATATATGACAGCATGGCTCTGCTCTGAACTGGGCCATTGCACACCCAGTGTCTTTGCCTCTTGGTAACAGGTTTCTCTGTGACCATTCTGTTCTGTGTGCCACAGCTGAAGCTCTATAGCCCAAATGTATGCAAGTGTTGGCAGCCTGAAGTAGAGGCAGGAGCACGTGAAGATGTGCAAGCTGTCACAGGCCAGAAATATCATTGGAATGATGATCAATGGAAAATGAGGGAGGATGCCTTTTGTGTGAAGGAGCAGATTGGATGTGTGGAGCTCTTCCTTGGAAGAGGCAAGGTTTGAAGTGAGAGCTTATGGGTGAGCATCTAAGGATGGAGCTCTCCTATTTCTCGGAAATATAAAAATAGTCTGTGGATCACTGGCCCTGGTTCTTGTTGAGCGGATTTTAATTCCCCTGTCACGTCCTGTAAAGGCAAACTCCAGGGTGCAAGCAGTCTGGGAGGCTTCTGGAGGACATCCAGGAGAACTTTTCTGCACAGCTGCCAGATGGGCTGATAAGGACGATACTTTCTGGTTTAGAAGACCCTGGGCTGCCATGGTATTCTGTGGTGAGCTCCACAGAAACACACAGCGGGTGGGATTCCCCTTGCCCAAGCTGAAGTGAGCACAGCAGGGATGCCGGGATGTGAGGTCTTGCTCTATGCTCCCAATCACTGGTCATTCAGGGTGGGTGTCAGCTGCACACACACAAACCCTTGGTGACACGGAAGGGTCAGAGGTGGTTGAAGGCATGTGCCAGTGTCTGATTGCTGTGATCACCATATCTACTTTCTTCTAGAGCATGTGTTGGGACCGGGTAGGGAATTGCTTTGGTCCCCCAAAATGTTATCAGATGCCCACTGCTACGAGAGCTCTACTCACTAGGAAGCAGAGACACGAGCAGATGCCGACATTGAAACAATTCATCTCATTCTGTTCAGGCACTTGATTCACTGACACAGAAATAGGCCATTCTGGATGCCTGGGGCATCCAGCACAGCCACGTGTCTCTAGCAGATACACCCTGTGACCTACAGGGTAAACGTGTCCCTTTCAAGTGGTTTTGGGCACTCAGGTTTCTCAACAGTGCCCACATGTCTGGATCCCACCACTGTCCTTCAGCCAACTCCTAACAGTCTGCAGCCAAGCTTATTTCATCAATGAGAGAGGCACATCACCCCAAGGTCTCCGCACCCTTAAAACCTTCTAGCTCTCCCTCTCTTGAAACTCTTCGCACCCCGAGATGGCATGAACGGGACTTGGGCCAATGATGACCTCAGGCTGTGAACTCAGGCCAAGGGACTTCTTCACTGGCGTCTTGTCCTTCCTGAAGATTGGTTCACCTCTGTGACAGGTCCCAAGGTAAAGCCCGCTCCTGCCATTCTTTCTGCACAGCCCAGCTCTGTTTCTCCCAAGGCCTCCCCTCCTCCTGGCCTGGGTGGGAGTGACAAAGGCACTGCCAAAGCTCAAACAACCCAAATAAGGTTGGCATCCCCTTGGCTATGGCTGTTGTCTGCCACCAAGACCTACCAGGAGTCACTGGGCCTCACTGTCCCCCTTGCCAACACCCTGAAAGGTGTCGTATCACTGCACTGCACTTAGCACTGCACACCCCCACCCACATAACGTCCCCAGGAGGGCCTGGAAAACATGTGGGGGAAAGGATCTCCCTTTGCGGAAGCTCAGCGACTGACCTTGGACATTCTGCCTGATCAAACACATCAAGGGTTAATGTGGCATCAGAGCCACCTGCACATTTTCTCTGCCTATCTGTTATCAGTGATTCCAGTTTTCTCCTCTAATCAGCCCCTAGGGAATCTTTGCGGCTAACAACTCTCAGTGGGACCCATTAATGCTCTACAGAACTTTGGAGGTTGCTTCTGACTTTGAATTCTTGAACATTTTGTTCAGTCTCCTCTCAGTAACTGAGGTTCATAGGCTCAGCCCCAGACACACTAGCGGACTCATTAAAAAGCAGAAAGCTCTGACCAACTATGTCTCTCCCTGTAATTTTCTCCAAGTCTTGCATGGCTAATTGGAGACTTTTCAGGAGTGTAGCTGAAAGGTGGATACATAAATAACCACAAGTATTTCTGCTTTTAAAGGCTTTTATCATTATTATAATTTAAGAGCAACATTCTCCAACTGGTGTCAGTGTAGAGTGACTCCTAATGAAGTCTGGACAGAGAGGAAAAGCGTGTCCTGGAGCTCAGGCACTGTATGGACACTTCCTTCCCCCTCCCCAACCCTGCCATTTCTCTCATCAGCCACAGGGGACTTCCTCACTCTTGTTAGAGTGTTAGAAGCTTTCCTATTCCACTGAAGTCTGCAATTGAAGGTTGCAGTACATCTGCCCCAGTTTGCACTTGCTTTCCTTAGAGAACTAGCTGCAAACAGGCACAGGATTTTTCTTAATTGCATAGAAAGAGAAACAGAGCAGGAATAATTTCATGAAGTGTAATTATTCTCTTTGGCTGTAGGCTAAGTCCAAGATGCCAACAATGAGTTCCCTTTGCTACAGGGGAGAGCCTTACTGGATATATTTGGAGAGATGGGAAAGGCTGGATATAAGCAGAACGTGGGGGACAGGCTCCTGGAAAGCAGAGCAGGCTTTAAACTCCCTGAAGTGCAAACCAGCAGCTGGGTTGCTGAGTGAATAAAGAGTAACGGGAAGATTCCCACTTCCTGCAGCTTTACAATGTCCACCTCGTGTGCTGTGAAGGTGAGGTTAGAACTTGTCAGTTCAAGCAGGACATGTGGGAATGGGAGAGCCACACAACTCCTAGGCATCCTGGGCCACAATGTGGGCCGTGCCGCTCTTGGCAATCGTAGACCTCTCTGTGTTTCTGTACAAAAGCAGGGAAAAAGCTCCGCTGCAAGTCCCTAGAGAAGAGGGGTTTTCTTGGCTGCTCAGAGCGACCCAAGCACAACATGAGGATGTCAAAGGAAGGCCTCCATCAGGCCTTCAGCTGCACAACTTAGAACTTCAAGGGAGCTCCCTAAACCAGCACTTCCCATGACCCTGGTAATTCAGTAGGCACGGAGGAGACGGTGGAGAGAGGAGAGGAGAAAGGGTAGAAACTCCAAAGGCATGCTCAGTGTGCCATAGACAGGATCAAAGAGGCTGAATAAGTAAAAAATAAATGAGTAAAGGTTGTGCTTCCCTTTGCAGTGGCTTGGAAAGTCCCATCTCTGAAAGGCTCCAAGGAGGATGGAGTCTCCCTTCTGCAAGACTGGCCGCAGGACTGTGCAAAGACTAGGAGGAGAGGAACGTTGGTTGTGGGGATGCTCACAAGCTTCAGCAGCTGGGGAGCTGGGAGATGGTCATCTCACCACCTTGTGAACAAGTCAAAATCATAGAATCATAGAATGCTTAAGGTTGGAAGGGACCTGTGGAGGTTATCTCATCCGACCCCCCTGCACACACAGGGTCACCTAGAGCACGTGGCACAGAACTGCGCCCAAGCAGATTTTGAAGATCGCCAGAGAAGAACACTCCACAACCTCTCTTGGTAACCTGTCCCACATTTAAACAGTTTTTAATCCATTAATATTCAGCATGTATGTTTACTAGCAGACCTCACCTCTGACAAGTTCACAAAGGCTTCCCTCCTATCTGAAAGGGCTCACTCGGTAGCCCTGTTACTTTATGCCCATTTCTCTGGTGCTGCATTCAAGATTCCATGACAAATAGAAAACATGGTAAAATACACCATATTGGAAAATGCAGCTTCTGAGCCCGGCAGTGCCTTACGGGCTCCAGACGGGAGTCTGCGTGGCAGCACTGCAGTGTGTGGGCACGTCCTGAGGCACCCAGAGGCAAAAATGTGTGGGAGATTGTTCCAGATGGGCTCGGGATTCGGCAATAATCAGCCAGAACGAGGTGACTACATCAAGCATTTATTCAGGTGAAAGCACATAAAATAAGCCAAGTATGGATAGCTATTCACAAGGTGATACCTGCCGATCCGGACCCGAACATCCTCTCGAGCTGGCAGACCAGAGAGAGTTGCTGACCGGCTCCCACGGAGACAGCGCAGGCCTCAGAGTTAGGAGTTTCTTCTCCCCCCCGCTCTCTCCGCACTGTCCACTTTTATGCCTGGTGCATCCTGGCACGTAGGGTCGGTACGACCCAGGAGGCAGGCCGGGGGGGCGGACAAACGCCGCCTCTAGTTGTGCTACTCTTCCCCCCGGGTGCGCATGCCAGTCGGGGGTCCCAGCCCTCAATTCGAGGGTCCTGCCTTCCTCCTCCTCTTCCTCATTTCCGGGTGTTTGACCTCCAAAGCTAGTTTGGAGGACGTCTGTGGTTAAGTTGGCTACAAGCCCAGCCGAGCGGCCGGCTTCAACAGGTTTCCAGGGAGGGCTGCCTGGGAACCGGGCTGAGCAGCTGCATCCCTGTTACTTATCGCTCAGCCTGGGCAGGCAAACATCTTCTTTCCCAAGGTCTGGCCTCTTCTTCTCACAGGAGATTTTTATGACTCTACAGATCACAGAAATTTCCATCTCCAGTACAGTGACAGAGCCCTGGAACAGGGTGCCCAGAGAGGTTGTGGAGTCTCCTTCTCTGGAGATCTTCAAAACCCGCCTGGATGCAGTCCTGTGCCACATGCTCTAGGTGACCCTGCGTGTGCAGGGCGGTTGGACTAGATGATCTCTAGAGGTCTCTTCCAACGTTAACCACTCTGTGATTCTGTGAACTTGCTGCTGGAGACAGTGCCCATCATTTCCCTTGCCACATCTTCAGAGTGCAATTCAGCTGAGTCTACATTAACTTACACATCAGACAGGGATGGGAATTACTGCAGCACAAACAGCCCGGCAATCATCAATTACTAATGCCAGGATGGGAATTACTGCAGCACAAACAGCCCGGCAATCATCAATTACTAATGCCACTGCTCTTGTTACACCATGCTCACTTAGGCACTGGATTCATTTAGCAGCCTAAAAGGACTTCCTGGACTCCCTGGTCCAATGGTAGCTGGCCGCAAGTCTCTGCTCCTTGTCCATGTTTGCCAGAGAAGATCATGCTCACAGCGGCACAAATTCATGGTGCTAAGTGCTCCATTTCCCACCTCCTGATTAAGGAGCTGCCTTTCTCCAGGGCTGCAGAGCTCCGCAGGTGTCAGCCCCTCCACGGGGCACCCTCAGCAAACCCTCTCGTCCCCGCCGCTGCTGCTGGCCCCTCACTGCTCTGGCAGCAGCGACCTCAGCGCCAGCACCCGCCGTGAGCCTCCTGCTGGCCCAGCAGCTCCTCGGGCAGGGGGACCTCGCTCGCGCACAGCCCAGCGTGGGCTGCTGCCGCCGCGGGCTGCAGGGACACCAGGTTCCTCGGCAGAGCCGCCCCGGCCAGGATGGGGCTGCTGACGTCACAACCAGCTGCGCGGCCTGGCCTATCAGGGGCTGCGGCAGCAGTGACGTCACCAGCCGAGGCCCACGCGTCAGCACAGAGCCAGCCCTGCAGAGAGCAGGGGCCTCCCGGCAGCGTCCCCGCAATGGCCTCCGTGTCCCTGCCCGCTGCTGAGACACCCCTGGCCTCACAGGCAGCGCCTGCTGCTGCCCCGGCAGCTCCGCGCACACAAGGGACCTCCCCGCGTGTCTGCACCAGACCCCGCTGCCGGCCGCGCTGCTGCTGGGACAGGAGCGGCCTCAGAGCCCGTCCCCAGCCATGGGCCAGCGCTGGCCTCGCAGCTGCTCTGCCAGCAGGGACCTCCCAAGGAACTGCCCAGCCAGGCGCCTCTTGCTGGCCTGCCTGGGACTCAGCAAAGAGCAGAGCTCACGGTCACCCTCACAGACATGGATGGACCTGCTAATGCCTGGTGCTGTCCAGTCAGGAGCACAGACAATGTGACCCCCCTCCCAAGCAGGAGCAGTGCCACGTGCCTGCTGCTGGCCTCCCAGGTGCTTACAAACATTGACTTGACCATCATCTGACTAGATGATCTCCAAATGTCCCTTGCAATCAGAGAAAGGTGCCTTCTCTCACTCAAGCCCCCTTGAAGCTTGCTTATGAGCCAGCAATGTCCCCTTGCTGCCAAGGCCAGTGGTCTTCTGGGGTGTAGTAGGAAGACTGTTGTCAGGAGGACAAGGGAGGTCATCCTCCCTCTCTACTAAGTCCTGGGGAGGCCACCCCTTGAGTCCTGTGTCCAGTGCTGGGCTCCGCAGTACAAGAGGGACATGAAGCTACTGGAGAGAGCCCAGTATATGTCTATCTATGTCTAAAGTTGATCATTGAGCTGGAGCATCTCTCCATGAGGAGAAAGTGAAAGAACTGGGCCTGTTTTAGCCTGGAGAAGGCTGAGAGGGGATCTTATCAGGGTGTGCAAATACCTGAAGGGAGGATGAAAAGGGCAGAAGAGGATGGCCCAGACTCTTTTTAGTGGTGACTAGTGATGGCACAAGAGGCAACAGACACAAATTGGAGCACAGGAAGTTCTGCCTGAATTTGAGGAAAAGCATCTTGACTGTGAAGGTGACAGAGCACTGGCAGGGGTTGCCCAGAAAGGTTGTGGAGTCTCCTTCTCTACAGATATTCCAGACCTGCCTGGACAGGATCCTGTGCATCGTGCTGTAGGTGACACTGCTTGACCAAGCGGTTTGAACTAGATCATCTGCAAAGCTCCTTCCAACCTCAACTATTCTGTGAATCTATAAACGGTCTCCACTGGAATAGATCAGCTTTTTGAGCTGTAGGGATCTGCCTGTCCCTCAGCTTTATTGTGAGTGCTGCTCTAGTAGGATAGAAGGCATCCAGGGTCATTAGAGATGACCAAGGAAATTCCTGCCCTGGCCTCCCGCTGAAGCTCGATCTCCAGTGATTCCATTAGGACCTTTAGGCCAGGAGCTTGCAAGCAGATCATGTGCATGCTTAGCCTGATAAGGGGGAATCCCACCTGCCATGTATTTGTGGAGTTCATGAGTTAGCTGAATCCTTCTCCAAACCTGGCGCTTCTGAACAGACATGTGGAGCCCCAATAAGCCATCTGAATAAGTCCTCTGAATCATATATGCACCATGTATCAACAAGCTCCCTTCTTATCCCTGTCTGTGTGTCCTGCCTAGTTAAGAAATGTGAATCAGGACTTCCCATGGGACATTTCTAACTTTGGTAGATAATCATTATCTGATGAAATAAATTGCAATGTTGGAATCTGTATCCCTGTACTCTTTAGAGAAGGAAAACAGGTTACTCTACTTGATGGAGCATATCCCAGAGGGAGGAATCCCAAGGGACAGAGTAATTCATGAATTGAGCTGGGCTGCAGCTCGTGGCAGCCTGTCAGCACTGCCAGAGACAGCCGAGTGCGGGAGCAGCTCCTGTGCCAAGAGCAGCAGGGCTGCGGGCACTGCCTGCTGCTGCGGACAGCAGAGGAGAGAGGACAGAGAGGTGAAAGGCAGCGTGGAGTGGGAGGACAGAGCAGAGCTCATGGTGGGAGCAATCTGTGACACGGTAAGTCACCAGCTGCAGGGTAATGCTGCTGATGTTTCTGGAGGGGTCTGCAGCACCCCTCCAACTGATGACTTTTCTCTTTTTGAGGACTGTTCTCCCCGCTTCTACTTTGCATATGAGGAGATGCTTCAGAACAGAAATTCCCTGTCCCAGCATCACAAGGTCAGGGCATCATGGCTGCTTCTTCTGGAGCTGGTGCAAGACAGTGAAGGCAATGTGGGCACACAGATTCTTCAGAGCACTGTTCTTCAGAGGAGTGTCCATGCGCCCCAGGGTGCTGTGTGCCCGGGGCAGTGATTCTGTGAGGATCAGCACTCAGCCTGCCAGGGCGCTGCAGGGAGAAGCTCTGGGTGGGAGGAGAGATCCCCCCTGGGCAGGTTCATTCTCCTGCTGAGAGGCTGCTGTGTGGGGTCAGGGCTGCTCACAGCTCAGCCTCACCCACACAACATATCTGGAAGGGGCTTTTCAGGAGGACACTCTTGGGAAGCTTCTATGAAAGGGAAGGCAATATCCAGAGGCTAGGATTTTGTTTTGTATCCTTGACAAGGCAGCAAATGAATGGGACATTTTAGGTTTAGATGCCTGAAGGAGAGTTCTGCAGTGCTGCTCTGAGGGATCAATAGGCCTGCGAGGACCCCAGAATATTCCTTCAACTGCCTTTTCACCTGTGGGCAGCAGCAATATCCCCTTTGCAGCTCTCCTCATTCTCATTGTGCTTAGTCTCACTCTGCTCTCAAGGGGAAGGGCTCCAGGGCATTTCTGACCTCCTCTGCAGTCAGATTTCCAGAACAGCAGAGCTGCCTCTCTCCTGCCATGTGCCCATGTCCCATTGCAAGGCACAGGGCTGAGAACCACTGCCCTGGGAGTCCACACTGTCTGGGAGGTGCAACCTGGGGACGGTGCTGCTCTGTCTCTCTGTCCTCCCTTGGCAGCAGTCACAGTGTTTCTCCTCATTTCCCTGCCTCTCCTTTCTGCTCTGGTTCTGGCAGTCAGCTGGGGCTTCAGCTACAAATTCAGATACTCACCCTGAGGTCCTGCCATGGAGGTGTCTGAAGAGGGTCAATGTGCCCAGGGTGCTGGGCAGCGTCATTGGAGGGGCTGCAAAGGGGTTGACTCTTCCTTTAGGAGACTCTGTGGCTGTCAGGGCATGTGACTGTCTCTGTTGTCCTGTTGGGGTTGTGAGGTGCCCTCCAGGGCAGGATTCAGTGCACAGAGTCTTTGCCATGTCAGTAGCAGTGTCCTGTTCTCTCCATCACATATCCACCTTGAACTTAGAGGGAGAGCAGAGTTAAATGCGTGCGAAGAAGAAATTACTGAGAGTTCAGACGGGGTTGAGAAGGATTTCTATGAAAAATGGAAAGTTTATTTCAGAGAAAATTCTTCTAAGGTATTATTGCCTTTTCTTCCCTACACAGTTTTCCTGAGCCCAATAGAACAGATGTCCAACAGCAGCTCCCTCAATGAGTTCCTTCTCCTGCTGTTCTCAGACACGCGGGAGCTGCAGCTCTTGCACTTCTCACTCTTCCTGGCCATCTACCTGGCTGCCCTCCTGGCCAACGGCCTCATCATCACAGCCGTAGCCTGCGACCACCGCCTCCACACCCCCATGTACTTCTTCCTCCTCAACCTCTCCCTCATCGACCTTGGCTGCATCTCCACGACTGTTCCCAAATCCGTGCACAATTCTCTGTGGAACATGAGGGCCATTTCATACTTTGAATGTGCTGGGAAGGTCTTTTTCTTCCTTTTCTTCGTATCAACGGAGTATTCTCTCCTCACAGTCATGGCCTACGACCGCTACGTTGCCATTTGCAGACCCCTGCACTACGGGACCCTGCTGGGCAGCAGAGCTTGTGTCAGAATGGCAGCAGCTGCCTGGGCCAGTGGCTTTCTCTATGCTTTCTTGCACACCGGGAACACATTTTCCCTACCCCTCTGCCAAGGCAATGTGGTGGAGCAGTTCTTCTGTGAGATCCCCCAGATCCTCAAGCTCTCCTGCTCAGATTTCTACCTCAGGGAAGCTGGAATTATTGTGGTTAGTATCTGTATAATCTTTGGGTGTTTTATTTTCATTGTGGTGTCCTACGTGCAGATCTTGGCTGCTGTGCTGAGGATACCGTCAAAACAGGGCCGGCACAAAGCCTTTTCCACGTGCCTCCCGCACCTGGCCGTGGTCTCCCTGTTTCTCGGCACATGTGCATTTGCCTACCTGAAGCCCACCTCCATTTCCTCCCCATCTCTGGATCTGGTGCTGGCTGTTCTGTACTCGGTGGTACCTCCAGCAGTGAACCCCCTCATCTACAGCATGAGGAACAAGGAGCTCAAGGATGCCATTAGGAAAGTGATTTCATGGACCTTTTTAAGCAGTGGTAATTTTTCCACATCTCTCCACAAATGACTCTTTCTGTATCCCATAACTGGACTGAGCACTGTTTCTTCATGTTATTTTTATTATGACTTTTACTAGTGATAATAATTGTTATCGTGTTGCTACACAACTACTTGTATTCATTCCCCTTTTTACGGTGTCTGCTCTGTCTCACCTAATACCCTAAATTGTGTGGAATGCTGGACAAGGACTGGCTCCCTAACAGTGTCTCTGTAATAAAGTAATTTCTATCAGTACAGTGTGTGAAAGCTGGCCTTTTCCTCCAAAGCTGGTGTCAAGAATAGGCCCAAGGACTTGCACCCCTCAAGGCCCTGCTGCACAGGATTCTCCATGGGTTCAGCAACACAGAGCTCAGAATCATGTAATGACCTTTCAGAGACCAAGGGCTGGTTTGGGAATTCACCTATCAGAGTCCAAGGATAGTGGAGACACTGAATGGTCGTGGATTTACACATGCACAGCTCTCCTACGTATTAAGGCACAGTGTCAGATGGCTGTTCTCATGGAGAGGAAGCTGGCGGTGTCAGGAGAGCACAGAGATCCTCCTGGGACAGCATATGCCTGGGATGGACTGTGAGTAGAGCCTCATAAAGGGAGAGGTCCTCAAAGATGGAGTTTCTTGGAGGTAAAGCACTGGGTATTCGCAGGCAAAAGAGGACTCTGCAGTCTCAGGAGGACTCAACTGTCAGGAAGAAGGGAGAACGGAGAGCCCTCTGGGTCACCATCTATCAGATACCAGGGGCAGGATTTATAGGCACAGCTGGACACAACGCGCACTCTTGGAAATGCTCTGCAGTCCAGGTGCCCTGGACTGTGCAATCATCTGCAGTCCCCTGGAGGGATTAGAGGTCATGATACCCATTTGGTTGGGTCTGACTCCTACCGCTGGTCACACAGGCAGTGAAATGTCACCCTTAGCCACTTTCTCTCCCCTTTCCCCCCTCCATATCCTTCCCAGCTCTGGATCCCTCTGTACTGGCCATTCGGTACTCAGTGGTGCCTCCAGCACTGAACCCCCTTGTCTACAGCATGAGGAACAAGGAGCTCAAGGAGGCACTGAGGAAACTTCCTCAATGGGTACAATGTCAGTGCCAAAACCTGCTCTGTGTGCAGTCACTTGTCATTCCCATGTACTTGGCATGAAACATGTGCTTTTCATTTATTTCTTTCTGAATTTTTACTCTTACCTTCCTGAAAAAAATAATAATAAATAATTATTTAAAATACAATACAACAATACAGCAGGAACAAAAGGCTGACTAGGGAAAATACGGGCCTGCTGCTAAATGGGCCAAGAGGCCTGGAGAGAAAGGACACAGAAAAGGCCACCTCTGGCTTTAGTGCTAAGAGTGACCCTCAGGAATCCTAGGCCCTGGAGTCCATGGAGAAATGGAGAAAGGAAGAGTTTCCCTTGCTGGAGGAGGATCTGAGTAGGGCTCACTTCAGCAAACTGGACACGCACAAAACCACGGGCTCTGAGGGGACTCTCTTGCCCTGTTCAGTCCCCATGTCTGACAGAGCTCCATGAGCTGAAAGAAATCGAGTCCCTCCAGTTACACTGCTTGTACCTCTGGCCCTTGGCAAGCGACCTTCACACATCAGAGACTCTCTGAGCACTGCCTGATAGATACAAAAAGGGGCTCACATTGGAATGCTGTATTTATGGCACTGCATCTCGTACTGCTTTCATGCCTCCTGATGGTTAGCTTGCTTCCCTTTACCCCTTCTCTGTTTGTCACACTGCACCATTGCATGTGTCACGATCACATCTCAAAGTGCACAAGTGGCAGTTTCTCCTCTGGTGTTATTCCTGTGCTTCACACCTCAGACAACTTCACCTGCCACCTGCATGGTCAAAGTGACAACTGGGAATAGAAGCTGAGCGCGAGGAAGGACCTTGCTCTATCTTCCTTGGTCTTGTTACAGGCATTGCCTGCTTCAGGATGGGCTGCTTTTTCTGGGAGAGGATTGGGGAGTGTAGCTGAAAGTTGAAGACAACAATTATATACAAATATTTCATCTTTTTAAAGTTTTCTATTGTTATTCTAAAGAATAGGTGACAGCACACCATCCAGTTCATAGCCATCCAGAGTGACTCCTAATGAAGGCAGCACATGTAGGAAAAGCCGTGTTCCAGAGATCAAGCACTGTATGCACAATCTTCCTCCCCAGCTCTACCATTTCCTTCATCAGCCTCCCGGGAATTTAAATCAGTCATGTTGAAAGCTAGCCTTAGTCCACCTATGTCTGCACTCGATGTTACAGCTCACCTGCCCCAATTCCCACCTGCTTTACTTAGACAACTGGCTGCCAACAGGCACAGGGAGATCTTCTTTTAGTTACAAAGAAACAAAAAAATAAAGCAGAATATAGTTTCATGGAAAATAATGACACTCTTTGAATGTATGCTAGGTCCTTACAATCCGTACATATAGTAAGGTCTTGGCTAACGGGGCAGACTACAGAGAGACAGAGCAAGCATTAACCTCCCTAAAGGGCAAATCAGCCGCTGAGTCTCTGAGTGAACAGAGTATCAGGAGGAGTCACAATGTGTCCAGAGAGTGCCCTAAAGGGGATGTTAGAAATTGTCACTTTAAACAGGACACGTGGGAATGGGAGACTTAGGTAGACGCACAGGAGACAGGGGAGAGAATGGGCCAAGACCCCCGGCATGCAGAGCTGGGCTCACAGCATCACTGATGAGCTGCCACAGACTGAATAAGCAATCCAAAGAAGTCCTTCCTTTGGCAGTGACTTGGAAAGCCACATCTCTGGCAGGATTCAAGGAAGATGTGGTTTTTCTTCTGTAAGAGGGTCCCCAGGACTATGCAGAGATGAGGAAGAGCAGGAATGGAGGTTGCAGGGTTATTTGCCAGCTTCATCAGCTGTTGAGCAGGGAGCTGGTCATCTCACAAACTGCTGATTGAGTCATATGAGATGGGGACTGCAGTGTCTGAGGAGTGAGATGGGGACTGCTGGATCAACCCTCACAGCCTGGACCTCAGTTCTTGTTCCCAGGGATCCTGTTGCTCTCCACCAAGGCTCCCAGCTTCGGGAGCTCCTTCCCGAGGTGTCACACAGAAACTGTCACTGCAAAGACCCCTGTGGATCCCTGGCTGTGGCAGTGGCTGCTCAGGGCTGGAGGTTGCTGCAAGAGTCCTGCCTGAGGGTCCCACCCTGGTTGGGGACAATGTGGCAGCCAGGACTCCTGGGGCTGGGGCTTCCCCGAGCCCCAGGGCTCCCGTGGGGCAGCTCCAACCCTTGTGTGGGTGCTGGGGGCAGAAGGAGAGAATCCAGGGCAGGTTTCCCTGGCACTGGCTGCCCCTCTTCTCCCCCACGCCGGGGTGGGCAGTGCTGGCTGAGCCCAACACAGCAGCTCACACAGCCCCCCAGGCCCCCACACCAGCACCCCCAGCACCCGCAGCCCCGAGCTGGGCTCCCCTCCCTGCCCCGGCCCCGCACAGCCCCCAGCACAGCCAGGAGCCCCGCGAGGCCTCACAGCCAATGGCTGCGCTGGGCACGAGGAGGTCACTGCTGCCGCAGCCCCTGATAGGCCAGCTGCAGGGAGAGGGCGTGGCTGCTGCTTGGGAGGTCCCCGCTGCGGGCAGAGCTGATTGGGCAGCAGCAGGGCTGGCTCTGCCTGGTGACTGTGAGGTCACCGCTCCCGCAGCGCCTCATTGGGCAGCAGCCGGGCCCTGCGGGGCTCTGCGCTGCTGAGATCATCTCCGCGGAGCAGCTGCTGAGCCCGGGCTGGGCTCCTGGCGGGGAAGGGCTGGGGAGGCCATTGCTGCCCTGGAGGGCAGGGCCAGAGAGCTGGGCGGGACGGCGCTGTGACGTCATGTCTTTGGGAGTGCCTGATTGGCCAGCAGCAGGCAGGCAGGCGTGGGCGGTGGGTGGGGGGTCTCTGTGGTGGGAGGAGCTGAGAGGGCAGCAGTGGTTCCTGTGTGGGGAAGGGGTTTGAGGAAGCTGCTGTCTCTGAAGGCCACAGGCAGCATCAGGGATGTGGTGGGTTTGCACCTGTGAGGTCACCTCCATGTGAGCAGCCGGGTTTGGGGTTTAGGCTTTAGGGTTGTGATCGGTGGCGCAGAGCCTAGTTGGAGGCCTGTAGCTAGCGGTGTCCCCCAGGCGTCCAGTCCTGCTCTGTTTATTCATTAATGCCCTGCATGAAGGGACAGAGTGCAGCAAGTTTCCTGTGGATATAAACCTGGGAGGAGTGACTGATCCATTGGAGGGCTGTGCAGCCGTTCAGAGGGACCTGGACAGCCTGGAAAGTTGGAGGTAGAGGAATGTCATGAAGTTCAACACACTCACGAGCAGGACGTGGGGAGGAATAACTCCATGCCCCAGGACAGGCTGGGGGTTGACCTGCTGGAGAGAAGCTGTGTGGAAAAGGACCTGGGCATTCTGGTGGGCAAGAAGTTGACCCTGAGCCAGCAATGTGCCTGCATGGCTAAGAAGGCCAATGGCATCCTGGGCGGGGAGG
The DNA here is from genome assembly GCF_059628265.1 of Tinamus guttatus. Taxonomy (NCBI): domain Eukaryota; kingdom Metazoa; phylum Chordata; class Aves; order Tinamiformes; family Tinamidae; genus Tinamus; species Tinamus guttatus. The sequence goes on along the minus strand of NW_028289008.1, from coordinate 1,386,277 downwards.
GGATCTTATCAGTGTTTATAAATACCTTAAGGGAGGCTGTCCAAAGGAGGAGGGTACTTTGTGTCGTAGGGGACTGTGTAGGTCACTGCCATGGAGATGGCCCAGCCAGGCAGAGAACAGTCCTGGAAAGCAATGCCCTCCACTCACCCCTGTAGTCGACCAGAACTTGCTGATAAATCCTTCAGGAATGTCTCCAGATGGTACCAAAGGCTGTGAAGTATTTCCAGTGGGGCACTGGAGAAGTCCCTGCTACTCACCTTCTCCAACAGGCCTCTGCACTGGGCACAGCTGTGCAGGAAGCCAGGACTTTGGGGCTGTTTGGGGGTTTGGTGTTTTGTGAGGGAACCAGGATTTCAGGGTGCTTTCAGGCTGGGTATTTTTCAACACTAGAATTGAAGTCGTGTGGGATGAAACAGCACAAAACATGGCCATGGCATGAGATGCTTTGATGGACCTCAATACAAGTTTCTCCTGGGAGTTGCTCTTTTTGTGCAAGTCAGATGTAGGACAATATGGGACAGGTCAGAAGTTTCCTTCTTTAGGCACCAGAGCAGTTTTTAAGCAGCAGGAATCATATTTCTTAGTTGCTACATATGATTACTAGGAAGAAGGTGCCTCTTGGCTAAGAGCACAAGAGGGATCCTGAGCATTTTTCTGTCTGACTTTTAAGCAGGTGTAAATTTTTACATAGACATTAGTTTACATGATGAATCAGATCTATCCACCATTCTTGATCCTACCTATCCCTTTGCTGTGTTACAGTGTGCGTTAGTTCTGTGTGGACATGAAATGGGCCATTGGGGCTGATTTTGCACTTCTAGTATAACCTTTTCACAACCTTTGTGCCTCTGGCTGGATTAGACTGCTTTCTTTGTAGCACTTCTATTTTATAAGAAGAGCGGGTCTGTGGAAGGTCAGCTGAGATGTCCTGCTCACGGGGTACATGGCCTTGCATGTTGTTTCCTGTAAAACTAGAGTATAATATAAATTTCCTTCACAAGTGACCAATAAATTTCTGCAATGGAAGGAGGTTCTGGGAAGAAGATAGGGTGTGATGGACCACAGTTCTTGCAAGGAAAGCTAAAGGGTGGGACTGTAGGGTGGCTCTTGTTTTAGATAAGCTGCAAGACCACTTCAGTGGAGTAGTTGACCATATTCCAGCTGAGTGGATCAAGTGATTGCACAAATGTCTTTGACCATATTAATCAAAAGAGAGTGAATGTCTCCCTGAGTGAGCCAGACCAGCGTGTGTTGGGTAGGGGGAGTGCGGACGTGGCTCAGCTCAACACAGGTTATAAAAAACAAAATTTAAGAAAGAAATAAAAAAGGGGTCTGGAGCTGTTTTCATCGTATTCCTTTCTGGCAGTTGGGGATGCTCAGTGTGGTGGCAACGAGCGTGTTGTAAAGACAGGTTAATGGGAATGCCATTTGAACTGTCCCACACCTGAGTTCCCATCCAGCTGTGGGGCGGTCCCTGGCCAGCTCCATCCTCCTGAAGGTCCCCATATCCCAAGGGAGAGGAACAGGCCAGGCTTGCACGAGCTCTCTTGTGCAGCAGAGCCCAGCAGGTCCTGCAGCCCAGCTGCCTGCGGAGCCCTGTGTGGGGCACAGCCTGGGGTGGGCAGGGACCGGCTCCTCGGCTGCCCCAGACCTGACCCCGCTGAGCAGCAGCCCCCATTTCCCTCCCTCCTTCCTTGTGCTCTGGATGTGCTGGCAGGAGGCCTCCGCGTTGCCCTCCCCTCCCCTCGCTCTTTCCAGCTCCAGCCGAGCTCTGCATTTCCTCTCTCCATCCCTGCTCGCACAGAGCAGGTCTCGATGCTCCCCCGGGGCAGCCCGTCCCCTCCTGCCCTCTGTGCACTCCCACCCCAGCACCCTGAGCGCTGGTGCTGCTGCCAGGGCAGAGGTGGAGGATCCCCTGGAGCGGCTCTGCAGGGAGCTCCCAGGGAAAAGCTGTGCCCAGCCCCAGCACCAGCGTGGCAGAGGGGGCTGCCCTCTCCCACCCACCTGGTGGTGCCAGACCCACCTCAGCCCAATCCTGAATGGCTCCAGCACAACCCTGGAGGAGCTGGAGCTGCCTTGGGCCTTGAGATCATCTGCCAGCAGGAGGATTTGACGTGGGCACAGCAGCAGCGGTGATGAGAGGAACAGACCCTGCAATCGCCTGTGTTGGCCAGGGCACTGGACGGGTGATGCCTCTGTGGCCAGATGGACCCTATGTGTTAGGTGGATACCTGCTCAAGGTAGGAGCAGCAGGACCTTCTTGGGCTTCCAATGCAGAGTGAGCTTCCAGTGCTTCTGGATCTGTGGCTAAGGAGTAAGAAATCACGGAGTTACAGAGAAGTTGCTGTGGGAAGGGACCCCTGGAGTTTTCCAGTCCAACCTCCTACACAGAGCAGGGCTGTTTGGAGCCCTCCAGTGTTACCTGGCCACTGCTGGACTCTGCCTGACCCCCGTTACCATCCACAAACCTGCCCTGCTTATCTTGTTTGAGCACTGGAGGATGGCATCTTCTGTCCGTAGATTCCTGCCCTGCTTGCACCCTGGACATTGTAAGCTCAGACCCGAGTGTCTGATGTTGTTTCTTCATGCACATAAGACTCTGCATGCAGCGTTCCTGGGTAGGCGGCCTGAATCTGAAGTTCTTCTCATGCTTTTAATTTGTCTTGTCAGGAAATTTTCTGCCGTGTACATACAGACAGCTTTGGTATCTAGAGCCCTCTCTGGGACCTGCTCAGTTCCAGCTTCCCTTGCCAAGACTTTCCAAACTATTAGGAGGGCCGAGTCGAGCTGGAGATGGGAAGTCATCTCTGCAGAATGGTGACAAGACCAGGTCAGGACCCAGCTCAGCCATGTCCACAGCATGAGTCAGGGCAAGCACAAGGACAAGGGGCAGGAGGCCCCATAATGAGGTCAGTGACTCCCTGTATCCCTGGCTCTTGTGCCCAGCAGGTCCCCTCCCTGTCTGCCTGCAGTCCCTCCATACCCACCCTGCTGCCCAGCACCGCATGAGACCGGCCCTGCAGCCCCTCCAGCAACTGCTGCTTGTCACGGTGGGAGACAGACTCAGTTGGAAGTGAACATGGCTAAGAGTCAGATTTACATGAGAGATTCTTCAGGACAAATGGCACGAAACAGAAAATTTATTTTCCTTTGCAGGAATGTAACAGAACAAAAGGAAGAAATAAATCAAAAAAACAACACATATCCTGGATGCCAAATCTCCCAGTACAGATATTGCTGATGTTAGAACAATTGGATGAGTTTCCTAAGGGCATCCTTGAGCTCCTTGTTCCTCATGCTGTAGATGACGGGGTTCAGTGCTGGAGGCACCACCGAGTACAGAATGGACACAACCATATCTAGAAGTGGGGAGGAGATGGAGGGGGGCTTCAGGTAGGCAAATGCACCTGTGCTGAGAAACAGGGAGACCACGGCCAGGTGTGGGAGGCACATGGAAAAGGCTTTGTGCCGGCCCTGCTCTGATGGGATCCTCAGCACAGCTCTGAAGATCTGCACGTAGGACACCACAATGAAAGTGAAACACCCGAAGAACAAACAGCCACTAACCACAATAATCCCAGCTTCCCTGAGGTAGGAATTTGAGCAGGAGAGCTTGAGGATCTGGGGGATCTCACAGAAGAACTGCTCCACCACATTGCCTTGGCATAGAGGTAGGGAAAATGTGTTCCCAGTGTGCAGGAGAGCATTGAGGAAACCACTGGCCCAGGCAGCTGCGGCCATTCTGACACAGGCTCTGCTGCCCAGGAGGGTCCCATAGTGCAAGGGTCTGCAGATGGCAACATAGCGATCATAGGCCATGACTGTGAGGAGATAATGCTCCGCTGATACGAAAAAAAAGAAGAAAAAGACCTGCCCAGCACATCCCAAGTATGAAATGACCCTCATGTTCCACAGAGAATTGTGCATGGATTTGGGAACAGTGGTGGAGATGCAGCCAAGGTCGAGGAGGGAGAGGTTGAGGAGGAAGAAGTACATGGGGGTGTGGAGGTGGTGGTCGCAGGCTACGGCCGTGATGATGAGGCCGTTGGCCAGGAGGGCAGCCAGGTAGATGGCCAGGAAGAGCGAGAAGTGCAAGAGCTGCAGCTCCCGCGTGTCTGAGAACAGCAGGAGCAGGAACTTGTTGAGGGAGCTGCTGTTGGACATCTGTTCCATTGGGCTCAGGAAAACTGTGTAGGGAAGAAAAGGCAATAATAGCTTAGAAGAATTTTCTCTGAAATAAACTTTCCATTTTTCATAGAAATGCTTCTCAATCCCTGTTCCAGCTCTCAGTAATTCCTTCTTCTCACTATCACCTTCAGTCAGCTCCTCAGTCTCTGCTCCAGCTGAGTTTTCTGGGAAGAGCCGGAGCCTGAGTTACTCTAAGTCAATGTGTATAAAGGACTGGTTCTTGATATCTCTCCTTTTTGGAGTTGATGTCACAGGACATCCAACTTTAAGATAAAGGGTCGTTTCATATTCCCACATACACTTCCAAGGAGTTCGGGGTGCAGGAGGGGATTTTAGCATTTTGCTTTAGAATAACTTATTTTGGAAAGTTTTAGATTCTGTCACCATATCTCATCAGGTTTTTTACATGTCTTTCTTGACATGCAAATACAGACAGCTGTCTTTATTGCTGCAAGCATGAACATAAAGCAGACTGGAGAGAGAGCTCTCTGCTGCTTAGGGAAGAGTGTGGAGTGCGGTTGAGTCCATGTGCCTTGTTCCTGCAGAAAAACCTGGACTCTGTTGAGATCATAGAAGACTGTTTCAAAGCACTCATTTAACTTTGCTCTCCCTCTAATGTTAAGGTGGATACATGATGGAGAGAACAGGACACTGCTCCTTACATGGCAAGCACTCTGTGCACTGAATCCTCTTCTGGAGGGCACCTCACAACCCCAGCCGGACAACAGAGACAGTCACGTGTCCTGACAGTCACAGGGTCTCCTAAAGGGAGAGTCAACCCCTTTGCAGCCCCTCCAATGACGCTGCCCAGCACCCTGGGCACATTGCCCCTCTTCAGACACCTCCATGGCAGGACCTCACGGTGAGTATCTGAATTTGTAGCTGAAGCCCCAGCTGACTGCCAGGACAAGAGCAGAAAGGAGAGGCAGGGAAATGAGGAGAAACACTGTGACTGCTGCCAAGGGAGGACAGAGAGACAGAGCAGCACCGTCCCCAGGTTGCACCTCCCAGACAGTGTGTCCTCCCAGGACAGTGGTTCTCAGACCCTGTGCCTTGCAATGGGACATGGGCACATGGCAGGAGAGAGGCAGCTCTGCTGTTCTGGAAATCTGAATGCAGGAGAGTCTTTTTGCTTCTCTGGGAAATTTCCTATCCGATTCTGAAGACATAAGTGAAGAACCAACAGCAGGATAAAAAGACATAGAAGATTTGAGAGGAGGACTGCCAAAAAAACCATCCCTGTGTGGAGAGAGGTCTTTTTGTGACTTGGAGTAAGGAAGCAAATCATTAACATCAACATGTTTTTCGCTAACAGCCTTTCCTGACTCTTTGATAACTTCTTTCATTGGAGAAGGCTCACTGTATTCTATCTGATTTTTGGAAAATAAGCATTTATAATTTTCACGCCTATCAGTATCATTGTGCAGTGAACAGTTGGTGAATTGTTGTTCTTCCAAGCGGTCGTCTCCTCCCATATTATGTGAAGCCTGAGACAACTTGAAATCTTTCCCACTTTCCCATCTCCTAACCCACATCTGAGGTTCAAACTGACAAGACTCAAAATTGATGCTTGTGGCATTCACATTTTTGCATCCACTTGTATTCTGCATTTTCTCTTCTTCAGACAAGTCACATTTGGATGTTTCCACATCATTGTCTTCCCTCAGATGTTTGAAGTCATTGCTTATCAAGGCAGATACGGACCTTTTTGCCTCTTTTTTCTTAGTCTGCTGGTTCGCACCTTGGGCTACCTCAGTATCACTACAGATGTTGTAATCTGTGCCTTCACTCATCTCCAGTTTGTCTTGAACCATTTTTCTTTGAGTTGCAGCAAACTCATATATTTCCTCCGGCTCCTGTTCACCCACCCCGTTGTCGTCTTCCTTCTGGCATGCAGGGTTTAGCACAGCTTCTTCTTCCTCATCTTCACCCACCCACACTGAGTTCAGGAGCTCTTTGAAGTTCTCAGCTCTGTTATCATTATCTTCATCGTCTCTCGCAGAGAGGAGATCATCTTCTGGATCCACTCCAGAAGATGCCTGGCTCTCTTCAGCGCAGTCCTTACACTTGAGCACAAGTTCCCTTAAATCAAACCTGCAAGAATGTAACAGAAATGTTAATGTTTATCTCCCTCAAAATTCATTCAAAATTCCAAAATGTTATAGTTGCCTCATCAATCTAGTGAGTCTTGTAAAGAAAGTTAAATTTAATTTGTGAAACTGTTGTGCCAAATTAGACATGCAGTTTCAACATTAATAAAGTCAATAACAATTTCAGGTTTTCACTCCGTGTCACCATAATCTTCTCAGGTTTCACACTTATTTCCTCCATTCCAAACAATGCATCGCTGCCACTACAGAGGATAATCAGTTCTCCTTGATTAGGTATGAGTTTAACTGACTATCAACATAAAAAAGCAGATTTTTTTTCCTGGTCTTTTTCAGAATTATTTTAAAAGGAGGACACCTACATTTCCAGAACTAAGTGATTTTGATCCGATAGAATGTGTTTCATCTGCTGCTGTTTCAAGTTCATTATCTAACACATGTCTAGGATCATGACTGACATAACAAATTAGCATTCCCTGCATCCACATTCTGCAAGTCTCATTCAGATTAAGTGTGTCACTAGGGCAATGCTTTGAGAATTACACTCATCACCATTGCCACCATCAGCTGTCATTAAAGATCATGAGACAAAACTTGGCAAAAGTGTTCTAGTCATAAACCAAAAATAGAAAATCTCAAGCAGATGTAACCTGAAGAAAGATTCATGAAAAAATGAGGATAAGATGCTCGTGTGTTCATATTTCACTTAAGATGGAAGCAGAGGTACTTGCATCTCAAGTGAAATGAGTTTTATGAAAGCCACTGAAACCACAACAGAAGGTATCAGGTTAAAGTCCATGTGGCTGAAAGCATGAGGTGACCCAAAGCACACTCATATGATACAAACCTGGTAGCCAAAGCCCTCAGCTGGGGCACAATTCTAGCAGGGATGTCAGTATAAGCAGTGTAAAGATATCGCAGGAATGCGAGGACTGCCTCTTTTGTCACATCGCTCAGCAGCACCCGGCGCGTCTGCTCGTCGTCATCGTCCTTCACCTTCACATATATCCCTTCGTCGTAAACCTGTGCGGTAAAAGGAAAGCAAACAAGGTCCACTTCCTCATAAAGGAACAACACCAGCAGTATCTGCTCTCTATCAGGCCACTATTTTTTTTTTTTTTTGTGTGTCAAAGTCTGTGCCTATGGCCAGGATTTGGTGCCTCAGAGGGAAGCTAAAATGACCAGAGATACCGTGAAGCTTTCAAGGACCCCTCATAAATGGTCCTAAGCACCTTGAGTTGAAACTGCTGTAATCATGCATGAGGACAAAACGAATTCTACTGATTACAGAAAGAATGACAAAACTTTGTCAAGAAGTTGGTATGGTTTGGTGGCAGCTCTGTCAGAAGGCAAGTTCCTGTCTTCAGCCCACTACCTTTCATTGCCTTTGCAGGAAATTGCACAGGAGCAGGCTGGAAACTGTATGAACCAAAATGCTTCTGGAAACACAGAAATTACTTCACTGGCCTTGCCAAAGGCACAGGTCAATGCAGCTACCTCCATAGCACCTGTGGGAGTGACAGACCTCTGTTTGGGTTAGTTACAAGCACAGCTTGTAAATACTGTCTACTCCATAATCAGCAGGTCCAGAGTGACTTGCCACTGGATCTCCAAATACTCTGTGCTTACTGTATGGCATCACTAACTCATTTGTTGTGATCAGTCTGGAATAGACGGTCAAACTCCTGTTACTGCAAAGGGGCTTTACTCGAGGGGAAGAGAAGAGTCTAACAGCAGTACTTACCAGCTGAACAGCCCGTGGACAGCGTGCATACAGCACAAACATATGGGCATAAAGGATTTCTCCAGAGTCCACTTGAAACTGGATATCACTCAAGTAGGCGTTGTTGACCATGATATTGTAATCTTCTGCCAGCATCCTGAAAGAGGACTAGAACATAGAAGGGACACAAAGACAGAAGTTGTTACAGCTGTAAGGCATTTTCCTGGCAGATAAGGAGGCAACAGCCCAGTTTGTCAGCACTGCTGTACTCTGGGTCCCAGCGTGGGTATGGCTGCCTTTGCCTTCTCAGGACTAACAGAATCCTTATCAGTGCGAGGTCTTCCATAAGAGACGTAAGCAACCTAGTCCAACACACATCTCTGGCTTTGTTTCCCTCCTTCTCCTCTCTTCAAAGCTTAGCAGCTGTGAAGAGGCAGTCACATGCTGTCTTCCACTCTACTTGTGGAACAGCCTTTTGCATTACAGCACATCATCATCCTCGGATCTTTACCACATCATTTCCTGATGTGGCAGAGCCACTGCCTGCAGTTGGCCTCCTGCTCTGCTGTCTTCCACCATGTTTTTGAAAGCTGTAATTCCCACCTTGATGGAACTGAACTCAGTTCATAACAATTGCATAGAGCAAGAGGAATGAGGATGACCCAGGGGCAAGGTAATGAGCCTTTCCTCTCTTGTTCACTGTTTTGGTCTAGCAATGACACCTGGGAAGAAGCCCTCTGCAACAAGGGGGCAACACGGAATAAAAGAAATGCAGGTATCTAGTCCAAAGGAACTTGTGCACTTGTTACTGAAATCTCCTTTGAAAATTCCTTTATTTATTTACTTTTAAGTATTTACTCTTATAATTTTAGACTCCTTTACTGAAAGTTTGGGGAAGGCTGGTTGCCCAAGCGATCTGTGACTAGTTTAATGTCTGGCACTACCCCTACTACAAACCCATACAAGGCAATCTTCTAAAGACTCAGACTCCCTAGGTAGCAGTGTTGCTTCTGGAGGTGGCCAGTGCTTCAGAGAAGCGTGAAATACCTGCAGCCCATGGTTGAGGGAGGCTGCCTGACTGTAAGTAGAAAGCAGCTTTACCTGAGACACTAATTGTTGACCTTGTACTTTCTGAACCTAGCGCAGACTGGAAGAAAGGCAAGTTTTATCCAACTCCATGAGAGGTAGTTCCACCAGAAACAGCAGAGCTCTTTATTTTATTAGCAGGTTTCTAGGTTGGTTCAGTGGGAACTCAGCCTCTCTACTTGCTTCAGTGTGTTTGCAAGGAGCCAATACCGGTTAGCATGGAAACGGCAGCACACGCTGTGCCATTTCTTCCAGGCTTCACAGGTGGGCTAGAGGAGACTCTGCACGTCATGGACTGCTCTCCAAGGGCAAGACAGGAAGCTCAGTCTGGAAACCTGTTAGGTGTTTCTTGCTCTCTTTTTCTTGGCAGGTAGGACACCTGCAAGACGGTACCCCGAGAAGGCAGGCACTGCTTTCCAGGCAGGAAGCCCAGAACAGCCTTCCTGCTGACACTAAAATTATGACTCGAAAATGGGGAAATTAAGTAAGAACAGAAATATTCTGGCTGCACCATTCTCTGTGCAAAAGAAAGACTGGAAAGGAAGATAAGAGGAGAGGCATTGACAAAGTTCTGGTCAGAACCATGCAAAATGGGTGCGTACATGAGCCTGGATGAAACCCCAGACAGTTCTGTCTCTCCTGGTCTCCAGGAAGTGTGGCCTGTGTCATCTAGGCTGGGCATCAAAGCAGAGTACTACCTAAGTGCTGAGCAGATACATCCCTAGTAACTACCCCCAAATACTCTATGCACTACAGCCTCAATATTTAACCTGGTTCTCTTTGTGTAAATTATGCACAAATTTGCTTTATGTTACCTGTTATTTTAAATTAAGTAGGACAAACACTCTGAAACACCCACAAGCCTGCCTGTGGGCATCAATGAAACATCACGTATTTGGACTTCAGCTTTGCCTAGGATGATTCCTGTGAGTGACTGTAATGCTTAAACATCTCTGTTTCTGTGAAAATGAATGGGAAATACTCCATACTTCTGGAAATTAATCAAATAGGAGAGGCCTTTTTTTTTTTTTAACAAATAAACAATACAAAAATACAGTGCAAATAAACAATACAAAAAAGGGGAAAAATAACATTTGTCCTTACATTTATATCGTTGCTTCTCGGAAATCTCTTCTCTATGGGTAGAAGGGCAAAGCCACTTAGTGAAGAATCACTGGAAGTCAATTCTTTTCCTCAAAGAAGAAAAGGCACATCTCAAGTCAGGTACAAACTTCTTGTAAGACAGAATGAAGTGGCAACTCTTAACTGCCATTTCTTCCTTGCCATGACAACTCCCCAAGAGACTCCTGTCCCAGGCTGACATTTCTGAGCTGAACGGTTCAGCCTCCCCCTCTTGGCTTTATCAGATGCATTTGGTTTTCTTGGCATATGACCAGCAGCCATTTGCTGCAGCTTAATAGGAGAATTGAGGGAATTTTACCCAAGTCAAGTACAAAGCAGAGAGACATTAGATTTAGCAACCATAGTCTTCACTGATGAGTGAACAGGAGACACACAGTGCATATATTATGCTAAATGGTTGGACAATTTTAAGGCTACCATTGGTCTTGGAATGTGCCGTTGTGCAATGCACACCACTGTGACCAGGGAAGTTAGAGCTGCTCTTGAAGGAATTCTAGGTGGTGGACTTTTTTCAGCCTGTACAGATCAACTTCAGGGACTGTGTATCCATGTACCAACACAACATCATCTCTTAACGCTCTTCTTTCACCAGGTCTTCTCCTGGTGAAACCTCGTAACACAGTGCTGTCGGCAAAAGCTACTAGGCAGAAAAGAGCATATATTTTGGGGATATATTTTTGCCTCACGATTGGCCGTGTCTGGGCCCCCGGCTGGCAGAAATGCATCTGACACCTTTAAAGGATTTTTAAAATAAAATTTAGAAGCTGCTGTCTAAGAGGAGCTCTTCTTAAATATTGGGATCTATGAATCATTTCAGAAATGTCAACTTGATTGTACCTAAAGCCTACTACAGAACAATGCCCCCAAATATCACCCCCTGGATCAACAATATCATCTTGCGGCTGCTGCCACTGCTCTCCAAGTTCAGTATGGCTAAACGTGGCTCCTCATAGCTGATGACACCAGAGAGGAGGCTCATGAGGCTGCCAGAACTTACTTGGCTGCTCTACTTCCTGAGCATCGTTAAGCTCAAGCCTCCACTGAGTTTGTGCTTCCATGGCCAACTCAACCAGTTGCTGCAGAGTCTGAACATGAACCTTCTCGCCCTGAGACGAAATCTGTCCAGCCCGTTCAGAGCCCGAGTCGGCTTCATCAGCAGCTTTTTCTCCAGTCTCTGGAGAAGCAGGATAATGAGGACTGAGATCAGGCTGAAGTTGCTGAGATACTTCTGGTTGATCAGATCCCACTGATGGCAGAGAAGTCTCTGACTTATAATTCTGATCAAAGGAGAGAAAAAAAAGACATCAATAAAATAATTTTGTATGTATTTGCAGAGCTCAGAGTACAGTCTCTGAATTGATCTCTAGTTCATACTTTCAAAATATCTTAATAAATATTAATAAAATACTTTGAGCGATCCCCAGATACATACTTGCTCTCCAAGAAGATAGTGCTATAAGGCGACAGACTAAAAGGTCCTGTCTGTTTCTGTAGGCAGCATTTATAAAACTACAGAAAAACGAGAGGCAAGACATCTGGATAATAACAGAGTGAGACCGCCCGGTTTAAAACTGGATCACAGTCCTGCATGCAGCTTCAGGCAGTGGGATACATGGGGAAAGCCTGAAATGCAAACGCTTCACTTTACAACCCTAGGAGTGCCCACCCCCTCCTCAGTGTAACACACAAGCATCCATCTTCAGTGTGAACTTTCCACACTGTTCCTTGCTGCCTTGATACAAAACATGAGTAAAGAAAGAGAAAGGCTCTGATTATAATCAGTCAGAGAAAAGTAGCAAGAAGGAACACAAGAGTCAGGCTACTGTAAAAATAGCTAAGCTAGTGGCAAAATGAAGAGGCTCAAGCCCTCTCACTCAGTGCTCTGCTCCCATTTGTTTTGTCTTCCAAAAGCCCAAAGAACAGCACGGCAACACAAGCCTCAGCCTCCTGTCCAAAAGGGAGAAGCGAAAGTTCAAGATCACCAAACCTACTTGTGTGAGACCAGGGGACAGTTGTGCAGGAGCAGAGAGCATGCAGAGCATGGGGTGACTCACTTACATGGCAGAAAAGAGAAGGGCTACAGAGCAAGTAAACTGTGGCACACAAATACCAGAGGAAGGAGAAAAGAGCATCCCACCTGCACAGTTATGCAAGGTACGATTGGAGGGGTCGGTTCAGCAGTGTAGAATGATTCAGGGTCGCAGGGCCCTGTTAGAGCACTGCTGTTCCATAAAGGGCAGTCCTTGTTTCTGGGCGATGGCATGAGCCAGTCTGTTTTCTCAGATCCATCCTCCAAAATCCTACTGGTGGGAAGCCGAGGAGTGGAAGGGAATTCCATCTCTTGTGTAAGCACCATGGCGGCTCGCTCTTCAGTCCTTTTGCGGGCTGTCTCTGGATCCCGCAGCAGTAACGGTGGAGGAGTAGTTGGGCCTCTTTTACGTGTTCTTTTCTCTTTAAAAAGAAAAGCAAAAGAAACCCAAATAAATGAACAGCTGAACACATAAGCAGAGGAACTGAACCTGCCAGCTTTTTCAAGTGTTGCAGTTGGCAATGATCAAAATGCAACTACAGCAGAACACAAGATTTCTGCAATAAGTCCCAAGTCTCCCGTTACTTCTGCCAGAGAAACAAACCTTCAGGGAAGACTTATTCGTGCACACATGGTCCTGCTGGGCTGAGCTGTCAAATCAGATCACTATGAAAGCAACTGATACCTATGTGCAGGCTACCTTCCAGACCCTTTGAACAGTGAGCGTACAGTGCTTTTGGCGAGTTAGCAGCGCTTCACTCAAAAAAGAGAGAGAGAGAGAGAAGAAAAAAGACTCCAAAGCCATGAAGGACTGCTTTTGGTGCGTCTTGATCACTGGTGATGGTCACTCATGTCAAACCACAGCACATATGAATCCTGCACAGCTATCATTTGTCAGGTCTGTTTCTCAGGTCTGTTTCTTTACTGCCTTTGACTTACTAATTCCCAATATAATTGGCAGTGGTTATCAGCAGGAAGAGATTGAGGAGAGCCACGAAGAGCAAAGTGTCTCCTATGTGCAGAACTCAACCTTCCCCCAGGGCAACTGGCTTCTTTTCTGACCATTTTTGTGCATTTAAATAGCAAACCACAGGTTCAACGTGTGTAGTTGTATGCACATATACCTCAGAAAGAAAGCAGAGCAAGGAGAGAAGGATGAAAAAGTTGCATAATCAAGGGTATGGGACAGTGAATAAGAAAAATGCACTGCAAAAAAAATAACAATGGTCTTTTCCCTGGATTTCAGCGAAACATCCTGCAGCCTCCCTTGGCTATCTGTATGTGGATACTTTGCATTACTCCATCTCGGACAACTTAAATGAAACAGAAGTGTGCTTGTCATCCCCTATGCCCAACAGAAAAGTTGGTAGTGAAGAGCAGGCTGTTACATCACTCCTCCAATAGTACAGCCTGAGACACTCACGGTGACACATACCTGATCCAGGCTTCCATTTGATTGGCAAGGCAGCCACGGGTTTCATATTTGCAGCTACTGCTGCTTGTTCACGCTTTTCTTGCTCCAAGAGAGAGCGTGACATTGCCATAGCAACCTGCAGATCTTCATCCTGAGGTTCCATTTTGATCCTCTTTTTCATTTCCTTTGAGTCATCTCCGGAGAACTCTTTGCGCTTTGATATGTTTGGTTGATTGCTGAAACGTAAGAATGCAGCAGAAAGCCCAAGTTAACCTAACATAACTGGATCAGAGACAAGAAACCCTGAGCACTTCAGACCAGCTGCCCCACTTCCTCAGAGAGATTCCCATATCCAGAATAATAAGAAAGCATCAACAGTACTTTTTTCTGTGGAGGAAAGAAAAGGATTTCTTATCATGCGTGGAATTCACAGCAATTTGGAGAAAATCTTATTTTGGAAAGGTAAACATAAGACTGCAGCACTGACAAACTGCCTTTTTTTTTTTTTTTTTTTTTTGCAAGGGCAGGAATGGCCTTAACCATCTGCTACCTCAAACCTAAACTTTGTATCAAAGGGCAAAAATCAGGTTGAAGTCAAGAACACCGTCACCAAAACCGTTCTGCCAATCTTACACTTCCACAGTAAACAAGCAATGGCCCTTCCTCAGCACAATAAGACTTAAAAGTCCTTTGGATACATTTCAGGCAGGCACCACTCGCTATACTCTGAACATGGTGCTCAAATCCCAAAGAGCAGATACATCTCTGCACCCAGCACAATTCAGAACATCCTGTATGTTTCCTCCTTGACTCTGTGGATAAGGCCCATGTATCCAGGACAGCAACGAGCCGAAAAGCTGAGGCCTTGGAAACACAGATACTCCGAAGAGACTGTATGCTCATATAGCATGTTCTGCTTAATAAGCTCAACCACGCTATTCAGCTTTATTACGTAATTACTTCTCAGAGCATAAATATTTCTGACAAATTAGTGTAAGATTATTTACTTCCCATTTTGCTCCTGTCTGCTGACTCATAGTCATCCACCACCTGATCACTTTTGAAGGAAAGCAAGATTTTCACCAAAATCTTACCTGGGATACTTAGGAGAGGCAACTCCAAACTGAGACACCTGCAGTGCCTGAAGCAGCATTTTAGGAGGAACATCCATCTTCACAGCACAGCGTTTCAAGTGAGTAGTTTGGCTCTCGGAAGTTTGGAAATGTTTGCCACAGACGAGACAATCAGGGATTGCTGGTTTGCTGGAGGAGGAGATCTCTGCTGCCTCCATCTCATCCAGACACCTGGAGGATGATGGAAATAAAACAAAACAAAATAAAATAAAATGCTCTTTTTGAACCTTGCCTCCTGAAATGCTGTAATTGAGCAACTCCAACTACTTAAGCAAGCTGTTTACAATACTTTCTTTACAGAGAAGCACAGACATTTCATTCATAAAGAGCTAGCTGTATGTACTATTTTAACAGTATTTGATATTTACCACTAAGGAAACTGTTATAGAGTGCTGGCATCAATTTAAGCCCACACCATTCTGACAAAAGAAAACACAAGGATCCTTCCCTTAGCCTTCCACTCTCATTACCTGTGGAAAGCAAAGGTCTATAGTGCATATATATAGTATTTACAAAGGTATATAGTGCATAGTTTTACAAAAGTATATAGTGCATAGTCTATGTGCATCTTGCAAAACAGTATCACATCTTTCCTTCAGCGAATAGCTCAGATTTGCAAACAGCTGACATACCAAATGTTCTTAGGAAATCATTATTTAATTGAATAAATGGTGTTGAAATGGGCTGATTTTGAAATGGACACTAACGGGTAGCTTTGCTACCTAGTCTGCAATTACATCTTCTCTAAGGCACTGCTGCTGAAAGCCACACTGGCCTTTCATGCTAGTGCTTCACCTATTAACGTGCTGCCCCCATCGTGTTGTGTTCATGGCTGAAAGATCCTTCTGGCAGATCTGACAAAAAAACAAGCCCTTCTCCTCTAGGCTTTCCGGGACTTCCTCCTTGATCTTCTGCTGAAGGGCAAAAGCCAAAGCACCATCGTCCTTTGTGGATGGAAGATCGTGGGTAACTGGCACAGAAGGGAGAGATGATAGAGTTAAACATCTTGTAGTGAAAGGCATGAAACT
Organism: Tinamus guttatus; assembly: GCF_059628265.1. Classification (NCBI taxonomy): domain Eukaryota; kingdom Metazoa; phylum Chordata; class Aves; order Tinamiformes; family Tinamidae; genus Tinamus; species Tinamus guttatus. The sequence goes on along the minus strand of NW_028289008.1, from coordinate 1,370,425 downwards.
GTTACATTTGTCATGATTATTTTATTAACTTAAAAAACCCCTGCAATCTTCCTGTTGCATCTTCACATCTCATTTCTCACAAGGGAATGCACAAACAGTACAGGAGAGCACTACCCCAGGAGTGGAAGGTGGCAATTGGTTCATCGCACATTATGTATCAGAACCAAAAGGAGAGTTATGTTTTAGATGAAGTTTCTGGGAGAACATGGGGTCTTAAACATTACATATTAAACACAGGAAATTCTCATGTCCATAGAGAACCAGCAGGGCCTTGACTTTTAAAGGGGCCTTGACTTTTAAAGCACCAAAACACCAAAAAAAGTGCTATGAATTCAAATTGCTACGGATTCAATTCATCTGCATAGAACATCCTATTTTGTAAGTGCTCAGAGATTTACAGAAGACACGGAGTAACTAAGGTCATATTTATATGAGCTACACAATATTGCCCCCGAGAAGAACGACTAGATTTACTGATGCTGTTAGAATCTCAACCTGTTTCCAGAAAGTAAATTCTCTCTCCAGAACTTAACATAAAATCAAATTTCAGCCGCACAAAAGATCTAGGAGAAAAGTATAGAGATCAATACACATTTATCAATAGAGAAAGCAAGTTCTCAGACATGTGGAGCGATTTATTCAGCATCACACAAGCCACCTGTCCAGCTGTGAACAAAGCCCAGGAATCCAGACTGCTGCTCATGCAATCACCCTAAGCAGCCCTCAGCACTCTCCATGCACACATAGGAGCTAAATAACAGCAGAAACGTACCTTTTTCCGGGTTCTCTTCCTCGCTTTCATCAGAGGAATTCCTGCTAGCTGCAGCCTTTGGCAAGCTATCACCCAGGCTATGTTTTAGCTGCTCAGGTGCCACTCTCTTGAACTGCTGCATTCCCTCCACCGCCAGCTTTGCTGCCCGCACCTTCGACCCAGGCAGCAGTGGTGTCTTCAAGGTGTCTGAAGAGCAGGTCTCTGGTTGTGAAGGACGGAAGGATAGTGTAGTCTGGGAACAGTCACTCGGAGCATTCACTGAAGGGGACAAAGCACAGTTTCCCAGTCAGAATTAAACAGGTAACTGAGCTGCCCAGGGAGCTCTTGGGAAGCTTCCCAAAACAGCAACCTGAGATAGTCAAAAAAAATGAACATGTTTCTACTCTGATCTTCAAGCCCTATCCATGCTTCGGACTTTCAGGCTCAGAACCAAGCAACAGGTGTTCCTAAGGAGGGGTGGTAACGAGCAGCAGGCTAACAGCTCAGTGTATCTCCGCTCTGCTTTGAGGCAACCTGTGAGATCAGACCAAAGATCTCACCAGCCCAGTTTCTGAGTGCAGTCACTAGTAGATAATTACGAAAGGGTATCAGGCAGAACAAGTACAAAATAATCCTTCTCCTGGTTGACCTTAGCTGTCAGTTTAAGGATTTCATGCACTGGTGACTGCCTTCTGGTCATCATATTTAGTCATCACTGAAAGACCAATCCTTCATGAATTAACCCAGAACCTTTCTTAATTTATTTTTTTGGCCTTGGTGACAGTCAATGGCAACATAATTCAACATTCAATACAATAACACACTGTGAAAAAACACTTTGATATAATCTAAACTTGCTTCTTGATGATTTGAGGGATGATTTACATTCTGAAGTCGCAAAAAAAAAGGTAATGACTCCCTCATATATCACTCAGCACTTAGGTTTCACCTTACTGAAGAACTGCATACCTCCTCCAGACTTCTAAAGAGCTCTACTGAACTGAGTCTTTTCAGTACTAGCCTATTTTCTGTCTGAAAGATTTCAGTGCACGCACCTGTCAGATTCCTCTTGGTAGAGTAACTGGTCACTGTGCGCAGCTGGCTGTCAGGGAAAGCGCTTCTCCTGTCTTCTTGTGACGTCCCACCACTACTGCAGGGCACAGCATCATCGTCTTCTTCACGCATCCCTGTCGGCACCAAATTTTGTGGCAAATCTTTCCCCTTCACTACTGGAAAGCACTGATCGATTTGGCTCCCAGGAACAGATCTGCCTGTTGTAGTGGTCTTTATCCATTTCTGAACCTTCTTTGTTGCCTCAGTATCCTCAGCTTTCTCCTCAGTATCCTCAGCTTTCTCCTCAGTATCCTCAGCTTTCTTCTTTGCCCTACCGACAATTTTTGCCCACACTACTTTAAATTCATTGTCCTCTTCATCCATGGTGCTGCAGGCTGCAGTAATGCTGCCTAGCAGCGCTACAGGGAAAGATCTCAGGAACAGTCAGGGCTGCGTCTTCTCTGGCTCGCCGCCTTCATTCTTCAGACGCCAGCACTTCTCCACTGTTCCAACGGTGGACTTTCCTCTGTGATTAATTCATCTGCATAGAATATATTATAGCATTTAGTGCAGCACATTCTCCAAGGACCCTGCTTATTTTCACTCAGCACAGTGATGACTTTCTTGTTCAGAGGATTTTGGAATGGAAGTGAAGCATTTCAATCTGCCCAAAGCATGTGTAGGATCTTCATGGTACGCTAGAGGGCTTCAGAAAGATTTACTGAAGTCCTTTAATGGAAAAACCTCTAAAAGGTGGATATGTAAGATGGTATACGCAGATGCAGTGTGAAACAGGCCTCTGGTACCAATTTGAAAGAGGACATTCTTTGAAGACTCTTCTTTGAAGGAGAAGAGATTCTCATATAAAATATTGCAGCACATAAGTATAATAGCACATATTGACCCAAAACACTAATACTGTACTTTCAGCACAGACAGACACAGGCCACATTCAAAAGCATGCTGACTTCTCCTTTGAGGTCAGAATCCTGCCTGGAGCTCAGAATTTGAGATGTCCCACTTGTATATGCATCCATATCTACATTTATATAACACAGCAAAAATGAATGTATTCACTCCCACAAGGTGGGGAGGAAAGACTGTCACTCGGAGTGCAAAATTTCATTTTGTGACACAGCATATTTAAAGAAGAGAGCCTGTCCCCATGCTGAAAAGCAGCTCACAGAGTAAGGCTTAGCAGTGCTTGGCCTTGCAGAAGAGTTTCTCGGACAGATGAGAGAGCACATCTAACAAATGTGCCCACCCTTCTTTCAGCTCTGAGTTCTTACCTCCTCCTTTGGCTACTCAGTAGACACTGACCATGTCTCATAAACTGTTGTCACATACACCAGATAAAAGTATTGTCTCTTTCTTAGCTGGTTTAAATTAGCTTCTTAAACTAACTTAAAAAAAACTGATTTAACTAAGTTTCTTAAACTTTCTCTACAGTAAGAATAACAGTGCTAGCTAGTGATTTCTTGGAACAGCAATAGGTACAACAACATCCATATGGAAATGCCATCAATCCCTGAGCAACACTAGAACTAGATTTCTATTCTTAGACATTTTGATTGTCCTCTTCTTCCTAGCCATATGTTCACTACGGTTCTGGCTATTTTAATGGAGCTTTTATATTGACTCCCAAATCCATTTCTTTCAAAACTTAAACAGAGTGTTTCATTTGGAATGGCAGCAGCTGTGGTTCAGTTTCTCCAATAAAGCTCTGGGCACCAAAAGACTCAAAATGCAGGAAGAACACAAGCAGGATTGTTTTCTCAAATGGCTTGGCTGCAGCCATGCAAGGCTAAGGAATGCTGGTTACACATTTTCACAGGTCAGCCTTTCCTATAAGCAATTACAGATGTTAATGGATTTATCTATTTTAAATTCCACCTCCCAAACCTGCAGAGGACTTTGCTGTGAGTCTTAGATCATTTCCTGAGAGAGAAATTGACATTTTCTGTAACCAGTTCATAAATTTATTTTTTTCAGACAGAATCTTGGAGTAGTTATCACTACAAATTGACCTTTTTTTTTTTTTTTTTTTTTTCCTAAGTAGGAGGAGGCACACAGAGAATCTCACATCCTCCATGGCTTTAAATAACTCTCACAGACATATGCATACACATGTCATATTATTTACGGTGACTTCCTGATGTTAAACTTTTGTTTGCAATTAATACTGAATGCCCCAGACAGATCACGTGAGATGCATAAGCAATGCAAACCTAAGGATTAATCTATCTTACTCCTCCATCTACAGACGTGTAGTGAGGCGTAGGCACAGACCAGGATCCTCTAAATACATCTGATCATGCTGTTATTGATGTACCTTAAAGCCCCTTTGGCACCATCTTGTAGAGCTTGTCAAGTAACGGTTTTGCAAAATTATTTATTTCAATATAGAATTCGATTAATTTTGTAAGATTTTAGGACTCTACAAATCACACAAGCTGGTCAAATAAAATAAACAGTAGCACTTACCTATCCACTTAGATGTTCAGTCTATAGCCCAACTGAACCTTTTGATGTATATAGTCAAAATAGCACAGAGCAGCAAGAACCTAGATGGTTCTTGAAGATGGAACCTAGAAATTGGGAGGAAAGGGTTAGATTTTAGTGTATTTTTACTAATTCCTCTTTTTGCTCAAGTTCCAAGCTTCAGAGGGTGGGAGAAGGTGACAGCACATGCTCTAATGGTGCTAAGTTTAGCCACTTCCACAAGTACCTGTGTACTTAAATATGTGTGTGAATTCAAATATTACTCAGGATCTGCTCAGCCCAGCACTGCTCCCAGCAGTGAACAGCACTGCTCCTGCAGAAAACAAACAAACAACAAACCCCCCCAACGCAGCTCTTTGGAAGTCAGAATAGATCAGGCTAGATAAAGTCCTGAACAACACAACGCAATTCGAGAGCTGACCCTATTTTGAGCAGAAAGTTGGGACTCATGATACCATGAATAGTCTGCCCTTTCTTTTTCCATCTTGTTTCCTAATAACTTGCTTGAACCCAGAACCACAACTCTATGGCACACTCTCTCCTACTGAGACATAATGCAAGAGCTGCACAGTGCAGGTTCTCTGGCTTTGTGGAAGTGCCAATATAATATATAATACCGAGGAGAGAGAACAGGAGTTACTCAGTGAGCAGAGCACAAATATAAGTGTAGAAGACAAATTCCAAATCAGGTACTAACCTTTCTGCTCTAGTCTCTGTCAGTCTTCCTATGCCAGACAAGGGTAACTGAAACAGATAGGGAAATACAAGCAATGACAAATTAACAAGCAAAAAATAACGGCTAAAAAAAAAAAAAAAAACAGATTTTAAGAAGCAACCTTAGCAATGACCAGCATCATTGTCTACCAGACACTACCCACTTATGTTCCCTCATAACCCATCAGTGCATCATGTTCATGTTTCCTTTAAAGCAACCCCCCTCACTAGTACCTCGTACATAAGGCAAAACATTTTATATCTAGTAAAATTTTTATCACGTTCCAGAAATGAATTTTAAATCGGTACTTACATGACAAAAACTGCCCCTGTTTTTTAAGTGTTATAGAAACTAACCTCCTATTTTACAGAGCATCTTATTGAAAACAGAAAAACTTCACATTATACCTCCTATGGAAGGATAAAGGGGAAGTAATCATAAAAATAAAAACTAACGGTTGTTCAGTGCAAATTTTCATGGCTTGTATGCAAACACAGTAACATACAAATCAGGAATCTATGCAGCGGGTGTTTCAAAATGAAAAATACAACTGAGAATTAAGCACAGAGCCGCGGCCCGCGGAGGGGATCGGGGGGCGCCGGTGCCGCCGCTCCCGCCCGGTCCTCGCCGCCCCCGGCCCGCCGCTGACCTCTCCGCCGCAGCCGCGGCTCCCTCCGCTCCTCGCACCCCGCCACAACACCGGGAAGGACCGCAGCGAAGCGCATGCACCGCGCGCCAACGGCCCGCGCTTGCCGCTGCTCGGGCGGTGCGCGCAGGCGCGTCCGAGCCGAGCGACGCAGGCGCAACACAGACTTCCTGACGCCACAGCGGTTGCCGTGGTGACGGGCCCCGCCCTGCGAGCCGGGCCCAACGGCCGCCGCTCGCCAACGGCGCCCCCTGAGGGCCGCCCGCCCCGAGCGCGGGAAAATAAAAAAAAAAAACGCTCAAATATGGAGTAAAACCCTAAAACACCGATCCGCTGGGCACACCGCTCACCCGCTCTCGGGCAAAAACAGCGCCAAAGCACGAAAACTTACAGCAGGGAGGGGCGCTTCTATTAAGAATTAAGGTCTTTGAAACATCCAATGCTAGAAACACATACATGTTGAGGAGATAAAGACAGAGCCTCTGCTTGCGAGCATCAAATATTTGCTTTTTCAGCTCTGTGGTTAAAACCCGCAGTGGTCATTTGCGGGCCACAAAGCTGCTGCTAAAGTCCATTAAATCCTCCTGCTCCAGGGATTTAACAAGCCCCTTCCTGCTTGCAATGAAGCTGGAAGGTGGACAGCTCCATCGCTCAGGCTTTCACAGAGCCCATCGGTCAAGCGACAGAGCATTACCTTTCATTTGTGCTTTCTGCTACCTGGAGTTGACAAGGAAGACGGATGTTGCCTTTCCACAGCATTTAGTTTGGGCTCAGATCACACACTGCATTTTAATTTCAGACTGTGTTCAAAAGCAATTGAGTTAGTTGTGGCTAAAGTTCTAAAGGTTTGAAGCTTGCAAAAACTGACATGAAAAACTCCTTTGTTTTTGTGTCTTTCAACACTTCTGCTGGTTTATTCAACTTCTTTCTTAAGTTGCTACACTTCATGGGAATTAGAAATGCTCTTAAGAAAATCCTGCAAGAACTTGCAAGCAAATATTGCACAAATATACCGAAAATACTCCAGTTAGGAGGCACTGAGACATTGCATCGGTTCCACAATTACTACTAAGCCAAGTCACAGTAATATTTTGCTGCACAGTACTATAAATGCCATTCTTGAGCACCAACTACTTAAAATAAAAACCCAAACTAAATGTTAGAGACACAGGAAACATAGTATAGGGAGAGAGCTAAATTATTCCAAACAATCTTACTTTTGCCTTCATATTCTCATCTGTGTTTCCAAATAGACAAAGCAAGGCAGGGACTAAGCAAGAGACAAAACCCTTATATACAGCCCTTAAAAACTAACACATAAGGTAAAACCTTAGCTTTCTAGAAATGTCAGATCACATTCCTCACCTTCCAGCATAGCACTTGCTAGTACTGAGCCCCAAAGGCCAAGTTCTCTGGGATAGATGTTACTGGGCTAGGTGGCGAATCGCACTGAATTGTCCAATGAAAAACACTGACACTTAAAAGCGGAGGATCCCTCAAAAATGTGAAATGCATAACACGCACAGGAATCTGTTTTTTCATCACCTGAATCATTTACAACTTGTGTTCAACTTCTATACGACAACCACCTTGAACCTTGCTGATCCATGTGAATACCTTGCAGCCTTTTTAAAATCTGCACTTAAAAACAACCAGCTGTATTGTAGTATTATTATATAAACAGACTCCAAAGCAAAGAGATTTAACAGTATCTGCTAGTATCTGTAGATGTTCATACTGGTAAACCTGTATCTATTTCACAGCACATTTCTATGCTTCTGACCATTGCTGCAATGCAACAAGGTCATCGTTGCTACAAAAGCCTCCATTTGCTATTTGCACCCAAGAGTATTTGGAAGACGCTGCCTATATATAGATATATAAAGATATATTGTCTTTTATTAATAGAAGAAAGATAATAAGTATTACCAGCTAGCTGGGGTCCGGGCTTTCCCACGCAGGGGTCACACCACGGACCCCGACCACTTCGAGCGTCCCTCTTTTATACCGTTCTTACCCAAGAGTGTTCCCCCTCCCGTTTTCCTGTTTTGCATTCTTGTTAATGTTATCTATTTTGCTGAATTAAAACATCTGGATAAGCAGCCCCCCTATCATCCTGATTGAGGGCAGGGCACCCTAACCCCGCCACCTATCAAGGGTCCAGACCTTGCCATGAGCAGGGCATCCTGACCCTGCCATCTATCAAGGGTTCTGCCCCTGCCATGAGCAAGACATCCGGTCTCTGCCAGTTATCATGGGTCCTTGTGCTCTAAGACTCAGCTTATTCTACATTAGCTATTTAACCCCTACCTTCCCTGCTAATGCACCCTACATTCCCCCCTTTTTCTTTTGCTAATATCAGAGAATCCTTTCTCGATCTTTCTGAGTTTGTCACATGAACATTATGTGCATAGAATTAACTCGATTTGTAGCTTTTTCCATTACCCCCATTACACATTTCCACATTATACAGATACACAGTAACAGTAATAACAGAATTACAAATACGCGTAATCCTTCTTTTATCAGTCCTGATATCCACCCAGGTAACCCTCCAAACAATGACTCTAGCCATCCGTCCATCAGTCCTTCTTCCCGTGTTATCTTCTGAGTGTGTTCCTTGAGCCAGCGCAATTGTTGTTGAATCGATTGGCTATGGTCCGACAGGTTAAAACAACATAGTCCTTCAAACTCTTCACATCCATGTCCATGCGCGAGGAGCAAGAAGTCTATAGCCGCTCTGTCCTGTAGTAGTGCGTGTCGCAGGCTGTTCTGATCGAGCAGGAGTTGTTCCAATACCTCGGTTTTTGCATTTGCTTGCTTCTCACTCCAACAGGCTAACTTCGAAAGCTCCCTTAATGCATTTCCTGCTGCAGCTCCTGGCACAAAGATAGCTAAGGCGACCCGCGCAGTTACAGATATTAATTGTACATTATCATTACATTCCGGTGTTAAACCAAGGGAACGCTTTTGCCTTCTTTGTTCCTGCTTCATAGTTAACAACTTAGCTTTAGATGGGGCTATCATTGCCAGTTGCCCTAAATAACACGGTCCCCCATAGGCATTCTTAGGTATTCCCTGCCATGCTCTATCCCCACAAATTAGAAACACTCCATCTGGCAAGGCCTTAGCGGTATCATTATTCCATAGTAAATCTGTCCTATTATGTACCTGTCCTGATGGATCCCCCCCATACGCTCCTAAGGGTAGTCCCGCAGGGAACCGTTCTTGTAACCCATTGACTGTCCCATTTATCCCACAGAATGTCCCGTTTGCATATATGGGACCGAAGGTTCCATCTCCTCCTATGGTCTTACGCCAGTCGAATATTGGGTCGGGAGATACATCAGTCCAACCCGAAGCATTCCACCATTGGGGCCTAGGGCCTCCTTTAATTATAATGTTCCATTGTGCCAGGAGTCTCACTCCTCCCTTTTCTCCAAAAATCTTGTCCCCAAACATAAAACACGTTTGGGTCCAATTATTGGAACTATTTCCAATTGCTTGTGCCCCCATCAAATTGAGCTCTTGGGGGTCCCAAGGCAATGAGGTATTTAATCCCTTAATTAGCCTTACGGCACATTCCGAGGCACTTACTACCCCTGAACAGTTTCCCGTAGATACCTTTTTAAAACTGTTGTCATCAAATCCCAGCTTCCCAAACAAGCAGGTTCTGAATGGATTACTAGCGGTGGTGAGGGACAGGCAGAATTCCTGATTCCCTGTGTTATTTGCCCAAGTCACCCACATATTACTTCTCTCTTCTATGTTGTATATCCCATTAGAACACCTCAGAATCATAATTAGCAGGACCATAATTACCCAAATTGTGTTACTGTACATTTTTCCTAATTAATTTCAATTTCAGAGGATTGTTACTATTCCTTCGGACCTCCCACTCGTCTGCTTTCTTCCGCTCTTCTTTGTTTAGCTTCCGGACGTGGGAATGGTGAATCCAATGTCCTATTCCATCGACCTTAACGGCAGTGGGTGTTACTAAAATTACTACATAAGGTCCCTTCCATCTGCTTTCTAATGTTTTTGGGTTATGCCTTTTTACCCACACCCAATCTCCAGGTTCGATATCCATTTCTGACCCCTTCTGATTTCTTTTATACCAGTTTTGTAGTAATGGGAATAACTCATCTTGTATTTCTTTTAAGATCTGCATCTCTTTCCTCATTCCTGAGTTTTTAGTTATTCCCTTCCTTATCTCTAACGGATATACTGGGGGTAGGGTCCCAAACATTATTTCAAATGGTGTAAAGTCTAGTACATATGGAGTTATCCGAACCCGGTATAGGGCAAAAGGTAGCATTGTTACCCAGTTCTCTTCAGTCTCTTTTACTAGCTTAGCAAGGGTTTCCTTTAAGGTTCTGTTCATCCTTTCCACCTGACCCGAACTTTAAGGATTATAGGCACAATGCAATTTCCAGTTGGTTCCCAGTGCTCGGGCTAATTCCTGTGTAACCCTTGCCACAAAAGCTGGTCCATTATCAGACCCGATGCTCACCGGTATCCCATATCTGGGGATTATTTCTTCCAAAAGTTTTTTCGCTACCACCTGGGCTGTTTCTTGCTTAGTGGGAAAGGCCTCCACCCACCCTGAAAAGGTGTCTACTAATACCAACAGATATCTATATCCGTATTTACCTGGTTTTATTTCTGTAAAGTCTACTTCCCAATGCCTTCCAGGCTCACCACCCCTTTCCCTTATACCTTCATGTACCTTCCTGACCCTCGATGGTTTCATTTCCTGGCATGCTTGACATCCCTCTATTATCCCTCTTAATATTTTCCTCTGATCTTGGAATCCCAACCCGAACTTTTCTATTAACAGTCCCATTTTTCTTTCCCCCAAGTGTGTGGTACTGTGTAACTGTTGCACCATCTTCTGTCCCAACCGCTTAGGAATTAACATTCTTCCTTCTGTATCGTAATGTCCTTCTCCTGCACTTTGCTTTTCTGCGACCTTTTGAATCCACTCCCTCTCCTCCGGGGTGTATTCATCCTCTCCAATTTCCTCTTCTTCTCTTAAAGTGTTGTGAGTCAGGGCTAGTACCCTTTGTATTTGTCCTTCTAACGCAGCTTGCCGGGCTGCACTATCTGCAGCTGCATTCCCTCTACTTATCGTATCGGTTTTCTTCTGATGTCCTAAGGTATGCACAATTGCCACTGCTTTTGGTTTCTGCAAAGCTGACAGCAAGTGCAAAACCTCTTCTTTGTTTCGGATTTCTTTTCCTGAGGAGGTAAGAAATCCCCTTTCTCTGTATATTGCTCCGTGTATATGCACTGTCCCATATGCGTAGCGACTATCTGTATAAATCGTCACTCGCTCTCCTTCTGCCATTTCTAGTGCCTTAGCCAAGGCTATCAGTTCCGCTCTCTGAGCCGAAGTGCCGTCTGGTAAACGCTGGCTCCAAACTATTTCTCCCTTCTGATTTACCACTGCAGCTCCCGCCCTTCTTTTTCCTTGCTCGACCAAGCTACTTCCATCTGTAAACCACACTTTTCCCCCTTGCAGTGGCTCATCCTTTAAATCTTCCCGCACTGTCGCAGTTTCAGCTAACACCTCCTGACAATTATGCACAGGTGTTTCATATTCTGGGTTAGGTAGGAGGGTGGCTGGATTTAAAGTCGTTGGGGACGTATACATAATTCTTCCTGGGTTTAAAAGCAAGGCTTGATAATGAGTCAGCCTAGCATTTGTTATCCATCTTTCAGGCGGCTGTTTGAGTAATGCCTCTGCGTAATGAGGAGCCGTTACATACAGCTTTTGCCCAAACGTGAGTTTGTCTGCATCCTTAACCATTAACGGCACGGCTGCAATAATTCTAAGACATGAGGGCCACCCTGCGGCAACTGGACACCACTATCCCTTTTCCAAGGGCCTTGATTCTGCGTGAACACTCCCTTGGCAACTCCCGCATTTTCGCTCACATATCTGGGTCCGGGAGTGCCAGTGCAGGGGCCTCTAGCAGGGTTAATCTCAGTTCCTCAAAAGATTTTCTCATAGCTTCTGTCCACTGCCAGTCCGGTTTCTCTCGACTCGCCTCATACAGAGGTTTCGCTTCTTCTGCAAACCCAGGTATCCACAAACGGCAGTATCCCACCGTCCCCAAAAATCCTCGAACCTCTCTTGGAGATTTGGGTTCCTGAATGCGAACAACAGTCTCTTTCATGGCATCGGTTAGCCATCTCCCACCATCTCGTATCTTATATCCCAGATATGTTACTTCCGGATTACATAGCTGAGCTTTCTTAGCACTTACTCGGTATCTTAGTTTACTCAATTCTTGCAACAACTTCCTCGTACCTTCCTCGCACTTCCTTTTTCGTTCTTGCCGCTAGCAGCAGATCATCCACCTCTCCTGAATTCACTCAAATCTTCCTGCAGTATTTCATTAAATAAAGTCGGTGAATTTTTTGAACCCTTGTTGTAATCGGGTCCAAGTTAACTGACCCTTGTATCCGCTCTCGGGATCTTCCCATTCAAAAGCAAACATTTCCTGGCTCTGTTCCGTCAGGGGGATGGTAAAAAAATGCATCCTTTAAGTCTAAAGCCGTATACCATCCCATATCTGGTGGCATTGTACTTAACAGAGTATATGGATTCGGGACTGGAGGATGCACATCCTCCACTCTTTTATCAACTTCTCTCAGATCTTGAACTGGCCTGAAATCTCCTCCGGGCTTTTTTTACTGGCAACAGAGGAGTATTCCACGGAGATTTGCATTTACGCAGAATGCCAGCTTTCAGTAGCCTTTTAATATGCTTCGCTATCCCTTGTCGAGCTTCAGGGGTCATTGGGTACTGTTTAACCCTAATCAGGTGAGCTCCTGGTTTCAATTCCATGACCAGAGGAATTTTCCTTTTAACTCTTCCTACTCCTGAATTCTCTGCCCATACTTCTGGGATTTCCCTCATCCATTTTTGAGTTTCTGGTCCAATTTCTTCCTTCCTCTCTTTATACAGTCTATATTCATCCCCTAATCTAGCGGTCAGGACCTGTATCGGTCGTCCTTCCCGGTCATTGATTTTCATTCCATCATCCTCAAAATATATCCTTACCCCTAATTTAGTTAAGAGATCCCGGCCCATTAAGGGTACCGGACTCTCCGGTATATACAAGAATGAATGCGTGATTTGTCTATTAGGCTACATCTACCTTCCTTTCTGATGTCCACCGATATACCTTACTCCCATTTACCCCTCGTACTCGAGCTTTCTTTGTCGATAGTTTCCCCGCTGCTTTATTTACCACTGAATATTCAGCCCCTGTATCTACCAGAAATTTTACACGTTTCCCTTTTCCTTTTCTAATTCTACCCAAGACTCGGGGAAGGGTTCCGAGTCCCGGCCCCTTCAGTCGCTATCTTCATTTGCCACCAGTACTCTAGGTGACCCCCTTTCTCCTTTTTCCGAACACTCATTTTTCCAATGTCCTTTCTTTTTGCAAATTGCACATTGATCCCTTCCTAACCGTGCCCTAACTCCTCTGGGGGGTGGTGGTCCCCTTCTTCGCCTCCCTGATTTTTCTCCTGCTTCAAAAAATATCCTAGCCATCTCCCTTTGATTTCTCCGATTTTCTTTTGCCTGGTATTCCCGATCTTCCCTTCTCACTCTTTCCTGTTTTTCTTCTGGAGTCTCCCTGTTGTTATACACCTTTTCTGCTACCTTTAAAAGATCCTGTAAAGCTTGTTCCCCCAATATATCAATCTTTTGTAATTTCCTTATCTGGTGCAGCTTGATTTACAAATGCCAAGATGACAGCTGCCCGATACCCCTCCTTTATAGGATCTAAAGGAGTGAATTGCCTAAACGCCTCTAACATCCTCTCTAAGAAAGCGGCAGGATTTTCCTCGGCTTCCTGCCTGACAGCAATTACTTTAGTTAAGTCACGCGCCGCCGCCCGCAACCCTGCCATCAGCGTTTGCCGGTATGTTCGGAGACGCTCCCTACCTTCAGGTTGTTCAAAATCCCACGGTGGTCTTACCAATGGGAATCCTTCATCAATAAGGTTCTGCTGCCCGGTGGGTCTCCCGTCTTCTCCCGGCACCAACTTTCACGCCTCGGTCTGGATCCTCTCACGCTCTTCGGTCGTAAACAATACTTTTAAAAGCTGCTGACAGTCATCCCAGGTAGGGTTATATGTAAACAGGATGGATTCTAATAAATCAATCAACGCCCGTGGCTTCTCGGAAAAAGAGGGGTTTTGACTTTTCCAATTACATAAGTCACTAGAAGAGAATGGCCAGTATTGATACGTACGCTGTCCCTGAGGCCCTGTTGTTCCAATTGCTCTAACTGGGAAAGCTTGAGAGGTGCTTGACACACCTCCCTCGTCTCCCCTTTGGTGCGATCGAGTCCCAAACGCTGGGCCCCTGTCTTCCCCTCCCTCCCTCCTTTGATCACTACTACTCACCACCCTTCGTGCCTCGGGCAGAGGTGCATAAGGGGGGGATTGTGCCCACTTCCTTCATCCAATATTTCTGGATATAAAGTCAAATCTGATAATGCCGCCTTTTTCCCTTCCTTTTTCATTAAGTAAATATCAATCTTTTCATCCTTTCCATTCACCCCCACAAAAGGTTTCAGCCATGGGGGTGGATGTAAAACCAAATCCTCCCAGGTGATTATATATGGAAATTGATCTGGGTGTCCTTCCGACCCAGGTCTCATTATTACCTCTTTTACTTTCCTTACCAATTTTAAATCTAAACTTCCCTCTCTCGGCCAGCCTACGTCAAAACTTGGCCACTCACTTTTACAAAATATTTCCCACCGGTGTTTATACACTTCTACAGACAAATTATGTGCCCGACGTTTAACATATCCAAAATGATTTAACATAAATGACAAAGGAGTGGATTTCCTTTGTCCCATTGTATCAAGCTCGTCGCTTAAAATCAAAATTAATACAATTGCCAGTAAATCAGTAAGGGCGATTATTAACAGAATTCGCCCTTCCCAGACCGGTCTCCCCTCGTCAAGGAGAAACGGTATTCCCGACCAACCACCCTTCCTTTTCCTGGGAGTCCGAGGGACGTCTCCCTTCGGGCTCCAGCCGACAATCCTTTGGTGCGTCCACCTGGATTACCGTCGGCTCACCACCACACCCTGAGGCCTCCCTTAACTTATTATCTTTCTCCATTTTTTTCTTCTTTCTCGTATTCGAATCCCGGACGAGCCCCCAAATGTTAGGTCCGGTTTTCGAATCGACAGAGAAAGAGGCTAACACCATCGATATTTTGTGCTTTTAATAATAGGAGAAAGATAATAAGTATTACCAGCTAGCTGGGGTCCGGGCTTTCCCACGCAGGGGTCACACCACGGACCCCGACTACTTCGGTCGTCCCTCTTTTATACCCTTTTCACCCCAAAAATGTTCCCCCCTCCCGTTTCTCTGTTCTACTTTCATGTTAATGTTATCTATATTTTATTGCTAACTAGGACATCTGGACAGGCAACCCCTCCATGCGGAACCTCCTGACTTGCCATTTCTCAGGAGTCGTCCTTGTAGATAGGCAACCCCTCCCTGCAGAGCCATCTGCCATGCCATTTATCAAGAGTCCTTGCATTTTGAGACTAAGTATTGACTAGCTTATTAGTACACTCTACATTAACTATTTAATCCCTACACTCCAACTTCATCAGCTGCAGAGCAGGGAGGTGGTCATCTCACAAAATGCTGGTTGAATCAAAATGCAGATCCTGCAGCACTGCACCATCTTACAGGCTTTGCACCAAGCCCAGGCAGCAGCACTGCAGTGTGTGGCCATATCCTGAGATGTCCAGGGTCAAAAATGCAGGAGATCACAGAATGGTTGAGGTTGGAAGCGGCCTCTGGAGATCATCTAGTCCACTGAGATCCAGGGTTGCACGGCTGTGCAGACCTCCAGAAGAGGATCCCAAGTCCCAGGGAAAAGTACACTGAAAAGTACGAGGAGCAGTTAAGGTCCAAGACGAGGAAGACCAATTTTGGAAAATAACATCACTGGTGGGAGGTGACTGCTTTCAGGAGACAGAGGGAAACGTCTCTGTTCTCCCCCTGCCTCGTCCACCTCCATGGCAGTGACCTACTGAGCCCCAGAGGACACACTGGGACATGCCCCACCACAGGGAAGTCTCCCTGGTGACATGGGTGAAGACCCTAATTTTCTGGTGGGTCCTTGTTGCTCCTGAGCGCTGCTCCCACACACCACATGGCTGCTCTTTGCAGCAGCTCTATGGCATGGAGTGGGGACAGGAGGCAGCAGGGCCGTACTGGGAGCCCCTTTCATCAGGGCGAGGAGTGGGGCATGTTGGAAAAGGAAGAACATCCCTCCACGCCAGCTGGGCTCCCCTCCCTGCCCCAGCCCCGCACAGCCCCCAGCACAGCCAGGAGCCCCGCGGGGCCTCACAGCCAATGGCTGCGCTGGGCACGAGGAGGTCACTGCTGCCGCAGCCCCTGATAGGCCAGCTGCAGGGAGAGGGCGTGGCTGCTGCTTGGGAGGTCCCCGCTGCGGGCAGAGCTGATTGGGCAGCAGCAGGGCTGGCTCTGCCTGGTGACTGTGAGGTCACCGCTCCCGCAGCGCCTCATTGGGCAGCAGCCGGGCCCTGCGGGGCTCTGCGCTGCTGAGATCATCTCCGCGGAGCAGCTGCTGAGCCCGGGCTGGGCTCCTGGCGGGGAAGGGCTGGGGAGGCCATTGCTGCCCTGGAGGGCAGGGCCAGAGAGCTGGGCGGGACGGCGCTGTGACGTCATGTCTTTGTGAGTGCCTGATTGGCCGGCAGCAGGCAGGCAGGTGTGGGCGGTGGGTGGGGGGTCTCTGTGGTGAGAGGAGCTGAGAGGGCAGCAGTGGTTCCTGTGTGGGGAAGGGCGTTGAGGAAGCTGCTGTCTCTGAAGGCCACAGGCAGCATCAGGGATGTGGTGGGTTTGCACCTGGGAGGTCACCTCCATGTGAGCAGCTGGTTCTAGGCTTTAGGGTTGTGATTCAGTGGCACAGAGGCTAGCTGGAGGCCTGTAGCTAGCAGTGTCCCCCAGAGGTCCAGTCCTGTTCAGTTTATTCATTAGTGACCTGCATGAAAGGACAGAGTGCAGCAGGTTTGCTGAGAATATAAAACTGGGAGGAGTGGTGATGCTTTGTAGGGCTGTGCAGCAGGATGTGGGAAGGAATAACTCCATGCACCAGGACAGGTGGGGGTTGACCTGCTGGAATTCAGCCGTGTGGAGAAGGACCTGGGCATCCTGGTGGCCAAGAAGTTGTCCATGAGCCAGCATTGGCGGAGAAGGCCAATGGTGTCCTGGTTGGAGAGGGGATCTTATCAGTATTTCTAAATACCTTAAGAGAGGATGTTCAAAGGAGGAGGGCAGCTCGTGTCATCAGGGCTCTGTAGGTCACTGCCATGGAGATGGCCCAGTCAGGCAGAGAAGAATCCTGGAAAAGAGTATCCTCCATTCAGCCCTGTTGTTATCCAGAACTTGCTGATAAATCCTTCAGGAATGTCTCCAGATGGTACCAAAGGATGTGAATTATTTCCAGTGGGGCAATGGAGAAGCCCTTTCTACTCCCCTGCACCAACAGGCCTCTGCACTGGGCACAGCTCTGCAAGAAGCCACGACTTTGAGGGTTGCGTGGAGATTTGGTGTTTTGTGAGGGAACCAGGACTTCAGGGCTACTTTCAGGCTAGGCATTTTTCAAAGCCGGGATCCAAGGCATGTCGATGAAACAGCGCAAAGCGTGGCCATGGGACAAGATGCTTTGGTGAGCCTCAGTATGGATTTCTCCTGGGGGTTGCTCTTTTTATGCAAGTCAGATGTAAGACACTCTGGGACAGGTCAGAGGTTTCCCTCTTTAGGCACCAGAGCACTTTTTAAGCAGAAGGAATCGTATTTCCCAGTTGCTGCTTACGATTACTAGGAAGAAGGTGCCTCTTGGCTAGGAGCACAAGAAGGATCCTGAGCATTTTTCTGTCTAATTTTTAAGCAGGGGTAAATTTTTACTTATGCATTATTTTACATGAGGAATCAGATCCATTCATGATTCTTGGTTCCACCAATTCCTTTGCCATGTTACAGTGTGCGTTAGTTCTCTGTGGACCTGAAATGTGCCATTGGGGTTGATCTTGCACTTCTAGTGTAACCTTTGCACAACCTTTGTACCGCTGGCTGGATTAGACAGCTTTCTTTGCAGCACTTCAATTTTATAAGAAGAGTGGGGCTGTGGAAGGTCAGCTGAGATGCTCTGCTCACAGGGCACGCCACCTTGCATGTTGTTTCCTGTAAAACTAGAGTATAATATAAATTTCCTTCACAAGTGACCAATGAATTCCTGCAATGGAAGGAGGTTCCACGAAGAAGATAGGGTGTGATGGACCACAGTTCTTGCAAGGAAAGCAGAAGGGTGGGACTGTAGGGTGGCCCTTGTTTTAGATAAGCTGCAAGACCACTTGAGTGCATCAGTTGACCATCTTGCAGCTGAGCAGATCCAGTGGTTGCACAAATGCCTTTGACCATATTAATCAAAAGAGAGTGAATGTCTCCCTGAGTGTGCCAGACCAGCGTGCATTGGGTAGGGGAAATGAGGGCAAGGCTCAGCCCAACGCAGGGTGTAAAAACCGAAATGTATCAAAGAAATAAAAAAGGGATCTGGAGCTGTTTTCATCGTATTCCTTTCTGGCAGCTGGGGATGCTCAGTGTGGTGGCAACGAGCATATTGTAAAGACAGGTTAATGGGAATCCCATTTGTACTGTCCCACACCAGAGTTCTCATCCAGCTGTGGGGTGGTCCCTGGCCAGCTCCATCCTCCTGCAGGTCCCCGTATCCCAAGGGAGAGGAAAAGGCCAGGCTTGCACGACCTCCCTCCCTGGAGCTCCCAGGGAAAAGCTGTGCCCAGCCCCAGCACCAGCCCCAGCGTTGCAGAGGGGGCTGCCCTCTCCCACCCGCCTGGTGGTGCCAGACCCACCTCAGCCCAATCCTGAATGGCTCCAGTGCAGCCCTGGAGGAGCCAGAGCTGCCTTGGGCCTTGAGATCATCTGCCAGCAGGAGGGTTTGACGTGGGCACAGCAGCAGCGGTGATGAGAGGACCAGACCCTGCCATTGCCTGTGTTGGCCAGGGCACTGGACAGATGATGCCTCTGTGGCCAGATGGACCCTATGTGCTGGGTGGATACCTGCTCAAGGTAGGAGCAGCAGGACCTTCTTGGGCTTCCATCACAGAGTGAGCTTCCAGTGCTTCTGGATCTGTGGCTAAGGAGTAAGAAATCACGGAGTTACAGAGAATTTTCTGTGGGAAGGGACCCTGGAGTTTTCCAGTCCAACCTCCTACACAGAGCAGGGCTGGTTGGAGCCCTCCAGTGTTACCTGGCCACTGCTGGACTCCACCTGACCCCCGTTACCATTCACAAACCTGCTCTGCTCCTCTTGTTTGAGCACTGGAGGATGGCATCTTCTGTCCATAAATCCCAGCACTACTGGCCCTGCCTGCATCCTGGACATAAGCTCAGACCAATGTGGCTGCTCTTGCTTCTTCATGCACATAAGACTCTGCATGCAGCCTTCCTGAGTAGGTGGCCTGAATCTGAAGCTCTCCTCATGCCTTTAAATTGTTTGTCAGGAAATTTTCTGCCCTGTAAATACAGACAGCTTTTGTATCTAGAGCCCTCTCTGGAACCTGCTCAGTTCCAGCTTCCCTTGCCAAGACTTTCCAAACTATTAGGAGGGCCGAGTCGAGCTGGAGATGGGAAGTCATCTCCGCAGAATGGTGACAAGACCAGGTCAGGACCCAGCTCAGCCATGTCCACAGCATCAGTCAGGGCAAGCGCAAGGACAAGGGGCAGGAGGCCCCATAATGAGGTCAGTGACTCCCTGTCTCCCTAGCTCTTGTGCCCAGCAGGTCCCCTCCCTGTCTGCCTGCAGTCCCTCCATACCCACCCTGCTGCCCAGCACTGCAGGAGACCGGCCCTGCAGCCCCTCCAGCAGCTGCTGCTTGTCACGGTGGGACACAGACTCAGTTGGAATTGAACATGGCTAAGAGTCAGATTTACATGAGAGATTCTTCAGGACAAATGGCACGAAACAGAAAATTTATTTTCTTTTGCAGGAATGTAACAGAACAAAAGTAAGAAATAAATCAAAAAAAAACCCACATATCCTGCATGCCAAATCTCCCAGTACAGATATTGCTGATGTTAGAACAATTGGATGAGTTTCCTTAGGGCATCCTTGAGCTCCTTGTTCCTCATGCTGTAGATGAGGGGGTTCACTGCTGGAGGCACCACCGAGTACAGAACAGCCAGCACCAGATCCAGAGCTGGGGAGGAGATGGAGGGGGGCTTCAGGTAGACAAACAAACCAGTGCTGACAAACAGGGAGACCACGGCCAGGTGTGGGAGGCACATGGAAAAGGCTTTGTGCCGGCCCTGCTCTGAGGGGATCCTCAGCACAGCTCTGAAGATCTGCACGTAGGACACCACAATGAAAACAAAACACCCAAAGGCTAAAGAGACACTAACTCCAAGAAGCCCAACTTCCCGGAGGTAGGAATTGGAGCAGGAGAGCTTGAGGATCTGGGGAATTTCACAGAAGAACTGCTCCACCACATTGCCTTGGCACAGTGGCAGGGAAAATGTGTTCCCAGTGTGCAGGGGGCCATAGAGAAAACCACTGGCCCAGGCAGCTGCTGCCATTCTGACACAAGCTCTGCTGTCCAGGAGGGTCCTGTAGTGCAGGGGTCTGCAGATGGCAACGTAGCGGTCATAGGCCATGATTGTGAGGAGAAAAAACTCTGCTGAAATGAAAATAGTAAAACTTAAGACCTGCCCAACACATCCCAAGTATGAAATGGATCTGGTGTCCATCAGGGAATTGGCCATGGATTTGGGAACAGTGGTGGAGATGGAGCCCAGGTCAAGGAGGGAGAGGTTGAGGAGGAAGAAGTACATGGGGGTGTGGAGGCGGTGGTCGCAGGCTACGGCTGTGATGATGAGGCCGTTGGCCAGGAGGGCAGCCAGGTAGATGGCCAGGAAGAGCGAGAAGTGCAAGAGCTGCAGCTCCCGTGTGTCTGTGAATGGCAGTAGGAGGAACTCGCTGAGGGAGCTGCTGTTGGACATTTCACTCTCTCCAGGTTTTGTGGATTGTTCAGAAAAGAAAAGATATTTAGCAGTTATCCCAGATTTTTAAAGTTAAATATCTCCCAGCTTGTTCCAGTTCTAATACACTGCCCATATTACCTCTCTTCATGGAGATCTTTGTGCAGCTCCCTTCCTTGAGCCTCAGTGTAGGGTGGCTGAATGTGCTGTGAGGAGCAAGGGCATCTCCTCATGGACTCCAGAGAAGTCTGTCCAGCTCTACAGTAGTGGGAAGGAGACAAGAGGGATGATGAGCTCTGAGATTCACAATTTTTCAGGTGAAATCCCCCTGGTTTGTAGAAGGGCTTTTCAGTATCTACAGCACCACTTCTAATGAATGTGTATTGAGAGCACAATTTGGGGATTTTTAACAGTTATTTTGACATGTGTTTTCTTTGGGATGCCCCTCTCACTTCTGCAGAGTGTTCCTCAGAGGCAGAATTTTTCAGCATTTCTACTGGTAATCGTGAGAAAATGGATTTATAGTCACGTTATGCAGAGTGAGGAGAGCTCCTCTGCCTATTAGCCTCGATTGCAGCTGTTGTGTGCCCAAACCTCATTGAGGTGCATGATGATCACCCTAATCAGTTGCCCTAGAAAGAACCCAGCCCCTCCTAAGAGCAGACAAGTCCAGTTTCAAAACCTCCGATCTCCAACTTCTCTCCCTTTCTCAGGGCACCTGAGGGAGGTCTCCAAGCTTCGCCTCTAGCCAAGAATATGCAGGGCTCTTTTCAGCTGTCCATGTGCAGTTTCCAAACCGTTTTTTTCATACTCTCAGTCTCTGTAACAGATTCTTCAGAGGTCTCCTGGACATCACAGAGATGTCAGGAGGCAGCAGTGTCCCTTCTGAGGGCACCTCCAAGTCTGTTAAGACATTAAAGGCAAAAGGGTCAAATGAAGTTGCATTGAAGATGGACTGTGCTTAAGGGAGACTTAGCTCAGTTTCTAAACCCCTGGGCTGCATTTCCTGGAGTTGCACAGGTTAGAGGGCACTGGAGATGCCTCACTCCCATGCGTATTCCTCTCTTCCACAGCTTGCAGGGTAGGTGTCTGAACTGCATCTGAAAACTCTGCAAACCCAGGGAGCCCAAGAGAAGAACAGGAGGGGAAACAAGGAGCAATCCTGCGACCCTTCTGCCAAGGGGAGAAAGGAAAGACGGGCAGAGGGGCGCTCAGGAACACCCTTACCTCACCTATGTGGGCATGCTACCTCACAGATGGTGACATTGCAGGCCATGCATCTGAAGCCCCTATACTGGGCAGCAGGAAATGTGCCCAAAGCAGGAAGGATGCCCCTGTCCTTTGCCAGGGATCTGGCTGTAGAGGAGTGGGCTGATACCCTGGACCCCAAGGCTGTCAGTGCAGAGAGGCTGCTGTGTGGCAGAGGAGACGTGGCAGGGCTTGCTCAGAGGAAGGTGTCTGCATTGGAAGGACTGAGCATGACTTCCCCAAATCCATCCTCCCATCATGGTGGGCACTTCCCTCTCCTTCCCTGACTATCTCTGCTGCCCACAGCAGTCCCTGATGGCACCTTACTCTGTCCCAACAATTTTTGTCACTCTATGCTCACAGAGACATCACTTTTGTCTGCTCAGTTCTGCCCTACACAAGCCTCTGGGGACAGGGCACTGTCCAGGGGCATCGCTGTGCAGGCACTTTACAGACCAAGTAAAATAAATTGCACAAAGGCAATGCTGATGGTGTCTGCAGGCTAAGGTGGGTTGAAGAGGCTTTATAAAGTTTCTCACAGACCTATTGATCTCTGAGAGGGAAGGC
Organism: Tinamus guttatus; assembly: GCF_059628265.1. NCBI lineage: Eukaryota > Metazoa > Chordata > Aves > Tinamiformes > Tinamidae > Tinamus > Tinamus guttatus. Next base: position 1,347,872 of record NW_028289008.1, on the reverse strand, counting down.
TTGAGTCCACTACCTTGGCAAAACAGAATACACTCCTCTTTTCTCCCTGCAGCAGTTAGAGAGATAACTGAAAGTGCAGACAGGAAGAGGAAAGTTCCTGCCCTTGGAAGTAGCCCTTCTCTTGATCTTCCTCTTGAAAAGACTCTTGGGACATGTCCTGTGCATGAACAAGGTGAGCAGACTTGACCGAGGCAGCACAGTGTCAACAGGAAAATGATCCTGGCTGACTGGGACCAGCCCTGTCAGAGCTTCTCTGTGCAGCACTGACCCTTGAAGGCAGCAGAGTCACTGCCCAGGGTGCTCCCTCGGGTGCAGGGATGCTGCTCTGATTCAGAAACCTGGAGAGACCTATGTGCACACCCAGCACTTGACACCCCTGCAGCGATACCTGGAAGAAAGGAGCAGCGTGCCCTGCCCTGTGAAGGTGCATCAGGGAATCCCTGAGCTGGATCAGCTCCTTCTCCTGCCATGCCCTGGATACTCCAGGAGAGACAAGTCCTATCAGTCATGGGGTGGGATGGGTTCAGAAGGTCCCTCCAGAAACCTCAGCAGCATTGCCCTGCAGCCAGAGACTTACCACACAAGGGGTTGTGAAGATTTCTTCCTTCAGTGAGCTCTGCTCTGTCCTCCCGCTCCACACTGCCGTTCCCCTCTCGCTGCCTTCTCTCCTCCCCTGTCCGCAGCAGCAGCAGTGCCCGCAGCCCTGCTGCTCTTGGCACAGGAGCTGCTCCTGCACTCAGCTGTCTCTGGGCAGTGCTGCCAGGCTGCCACGAGCTGCCTCCGTCCCAGGAGCCTGGCCCCGCTCAGGAGCAGAGGAACAGCTGAACTCACCAATTTCTCTGTCCCTTGTGTCCCCTCCTTCTGGGAAATGTGCATGAAGTAACCTAAAAGAATCACACTTGTTGTCCTTTCCTAATTAATGGGGAAAAAAGGATTCCAAAATTGCCATCTGTTTCATCAGAGCATGACTATCTATGAAAGTTGGAAGTGTCCCACTCTGGAAGGCCCTAGTTATGAAGCCCCTAATAGGCAGGACACCCAGAAAGGGGCAAGAAGGGGGCACTACACGAGCACCATTCAGTATAATGTAGAGACGCTGGTGGATCGTTACAGTGCAAAAAGTTCATACAATTCAGTGCAGACTTTTAATTCAGTGACATAGAAATAGGCTGCAGGGCCAAGACAGATGTCTGGCTTGTCCAGCATAACTAGATGTCTCCTCTAGGAGGCACAGCCTGTGATCTATAACAACCATGTCCAATCCCTCCTACAGCTGAGCGTGCTTCATAAGTGGGAGAGGCACCTCACACCAAGGGGTCTGCACTGGTCTCTGCTCTCCTAAAATCTTCTCACTTTGTTCCCACACAACCTCTTTGCACCCTGGAAAACATGATGGGGCTAATGATGACCCCAGGGTTGGTGGATCACAGTTGGGTCAAGCCCAAGGACATCTTCAGGGGCACCTTCTCCTGCCTGGACATGGGCTCACCTCTGTCCCAGGCCCCAGGGTGGTACAAATCAGCTCGGGCAACAAAACTCTCTCCTGTTCTTCCCTCACAGCTCAGCTCTGTTTCTCCCTGGTCTTGGGCACTGCAGCCTTGACTCTCTTAGTGGGAACCTCCTCTCACCATTGCATTGACCCCTGCTCTCCACGCCAGCATGGCTCTGCTCTCAAGTGGGGCCATTGCACTCAGTGTCTTTGGCTCTTGGTAACAGGTTTCACCAGGACCAATCTGTCTTCTGTGCCACATCCTGATATTTTGCAGCCCAAATATATGCAAATGCCTGTAGCCTGGCATGGAGACAGAAGCACAAGCTGTCACAGGACCTCAACACCATTGCAATAACTGAGATGCATTAACAGCACTCACACAACTGGAGGCCTGCGCTGCCTGGGTAAAAGCTCTTCAGGGGAGGTTGTGAGGGAAGAGGAGGAGGGGGCAGGTCCTTTGTGTGGAGAGGCAGCTCGGATGGACAAAGTGCTTCCATGGCATGGACAAGGTTTGGGTATGTGCTTGTGGGTGAGCATCAGATGAAGGGTGACATCATGCTGGGAGCTACAGACCATGCAGTCAGGCTGATGGCGTGGATGACATCTTTAAGCAACATGACAAAGTCTGTGGATCATAGGCCATGGTTCTTACTGGCAGAACAGGTTGGAAGGCTCTTGAATCCCCCTAACATTCACTGGAAAGGCAAAGAACAGGATGTAAACAGGCCGTGAGGTTTCTGGAGTGTGGACACCAGATGCAACAGAGAAGTCTCAGTGAAGGTGGAAGATATGCAACAGTTTGGGTAGCAACAGGATATAAAATACTAGTACTGTTAATAAAAATGAAGTGAAAATCTATTAAAAATGTAATATAAATATTAGGAAAAATAGTGAAGAAACAATGTTCAGCATTGGTATGGGATGCTGAGGGAGTCATTTTTTAGAGAGCAATGACAGTTTCCCCAGGCTGAAAAATATCAGTGAAATTATTTTCCTCATCTTCCTTGAGCACCTTGTTCCTCGTGCTGTAGATGAGGGGGATTCCCTGTTGGAGGCACCACCGTGTACAGAACAGCCACTACCAGATCCAGAGCAGGAGAGGAGACATAGGGGACCTCAGGTAGGCAAACATGCCAGTGCTAAGAGAAAAACAGACAATGGGCAGGTGCGGGAGGCACATGGAAAAGGCTTCGTGCTGGCCCTGCTCTCAGCACAACAGCAAAGATCTGCTCGTAGGATAACACTGTGAAAATGAAACAATCAAACATTAAACTGGCACTAATAATAAGATGCCTAACATGGCTGAGGTAGGAGTGTGAGCAGGAGAGCTTGAGGGTCTGAAGGATTTCACACAAGAACTGTCCACAGAGTTCTCTCTACAGAAAGAAAACAGGAAAGTGTTAGCAGCGGGGACAGGAACAGATACAGGAGGGCACCTGTAGGAAACCATGTCCCACTGCAGTGCTTGCTGGGCAAGTGCCCCAGGTTGTGCTGGGTTTCCTACCTCTACACTAATAAATGAATTCTGACTGTAGGGAAAATCCATCCCGCCTGCACGCAGCGTGCTGCAAAAATAGGAGACACATCACACTGAGCTCTGTGCTCTGGTCTCTGAACTCTCACACCCTTCTAGCTCTCCTCCCTTGAATTTCTGCTCACTCCGCCAGATGATATGAACAAGGCCTGGGCTAATGAGGGCCTCAGTGTGGATGGACCGCTGGCTACCCAGGCCTAGGGACTTCTGCAGTAGCACCTTTGCTTTCCCAGAGATTGCTTCAAGAAATCTGCCATCCTGCACTGTCCCACGGGCTAGGCAGCTGTGATAGTCACAAGTGGCCCCTGTGCCCACCTACAACCCCTGCACACGCACACCCATGGTCCCTATGGCACCAGCATGGCCCTTGGGTGCCTAGGATCCCTTCGTTATCTCCTTAACCCTGCTTTGTGGACTCAGAGGGCTGCTGGTGCTGTACATGGGCCAGAGTGGGCAAAGGCACTTCTGGAGCTTCCTCACAACCTGCTGATCTCTCCATGGGCTTTGGAGTCTTCAGTCATTGGAGTCTTCACTCAGTGTCCTTGGGGTGCCCTTTTCTCTGGCGCAGTGATGCACAGAACATGCCTCCAGCAGCAGCATCCCTGCACATCTGGGCATGCACTGATGCAAGAAGGAGAAACATGTCCTAAGGATTCATGGTTTAATTCTGCATTTCAGATACCCTAATTCATATTGCTTTCATGTACCCTCATACCAGTTTATTACAAGATGAAATTGGAGAGGATAAATAGCATGGGTCTTTCCTGCTCTCTCCCCCTTTTTTTTTCTCTTCTTTTTCAGTTTATATTTTCAGTAGGAGTTGGAGGAGGACCTGGAGCTGAGCCCACAGCAGGGCACCAAGGCTGCAGGTTGTCACATATCCTTTGGATGGAGACTCTTCCCATCTGCTGGCCTGATGGTCCTCAACCACGTGGCCAAGATGGTGATGAGAGCCTTAAACTGGGAGTGACTCAGGGGAGAAGAAGACTCCAGCAAGAGTGAGGAACTGATGACCTGGGATGGCAGGGAAATGTGCAGGAGGTGTAGACAAAGGAAACCCTGGAGAGAGCAGTGGGATGCAGGGAGCTCTGCTTAGGGACGGACAGAGAGCCTGTCAGGATTGTAGGGATGAGGATTAGTGGGCAGAGCAACAGAGCTGGCCTTGTGTAGATCTCTGCTATGGATCTCTAGAAAGGTGTTGTGGTGGTATCCCCGTGGTTTTCAGCAAGACATTGTGATGGCGTCTTTCTCCATGGTCTCCACCAAGGAATCATGATGGGACCTCCATATTCCCCACAAAGGCATCATGATGGGGTCTGCCATGGTGTCCAGCAGGGCATGATGATAGGGTCCCCATGGAAACCACCAGGGCTTTGTGATGGCAGTGGTATCCTGCCCATAAGGCCATTGTGAGCGGGTGGTCCCCATGGTGACCATGTTCTTGTTGGGGGCTAAGGCCCCAGGTTCCCCACTCTGAGGAGAGCAGCTCCAAGCAGCTCTGAAGGGTGGAGGACCTCAGGAAAGACAGCCATTAAGTAAGCATCTGTCAAGAAGAAGAATGCTCCATACAAACAGTTGGTAAAATTAGGAAACATCGCTGGAGCCCAGCTTGACTAAACCGGGAACTGGCATGTGGTCTTCAAGTCAGTAAGGCAGCATGTGGAAAGGGGAAGAAGGGAGAGGCTGCAAAGGAGGAAGTCAGAAATATTGTCTGGTAAAGTAAGGATGGTTTGGGGAAAGCCAAATCTCCCTGCTCCTGCTTCAGTGACAGGAAAATAATGAAGAAGGAAAATGTGGGCTCATGGCTGAATGGGACTGGCATTCTAGCAAGTGCAGCCCTGCTTGGCTTCAGTCAACCTTCACCAACAAGGTGAAGCCCGAGAAATGTCTAAACGGTGCAAGTGGAGAGGTCACTTCTCTGTCCTTGCCCTGGCAAGTGTTTGCCCTGGGCAGACCTGTGGGATTGCCTGGGGTTGGGGCTTGGTTTGAGGGTTTGGCGTTTGGTAAGACAGGATCAAAGTCCTGTGGGATGAAAGAGCACAAAGTCTGAGCACAGGTTGAGATGAGGGTGAGCCTCAGCTCCATGACAACTGCTGTGGGCTGCTCTTTGGGTAGAAGTGGGATAGAGGACAGTCTGTGGCAGAAGACAGTCTTCCTCCTGGAGGCACCAAAGCAGACTCGCTGTTCTTCACTTCCTCAGCAGGGTTTCATGCACTGTGCTACTTAAGAGAGAGATGATAGTCCAGAAAAGAGCAAAGGAGCCCTTAGCACAGATCCCCCTGAGAACTTTATCTAGGCCTCTGCTTCCTGCCTTGCTTCATGGCCATGGTGAAAGTAGTGCAAGAACATGGTGCTGCCAAATTAGAAGAATGAAAATGTATTTCAAATTGTTAAAGACTGCCTGAAGTTTTGGAAAAGGCCGTCTTTGTTATTCTTTCAGAATGTTCCTACTTATGACTATAATCTGATTTAGGGGATGGATTCAATTTGATCATGTGGAGAGGCTGGTGCTGCTGGAGATGCCCTGGGCTAGTTCCCTTGTGGTGCTGAAATTTTTGGAGGTGGCTCCTGCAGGCCCTTAGCTTGTCATTAGGAAAAATATCTGAAATAAAGAAAAAAAAAAAAAGGCTAAGACCTCTTATTTTCCCTCCATTGACTAGAAAGGGAAATGCAGACAACTGCATTTGACAGAGACATCTGCATGAGGCAACTTTCTTTTTCAGGTGCTCATTGTAATCAGTCTAATGTTAAGACACTCCTTTCCAATTAGCTAGAGCAGATTTGAAAACTGAAGAAAATTATGGCAAGAATCGTGGCTCCTGAGGGATTTTGCATTTTACTGATGCTTTGGGAGTAGTTGGAGCTGAGTCCACGAACCTCTGAGGCTGAGAAGAGACTGAAGAAACTTCTCCAGAAGTTGAAGTCAGAAGCACATCCCCAAGTTTCTTCGAGGGTTAATGGGTCCCACTGTGGTTCATTACCAAGCAAAGCCTCCCCAGGGGCTGATTAGAGCAGAGACTTGGAAGTCATGATTAAACATAGGAAAAATGCAAAGTGCAGGTGCCTCTGATGCCAAGTCAACCCTACATGTGTGTTTTCAAGCAGATTGACCAAACAGAGGCCCAGTCCCTGAGTAGGGACGTCCTTTCCATCAGGCTTTGCTCAAGGCTTTTGGTTGGAGCAGTGTATAGGTGGGGGTGTTCAAGGCCTAGGGCAGGACACTGATCCAGGACACCTTGTGTCCCTGGGGGAAAGCAGGCAAGGAGGCCCTGTTGCCAGAAGGAAGAAGTTTCTTCTTCTAGGCCTCAATGGCAGAGACACCAGTCATGGCCAAGAGGACATAGTCCTAGTTCTTGAGGAGGTTTTGTGGTTGTGGCACTGCTCTCGACTGTCTCCCCTTTGGGCTGTCCCACATTTTCCCATGCCTGTGCCTGTTTCCCTGCAGCTTGTAGACACCCAGGCTGCTTCCTCACCTTGTTCTTGCCCCAGCATCTCTCCAGCTTTTCCCATATTTCTCTGTCCTTGGTGACTCTTCTTTGAAACAATAAGGCATGAGTTGATCTCAGGTCCCCTCCAGGTGACCTCTTGCACCACAACACTGCTCTTAAGTGACATTTCTCTTTTCTTCAAGTCAAGTCTGTACCTCAAGCTTCAGTTTGTGACTCTTCCCCTTCTCCGTTTCTTTCCCATTATATGAACAAATTCCATCATTTCTGAAACCACCCTGCAGGCAGTCCTAGGCTCCTGCTCTCTTTCCATTAGCTGTAGCACTTCAGCAGGCTAAAGAAGGTCATGGTCCTCAGCTTCTCCATGCAGCTCACGTGCTGACCAGGCCTGTAAAAGCAACCTCACCCCAGCAGAAGGGCCTGACTCTGGGGCAGCCAGTTCAGGTATTGACCCATAGGACAAAAAAAAAAAAAAAAAAGTCAGGAGAAGCCTTAACTTTGCACTGAACAAACCCAAATCCTCTCCCCACAGGGGGTAAGTGGTACTCCAGCCCCCAGCCACCTTGGAGACCTGACACTGAACTCACTTCATGTGATGAGCAGAGTTCTTCTACAGAGGGTCCTAAATGCAGTTTCTAGAGGTACTCTAACAAGTACAGAGTAGGGACTCCAGTTCATGCAGTCGAGGACACTGTGACCTCCAGAGCAGGTTGCTGGCTCACATGCAACTCTCTGCCCACAAAGGTCCTTCTCCAAAGAGCTGCTGCCCAGCCGGACATTCCGCAGCCCATATCACTGCAAGGCTTGGTCTGTCCTAAGGGCAGGACCTGGTTTTTGTCCTTATTGAAACACCATCCCTACAAAGTAGACAATGCTATCCTGTGTAGCCAAGTTGATCTCCCAAGGCGTGTTCTACTTTTAATGAGCATCGGAATGGACCATCCTTTTGCTGGGTGGCTGTGCTCCTTAAAGACCTGCCGGATTTCCTAAGCTCCACCACCCTTCAGATAGCCGGATTCCCCCAAGGGGAGGGAGCCTACACAAGCTCTCACCCAGACCTTGATCCATCCCATGCAAGAGCTCCTTCCATCTGAGTTTTCCCTTCACATCAAGGACATCCAGCCCATCAGCTTTCTTCCTGCTGAGCTTGTCCTCTGCCATCGCAGCCCTCTAGTCATGTGAGTGGTCTCAAAGAATCTCCGTTATTCCAACCGTGTTTCAGTGCAGTGACAGCTTTTACCTCTCCCTTTGCTCTCCTCTGTGCCCCAGCCTGCACCCACTTGTGTGCGATATTGGGGTTGGAGAGCCTCAACTGAGGCACAAGGAAGAGGTCTGCAATGGAGAAACCTGTTACCAAGAGCCAAGGACACGATGTGTGCAATGGCCCCACTTGACAGCAGTGACTTGCTCGTGTAGAGAGCACTTGTCAGGGCTATGCTGAAAGGAGGTTCCCACAAAGAGAGAAAAGTCTGGAATGCCCAAGGCCAGGGAGAAACAGGAGAGGGATTTGCCTCCTAGGGGTAATTAAAGGCAACTTGGGCCTGTGACAGAAGTGAACCCTCTCCAGGAAGGACAAGGTGCCACTGAAGAAGTACCTGGACCTGGGTAGGCTGTGATTTACCACACGGAGGTCATCGTTAGCCCATTTCCTTCATGTAAGGGTGTGAAGACTTTCCGGAGAAGGAGAGCTACAAGATTTCCGCCTGTTTGCCACTAGTTCAGGTGGGAATTTGGTGCACAGGAGCTATAGCATTCAGTTCCTGGAATGGAAAAATAGTTTGATTTTAAGCAGAGTGATCCGAGTCCCCAGTGGCTAATGAGGGAACTGGCAGGGCTGGGAAGCTGGGCAGGAAGGTTCTGCATACAGGTCTCCCCTCAGAAATACTGCTTTTCACACGTGTCCAGACTTCATTGGGAGGCACTCTAGGAAGTGGAGGAAGTGCATGCCTGATTCAGAACATGAAAAAAATAAGAAAGCTGAAAAAAAAACCCAGCTATCTCTTTTTTCAGGTGCTCAGTGAGATCTGCCTAATTTAATACACTCCATTCCAATTAGCTACAGCAGACTTGAAGATTGAAGAAAATTATGGCAAGAATCATGGCTCCTGAGGGGGTTTGCATTTCACTGATCCCTTGGGAGTAGTTGGAGCTGAGTCCATGAACCTCTGATGGTGGGAGGAGTCTGAAGAAACTTCTCAAAAAGTTCAAGTCAGAAGCACATCCTTAAGTTTCTTGGAGGGTTAATGGGTCCCACTGTGGTTTATTACCAAGGAAAGTCTCCCCAGGGGCTGATTAAAGCAGAGAGTTGGAAGTTGTGACTGCAGATAGGAAAAGGCAAGGTGCAGGTTCCTCTGATGCCAAGTGAACCCTTCATGTGTGTTAACAAGTAGAATGACCAAATAGAGGTGCCCAGTCCCTGAGTACAGACATCCTTTCCATCATGCTTTGCCCAAGGCTTTTGGTTGGAGCAGTGTGTAGGTGGGGGTGTTCAAGGCCTCAGGCAGGACACTGATACAGGATACCTTGTGTCCCTGGGGGAAAGCAGGCAAGGAGGCCCTGTTGCCAGAAGGAAGAAGTGTCTTCTCCTAGGCCTCAATGGCAGACACACCAGCCATGACCAAGAGGACATAGACCTAGTTCTTGAGGAGGTTTTTGGCATTGCACTCCGCTGTCTCCTCCTTGGGCTCTCCTACACTTTCCCATGCCTGTGCCTGTTTCCCTGCAGCTTGTAGACACCCAGGCTGCTTCCCCACCTTGTTCTCACCCCAGCATCTCTCTATCTTTTCCCATGTCTCTCTGTCCTTAGTGACTGTTCTTTGAAGGCATGGCTTGATCTCAGGTCCAATCCAGGTGACCTGTTGCACCACAGTACTGCTCTTAAGTGACATTTCTCTTTTATTCAAGCCAAGTCGGTACCTCAAGCTGCAGTTGGTGGTTCTTTCCCCTTCTCAAACTCTTTCCCACTACCAGAACAACTTCCATCATCCCTGAAACCACCCTGCAGCCAGTCACAGGCTCCTACTCTCTTCCCATTAGCTGTGGCACTTGAGCAGGCTAAAGAAGCTCATGGCCCTCAGCTTCTCTATGCAGGCCATGTGCTTACCAGGCCTGAAAAGCAGCCTCACAACAATAGGAGGGCCTGACTCTAGGGAGGCCATGTCAGGTGCTGACCCACAGACTAAAAGAAAAAAAAAAAGATTTTTTTCAGCAGAACCCTTAACTTCTTTGCACTGAATAAACTCGAATCCTCTCCTCACAGGCTGGGCAAGTGATGCTCCAGCCCCCAACCTTCTTGGAGGCCTGAGACTGAACTCACTTCACGTAATGAGCAGAGAGCCCCAGTTGGATGCAGTATCTAGAGGTACTCTAATGAGTACAGAGTAGGGGGACTCCTGTTCATGCAGTCCAGGACACTGTGGCCTCCAAAGCATGTTGCTGGCTCACTGCCCACAAAGGTCCTCTAAAGAGCTGCTGCCCAGCTAGACATTCCCCAGCCCATATCACTGGGAGGGTTGATCTATCCTAAGACAGGACCTGGTTTTTGTCCTTATTGTAACACCATCCCTTCAAAGTAGACAATACTATCCTGTGTAGCCAAGCTGATTTCCCACAGTGTCTTCTAGTTTTAATGAGCATCGGGATGGACCATCCTTGTGCTGGGTGGCTGTGGTCCTTAAATACCTTCTAGTTTTCCTAAGCTCCATTGCCCTTCAGATTGTCAGATTCCCTCACCCGGAGGGAGTCTACACAAGCTCTCACCCAGACCGCGATCCACGCCATGCAAGAACTCCTTCCATCTGAGCTGTCCCTTCACATCAAGGACATCCACCCCATCCTGCTCTTCCCCCCTAACCTTCCTGCCTGCAGAGCTTGTCCTCTGCCATCACAGTTCTCTAGTCATGTGAGTGGTCTCAAAGCATCTCCATTATTCCAACTGCCTTTCAATGCAGTGACAGCTTGTGCCTCTCCATCTGCTCCCCTCTGTGACCCAGGCTGCATGCCCTTGTGTGGGATATTGGGGTTGGAAAGCCTCAGCTGTGGCACAAAGAAGAGATCTGCAATGGAAAAACCTGTTACCATGAGCCAAGGACACTCTGTGTGCAATTGCCCAACTTGGCAGCAGGGACATGCTTGTGTAGAGAGCGCTTGTCAAGGTTATGCTGAAAGGAGGTTCCCACAAAGAGAGCAAAATCTGTAATTCCCAAGGCCAGGGAAAAAACAGGAGAGGGATTTGCCTCCTAGGGGTAATTAATGGCACCTTGGGCCTGTGACAGAGGTGAACCCCTCTCCAGAAGGACAAGGTGCCACTGAAGAAGTACCTGGATCTGGGCAGCCTGTGATTTGCCACACTGAGGTCATCATTAGCCCATTTTCCTCATCTAAGTGTGGGAAGAGTTTCCACCGAGGGAGAGCTATAAGGGTGCGGCAACTAGAGTAGAGACCTTGATGTGATGTGACTCTCCCGTTTATGAAGCATGCTTGGCTGGAGATAAGGAGGACTTGGCCTTAGGCAATGGTGGCATCCCATTGACTGGATACCCCTAAGAAACATGAGTCACTGTAGGCCTCTTGCCAGCCACCACTCCAAAGGGACATGGCTTTCCTAAAGGTCCCATGCTGTATCTGCTAGAACCAGGTGGTTGTGCAGGACATCCCAGACACCCCACATGTCCCTGCAGGTCTCTGTCTGTGTCACTGAATCAAGTGCCTGCTCTGAATAACATTAACTGTTTGCAGGGTGTGCATGAGTGTCAATTGCCTGGTGAGAGGAACTCTGGTGGCAGTCAGCATCTGTCTCAGGTAACCCCTGGAAACGAAGGGTGGGAATGAGGTGGCCACACAGGAACACACGGTGACATTGGATGAGACAGAGGTGGTGCAAGGCATGTGCTAGTGTCTGCTGGCTCTGATGGAGCAGCTGGGAGACCTGTATCTTTCTAAATCATGAGTTGGGGGCCAAGTGGGGAATTTCTGTGGCCATCAGAAATTACCCCAGATGACCAATACTGCTAGAGCAGCACCCACTATGAAGCTGGGACACAAGTAGGTCCTTATGATGCAAGACCATAATGCCATCTGTCAGACTCTTCATCCAGTGACATAAAAATAGACTTGAAGGGCCATGACAGATGCCTGGGACTTCCAGCACAACTGCATGTTTCTGGCAGATAGAGCCTGGTTCTCCCAGGAAAGTCATGTCCTTTTGCAGTGGTGCTGGGCAAGTGCTCTAGGGTGTCCTCATTGTCCCACCTGTGCCCAAACAAAGGAGTCCCACCTCTGCCTTTAGGCACAGTCTACACTGTCCATATGTAAGCACGATGCTCTACTGGGATGCATATCACACAAAGGTCTTCTCTCCTGTCCCTGGGCTCTTGAAACCTTCTAATTCTCTTCTCTGTCACCCTCTTCTCGGAACAAGGACAGTGTTAATGATGTCCATGTGGTCACTGCAATACAGCCCAAGCCAGGACCTTCTTCACTGGTGCATTGTCCTTCCTGGAGATCAGATCAGCTCTGTCCCAGGCCCCAAAGTGCTGCAGAGGGAGCTCAGGGAGCAAAACCCTCTCTTGCCAGGGCTGGGCGGTCCAACTCTGTTTCCCCCTACCCTGGACTCTGCAGGCTTTGCTATCTTAGTGGGAATCTCTTCTCACCATCACATGGACACCTGCTCTACATGACAGCATGCCCGTGCTCTGAAGTGCAGGCACCAGAAACGCTGTGTCCTTGGCCCTTGGTAGAACAATTTTCACCATCACCAACCTGTTCTCTGTGCCACAGCGAAGGCTCTGCAACTGAAAGCTGCACAAGTGCATAAAGCCTGGGACTGAGAAAGGAGCAAATGGAGGTGCTCATCTGACTGAGACATTGTTGCTGGAATAGCTGGGATGTGGTGGAATCTCACTCATGATTATAGAGCCTGTACAGTGGCAGGGTCTGAGATCTTCAGGATGGACTGCAGGAAGATGAGCAAGGGGGCTGCCCTTGGTGTGAATGAGCAGCTCAGATGTGTGGAGCTCTTTGAACATGAGGGCTAGGGCTTGGGTGTGAACGTGTAGGTGACAAGGGTGAGATCACAGTGAGAGTGACCAAACGCCCAAGCGGGGTGGGAGAGCTCTTGGCAGTTTGCCTTCTCCCAAGTGGAACATGGGGGCTTCCATGTATGCCCATCCCTGCACCCGCACACGGCTCCCTGGCTCCACTGTACAGACTGCACCCAGGGCAGGGTGCTCAGCCCTGGGGAAATGTCCCTCTGACATGGTCCCCATGACAGCCCGCACTGCCCTGTCCCCCCACAAACCCTGCTGGGCCCCATCCTTGTGCCACGTTGGGGTTGGTGCAGAGCCGTCCTTGGCCTCTGAGCTGGGAGGAAGGCTGGGCAGGGCCGGCTGGTCCTCTGGCTACAGGCACCGAGGGCGGCAGGAAGGAGCTGCCCAGGCAGCCAAACACTGACACTGAAGGTGACCTCAGTGACTCTCCAGGCTCCCTTCCCTGGGCCTCCTGGGTCCCCACTGCCTCTTGTGGGACTGCAGAGTTCTCACTAGCGTAGACATTCGTTGTTTTTGCCCTTTCCATTTGGGTGGCTCCCCTTGAGTTCCTGAAGATCCATTCACTGCTAGGAACATGGTGCCCTTGGAGATGCCCTGTGCTCTCGTGGATGCTCCATATCCATCTTCAACCCTGTCACATGGAAGATAGTGCTTGACCATTCACCACCTGCAGGAGCTCTGAGCACCCACAGGTGAGAACTGAATCCAATGGGACTGGCATTCTAGCAAATGCAGCCCTGCTTGGCTTCAGTCAACCTTCACCAACAAGGTGAAGCCTGAGAAATATCTGAAATGGACAACTGGAGAGCTCACTTCTCTCTCACTGCCCTGGCAAGTGTGTGCCCTGGGCAGACCTGTGGGATTGCCTGGGGTTGGGGCTTGGTTTGAGGGTTTGGCATTTGGTAAGACAGGATCAAAGGCCTGTGGGATGAAAGAGCACAAAGTCTGAGCACAGGCTGAGATGAGGGTGAGCCTCAGCTCCATGATGACTGCTGTGGGCTGCTCTTTGGGTAGAAGTGGGATGGAGGGCAGACTGTGACAGAAGACAGTCCTCCTCCTGGAGGCACCAAAGCAGGCTCGCTGTTCTTCACTTCCTCAGCAGGGTTTCATGCACTGTGCTACTTCAGAGAGAAATGATAGTCCAGAAAAGAGCAAAGGTGCCCTTAACACAGATCCCCCTGAGAACTTTATCTAGGGCTCTGCTTCCTACCTTACTTCATGGCCATGGTTAGTGTTGTGCACCAACATGGTGCTGCCAAAAAAGAAGAATGAAAATGTATTTCATAATGCTAAAAATGGCGCGAAGTTTTGGAAGGGATAATTTTTGTTATTCTATGAGAATGTTCTGACTTATGACTAAAATCTGCTGTAGGTGTTGGATTCAATTTGACCACATAGAGAGGCTGCTGCTGTTGGAGATTCCCTGGGGCGGTTGTGTTCCCCTGTGGTGCCGAAATCAAGTGTCTGTTAAGACCACTTATTCCCCTCCATTGACTAGAAAGGGAATTCCAGACAACCGCATTTGACAGAGGCAACTACATGGATGGGATCTGACACTTTTCACATTGAAAGTGCACATCTGCACTTTTCATGGTTTGAGTATTCCTTCTCTCCTTGCTCTTTATCGTTCAGACACCTCTCAACTCTTCCCTTGCTACTTTGAGGTTCAGGGAGTCTTTCAGGAGACTCTTGTTGTCTCTTAATCAGCTCTTTCACCATGTGTCTATCCAACCTTTACTAACTGTTTGTGAAAAGAGGTTCAAGGAAGGTTATTCCTTGTAGGCTGTGGAGCTCCTTGGAGGCAACTCGGGATTCAACCTACAGTTGAGGTTTGGATTTTGTTTCCTGTTGACATAGGATCCAGGTTATTTTGTTTTATCATACTTAATATTATAAAAGTTTGCAGCTAGTTCAGGTGGGAATTGGTGCACATGAGCTGTAACATTCAGCTACTGGTGTGAGAAAAACAGTTTGATTTTAGCCAGAGTGATCCAAGGTCCCAGTGCCTGATGAGAGAAGTGGCAGGGCTGGGGAGCTGAGCAAGAAGGTTCTTCATACAGGTCTCCCCTCAAAAACATTACTTTTCACACATGTCCAGACTTCACTGGGAGACACTCTAGGAAGTGGAGAAAGTTCATATGGCTGATTCAGAACATGGAAAAATAAAGAAAGCTCAAAAAAATATATCTATCTTTCTTTTCCAGGTGCTCATTGTAATCAGTCTAATGTTAATACACTCCTTCCCAATTAGCTAGAGAAGATTTGAAAACTGAAGAAAATTATGGCAAGAATCGTGGCTCCTGAGGGATTTTGCATTTTACTGATGCTTTGGGAGTAGTTGGAGCTGAGTCCACGAACCTCTGAGGCTGAGAAGAGACTGAAGAAACTTCTCAAGAAGTTGAAGTCAGAAGCACATCCCCAAGTTTCTTCGAGGGTTAATGGGTCCCACTGTGGTTCATTACCAAGCAAAGCCTCCCCAGGGGCTGATTAGAGCAGAGAGTTGGAAGTCGTGATTGCAGATAGGAAAAGGCAACGTGCAGGTTCCTCTGATGCCAGGTCAACCCTTCATGTGTGTTAACAAGCAGAATGACCAAATAGAGGTGCCGATTCCCTGAGTACAGACATCCTTTCCACCATGCTTTGCCCAAGGCTTTTGGTTGGAGCAGTGTGTGGGTGGGAGTGTTCAAAGCAGGACACTGATCCAGGACACCTTGTGTGCCTGGGGGAAAGCAGGCAAGGAGGCCCTGTTGCCAGAAGGAAGAAGTTTCTTCTCCTAAGTCTCATAGAATCATAGAATCATAGAATGCTTAGGGTTGGAAGGGACCTCTAGAGATCATCTAGTCCAACCCCCCTGCATACGCAGGGACACCTAAAGCACGTGGCACAGGACTGCATCCAAGCGGGTTTTGAAGATCTCCAGAGAAGGAGACTCCACAACCTCTCTGGGCAGCCTGTTCCAGCGCTCTGTCACCCTCACTGTTAAGAAATTTTTCCTTAAGTTCCTATGGAAATTTTGGTGTTTCAGTTTCCGGCCATTTCCTCTAGTCCTATCAGTGGCCACCACTGAAAAGAGACCATCATCGTCCTCTGCACTCCCTCCCTTGAGGTATTTATATACACTGATTAGATCCCCTCTCAGCCTTCTCTTCTCCACGCTGAACAGGCCCAGTTCCCTCAGCCTCTCCTCATAGGGCAGATGTTCCAGGCCCCTGATCATCCTTGTGGCCCTACGCTGGACTCTCTCCAGCAGCTCCACATCCCTCTTGTACTGTGGAGCCCAGAACTGGACACAATACTCCAGATGCGGCCTCACCAGGGCTGAGTAGAGGGGCAGGATCACCTCCCTCGACCTGTTGGAGACGCTCCTCTTAATGCACCCCATGATTCAATTGGCCTTCTTGGCCACGAGGGCACACTGCTGCCTCATGGTCAACTTATCATCCACCATGACACCCAGGTCTTTCTCCGCAGAGCTGCTCTCCAGAAGGTCGGTCCCCAGCCTGTACTGGTGTCTGGGGTTATTCCTCCCCAGGTGCAGGACCTTGCACTTGGCCTTGTTGAATTTCATGAAGTTTTTCACTGCCCAGTTGTCCACTCTGACAAGGTCCCTCTGGATGGCAGCGCAGCCCTCTGGGGTATCAGCTACTCCTCCCAGTTTCGTGTCATCAGTAAACTTGCTGAGGATGCCAAGCAGAATGGACAGCCTGGATACAGGGAGCTCTTCCATAGGATGGACCAAGGCAAGTAGCTCTGAAGGGTGGAGGACCTCAGGAAAGGCAGCCATTAATTAAGCATCTGTCAAGCAGAAGAATGCTCCATACAAACAGTTGTTAAAATTAGGAAACATCTCTGGAGCTCAGCTTGACTAAAGAGGGAACTTTGAACAGGAAAATGTGGGCTCATGGCTGAATGGGACTGGGATTCTAGCAAGTGCAGCCCTGCTTGGCTTCAGTCAACCTTCACCAACAAGGTGAAGCCCAAGAAATGTCTAAACATCTGTCCTGTACCCAAACAAAGACATTCCAACACTGGCTGTAGGGAAAACTGTCCCACCTACATGCAGAACTGTCCCACCTACATGCAGAATGCTGCAAAAAGAGGAGGCACATCACTCCAAGCTCTGTGCTCTGGTCTCTGAACTCTCAAACCCTTCTTGCTCCCCTCCCCTTAATTCCTGTTCACCCTGCTAGATTGTATGAACAGAGATTTCTTCAGTAGCACCTTCGCTTTTCTAGATATTGCTTCAAGAAATCTGCCATCCTGCTCTGTCCCTCAGGCTAGGCAGGTGTGACAGTCACAAGTGCTCTATGTGCCCACCTACAGCACCTGCACACATACACCCATGGTGCCTATGGCACTCGCATGGTCTTTGGGTGCCTGGCACCCCTTGAGTATCTCCTTTCTTGTGCTTATTGGCCAGATAGCCCCAGCAAAGGTGCTACTGGTGCTGTCAACAGGCAGAGTGGGCAAAGGGACTTTTGGAGCTTCCTCATAACCTGCTGATCTCTCCATGGGCTTTGGAGTCTTCAGTCAATTCCCTTGGGGCGGCCTTTTCTCTGGCACAGTGATGCACAGAACATGCCTCCAGCAGCAGCATCCCTGCGCATCTGGGTATGCACTCATGCAACAAGGGGAAACATATCCTAAGGATTCATGGTTTAATTCTGCATTTCAGATATCACAATTCATATTGCTTTATTGTACAATCATACCATCTTATTACAAACTGAAAATGGAGTGGACAATGAGGAAAGATTTTTTTTTTTACTTTACTTTTTCTTTTTAAGCAGGATTTGGAGGAGGACCTGGAGCTGAGCCCATAGCAAGGCAGCAAAACTGCCAGGTGTGACATTTTATTTGGAAGGAGACTCCTCCCATCTGCCAACATGATGGTCATCAACCAGCTGGCCAAGTTGGTGAGGAGAACCTTAAATTGGGAGTGAGTCAGTGCAGAAGAAGACTCCAGCAAGAGAAAGAAGGTAATAGCCTGAAATGATAGGGAAAGGTGCAGGTGAGAGAGCAGTGGGATGCAGTGAGCTAGGCTTAGGGATGGAAAGAGAGCCAGTCAGGATTGTTGGTATGAGGATTAGTGGGCAGACCAACAGCTACGGCCTTGTGAAGATCTCTTCTGCAGATCTCAAAAAAAGCAATAATGATGAGGTCCCCATGGTCTTCACCAAGACATTGCAATGATGTCTTTCTCCATGGTCTCCACCAAGGCATCATGATGGGATCTCCATAGTCTCCACAAAGGCATCGTGATAGGGTCTCAGTGGTCTCCACCACGGCATCGGAATAACGTCCCCATGGAAACCACCAGGGCTTTGTGATGGCAGTGGCATCATGTCCATAAGGGCGCTGTGAGGGGATGGGCCCCATGGTGACCATGCCCTTGTTGGGGACAAAGACCCCAGGGCTCCCCACTCTGAGGAGAGCAGCTCCATCAGGAGGGAGCAGCTCCCCTTGGTGTCACTGTCAGGTCCTCACGAGAGGATCCTGAAGATGGACAAGGAGCGGCAGGCGAACGCCTGCTCCCAGCGCACAGACGGGCTCTCAGGCTTGCAGGAGAGCGGGAGCGAGGTGAGCAGTGGGGCTGAAGGGAGAGGCAGGCAGCGGGGATGGCACCAACATGGAGAGCACAAGGATGGTGTGGAAGGGGAGCCGGGATGAGGGAAGAGTTGAGAGCTCTTCTGGGGAAGGTTCATTTATTCCTGGCCCTGGGCGTTGATGTAACTGGGGTAGATTTTGTTTTTGCAAAGTTGGCCCTGCCAAAACAGAGCATTCCCTTGAAGCTGGTCCCCAACCTCCTGCACCAGTCGAGAGAGGACGAGACCTCCAAGTGCGACGTGCTCTGTGCAGAGAGTGAGGGGTGGCAGGGGCAGCTGTGGGCAGGGGGCTTTTCTGAGCGCTGGGCTCTGGGTGGGGCAAGGAAACCTTACAGGTATAGGTCTGATGGTAACAGAAAGGTTTAGAAGATTTGTTTAAAAACAAATCTAGAAAGAAATTAAGAGAAAGAATTAAAGCAAAAAAAAATCATTTGTTATACTTTCCGCCTTTTTTCGTTGTTGTGTTTTAGTACACTAGACTTGGGCATGATCATTTGTTCTTGAAAAGGGAAGTGATTTTCAGAAGTGGGTGGGCTGCAGTCCCAGAGTCCTGCACAGCTGGTGCCGTTCCAGGTGCCGTGGTCCCCTGTCCCCAGCCTCCCTCTGCAGCTCTGAGGGGCTCTGCTCTCCCACAGGTCCCTGCGAGAGCTCTCAGGCCCACGCAGGTCACTCAGAGACACTGGGACATCTCCAAGTCCCGCTGGGTGCTGCTGCTCGGACACTTGAGCTCTGCCTGCAAAGATGAAGGACTGTTTTGAATGTTTTCCAGCAATGAAAGAGTGGAAATCTTCAGGAACTTGCTGAATCTGCTGTGAAGAACTGTTTATCTGCCCTTGCCTTTTAGCGTCCACTGCTCTCTCCATTGGGCTGTAGAGGAAATCTCTGTGATCGCTCCCGTATTTTCTATGTCTTGAATACATTAATCATTCCTGCAGCCCCTCTGGGCAGCCCCTCTCCCAGCACAGCACTCACCCCCACTCCAGGCATGTTCTGCCCCTGGAGGTCTCCTGTGCTCCATGGTGGCTCCATAGCCCCTTCCAGGAGGATGAGCGTCTGTCCCAGCTCTGTAATGAGTGGGACTGTCCTCAGCAGATCCCTCCTGAGCACTCACCCTCTCCATGGCACTGGGAACCCACAAGTGGCACCTGAATCCAGTCCTCTTTCCCTAACTCAGGAACATGGCTGCACAGCCCTCTGGGGTATCAGCCAAGCCTCCTGCATTTGTATCATCACAAAATTTGCTAGGAGTGCACTCTGTTCCTTCCTCCAGGTTACTGATGGAGAAGTTGAACAGGATTGGACCCAATACTACTCCCTGGGGGGCACAGCTGGCTCCAGGCCCCCAGTAGACTCTGTGCCAATGTCTGGGCACAAGTAGGAAAACCTGAGAGAACTTGGGGTCTTTTCCTAGCAACTACTAAAGAAAGGCAGTTTCCTCATAGCTCCTGCACATGCAGATGTGCTAAAAATCCCAGGCATGTATCATGGCCTTGCAGGCCTACTTCAGTGTCACTGAATCAAGTGTCCGAAATGAATTACAGTCACAGTTTACATTGTTAACATCTCCACGTGTCTCAGCTTCCTAGTGAGTGTGGCTCTAACACTAGTGAGCATCTAGTGCTATTTCAGATGGCCAAGGAAGATGCCCACCGGGCCCTGACCAGGCATTCTAGAAAGATGTGAGTATCACATTTGCTCTATCAGAGCAATAGACACTAGCCCGTGCCTGGGACAACCCTGTCTCTTCAGATGTCACCTGGTTTCACTAGGCAATTGACTCCCACCCTGCATCTGATGTGGTTACAGCAGAAGCTTAGATGAGGACCTCCCATGCAGTCATCATTGGAGATCATCCTTCAGACTGGGAAAGGGGAATCCCACAACCTTTATGTTCGTGGAGTTCTGGGCAGGGAGCTGAATCCCACTGCATGCCAGGGGCTTCTAAACCAGCACGACATGTCCATATAGACAGACTGGAATCAATATCTGAATCATGGTTAAATGAACTCCCTTCTTGTCTCCCTTCTATCTAGGTGTCCTGTCTAGCTAAGAGATGTGTATGAGGGCTTTCAGAGCAGGATATTTCCAACTCTGGCAAATAAGAGGTGGAAAATTTCTGATGAGAGCAATTGCCCTTCTAGCATAAGTCTTCCTTCAGTACTTAGAGAGGGAACATCAGGGAGTGTTGAAGTCTATTCTAGTGATAATTTCCCAGGAGTAATGAGCAGAAGGGATAGAGAAATTGTTGAATTCAGCTGGGACTCTACTTCTGAGCCCCTGCTCAGGAGCAGCACCTGGAGACAGATGCAGCTCGTGGCAGCACTGCCCAGAGACAGCCGAGTGCAGGAGCAGCTCCTGTGCCAAGAGCAGCAGGGCTGCGGGCACTGCCTGCTGCTGCGGACAGCAGAGGAGAGAAGGCAGCGAGAGGGGAACGGCAGTGTGGAGCGGGAGCAGAGCTCATTGTGGGAACAACCTTCACAGTCCTTGACACGGTGAGTCTCTGGCTGCAGGGAAATGTTGCCGAGCTTCCTGGAGGGCTCTTCTGAACTCAGTTAATGTAATCATGGATTGAGATTTTAAAGGTCTCTCTCCTGGAGTATCCAGGGTTTAGCAGGAGGAGGAGATGCTTCAGA
This sequence comes from Tinamus guttatus, assembly GCF_059628265.1. Taxonomy (NCBI): domain Eukaryota; kingdom Metazoa; phylum Chordata; class Aves; order Tinamiformes; family Tinamidae; genus Tinamus; species Tinamus guttatus. The sequence goes on along the minus strand of NW_028289008.1, from coordinate 1,327,114 downwards.
GCAGGGATTCCCTGCCACATGCTCACAGGGACAGGGCATCCTGCTCCCTTCTCGCAGGGAAGACACAGGGGTGTGAAGCTGCGCTCTGCACCCAGCTCTGCATGGGCTGTGATTGAGAGCAGCATCCCCCAGGCCCAGGGTGCTGTGTGCCCGGGACAGTGACTCTGCAGCCTGCGAGGGGCAGCACTGCCCAGGGTGCTCCCCACAGCGCTGCGGGAAAGCGCTGCGTGGGGAGACAGACACCCGTGAGGGCAGGTTCATTCTGCTGCTAAGAGGCTGCTGCAGAGTGAAGTCTGCTCACAGCTCCAGCTCATACACAGGGCATGTGAGAGGGGTCCTTTACAGGAGCAAGATCAGAAGGGCCACTTGGAAGGGAAGGAGCTTTCCTTCGTGTCTCTGCTCTTTCAGCCTCCTTAATATTGCAGGGGGAATGAAGGAACAGGTTTTCTGTTTTGGCAGGGAACTGGGAGTCCTAGATCTTCATGCCTAGAGATCAATAGGTCTGTGAGAAGCCTCAGCAAGCTGCTTCATGCCCACCTTAGCCTACAGGTAGCATCCATATCGTCTTTGTGGACTCATAGGACCCCATGTGACCGACTCCTTAGGATCTGCAACTGCAGAGCTGCCCCTGGACATGGCCCAGAGGTTTCTGCAGGGCAGAACTGAGCACACAGAGGGTGATACGATATGGGATCTGTGAGCAATGGCAGGGACAGGACACTGGGTTAGAGGAGGAGCTGGTGGCAGGGACAGCTGCAGGCAGCAGAGATGGGCAGGGAAGGGGCAGGGGGTGCAGGGCAGGAGCCTCCTCCTCTGCACCCAGACCTGCAGCAGAGGAGAGGGGCAGCTCTCCTGCCACAGGCCCATTGCCTGCCACCCCACCAAAGGGCTAAGAGGGACTGCCCTGTGACGTCCCCCTTGGAAAGATGACATACCCAGCTGGTAAAGTGAAAGTTGTCCAGAAGGCCTCTCTGTCCCTCTCCTTGCCTCCCTTGGCAGCACATTGAGGGTGTTGCTCCTTGTTTCCCCTCCTGTCCATGCTTTTCCTGTTCTTGCTCTCAGCTTTTTGCAGCTGGATGTTTTCAGCTGCAGTTCAGACACTCATGCTACAAGTTGTGGAACAGAGGGGTCTGCATGGGAGTGAGGTTTCCCAAGCCCCCTTTTGTCCTGTGGAGCTCCTGGAAATGCCGCCTGTGAGCTTAGGCATTGCATTGACTCTCCCTTAAGGAGAGTGCTTCTTCAGTGCTAACGCTCCTTTGGCTGTTTCCCTGTGGTGTCCTGCCAGGCTGCCACCTGCCCTCCAGAAAGGCTCTGCTGTCTCATGGTCTATCTGTGATACCTGAGCGATGTGTGAGGAAGCTGCCGAGATGCTGAGGGTATGGAGGTGGTGGTGGGAGGCTCTCCATGAGCAGCTGAAATGAGCCCTGTGTGTCTTTGGCTAGAGGGGGAGTGTGGAGACCTCCCTTAGGTGTGCGGAGAAAGGGTGAGAAATTTGGAGATGGGCACTTTGAAACTGCACAGCTCTGCTCTCAGCAGAGCCTGGTCTCCTTTGAAGGCAGCATAATGCTTCTCTAGCTCAAGGAGACATGAGTACAGGATAGATGGGAACAAGACTAATAAATAAACAAGATAGATAAACTGCACTAAGATACTCTTACTAAAGTGAGGTAATGGAGGATGGTATCGGACAACTGAATGACTTCAGGGCTTTCATCTTCAAAAGTTTATCTTAATTTCTCCATATCTTCTATTCTTTAGACAGTCCGACATGACTGGAGAGAGCAAATGTCCAACAGTAGCTCCCTCAACGAGTTCCTCCTCCTGCCATTCTCAGACACGCGGGAGCTGCAGCTCTTGCACTTCTCGCTCTTCCTGGCCATCTACCTGGCTGCCCTCCTGGCCAACGGCCTCATCATCACAGCCGTAGCCTGCGACCACCGCCTCCACACCCCCATGTACTTCTTCCTCCTCAACCTCTCCCTCCTTGACCTTGGCACCATCTCCACAACTGTTCCCAAATCCATGGCCAATTCCCTGAGGAACACCAAGGCCATTTCCTACTCGGAATGTGCTGCCCAGGTATTCTTCATCTTCTTGTTAGGAGGAGAGTATTACCTCCTCACTGTCATGGCCTATGACCGCTACGTTGCCATCTGCAGACCCCTGCAATACGGGACCCTCATGGACAGCAGAGCCTGTGTCAAAATGGCAGCAGCTGCCTGGGCCAGTGGCTTTCTCTATGCTCTCCTGCACACTGGGAACACATTTTCCCTACCCCTCTGCGAAGGCAATGTGGTGGAGCAGTTCTTCTGTGAAATCCCCGAGATCCTCAAGCTCTCCTGCTCAAATTCCTACCTCAGGGAAGTTGGGCTCATTGGGGTTACTGTCGCTTTACTCTTTGGGTGTTTCGTTTTCATTGTGGTGTCCTACGTGCAGATCTTCAGAGCTGTGCTGAGGATCCCCTCTGAGCAGGGCCGGCACAAAGCCTTTTCCATGTGCCTCCCGCACCTGGCTGTGGTGTCCTTGTTTGTCATTACTGTATTGTTTGCCTACCTGAAACCCCCCTCCATCTCCTCCCCGCTTCTAGATATGGTTGTGTCCATTCTGTACTCTGTGGTGCCTCCAGCCCTGAATCCCCTCATCTACAGCATGAGGAACAAGGAGCTCAAGGAGGCACTGAAGAAACTCATCCAGTGAGTACAAGGTCAGTGGTAACAACTGTTTCATTCACTCACCAGGATATCTGGCATCGAGGCTGTATTTTATGCATTTCCTTTTTTAATTCTCTTTTACATCCATCTTAAAATAATAAATAATAAAATAAAGATACCTAGTTTTTGTCACATCTGCACAGGAATCTTTCATTTAGCACTTAAACACAGACCATGATAAAGCAGGAAGCCATGCTTCCCCCTTCACTAGCAGAGAGGGGGGATTCTCTGAGCTGCTTCTTTGAGCTCCCTTGGATGTGCCCAGTGCAGGGAGGAGAGTTTCCCTCTGCAGCGTCTTTTCCAGCACTGACACCAAGGGACCTCTGGGGTACAGAGTCATGGCGGGACAAGGGCAGGCAGGACACCCAGACAGGGATAAGAAGGGAGCTTGTTGATACGTGGTGCATATATGATTCAAATGACTTATTCACATGGCTTATTGGGGCTCCACATGTCTGTTCAGAAATGCCAGGTTTGGAGAAGGATTCAGCTGACTCATGATCTCCACAAGTACATGGCAGGTGGGATTCCCCTTACCAGGCTAAGCTTGCACATGGTCTGCTTGCAAGGTCCTGGCCTAAAGGTCCTAATGGAATCACTGGAGATAGTGCTTCAGTGGGAGGCCAGGGCAGGAATTTCCTTGGTCATCTCTAATGACCCTGGATGGCTTCTATCCTACTAGAGCAGCACTCACAATAAAGCTGAGGGACAGGCAGATCCCTACAACTCATAAAGCTGATCTATTCCAGTGGAGACCATTTATAGAATCACAGAATGGTTGAGGTTGGAAGGAGCTTTGCAGATTATCTAGTTCAAACCCTTTCGTCAAGCAGTGTCACCTACAGCACAATGCACAGGATCCTGTCCAGGCAGGTCTGGAATATCTGCAGAGAAGAAGTCTCCATAACCTTCCTGGGTAACCCATGCCAGTGCTCTGACAACTTCACAGTCAAGATGCTTTTCCTCAAATTCAGGCAGAACTTCCTGTGCTTCAATTTGTGTCTGTTGCCTCTTGTGCCATCACTAGTCACCACTGAAAAGAGTCTGGGCCATCCCCTTCTGCTCTTGGCATCCGCCCTTCAGGTATTTGCACACCCTGATAAGATCCCCTCTCAGCCTTCTCTTCTCCAGGCTAAAACAGGCCCAGTTCTCTCACCTTCTCATCATAGGAGAGATGCTCCAGCTCAATGATCAACTTTGTAGACCTATGCTGGGCTCTCTCCAGTAGCTTCATGTCCCTCTTGTACTGGGGAGCCCAGCACTGGACACAGGACTCAAGGGGTGGCCTCCCCAGGACTTAGTAGAGAGCCAGGATGACCTCCCTTGTCCTCCTGGAAACAGTCTTCCTATGGCACACCAGAAGACCACTGCCCTTCTTGGCAGCAAGGGGACATTGCTGGCTCATAAGTGAGCTCCAAGGGGGTTTGAGTGAGAGAAGGCACCTTTCTCTGGTTGCAAGGGACGTTTGGAGATCATCTAGTCAGATGATGGTCAAGTCAATGTTTGTAAGCACCTGGGAGGCCAGCAGCAGGCACAGGGCACTGCTCCTGCTTGGGAGGGGGGTCACATTGTCTGTGCTCCTGCCTGGACAGCACCAGGCATTAGCAGATCCATCCATGTCTGTGAGGGTGACCGTGAGCTCTGCTCTTTGCTGAGTCCCAGGCAGGCCAGCAAGAGGCGCCGGGCTGGGCAGTTCCTTGGGAGGTCCCTGCTGGCAGAGCAGCTGCGAGGCCAGCGCTGGCCCATGGCTGGGGACGGGCTCTGAGGCCGCTCCTGTCCCAGCAGCAGCGCGGCCGGCAGCGGGGTCTGGTGCAGACACGCGGGGAGGTTCCTTGTGTGCGCGGAGCTGCCGGGGCAGCAGCAGGCGCTGCCTGTGAGGCCAGGGGTGTCTCAGCAGCGGGCAGGGACACGGAGGCCATTGCGGGGACGCTGCCGGAAGGCCCCTGCGCTCTGCAAGGCTGGCTCTGTGCTGACGCGTGGGCGTCGGCTGGTGACGTCACTGCTGCCGCAGCCCCTGATAGGCCAGGCCGCGCAGCTGGTTGTGACGTCAGCAGCCCCTTCCTGGCCGGGGCGGCTCTGCCGAGGAACCTGGTGTCCCTGCAGCCCGCGGCGGCAGCAGCCCACGCTGGGCTGTGCGCGAGCGAGGTCCCCCTGCCCGAGGAGCTGCTGGGCCAGCAGGAGGCTCACGGCGGGTGCTGGCGCTGAGGTCGCTGCTGCCAGAGCAGTGAGGGGCCAGCAGCAGCGGCGGGGACGAGAGGGTTTGCTGAGGGTGCCCCGTGGAGGGACTGACACCTGCGGAGCTCTGCAGCCCTGGAGAAAGGCAGCTCCTTAATCAAGAGGAGGGAGATGGAGCACTCAGCACCATGAATTTGTGCCGCTGTGAGCATGATCTTCTCCATCGAACGTGGACAAGGAGCAGAGAATTGCAGCGAGCTACTATTGGACCAGGGAGTCCAGCAAGATCTTTTAGGCTGCTAAATGAACCCAGTGCCTAAGTGAGCATGGTGTAACAAGAGCAGTGGCATTAGTAATTGATGATTGCCAGGCTGTTTGTCTGTCTGAAGGGTGAGTGAAGAGTTAATGTAGACTCGGCTGAATTGCACTCTGAAGATGTGGTAAGGGAAATGATGGGCACTGTCCCCAGCAGCAAGTTCACAGAATCACAGAGTGGTTAACATTGGAAGGGACCTCTAGAGATCATCTAGCCCAACCCCCTGCTCGAGCAGGGACACCTAGAGCATGTGGTACAGGGTGGCATCCAGGCGAGTTTTGAAGATCTCCAGAGAAGGAGACTCCACAACCGCTCTGGGCAGCCTGTTCCTGGGCTCTGTCACCCTCACATTAAGGTTCTTCCTCACATGTCTCAAGTTGCACCCATAATCCCTCGTCCTGTCACTGGCCACCACCAAGAAGAGTTTGGCCCCATCCTCCCTAAAGTCACCCCTAAGGCACTTACTTCTACATGTTGATCAGATCTCCTCTCGGTCTTTTCTTCTCCAGACTAAACAGGCCCAGCTCGCTTAGTCTTTCCTCATATGATAGATGCTCCAGTCCCTTAATCATCTTTATCGCTTTATGCTGCACCTTCTCTAGAAGCTCAATGTCCCTCTTGAACTGCGGAGCACAGAACTGCACACAATACTCCAGGTGAAGCCTCACCAGAGCTGAGGAGAGAGGGAGGATCACCTCCCTTGACCTGCTGGCAACACTGCTCCTGATGCAGGCCAGGATCCCATTGGCCTTCTTGAGGCCAATGGGCACATTGCTGACTCATGGTTAACTCCTTGTCAACCAGGATTCCCAAATCCTTCTCTGCGGAGCTGCTTTCCAGTAGGTCAACCTCTGATCTATACTGGTGTCTGGGGTTATTCCTCCCCAGGTGCAGGACCCTGCACTTGTCCGTGTAATGTGATGCTGGGCAATATTTCTAAATGCCTCTGCCTTTCTTCTCCTCTACATTGCCCTATTAGCCTGGAGATAAGTAACAAGATCCCAGTCTACCCAAGGGATATCTGCTGGTTCGAGCGCCCTGAGCTAGCTGATAGTTTTAGTGAGTATCGGAAGGGCCCATCCTTGTGCTTGGCAGGTCTGTCCTTAAAGACCTGCTGGCTTTCCTGAGCTCTGATGTCCTTGAGAGCTGCCTCTCCTGGGATCCCCTACCAGTCCCCTGAACAGACCAGGAAGTCGGCTCTTCTGAAGCCCAGTCTGCATTCTGCCACTGTCCTTCTGCACTCCCCTCAGCATTAGGCACTCCAGATTCTCATGGTCACAGCAGGCAAGGCAGACACTGACTATCCCATCCCTGATGGGTTTGTCCTTGTTTGAAATGTCCAGATGCCAGAAAGCATCGTCCTTATCAGCCCATCTGGCAGCTGTGCAAAAAAGTTCTCCTTAATGCCCTCCAGAAGTCTCCCAGACTGCTTGCACCCTGCAGTTTGCCTTTCCAAGTCGTGATAGGGGGATTAAAGTCTGCCCAACAAGAACCAGGGCCAGTGATCCACAGACTTTTTTTATACTGCCGAGAAATAGGAGAGCTCCCTCCTGAGATGCTCATCCACAAGCTCTCTCTTCAAATCTTGCCTCTTCCAGGGAAGAGCTCCTCACACCCAATCTGCTCCTTCACACAAAAGAGTCCAGCAGCAAGTGCCGTGACCTGAGAGAAGGTCCTGCTGGGCTGGTTTGCCCCGACTCCTCTTCCCCACCATCCTCATGCTCTCTCATGCGGCTCCCATCCCTGCTGCCCACCTCTCCAGTTAGAGCCACCACTCACCTCACTGCCACCTTCCTGTGCATCAGAAAGGCCTTCCATAGGCTGCCAGCAAGCGTTCGCCTGCCGCTCCTTCTCCATCTCCTGGTTCTACACCCGGAGACGGGCTACTCTGGACTCAGAGAAGTGCTGCTCCCTCGGGAAGGAGCTGCTCTGCTCAGAGTACGCATCCAAAGTGGGCCAGGGCGAGGACTCTGCCCAGGCATAAATACAGTCACCGTGGGCACCATCCCATCACAATGGCCTTGGGGACATGATGTCATCTCCATCACAAAGGCCTGCCAGTTGCCATGGGGAGGGCCAGGACCATGTCCTTGTGGAGAACAAGGTTTTACCAGGCGCTGATCTGAGTGGATAATTATAATCACAGATTACAGTTAGATTGAGGAAATGGCGTTGGTTCTTTACAGGGACAGGACTTGCTTTAACTCCCCATGTTCCCATCACCACATATCACAGCCTGTACCTGTCCCTTTGCTTTGCAGCCCTGCCCTCCAGCCTCCTCCTGATTTGGAGGACTGCCTGAGTGTACACTCTGTGCCATCATCTAGATAATTCATAATGACAAACTATAGTGATTCCTGTATTGACTCTGGACAACCTCAGGGGTAACCACTGGCCACTTGAATTTCCAGCACTGCTCCCTCTTTGGGTGAAGAGGCCTGCAGCTCATTGCTCACATGCTGACGACTCCAGCCCACATCCCCCCAGTTTGGCTACAAAGATTTTATGGAAAAGCATGTTAAGGCATTCATAAATTCTAGGTATGCAGCGTGCACTGCTCTCCGCTTGTCCCCACAGCCAGTCATCCCACCAGAGAAGGCAATCTGGTTGGTGAGGCACAATTTGCCCTCGCTGACTTCATGAGGGGTCTTCCCACCGCCTTCCTGTGTTCAGGAACTAGAACAGACCATTTCCCTGTTGCTTGTGCCAGCCTCCCAAGTGGACCGGGACATGCCAGGACTCCTTAGCTTGAAATGTACTCCTTAGCTTGAAAATTTTCCCAGTTTGAAGATAAAAAAAAATCCTATGAACTCCCCCTCTAAATGGAAAGTAGAATACATCTCTGGCTGTCTTTCAACAGCATTAAGAAGCAGAAAAAATAGCATAAATTTTGCCTTTATTTATTTTGGCACATTGCCTGTTGGCTGACATTATATGCATGCTGCTGTAGAGTGGATTTATTTCAGCTTAGATTTTAGGGGTGGAGAAGCAAATTCTTTATGTTGGTTACCCCAAATAACAAGAGTGGATCATGCCCATGCAGGCTGCCTCTGAGCCCAAGGAGAAGGAGAAGACACCATCTTCCCTCAAGAACACGCCAGAGGCAGAGACAGGTATATACTAACTGCAGAGCCACTGTGGGCACGGCGAGCCCGTCCCGACACAGCGGTCGTGTCTTTTATAGATGGGTGTTTTGAAAATGTACAAGAAAGTGTAATGACTCTGTCTCATCCATTAGTGAATAATGAAATATCTTACAAGTCAGTACCAAAAGAAGCAGTTTTCCAGAATCTAAATAATATGCAAAATGGAGAAGCAAGCTGGAAAATGGAATGTGTGATTCAGGAAGATTTTCACAAAAATCCTGACTCCTGCTTTGCAGACGCTGAAATGACAGAGCACCAAAAAGAGACAGTTTTGACTCTCTCAGAGAGGTCTGGTCTTGGAGAGAAAGAATCAAGCTTCGGTGATGTCTTTCAGAGTAGTACTAATTCTTGTTCAGAAGCAGAAAACCCAAGAAGACTTGGAAGTAAAAGGGAGAATTCTGTGGTTCTGGAATGTGTGGATGCTAAAGAGGAGCAATGTGAAGCAGCAGCTAATAAAGTCTGTGAAGCCCTGGAAGGAGCAAGTGAAAGCTTTAGCTTAGATAGCTGTGAAGAAAAACTAAGATCAGCATTTCCCTCCGCACGAGAGAGCATGAGGATGGTGGGGAAGAGGAGTCGGGGCAAACCAGCCCGGCAGGACCTTCTCTCAGGTCAGGGTACTCGCTGCTGGACTCTCCACACAAACCACAGCGAGCAGGAGCATCCAAGGTGCTAAAGGAGCCTGCGAGCCTTGCCCTGATGTTCAGAGAGCATCTGTGGGGCCAGCACAGCTGGCCTGGCTCAACTCTGAACGTCCCTTTGACGTGGGGATGAGGCTTTCTGTGCCTCAGGGGCCATTTCTGTCAGCACAACCACCTCCATCGTGTTTCTCCTTGCCTGCGTAGGGAGCTGAGCAGGATCCACATGCTGCACTGCATCACGGCGAGACCCTGGCTCCACCCCACACAAGGGACAGCTTGCATTTGCTCCCTGCCCCACTGAGCTCACAAGACTTGGAAAACATCATCGCACAGGTACAGGACTGCACCGCGACAGTGGCCAAGCCTGTGCGTGACTGCAGCTGCTGAGGAGCAGGCAGGAAGCACGGGGGGAAACAGGAGGGCTCTGACCCCACAGCCTGACTGCCTGCTCTGCGCGGCGACTGTAAGGAGCTGCCTCAGGGTCCTCTGGGAACTGCCTTTGCCCATCTCTTGCCCCATGCTCACAACCCCCTCCCCACCCTGCCTGTAGGAGCAGGGCAGCATCTTCCTAGGTGGGAGAGCGCTGCTGTTGTTCAGGCCCCAGAAGGGCAGGGAATTCATGGGAGGGGAGGGCATAGAGTGGGAGGAAAGGACTGCACTCACTTTCCTCATTACGATCCTTGGAAAAGGCACAGGGTTTGGACAGGAAGGTGCCCAGCCAGGACTCCGTGGGAGCCAAGACTTCAGTGTCCCCAGAGCCTGTGATGTGGCCTCCACGAGGCCAAGCGTCTGCTGCTGAGACTCCCCAAAGGGAACCCTGCGCTGTGACAGAGGATGCTCTGCACGGGGAGGACATGGAGAAGAGCCTTTCAGTGGAGGCTTGCCTCAGCAGCCGCTACTTCGCAGAGGTGCCACCAAGCTCGGCACAAGCCAGCACTGCCGGCACCCAGGGTGCAATGGTGCCGTGGGAGACCCCATTCAGCATCATCTGTAACCTCCAAGGCCAAGCGCTGCGTGTTCGCCCTGACAGCACTGCGCAGTATCTGTCTGTGCTCTCTTCCCCGGGCAGTGCCTATGGGCCAGTGACTCTACACTGGCAGCCTTCCTGGCAGGCCTTACAACAGCAGCCTCCCGGAATCATCTGCTGCCTTCGAGGCACGCCGCAGCGTCTGCACAGCGACAACGCCGCGCAGTATCTGGCCGTGCTCTCCATCAAAACGGAGCCACTGGAGGAGCTCGCGAGGACTTTCCTGGCATGCACCGGACAGAGCTTGGGGCAGCTGCGAGAAAGCTTCCTCGAAAGGACGGAGCAAGGGCCAAAGGAAAGCGAGGGCCAGGAACTGGAGGTCAAGGGGAAACGATTCACCCTCACGGCATCAGGATGCCTCAGTGTTCGACCCAAGGAGGTGAGTGCAAGGCATGGGCTGGGGCAGGTGGAAATTCTTCTTGTGTTCAGGTCTGCTACCATGCCCCGCAGCAACACAGCGATTGGGCAGGGGTTCGCAGGGCTGTGCGGGGCATTTTCTGGTGGAAAAATCAACTCCTTTCACCAATCCCCCTCTCTCCCTTCAGCTCCGCGCTAGAAACTCCTTCTATAACCTGTGGCAACCGGAGGTGACGCGAGTGGAGCTCCTCAAGGATGCCAGGTCCAAGTGGGAGGTGCTGGAGGGGCTCTACACCCATGCACCCAAGAGGGAGAAGAGAGTGCAGAGAGCATGGCACAAGGAGCAGGAGGAGTGCAGTGAGGAGGACGAGGAGGATGACGAAGAGAGTTTCCAATGGGAAGAAATGGAGAGGAACACCACGGTGTGCACGAGCTGGGTCACTCCAAGCCTCAGGAGCATGTTGGGTGGCAGAGCAACACGCCTCAGGCAGCTGCCTGCCTGCAACAGCTTTAACGAAGGAGACGATGTGAGGGAGGCAGCCAATGACGTGCGGAGATCGCCTTCCGCCCCAGCACTGCTGCAGGAAGTCGAGGCAGGAGCACCTCTTTTGGCTGCAGATCTGCCAAACGTGGGGGACAGCGTGCCTCTTGTCCCATCACATACCACCGCAGCAAAGGCACACACAGAAAACGGTGATCTCTCTCCATCCATTGCGACAGACCAGGAGCCAGAGTATTCTCCCCTGGCTGAAAGCCCTTGTGCTCACAGAAACACCTCGCCTCTTGAAACAGCAGTGCCCAAGGACATTGCGTCAGGGAGCTCTGCCTTGCCTGCAGGACCTCCTCCACAGGTGAGCAAGAAACTTGGCATCAGCAACACCCACCACCAAAGGGAGCTGCCCTGTGAGCAATGCTGAGGTGTTGCAGGGCGGCTCTGGAGAGGTCCCCCTGCCCGTGATCAGCACCTGGCACCCCCAACCCTTCAGCCCCTGGCCTGTGTGCCATGGGAAGGACGCCTGCTGCTTTGTGTTTGCAGGCACGGCTGCTGTGTCCTGCATGCTCTGCACTAAGTGCAGCCCTGGGGCACCCACCTCTGGGGTTTTGCTTTGCCCATGCAGGTGTCCTCTGGACCCAGGGAGCAGAAGACACCATCTTCCCTCGAGAACACGCCAGAGGCAGGTATGTACTAACTGCAGAGCCACTGTGGGCACAGCGAGCCCGGCCCGACACAGCGGTCGGTGCTGAGGCCGGCAGCAGGATGCCCTCGGGGACCGGCTGAGCCCAGGCCAGGAGCCCTTGGGAAGCCCTTGGTGGTGGGGGACAGGCACCTGGTGCTGGCCCAGACCCTGACCCACAGCTCTGCTTCCCCCACAGGCACCAGCGCCCTCCCGCGCCCTGCAGCTCCCGCGAGATGGCCCTCGCGCCTCCGGGCAGCGCTGCGAGCTCTGCGCAGAGCTTTCTGCTGCTGCTGCGTGTCCGCGCAGTGAGAGGAGGAGCGCAGCGACGCCACTGCCAGGCAGCTCCCCTGACATGGGGGATGGAAGCCACCAAGGAGCCACCACCACAGACGCTCCATCCTGGCTGCTCCAGCAACACTGGTGCATTGTGTCCCGCACCGCACGTCCTCCATCAATAAAACCCTTGCGTGCCCTTTAGCCTGTGTTTCTGTGAGGAGAACAACCTGTTTTTCACTCGCAGTCCTGCTGCTCTCATTTCAATGGTCGTCTTGCGCCATGTCCTTGGGGCGGGCCCTGCACCTTCTGCCCGTGCAGCGCCAGGAGGGAAGAGCCAGAGCAGCAGCCCTGAGCACTGGTCACTGCAGAGCTGACGCCGCAAGGTCCAGCCCCGGCTGCAGCCAGGCCACAGCCATGGCCAGAGGGAGCTGCTCCTAGGGCAGCAGCGACAGGGGCAGCGGGGCAGATAACCCTCCCCGAGCGCCCCTCCAGAGACCCCTGCAGCAACAGGCAGCCCATGGGGCACCAGGACACCAGGCCGGGAAGTTGCGGGATGGCTTATCAGGGATTAGGCCATGGGGGCGGGAGTGCCATGCATCCGATTGCGACCTCAGATCAGACGTAGTGACCCGATGAATTTAAGCATATTAGTCAGCAGAGGAAAAGAAACTAACCAGGATTCCCTCAGTAACGTCGAGTGAAGAGGGAAGAGCCCAGCGCCGAATCCCTGCCCCGCGGTGGGGCGCAGGAAATGTGGCGTACAGAAGCCCCCATCCTCGGCACCGCTCTCGGCGGGGCCCAAGTCCTTCTGATCGAGACCCAGCCCACGGACGGTGTCGGGCGCACTCCTCCCATGGCGGTGCACTGTGACCTGCTCCGGGTCGGCTGGGAAGGTCCGGGTGGCAGGTGGCCGGTGAGTGTTGGAGCCCCCGGCAGCAGCTCTCGCCGAATCCCAGGACCGAGGGAGAGGATCGCTGCCGCTCCCTCCCCTGCGGCAGCTCCCCGGACTCCGTCACCGGCGGCACCACCGCTTTTCCCTCCCCACCCGACCACTCGCAGAAGCTGGGGGGCTGAGGGGGCACATGGCGCCCTGCGGCAGCGGCGAGGAGGGCCCCCAGGTCTGGGGGACGGGCCCCACGGCCCCCCACGCGACTGTCAACCGAGGAGGACTGTGCTCAGTGCGATGACGATGTGCTCGTGGCGATGTCGGCTACCCACCCGACCCATACTTAAAACACGGACCAAGGAGTCTGGCACGTGCGTGAGTCAGCGGCTCGCTCGAAAGCCCGTGATGCAACGAAGGTGAGGGCCAGCACGCACCAGGTGAGGTGGGATCCCGAGGTGGAGGCAGAGCCGTGGGCACACCACTGGCCCGTCTCGCCCGCTTCGTCAGGGAGGTGGAGCATGAGTGTCCGTGCTAGGACCTGAAAAATGGTGGACTGTGCCTGGGCAGGGCAAAGCCAGAGGACACTCAGGTGTAGGTCCGTAGGGGTCCTGACCTGCAAATCGGTCGTCCGACTGGGTATAGGGGCGAAAGACTAATCGAACCACCTAGTAGCTGGTTCCCTCTGAAGTTTCCCTCAGGATAACTGACACTTGGTGGGGGGCAGTTTTACCCAGTAAAGCGAATGATTAGAGGTCTTGGGGCCGGAACGATCTCAACCTATTCTCAAACTTTCAATGGGTAAGAAGCCCAACTCGCTGGTGTGGAGCCGGGCCGTGGAATGCAAGTGCTTAGCATGCCACTTGTGTCGGACAATGACACAAGTATACCCCTTTCCCCGGGTTATCAGCTCACGTGGCTTAGACCATCGGCTGCTAAGTCACGAACCTGCACTGGTACCCGCTGTGGCACCTTTTCCGTTGTAGTCAAAGAGGGAAAATGCGAAAAAAACGGGTGAAAGAGTAGAGTTATTAGGGAAGGAAATAAAGTTAAGCACATATATGGCTTTGTCTAGTCTTGCCTGTGGGGATTCCCCCTGCATTTCCCCCTTTATTTTTCGCATGAGGCGCTTCAGAGTGCCATGCAAGCGTTCAACGATGGCTTGGCCTGTAGGGGAACGGGGAATCCCGGTTATGTGCTGAACACCCCACTAATTTAGAAAACTCTGCGCCTTTTTGGAAACATAGGCAGAACCATTGTCAGTTTTCACTGTCCGAGGAATGCTGAGAGTTGCAAAGGCATGCTGAAAATGGCGAATTACATATGTATCAACAAAAAAAAAAATGTATCAACAGAAACAAATGTATCAACAGAAACATGGACAAACTGAAACCACCCAAATTCAGCAATATGAGTGACATCCGTTTGCCACAACTGTAACGCTTGTAGGTTCTCAGGTTAACTCCATGGAAAACAGGCGTCTGCTATCCTTGACAATCAGGGCAGGCAGCAACTATAGATCATGCCACGGACTGTGTCAAGCCACATTGTGTCAATCCACATTGTTCTGTGTGTCACACAGAAACTGTCACTGCAAAGACCCCTGCGGATCCCGGGCTTTGGCAGTGGCAGCACAGGGCTGGAGGCTGCTGCAAGAGTCCTGCCTGACGGTCCCACCTTGCTTTGGGACCACGTGGCAGCCAGGACTCCTGGGGCTGGGGCTTCCCCGAGCCCCAAGGCTCCCGTGGGGCAGCTCCAACCCTTGTGTGGGTGCTGGGGGCAGAAGGAGAGAATCCAGGGCAGGTTTCCCTGGCACTGGCTGCCCCTCTTCTCCCCCACGCCGGGGTGGGCAGTGCTGGCTGAGCCCAACACAGCAGCTCACACAGCCCCCCAGGCCCCCACACCAGCACCCCCAGCACCCGCAGCCCCGAGCTGGGCTCCCCTCCCTGCCCCGGCCCCGCACAGCCCCCAGCACAGCCAGGAGCCCCACGGGGCCTCACAGCCAATGGCTGCGCTGGGCATGAGGGGGTCACTGCTGCCGCAGCCCCTGATAGGCCAGCTGCAGGGAGAGGGCGTGGCTGCTGCTTGGGCGGTCCCCGCTGCAGGCAGAGCTGATTGGGCAGCAGCAGGGCTGGCTCTGCCTGGTGACTGTGAGGTCACCGCTCCCGCAGCGCCTCATTGGGCAGCAGCCGGGCCCTGCGGGGCTCTGCGCTGCTGAGATCATCTCCGCGGAGCAGCTGCTGAGCCCGGGCTGGGCTCCTGGCGGGGAAGGGCTGGGGAGGCCATTGCTGCCCTGGAGGGCAGGGCCAGAGAGCTGGGCGGGACGGCGCTGTGACGTCATGTCTTTGTGAGTGCCTGATTGGCCGGCAGCAGGCAGGCAGGCGTGGGCGGTGGGTGGGGGGTCTCTGTGGTGAGAGGAGCTGAGAGGGCAGCAGTGGTTCCTGTGTGGGGAAGGGGGTTGAGGAAGCTGCTGTCTCTGAAGGCCACAGGCAGCAGCAGGGATGTGGTGGGTTTGCACCTGTGAGGTCACCTCCATGTGAGCAGCTGGGTTTGGGGTTTAGGCTTTAGGGTTGTTATCAGTGGTGCAGAGCCTAGTTGGAGACCTGCAACTATTGGTATCAGGAGTCAGTCAAAACCTGTTCAGTTTATTAATCAGTGACCTGAAGGGGCAGAGTGCACCCTCAGCAAGTTTGCTGAGGATAGAAAAGTGGGAGGAATGGCTGACAGCCCAGAGGTCTGTGCAGGTTTTAGGACGGACCTGGACAGCCTGGAGAGGTGCGGGTAGAGGAGCCTCATGAGTTTCAACGTGGGCAAGTGCAGGGTCTTACAGCTGGGGAGTAATAACCCCATGCACCAGGACAGGCCGGGGGTTGACCTGTTGGAGAGCAGCTCCACAAAAAGGGACCTGGTAATCGTGGTTGGCACCAAATTGACCATGAGCCATCAGTGTGCCCTTGTGGCCACTGATACTGGTGACTGAGGTCTGACGGTACTCAGAGTGCCCCCACAATATTGCAATGGCAGGAGGTGTCTTTGGTGGCCACTAGCTCCAGGCTGTGGTGTTTCACTGCAGGTGCAGGAATCGCCCTCCACTGCCCCTTCCCTGGGCCTCCTGGGTCCCCAGTGCCCCTCTGGGGATTGCAGAGCCCTCCTTTCCCCATGTGCACCTGGGTTTAGTGCTGTCCCTTCTGGTCCCTGCACTGTGAGTCATCCCTGTTTCGTTAAAGCTGCACTCAGTGCTCACTCCCAGGCAAACCCTGTGCCTGGAGATCCCCTGGGGGTTCTCTCATCAGCACAGTCACGTGTGGGGCAGCCTAGCACAGGCAATGCAGAGACCATTGCCTCTCTGCAGTGGTCACTGAGAGATGACCCCTAGATTGAGGCTAACAGATCCCCTGGAATGCTGAGGTCATCCCCTGGATCTCATGGAGTTCACAAGGAGAAGAGCAGGCCCATTTGTGGTTGCACACCCTTGGGCATATTTTTTGATTCCAGTTTCTAAAGAGAGGGCAGATTCAAGACCATCATAGGGCAGATCCCCTTTTATTATGGAAATGTTATTCTGGAGTCCAGCTGTGGCTTAAGGGAGCCCAAGGACGGGTCCTGCCTGTTCTTCCAGGGTACGAGGGAAAACAAGCCTCTCTCTACCAGGTTATGAGAGTTCCTGGGCCATATCTGCAGAATAATGCATGGAAGGACAGCACGGAAATGAGAAGGCCAACTCTAAATAAAGTCCTGCTGCCCTCCTGGAATGTGTCTTCAGGAAGGATGAACTGCCATGGAAAGACTGCCTCTAGACTTTCCTTCAATTCACTCATGTTTAGTTTTGTGTGTTGGAGCTTTGCATGGAACCATGGAAACCTGTGATGACACTTGGTTGCCGTTTCTGTCATCTTAGAGAGATTTGAGATCACACTGTAACCATAGTCACGAGAGCTGAGATCTCCTAAACAACACTGGACCCCTGGTCTCAGCCCACCTGCCCTTGTCCCGCCGTGACTCTGTACCCCAGAGGTCCCTTGGCGTCAGTGCTGGAAAAGACGCTGCAGAGGGAAACTCTCCTCCCTGCACTGGGCACATCCAAGGGAGCTCAAAGAAGCAGCTCAGAGAATCCCCCCTCTCTGCTAGTGAAGGGGGAAGCCTGGCTTCCTGCTTTATCATGGTCTATGTTTAAGTGCTAAATGAGAGATTCCTGTGCAGATGTGAAAAAAACTAGGTATCTTTATTTTATTATTTATTATTTTAAGATGGATGTAAAAGAGAAGTAAAAAAGAAAGAAATGGATAAAATACAGCCTTGATACCAGATATCCTGGTGAGTGAATGAAACAGTTGTTATCATTGACCTTGTACCCACTGGATGAGTTTCTTCAGTGCCTCCTTGAGCTCCTTGTTCCTCACACTGTAGATGAGGGGATTCAGGGCTGGAGGCACCACAGAGTACAGAATGGACACAACCATATCTAGAAGTGTGGAGGAGATGGAGGGGGGCTTCAGGTGGGCAAACAATATAGTACTGACAAATAAGGAGACCACAGCCAGGTGCGGGAGGCACATGGAAAAGGCTTTGTGCCGGCCCTGCTCAGAGGGGATCCTCAGCACAGCTCTGAAGATCTGCACGTAGGACACCATAATGAAAATGAAACACCCAAAGACTAAACAGCCAGTAACCCCAATGAGCCCAACTTCTCTGAGGTAGGAGTATGAGCAGGAGAGCTTGAGGATCTGGGGGATCTCACAGAAGAACTGCTCCACCACATTGCCTTGGCACAGTGGTATGGAAAATGTGTTCCCGGTGTGCGGAGAGAATAGAGAAAGCCACTGGCCCAGGCAGCTGCTGCCATTTTGACACAGGCTCTGCTGTCCATGAGGGTCCCATAGTGCAGGGGTCTGCAGATGGCAACATAGCGGTCATAGGCCATGACTGTGAGGAGAGAAAACTCTCCTCCCAACAAGAAGAGGAAGAAAAATACCTGGGCAGCACATTCCGGGTAGGAAATGGCCCTTGTGTTCCACAGGGAATTGGCCATGGCTTTGGGGACAGTTGTGGAGATGGAGCCCAGGTCAAGGAGGGAGAGGTTGAGGAGGAAGAAGTACATGGGGGTGTGGAGGCGGTGGTCGCAGGCTACGGCTGTGATGATGAGGCCGTTGGCCAGGAGGGCAGCCAGGTAGATGGCCAGGAAGAGCGAGAAGTGCAAGAGCTGCAGCTCTCGCCTGTCTGCAAATGGCAGGAGGAGGAACTCGTTGAATGAGCTGCTGTTGGACATTAGTTCCTTCGGGGTCCAGGAGTCCTGTCCAAGGAAGGAAAGAAAGCCAAAAGTTAATGCAGGCTTTTCTGAGCCAAACCATTTCAGTTTCTCAAGGAACTCCCCACATTTCCTCTCTCCCTTATTTCAGCTCCCTTTCTGGTGCTCCACTTTGAACTGGCTGAGTGTGCCAAGTTCAGCAGGGACTCCTGCCCATAGCTCTGGAGGAGTTGTTTCTTCTTTGCTGCAGGTGGAAATAGATGCACTAGTCTTTGACTGGTATTTGTGGAGATGCTTTGGAATGGCATATTGCATTGCTTGGAATGGACTTAGTCCAGAGACCAGGTGGGAATATTCTCCATTCACCAGCATGAGAGCTGAACACAGCCCTCACACCAGTTGTATCTGAAGAAGAAGAGCTCTGTGAGGGATTCACCCCCATCAGTCTTGCTCTCCTCAACAGAGATATTTGTATCTGAGTCTGCCACACCAGATCTCACTCGAACAACGGGGAACAACAGTCAAAAAGAAACAAGGATAGACCTTACCCTTTCTACATGTCAAGATGTCTAGAGATAGACCTTGCCGCCTCATGCCGCCTTTAACCCTGCACCCTGCACCCTTATTCCAGGCACTGCAGAGAGAAGGAGTAGCTTTGATGCACACAATCTGCAGGAGACGATGTCCACCCCTTCTATGGCAGGGCTCTTCAACATTTAGAATTCAAATCTTCTCTGCAAAAGGATAAGTGGAGGAGTCTGTTGATATATAAGTGTGCATGTAAATAATATATATGATGGTGCACACACGAACACACAAAGGTGCCTACTCACTGTGGGAACATTATTTGATAGAGCACAAATCTTTGGTGCTTTAATCATTCTCAGCATAAACCCTTGTGCATCCCAAAAGGAAAAAAAAAAAAAAAAAAAAAAAAAAAAACCTTGTTAGGACTTTGTCATGGGACCTGCTTCATCACTGAGCCTTGCCCCTCTCTGTCGTGTACTTGCACCTCACTCAGATGAAGGACAACGACACTCACAAGTGAGCCCAGTTCTCCCTGCAGAAACCTCCAAGGAGCAGGGGTCTGTCCAGGGGCATCCCCATGTTTGCAGGTGCTAAGGAGCAGCTCAGATAGACCCTGATGCAGCAGCCCAGGAGAAGCTGGTGCTGTCTATGAACTAAGGGATGGCTGAGGGGACATTCAGATGTCCCTGGCAGACTCTCTGACTGCTCCTTGAATCTCTTAATGAGTCTCAGTGTCTTGTTCAAATCTGCCAGTTTTGTTTCCATTTTCCTCTTACCAAGTGGAAGGAAATTCTAAGCACCATCCTAATGTCTACCTTGCCTTTCCTTTTGCAAAGTGTTCCCTGAAATGTGCTCACAGCTAGACCTGTGAGCAGACCTGACCCCCGCAGCACCCTGCCAGCAGGAGAAGGAGCCCGTCCTGGCAGAGGATAATCCTCCCACCCAGAACTTCTCCCCTCAGTGCTGTGGGGAGCTCCCTGGGCAGGCTGAGCGCTGACCTTCACAGGCGACACAGTCACTGCTGCGGGCACACAGCACCTTTGGGTGCAGGGACCCTGCTCTGAAGTGCAGACCTCTCACCCTGTCTGCACAACCCGGCTTCACATCACTGCTGTTTCTGTTGGGGAAGGCAGCAGGATGCCCTGCCCTTAGGTGGTATGTTAGAGAATCCCTGCTCTCAAGCAGCTCCTCTTCCTCTGCACTGCAAAAGCCAGAAGAAAGAAGAGAAAAATGCTGCCATGCAGGGGGTGTGATGGGTTCTTATGTCCCCTTCCAGAAGCTCCGTAGCATTGTCCTGTAAGCACAAACTCACCATGTCAAGAGCTGTGGAGGTCTCCTGTATGCTCCCGCTCCACACTGCCGTTCCCCTCTCGCTGCCTTCTCTCCTCTGCTGTCCGCAGCAGCAGGCAGTGCCCGCAGCCCTGCTGCTCTTGGCACAGGAGCTGCTCCTGCACTCGGCTGTCTCTGGGCAGTGCTGCCAGGCTGCCACGAGCTGCCTCCGTCCCAGGAGCCTGGCCCCGCTCAGGAGCAGAGGAACAGCTGAACTCACCAATTTCTCTGTCCCTCGTGTTCCCTCCTCCTGGGGAATGTGCATGAAGTAACTTAAAAGAATCACACTTGTTGTCCTTTCCTAATTAATGGGGAAAAAAAGGATTCCAAAATTGCTGTCTGTTTCATCCGAGGATGACTATCTATGAAAGTTAGAAGTTTCCCACTCTGGAAGGCCCTAGTTATGAAGCCCCTAATAGGCAGGACACCCAGAAAGGAGCAAGAAGGGGGCACTACGCGAGCACCATAATACAGTGCAGTATAATGTAGAGAACCTGGTGGATCATTACAGTGCAAAAAGTTCATATAATTCAGTGCAGACATTTAATTCAGTGACGTAGAAATAGGCTGCAGGGCCGAGACAGATGTCTGGCTTGTCCAGCATAACCAGATGTCTCCTCTAGGAGGCACAGCCTGGGATCTATGGCAAACCATGTCAAATCCCTCCTGCAGCTGGGCGTGCTTCATCAGTGGGAGAGGCACCTCACACCAAGGCGTCTGCACTGGTCTCTGCTCTCCTAAAATCTTCTCACTTTGTTCCCACACAACCTCTTTGCACCCTGGAAAACACGATGGGGCTAATGATGGCCCCAGGATTGGTGGATCACAGTTGGCTCAAGCCCAAGGACATCTTCGGGGGCACCTTCTCCTGCCTGGACATGGGCTCACCTCTGTCCCAGGCCCCAGGGTGCTACAAATCAGCTCCGGCAACAAACTCCTCTCCTGTCGTTCCCTCACAGCCCAGCTCTGTTTCTCCCTGGTCTTGGGCACTGCAGCCTTGACTCTCTTGGTGGGAACCTCCTCTCACCATTGCATTGTCCCCTGCTCTCCATGCCAGCATGGCTCTGCTCTCAAGTGGGGCCATTGCACACAGTGTCTTTGGCTCTTGGTAACAGGTTTCACCAGGACCAATCTGTCTTCTGTGCCACATCCTGATATTTTGAAGCCCAAATATATGCAAATGCCTGTATCCTGGCATGGAAACGGAAGCACAAGCTGTCACAGGACCTCAACATCATTGCAATAACTGAGACACATTATCACCACTCACACAACTGGAGGCCTGCGCTGCTGGGGTAAAAGCTCTTCAGGGGAGGCTGTGAGGGAAGAGGAGGAGGGGGCAGCTCGGATGTACAAAGTGCTTCCATGGCATGGACAAGGTTTGGGTATGTGCTTGTGGGTGAGCATCAGATGAAGGGTGACATCATGCTGGGAGCTACAGACCATGCAGTCCGGCTGAGGGCATGGATGACGTCTTTAAGCAACATGACAAAGTCTGTGGATCATAGGCCCTGGTTCTTACTGGCAGAACAGGTTGGAAGGCTCTTGAATCCCCCTAACATTCCCTGGAAAGGCAAAGACCAGGATGTAAACAGGCTGTGAGGTTTCTGGAGTGTGGACACCAGATGCAACAGAGAAGTCTCAGTTAAGGTGGAAGATATGCAACAGTTTGGGTAGCAACAGGATATAAAATACTACTACTGTTAATAAAAAAAGAAGTGAAAAAATATTAAAAATATAATATAAATATTAGAAAAAGTAGTGAAGAAACAATGTTCAATATTGGTATGGGATGCTGAGGGAGTCATTTTTTAGAGAGCAGTGGCAATTTCCCCAGGCTGAAAAATATCTGTGAAATTGTTTTCCTCAGCCTCCTTGAGTGCCTTGTTTCTCGTGCCGTAGATGAGGGGGGTTCCCTGTTGGAGGCACCACCGAGTACAGAACAGCCACTACCAGATCCAGAGCAGGAGAGGGGACATAGGGGACCTCAGGCAAAGATAGGCAAAGGTAGGCAGGTAGGCAAAGATGCCAGTGCTAAGAGAAAGGCAGACAGCGGGCAGGTGCGGGAGGCACATGGAAAAGGCTTTGTGCTGGCCCTGCTCTCAGCACAACAGCAAAGATCTGCTCGTAGGATAAGACTGTGAAAATGAAACAACCAAACATTAAACTGGCACTAATAATAAGATGCCTAACCTGGCTGAGGTAGGAGTGTGGGCAGGAGAGCTTGAGGGTCTGAAGGATTTCACACAAGAACTGTCCACAGAGTTCTCTCTACAGAAAGAAAACAAGAAAGCGTTAGCAGTGGGGACAGGAACAGATAGAGTAGGGCACCTATAGGAAAACCATGTCCCACTGCAGCGCTTGCTGGGCCCCAGGTTGTGCTGCGTTTCCTACCTCTACGCTAATAAATGAATTCCGACACTGACTGTAGGGAAAATCCATCCTGCCTGTACGCAGCGTGCTGCAAAAATAGGAGACACATCACACTGAGCTCTGTGCTCTGGTCTCTGAACTCTCACACCCTTCTAGCTCTCCTGCCCTGAATTTCTGCTCACTCCGCCAGATGATATGAACAGGGACTGGGCTAATGAGGGCCTCAGGGTGGATGGACCGCTGGCTGCCCAGGCCTAGGGACTTCTGCAGTAGCACCTTTGCTTTCCCAGAGATTGCTTCAAGAAATCTACCATCCTGCCCTGTCCCGCAGGCTAGGCAGCTGTGATAGTCACAAGTGGCTCCTGTGCCCACCTACAGAACCTGCACACGCACACCCATGGTCCCTATGGCACTGGCATGGCCCTTGGGTGCCTAGGATCCCTTCGTTATCTCCTTAACCCTGCTTCGTGGACTCAGGGGGCCAGCAAAGGGGCTGCTGGTGCTGTCCATAGGCCAGAGTGGGCAAAGGCACTTCTGGAGCTTCCTCACAACCTGCTGGTCTCTCCATGGGCTTTGGAGACTTCAGTCAGTTCCCTTGGGGTGGCCTTTTCTCTGGCACAGTGATGCACAGAACATGCCTCCAGCAGCAGCATCCCTGCACATCTGGGCATGCACTGATGCAAGAAGGAGAAACATGTCCTAAGGATTCATGGTTTAATTCTGCATTTCAGATACTCTAATTCATATTGCTTTCATGTACCCTCATACCGGTTTATTACAAGATGAAATTGGAGAGGACAAATAGCATGGGTCTTTCCCGCTCTCTCCCCCCTTTTTTTTCTTCATTTTCATTTTATTTTTTCAGTAGGAGTTGGAGGAGGACCTGGAGCTGAGCCCACAGCAGGGCAGCAAGGCTGCAGGTTGTCACATATCCTTTGGGTGGAGGCTCTTCCCATCTGCTGGCCTGATGGTCCTCAACCACGTGGCCAAGATGGTGATGAGAGCCTTAAACTGGGAGTGACTCAGGGGAGAAGACTCCAGCAAGAGTGAGGAATTGATGGCCTGGGATGGCAGGGAAAGGTGCAAGTGATGTGGACAAAGGAACCCCTGGAGAGAGCAGGGGGATGCAGGGAGCTCTGCTTAGGGACGGACAGAGAGACTGTCTGGATTGTAGGGATGAGGATTAGTGGGCAGAGCAACAGAGCTGGCCTTGTGTAGATCTCTACTATGGATCTCTAGAAAGGCATCATGATGGAATCCCCATGGTTTTCACCAAGACATTGTGACAGCGTCTTTCTCCAAGGTCTCCACCAAGGAATCATGATGGGACCTCCATAGTCCCCACAAAGGCATCATGATAGGGTCTGCCATGGTGTCCAGCAGGGCATGATGATAGGGTCCCCATGGAAACCACCAGGGCTTTGTGATGGCAGTGGTAGCCTGCCCATAAGGCCATTGTGAGTGGGTGGTCCCCATGGTGACCATGTTCTTGTTGGGGGCTAAGGCCCCAGGTTCCCCACTCTGAGGAGAGCAGCTCCAAGCAGCTCTGAAGGGTGGAGGACCTCAGGAAAGGCAGCCATTAAGTAAGCATCTGTCAAGCAGAAGAATGCTCCATACAAACAGTTGGTAAAATTAGGAAACATCGCTGGAGCCCAGCTTGACTAAACAGGGAACTGGCATGTGGCCTTCAAGTCAGTAAGGTAGCATGTGGAAAGGGGAAGAAGGGAGAGGCTGCAAAGGAGGAAGTCAGAAATATTGTCTGGTAAAGTAAGGATGGTTTGGGGAAAGCCAAATCTCCCTGCTCCTGCTTCAGTGACAGGAAAATAATGAAGAAGGAAAATGTGGGCTCATGGCTGAATGGGACTGGGATTCTAGCAAGTGCAGCCCTGCTTGGCTTCAGTCAACCTTCACCAACAAGGTGAAGCCCGAGAAATGTCTAAACGGTGCAAGTGGAGAGGTCACTTTCCTTGCCCTGGCAAGTGTGTGCCCTGGGCAGACCATGGGGTTGCCTGAGCTTGGGGCTTGGTTTGGGGGTTTGGTGTTTGGTAAGACAGGATCAAAGTCCTGTGGGATGAAAGAGTACAAAGTCTGAGCACAGGCTGAGATGAGAGTGAGCCTCAGCTCCATGATAACTGCTGTGGGCTGCTCTTTGGGTAGAAGCGGGATGGAGGACAGTCTGTGGCAGAAGACAGTCTTCCTCCTGGAGGCACCAAAGCAGGCTTGCTGTTCTTCAGTTCCTCAGCAGGGTTTCATGCACTGTGCTACTTAAGAGAGAGATGATAGTCCAGAAAAGAGCAAAGGAGCCCTTAGCACAGATCCCCCTGAGAATCATAGAATCATAGAATGCTTAGGGTTGGAAGGGACCTCTAGAGGTCATCTAGTCCAACACCCCTGCACACGCAGGGTCACCTAGAGCACGTGGCACAGGACTGCATCCAAGCGGGTTTTGAAGATCTCCAGAGAAGGAGACTCCACAACCTCTCTGGGCAGCCTGTTCCAGTGCTCTGGCACCCTCACTGGTAAGAAATTTTTCCTTAAGTTCCTATGGAATTTTTGGTGTTTCAGTTTCCGGCCATTTCCTCTAGTCCTATCAGTGGCCACCACTGAAAAGAGACCATCCCCGTCCTCTGCACTCCCTCCCTTGAGGTACTTATAGACACTGATGAGATCCCCTCTCAGCCTTCTCTTCTCCAGGCTGAACAGGCCCAGCTCCCTCAGCCTCTCCTCATAGGGCAGATGTTCCAGGCCCCTGATCATCCTCGTAGCCCTGTGCTGGACTCTGTCCAGAAGCTCCACATCCCTCTTGTCCTGTGGGGCCCAGAACTGGACACAATACTCCAGATGCGGCCTCACCAGGGCTGAGTAAAGGGGCAGGATCACCTCCCTCGACCTGCTGGAGACGCTCTTCTTAATGCAGCCCAGGATTCCATTGGCCTTCTTGGCCAATGAAGAACTTGATCTAGGGCTCTGCTTCCTGCCTTGCTTCATGGCCATGGTGAAAGTAGTGCAAGAACATGGTGCTGCCAAATTAGAAGAATGAAAATGTATTTCAAATTGTTAAAGACTGCCTGAAGTTTTGGAAAAGGCCATCTTTGTTATTCTTTCAGAATATTCCTACTTATGACTATGATCTGCTTTAGGGGATGGATTCAATTTGATCATGTAGAGAGGCTGGTGCTGCTGGAGATGCCCTGGGCTAGTTCCCTTGTGGTGCTGAAATTTTTGGAGGTGGCTCCTGCAGGCCCTTAGCTTGTCGTTAGGAAAAATAACTGAAATAAAGAAAAAAAAAAAAAAAAAAAAAAGGCTAAGACCTCTTATTTTCCTTCCATTGACTAGAAAGGGAAATGCAGACAACTGCATTTGACAGAGACATCTGCATGAGGCAACTTTCTTTTTCAGGTGCTCATTGTAATCAGTCTAATGTTAAGACACTCCTTTCCAATTAGCTATAGAAGATTTGAAAATTGAAGAAAATTATGAAAAGAATCATGGCTCCTGAGGGGTTTTGCATTTCACTGACCCCTTGGGAGTAGTTGGTGCTGAGTCCATGAACCTCTGATGCTGAGAGGAGAAGAAACTTCTCCAGAAGTTCAAGTCAGAAGCACATCCCCAAGTTTCTTGGAGAGTTAATGGGTCCCACTGTGGTTCATTACCAAGCAAAGCCTCCCCAGGGACTGATTAGAGCAGAGAGTTGGAAGTCATGATTAAACATAGGAAAAATGCAAAGTGCAGGTTCCTCTGATGCCAAGTCAACCCTACATGTGTGTTTTCAAGTAGATTGACCAAAGAGAGGCCCAGTCCCTGAGTAGGGACGTCCTTTCCATCAGGCTTTGCTCAAGGCTTTTGGTTGGAGCAGTGTATAGGTGGGGGTGTTCAAGGTCTAGAGCAGGACACTGATCCAGGACCTCTTGTGTCCCCGGGGGAAAGCAGGCAAGGAGGCCCTGTTGCCAGAAGTAAGAAGTTTCTTCTTCTAGGCCTCAATGGCAGAGACACCAGCCATGGCCAAGAGGACATAGACCTAGCTCTTGAGAAGGTTTTGGCACCGCCCTCAGCTGTCTCTCCCTTGGGCTCTCCTACACTTTCCCATGCCTGTGCCTGTTTCCCTGCAGCCTGTAGACATCAAGCTGCTTCCCCACCTTGTTCTCACCCCAGCATCTCTCCATCTTTTCTCATGTCTCTCTGTCCTTAGTGACTGTTGTTTGAAACACAATGGCATGGTTTGCTCTCAGGTCCCCTCCAGGTGACATGATGCACCACATCATTGTTCTTAAGTGACATTTCTCTTTTCTTCAAGTCAAGTCTGTACCTCAAGCGGCAGTTTGTGGCTCTTTCCCCTTCTCAGTTTCTTTCCTACTACCAGAACAACTTCCATCATCCCTGAAACCACCCTGCAGGCAGTCACAGGCTCCTGCTCTCTTCCCATTAGCTGTAACACTTGAGCAGGCTAAAGAAGCTCATGGCCTTCAGGTTCTGCATGCAGGCCATGTGCTGCCCAGGCCTGAAAAAGCAACCTCACCCCAGCAGAAGGGTCTCGCTCTGGTAATGTCAGCTGCTGATCCACAGGAAAACAACAAAAAACGAATTTTCAGCAGAAACCTTAACTTCTTTGCACTGAACAAGCCCAAACCCTCTCCTCACAACCCTCTCCTCACAGTGGGGCAAGTGATACTCGAGCCCCCAAACACCTTGGGGGCCTGACATTGAACTCACTTCATGTGATCATAGAATCATAGAATGCTTAGGGTTGGAAGGGACCTCTAGAGATCATCTAGTCCAACCCCCCTGCATACGCAGGGACACCTAGAGCACGTGGCACAGGACTGCATCCAAGCGGGTTTTGAAGATCTCCAGAGAAGGAGACTCCACAACCTCTCTGGGCAGCCTGTTCCAGTGCTCTGTCACCCTCACTGTTAAGAAATTTTTCCTTAAGTTCCTACGGAATTTTTGATGTTTCAGTTTCTGGCCATTTCCTCTAGTCCTATCAGTGGCCACCATTGAAAAGAGACCATCCCCGTCCTCTGCACTCCCTCCCTTGAGGTATTTATATACACTGATTAGATCCCCTCTCAGCCTTCTCTTCTCCAGGCTGAACAGGCCCAGCTCCCTCAGCCTCTCCTCATAGGGCAGATGTTCCAGGCCCCTGATCATCCTTGTAGCCCTGCGCTGGACTCTCTCCAGCAGCTCCACATCCCTCTTCTACTGTGGAGCCCAGAACTGGACACAATACTCCAGATGCGGCCTCACCAGGGCTGAGTAGAGGGGCAGGATCACCTCCCTCGACCTGCTAGAGACGCTCTTCTTAATGCAGCCCAGGATTCCATTGGCCTTCTTGGCCACGAGGGCACACTGCTGCCTCATGGTCAACTTATCATCCACCATGACACCCAGGTCCTTCTCTGCAGAGCTGCTTTCCACAAGGTCGGTCCCCATCCTGTACTGGTGTCTGGGGTTATTCCTCCCCAGGTGCAGGACCTTGCACTTGGCCTTGTTGAATTGCATGAGGTTTTTCACCGCCCAGTTGTCCAGTCTGTCCAGGTCCCTCTGGATGGCAGCACAGCCCTCTGGGGTATCGGCTACTCCTCCCAGTTTCATGTCATCAGCAAACTTGCTGAGGGAGCGCTCCGTGCCTTCATCCAGGTCATTGATGAATAAATTGAACAGGACTGGACCAAGGACTGACCCCTGGGGGACCCCACTAGCCACAGGCCTCCAACTAGACTCGTCATTGCTGATCACCACCCTCTGAGCTCTGCCATCCAGCCAGTTCCTAATCCACCTCACTGTCCACTCATCTATCACACATTGCTGAGCTTGCCCGGGAGGATGTTGTGAGGGACGGTGTCAAAAACCTTGGTGAGGAGCACAGGAGGAGAATGGGAAGCATGATGAGATTGACGAGGAGGAGGAGAATCATCATGGGGAGGAGAATGGGAAGGAGAAGGAGGAGGAGGAGAATCAGCATGAGGAGGGGAATGGGAAGGAGAATGGGAAGGAGGATCAGCATGGGAAGGACGAGCAGGAGGATGGGAAGGAGGATGAGGAGGAGAAGGAGGAGGCGGCGGCGGCGGATTTGGGTCCTTGCAGCTCCCCTGCATCTCATGGGCACCACGGGTGGCCCCTGGTGCTGCGCGGCCCTGCTGCTCACCTGGCCTTGCTGCTGCGTGGCCAGCACTGGGGCCACTGTGAGGCGCAGCCCTGGGAAGCATCCGTGTTCCCGTGGCGATAACTGCCCCTCTGGGATGTTCCACTGCTCCGTGGAGGAGGAGGGCAGCGGCAGGGCCAGGGGGGCCGCCGTGAGGAAGGGTCTGCATGTGCTGGACTCCCCCTGGCACTGCTGAGCCTGGCGGCAGAGAGCAGTGCGTGGCCTTGGGCTTGCTGGGTGGGCAAGTCTGGAGTGAGGAGCTGGAGAGCGCAGAGCCCCATGTGGAGTGAGGCTGCAAAGGGCACCCAAGGGAAGGGTGAGGCTGTGTCAACACTCAGGCTTGGCCCACTTGGTGGTTCGGGTGAGGAACAGGGTTGCTCCCAACCAACCTGGGTTCCCGTCCTACAGCCGAACGTTGTCACTCATGCGCATCCGTCCCACAGCCCGGCCCCAACCCTCGGCTTTCCCCAACCCTCCTGCCGCTGCCGGACGGGATTTCCGCCCTTTACAGCCTCTCCCTTCTTCCCCTTTTCCCAGGCTTCCCTATTACCACATTCCTGTTCCCTGGTTAGTCCAGCTGGGCTCCAGAGGGGTTTCCTCATTTTACAAACCATTTGTATGGAGCATTCCACTGCTTGACGGATGCTTAATTAGGGGCTGCCTTTCCTGAGCTTTCGAAACTACTTTCCTTTCTCCCACGATTTTCCCCCAAAAAAATCTCTCTTGGAAGAAGCAAAAAAAAAAAACCAAACAAAACAGAGAAAAAATAACAGGCAGAAGAGCGGATCATCATTGGTCTCCTCCTCGGGCGGTTTTGGGACCGTTTTAGCCGTTTTAGGGACCGCTTCTCGGCCGTTTTTAGGGGCCGGTTCTCGGCTCCTGGCTGCGCAGGCGCCGCCTGATGGCGAAATGGCGGCACTACGCGTGCGCGAGGGGGAGCGCGACGGCGCACCGCGCATGCGCTGTTCTCCGCGCGGGAGGGGGCGCGCGTGGCTCCTGCGCACCGCGCATGCGCTGTTCTCCGTGAGGGAGGGGGGCGCGCGCGGCTCGTGCCGGGGTGGGGGGAAGCCCTCTCGCGGGGTGAGGGGGAGGTGAGAGGGGGGTGGAGAAGATTTTGGGGTGAAAAATAGGGATTTTGGGGAGGCAGGAGGGGCCTGGGAAGGAGGTTTTGGGGGAAACACAGGGATTTGGGGAGGGCTGAAGGATCTGGGGTGGAAATGGGGGCTTGGGGGGGTTGGGGGGTCTCGGGAGGGGCTGGGGGCCTTGGGGGGCCCTGGGGCAGATAGGAGGGACATGGGGGGTCTTGGGGCAAATTGGGGAGATTTGGGGGGAAAGTGGGGCGATAATCGGGGGTCTTGGGACATATGGGGGCTTTTGGGGCAGATAGAGGGGATATCGGGGGTCTTGGGGGGGGGGCTTAGGGGGGCTGGGGGGCGGATTCCGGGACGGGGCGGGGTTTGTTTGGGGGCAAAACGGGGCCGTTTTGGGCAGCACTCAGCAGGGGGGGAGGTGTCAGAGCCCTGAGGAGGCCACTGGGGGCGGGGCCTGTGGCAGGAGACACCTCCTCTCCTGGCAGGGGCACGCCCACAGAAAGGACACGCCCACAGAAAGGACACGCCCCCTTTTCCAACCTCCCCCCCCATTGGCTGCAATGAAGCTGCGGGGGGGGGGTGGTGGAGTTGCTGGGCCCCCCCCACCCCGTGCTGCTGGGGAGCCTCCCCATTGGCTGAACCCCTCCTGCATTGACCCCCCTTGGCCCCCTTGAGCCCCTCTTGGCCCCATTGAGTCTCCCTTGGCCCAGTTGACCCTATAGGGACACTTGGCCCCATTGAGCCCCCCCAGTAGCTCCCCTTGACCCCCCATTGGCCCAGTTGACCCTGTAGGCCTCATTGAGCCCCCCTTGGCCCCATTGACTCCCCTTGGCCCAATTGACCCGCCTGACCCCCTCCCAATAGCCCCCATTGACCCCCTCTTGGCCCAGTTGCCCCTATGGCCCATTGATCCCCCTCTTGGTCCCCCCTTGGCCCCACTGACCCCCCCATTGACCTTTTTCCCCCCCCCCCCCCCAAAGTAGTCCCCATTGGCCCAGTTCCCCCCATGGCCCCCATTAACCCGTCGGCCACCAGCTTCTTCTGCCAAGATGGCGCCCAGGGTCCCCAAGTCCCCCCCAGTTACTGCAAAGACTCCAAAATACCAAGAAACTACCCCAAATACCCCCAGTTTGACCAATATTGGGGCCCAGGGGTGGTGACCATTTGAAGATGTCACTAAATACTCCAAATCTCCACGATTACACCCAAAATGTCCTCACATACCACCACAACCCTCCAAAATAGCCCCCAAACACCCTGAATAACCCCCAAAATGCTCCAAATACCCCCCAGGACGTAGAGGCCATGAGGTTCTCCTGGGAGGATGGGGCCCAGACACCAAAAATACCCCCCAAATATTCCCAAATACCCCAGAATACCCCTAAATACTCCCCAAACACCCCGAAACACCAATTCTCCCCCTAAAATATCCCCAATAGCCCCCCAAAACACACTCAGGATGCGGTGACCGAAAGGTCCTTCGGCAGGAATGGTACCTTGGTACCCCCCAAATACCCCCCAATACCCTCCCAAATGGACAAAATACCCCCAAAATGACCCAAATTCAAAGAATCTCTCCCCAAAATATCTCCCTGGGGATTTGGTGGCCACCAGGTCCTCTTCCAGGGATGTCTCCCTAACTGCCAGCCCCCCAAATCCCCAGGATCCCCCAAAAGACCCCAAAATCATAGAATCATAGAATCATAGAATGCTTAGGGTTGGAAGGGACCTCTAGAGATCATCTAGTCCAACCCCCCTGCACACGCAGGGACACGTAGAGCACGTGGAACAGGACTGCGTCCAAGCAGGTTTTGAAGATCTCCAGAGAAGGAGACTCTACAACCTCTCTGGGCAGCCTGTTCCAGTGCTCTGTCACCCTCACTGTTAAGAATTTTTTCCTTAAGTTCCTATGGAATTTTTGATGTTTCAGTTTCCGGCCATTTCCTCTAGTCCTATCAGTGGCCACCACTGAAAAGAGACCATCCCCGTCCTCTGCACTCCCTCCCTTGAGGTATTTATATACACTGCTCAGGACCCCTCTCAGCCTTCTCTTCTCCAGGCTGAACAGGCCCAGCTCCCTCAGCCTCTCCTCATAGGGCAGATGTTCCAGGCCCCTGATCATCCTTGTAGCCCTGCGCTGGACTCTCTCCAGCAGCTCCACATCCCTCTTCTACTGTGGAGCCCAGAACTGGACACAATACTCCAGATGCGGCCTCACCAGGGCTGAGTAGAGGGGCAGGATCACCTCCCTCGACCTGCTAGAGACGCTCTTCTTAATGCAGCCCAGGATTCCATTGGCCTTCTTGGCCACGAGGGCACACTGCTGCCTCATGGTCAACTTATCATCCACCATGACACCCAGGTCCTTCTCTGCAGAGCTGCTTTCCACAAGGTCGGTCCCCATCCTGTACTGGTGTCTGGGGTTATTCCTCCCCAGGTGCAGGACCTTGCACTTGGCCTTGTTGAATTGCATGAGGTTTTTCACCGCCCAGTTGTCCAGTGTGTCCAGGTCCCTCTGGATGGCAGCGCAGCCCTCTGGGTATCGGCTACTCCTCCCAGTTTCGTGTCATCAGCAAACTTGCTGAGGGAGCACTCTGTGCCTTCATCCAGGTGATTGATGAATAAATTGAACAGGACTGGACCAAGGACTGACCCCTGGGGGACCCCGCTAGCTACAGGCCTCCAACTAGACTCTGCACCGCTGATCACCACTCTCTGGGCCCTGCCATCCAGCCAGTTCCTAATCCATCTCACTGTCCACTCATCTATCCCATACTTCCGGAGCTTGCCCAGGAGGATGTTGTGAGGGATGGTGTCAAAAGCCTTGGTGAAGTCGAGATAGACGACATCCACCGCTCTCCCCTCGTCTATCCAGCCGGTCATTTCATCATAGAAGGCTATCAGGTTAGTCAGGCAAGATTTCCCCTTGGTGAATCCATGCTGATTACTCTTGAGCACCTTCTTGTCCTCCGTGTGCCTGGAGACAACGGCCAGTATGAGCCGTTCCATCACTTTTCTGGGGACGGAGGTGAGGCTGACTGGCCTGTAGTTGCCTGGGTCCTCCTTCTTGCCTTTTTTGAAGACTGGCGTGACATTGGCCTTCTTCCAGTCTTCCGGCACCTCCCCCGTTCTCCAGGATCTTTCAAAGATGATGGAGGTTCAAGACAGCCATAGTGTCTGCTGGCAGAGCAAAATACCGATGAGAACACTAGTGTGCAGGAAAACCCCTCTGAGGCTAGCTGTGCGGTGATTGCTGGGCAGTGCTGGCAGCAGTGCAGCTGCAGTGTGACGGGGGTGGTGGCCGTGGGCAGCAGGAGCTCTGGGCTGTGTTCCCAGTGGGCCTTTCCTTTCCAATGAATCCATCTTGTTGGTGCTATGAACATCAGTCTGGCATTCCTTGGGGATGGGCCTTGGTCACCCAAAACAGGGCTGTATACTGAGCAGTTCTTAGGGCCTGGGTGTGTCCAGAAGGAGTAAGGTAAAAATGACAATTCCTTAATGTTCTTTACTAGGGAAGATGAATGAGATTCAGCCTCTAAGGTGAAGGGCTGTTGTGCAGCGCATGTGTTTTCCTTCTTCACTGCAGCCACTGTGATGGGGCACCACTAAGTCTCTTCTAATCTGTCATGTCCTAGGGGCACAATGACCATCAGTGGTACCTTCTTCTGGGAACTGGCTCCCTTCTCTCCTTGTGCTGCCATCCTGCCTCATGGTCATGCGAATTAGCCAGGAGCCTTTCTTTAATTTCAGCAGGAAGGAAATATTGCTGTACATCCTTGCCCATGATGCTGTGGAGTGCCAGGAATTTCTCCCACAGGAGGAATGCATCGACCTCCTTTATGGGTTTCCAGAGGGTTAAAGAAGACAGCCCTGTAGCACTGTCTTGCTGGAAGACCTTCCAGATGCAGACACTCTCTTTTGTTTTCTCCTGCTGAAGATCTCTGCTAGTGACTGTGTTGCTCTTCTGTTGCTGCCTAGGTCTTAAGGGATATGTGCTCCTGCGGTATGATCGCATAGCATATTACACCAGCTTCCCTTCCAAAGTAGCGCTGAAGTGCGTACTAGAGACCATGAACCAGCTCTCCTGTTGTCTTCAGAGTGGGACTAACGTTGCCCTTGTTCTGAGGGACATTGGCATCCTAGTCATTGAAGACAAAGTTGTGAAAATGAAATTTTACCGAAGTCTTCTGGAAAGAATGAATGAGTCCGATGAGGTGATAACAGCTCTTCTTGGGGTAAGTTCTGCATTTCTGCAGTGCTAGCTCTTACTTTTTTGCAGCCCTAACCAAGCCCAAGTGAATGGATTTCTCCTGGGCTGCCACAGCATGTCTGGGCATGGGGTCACTCCTGAACTAGAGGAATGCCAGATTCCTGCACAGTGACCCCTCCTGCCCTTCCCTGCACTGCTGGGGGTGTCAGACATCTCTGCCAGCTCTCTGGTGATCTCAGCCCTCTCTCTCTGAGGATAGAAGATGTCAGTGTTTTTCATCCCTCCTGTGTGGCAGGGGGTCATGGTACCTTTGATTGCCCTTGGTGCTGTTGGAAGGAGCGGTTTGCTGTAATTCCCTGTCCTTCTGCTGTGACACCAGGCAACTGCAGCTTGTGGATGAGCTGCCAGCATTCCTGAGGTTGCCTGAGCACATCCTCTTCAGTGGTACTAGGGCCAGAGGAGCTGGCAGGACTTACCCCACTGTAAGCAGCCTGTAGCCCAGACCAGCTCCTCACTTTGTCTTTTTTTTTCCTCCCCTAGTCCTTGCACCCTATCAGGCCATTCTCTAGGCCAGCGACTTTTCTTCTGCCCTTTCTTTGTGGGTTTTTTGTTTGTTTGTTTGCTATTTTGTTTTGTTTTGTTTTGCTTTTTATTTTGCAGTGAGTACCGCTCCAGGACCCTCAGCTATGATTCTACTGAATGCAGGGTCTGCTGTCACCAGTGGGAGCATTGGCTGCCCTTGTGAGCAGCAAGACCATTTTCTTAGCAGAATCTCATGTGTCCCTCTTCTTTGCAGATGCCGCAGATGAAGGGTACAGTCATCTCGGAGAACACAAGACCTGTTTCACTGACCCATTCAGGATCTGTGATGGCCTTTCCAAAGTGAGTGATGCTCTGCAGAGTCCTGCGCTATCGTGCCTATTCTGCATATTCTGCTCTCGGAAAGGATGGCCTTCAGCGGGGCTCTGATGTGTGTCTTGGTTCCCATAGTCAGCATATGCTGCAAAGGAAATGTGGAGTCCTTCCGTCAGAACACTGTCCTTTTGCTGTTGGCAGGCAGGAGCTGGAGACTTTTCCCAGCCAGCCGCTGGTGAGACCTCCAGCTGGGAGACCTCCCACTGGGAGAGGACCAGTTCTGAAACATCGAAGGCTGAGAGCTCTCACCGTGGAAGAAGAAAAGCCTGCTTTGGAAGAGGAGAAGGAAAAGGCTGTTGAGAAAGGTACTGGAGCAGTTGAATCCTGGTTTGGCGGTTGCGCCTTCTCCTTCTCTCCTCCTTGGTGTCGGCTGTTGAAGCCAAGGTTCCAATGGGATGTGTGAGATGTCATGAGGCACTACGTGTGCTGCCTGTCAGCCCTGATGGCAAATGTCAAGTGACTCCTGAGGAAGGAAGAGCTCAGGCCAGCCCAGCACTCCTACACGCAGTTTCTCCCTCTGAGTTAAGCTTTTCCCACCGGACTCCATGCACCACTCAAACTGCTCTTCCATTTGAGGAGGTCAGGAGGAAGAAAGACAGAGTTCAGGATAATTTCTGGGAATCATCCATTCTGCTCCAGGCAGAATGGTAATGGGAAGAGTGCCCTATCTCCTGACCTATCCCACGGAACCCAAGTAAGCTGCTCAGGATGGTCAGGAGGGTGATAATGGGCACCAAGACTTCACTGGATTTCCGAAACAAGCTGCTCTGCCCTTTCCATATGAGTTTCTTCTACAGATTCCCTAAGCACTGCCTTTGGGTTGACTGTGTCACCGGAGGCAACACAGGCCTCTGAGACCTGTAGAGGGATCCCAGGATCTGTTCCTCTCTTGTGGAGAAGTTATTGCCCCAAAGAGACTCTCTTAGGACAGCAACCCATCCCCACAAGTCAGCCTTTTCATAACATGGCCACGATAGAGCAGAAACAAAGCCCCATGCCAAGAAATGATGTTGCAGAGAGAAAAAGCAAAGAATTGAATAGGAGTCAATGTGAAGGACAGGTCACAAATTACCTAGGAGGCCTGGATTTAAAGATCTCCTATTGAGGCCTCACAGTTCCATCCCAGCAGGGAGCAGATCTTCACGTCACTCCTGTCCCAATGCTTACTGTGGTTCAGTTCTGAAGTGTTTTTTTTTTTTTTTTTTTTTTTTTTTTCCCCTCCTGCTTGCAGAAAAGCTTCCAGCCAGGAGCTACCTCTTACAGGAGCCCCAACCACCCCTCAAAATGGTGCCTCAAAATAGTGTGAATGTGGGAGAAGCAAAGGAGGAGAAAGAGGAGGAGAAGAAGCATCCTGGAAGGTGAGTGACTTGGGGCGATGGACATGGAGAAGTGTCCATAGGGCTGACAGCCTAAGGCCTTTTTGTGAAGTTGAGGAAAATTCTGTGTTCTTGCAAGGCCTCTGAAAGTGGAGAGGTCTGTGTTGGGCTTACCCCACTAAGGGAGCTCTTCCCATGAGGCCAGTGAGTCTGTAGTGACGCAGGATTAAACACAGAGGAGCTCTTTCTTTGCCTTAGCAGCAGCTAAAGCACTTTGCAGGACAGGGTCTAATGGTGTGTCTTGGAGTATTTCCTTGTAGGTGACCCTGTTCTCTCACATGCTGCATGGAGACCAAGCCTCAAAGTGGGCACTTGGAGCTTTCCTCTGGGCATGTGGTGTACCCCTGGGTGTTTTGGAGAGGGGGGATTGTTTTCTTCATTGATGTCACTGCATCCAGGCAAGCCTGGAGCTTCTCCTGCAGAGCTGCCTTCTGCTGCAGAAGCAGGTGCCCAGCATGTGAGCAAGGGCTGGAGATCGAGCTCCCCCTGTGCTCCTGTGACTCCTTGTTTTGTGTATTTGCAGTGTTCTCCCACCTATCCCAAGGGCTGGCAGGCAGGTGGTGCCACAAGGTGAGAGGAGACCATCAGCTGCAACTGGTCCACCAGCTGCAAGGACAGGGAATGAAGTCCCTCAGGAGGTAGAAGAGGTAAGTGCTCCTGATGTATGAGGTGCTTCTTGTGCCAGCCTGAATTATGAAAAAGCATCAGCATATGGGCAGCAACTGTACAAGAAACCTCCAAAGTGTTCCTTTGAACCCTCACTTCCTGTGCCAGGGCTTTGCTTTCAAATAGACCCCTTGTGCTCTGCTTTTTTAATACATCTGCGTTTTCCATGCACACCTCAAAAGTTCCTATTGGGGCCTGTTTCTGGCGGAAATGTCACTGCTGCTTCTTCCTGGGCTGGAGACAGAGATTTTCTGTTCAGCTCTGTGATTATTTAGATGACTGGTCAGAACAGAAAAGGGAGGTTAAATCTTGCTAGGATTCTCTGAGAGGCTCAATGGTGCTGACAGGCTGTGTCAAGGGCGCGGTCAGAGGAGAATGTGGGGAATGGTGTTCACTGCATGGAATAACAGACCTGCTGTCCCTGTCCTTCCCCTCCCCCCCTAGCAGGAGTGCTTTGTCCATTCCCTGTGTTTTGGGGGATGCCTTCACCGGTGCTCCCCTGCAGGGGCTTGTCTATTAGGCAGGAACTGGTCTCCTGCCCAGTGAGGCTCTTGATCCTTGCCCTTGCCGAAAGCCCTGCAGTGTTACTACCCATTCTCCTGTGTTCCCCTGCAGCTTCTCTTCTGTCAAATGAGGGGCTGCTGTACAGAACAGCAAAGACTGTTTCAGAGCTTCTGAAAGTCAGTAGCTTGTATGAAGGGTGGAAGTCTTGGCTGCCTGTGAGCAACAAGACAATTTTCTTGGCAGCATCTCACATGTGTCCCTCTCCTTTTCAGCTGTCAGCGAAGAAAGACTCAGTGCTGTCAGACACTCAGAGAGCTGTCTCTGTCATCAACCTTCCAAAGTGAGTATGTTTGTTTGCTGGCTGATCATGTGTGCATCCTCTTAGTATGTTTTGGGTTGTGTTGCATTGCCAGGGCTTGTGAAGGCACTCTGGAAGTGATTTGGGAGTAACTCCTTCCAGTGGTTGGAAACCAGTGAACTCCAGGCTTTGTTCAGGCTCTGCAGAGCTCCGTGCAGGGGCTTCTGGAGAGCTCTGTGCTGGCTCCCAGCTTGTGGAGGGTTTGTTCCCTTAGCGACCTGGAGGCTGGAGGCCGTTCTTTCCAGGTGCAGCAATGCATGTGTAGGAGCGACAGCCAGGGGTGTGCAGGGCAAGACTGGGATTTGAAATGGTGGTGGCAAGTGGGAGGAAAGGAAAGGAGGCCAGTCTGTCCCACCTGGACAGCAGCGTGGAGAGCAGCTGGGAGCTGATCTCCAGAGGTAGCCTGGGTCATATGCCTGGGAAAGCTTCAAAAAAACTTTCTTCTAGGATAGGGACTGGAAGCCCTGGAGCAACCTGGGGAGGAAGTTTATGTGCTGGAGCCCTGTGCTGGGTCACTGCACTTCCCAGAACAGTCCTGCAGGATCGGGGCTATCTGCACATTCTGCTCTCGGAAAAGATGGCCTTCAGAGTGGCTCTGACATGTGTCTCTGCCCCCATAGTTAGCAAATGCCGCAAAGGAAATGTGGAGTCCTTGCTTCAGAACACTGTCCTTTTGCTGTTTGCAGGCTGGGGCTGGAAACTTCTTCCCACCAACCACTGGTGAGACCTCCACCTGGGAGACCTCCCACTGGGAGAGGTCCAGTTCTTCCACACCGACGGCTGAGAGGTGCCACCGTGGGTGAAGGAAAGCCTCTTTTG
This sequence comes from Tinamus guttatus, assembly GCF_059628265.1. Lineage (NCBI taxonomy): Eukaryota > Metazoa > Chordata > Aves > Tinamiformes > Tinamidae > Tinamus > Tinamus guttatus. The sequence goes on along the minus strand of NW_028289008.1, from coordinate 1,288,851 downwards.
GAAGAGGAGAAGAGAAAGACTGTTGAGAAAGGTAATGGAGCAGATGAATTCTGGTGGGGGATTGTGCCTTCTCTTTCTCTCCTCCTTAGTGTCATGCGTTGCAGCCAAGGCTCCAGTGCCATGTGTCAGATGCCATCAGGCACTAGATGTGCTCTAGGGACACAGGCGACACAGGACAGTGAGACCTGTAGAGGGATCCCAGCATGCGTTCCCTGCTTGTGGAGAAGTTATTGCCCCAAAGAGGCTCTCTTAAGACACTAACACATCACTGCAAGCCTCCCTTTTCATGGTGTGGACATGATAGAGCAGAAGCAAAGCCCCATGTCAAGAAATGATGTTGCAAAGAGAAAAAGGAAGAGTTGGGCAGGAGCCAATGTGAAGACAGGTCACAGACTGCCTAGGAGACCTGGCTTTAAAGGTCTGCAATTGAGGTTTCGCAGTTCCATCCCAGCATGAAGTAGATCTGTACGTCACTCCTGTCCCAGTGGTGACTGTGATTCTGCTCTGAAGTGTTTTCCTGTCTCCTGCTTGCAGAAGAGCTTCCTGCCAGGCATTGCCTCTTACGGGAGCCCCATCCATCCCTCGAAGTAGCATCAGGGAAACTGGGAGAAGGAAAGGAGGAGAAAGCAGAGGGGACAAAGCCTCCTGGGAGGTGAGTAGCTTGGGGAAGTGGATGTAGGGGACTGTTTCTAAGGCTTGGGGCCTAAGGTCCTTCTATGAGGCTGAGGAAAATTCTGTGTTCTTGCAAGGCCTCTGAAGGAGGAGAGTGTGTGTGTCCAGGGCTTGCCCCTTGCCCACCAAGGGAACTCTTCCCATGAGGCCAGTGAGTCTGTAGTGACACAGGATTAAAAACAGAGGAGCTTTTCTTTGCCTTAGCAGCAGCTAAAGCACTTTGTAGGACAGGGTCTAATGGTGTGTCTTGGAGTGTTTCCTTGTAGGTGACCCTGTTCTCTCCATGTTGCATGGAGAGGAAGCCTCAAAGTGGGCACTTGGAGCTTTCCTCTGGGCATGTGGTGTACCCCTGGGTGTTTTGGAGAGGGGGGATTGTTTTCTCCATTGATGTCACTGCATCCAGGCAAGCCTGGATCTTCTCCTGCAGAGCTGCCTTCTGCTGCAGAAGCAGGTGCCCAGCATGTGAGCAAGGGCTGGAGATCCAGCTCTCCCTGTGCTCCTGTGACTCCTTGTTTTCTGTATTTGCAGTGTGCTCCCACGTATACCAAGGGTCTGCACACAGGCTGCAGCACAACGTGGGATGAGAACTTCCTTTGCAACCCGACCACGAGCTGCAGGGCCATGGAATGAAGTCCCTCAGGAGGTAGAAGAGGTAGGTGCTCCTGATGTGAGGTGCTTCTTGTGCCAGCCTGAATTATGAAAAAGCATCAGCCGATGGGCAGTAGCTGTACAAGGCCCCTCCAGTGTGTTCATTTGAGCTCACACTGCCTCTGCCATGAGCTTGCTTTCAAAGACATGGCTTGTGGTCTGCTTTCACAATGCATCTGTAGCTTCTGCATGCTGAGAGCAGCTGAGTGGGGAAGTGGGGCACAGACCTGATGGATGTTTTCTTACAGGTCCAGAAGAAAGTACCAGTTCTTCCGGCAGTGTCTGTACACTACTTGGAAGAGACAAGGGTGTGTCCGTGACGTACTCCTTGTCTGGCCTAAAGGAGGAGGCCTGAGCAAAAGGGGACTGAATGGAAAGGGTGCGTATGTGCCAGCTCCAGGAAAAGCCTGGGACCGCTGAGTAGCAGAGGTCCTACAGAAGGTCAGACCTGCCAATCCCAGAGGCACTGGGTTGGACAGAGCACTCTGAGGGTTCTCACAACATGGGATCAATCTGGGTTCCACTTGTACATTAAGCACCTCTCTCTAGCCCCAAACAAATGCCAAGCGCTCTTTTGGAGGGTGCAAATGGGACCAGGGAGGAGAAGCTGGGGGAGGACAGAAGCAGAGGGGTCTCTGACAGAGTGAGAGATGCCAGTGCTGCTGTGGCCTCATTTTACCATGAAAAGTCACGCCGGCCTTGGTTGAGACTTCCCTTCCACTCAAGTGGTAGCTCTTGACTGCTCAGCACAGGCTGCAGCTTTGGGACCTACAAGTCCTGAAGAGCTGAGCACAAAGGGTCCCCTCGGGGTTTGCCTGCACCTTTTCCAACTGCTCCCTGAAGGTGGTGCCCAGAGCCAGGACCACCCCCAGTCTGGCCCCCAGCAGGCTCAGCCCCAGGCTGATGTGCTACAAGGGGGTCTTGTTTGGACACAGGGGCCTGTGTGAAAGGATAGTGAGCGGGGAGATGCCATCAGAAGCACATCCAAGCATACATGTCCTAAGCTAGTGTGCAGCATTTCTCTGCCTTTGTCCCTGTGCATCACGCGGCCTCTTTCTTTCTCTCTGTCCTGAGCGCTGGCAAGATGAGCAAGAAGAACAAACAGTGACTGTCCATGATGCCTGGACACAGGAAGCTTTATTCTCTTGAATTAAAACATATACCCCAACTGGTGTGTACCCTTTCTCAGTGGGGTTGGAGGGGAATAACCCCACTGAGTTAGTTCAAAGGGCCAGAAGAGAAATCTCACAAGCTGGAGAGTTGGGGTCAGGAGGGTACATGGCAACAAATTCTAGCTGAGTGCGGATGCGTCACCTCTGTGGTGATAAAGGTGACCTGGCAGTCTGTCTGGACCCGCCAAGCCTCTGCCAGGGCACCAGTGACGGCAGCGCTGCTGCCAAAGAGCCCGCGCAGCCACCAAGGAGCCTCTGCTCCACGGGAGCCCCGAGCCGCTCCTCGGCCCTGCTCACGCCTCCTTTTCCCTTGCAGGCCAAGCTCCCCTTCACCCTGGCTGCTGCCAGGAAGCGCTGGGCCGGAGGACTCCGGCCCTACAAGACTTGATGGATTTTTCTCTATTCAATCTTACAGTAGTATTTTGTTGTTGTTGATAGTGTTGATATTGTTGTTGATATTCTTGTTTTACTGTTATTGATATTCTTTTTGTTATTGTTATTCTCGTTATTGTTATTCTTTTTTGTTGTTGTTTAAATATATATTCCTGTATCATTGCTTAAGTGTTGCGTCTTGTTTCCAAGCGAGCTCAGGCACAAAAATCATCCCCACTGCAGGTTTGTGTGTGTGTAGCCCCAAGATTTCAGACCCTAGGGACAAGAGAGGGCCAGCAAAAAGCCCATCTAGGACTTCCCTTCACACGTGGCCCTGGGGGTGCCACAGTCCCTTTCCTATCTTCTTCTTTCACTTCTTCTTTTTTTTTCTCTTTTTTATCCTTTTATTTTCCTTCTTTTTTATTCCCTTCTGTTCTTTATCTTCTTTTTCTTCTTTGTTTATTCTTTCTGCTTTTTTTCCTGTTTCTGTTTCATTTCTTTCTTTTTCTTTTTTGTTTCTATTTCTTTTTCTCTTTTTCTTTTCCTGTGTCTGTTTCTGTTTTTGCTTCATTGTTATCTCTGTTTCTCTTTTTCTTTTCCTTTTTCCTTTTTTTTTGTATTTTCCCCTTCATTTTCTTATTTTTCCTTTCACTGTTTAGTTTCCTTTTTTCCCCCCATCCTTTTCCTTTCCTTTTCCTTTTATTTATTCTTATTCTTTTTTTCTCCTTCTTTATTTTTCCTTTATTTCCTCCAAAGTGTATCTGTGGGAGAAAATTGTGGCAGAGAAAAAGAGTGTAGGACATCACTGAGCCAAAGAGCATTGCTACACGGGCAGCAGGGACTGCAGCTCTGCTCAACACTCAGGCGCTCCCCTTCTAAATGCCTGCACTCAAGCAGTGCCAGGAGAGGACAAGCTCATCCTCAGGAGAGCAGGCATTGCTCTCTGGAAATGAAGGGAGCCTCCAAGGCCAGGTCTACAAAGCGACAATGGTTCTTTTGTAGCAATGTGTATCCATTCCAATGCCAGCCTATGGGATTTCTTGCTCCCTTCCGCAGTTGGGAGTGAGTGTATGGTGCTGGGCAAAACGGGACAAGTGAGGAGGAAGACAAGGAGGTTGTTGGCAGATGAGCTGGAAGGCAGCACTGCCAGGCCCAGTGGGAGTCGCGCGGCACACGGGGAGCAGCTGAGTGCGCCCAACAGCCTGGCTCATTGTGGCCAATGACCACCTGCAGGGACCAGCCCTCACACACATACTCACCCCAGTCCTGCTTCACTGCTATAGCCCTCTCTTCAGCTTCCCCCAAAGAAGATGCCCTGGATCTACTGCATCTCTGCATGGCTCTTGCTCAGGGAGACAGGCCAAGAGGGCAGCCTCAGATCCTGAAGGAACCACAAGTGTCCCACGGTCCTGCAGTGCAGGCACTTCATGGGGCAGGGTGCACTCCAGGATGGGGAAAGGTCTCCCCAGTATGGACCCAGCAACAACCCTTGGTGTCTCAGCCCACCACAGCCCTCGTGCTTGGGCAGCCACCCCCAGCAACCTGCCCCTGCTGAGTCCTGTGAAAGTCCAATGTTGGACGAGTGCTGGAAATGGCCAAAGTGAGAGACCAATCCGTGACAAATGCCCTGCGGCCTCTTCACAGTCAGGCCATGCAACCAAGGACACCCAGCTCAGCAAACGTCCTTTTCCTCTCCGGACCCTCTCCAGCCCAGCCCAGCCCCTCTCCAGCTCTCCCCACCTGCCCTGCCCTCTCCCAGCCCACCCAGCAGAGCAGACCAGGCTGGGGGTGGCCCCACAGCAGTGCCCCCCGCAGGGCACTCACCCCACAGCCCCAGCCCCACTGTGGGCACAGCAGCTCCAGGGGACAGGGCTGTGTGTGTGAGGTGCCCCATCAGGCTCCAAGTTGGAACTGGCCCCCCCCCCCCCCCCCCCCCCCCCCCCCCCCCCCCCAGTGGCATACGGACACAGAGGACAGTGACACTCTGTGCCTCTTGTTCCTGTATCCCAGAGCTTCCCTACCCCAGGCTGCCTGCAGCCCCCATGCCAGCCCCTCTCTCCAGCACAGCACAAGGCTCCCTGCCCTGGGGCTCTGCTGGCACCTCCTGCTACCAAGGACACAGCAGCCAGCCCCTAGCTGACATGCACAGAAACATATTTCTTTTCCCCATTTATTCCTCCTTCTAAGAGCACAATTGCTCTTTTTCCCCTTCCCCAAGGATATCCCTGCTCCCTGGAAAACCCTTCCCCAGGTTAATTCCTTAGTTACGGTCTGCCTGGAAGGTCCTGGAGCCTCCCTGGTGCACCCTGTAGGACCCCGAGATGCTGGTGCTGCTCTGCAGAGTGAGTGGGCTGTGGTGCTCTGGGGTCAAAGGGTGACTCTGCAGTTGTTGTGTTCATGGTTGGACACAGACCCAGCTGGACAGGCATCATTGTACCTGAGAACACCGTATCAAGGGGCTTCTATCTGTGAATGATGCTCTGAGCAACCACAGGGCATATAAAATGGCTCAGGCTGTGTTCATGTGTCCCTAGATCCAGACCATGACTTCAGGTATAAGCTATCATGGGCGGCTCTTGAAGCTCCTTTCCCTGTGCCTGCAAGGTCCCCAATGTGGTCATAGGCCACCATACGGGGGACAGTCCCAGGCAGATACTACTTGGCCATTCATCACTATCAGGAGCACCCAGCACTCACAAGTGAGAACTGAATCCAGTCCTTATTCCCTAACATATCCCCCCAGGAGATCATTGCCTTGGACCCATGAAAAGCCCCAGAAAAGCAACAAGCATCTTTCAGGGTGAAAGTCCTGGAGCAAGTTCTTGGCACTAGCTTTGGAAGAAGAGGCCAATCCACAAGATGCAATGAAAACATACCCTTTAATTAGCGGTACGACAGCTCTGACACAATGATAGACTCAGGCCTCTGAGCTCTGAGTCAGAAAGACAAGGTTAACACTTCTGGAGAAGTGGGATGAATTCAGTGCACAAACTTCATTATTAAAGCAAGAATGCCAAAATCACTGGAGTTGTCTGAGAGAAATTAGATATCACTTGAGTAGAAGGATGGGCAGCTTATTGCTGCTGAAATATTACCAATTGAATCATTTTTTTCAGTGCATCCCTGAGGTCCTTGTTCCTCATGCTGTAGATGAGAGGGTTCAGTGCTGGAGGCAGAACTGAGTACAGAACAGCTACAATCAGATCCAGAGCTGGGGCGGAGATGGAGGAGGGCTTCAGGTAGGCAAACACTGCTGTGCTGACAACCATACAGACCACGGCCAGGTGTGGGAGGCACATGGAAAAGGCTTTGTGTTGGCCCTCCTCAGAGGGGATCCTCAGCACAGCTCCGAAGATCTGCACGTAGGACACCACAATGAAAGTAAAACACCCAAAGAATAAACAGGCACTAACACCAATGAGCCCAATTTCCCTGAGGTAGGAGTGTGAGCAGGAGAGCTTGAGGATCTGGGGGATCTCACAGAAGAACTGCTCCACCACATTGCCTTGGCACAGTGGCAGGGAAAATGTGTTCCCAGTGTGCAAGAAAGTATAGAGAAAATTAGATGCCCAGGCAGCTGTGGCCATTTTGACACAAGCTCTGCTGTCCATGAGGACACCATAGTGTAGGGGTCTGCAGATGGCAACGTAGCGGTCATAGGCCATGACTGTGAGGAGAGAATACTCTGCTGAAATGAAAAAGGTAAAAGTTAAGACCTGTGCAGCACATCCCCAGTAGGAAATGGCCCTGGTGTCCCAGAAGGAATTGGCCATGGATTTGGGGACAGTGGTGGAGATGCAGCCAACATCGAGGAGGGAGAGGTTGAGGAGGAAGAAGTACATGGGGGTGTGGAGGCGGTGGTCGCAGGCTATGGCTGTGATGATGAGGCCATTGCCAAGGAGGGCAGCCAGGTAGATGGCCAGGAAGAGCGAGAAGTGCAAGAGCTGCAGCTCCCGTGTGTCTGCAAATGGCAGGAGGAGGAACTCGTTGAGGGAGCTGCTGTTGGACATTTGCTGCTTTGCAGCATAGGGGCAATATCTGAGGAAGAAAAGACATGGACAAGTTAGAGAAAACTTCTCTGAGCAAAACTTTCTCTTATCCTTGCCCAAACACACACTCATTGCCTCCCCCCACCATTTTAGCAGGACCATATTTGAGCTCCATGGCTTCAGCTCTTGGCCTTGATGCTGGGGGAGCAGAGCTGGCCTCTCCATCTGCCTTGGTCCCAATTGCCCTGTGCTCTCACCTTGGAGGTGTAGGATGCTTGCACTCATGTTACCCCTCAATTAAATGACACCATGGAGAGCAGAGGATTCCTTTACATCACGTCCACAAGCACTCTTTTGGCAGGGATGTCAGGCAAGTTTCCACCTTCCCCTTGGAGCCAGCAACACCCTGGGCTCTTGCCAGCTGCCCACATCCACCTCCCTGCAGCGATTCTGTGACCTCAGATTCCAGGAGGCTTCTCCCTGGGGCACCCAGACAGCACCTGCTGTAACGGGGGAGCTGAGCTCTTCCGGAGGGCAGCTTGCAGCCCAGACAGGCACCCAGGGAGATGGCAGGACGTCCTGAGGATGGGGTGTCCTGATGAGAGAGGTGGCTCATTCCAAGCTCCTCCAACCGCACTGCCCTGAGCCCCACAGCTTAGAGGGCACTTGGGCACCTCACAGTCCAGGACCCATCTGCATGGCAGGACCCACAGGGCCAGTGTCTGACCTGCATCAGAAACCCCCTGCCCACAGAGTCCAAGGGAAGGAGAAGGGCAGCGTGGGCAGGTGGGATCGTGGAGTAACACCATGATAGCTGTGCCGAGGGAGGCAGGGCCTGGCAGGGACAGAGGGGCACTCAGATGTGTCTCCTCTCCTGGACATCTGGCTGCTCTGGGACAACTCCTGCCCTGGCCCCCATGTCCTGGAGTGCAGAGGGCTGTGCTGGTGGGAAGGGGCGCTGCAGGAGGCACTTTCCTCTCACCCTCTCACCATGATTCCATTGCCTGGAGCCATCCCTGCAGGAGCTGCTTCTCTGTCCCCACGTCTCTGCCCTGTCCATGTTCCAGACCCCATCGCACCCGCTGGGTGCTCAGCTCTGCCCTGTAGACATCTGCCAGGAGCAGGACCCTGCCCAGGGCACCTCCGTGTTTGCAGGCGCAAAAGAGCAGGTGAGACAAACCTTGCTGAGGCCGGGGAGGGTATGCTGGCTGTGTCTGCAGGCAGAGGGGTGGGCGAAGGCAGCCGTGATGCCTCTGAATGTGTGGCTGGGAGTCCCTGCTCTAAGGCACGACCAGCTCCAAACAGGAAAAGCTGGGAGAGCCGCCCTGACAAATCCAATCAGTTGCTGAAGGCTCCAGGTTCAGAAGATCCCTCCAGGAACCGCAGCAGTGTAGCCCTGCAGCCAGAGACTTACCGTGTCAAGGGCTGGGGAGGTTTCTGCCTGCAGTGAGCTCAGCCGCCCTCCCATTCCCAACTGTCCCTCACTTAGGAGTGACTCATCCCAGCCTGGTGCCCGCAGGCAGTGCCCTGAGTCTTGGTGCTCCTTTATGAGGAGCTGCTCCTGGGCAGAGCTGTCTCTCTGCAGCGCCTGCTAGGTTGCCATGGGCTCCCGCAGTCCCAGGAGCCAGGCCCAGCTCCGGAGCAGGGACCCAGCTGCAGATGGGACATTTTCTGTCCCCTGTGCAGCCTCCAGGCAGTTCTGGGGCTCCAGGGCTGACAGTTCCTACAAGGCAGCAAGGTCATCCCTGGCAAAGGTCCACTGATGTAAAGAGAGAGAGTCCGTGGAACGAATCCAGCATGCAGCTGGCCTCATCACAGGATGGTTGTCTAGGAGAGTGGACATGTCCTGCTGTTGAAGCCTCTGCTTCCATCCCATAAGAACTCAGAACACTTGCACAGGGGCAAGAAGGGAGTTAACACCCTCATGCTTCAGGAGGTGATTTAGGGCAGTTCAGCAGTACAGCTAATGCCCATTGAGAAGCTCCAGGAGCGCAGGAGGATTCAGTTTGCTCTTGTGCACTCCACAAACTCAGAGGAGGATTCCCTTTGTCCAGCTGCTGGGGTGCACAAAACGGCTGCCTGTATGGGAGCTGGTTTTCTGAGCTCCCACTGCAGTCACTGGGAGAAGTGAATCAGCTGTGCACACACACTCGCCCCTTTGGACTTTTTCCAAGGGGGAGGCAGTCCACGTTGGACAGAGCTGCTCCAAGACAAGTGCAATTGTCCACTTGTTCTGACAGAGCAATGAGGAGATCCATGCCCATTGCAAAGACCTTGCATGATTCTGTGCAGACACTTGATTTCATGCAAGGAAAACAGGTCTACTTAGCCGTGCCAGATGCCTGAGGTGTCCAGCAAAACCGCCACATTCCCAGCATATTTAAGCGGGAACCAACAGGAAAATCAGGCCCTTTGAATTAGTTGGCAACCACCTAGGACACCTGGGTTTCATACATGCTCCCCGAAAGTTGAGTGCCACCACTGCCTTCAAGAAAAGTTCCCCTTGGAGACAGATAACAACTCCCCTCCTCTGGTTAGCCATGCTACTACTAATGCAGCCCCACAGGCATCTGGCATTATTCACATGACCATGCACCACTGCCTCATATGGCATCCCTCGTAGCACCAAGGCCCTTCCCCTCAGCCCTGTCCTCAGTTCCTCAAGTTTCTATCTGTCCTGACAGAGAAGGTTATATTCTTCTCCACACTATGGTACTGCCAGGAGCTTTACTTGGTAGTGGGAGACAGTATGAATAGGCAAAACAACCCAAAAAATCCTCAGTTTAGAGAATTTCAGACTGGACATAAGGATGAAGAAATGACACCTGAAGGCTGGTGCTGTGGTGCAACAGGACACCCAGGAGGAGTCAAGGATCATCCCATGGCTTTGGGAAGGAACAGCCGGTGGGGATGCAGAGACGACAGTGAAGGGAAGGAGATCCCGTGTGAGAGCAAAGTGGGGAAGCAGGGTGGGTGTCTACAGGCTGCATGGACACGGCTGCAGGCATGAGACAGCACAGGACAGGCTCTGCTGGAGACAGACAAAGGCACTGCCAAGGCTCAAAGACACCAGAGCAGGTCAGCATCTTCTTGGCTATGGCTGTTGTCTCTGCCACCAAGGCCTGTCAGGAGACACTGGGCCTCAGTGTCCCTCTTGCTGACACCCCAAAAGGTGTCATATCATTGTCCTGCACTGAGCACTGCACACCCCCACCCACACACTGTCCCCAAGAGGACCTGGAAAACATGTAGGAGAAAGGATCTCCTTTTCCAGAAGCTCAGTGGCCGAGCTTGGACATTTCAACTGATAAAACACCTCAAGGGTTAATGTGGCATCAGAGCCACCTGCACGTTTCCTCTGCCTACCTGTTATCAGCGATGACAATTTTCTGCTCTAATCAGCCCCTGGAGACACTTTACTGCTAACAAGTATCAGTGGGACCCATTAAAACTCAACAAAATGTTGGGGGTTGATCTTGATTTGAATTCTCCTCTCAGTAACTGAGGTTCATGGATTCAGCATGAAATACACCATGGGGCTCACTAAAATGCAAAAAGCTCTCACAAACCATGTCTCTGCCTCCAATTTTTGTCTAGGCTTGCATGACTAATTGGAGAGGTTTGGGGAGCATAGCTGAAAGGTGGAGACATCAATAATATACAAGTATTTCTGATTTTACAGGTTTTTATTGTTACTATTAACATCCAGCTTTCAGAGTAATCGACAGCAATATTCTGGAATTGCAATCAATCCAGAATGACTTCCAGTGAAGTCTGGACATCTAGAAGGACCGGTGTCCCAGACCTCAAGCACTGTATGAACACTCTTCCTTCCCTCCCCAACCTGCCATTTCTCACATCAGCCACCTGGGACTTCCATCACTCTTGTTAGAAGCTTCTCTGTTCTACTGAAATCAGCAACTGAAAGTTAGAGCTCATCTGCTGCAACTGCCAACTGCTTTCCTTAGAGAGTTCCTTAGAGAACTAGCTACAAATGAACACAGGATTTTTCTTAACTGCAAAGAAACAGAAATAAAGCATGAAATAATTTCATAAATAATAATTGTGCTCTTCGAGTTTAGGCTAAGTCCAACATGTCAACAATGAGATTCCCTTGCTACAAGGAACAGCCTTCTTGAAAGACAGAGCAACTTTTAAACTCCTTGAAGTGCAAACCAGCAGCTGGGTCCCGGAGTGAACAAAGAGTAACAGGGGGAGTCACAATACTGCAGTTCTACAATGGCCAACTCATGGCCTGTAAAGATAGTGTTAGTAATTGTCAGTTAAAGCAGGACATGTGGGAATGGGAGAGCCATACAGCTCCTGGGGGTCCTGGGTCATGATGTGGACCATGCTGCTTTTGGAGATCCCAGATCTGCCTGCGCTTCTCTACAAAAGTAGGGAAAAGGCCCTGATGCAAGACCCTAGAGAAGAAGGATTTTCCTGGCTGCTGAGAGCAACACAAAGAAGGACTTGGGGCTGTCAAAGGAAACTCAATCCCCCAACACCAAAAGCACTGGACACTCCTGGACCCTTAAGATGGGAGCAGGAGCGGGCAGGGGAAACAGCCACATCCCAGACTTCCTCCATCAGGCCTTCAGCTCTGCAGCTTCTCATGACTTCAGGGGAGCTCCCTAAACCAATACTTCCCATGACCCTAGTGCATCGAGCAGACTGAGCAGACACAGAGGAGACAGGAGAGAGAACGGATAGAGACCCCGGGGTCCAGAATGGGCCTTCCTGTGCCAAAGATGGGATGCTAGAGGCTGAATAGGCAACCAAAAGAAAGGAGGAAAGGCGTGCTTTGCTTTTCAGTGTCTGGAATGCGACATCTCTGAAAGCTTCAAGAGGAATGCAGTCTCCCTTCTTCAAGATTTGCTCCAGGACTTTGCAAACACTACAGGAAGAGGAATGTTGGTTATTAGAAGCTTCAGCAGTAGAGGAGTGGGGAGATGGTCATTTCACCAACTTGTGAACAAGTCAAAATTCAGCTCCTGAGGCATGGCAGTGCCTTACAGGCTCCATACAGGAGCCTGGACAGAGGAATGCAGTGTGTGGGCCTGTCCTGAGACACCCAGGGTCAAAAGTGTGGGAGATGCAGGGTGCCAGGACTCTACAGGTCCTAAAGACAGGCAGGTACCAAGAACTATACCCAGGGGAGAAACACTACTTGGAGGTGTAATGGCAAACCCCAAAGCATAAGAAAGGTGCAAAAGAGAAATAGCTTTCCTCAGGGTCAGATGAAAGAAAGCTGGGCAAAATTCACAGGATTTGGAGAAACTTTCTCAGATTTTCTACCTGGCCTGACCCATGGTTTTGGAGCCTGTCAGGAACCAATGTCCCATCTCAAGCCCTCTGGAGGGAAGACATGTATTAAGAATATGTTTGCTCTTTTCTGACATATCATCTCTATCTTACCACAGATCAAGAAACCTTCCTGAGGGCTTTTAAAAGTGAAGAGCCTGTAGACCCTTTTTCAGAAGAGTAGATTCCTTGAAGTTGCAGCAGGGGATCCTGCTGAAGGCAGGTCCCAGCAGGCAGGTCCTTGGGGCCTTTTCCAGTGAACTTTGGGTTATCTCGGAGGATGGAGATCTGAGAATCTCTCTGGATCCTGTGCCAGAGTTTGGCCATGCTCATAGAGAAAAAGATTGGTTCTTAACATCTAAGAAGCATTTCCCATTGTTCATTTCTTTTTCTCTCACTATTGCCTCACATGCCATTTGTGTGACCCTCCAAGAAAATCCAACTGCTCTGTGCCCTCCACAAGGGAGATTTGCACAGCATGAAGATCCTCCTTGGACTTCTCTGGTCTACGCTGAACAAACCTTGCTCTCCCAGCATCTCCTTTTCTGCTGCACACTCCAGCCCCTGGCCATCTTCTTGTCCCTGTGCTGGACTCCCTCTCACTTGTTAGTGCCTGTGCAGAACTGGAGAGACCAAATGGGATCTGGTTACAGGCATGGTCCCCACTGTGTCAAAGACAGAGGTAGAATGTGTCAGTGGCCCTCCTGGTTGTGTTCTCCCAAATACAAATCCAGGATCGTGGGCAAAATATGGCACAAGGACCCGGAGAGGTTCTCAGGTATCCTCCTATCCTCAGAGATAATATAAACTTCTCTGGAAAAGGCCTAAAGACAACACCTCTACTGGGAACTGTCTTCAGCAGGGTGTTGGATCCCTACCTCCAGATGGCTCCCTAAAAGCAGGCTCAAGGAATCTGCTATTCTGAGACTCTTTCCAAAGGGACCTGTGGATTTCAAGCTGCTGCCTCCACCACTGACCAAGAACAGGTATCACAGAGCCATCCATCACCCTGAGAGGCCTGATTCTTGTGAGGGGGCATCTCTCTGTCTGCAAGTGTCTGCATATCCACAAAGTGCAGAAATGGCTCTGACTGCTTTGTTTAACTACCAGTTTGTATGAGGGATCACAATGGATTAGGGTCTGCGATGGGAAGATGTAATGAGGGTCCAGCTTCAATAGAAAGCGTTTAAAGGAGTGAGAAGATAACTTACTCCATCAGAGTGACTCAAATCCCAAAGACTCAGTTAATCATCAAGACGATCAGAAACTGCAAGCCTGAACATCAGCTGACAGAAACCACCAAACTGTGAGAACCCCTGGGTCACACCAGGATGCTCCAAGGAGAGAACAGGGTAACCAACAGTCCTCCACACCACTACCTGCACACCTAAAGAGAGGGTCCTCAGCCTACACCTGCCTCTGCATCAAGGACACACTGGGCTAAGCACCACAGTTCTGGCACCATCCTTGTTTTTCCCAGTGCACAAGGCCCAGGTCTGGCCTCAGGCAAGCAGTGGCCGTGCTCTGGAATTACCTGGTGGGGAACACCAGCATCTCGCTTGGCTTTTTGAAGGGCAGGCAAATCAAGAGACATGGACTCTTCCAGTCTCTTCCTGCACTCCAGAGACATCACAGCACCCCCAGCAGCCCCCGAGGGTTCCCTGGCAGCAGCTTCCCTGCAAGTTATTGCCACTGTCTCTAATCCCTCCATCACTATGTCCGCCAGTCTCCTGGCCACATCTTCCGTATCGATGGCATTGGTCTTGCACCTGGCAGAAGCTCTGCAAGGCTTTTCTGGAGCAGGCAGCTTCTTTTTCCCTGTAGATCCTGGTGTTTTACATGCAGGAGCCTCCAGGCCTCCATGTGCCTGGCTGGCTGCCCTGGCAGTGCGCGGTGGTTTGGGAGGCAGATGTGGCACCTCCGCTCTTAGCCCAGCTCTGCTGGGCAGGGTCTCCCTGAGCCTCACAGGAGTCATCTTGAGAAGGGCAGCGGTCAGGCAGGGCCTTTGCCAGCCTCACTGCTCAGCTCTGTACCTTTGCGATGACCTGATCAACATCTTCAAAGCCCTGGGGGTCAGACAGCAAAGGCCGCCTGTCCTTTTGTGGGGACGAAGTCAGGGTTCGCCTTCGTCGCCTCGCTGTGTGCGGCTCCTGCTTGCCCACATGCGGGAAGAAGGAGGCACCTGATGGAGAGGGTCGTGTTGCTACAAGCAGCCCCTGAGACACAGGAAGCCCCAGCCCCATGTCACAGGGAAGCTTATGGTCGAGAACAGCCCTACACGTGGTCCAAAGAGGCTCTCTGGCCCTTCTCACAGGGCTCCCAGGATCCATATGGGCCTTGGCACATCCCGGTCATGCTTTGTGTTCGAGAAAATCCCCACAACCAGGAAGAAGCAGCCCCTGGACGGAGAAGGTCACACCTGGCTGGCTTGAACCCCCATGCTTGTGCTCTCCATGCAGCTCCCATCCCTGCTGTCAGCCTCCCCCTCCAGCCCCAGCACTCACCTTCCTTGTGCACTTGCGCCTGGTAGGAGGCCCATTGCTGGGCTGGGAGCAAGCGTTCGCCTGCCTCTCCTTCTCCATCTCCAGGGCACTCGCTGCACCTGGGGACTTGCTGCTCTGGGGACCAACGTTAGCTGCTCCTTCTGCTGGAGCTGCTGTCCTCAGAGTGCGACCCCGAGGGTGGTGCTCTGGCCCAACACTGCCTTGGTTGCCATGGGCATCGCCCCATCACAATGGCCTTGGGGACATGATGCCACCCCCATCACAAAGCCCTGGCCGTTGCCATAGAGACTCCAAGGGGTACGTCCTGGTGGTGGCCAAGGGCACCCACAACTCATCTCAGTGCCTTAGTGGTCAGCAAGGGGAGGCCCTTTGGGTCCCTGTGCCATAGTTTGGCCATCCTCATGGATTTTTATTTGGGAGAGCACGGCCAGCGGGGCCACATGCGTGTTCTACCGCTCTTTTTGGCACAGTGGACACCATGCCTCTATACCGGATCCCACTTGGGCTCTCCAGTTCTGCAAGGAAACAAGCAAACGGGAGGGAGTTCAGCACAGGGACAACAAGTTGGTCAGGGGCTGGAGCATGGGGCAGGTAAGGAGGGGCTGGAAGAGGGATGTTTGTTCAGCCTAGACCAGAGAAGGCCAGGAGAGATCTTCATGCTGTGCACAAATACCTTGTGGAGGGCACAGAGCAGCAGGATTTTCTTGGAAAGCCACATTAATTGCATGGGAGACAGCAGGGAAAAGATGGACAATGGAAAATCTGCAGCGTATGAAGGATTCACAGACTTCGGTGTTGTGAAACCAAAGACCTTTAAGTTAAACGCAACTTATAGAGCTCCTGACCCCAGAGACAGCCCCCATCCTGCCTGGCAGCACGTGGAACCCAGAAACCCCACAAACCAATCAACCAGATGATCATGCACGAGGCCGTCCAAGGATCTTCTTGATCATGCACTGACCATGGGGCTGCAGCTCCCGCCTTTCCTGCTCATCCCCCCACCTGCCCACAAGACATTCTTTGCTACTGACCTTAGGCTGACCTCCACATCTCCCCCTTCCTTATTTAGTTTTTATTTGAGCGGTAATCACTTGATTGATTGATCAATCAATTAATCATTGCACACATGATAACATACAAGGTACACAATTAACAACAAGCAAAATACAATTAACTCAATAATCAAAAACTTTAAAATTTGCGTCTTCCAAAGCCCAAACTGTCTTAACCAAGAAAATACTCCTATTAAACATGTTTGAAAGGGATTGTCTGGTGTTGACATGGCTAACGTTACCCATACGTTTCTTGGCTGTTTGACCCAGCCTGGGACAAAGGCTGCACAGCTGCTGAAGAAAGCCAGGGTCGTATACATTGCAAAGGGACCCATCTTAGTTTCCCATCTGTCAAAACACAAGCATAACCCCTTCCCCAAGTTACTAAGTCTTTTGGACCTTCCCACTTCCCTGTAACTAGATCTTTTGTGGTAACTTGGGATCTTGGCTGTAAATATTCTGACCGTTGGCCAAAGTGTTGAGTAACTCAGCTCTCACCTGCTATGTTACGATTTAAAAACTTAAATACATATAAAGCTTTATCCAATCTTTCTTGGGGGCCATCTCTCTGAGCTCCCACTCTCTGTTTAATTAACATATTTTTTAGGGTCTGGTGCGAGTGTTCAATAACTGCCTGCCCAGTAGGAGAATGAGGAATATTGAAGATATGTTGAATGCCCCATTGTTTAAGGAAGTCCTGGGTTTGCATAGCACCATACGCAGGCCCATTGTCTGTTTTTATCGTTTTTGGAACACCCATGACCACAAAACGTCTTAACCAGTGCTTACACACATCCCGACTTTTCTCCCCAGTATGTGACCATGTGTGAGTAATAAAGCAGGGATTGGCTCAGTGATTTAACAAAGTCCATAAATTTCACAATTGGGCCATCAGCAAAGGATTGGCAACCTCTCAAAGCGTAGCTCCCTCCAAGCGCTTCAACAGGCCTTCGACATTTAAGGAATCTGTTCCAACATTAAGATTTAGAGTTGTGAATTTTTAAAAAGCCATGGTTGCAGCTACCAGTCCACCAGCTGTGTGGAGCCTGGTACTTTGGCTTGAACCTCAGTTTGCCACTCTGCGTCCACTGACATTTTCCAGGCAATGGCAGCCTTTTTAGTTTGTCCTGATCCATCTGTGAAGACAGTAATACCTGAAAGGGGAGTTTGCTGCCAAAGAGACCTTGTTAATAAGGAAATGTTAGGAAGTTCTGACCACAACCTATGCAGGGGATAGTGAATGTTCATCTGTCCTGCAAAGTCTGCTAAAGCCACCTGCATGGGTAAATGTTCTGCTAATAACCATTGCAAATTTTCCTTTGTTGCAGGAAGATAAATGAATCTTGGATCGCTGCTGTTTAACATTCTTAAGTGCATTCTTGCTTTCTGAATTAACTGTGCATATTCGTCTGTCGCGGTGATAATTTCTTTTTGACTGTCCATGAGGTAAAAAGATCCACTCCAGCACTCGAACTGGATCTGTCAATGACCCATACAGCGCATGAATAAGCGAGCTGGAGCTGGCTTGCCTCCACCTCTCGGCCTTTGGGGGAGTTTTTCTTGAAATGGCCATTCTCTCCACATTGAAAACACTTCCCTGCCTCTTCCTTTTAAGGCGGGATTTGGTTTTTCTCAGTGAAATGCACCGCCGACACATATATGACCGGCATAGCTGTTAATATTTCTAAGTTCCCCCTCTGAACTGCCTCTCTGCTAAACATTTCCCAGTGATTCGACCCTCGATCCCCTTTTGTAACCTTGTTACGTGGGTCTGGGGCTGTAAATCAGGTTCCTTCTCCGGGTCCCTGGGGCCTGGGTCGAACGGATGGTCGCACGGAGGATCAGCTGCCCCAGCGTACGGTGGTGCTGACGGTGCTGCTGCACGTGGCTGATTGCTTTTGTCCCCGTGAAGATCCCAGGCCATTTTTAAGGCGACCATGATCTGCCACCAGGTGCTCACATGTTTTACTACGGCTGTATCACCATCCACCATCGCCTCCTTAAGGCGCTTTCCGAGTTCTTCCTACACCTCTCGCTGGAGTATGCCTTCCTTCGGGAAAGTAGGTACCTTCTCCCGAATCCACTCTAGTAGAGTGACTAAATCCTTCCTGGAAACCTGTCGGTTCTCTTCATGCACCATGTGCTGCAGCGCGTCCAGGCTGCATTTCTGCCCTTGAGACATTCCGCCTCCCGTGATTCCCAGGCTGCTGTCCTCTAATTAGGCGATGGGTGCACACCGGAGTTCTTCCTGCTCCGTTCCTGGTTCGGCTGGGCTATGCTGCCGGGTTCGGGCTTTGTGAGCTTCCCCTGTGTTCTTGCGCCAGCTTTGGGTGCCATTTGCAGTGTCTGAAGCAATCATGGTCTTCAGTGTTGTGAAACCAAAGACCTTTATTTAAACACAATTTATAGAGCTTCTGACCCCGGAGACAGCCCCCGCCCTGCCTGGCAGCACGTTAAGCCCCAAACACAACCGACCCATCAACCAGATGATCACGCGCTGATCACACGTGAGGCTGTCCAGTGAGTTCCTTGATCATGTGCTGGTCAGGTGGCTGCAGCTCCCGCCTCTCCTGCTCAGCCCCGCATCTGCTGAGGGGACATTCTTTGCTACTGACCTTAGGTTGACCTCCACAGGTGGTGACTTGTGTCTGGGGCCAGGGCACTGCTCTTTCCTAGACCCTTTCCTGGGAAAGCACTGCAGGAGCAAGCACACCCTGGAGAACAACCTTGTCCATGTTCCTGGGACCAATGACAGGGTCCCTTCTGTGTGAGAACGTGACATGCCAGCAGCAGGGCCATGGCTGCCCTTCGTACTCGGAGGTCCTTTCTGCCTGAGTAGCTGATAGACTCAAACTTGTGACTCTGAGGACACCTATTGCTCTGGATAGGCCAGAGGGGACTCTTAGCTCCCACAGGCTGTTGTGATGTTACCTCAGTGTCCAGTGGAGACCAGGCAGAAAAGGCCCATGGTTTGGATGTTGGTTGTGTTGGCCTTTCTGCCTTGGGACCTGGTAGGCCAGCAGCAGGCCCATGGCCTGAATGTTGTTAGTGAGGTCACTGCTGTGCCAGTCCCTGATAGGCCAGCAGCAGGGACATGGCCTGGATATTAATAGTGGGGTCACTGCTGTGCCTGATCCTGATAGGCCAAAAGCAGAGATATGGCTCTGATGGTGACAGTGAGGTCACATCCTTCACTGTAGACCTGATGCCATCAGGAAGCTCTGGGTTGCTGAGGTTTCTTGTGACGTCATCTCTGTCCCTGCTGCTGATAGGCCAGAGCCAGCTGAAGGTTCCAGGGCACATTGTGAGGTCACTCCTGCCCCATGCGGGATTGTCCAGCAGCAGGACCAGCCCCAGCCAAGGGCCTGTGAGGTCCCGTCAGTGTGAGCAGTTGATCAGAGGACAGGACTGTGACGTGGACTGTGCGGACGCATCTGTCTGCAAGGAGGACAGGCCAGAAATGCGCTGGCTGTGCAGGGCTGTCCCCAGAGCGAGTCCTGGAGATGGAGAAGGAGCAGCAGGCGAATGGCTGCTCCTCGTCCATGGACGGGATCCCTGGAGCGCAGGAGCACACGAGGGAGGTGAGCGATGGGGCTGGAGGGAGAGGTGGGCGGCAGGAGGGATGGGACCTGCACAGAGAGCACGAGGATGGTGGGGAAGGAGATCTGGGGCAAGATAGCCAGGCAGGAGCTTCTCCAGTGAGGGGACACGTATTCCTGGCCATGGGCATTTCCTCTCACACAAAGCAGCCCAACGGGTACTCTCTCCTGTAGCTGACACTGGTTCAGGAAGAACAAGGTGCCACTGAAGATGTCCATGGGCCTTGACAGCCTTTGATGCAGCCACCCAGAGGTCCTCATTAGCCCATTACCTGTTCATGTCATGTGGTGGGATAAAGAGTAGTTCAGGGGAGGAGAGCTAGAAGGGTTTGAGAGGGCAGGGCCTGGAGCAGAGACGTGGCGGGGCCGGGGTGCCTCCCATTTATGCAGCACCCTGGATGTAGACGGGATGGGCTTTCCCTACAGACAGTGCTGGAATGTCTGTGTTTGGGTACAGGACAGAAACGCAGGATGCCCTGGGGCACTTGCCCAGCAGTCACTGCAAGGGACATGGTTTTCCTGCAGGTGCCCTACTGTATCTGCTAGAGACGTGTGGTTGTGCTGGACACCCCAGACATCAGACAAGGCCCTGCCAGCACTTTTCTGTGACACCAAATCAGGACTCTGCATTGAATTACAAGAGCTGTTGGTTAATCCTGCAATCTTCCCATACCTCAGTTTCATGGGGAGTGTCGCTGTTGTCGTAGTTGGCATCTGGGGTCATTTCAGATGGCCAAGACGGCCAATTCCCTAACTCGTGCTGTAGGATCATGCAGGTCTCCTAGTAGCTCCGTCAGAGCAAGCAGACACAGGCACATGCCTTGGACCTCCTTAGTCTCTTCTGCTGTCACCAGGTGTTTTTGTGGGAACTGCTGACTCTCACCCTGCATCTCCAGTGACTGTGGTGGAGCTTTGACAAGGAGCTCGTGGGCAGATCTCTGTGCTCTGCTCACTTCACTTTTGGCAAGGGCAATCCCGCCGTTGCTGTATTTGTGGAGTTTAGAGGAGGGATCCGAATACAAGTTCAGATCCAGGCCTAGACAGGTACTGCCCAGATTGATATTTCTGAATCAGCACCTGGACCATATGTCAATGAACTCCCCACTTGTTCACTCCTCGGTCTTCTGTCTAGTTAAGGAATGTGAAATGAGGCTTCCAGAGTGGGGTATTTCCAACTTTCATAGATAGTCATCCTTTGATGCAATAAATTGTCATGTTGAAATAATCTATCTCCAATCATTAGCAAAGGACAACAGGTGATTATTTTAGTTTATTGAAGTGAACTTTTCCCAGGAGTAGGGGGCACGGGGGACAGAGAAATTGGTGAGTTCAGCTGGGCCTCTGCTCCTGAGCGGGACCAGGCTCCTGGGACGGAGGCAGCTCGTGGCAGCCTGGCAGCACTGCCCAGAGACAGCCGAGTGCAGGAGCAGCTCCTGTGCCAAGAGCAGCAGGGCTGCGGGCACTGCCTGCTGCTGCGGACAGCAGAGGAGAGAAGGCAGCAAGAGGGGAACGGCAGTGTGAAGCGGGAGGACAGACCAGAGCTCACTGTGGAAGAAGTCCTCACAAAGCCTTGCATGGTAAGTCTTTGGCTGCAGGGCATAGCAAGAGGAGGAGATGATTCCGAGCAGGGATTCCCTGATGCACCTTGGCAGGGTGCTCCTTTCTTCCAGAGATAGCTGCAGGGATGTGAAGCTGGGTATGAACACGGGTCTACCCAGGTTTCTTAGAGCAGCATCTGTGTGCCCTAGGAGTCACCCAGGGCAGTGACTCTGCTCCTGCAAGGGTCAGTGCTGCCCAGAGAAGCTCTGAGTGACAGGGTTGCCCCCAGCCGGGCAGGATCATCCTCCTGTTGAGAGGGTGCTGTCTGGGTGAAGTCTGCTCACTGCTCTAGTTCATTCTCAGGATGTGTCTGAAGGGTCTTTCCAAGAGCAATTTCAAGAGAAGGGCTATTTCCAAGGGCAGGAGCTTTTCACCTGCTGGTTGCACTTTCAATTTTCTCCCTAATTGCAGCAGAGAGAAAATCTGTTCTGTCAAGGACCTGGGACTCCCATCCTTCACTCTCAGAGATCAGTAGGTCTGTGAGAATGCTCACAGAACCCCTTCAACCCACCTTAGCCTGCAGCCAGCATCAGCATCACTTTTGTGGAATTTATTTTACTTGCTCCTTACAAACTACCTGCACAGAGATGCCCTTGCACAGTGCTCTGTTCCCAGAGGTTTTTGCAGAATAGAACTGAGTATACAAAAGGTGTCATATGATCTATGAACATAGACTCCAAAGAAATGTTGGGACAGCGAAAGATGCCAGCAGGGACTGCTATGGGCAGCAGAGATGGACAGGGAAGGAGAGGGAAGTGTCCATCACGATGGGAGGATGGATTTGGGGAAGTCATGGTCAGTCCCTCCATTGCAGACACCGTCCTCTGAGCAAGCCCTCCAAGTCTCCTCCGCCACCCAGCAGCCTCTCTGCCCCAACAGCCTTGGGGTCTGGGCCATGAATCCTGCCCTTTGTGTCCAGACCTCGGGAGAGGACAGGGACATCCCTCCTGCTATGGATATTTTTCCTGCCTGCTGACAGAGGGACTCGAGTGCCTTGCCTGCAATGTCACCATCTGGCAGGTGACATGTCCTGCTGGGTGAGGTGAAGGTGTTCCTGAGTGCCCCTCTGCCTCTGTCTCCTTGCCTGAGTTGGCATTAGGGTCATGGTGTTGTTGCTCCTTCTTGCCCCTCCTCTCTGTGCTGCTCTTGTTCTTCTCTTGGGCTCCCTGGGGTTGGTGGGTTTTCAGTGCTAGTTTGGACACCTGCCCTGCAAGCTGTGGAAGAGAGGAATATGCGTGGGAGTGAGATGTCCCCAGCCCCCCTCTAACTTGTGCAGCTCCAGGAAATGCCATCCATGGGGTTAGGAATGGAGCTGACTCTCCCTTATGCAGAGCCCATCTTCAGTGCACCTTCATCTGACCATTTCTCTGTCATATTCTGCTAGACTTTGAGATGTCCTCAGGGGAGAGTCATTGCTGCCCCCAGCTGTCTCTGTTGATGTCCAAGACACCTGTGAGAGTGTGGAAAGAGTGTTTGGCAACTGTTCATGGGCAGCTGAAAAATAGCCCCATGTGTCCTTGGCTACAAGTGGAACGTGGAGAATTCCTTCAGGTGCTGGGAGAAAGGGAGAGAAGTTGGAGATCTGTGAGTCTGAAATTGGGCTTGTCTGCTCCTAGCAGGGGTGGGAATCTTTTTAGGGAAACACACAGAGTGATCATCATGCAGCTCAAAGAGGTGTGGGCACACGACAACTGGAATGTAGGCAAATAGGCAGATGATCTGTCCTCACTCTGCACAAGGTGACTATGAATCCACTTCTCACAGGATTCCCAGTAGAAATGCTGAGAATTTTGCCTTTGAGGAGCACTCCCCAGGGGCAAGTGCGGCAACTCAAAGAAAATAACAAATCCCCTCCAAAATCCCCAAACTGTGCTCTCAACACCCATTTTTTAGAAGAGGTGGTGTAGATGCTGAAAATCCCTTCTACATGCCCAGAGGATTTCACCTGAAAAACTGTGAATCTCAGAGCTCCCTGTTGTCCCCTTCCCACTACTGCAGAGCAGGACAGATGTCTGTGAAGCCCACAGGAAGATGTTCCTGCTCCTCATATCACACATTCAGTCACCCCAAACTGGAGCTCAAGCAAGGAGCTGCACAAAGATCCCCTCGGTAAAGAGATGCAATTTGGGAGGTGGATTAGAACTGGAATATTGGCCTTTTTACTGGAAAAAAACCTTTGTAACGTCAATATCTTTTCTTCTTTGAACAGTCCACAAAGCCTGGAGGCAGAAAAATGTCCAACAGCAGCTCCTTCAATGAGTTCCTCCTCCTGCCATTCGCAGACACGCAGGAGCTGCAGCTCTTGCACTTCTCGCTCTTCCTGGCCATCTACCTGGCTGCCCTCCTGGCCAACGGACTCATCATCACAGCCGTAGCCTGCGACCACCGCCTCCACACCCCCATGTACTTCTTCCTCCTCAACCTCTCCCTCCTTGACCTTGGCTCCATCTCCACAACTGTCCCCAAATCCATGCACAATTCCCTGTGGGACACCAGGGCCATTTCCTACTTAGGATGTGCTGCACAGGTCTTTATGTTTACCTTTTTCATGTCAGCAGAGTATTATCTCCTCACTGTCATAGCCTATGACCGCTACGTTGCCATCTGCAGACCCCTGCACTATGAAACTCTCCTGGGCAGCAGAGCTTGTGTCAAAATGGCAGCAGCTGCCTGGGCCAGTGGCTTTCTCTATGCTCTCCTGCACACTGGGAACACATTTTCCATTCCGCTCTGCCAAGGCAATGAGGTGGAGCAGTTCTTCTGTGAGATCCCCCAGATCCTCAAGCTCTCCTGCTCACACTCCTACCTCAGGGAAGTTGGGCTTCTTGTGGTTAGTACCTGCTTAGTCTTTGGGTGTTTCATTTTCATCGTGGTGTCCTACGTGCAGATCTTCAGAGCTGTGCTGAGGATCCCCTCTGAGCAGGGCCAGCACAAAGCCTTTTCCATGTGCCTCCCACACTTGGCCCTGGTATCTCTCTCTGTCAGCGCTGCATTTTTTGCCTACCTGAAGCCCCCCTCCTTCTCCTCGCCAGCTCTGGATCTGGTGCTGGCTGTTCTCTATTCAGTTCTACCTCCAGCAGTGAACCCCCTCATCTACAGCATGAGGAACAAGGAGCTCAAGGATGCCATTAGGAAAGTGATTTCATGGACGTTTTTCAGCAGTGGTAAAATTGCCATTTCTCTCCATAATTACTCTTTCTGTATCCCAACCAGATTGAGCACTGTTTCTTCATGTTATTTTTATTATGGCTTTCATTAGTAGTAATAATGGTTGCCATGTTGTTACACAAATTCTTGGTTTCATGGTATTTATTCTGAGACTGCTCTGTCTCACCTAGTCCATTAAATTGTGATGAATGCTGGATCAGGACAGGCTCCCTCACTGGCTCCTATGTGATAGAAAAGGTTCTGCCCAGTGCACTGCCTGAAGGCTTGACTTCCTTCAAAGCTGGTGTCAATAATATGCCCAAGAAACTGCACACCAGAAGGGCCTTCTGAGCTGCTTGCTCCATGGGTTCAGCATCAAAAACTCATCATCTTGTAATGATCTCTACAGAGATCAAGGGGTGGATTTGGGAAGCACTTATCAGTGTCCAGGAATAGCGTAGATGTTGAATGATGCTGCATTTACATGGCCAGAGCTATGCCACATGTTAAAGCACAGTGTGAGATTCCTGTCTTTCTGAAAGGGAAGCTGGAGATGCCAGGAGAGCAGTGAGTGGAGCCTCACAAGGGGAGAGATCCTCCAAGGTGGAGGCACCTAAAGGTAACACACTAAACCCAGGTATTTGGGGGCAAGGCAGACCTCAGGATCTAGAGGTGCACCTGGACACAGCCAGTACCCTCAGAAATGTCTGTAGTTCCTCCCAGCACCTGACAAATCTGTAGACTCCTGGGGGGAATCGCGGCCACAAACCCCCTTTGGTTGAGTCTGCTTCCCTCCCGGAGCAGAACAGCAGCCGTGGAGACATCTCCTGATCCCTGTGTGCTCAACTGCCCATTTACTCTGTGAAGCAGCACTGTGAGCTCAGGATCTTGTGGGAAGAACAGGGAAGGGAATGGTGGGAACAGGCAACGGAATCAGAGGAGGGATTGTCTGAAATGACAAGGAAGGGGAACTGAACATGAAAGGGTCTTGGAGAGAAGAATGCTGACATTGACTCCAAGACAATGCTGGTGCACCACAGCAAACTCCAAGACAATACTCAGGGTGTGGATGCACTACAGCGAGCGCCTGGTGCAGAGCCAGACAACCCTGCTGCGCTGGCCCACCCCATGACCTGGGGGGCAGATGAAGAAGGATCAATGCTGTCCATCCTCTTAGCTCATAGTGGCATCAACCCTCCTGAAGGGTGGCACCAAATATAAGGCTGAGACCCCTTTCAGAGACCTGCACTGAAGGAAGCAGGACCCAGGAGCTACATCACTTTGCTGCTGTCTCTGAGGACCTGCCCCCAGCACACATCCCTGAGACAATCTCCCGCACTCTGCCTGCTGCCCATTGCTCCAGAGGTCACATTCCAAGAAGGTCCATGCCGAGATGGAGGACTGTGCGTGCAGCTGTGAGCCCTGGGAGGATGAGCCCTCCCCTGGCTCCTCTGCAGGGCTGGCAGGGAGCATTCAGTGATGATGCTGGAGCTGTCTACTGGGCCAGTAGACCATCCTTCTGCCATGGGGACCTTCAAGTGGGGTCTGTCAGAAGAAAGATTGAGCCCAGACTACTTTTCTATTGTTTTGGAAGGAAGAGAGAGGTGAAACCAGCCTCAGAAACTCCTCCCAGCCCCAGCCCCAGCCCCTCACAGCAGCCATTCCCAGCACTGCCCATTCCCCATGGTCCCGGGAGGGCTCCTGTTTGGATGTGCCCAGCTCTGTGTGCCTGCCGGGCACAGCACATGTGTGTGGGGGGAATGGCCACCCTGCCTGGACTCTCTGTGGGCCCAGAGCCCGGCAGAGCTCTCAGCACGGCCTTCTGCCCAGCCCAGGGGGACAGGAGCAGGAGTGCACAGGGGCTGGGGGCTGGTGGGAGACCGCCGGGCAGGCAGTGCTAGGGGAAGGGGCACTG
This sequence comes from Tinamus guttatus, assembly GCF_059628265.1. Taxonomy (NCBI): domain Eukaryota; kingdom Metazoa; phylum Chordata; class Aves; order Tinamiformes; family Tinamidae; genus Tinamus; species Tinamus guttatus. The sequence continues at coordinate 1,262,878 of NW_028289008.1, read as the reverse complement.
AGGGCTCTCAGCAACCCTGCTGAGCAGATGTTTCCCTGCCTCTGCTCACACCGGGTGCTGGACGGTGCCTGCACAGGGGCCACGTGCAGGGCAGCAGAGCTGGGTCAGGGCAGGAATGGGGTAGATGGGAGCCAGGACACTCCAGAAGCTCCTGTCATTGTGGAAGGGGACTCAGTGCTGCTAGTGGGGCTGGGGGGTCTCTCAGGGGCCACAGCCAGCGGCACCACCTGCCAGGTCTCCCAGACCCAAAGCAGATGGTAGGTGCCAAGCTCTGCAGCTCCCAGTGTTCCCTCTCTTGTGTCACCCTCAGGAGCACCCCTAGGTTTGTCACCTCCTGCCTGAAGGCGGAAAGGAGCAGCTTGAGCTTATCGTCTCATTCCATCTGACCTAGGTTCTACCCTGGTGTCAGCCCACACACTCTGCCATGGCTCATCTTCTGTCTGCACACACTCTCTTCTGAGGCCAAATCAAGTCCTGCAGAGCAGGACTGACCACGATGGGGTGCAGACAGGAGCCATGACTCTCCAGAAGCTTTCAGGCTGTAGGGGCATTTGTGTCCCTCCTATGCACACCAGAGACCCACAGGACATGGGATTACTTTGGGATTACTTAGGTGAGTGTGAAAGAGGTATCTGCATGGACATCCCTTATGAAACCCTTGTCCCTAATCAGTAGAGATAGAAGGTAGGAGTCGGCTGCTCGGATAATGACACGTTGTGATGCCTGAGGTGCCAGGGATGGTCCAAGGCACATGCAAGTTCTCTTGGAACGAGACTGAGAGATGCACATCCTTCCCAAGCATCAGCTGGTGACCATAGGGGCAAGGAGGCCCCTTGGCCACCTGAAATGGAACCACATATGTGCATTTAGAGCACCTGAGCCCATCTTGGTCAGATATTTCAATGAAGCCTACAGGCCCATGCAGCTGAGCAGACAGAGGATCCCACCATGAGGAGGGCGACCTGTCTCTGCAGGTATAACCACAGGCTATACTAGAGCGTAAATCACAGCAAAGTGACATGTGCACAGCCCTGCATGGCAGGCATCTCAGTGTCCTGATCCACTGTCGGGGGAGATTTCAATACGATCCCAAGAGTGAGATTAAGACACAAATGGGATCAAATGCCATACAACCTTGTAAACTTTATTCTCATAACCACAGTAGGACAGAGAGAAGAAGGAGGGAAAAAGAAAAATGAACAAACAAGAGGGAGACATGCAGCAAGATTAGTTCCCACCACCACCAGTCCAGCTAAGTTTCATTGGCTCCACCTCAGTGCAGGTGATGTTCTCTTGAAGGAGAGTTCAGGAAAAGAAGCCGCACATGTATGTGTGTGTGGTGGTGGGGATATGCAGTCCTTTTATGTCCCAGTTCCTGAAGAGTTCCCCCACTTTCGTACATGCGGTGTGCTCTGGTGCTCCTCTTTACCCAACTCAAGTGTAAGTGCCGCTCAGTAGGCACTGCTGAGCATTATTTGGGTCTTGAGCTGATCTCCCCAGAGACAGGATGCCAAGGCCAAGAAGTTGTAAATTGTATGGAGACAAAACACCTCGAGCTGATATCACAGTCTTCCCAGAGACAGGATGCTGAGGTCAAGATGTCTTAAATGGTTTGGCAACAATGTCAAGACAAACACAATCCAAAACAGTCTTTTAAAGTGTGTCTGCAAACTGAAGTCCTGTGCTGACCCTGCGCACTGCAAAAGCTAAGTGGCGATGTAGGAAGTGTTGGGGTGGCGTGAGTGTGTGGCTTGAGTTTGTGGTTTCAGTGTGTGTCTCAGCTGCCAGACTGTCTAGTGCGGATGCCTCTTGTGGATGAGTGGTGTGCGAGGCAGGTGTTTTGGGTGTTTTGCAGGAGAATGTGCGGGAGTCTAGGGCAGGCAGCTCCAGCCTGTGTTTCTAAGCTGTGTGTTGTGTCTGCGCACTGTTTTGCACAGGTCTTGAGGTCATTCGTGTTCTTTCTTTTCTGGAACATAAAGTATCTTCTGTGCAGTAGCACTTCTTTTTGCAGAGGATTTTCCTCAGTTAGCATGCTGTTGTTTGTGTGTGTGCCTTTCAGTTTGGGGCTGGAGCTGCCTTGCCTGTGGGAGTTGGTTGTAGTAGAGTGAGTGTGGCAGAGATGGCCTGGAGTGGTGGTTGGTCAGGGTATGTGTAATCCACTTGATATATTCATGTGTGGTATATTCAGTGTGGGGGGCAGGCATCAGTCAGTTGGGACGGTGGCAATTTGTATTGATTTTTCAAATATAGAGCAGAATTCCCAGGGGCCCCAAAAGAGAGAGAGAGGAAGCAAAGGTCATGCCCCAATAATAAGGGTGAGCTAGGGAGTTGTTGGAAGGAGAGTGTTGTGGTCAGTGGGTTTTCTCAATGACATCCTGCTTTGTGCATATGGGTGCCGAGGGTTGTGCCATGCCCCTGCTTTGCCTTGTGCTGCCCCCGCTTTGCCTTGAAATTTATTGACCTCATCATTTGTTTCCCATCTTGTCAAGGCCTAGGCTCTTTATTGCTGGTATCAATCTTATGAGCTTGGGTGGCCCCTTTTTGCCACGGTCAGAGGTGTTAGGGCTTGCCCAGCGCATCCAAGCAGCACTGCTGTGGTGGTCTAGGACTTTCTGGCAGACAGTATTGTGTGTGTGCAGGCAGTAAGAGTCGTTTGCAGTGTAGAAAAATTTATCGATGTAACTTTTTAGAGGTTAGAGGGTTTGGAGTTAGAATTGAAGGTTTAGAAGTGGGGTTAGAGTTAGAGGTTTAGAGGGTTCGAGTGTTTAGGGTTAGATGTTTAGCGTTTAGGGGTAGAGGGTTAGCGGGTTTGGGGTTAGGTTTAGAGGGTTTAGGGTAAGAGTGTTTAGGGTTTAGAGGGTAGAGGTTCAGAGGTTTTAGGGGTAGAGGTTTAGGGGTTTAGGGTTTAGGGTTTTAGGGATAAGGTTAGAGGGTTTAGGATTTAGGGTTTTAGAGACAGAGGGCTGCAGGGGTTTGGGTAAGGGTTAGGATTAGGGGGTTAGGGAGCTGGGGGGGGTTAGAGTTTTAGAGGGTTTAGCGTTAGGGTTTAGTGTTAGGGTTAGCAGGTTTAGCATTAGGGTTAGAGGGGTTAGGGTTTGACATTAGAGGGCTAGAGGGCTAAGGGTTTAGGGTTATTGTTTAGAGGGTTTAGGGTTTAGGGCTATGGGTTAGTGGGATTAGTGGCGTTAGGGTTGGTATTAGATGGTTAGAGGAGTTAGGGTTAGAGGGGTTAGGGTTACAGTTAGATGGTTAGGATTTAGCATTAGATTGCTTAGGATTAGAGTGTTGGAGAGTTCGAGGAGTTAAATGTTTAGGGTTAGTTGTGGTTAGGGTAAAGGAACCTTCTAATTAACCCTAAATGTTAGGGTTAATGTTAGAAGATTAAGGGAGTTAGGGCTAGAAGCTTAAGCAGGTTAGGACTAAGGAGGTTGGGGTTAAGGGGGCTAGATGATTTAGGGGTAAGGGTTTAGAGCTGGGAGGCCTAGGAGTTAGGTTTAGGGTGTTAGAGGAGTTAGGGTTAGTGTTAGAGGGTTGAGGGGTTAGACTAGAGGGCTTGGGGTTACAGTTAGATGGTTAGGATTTAGCGTTATATTGTTTAGGGTTAGAGCATCAGAAGGGTTAGACGGTTTAGGGGATTAGACAGTTTAGAGGTAAGGTTTTAAGTTAGAGGCTTTAGGGGAGTTTTAGAGGTTAGAGAGGTTAGAGGGGTAAGGGTTTAGGGTTGGGGTGTTACAGGGTTAGAGGGTTTAGGGTTAGAAATAGAGGTTAGGGGGTTTAGGGTTAAGGATTAGAAGGCAAAGGGTTAGAAGGTTTGTGGTTAGGGTTAGATGGTTTGGGGTTAAGGGTGGGGTTAGGGTTAGGGGGTTAGGCAGTTTAAGGGGTTAAGAGGGCTATGGTTAGAGGATTTGGGGTTAGAGGGTTTTGGGTTAGGGTTTCGGGTCAGATGTTCAGGGGTAGAGGTTTAAGGGGGTGAGGGGCTTTAGGGTGAAGGGGGTTTAGGGATAAAGGTTAGAGGGTTTAGGGCTTAGGAATAAAGGTTAGTTTTAGGAGGTTGGGGGTTAGAGGGTTAACGGTTACGTTTAGAGTGTCTAGGTTTTAGAGGTAGAGGGTTTAGGGTTAGAATTAGAGGGGTAGATGTGTTAGGGGTAGAGGGGCTAGGGGTTTAGGGCTAGAGGGTTTCAGGCTAGAGGGTATAGGGTTAGATGTTTAGAGGTAGAGGGTTAGAGCGTGAAGGGGGGTAGAAGTCTAGAGGGTTTATGGTTTAGGTTAGATGTTTAGGGTTTAGGGGTAGGGGTTTAGAAGTTTTAGGGGATTAGGGTGGGAGGTTTTAGTGTTAGAGGGTTTAAGATTATGGTTAGGAGTTAGGGTTAGTGAGTTTAGAATTCATAGTTAGTGTTGGTTAGGGTTTTGGATTAGATGTTTGCTGTTAGGGGTTTAGGTTTAGAGAGTTAAGGGGGTTAGAAGGTTAAGGGAGTTAGAGGGTTTAGGCTTTTGGGTTGGAGGGTTAGGGTTTAGCTGGAGAGGGTTAAGTGGGTTAGAATGTTAAAGGGGTTAGGGTTAAGATGCTTAGGGAGTTTAGGGGTTAGTGGTCAGGGTTAGGATTAGGGGATTAGGGAGTTAAAGTCAGAGGGCTAAGGAGGTTAGAGGGCTGAGGGGGTTAGATGACAGGGTTAGTGGGTTGGATTTTTAAGGGTAGATAGAGGATTTAGTCTTAGGGTTAGAGTGTTAGGGTTTAGCATTAGGGTTAGAGGGTTTATGATTAGGGTTAGAGAAGTTAGGTTTTAAAGTTAGAGGTCTTGAGGGCTTTAAAGTTGGAGGGTTAGATGAGTGTTTAGGGTTTAGAGAGGCTAGAGGGTTTAGGGTTTAGAGTTATGGATTTGAAGGATTAAGGTTAGAGGGGTTTAGAGGGGTTAGGGTTAGCAATAGAGGGTTAAGGGGTTGCGAGTTAGGGGGTTTAGGGGTTATGGATTAGGATTTAGGGGTTAGGCTTAGAGGGTTTAGGGTCAGAGGGTTTAGGGGTTCCGAGTACAGGTTAGGTTTAGAGGGGTAGGGGATTAGGGTTAGAGTGTTAGGGATTTAGGGTTAAAGGTTAGGGGCTTAGGGGTTTAGGGTTAGAGAGTGAGAGGGTTTAGGGTTAGATGTTCAGGCGTAGAGAGTCAGAGGGTGAAGGAGGGTAGAGGGTGAAGGATTAGGATGAGGGGGTTAGAGGGCTGAGGGGGTTAGAGATCTGAGGGTTAGAAGGTTAGGGGGTTTAAGCATAGAGGGTTAGCAGGTTTAGTGTTAGGGTTGGGGGGTTAGAGTTTAATGGTAGGGTCAGGGAGGTTAGGATTAGGGTTTAGGGTTATGGGTTAGAGGGATTAATGTTTAGGATAATGGGTTAGAGGGTTTAGGATTTAAGGTTAGATGTTTAGAGTTTAGGGTTATGCTTAGAGGGTAGGGTTAGATGGTTAGAGTGTGGGGTTAAAGTTAGTGTATTTAGAATTTAGGGTTAGAGGTTGTAGGGTTAAAAGGTTTTGGTAAAAGGGTTAGGAGTTTACAGGGCAAAGGGGTTAGAGAGTTAGTGGGATTGGGATTAGGGGGGTTTAAGGTTGCAGGTTTCGACTTAGGGTTTCAGGTTAGATGTTTGGGAGTTTAGAGTTAAGTGGTTGAAGGGGATTTAGGGTGAAGGATGTTTAGAGTTAAGTGTTAGAGCTCTTAGGAGTTAGAAGTAAGGGTTAGATTTAGGAGGTTAGGGTGATAGAGGGTTAGGGAGTTTAGGGTTAAGTTTAGAGGCTTTAGTTTTTAGACTTTAGGGGTAGAGGATTTTGGTTTAGGATTAGACGGGTAGAGGCATTGGGGAAGAGAGGCTGGGGTAGAGGGGCTTGGTGTTTAGGGCTAGAGGGTTTAGGGCTCGAGGGTGAGATGTTTAGGGTTTAGAGGTAGAGGTTTAGAAGTTTTAGGGGTTAAGGGTTAGAGTTTTTTGTGTTAGAGGGTTTGAGGTTATGGTTAGGGGTTAGGGTTAGTGAGTTTAGGATTTATGGTTACTGCTAGAATGTTAGGGTTTCAGGTTAAAGGTTTAGGGTTTAGGTTTAGAGGTTTTAGCAGTTAGAAGGTTAAGGAGGTTTAGGATTAAGGGAGTTAGAGGGTCTAGGGTTAGAGGAATTGGGTTTAGGGTTAGAGGGTTAGGGTTTAAGGTTGGAGTGTTTAAGGTTTGATGTTTAGGGTTTAGGTGTAGAGGATTAAGGGGGTTTAGAGTTAAGGAGTTTATAGCTAAAATGGCTAGAGAGTTTATGGGTTAGTGGTAAAGGTTATGATTAGGGGATTAGGGCATTAGAGTTAGAGGGCTAAGGGGGATAGAGGGCTGAGGGGGTTAGAGGGCTGACGGTTGGCAGGTTGGTTGTTTAAGGGTTTAGATGATTTAGCATTAGGTTTAGAGTGTTACGGTTTAGCATTAGGGTTAGAGGGTTTATGGTTCGGGTTAGAGGGGTTAGGGTTTAAAGTTAGAGGGCTAGCAAGCTAAGGGTTTAAAGTTGGAGGATTAGGGGGATGAGGGTTTAGGGGTTAGAGGGGTTAGGGTTTAGGATTATGAGTTTGAAGGATTAAGATTAGAGGGGTTAGGTTTAGTATTAGAGGTTTAGGAGGTCAGGGAGTTAGAGGATTAGGGGGATAGGGAATTGAGGGTTAGGGAGTTGATTAGAGGGTTAGAGAGTTTAGGGTTTACTGTTAGAGGGTTAGGGTTTATGGGTGGGGTTAGGGTTAAAGGGTTTAGGGTTAGAGGGGTAGGGTTTAGGGTTAGATATCTAGGGTTTAGGGGGTTAGAGGATATGGGGGGTTAGAGGGTTTAGGGGTTAGCAGTTCGAGGTAAAGGTTATGTTTAGGGAGTTAAGGGGTCAGTTTAGAGGGTTAGGGGGTTAGGGGTTTAGGGTTAGATGGTTAGGTGTTTAGGGGTAGAGGATTGGAGGGTGAAGGGGGGTAGAGGGTGAAGGAGGGTAGAAGGTGAAGGGGTTAGGGGTAAGGGTTAGGACTGGGGGGTAAGAGGCCTGAGGGGGTTTGAGGGATGAGGAGGTCAGAGAGATGAGGGTGTTTAAGGGTAATGGGTTAGGGGGTTTAATGTTAGGGTTGGAATGTTAGGGTTAGTGTTAGGGGATTTAGCATTAGGGTTAGAGAGGTTAGAGGGGTTAAGGTTTAGGCTTTTGGGTTAGAGGGCTAAATATTTAGGGTTATGGGTTAGAGGGATTAGGGTTAGTGGGTTAGAGGAGTTAGGGTTTGGGGTTAGATGTTTAGGGTTTACAGTTATGGTTAGAGGGTAGGGTTAGATGTTTAGGGTGTAGGGTTAAGTTTAGTTTGGTTATCATTTATGATTAGAGGCTGTAGGGTTATAAGGTTGTGGTAGAAGGGTTGGGGTTAGAGGGTTAGGGTATTTAGGGTTAGGGCTTAGGGTTAGAGTGTTCTTAGGGTTTAAGGTTTGGGTTAGAGGGTTGGAGAATTTGGGTTTGGAAGGTTTAGAGTTTAGGGTTAGGGTAGAGTGATTAGGCTTAGGTTTAGGGTTAGAGAGTTAGGGCTCAGGGTTAGGGTTAGAGGGTTTAGGGTTTCCTGTTGAAAGGTTAAGAGGGTTTGAGAGTTAAGGGGGCTGAAGGTTGAGGTTTAGAGGCTATAGGAGTTTTAGGGTTTAGGTTTAAGGGTTAGATTTAGGGCATTAGACGGTTAGAGTTAGGAGGTTACGGGGTCAGTGGTTTAGGGCTTACAGTGATGGCGGGTTTTGTTAGCTTAGAGTGTTAGGGTTAGTGGGTTATAGGGTTTAGGGGTAGAGGAGTTTAGTAGAGGGTTAAGAGGGTTTAGGGTTAAGGGGGTTAGAGGGTTGAGGGTTAGCAGTTTAGGGTGTTTAAAAGTAGAGGGTTAGAGGGATTAGGGGCAGGGTTAGAGTCTTAGGGTTTAGCGTTAGGGTTAGAGAGTTTAGGATTAGGGTTACAGGGGTTAGGGTCATGGGTTAGAAGGGTTAGTGTGTAGGGTCAGAGGGTTTAGAGTTAGGGTTACAGAGTTAGAGTTAGAGGGTTAGAGGGTTTAGTGTTAGAAGTTTTAGGGTGAGAGGGTTAGAGATCTTAGGGTTAGGGTTAGAGGGAAGGAGGGTTAGCTGTAGAGAGTGGGAGGGTTTAGGGAAGAGTGTTTAGGGGTAGAGTTAGAAGTTTGAAAGGTTCGAGAGTTTAGGGTTAGAGGGTTTAGGACTAGGGCGTTTAGGGTTAGCAGGTTAGAGTTTGCGGGTTTAGGGTTTAGGGTCAGGGTTAGAGGGTTTAGGGTTAGAGAGTTAGGGGTTAGAGTTAGAGGGTTTAGGGTTTACTGTTAGAAGGTTAAAGAGTTGAGGGTTAGAGAGCTCAGGGTTACAGGGTTTAGGGTTAGGGTTAAAGGGGATAGAGGTTATAGAGTAAGAGAGAGAGTTAGGGGTTAGTTTTAGAGGGTTTAGAGTTTACAGTTAGAGAGTTAGAGGGTTTAGAGTTAGAGGGTTTAGGGTAGACAGTTTAGGGCTAGATGTTTTAGTGTTAGAGGGTTGGGGGTTAGTGTTAGAGAGTTTAGGGTTAGGGTTATAGGGTTTAGGGTTAGAAGGTTACAGGTCAGGGTTGGGGGGTTGGGGGGTGAGCTTGTTAGGGTTAGAGGGTTAGGGGTTAGAGGGTTTGAGAAGTTAGCGTTTGAAGATTTAGGGCTAGAGGATTAAGGGTTAGAGGGTTTAGGGTGATGGTTAGAGGATTAGGGGTTTGGGTTAGGGTTAGAGAGTTTCGGGTTGACTGTTAGAGGGTTACGGGTTAGAGGTGGGGTTAGGATTAGAGTGCTTAGTGTTAGAGGGTGAGAGGGTAAGAAGGTTTGGGATTAGCGTTTGGTGGTTTAGGGATTGGAGAGTTTAGTCTTAGGGTTTGGGGGTTAGGGTGTTATGGTTAGTTGGGGTTTTAGGTTTGCGCTTCGGTTAGAAACAGGTTAGGGGTTAGAAGTTAGTGGTTAGGGTTTTAGGGTTGTGGATTAGGATTAGAATTAGGCCAGAGGAGAGTTGTGTGATAGCACAGATATGAAGGGAGGTCACCGCTTTCCAGCATGTGCAAGGACACGTCTCTCCTCCCTGCCTAGCTCTTCTATCTCCACGGCAGTGACCTGCTGAGCTCCCAGTGACACGATCTGAGGTCACAGTGAGATGTGCGTCATCACAAGGAGGTCTCCCTGGTGCCAGAGTGGTGCCCTCCCTTCCCTGTGTGGCCCAGGCTCTGCTGGGGACTGCTCATGGGCTCCCCAGTGTTGCCCTTTGGAGCCACATCCCAGAGCCAGGAGGAGCAGAGAGGTGTCTCTTCATGTCCTGGAAAGCAGTCACCTCATTTCCCCCCAGATATTTCCCAAAACCTGCTGATAATCCTTCAGGAATATCTCCAGATGATGCCAAAAACTGAAAAATGTCTCAAAGGGAGCCCTGAAGAGGACACTTCTGCACTCCTGCACTGTCACATCTCTTCTCCAGGCAGTCCAGTGAGGGAATTTAGGGCTTCAGGGTGGTCCAAGACAGGATCAAATTCATGGGGGCTGAAACAGCACAAAGTGTGGCCACAGGTCAGTATGTTTTGGGGAGCCTCAAATCTTATTTCTGCGGTGACAGGACAGCCTTCCTCCCAGAGGTACCAAGGGAGGATCTCTATTTTTAAAACTCGCCAGCAGGGTTTCTTACACTGTGATGCTTACGATAGACATGAAACAGCAGAAAAGAGTAAATGACAATGGCAAAAGCTGTGAGAAATTTTGGAAAGTAGGACTTTCTTTTTTTCAATGACTGCATTGAAGATACTCTAGAGACTTCCTTAAAACATTGTTTTAACATGAGTGTAGTCAATTTATTCAAAGTTGGCCACACCAAAACAGAGCATTTCCTCGAAGGTACACAGAAACCTGGCTCTCCTTTGCATTTTCTATCTCAGGATGTTACCCTGCCTCTTTCCTGGGACATCTCTACTCCTCACAGAGCCTTTTCCCAGATCAGTGTCCCCATTGCTGGCTGGGCTGTTCCTGCGCCTGCCCTGTTCTGGTGGTGCTGCTTTGCAGAGTGAGCAGCTGTGGGACTATGGTCCACGGTGGTCAGAGAGAGAAGCAGACCCAGTTTGGCTGGGACTGCCACCACCAATACTGGTGACACACGACCCCAGAGTGTTTGCAATGATCAGTGTAGGGCAACACATGACTATGACCTCCACAGGAGAGCAGGAAAAATTGCCCCCTGATTTTGGCTAGGGGAGCTGAGTTCTCCTAAAGGACACAGGAGACATGGTCTCACTCTGTCTATACTCAGGTGAGCCTGACTCTATGCCCCTGTTCTCCCTTGGAGTCAGTGCTGGAAGAGATGCTGCACAGGGAAACTCTCCTCAGTGCATGGGAGACATCGGAGGTTGCTTAGTGGGGCTCAGAGTTTCCCCCCTCTTTGCTGGTGAAGGGGAGGCCTGGCGTCCTGCTTCAACATGGTCCCTGTGGCAGATTCAAATGAGGCTTTCCTGCGGAGAAATAGCATGAACCAGACTATATATTTTTCCTTTATTGGAATATAAGAGAAAAAAAGCAAGCAAGAAATAAATGAACAACACTTATCCTTAATGCCAAATCCCCTAGCACAGATCTTGTTGCTGGCACTAGACCCGCTGGATGAGTTTCCTTAGGGCATTCTTGAGCTCCTCATTCCTTAGGCTGTAGATGAGGGGGTTCAGTGCTGGAGGCACCACCGAGTACAGAACAGCCACCACCAGATCCAGAAATCGGGAGGAGATGGAGGGGGGCTTCAGGTAGGCAACCATGCTAGTGCTGAGAAACAAGGACACCACGGCCAGGTGCGGGAGGCACATGGAAAAGGCTTTGTGCCGGCCCTGCTCTGAGGGGATCCTCAGCACAGCTCTGAAGATCTGCACATAGGACACCACAATGAAAATGAAACACCCAAAGCCTAAAGAGATACTAACCACCAGAAGCCCAGCTTCTCTGAGGTAGGAGTGTGAGCAGGAGAGCTTGAGGATCTGGGGCATCTCACAGAAGAACTGCTCCACCACATTGCCTTGGCAGAGTGGCAGGGAAAATGTGTTCCCAGTGTGTAGGAGAGCATTGAGAAAGCCACTGGCCCAGGCAGCTGCTGCCATTTTGACACAAGCTCTGCTGTCCATGAGGATCCCATAGTGCAGGGGTCTGCAGATGGCAATGTAGCAGTCATAGGCCATGACTGTGAGGAGAGAATACTCTGCTGAAAACAAGAATGCTACCAGGAAGATCTGGGCAGCACACCCTGAGTAGGAAATGGTCCTGTTGTTCCAAAGGGAAATGCTCATGGATTTGGGGACAGTGGTGGAGATGGAGCCAAGGTCGAGGAGGGAGAGGCTGAGGAGGAAGAAGTACATGGGGGTGTGGAGGCGGTGGTCGCAGGCTACGGCTGTGATGATGAGGCCGTTGGCCAGGAGGGCAGCCAGGTAGATGGCCAGGAAGAGCGAGAAGTGCAAGAGCTGCAGCTCCCGTGTGTCTGAGAATGCCAAGAGGAGGAACTCGCTGAAGGAGCTGCCGTTGGACATTAGTTCCTTCGGGGCCCAGGAGTCCTGTCCGAGGAAGGAAAGAAAGCCAAAAGTTAAGGCAGGCTTTTCTGAGCCAAACCATTTCAGTTTCTCAAGGAACTCCCCACATTTCCTCTCTCCCTTATTTCAGCTCCCTTTCTGGTGCTCCACTTTGAACTGCCTGAGTGTGCCAAGTTCAGCAGGGACTCCTGCCCATAGCTCTGGAGGAGTTGTTTGTGCTTTGCTGCAGGTGGAAATAGATGCACTAGTCTTTGAGTGGTATTTGTGGAGATGCCTTGGAATGGCATATTGCATTGCTTGGAATGGACTTAGTCCAGAGACCAAGTGGGAATATTCTCCATTCACCAGCATGAGAGCTGAATACAGCCCTCACACCAGTTGTGTCTGAAGGAGAAGAGCTCTGTGAGGGATTAACCCCCATCTCTCTTGCCCTCCTCAACAGAGATATTTGTATCTGAGTCTGCCACACCAGATCTCACTCCAACAACGGAGAACAACAGTCAAAAGGAAACAAGGATAGACCTTACCCTTTCTACATGTCGAGAGGTCTAGAGATAGACCTTGTCCTCATGCCTCCTTTAACCCTGCACCCTGCACCCTTATTCCAGGCACTGCAGAGAGAAGGAGCAGCTTTGATGCACACAAGCTGCAGGAGACGATATCCACCCCTTCTACGGCAGGGCTGTTCAACATTTAGAATTCAAATCTTCTCTGCAAAAGGATAAGTGGAGGAGTCTGTTGATATATAAGCATGCGTATAAATAATATATATGATGGTGCACACACAAACACACAAAGGTGCCTACTCAATGTGGGAACATATTTTGATAGAGCAGAAATTTTTGGTGCTTCAATCGTTCTCAGCATAAACCCTTGTGCATTCCAAAAGGAAAAAAAAAAAAAAAAAAAAACCTTGTTAGGACTTTGTCATGGGACCTGCTTCATCACCGAGCCTTGCCCCTCACTGTCGTGTACTTGCACCTCACTCACATGAAGGACAACGACACTCACAAGTGAGCCCAGTTCTCCCTGCAGAAACCTCCCAGGAGCAGGGGACTGTCCAGGGGCACCCCCATGTCTGCAGGTGCTAAAGAGCAGTTCAGATAGACAGATCCTGATGCAGCAGCCCAGGAGAAGCTGGTGCTGTCTATGCACTAAGGGATGGGTGAGGGGACATTCAGATGTCCCTGGCAGACTCTTTGGCAGCTCCTTGAATCTCTTAATGAGTCTCAGTCTCTTGTCCAAATATGACGGTTTTGTTTCCATTTTCCTCTTACCAAGTGGAAGGAAATTCTAAGCACCATCTCAATGCCTGCCTTGCCTTTCCTTTTGCAAAGTGCCCCCTGAAATGTGCTCACAGCTAGACCTGTGAGCAGACCTGAGCTCTGCAGCACCCTCCCAGCAGGAGAAGGAGCCTGTCCTGGTAGAGGATAATCCTCCCACCCAGAACTTCTCCCCTCAGTGCTGTGAGGAGCTCCCTGGGCAGGCTGAGCGCTGACCTTCACAGGCGACACAGTCACTGCTGCGGGCACACAGCACCTTTGGGTGCAGGGACCCTGCTCTGAAGTGCAGACCTCTCACCCTGTCTGCACAACCCGGCTTCACATCACTGCTGTTTCTGTTGGGGAAGGCAGCAGGATGCCCTGCCCTTAGGTGGTATGTTAGAGAATCCCTGCTCTCAAGCAGCTCCTCTTCCTCTGCACTGGAAAAGCCAGCAGAAAGAAGCAAAAAATGCTGCCAGCCTTGGGGTGTGATGGGTCCTTATGTCTCCTTCAAGAAGCTCCGTAGCATTGTCCTGTAAGCACAAACTCACCGTGTCAAGAGCTGTGGAGGTCTCCTCTGTGCTCCCGCTCCACACTGCTGTTCCCCTCTCGCTGCCTTCTCTCCTCTCCTGTCCGCAGCAGCAGGCAGTGCCCGCAGCCCTGCTGCTCTTGGCACAGGAGCTGCTCCTGCACTCGGCTGTCTCTGGGCAGTGCTGACAGGCTGCCACGAGCTGCCTCCGTCCCAGGAGCCTGGCCCTGCTCAGGAGCAGAGGCCCGGCTGAACTCACCAATTTCTCTGTCCCTCGTGTCCCCTCCTCCTGGGAAATGTTCACTGGAATAGAGTGAAGTAATCACCTGTTGTCTCTTCCCATTGAGTGGAGAGGAACTATTTCCGGCATTGCAAGTTCTATCATCAGAGGATCACTACCTAGGAGAGAGAGAAATATGCTCCTGTGGAACCCCCAATTCTCCTCTCTGACCTAGGCAGGACACCTAGTTAGAACAAGAAGGGAGCTCCTCGACACATGGTTCAGGGATCGACTCAGATGTGTCAGTCTGGGGATCTCATTCTGGTCTAGAAGCCCCTGACGTGAAGTGGGATTCATAAAACTCCTGTGAACTCCACAGGCAGGTTGTATGATTCCCTTTGCCACAACTGAAGTGAGTACAACACACAGGTCTGCAAGAGAGCTCCTTGTCTAAGCTGCAATTGCAATCACTGGAGATGGAGGATGGGAGTCAGTGGCTCCTGCACAAACACCTGGGGACAGTCCAAAAGACTGAGGAGGTCAAAGGCATGTGCCAGTGCCCACTTGCTCTGATGCGGCTCCTGGGAGACCTGCATCATCCTAGAGGATCAGGGTGGGGGCCAATGGGGAATTGCCTTGCCCGTCTGAGATGACCCCAGATGCCAAATACAATGGCAGCCCCAGGAACTGTGAAGATGAGGCGTAGAAAGATTCTGGCATAAAGCAGCAGCTCTGGTACTTCAGTGTGGATACTTGATTTGATGGCATAGAAAAGTGCTGGCTGGGCCTTGTCAGATGCTTGGGGTGTCCAGCACAGTCACGTGTCTCTGGCAAATGCAGCAGGGCACCTGCAAGAAAACCACGTCCCCTTGGAGTGACTGCTGGGCAAGTGTCCCAAGGCATCTACGTTTCCATCCCGTACACAAACAAAGACATTCCAGCACTGACTGCAGGGAAAATTGTCCCACCTACATGCAGAATGCTGCAAAAAGAGGAGGCACATCACTCCAAGCTCTGGGGTCTCATCTCTGAACTCTCAAATCCTTCTAGCTCTCCTCCCCTGAATTCCTGCTCACCCCGCTAGATTATATGAACAGGGAGATCTTCAATAGCACCTTCACTTTTCTAGAGATTGCTTCAAGAAATCTACCATCCTGCCCTGTCTCTCAGGCTAGGACAGTCACAAATGGTCCATGTGCCCACCTACAGCACCTGCACACACACACACCCATGGTCCCTAAGGCACTGGCACGGCCTTTGGGTGCCTGGCACTCCCTGGATATCCCCCTTCCCCTGCCTGGTGGCCTGATGGAGCCAGTAAAGGTGCTACTGGTGCCGTCAACAGGCAGAGTGGGCAAAGGCACTTCTGGAGCTTCCTCATAACCTGCTGGTCTGTCCGTGGGCTTTGGAGTCATCAGCCAGTGCCATTGTGGTGGCCTTTGCTCTGGAACAGAGCAGTGATGCACAGAACATGCCTCCAGCAGCAGCATCCCTGCACATCTGGGCATGCACTGATGCAAGAAGGAGAACGTGTCCTAAATATTCATGATTTAATTCTGCATTTCATATACTATAATTCATATTGCTTTCAAGTACCCTCATGCCAGCTTATTACAAGATGAAATTGGAGAGGACAAATAGCAAGGGTCTTTCCTGCTCTCCCTCGTTTTTTTTTTCTTCTTTTTCATTTTATTTTTTCAGTAGGATTTGCAGGAGGATCTGGAGCTGAGTCCACAGCAGGGCACCAGGACTGCAGGTTGTCACATATCCTTTGGATGGAGGCTCTTCCCATCTGCTGGCCTGATGGTCATCAACCAGGTGGCCAAGCCGGTGAGGAGAGCCTTACACTGGGAGTGACTCAGGGGAGAAGACTCCAGCAAGAGTGAGGAATTGATGGCCTGGGATGGCAGGGAAAGGTGCAAGTGATGTGGACAAAGGAACCCCTGGAGAGAGCAGGGGGATGCAGGGAGCTCTGCATAGGGATGGACAGAGAGCCTGTCAGGATTGTAGGGATGAGGATTAGTGGGCAGAGCAACAGAGGTGGCCTTTTGTAGATCTCTACTATGGATCTCTAGAAAGACATCATAATGGGATCCCCACGGTTTTCACCAAGACATTGTGATGGCGTCTTTCTCCATGGTCTCCACCAAGGAATCATGATGGGACCTCCATAGCGCCCACAAAGGCATCATGATGGGGTCTGCCATGGTGTCCAGCAGGGCATGATGATAGGGTCCCTATGGAAACCACCAGGGCTTTGTGATGGCAGTGGTAGCCTGCCCATAAGGCCATTGTGAGCGGGTGGTCCCCATGGTGACCATGTTCTTGTTGGGGGCCAAGGCCCCAGGTTCCCCACTCTGAGGAGAACAGCTCCAAGGAGCTCTGAAGGGTGGAGGACCTCAGGAAAGGCAGCCATTTAG
Source organism: Tinamus guttatus (assembly GCF_059628265.1). Taxonomy (NCBI): domain Eukaryota; kingdom Metazoa; phylum Chordata; class Aves; order Tinamiformes; family Tinamidae; genus Tinamus; species Tinamus guttatus. The sequence goes on along the minus strand of NW_028289008.1, from coordinate 1,246,901 downwards.
TAAGCATCTGTCAAGAAGAAGAATGCTCCATACAAACAGTTGGTAATATTAGGAAACCTCGCTGGAGCCCAGCTTGACTAAACAGGGAACTGGCATGTGGTCTTCAAGTCAATAAGGCAGCATGTGGAAAGAGGAAGAAGAGAGAGGCTGCAAAGGAGGAAGTCAGAAATATTGTCCAGTAAATTAAGGATGGTTTGGGGAAAGCCAAATCTCCCTGCTCCTGCTCCAGTGACAGGAAAAGAATAAAGCAGGAAAATGTGGGCTCATGGCTGAATGGGACTGGGATTCTAGCAAGTGTAGCCGTGCTTGGCTTCAGTCAACCTTCACCAACAAGGTGAAGCCTGAGAAATGTCTAAATGGGGCAACTGAAGAGGTCACTTCTCTGTCCTTGCCCCGGCAAGTGTGTGCCCTGGGCAGAGCTATAGGGTTGCCTGAGCTTGAGGCTTGGTTTGAGGGTTTGGCATTTGGCAAGAGAGGATCAAATTCCTGTGGGATGAAAGAGCACAAAGTCTGAGCACAGGCTGAGATGAGGGTGAGCCTCAGCTCCATGATAACTGCTGTGGGCTGCTCTTTGGGTAGAAGCGGGATGGAGGACAATCTGTGGCAGAAGACAGTCTTCCTCCTGGAGGCACCAAAGCAGGCTCGCTGTTCTTCACTTCCTCAGCAGGGTTTCATGCACTGTGCTGCTTAAGATAGAGATGATAGGCCAGAAAAGAGGAGCCCTTAACACAGATCCTCCTGAGAACTTTATCTAGGAGTCTGCTTCCTGCCTTACTTCATGGCCATGGTGAAAGTAGTGCACGAACATGGTGCTGCCAAATTAGAAGAATGAAAATGTATTTCATAATGTTAAAAACTGCCTGAAGTTTTGGAAAAAGGCAATCTTTGTTATTCTTTGGGAATTATCTCACTTATGACTATAATCTGCTTTAGGGGATGGATTCCATTTCATCACATAGAGAGGCCGGTGCTGCTGGAGATGCTCTGTGTTCGTTGTATTCCCCTGCAGTGCTGAAAATTTTGGAGGCAGTTCCTGCAGGCCCTTAGCTTGTCATTGGGAAATATATCTGAAATTAAAAGTCTGTTAAGAGCACTTATTTTCCTCCTTTGACTAGAAAGGAGAGTCCAGATAACTGGATTTGACAGAGACATCTGTCCGGATGGGGTCTGACATCGGGCAGAATCTCCCTCCTCGTATACACCCTTTCACCAATCCCTCACATATCTCTACAAGCCTGATTAAGCTGAACTTTTTGAAAGACAGCTTTGATTCAGATGATCTGCACATCTGCACTTTCCGTTTTTTTTTTTTTTTTAAGTCTTCCTCCTCCTCTTGCTCTTTATCATTCAGACACCTCTCAACTCTTCCCTTGCTGCTTTGAGCTTCAGGGAGTCTTTCAGGAGACTCTTGTTGTCTCTTAACCAGTTCCTTTACCATGTGTCTATCCAGCCTTTTCTATCTAGTTGTGAAAAACAGTTCAAGGAAGGTTATTCCTTGTAGGCTGTGGAGCTCCTTGGAAGCAATCAGGACTCAACTAGCAGTTGAGAAGTGCCTTTTGTTTCCTATTGACACAGGATCCAGGTTATTTTGTTTCATCACACTTAACATTTCTGCCGGTTTGCCACTAGTTCGGGTGGGAATTTGGTGCACATGAGCTATAACATTCAGTTCCTGGAATGGAAAAACAGTTTGATTTTAAGCAGAGTGATCCGAGTCCCCAGTGGCTGATGAGGGAACTGGCAGGGCTGGGGAGCTGGGCAGGAACCTTCTGCATACAGGTCTCCCCTCAGAAATACTGCTTTTCACACATGTCCAGACTTCATTGGGAGGCACTCTAGGAAGCGGAGAAAGTGCATGCCTGATTCAGAACATGGAAAAAAATAAGAAAGCTGAAAAAAACCCAGCTATCTCTTTTTTCAGGTGCTCAATGAGATCTGCCTATTTTTAATACACTCCATTCCAATTAGGTAGAACAGAGTTGAAGATTGAAGAAAATTATGGCAAGAATCATGGCTCCTGAGGGGTTTTGCATTTCACTGACCCCTTGGGAGTAGTTGGAGCTGAGTCCATGAACCTCTGATGGTGAGAGGAGACTGAAGAAACTTCTCCAGAAGTTCAAGTCAGAAGCACATCCTTAAGTTTCTTGGAGGGTTAATGGGTCCCACTGTGGTTCATTACCAAGGAAAGCCTCCCCAGGGGCTGATTAGAGCAGAGAGTTGGAAGCCATGATTAAACGTAGGAAAATGCAAAGTGCAGGTGCCTCTGATGCCAGGTCAACCCTTCATGTGCGTTATCAAGCAGAATGACCAAATAGAGGTACCCAGTCCTTGAGTACAGACATCCTTTCCACCATGCTTTGCCCAAGGCTTTTGGTTGGAGCAGTGTATAGATGGGGGTGTTCAAGGCCTAGGGCAGGACACTGATACAGGACACCTTGTGTCCCTGGGGGAAAGCAGGCAAGGAGGCCCTGTTGCCAGAAGGAAGAAGTTTCTTCTTCTAGGCCTCAATGGCAGAGACACCAGCCATGGCCAGAGGACATAGACCTAGTTCCTGAGGAGGTTTTTGGTTGTGGCACTGCCCTCACCTGTCTCCCCTTTGGGCTGTCCCACCTTTTCCCATGCCTGTGTCTGTTTCCCTGGCTGCTTCCCCACCTTGTTCTCACCCCAGCATCTCTCCAGCTTTTCCCATGTTTCTCTGTCCTTGGTGACTCTTCTTTGAAATACAAAGGCATGGCTTGGTCTCAGGTCCCTTCCAGGTGACCTCTTGCACCACATCACTGCTCTTAAGTGACATTTCTCTTTTCTTCAAGTCAAGTCTGTACCTCAATAAGCCGTTTGTGGCTCTTTTCCCTTCTCAGTTTCTTTCCTACTACCAGAACAACTTCCATCATCCCTGAAACCACCCTGCGGGCAGTCCCAGGGTCCTGCTCTCTTCCCATTAGCTGTAACAGTTCAGCAGGCTAAAGAAGGTCATGGCCCTCAGCTTCTCCATGCAGCTCATGTCCTGACCAGGCCTGTAAAAGCAACCTCACCCCAGCAGAAGGGCCTGACTCTGGGGAGGCCAGTTCTTCAGGTACTGACCCATATGCAGAAAAAAAAAATAAAAGAAAAAAGAAAAAAAACGTCAGTAGCAGTCTTAACTTCTTGGCACTGAACAAACTCAAACCCTCTCCTCACAGGAGGGTAAGTGGTGCTCCAGCCCCCAACCACCTTGGGGGCCTGACACTGAACTCACTTCATGTGATGAGCAGAGTTCTACAGAGTAAATGCATGCAGTATATAGAGGTACTCTAACGAGTACAGAGTAGGGAGCTCCTGTTCATGCAGTCCAGGACACGGTGGCCTCCAGAGCACGTTTCTGGCTCACATGCAACTCTCTGCCCACAAAGGTCCTTCTCCAAAGAACTGCTGCCCAGCTGGACATTCCCCAGCCCGCATCCCTGGAAGAGTTGGTCTGTGCCAAGGGCAGGACCTGGTTTTTGTCCCTACTGGAACACCATCATTACAAAATAGACCATACTATCCTCTGTCACCAACCTGATCTCCCAAGGTGTCTTGTAGTTTTAATGAGCATCAGGATGGACCATCTTGGGCTGGCTGGCTGTGCTCCTTAAAGACCTGCTGGATTTCCTAAGCTCCGCCACCCTTCAGATTGCAGGATTCCCCCAGCGGGCGGGAGCCTACGCAAGCTCTCCCCCAGATATTGATCCATCCCATGCAAGAGCTCCTTCCATCTGAGCTGTCCCTTCACATCAAGGACATCCACTCCATCCTGCTCTTCCCCCCTAACCTTTCTTCCTGCGGAGCTTGTCCTCTGCCATCACAGCCCTCTAGTCATGTGAGTGGTCTCAAAGCATCTCAATTATTCCAACCATGGTTCAGTGCAGTGACAGCTTGTGCCTCTCCATCTGCCCTTCTCTGTGGCCCAGCCTGCATGCACTTGTGTACGATATTGGGGTGGAGAACCTCAGCTGCAGCACAAAGATGAGATCTGAAATGGAGAAACCTGTTACCAAGAGCCAAGGACACCGTGTGCGCAATGGCCCCATTTGATAGCAGTGACTTGCTCATGTAGTGAGCACTTGTCAGGGCTATGCTGAAAGGAGGTTCCCAGAAAGAGAAAAAAATCTGGAATGCCCAAGGCCAGGGAGAAACAGGAGAGCGATTTGCCTCCTAGGGGCAAATAATGGCAACTTGGGCCTGTGACAGAGGGGAACCTCTCTCCAGGAAGGACAAGGTGCCACTGAAGAAGCCCCTGGACCTGGGCAGGCTGTGATTTACCGCACGGAGGTCATCGTTAGCCCATTTCCCTCATGTAAGGGTGTGAAGAGTTTCCAGAGAGGGAGAGCTACAAGATTTTAAGGGTGAGGCTACTAGAGAAGAGACCTCTTTCCACCATTGGATGACAGGAGCAAGGGCAGTGTTAGTGATGTTCACAGGGAGACTGGATGGCAGTCCAAGCCAGGACCTTCTTCACTGGTGCATTGTCCTTCCTGGAGATCAGTTTAGCTCTGTCCCAGGCACCAAGGTGCTGCAGAGGGAGCTCAGGCAGCAAAACCCTCTCCTGCCAAGGCTGGGCAACCCAGCTCTGTTTCCCCCTGGCCCTGGGCTCTGCAGGCTTTGCTCTCTTAGTGGGACCCCTCTCTCACCATCACATTGCCACCTGCTCTCCATGACAGCATGCCTGTGCTCTGAAGGGCAGGCACCAGAAACGCTGTGTCCTTGGCCCTTGGTAGAACAAGTCTTACCATCACCAACCTGTTCTCGGTGCCACAGCTGAGACTCTGCAACTGAAGCATCCACAAGTGCATAAAGCTTGGGGCAGAGAGAGAAGCAGATGGAGGTGCCCATCTGACTGAGAAATATTGCTGAGGTGTGGTGGAATCTCACACAGGATTCTACATCTCATACAGTAGCAGGGTAGGAGATCTTCAGGAGTGAGCAGAGGAAGATGAGCAAATGGGCAGCCCTTAGTGTGAAGGGGCAGCTCAGCTGTGTGGAGCTCTTTGAACATGAGGGCTAGGGCCTGAGTTCAAGCTTGCAGGTGACAAGGGTGAGACCACAGTGGGAGTTACCAAGCACCCAGGTATGGTGAGGAGGTGGGTACAGTCTCCTTTAAGCAATGTGAAAAAGTGTGTGGCTCAAACGGCACCCCACGTGCACACAGCCTGCCAGCACTGGCTGCAAAGTTGTGGGAATAGTTGTTCTCGGGGACTGGCTGGCTCCTGCAATGAGTTCCCAGGAGCTGGGAGAGGGCTGAGGAGGCAGCAGTGCCCTCGTCCCCATGTCAGCACCTTCACCTCACAAACCACCTCAGAGAAAGCAGCAAACTGATGTGTCTCCTGGGTCCTGCTTCCTTCAGTATAGGTCTCTGAAAGGGGTCTTAGCCTTATATTTGGTGCCATCCTTCAGGAGGGTTGATGCCCCTATGAGCTAAGAGGATGGACAGCATTGATCCTTCTTCATCTGCTTCCCAGGCCATGGGGTGGGCCAGCACAGCAGGGTTGTCTGGCTCTCATACCCACACCCTGAGTATTGTCTTGGAGCTTGCTGTAGTGCACCAGTATTGTCTTGGAGTCAATGTCAGCATTTTTCTCTCCAAGACCCCTTCACATTCAGTTCCCCTTCCTTGTCATTTCAGACAATCCCTCCTCTGATTCTGTTGCCTGTTCCCACCATTCCCTTCCCTGTTCTCCCAGCAAGACCCTGAACTCACGGTGCTGCTTCCCGGAGCAAAGGGGCAGTTGAGCACACAGGTATCAGGAAGTGTCTCCACTGTTGCTGTTCTGCTCAGGGAGGGAAGCAGACTCAACCAAAGGGGTTTGTGGCCGCGATTCCCCCCAGGAGTCTGAGGATGTGTCAGGTGCTGGGAGGAACTACGGACATTTCTGAGGGTACTGGCTGTGTCCAGGTGCACCTCTAGATCCTGAGGTCTGCCTTGCCCCCAAAAACCTGGGTTTAGTGTGTTACCTTTAGGTGCCTCCACCTTACAGGACCTCTCCCCTTGTGAGGCTCCACTCCCTGCTCTCCTGGCATCTCCAGCTTCCCCTCCAGAAAGACAGGAATCTGACACTGTGCTTTAACACGTGGCACAGCTCTGGTCATGTAAATGCAGCACCATTCAACCTCTACACTATTCCTGCTTCCCAAATCCACCCCTTGATCTCTGTAGAGATCATTACAAGATGATGAGTTTTTGATGCTGAACCCATGGAGCAAGCAGCTCAGAAGGCCCTTGTGGTGTGCAGTTTCTTGGGCATATTATTGACACCAGCTTTGAAGGAAGTCAAGCCTTCAGGCATTGCACTGGGCAGAACATTTTCTATCACATAGGAGCCAGTGAGGGAGCCTGTCCTGATCCAGCATTCATCACAATTTAATGGACTAGGTGAGACAGAGCAGTCTCAGAATAAATACCGTGAAACCAAGAATTTGTGTAGCAACATGGTAACAATTATTACTACTAATGAAAGCCACAATAAAAATAACAGGAAGAAACAGTGCTCAATCTGGTTGGGATACAGAAAGAGTAATTATGGAGAGAAATGGCAATTTTACCACTGCTGAAAAACATCCATGAAATCACTTTCCTCAAGGCATCCTTGAGCTCCTTGTTCCTCATGCTGTAGATGAGGGGGTTCACTGCTGGAGGCACCACCGAGTACAGAACAGCCAGCACCAGATCCAGAGTTGGGGAGGAGATGGAGGGGGGCTTCAGGTAGGCAAAAAATGCAGTGCTGAGAAACAGGGAGACCACGACCAGGTGCGGGAGGCACATGGAAAAGGCTTTGTGCCGGCCCTGCTCAGAGGGGATCCTCAGCACAGCAGTGAAGATCTGCACGTAGGACACCACAATGAAAGTGAAACACCCAAAGCCTAAGCAGATACTAACCACAAGAAGCTCAACTTCCCTGAGGTAGGAGTGTGAGCAGGAGAGCTTGAGGATCTGAGGGATCTCACAGAAGAACTGCTCCACCACATTGCCTTGGCAGAGGGGAATGGAAAATGTGTTCCCAGTGTGCAGGAGAGCAAGGAGAAAGCCACTGGCCCAGGCAGCTCCTGCCATTCTGACACAAGCTCTGCTGCCCAGGAGGGTCCCATAGTGCAGGGGTCTGCAGATGGCAACGTAGCGGTCATAAGCCATGACTGTGAGGAGATAAAACTCTGCTGACATGAAAAAGGCAAATATAAAGACCTGTACAGCACATCCTAAGTGGGAAATGGCCATGGTGTCCCACAGAGAATTGTGCATGGATTTGGGGACGATGGTGGAGATGGAGCCAAGGTCGAGGACGGAGAGGTTGAGGAGGAAGAAGTACATGGGGGTGTGGAGGCGGTGGTCGCAGGCTACGGCTGTGATGATGAGGCCGTTGGCCAGGAGGGCAGCCAGGTAGATGGCCAGGAAGAGCGAGAAGTGCAAGAGCTGCAGCTCCTGCGTGTCTGCAAATGGCAGGAGGAGGAACTCGTTGAAGGAACTGCTGTTGGTCATTTTTCTGTCTCCAGGCTTTGTGGACAAAGAAGAAAAGATATTGATGTTACAAAGATTTTTTTCCAGTAAAAAAGCCAATATTCCAGTTCTAATACACCTCCCAAATTGCATCTCTTTACCGAGGGGATCTTTGTGCAGCTCCTTGCTTGAGCTCCAGTTTGGGGTGACTGAATGTGTGATATGAAGAGCAGGAACATCTTCTTGTGGGCTCCATGGACATCTGTCCTGCTCTGAAGTAGTGGGAAGGGGACAACAGGGAGCTCTGAGATTCACAGTTTTTCAGGTGAAATCCTCTTGGCATCTAGAAGAGATTGTCAGCATCTACACCACCTCTTCTAAAAAATGGGTGTTGAGAGCACAGTTTGGGGATTTTGGAGGGGATTTGTTATTTTCTTTGAGTTGCCGCACTCGCCCCTGGGGAATGCTTGTCAAAGGCAGAAATTCTCAGCATTTCTACTGGGAATCCTGTGAGACCTGGATTCATAGTCACCTTGTGCAGAGTGAGGACAGATCATCTGCCTATTTGCCTACGTTCCAGCTGTCGTGTGCCCACACCTCTTCGAGCTGCATGATGATCACTCTGTGTGTTTCCCTAAAACTGTGTGCTTCCCTGAAAAGATTCCCACCCCTGCTAGGAGCAAACAAGTCCAATTTCAGACTCACAGATCTCCAACTTCTCTCCCTTTCTCCCAGCACCTGAAGGAAATCTCCATGTTCCACTTGTAGCCAAGGACACATGGGGCTATTTTTCAGCTGCCCATGAACAGTTTCCAAATACTCTTTCCACACTCTCAGCGTCTGTGCATATTCCTCACAGGTGTCTTGGACATCAACAGAGACAGCTGGGGACAGCAATGACCCTCTTCTGAGGACATCTCAAAGTCTAGCAGAATATGACAGAGAAATGGTCAGATGAAGGTGCACTGAAGATGGGCTCTGCATAAGGGAGAGTCAGCTCCATTTGTAACCCCACGGATTGCATTTCCTGGAGCTGCACAAGTTAGAGGGGGGCTGGGGACATCTCACTCCCATGCATATTCCTCTCTTCCACAACTTGCAGGGCAGGTGTCCAAACTAGCACTGAAAACCCACCAACCCCAGGGAGCCCAAGAGAAGAACAAGAGCAGCACGGAGAGGAGGGGCAAGAAGGAGCAACAACACCAGGACCCTAATGCCAACTCAGGCAAGGAGACGGAGGCAGAAGGGCGCTCAGGAACACCTTCACCTCACCCAGCAGGACATGTCACCTGCCAGATGGTGACATTGCAGGCAAGGCGCTCGAGTCCCTCTGTCAGCAGGCAGCAAAAATGTCCATAGCAGGAGGGATGTCCCTGTCCTCTCCCGAGGTCTGGACACAAAGGGCAGGATTCATGGCCCAGACCCCAAGGCTGTTGGGGCAGAGAGGCTGCTGGGTGGCGGAGGAGACTTGGAGGGCTTGCTCAGAGGACGGTGTCTGCAATGGAGGGACTGACCATGACTTCCCAAAATCCATCCTCCCATCGTGATGGACACTTCCCTCTCCTTCCCTGTCCATCTCTGCTGCCCATAGCAGTCCCTGCTGGCATCTTTCTCTGTCCCAACATTTCTTTGGAGTCTATGTTCATAGATCATGTGACACCTTTTGTATACTCAGTTCTATTCTGCAAAAACCTCTGGGAACAGAGCACTGTGCAAGGGCATCTCTGTGCAGGTAGTTTGTAAGGAGCAAGTAAAATAAATTCCACAAAGGTGATGCTGATGCTGGCTGCAGGCTAAGGTGGGTTGAAGGGGTTCTGTGAGCATTCTCACAGGCCTACTGATCTCTGAGAGTGAAGGATGGGAGTCCCAGGTCCTTGACAGAACAGATTTTCTCTCTGCTGCAATTAGGGAGAAAATTGAAAGTGCAACCAGCAGGTGAAAAGCTCCTGCCCTTGGAAATAGCCCTTCTCTTGAAATTGCTCTTGGAAAGACTCTTCAGACACATCCTGAGAATGAACTAGAGCAGTGAGCAGACTTCACCCAGACAACACTCTCTCAACAGGAGGATGATCCTGCCCGGCTGGGGGCAACCCTGTCACTCAGAGCTTCTCTGGGCAGCACTGACCCTTGCAGGAGCAGAGTCACTGCCCTGAGTGACTCCTAGGGCACAGAGATGCTGCTCTAAGAAACCTGGGTAGACCCGTGTTCATACCCAGCTTCACATCCCTGCAGCTATCTCTGGAAGAAAGGAGCACCCTGCCAAGGTGCATCAGGAAATCCCTGCTCGGAATCATCTCCTCCTCTTGCTATGCCCCTCAGCCAGAGTCTTACCATGCAAGGCTTTGTGAGGACTTCTTCCACAGTGAGCTCTGGTCTGTCCTCCCGCTTCACACTGCTGTTCCCCTCTCGCTGCCTTCCCTCCTCCCCTGTCCGCAGCAGCAGGCAGTGCCCGCAGCCCTGCTGCTCTTGGCACAGGAGCTGCTCCTGCACTCGGCTGTCTCTGGGCAGTGCTGCCAGGCTGCCACGAGCTGCCTCCGTCCCAGGAGCCTGGCCCCGCTCAGGAGCAGAGGCCCAGCTGAACTCACCAATTTCTCTGTCCCCCGTGCCCCCTACTCCTGGGAAAAGTTCACTTCAATAAACTAAAATAATCACCTGTTGTCCTTTGCTAATGATTGGAGTTAGATTATTTCAACATGGCAATTTATTGCATCAAAGGATGACTATCTAGGAAAGTTGGAAATACCCCACTCTGGAAGCCTCATTTCACATCCCTTAACTAGACAGAAGACCGAGGAGTGAACAAGTGGGGAGTTCATTGACATATGGTCCAGGTGCTGATTCAGAAATATCAATCTGGGCAGTACCTGTCTAGGCCTGGATCTGAAGTCATATTCAGATCCCTCCTGTAAACTCCACAAAAACACAAGTGGTGGGATTTCCCTTGCCAAAACTGAACGAGCAGAGCACAGCGATCTGCACACAAGCTCCTTCTCAAAGCTCCACTCTAATCACTGGAGATGCAGGGTGAGAGTCAGTAGCTCCCGCAGAAACACCTGGTGACAGTGGAAGAGACTGAGGAGGGCCAAGGTATGTGACAGTGGATGAGTTTGAGGGGGTCCAAGCAAGGTGCCAGTGATGGAGCTACTGAGAGACATGCATCATCCTACAGCATGAGCTGGGGTCCAGGTGGGGAATTGCCTTGGCTGTCTGAAATGACCCCAGATGCCAATTACAATGAGAGCATGGGGAAGTTGAGGCATGGGAAGATTCCAGGATTAACCCGCAGCTCTTGTAATTCAGTGCAGACCCTTGATTTGATGGCACAGAAAAGGCTAGGCAGGGCCTTGTCAGATGCCAGGGGTGTCCAGCACAACCACACGTCTCTAGCAGATACAGCAGGGGACCTACAGGAAAACCATGTCCCCTTGGAGTGATTGCTGGATAAGTGCCCCAGGACATCCTACGTTTCTGTCCTGTACCCAAACACAGACATTCCAGCACTGGCTGTAGGGAAAGCCCATCCCGTCTACATCCAGGGTGCTGGATAAATGGGAGGCACCCCGGCCCTGCCTCATCTCTGCTCCAGACTCTGCACTCTCAAACCCTTCTAGCTCTCCTCCCCTGAACTCCTCTTCATCCCACCACATGGTATGAACAGGTAATGGGCTAATGAGGACCTCTGGGTGGCTGCATCAAAGGCTGTCAAGGCCCATAGACATCTTCAGTGCCACCTTGTTCTTCCTGAACCAGCGTCAGGCACAGGAGAGAGTGCCCGTTGGGCTGCTTTGTGTGAGAGGAAATGCCCATGGCCAGGAATACGTGTCCCCTCGCTGGAGAAGCTCCTGCCTGGCTGTCTTGGCCCAGATCTCCTTCCCCACCATCCTCGTGCTCTCCATGCAGGTCCCATTCCTGCTGCCGCCTCTGCCTCCAGCCCCACTGCTCACCTCCCTCGTGCGGTCCTGCGCTCCAGGGATCCCGTCCATGGACGAGGATCAGCCATTCACCTGCTGCTCCTTCTCCATCTCCAGGACTCGCTCTGGGGACAGCCCTGCACGGCCAGAGCGTTTCCAGCCTGTCCTCTGCACAGACAGACACGTCCGCACAGTCCATGTCACAGCCCTGTCCTCTGATCAGCTGCTCACACTGACGGGACCTCACAGGCCCTTGGCTGGGGCTGGTCCTGCTACCGGCCAATCCCGCACGGGGCAGCAGTGACCTCACAATGTGCCCTGGAACCTTCAGCTGGCTCTGGCCTATCAGCAGCAGGGACAGAGGTGATGTCACAAGAAACCTCAGCAACCCAGAGCCTCCTGATGACGTCAAGTCTACAGAAAAGGATGTGACCTCACAGTCACCCTCAGAGCCATATCCCTGCTTTTGGGCTATCAAGGACTGGCCCAGCAGTGACCTCACTACCAATATCCAGGCCATTTCCCTGCTGCTAGCCTATCAGGGACTGGCACAGCAGTGACCTCACTAACAAACATCCAGGCCATTTCCCTGCTGCTGGCCTACCAGGTCCTGAGGCAGAAAGGCCAACACAACCAACATCCAAACCATGGGCCTTTTCTGTCTGGTCACCACCGGACACTGAGGTAACATCACAACAGCCTGTGGGAGCTAAGAGCCCTCTCTGGCCTATCCAGAGCAATAAGGGTCCTCAGAGTCACAAGTTTGGGGCTATCAGGTACTCAGGCAGAAATGACCTCAGAGTACGAATGGCAGGCATGGCCCTGCTGGCATGTCATGTTCTCACACAGAAGGGACCCTGTCACTGGTCCCAGGAACATGTGAAAAGCTTTTCTCCAGGGTATGCCTGCTCCTGCACAGCTTTCCTAGGAGAAGGTCTAGCAGAGAGCAGTGCCCTGGCCCCAGACACACGTCACCACCTTCACCCCATGAGCCCTGAGCTCTGTCCCTCTTCCCCTGCAGGCCTCTGAGCAGACAGCTGCTCTGCACTGGTGCGACAAGAGCCTGAGATCTCTTTGTCTACCCAGAGAGCAATACAGCTGCCCTCCACCCCACCAGAGGCATCTCCTCCCAGCTGCTGCTGATCATTGCAGAAAGAGGCTTGCCCGAGAGGGTCTAAGATCCACCTGTGTTTGGGGATGTGTCCTGGTAGGACTCCTGGACTGCATTCCCCTTTTTTGATTCATTCCTACTTTCCTCCTCCAACTCTGCCACAGAAATTCATTTGACCCAGTGGTGTGTGTCATGAGCCCTTATCACGAGCAATCAGAGGAGAACGTGTGCAGCCTGGGCACTGGGACCCTTTCACCTCAGGAGGGTGACTGCTACTCAGCTTGCCCAGACCTCTGCTGTGGGCTTAGGTCACATACACTTACTCCTTCAGTGGGCTCCCCAGGCTGTCCAGATTATCAGCAGGTTGTTTTTATGAACTCATTTCCTTCTCCAAAGTTCTGATCTATTATGCAGGGTAAAAAATTGACAGCACTGGCTGTTTTAAAATGTTTGCAGCACTTGGGCCATTGATCATACTGCTCTCTCCCAGACTGCTAGTCTGCAGTTCTGCCCTCTCTTTATTTTGCTTCTCTTTGGTTGAGGCTGTCGGGACACCTCAGCATCCTGCTGACTTCTTGTCATGTTCTTGTCCACCAGGCCCCCACATCTTTTCCTGCAAAGCTGCTTTTCATCCAGTGAGCCCCAGGTTGTCCTCCTGCATGACGTTATTCCATCCCAGCTGCAGGACTTGCTTCAGCAACCTGTGTTTCCATCATTCCATATCAGCTGCGACCTGTTGCTCTCCCTCTGCTTAGCAGCCCTAAGGGCATGCTGCCCCTCCAGCATGTCAGCCACTCATCCCAATTTGGCGTCGTCCATGAGCTGGCTGAGAGTGCACTTTGTCCCCTCATCCACACCATTCATAATGACAAACAGCAGCCCAGTATCAACCCCTGAAGAAAATCACTGGTAACATGAGTCAGGTGGACTTGCCCCACTCTTCTCCCCTCTTTGAGCTAAATGACGTCCAGCTCCTTTCCCACATGCTCCATTCCTGATGCCTCCACCCCATGTCTCCCCAGTCTATCTACAAAGATGTTATGGAAAAGCACATCAAGGGCATTCCTAAATGGTACTCTCCCCTTCTGCACACAACCAGTCATGCCATCCCAGAAGCAGTCACGTTGGGGAGGCACACGTTTGCCTTGAGGCCTTCATGCTGACTGTTCTCAAGCCCTTCTTGTAACTGGAACGAGCTCACAAAATGATTTACTTCCCATGGACTGAGGTGACACTGAGCAGCCCACCACTGCCCAGATCCTCTTTCCTGTCCTACTTGGAAGGTGGTTGTAATGCCTGGGGGGGAGGGCTGGGGATGAGGCAGTGGCTGTAGGGCTGTGCCAGCTCCCGCAGCACTGCTGCTCCTAATGGTGTGGGGACATGGGACAGGAGATGGCAATGCGGGGTGGTGGCAGGCCTGCTCCCCTGGCAGTCTCTCTTTGGCAGGGGAGCAGTGAGGAGCCCTGTGGCTCCCATCCCTGGTGCCCTGCACACAGCCCCATGGCTCTGCTGGGCAGGCACCTCACAGGACATGGTGTGTTCTGGCATGGGGAAAGGTCTCCTCAGTAGGGACCTCACAACAGCCCCTTGTGTCTCAGGCCTCCACAGCCCTCCTGCTTGGGCAGCCTCCCCCAGCATCTGTCCCTGCCAAGTCCTGGCTATGTCCAGCATTGGGCTAGTGCTGGAAATGGCCAAAGTGAGAGACCAATCCGTGACAAATGCCCTGAGGCTCCTTTACAGTCAGTCCATGCAACTAAGGAGACCCAGCTAAGCAAATGTTGTTTTCCTCTCCTGGGTCCTCTCTCTAGCCCAGAACAGACCCTCCCCTCTCCCACCTCCCCTGCCCTCTCCTCAGAGGGAGCAGTTCTACAGGTGAGTGTTGTGTACTGCAAAGGCAGTGCCGTATTCATCTCTAAGTCAACCCCGACTCGGGCCTGTCGTTCAGGCCCTGGCACTTCAGTTCCTCATGTTGTGCTCTGTCGTGACACACAAGGTTATATTCGTCCCCACATTATGGGGCTGCCAAGAGATTTCTTTGGTAGTGGGAAGCAGCATGAAAAGAGGAAACAGGACCAAAATACATCTTGGGAAGCTCAGATTGGGCAATAGGATGAAGAAATATCACTTGAAGGGTAGAGCAGTGGTGCTACAGGGCACCCAGAGCGAGTCTGTCACCACTCATGGCTTTGTGTTTCAAGAAAGAGCCACTGAGGATGGAAAAGCTCTCAATGAAGGGAAGGAGAACCTATTGTGAGAACTTGCTGGGGAAGCAGATTGGGTGTCCATAGTCTGCAGGGACACAGGAGCAGGTCTAGGATGACCTGTGATAGAGATGGCCAAGGGCACTGCCAAGGCCCCAACAGAATGGAGGTCTTTATCCTCTTGACTATGGCTATTCTGTCTGTCACTGAGGCCTACCAGGAATCTTCAGGACTTCTCCCAGGGTCCCCAGAAGGATAAAGGGGACAAAGGTGTCATATGTTTGTCCTGCACTCAGCACTGCACACCCTCACCCAAACACTGATGCCAGGAAGAGACATGGGCAACACATGGAGGAAAGGATCTCCCTTCCCAGGGTATCTCTGCCTATGCTCGGCCGTTTCCCTTGATAAAACACATCAAAGGTGTATTCAGCATCAGGGTCACCTGAGTATTTTCTCTACCTAACTATTACCAATGATTATATTTTTTAGCTATAATCAGCCCTTGGTGAGTTGTTGTAGTTAATGGCCTCAGTGGGATCCATTAGTGCACTACAAAACTTTAGGGTTTCCTTTTGAATTTGACTTCTCCACTGATTTCTCCAATCTCCTTTCAATAGCTGCAATTCACGGACTCAGCTCCAAATACTGCATGGAGCTCATTAAAAAGCAAAAGTCCTGATAAACCAGGACTCTCCCTCCTATTTCCATCAAGTGTCCATGGCTAATTGGAGAGGTTTGGGGAGTGTAGCTGAAAGCTGAAGACAACACTCATATACAAGTATATCATCTTTTTCAAGTTTTCTATTATTATTCTGGAGAGAGTCCAGCGCAGGGCCACAAGGATGATCAGGGGCCTGGAACATCTGCCCTATGAGGAGAGGCTGAGGGAGCTGGGCCTGTTCAGCCTGGAGAAGAGAAGGCTGAGAGGGGATCTAATCAGTGTATATAAATACCTCAAGGGAGGGAGTGCAGAGGACGGTTCTGGTCTCTTTTCAGTGGTGGCCACTGATAGGACTAGAGGAAATGGCCGGAAACTGAAGCACCAAAAGTTCCACAGGAACTTAAGGAAAAATTTCTTAACAGTGAGGGTGACAGAGCACTGGAACAGGCTGCCCAGAGAGGTTGTGGAGTCTCCTTCTCTGGAGATCTTCAAAACCCGCTTGGATGCAGTCCTGTGCCACGTGCTCTAGGTGACCCTGCGTGTGCAGGGGGGTTGGACTAGATGATCTCTAGAGGTCCCTTCCAACCCTAAGCATTCTATGATTCTATGATTCTAAAGAATAGGTGACAGCCCACCATCCAATTCATAGCCATCCAGAGTGACTCCTAATGAAGTCAGCGTATGTAGGAAAAGCAGTGTCCCAGAGATCAGGCACTGTATGCACAATCTTCCTCCCCATCTCTCCAGCCCCACCATTTCCCTCATCAGCCTCTTGGGAATTTCAATCACTCATGTTGAAAGCTAGCCTTAGTCCACCTAAGTCTGCACTCAGTGTTATAGCTCACCTGCCCCAATTCCCACCTGCTTTACTTAGACAACTGGCTGCCAACATGCACAAGGGGATCTTCTTTTAGTTACAGAGAAAAAAAAATAAAGCAGAGTATAGTTTCATGGAAAATAATGACACTCTTTGAATGTATGCTAAGTCCATACAATCCGTACATACAATTAGGACTGAGCTAATGGGGCAGACTGCAGAAAAGACAGAGCAAGCTTTAACCTCCCTAAAGGGCAAACCAGCCGCTGGGTCTGTGAGTGAAGAGAGTATCAGGAGGAGTCACAATGTGTCCAGATAGTGCCCTAAAGGGGATGTTAGAAATTGTCACTTTAAACAGGACATGTGGGAATGGGAGACTTAGGTAGATGCACAGGAGACAGGGGAGAGAACGGGCCAAGACTCTGGGCATGAAGAGCTGGGCTCACAGCATCACTGATGAGCTGCCACACACTGAATAAGCAACCCAAAGAAGTCCTTCCTTTGGCAGTGACTCGGAAATCCACATCTCTGACAGGGTCCCAGGGAGATGGGGGTTCTCTTCTGTAAGATGGTCCTCAGGACTATGCAGAGATGAGGACGAGCATGAAGGGAGGTTGCAGGGGTATTCACCAGCTTCATCAGCTGCAGAGCAGGGAGCTGGTCATCTCACAAATTGCTGATTGAGTCAAATGAGATGGGGACTGATGAGTGAGATGGGGACTGCTGGATCAACATCCGCAGCCTGGACCTCAGTTCTTGTTCCCAGTGATCCTGCTGCTCTCCAACAAGGCTCCCAGCTTTGGGAGCTCCTTCCCGAGGTGTCACACAGAAACTGTCACTGCAAAGACCCCTGTGGATCCCAGGCTGTGGCAGTAGCTGCTCAGGGCTGGAGGCTGCCACAAGAGTCCTGCCTGAGGGTCCCACCTTGCTCAGGGGACAATGTGGCAGCCAGGACCCCTGGGGATGGGGCATCCCCGAGCCCCAAGGCTCCCGTGGGGCAGCTCCAACCCTTGTGTGGGTGCTGGGGGCAGAAGGACAGAATCCAGGGCAGGTTTCCCTGGCACTGGCTGCCCCTCTTCTCCCCCACGCCGGGGTGGGCAGTGCTGGCTAAGCCCAACACAGCAGCTCACACAGCCCCCCAGGCCCCCACACCAGCACCCCCAGCACCCACAGCCCCGAGCTGGGCTCCCCTCCCTGCCCCAGCCCCGCACAGCCCCCAGCACAGCCAGGAGCCCCGCGGGGCCTCACAGCCAATGGCTGCGCTGGGCACGAGGAGGTCACTGCTGCCGCAGCCCCTGATAGGCCAGCTGCAGGGAGAGGGCGTGGCTGCTGCTTGGGAGGTCCCCGCTGCGGGCAGAGCTGATTGGGCAGCAGCAGGGCTGGCTCTGCCTGGTGACTGTGAGGTCACCGCTCCCGCAGCGCCTCATTGGGCAGCAGCCGGGCCCTGCGGGGCTCTGCGCTGCTGAGATCATCTCTGCGGAGCAGCTGCTGAGCCCGGGCTGGGCTCCTGGCGGGGAAGGGCTGGGGAGGCCATTGCTGCCCTGGAGGGCAGGGCCAGAGAGCTGGGCGGGACGGCGCTGTGACGTCATGTCTTTGTGAGTGCCTGATTGGCCGGCAGCAGGCAGGCAGGCGTGGGCGGTGGGTGGGGGGTCTCTGTGGTGAGAGGAGCTGAGAGGGCAGCAGTGGTTCCTGTGTGGGGAAGGGGTTTGAGGAAGCTGCTGTCTCTGAAGGCCACAGGCAGCAGCAGGGATGTGGTGGGATTGCACCTGTGAGGTCACCTCCATGTGAGCAGCTGGGTTTGGGGTTTAGGCTTTAGGGTTGTGGTCAGTGGTGCAGAGCCTAGTTGAAGACCTGCAACTATTGGTATCAGGAGTCAGTCAAAACCTGTTCAGTTTATTAATCAGTGACCTGAAGGGATAGAGTGCACTCTCATCAAGTTTTCCAGTGATAGATAAGTGGGAGGAATGGCTGATAGCCCAGAGGTCTGTGCAGGCTTTAGGAGGGACCTGGACAGCCTGGAGAGTTGGGGGCAGAGGAGCCTCATGAAGTTCAACACGGGCAAGTGCAGGGTCTTGCAGCGTGGGAGGAATAACCCCATGCACCAGGACAGGCTGGGGGTTGACCTGTTGGAGAGCAGCTTCACAAAAAGGGACCTGGGAATCGTGGTTGGCACCAAATTGACCATGAGCCATCAGTGTGCCTCTGTAGCCACTGATACTGGTGGCTGAGGTCTGACGGTACTCAGAGTGCCCCCACAATATTGCAATGGCAGGAGATGTCTTTGGGTGGCCACTAGCTCCAGGCTGTGGTGTTTCACTGCGGGTGCAGGAATCGCCCTCTACTGCCCCTTCCCTGGGCCTCCTGGGTCCCCAC
Source organism: Tinamus guttatus (assembly GCF_059628265.1). Lineage (NCBI taxonomy): Eukaryota > Metazoa > Chordata > Aves > Tinamiformes > Tinamidae > Tinamus > Tinamus guttatus. The sequence continues at coordinate 1,228,377 of NW_028289008.1, read as the reverse complement.
TGCCTCTCTGGGGATTGCAGAGCCCTCCTTTCCCCATGTGCACCTGGGTTTAGTGCTCTACCTTCTGGTCCCTGCACTGTGAGTCATCCCTGTTTCGTTAAAGCTGCACTCAGTGCCCACTCCCAGGCAAACCCTGTGCCTGAAGATCCCCTGGGGGTTCTCTCATCAGCACAGTCACGTGTGGGGCAGCCTGGCACAGACAATGCAGAGACCATTGCCTATCTGCAGTGGTCAGTGAGAGATGAACCCTAGATTGAGGCTAACAGATCACCCTGTAATGCTGAGGTCATCTCCTGGATCCCATGGAATTCACAAGCAGAAGAGCAGCCCCATTTGTGGTTTCACACCCTTGGGTATATTTTTTGATTCCAGTTTCTAAAGAGAGGCCAGACTCAGGATCATCATAGGGAAGATCCCCTTTAATTATGGAAATGTTATTCTGGAATCCAGCTGTGGTTTAAGGGAGCCCAAGGACTGGTTCTGCCCGTTCTTCCAGGTTATGAGGATAAACAAGCCTCTCTCTACCAGGTTATGAGATTTCCTGGGCCATATCTGCAGATCAAAGCATGGAAGCACAGTACGGAAATGAGGAGAACAACTGTAAATAGAGAAGATCCTGCTGCCCTCCTGGAATGTCTTCAGGAAAGATGAACTGCCATGGGGACGCTGCCTCTAGACTTTCCTTCAATTCACTCATGTTTAGTTTTGTGTGTTGGAGCTTTGCATGGAACCATGGAAACCTGTGGTGACACTTGGTTGCCACTTCTCTCATATTAGAGAGATTTGAGATCACACTCTAACCATAGGCACGAGAGCTGAGATCTCCTAAACAACACTGGACCCCTGGTCTCAGCCCACCTGCCCTTGTCCCGCCGTGACTCTGTACCCCAGAGGTCCCTTGGTGTCAGTGCTGGAAAAGATGCTGCAGAGGGAAACTCTCCTCCCTGCACTGGACACATCCAAGGGAGCTCAAACAAGCGGCTCAGAGAATCCCCCCTCTCTGCTAGTGAAGGGGGAAGCCTGGCTTCCTGCTTTATCATGGTCTGTGTTTAAGTGCTAAATGAGAGATTCCTGTGCAGACGTGACAAAAACTAGGTATCTTTATTTTAGTATTTATTAGTTTAAAATGGATGTAAAAGAGAAGTAAAAAAGAAAGAAATGGATAAAATACAGCCTCAATGCCAGATATCCTGGTGAGTGAATGAAACAGTTGTTACCACTGACCTTGTACTCACTGGATGAGTTTCTTCAGTGCCTCCTTCAGCTCCTTGTTCCTCATGCTGTAGATGAGGGGGTTCAGGCCTGGAGGCACCACGGAGTACAGAATGGACACAACCATATCTAGAAGTGGGGAGGAGATGGAGGGAGGCTTCAGGTAGGCAAACAATACAGGAATGACAAACAAGGAGACCACAGCCAGGTGTGGGAGGCACATGGAAAAGGCTTTGTGCCGGCCCTGCTCAGAAGGAATTCTCAGCACAGCTCTGAAGATCTGCACGTAGGACACCACAATGAAAATGAAACAACCAAAGATTAAACAGGTACTAACCACAATAACTCCAACTTCCCTGAGGTAGGCGTGTGAGCAGGAGAGCTTGAGGATCTGGGGGATCTCACAGAAGAACTGCTCCACCACATTGCCTTGGCAGAGGGGTAGGGAAAATGTGTTCCCAGTGTGCAGGAGAGAATAGAGAAAGCCACTGGCCCAGGCAGCTGCTGCCATTTTAACACAAGCTCTGCTGTCCAGGAGGGTCCCATAGTGCAGGGGGCTGCAGATGGCAACGTAGCGGTCGTAGGCCATGACTGTGAGGAGAAAAAACTCTCCTCCAAACAAGAAGACGAAGGAAAATATCTGGGCAGCACATTCCAAATAGGAAATGGCCCTGGTGTTCCACAGGGAATTGTGCATGGCTTTGGGAACAGTCGTGGAGATGGAGCCAAGGTCAAGGAGGGAGAGGTTGAGGAGGAAGAAGTACATGGGGGTGTGGAGGCGGTGGTCGCAGGCTACGGCTGTGATGATGAGGCCGTTGGCCAGAAGGGCAGCCAGGTAGATGGCCAGGAAGAGCAAGAAGTGCAAGAGCTGCAGCTCCCGCGTGTCTGCGAATGGCAGGAGGAGGAACTCGCTGAAGGAGCTGCTGTTGGACATTAGTTCCCTGGGGGCCCAGGAGTCCTGTCCAAGGAAGAAAAGAAAGCCAAAATTTAAGGCAGGCTTTTCTGAGCCAAACCATTTCAGTTTCTCAAGGAACTCCCCACATTTCCTCTCTCCCTTATTTCAGCTCCCTTTCTGGTGCTCCACTTTGAACTGGCTGAGTGTGCCAAGTTCAGCAGGGACTCCTCCCCATAGCTCCAGAGGAGTTGTTTCTGCTTTGCTGCAACTGGAAATAGATGCACTAGTCTTTGAGTGGTATTTGTGGAGATGCCTTGGAATGGCGTATTGCATTGCTTGGAATGGACTTAGTCCAGAGACCAGGTGGGAATATTCTCCATTCACCAGCATCAGAGCTGAATACAACCCTCACAGCAGTTGTATCTGAAGGAGAAGAGCTCTGTGAGGGATTAACCCCCATCTCTCTTGCCCTCCTCAACAGAGATATTTGTATCTGAGTCTGCCACACTAGATCTCACTCCAACAAGGGAGAACAACAGTCAAAGGGAAACAAGGATAGACCTTACCCTTTCTACATGTCAAGATGTCTAGAGATAGACCTTGTCCTCATGCCTCCTTTAACCCTGCACCCTGCACCCTTATTCCAGGCACTGCAGAGAGAAGGAGTAGCTTTGATGCCCAGAACCTGCAGGAGACGATGTCCACCCCTTCTATGGAAGGGCTCTTCAACATTTAGAATTCAAATCTTCTCTGTAAAAGGACAAGTGGAGGAGTCTGTTGAAATATAAGCATGTGTATAAATAATGTATATGATGGTGCACACACAAACACACAAAGGTGCCTACTCACTGTGGGAACATATTTTGACAGAGCAGAAATTTTTGGTGCTTCAATCGTTCTCAGCATAAACCCTTGTGCATCCCAAAAGGAAAAAAAAAAAAAAAAAAAAACAACCTTGTTAGGACTTTGTCATGGGACCTGCTTCATCGCTGAGCCTTGCCCCTCACTGTCATGTACTTGCACCTCACTCACATGAAGGACAACGATACTCACAAGTGAGCTCAGTTCTCTCTGCAGAAACCTCCCAGGAGCAGGGGACTGTCCAGGGGCACCCCCATGTTTGCAGGTGCTAAGGAGCAGCTCAGATAGACCCTGATGCAGCAGCCCAGGAGAAGCTGGTGCTGTCTATGAACTAAGGGATGGCTGAGGGGACATTCAGATGTCCCTGGCAGACTCTTTGGCTGCTCCTTGAATCTCTTAATGAGTCTCAGTCTCTTGTCCAAATCTGACAATTTTGTTTCCATTTTCCTCTTACCAAGTGGAAGGAAATTCTACGCACCATCTCAATACCTGCCCTGCCTTTCCTTTTGCAAAGTGCCCCCTGAAATGTGCTCACAGCTAGACCTGTGAGCAGACCTGACCCCTGCAGCACCCTCCCAGCAGGAGAAGGAGCCTGTCCTGGTAGAGGATAATCCTCCCACCAAGAACTTCTCCCCTCAGTGCTGTGGGGAGCTCCCTGGGCAGGCTGAGTGCTGACCTTCACAGGCGACACAGTCACTGCTGCGGGCACACAGCACCTTTGGGTGCAGGGACCCTGCTCTGAAGTGCAGACCGCTCACCCTGTCTGCACAATCCGGCTTCACATCACTGTTGTTTCTGTTGGGGAAGGCAGCAGGATGCCCTGCTCATAGGTGGTATGTTAGAGAATCCCTGCTCTGAAGCAGCTCCTCTTCCTCCGCACTGCAAAAGCCAGAAGAAAGAAGAGAAAAATGCTGCCAGCCATGGGGTGTGATGGGTTCTTATGTTCCCTTCAAGAAGCTCAGTAGCATTGTCCTGTAAGCACAAACTCACCATGTCAAGAGCTGTGGAGGTCTCCTGTGTGCTCCCGCTCCACACTGCCGTTCCCCTCTCGCTGCCTTCTCTCCTCTCCTGTCCGCAGCAGCAGGCAGTGCCCGCAGCCCTGCTGCTCTTGGCACAGGAGCTGCTCCTGCACTCGGCTGTCTCTGGGCAGTGCTGACAGGCTGCCACGAGCTGCGGCCCAGCTGAATTCATGAATTACTCTGTCCCTTGGGATTCCTCCCTCTGGGATATGTTCCGTCAAGTAGAGTAACCTGTTTTCTTTTTCTGAAGAGTACAGGGATACAGATTCCAACATTGCAGTTTATTTCATCAGATAATGATTATCTACCAAAGTTAGAAATGTCCCATGGGACGTCCTGATTCACATCTCTTAACTAGGCAGGACTCCCAGAGAGGAATAAGAAGGGAACTTGTTGATATATGGTGCATATATGATTCAGATGACTTATTCAGATGGCTTATTGGGGCTCCACATGTCTGTTCAGAAGTGCCAGGTTTGGAGAAGGATTCAGCTAACTCATGAACTTCACAAATACATGGCAGATGGGATTCCCCTTAGCAGGCTAAGCATGCACATGGTCTGCTTGCAAGCTCCTGGCCTAAAGGTCCTAATGGAATCACTGGAGCTTCAGTGGGAGGCCAGGTCAGGCATTTCCTTGGTCATCTCTAATGACCCTGGATGCCTTCTATCCTACTAGAGCAGCACTCACAATAAAGCTGAGGGACAGGGAGATCCCTACAGATCAAAAAGTTGATATATTCCAGTGGAGACCATTTATAGAATCACAGATGGTTGAGGTTGGAAGGAGCTTTGCAGATGATCTAGGTCAATCGCCTTGATCAAGCAGTGTCACCTACAGCACGTTGCACAGGATCCTGTCCAAGCAGGTCTGGAAAATCTCCACAGAAGGAGTCTCCACAACCTCTCTGGCCAACCCATGCGAGTGCTCTGTCACCTTCACAGTCAAGATGCTCTTCCTCAAATTCAGGCAGAACGTCCTGTGCTTCAATTTGTGTCTGTTGCCTCTTGTGCCATCACTAGTCACCACTGAAAAGAGTCTGGGCCATCCTCTTCTGCTCTTGGCATCCTCCCTTCAGGTATTTGCACACCCTGATAAAATCCTCTCTCAGCCTTCTCTTCTCCAGGCTAAAACAGGCTCAGTTCCCTCACCTTCTTCTCATAGGAGAGATGCTCCAGCTCCCTGATCAACTTTGTAGACCTATGCTGGGCTCTCTCCAATAGCTTCGTGTCCCTCTTGTACTGGGGAGCCCAGCACTGGATAAAGGACTCAAGGAGTGGCCTCCCCAGGACCTAGTAGAGAGGCAGGATGACGTCCCTTGTCCTCATGACAACAGTCTTCCTACTGCACCCCAGAAGACCACTGGCCTTCTTGGCAGCAAGGGGACATTGCTGGCTCATAAGCAAGCTTCAAGGGGGCTTGAGTGAGAGAAGGCACCTTTCTCTGGTTGCAAGGGATGTTTGGAGATCATCTAGTCAGATGATGGTCAAGTCAATGTTTGTAAGCACCTGGGAGGCCAGCAGCAGGCACATGGCACTGCTCCTGCTTGGTAGGGGGATCACATTGTCTGTGCTCCTGACTGGACAGCACCAGGCATTAGCAGGTCCATCCATGTCTGTGAGGGTGACCGTGAGCTCTGCTCTTTGCTGAGTCCCGGGCAGGCCAGCAAGAGGCGCCTGGCTGGGCAGTTCCTTGGGAGGTCCCTGCTGGCAGAGCAGCTGCGAGGCCAGCGCTGGCCCATGGCTGGGGACGGGCTCTGAGGCCGCTCCTGTCCCAGCAGCAGCGGCGGGGACGAGAGGGTTTGCTGAGGGTGCCCTGTGGAGGGGCTGACACCTGCAGAGCTCTGCAGCCCTGGAGAAAGGCAGCTCCTTAATCAAGAGGAGGGAGATGGAGCACTTAGCACGAGGAATTTGTGCTGCTGTGAGTATGATCTTCTGTGGCGAACGTGGACAAGGAGCAGAGACTTGCGGCCAGCTACCATTGGACCAGGGAGTCCAGCAAGACCTTTTAGGCTGCTAAATGAATCCAGTGCCTGAGCAAGCATGGTATAACAAGAGCAGCACCATTAATAATCTGTGATTGCCAGGCTCTTTGTCTGTAGTAATTCCCCTCCCTGTCCAACAGGAGGGATCTTGTGAGATTTTCCTACAGGGTCTGAACTGGGTCTCTGTCCTTCATGGGTCCACCTGCTTTTATGGTCTAGGTAGGACTGAAAGACATTAGAGGTTCGTGACTTTCTATCCAAGCAAGTTCTCCTTGGAGAACAGGTACAAATGCCTTAGCAGGAGACAGAAGGACTGTCCCCCCAACAAAATGGAGCTTGGAGCCTGCTGCCTGCTGGACGCTGAGGTTCAGGCCTGAAGCTTCCTCAGCTCTTGTCAGGATCTGCATCCAGATATCCCAAGTGGCCTGTGCGATACATACAGATATTTATCTTGGAGTACGTGGAGTAGAAGAGGTAATCTCTCGGGTGGAACTGAGAAGAACTGGTGTGGGATGCGGTCATGGAGTCCTGGACAGCTGGTGCCATTGCAGGAGCCCTCGTCCTCTCTGCTCACCCTCCCTCTTCAGCTCTGATGGCCTCTGGTCTCCTGAGGTTTCTGTGAGAGCTGCCAGGCCCAGGGACCCCAGGGCCTCTCCAAATACTAATTTTAATTCCAATATTTTCCTGTTACCTGTTAGAAGACTGAGAGTATGAAAAAATGGTTTGGAAAGTGTATATGATTCATATGATTCATATGATTGATATGATTCATATGAATCATATGATTCTATGATTCTATGATATGGGTAGCTATAAAGAGCCCTGCATGTTCTTGTCTAGAAGTGGAGCTTGGAGACCTCCCTCAAGTGCCCTGAGAAAGGGAGAGAAGTTGGAGATCGGAGGTTTTGAAACTGGACTTGTCTGCTCTTAGGAAGGGTTGGGTTCTTTTCAGGGGAACTTGTTTAGGGCGATCGTCATGCAGTTCAAAGAGATGTGGACACATGTCACCAGAATCAAGGCTGAAAGGCAGATGAGCTGTCCTCACTCTGCACAAGGTGACTGTGAATCCATTTTTCTCAAGATTCCCAGTAGGAATGCTGAAAATTTCTTCCTCTGAGGAACATTTCCCAGGTGGTATTTCGCCTAATCTGCTGCTATTGCAAGAGCCCTGGGGTCACTCTGAGAACCAGTCAAGAGCACAGACGCGTGCCAGCAGTATCAGTGACGGGGAGCCACATTTCACTGGGTCTGCTCCCCACCCCAGCCACCAAGACCAGTGCGGAGTTAGGAGACACCCCATGGCCTTATGGCCCCACAGCCCCACTTGTCTCCCTGGAGATTTTCTGACACCAATTGACACGGGGAGAAAAAGCTACCAAATGGGTTTATTTGAAGCAGGCGATGGCTGCTGGCGATGTTGGTGAGTTTGGTTTCTCTGGGCACAGGGGTGCTATAGGACACAACAGGGCAGCATCTCGGTAGCCCCCAGGACACAGCGTCTGTCGCTCTGTCTCTCGGCTCTGCTCCATCCCCCATCTCAGGGGACCTGTCTGGCACGTGCGTCCACTCGCCACTCCTCTCGCTGCCCCACGATGCAGCAGCAGCAGAACGCTCTGCGCAGAGCTCGAAGCACCGTCCTGAGCCGCGAGCGCCATCGCCGGGGAGCCGCAATGTCTGGGAGGGCAGCGATGCCTGTGGTGAGAAGCAGAGCTGTGGGCAATGGGCTGCACGGGTGCAGGGCTGCACCTGCCTGTCCCTGCCGCCAAGGGCTTCCCGAGGGGCTCTGTCCTCGGCACAGCAACTCCTGAGCGCTTCCTGCTGCCGGCCTCGGTGCCACCCCCTGTGCCAGGACAGGCCACTGTCCCGAGCAGGGCTCTCCACTCGGGTACGTACCTGGCTCAACGTCGGGTGTGGGGCTGCAGGAGGAGGGCTTCTCCTCCTCCTCTTGGGGCTCCAAGGCCACCTGCATGGGCAGAGCAAGAACACGCACCCGTCGGCCATCAGCTGGCCCTGCTGAGGGTCCCAGTGCCCCAGGCTGCACAATGGCAAACGGTTTGGATCAGAGAAGGCTGCCCATGGCTGCACGTCCCAAGGAAAGGGACCTGCGGCTGGCACAGCAATGGGACAAGGCTCCTTGTGGGGCCGTAGCAGCAGGGCTGGGCAGGGGGAACGGAGGCAGCCGGGGGTGTGTGTGGCACAAGGGGGCTGGTGCCCTGGTGTGGAGGGGGCTGCTGCTGGGGCTGCCCCTTCCCTCCTCGCTCAGCATCCAGACCCCAGGGCTGAATGCAACGCAGGCTGGAGCAGACTTCATCCCTGTGCCTTTGGCAATGGGAAACGGAGAGGAGCCGCCATCTCCCCATGGAGACATGGCAGAGGGCAAATGCCTGGGGTGACAGTGGGATGCCATGGGCAGAGGGGTCCCAAGGTATTGGGCAGCTCTGGGCACCCCCTCTGCTCCCCCCAGACCCAGCTCACATGGCGGCTCCCTGGGATGGTGGGTGCAGGTGAGGCGCTGCTTGCTCACCTGGGGAGCAGGGACTGCAGCCAGAGGAGGAGCCGCTGGTGCCGTGTCCTCAGGCAGTGGTTGCTCTGGAGTGGGGCTGTCACTCACAGGGGGCACCTTCTGGTCAGTCATCTCCCTGTCTGTGAACTGGCTCCGGAGGCTGGGTCTGACCCATGGCAAGGAGATGCTTCCCTCCACCTCCTGGCCTTGCAAAACCTCTTCAGCATCTTCCTCTTCCTCATCAGTCTGGCCCGCGTGCTCATCCTGCTCTGCTCCCAGGTCCTTCTTCCCACTTCTCACCTGCCATTCCTTCTTGGGAGCATGGACATAGAGCCGCTCCAGCACCTCCCACTTGCACCTTGCGTCTTTGAGGAGCTCCACTTGCGTGACCTTCGGGTTCCACAAGTCATAGAAGGAGTTTCTGGCGAGGAGCTAGAGGAGAGAGGGAGGTTTGTGAACAGAGCTTCATTTCCCACCTAAATGGCCTCCTGAGCACAGGGACAACTGGGATGTCACAACGCAGCGCAGCAGCTTGTCCCAGCACTGGTGGGGTTATGGCTGCCCCAGCCCTCCCTTGTGCTCACTTGTTTGGGTTGGACATTGAGGGATCCCGAGGCTGTCAGGGAGAAACGTGTCCCCTCGCCCTCCTCTTCCTCGTCCTCGCTCTCCTCCAGGCTCTGCTGCTTCCTCAGGAAGGTGCCTTCTCGCAGCTGGGCCAAGCTCTGCCCGGTGCGCGCCAGGCAGCTGCTCTCGAGCTCCTCCAGCGGCTCCGTGTGGATGCTGAGCACGGACAGGCAGCGCGCGGTGTTGTCCGGGTGCACACGCAGCGGCTCTGCTCCCAGGTGGCAGACGATGCCCACAGGCTGCTGCTTTGGGCCCTGTTCTGCCCCTGCTCGGCGCGGTGGGGCAGCCTTCCGGCTCTCTGCCCTCAGCTCCACTGCAATCTCCGCAAAGATGCTCTCCACGAAGCCAGCAGGCTCAAGCAGGGATGAGCACGTGGCCTCCAGTGAGGCCGTTTCACCGGGTGAGCCGGCAGCAGCCGTGTCTTCTGCAGAGCCAGGTGGTGCCTCTGCAAAGGGCAGGCTGGGGAGTTCAGCCTCCCGGGAACCCTCCTTGGCTGCCGGCGCGCACTGCTGGGCATCCTGCGGGGCAGAAGAGGCCCTTTCCTCCTGGGACACCTTGACGGGTGGCACTTCCACTTGAGGAAGCTGCAGCTCTCCCCCTTGGCACTCTGAGGATGTGCTTAGCAACAAGTCCTGCTTCGGCACCGTTGCCTCCGGGCGCTGGTCCTTGAGCTGCTGGCCCACCTGCGGGGAGAAGGAGGCCCGTGATGGAGGTGTTTGTGTGGCTACAAGCGGCTCCTGGAGCACAAGAAACCTCAGCCCTGTGTCCAAGGGAGGCTCGTGGCTGCACACAGCCTGGCTGAGCTCAGTCTAGAGCTGCTCACTGGGCCTCAGCACAGAGCTCACAGGGTTTGGGTAGCCCTGGGAGGACCCTGGTTGGCGTCTTTTGTCCGAGAAAAAATACCCAGGGCCGAGAAGAAATGAGCCCATCCCGGAAGAGCTCCTGCCTGGCTACCTCACCCCAGCTCCCCTTCCAAACCACCCTTGTGCTCTCCGTGTCAGTCCCATCCCTGCTGCATGCCTCTTCCTTCAGCCCCACTGCTCACCTCGCTCCCGCTCTCCTGCAAGCCTGAGAGCCCGTCTGCGGGCTGGGAACAGGCGTTCACCTGCTGCTTCTCATCCATATTCAGGATCCTCTTGTGGGGACCTGACACTGGCACCAAGGGGAGCTGCTCCTTCCTGATTGAGCTGCTCTCCTCAGAGTGGGGAGCCTGGGGTCTTTTCCCTCAATAAAGGCATGGTCACCATGGGGACCGCCCCCTCACAATGGTCTTGTGAGCAGGATGCCACTGCCATCACAAAGCCCTGGTGAGTGCCATGAGGACCTCATTATGATGTCTTGGTGGAGACCAAGGGGACCCCATCATGATGCCTTGCTTGGTGGAGACCATAGGGACTCCATCACGATGTCCTGACCGTCTCCATGGGTATGCCCATCACCATGTTGCTACCTCCAAGTCCTGATCCCAGCTTCTGAGCCTGCCTGGGAACTGCTATGTGGGGAACAGGATGAATGTTCCTCCCTCCAGCTCTGCACTCCCCAGGCCTTGCAGAGGCTGCACTTCTTCAGGCGCTCCATAGCAGAGATCCACACAAGGCCATCGCTGTTGGTCTGCCCATTAATCCTCACCCCTACAATCCTGACTGACTCGCTGTCTGTCCCTAGGCAGAGCTCTCTGCATCTTGCTGTGCTCTCCAGGGTTTCCTTTGTCCACCTCACCTGCACCTTTCCCTGCCATCCCAGCCCATCACTCCCTCACCCTTGCTGTAGTCTTCTTCTTCTCTGAGTCATTCTCAATTTAAGGCTCTCCTCACCAGCTTGGCCAACTGGTTGATGACCATCAGGTGAGCAGATGGGAACAGTCTCCTTCCAGGTGAAATGTGACAACATGCAGTCTTGCTGCCTTGCTCTAAGCTCAGCTCCAGGTTCTCCTCCAGCTCCTGCTGAAAAAAAAAAAAAAGACAAAAAGAGAAGGAAAAAAAAAAGGAAAAGAGACTCTTTGCTCTTCATCCTCTCCATTTCTTGCTTGTCTTAAGCTGGTATGAGGGTACATGAAAGCAATATGAATTATGGTACCTGAAATGCAGAATTAAAACCTGTATCCTTCGGACATGTTTCTCCTTCTTGTATCAGTGCATGCCCAGATGTGCAGGGCTGCTGCTGCTGGAGGCCAGTTCTGTGCATCGCTGTGCCAGAAGAAAGGCCAATTCAAGGGCACTCACTGAAGACTCCAAGGCCAACAGGGAAATCAGCAGGTTGTGAGGAAGCCCCAAAAGTGCCTTCACCCACTCTGCCCATTGACAGCACTAGCATCACCTTTGCTGGCCCCAGCAGGCCACCAAGCAAGGGAAAGGGGATAACCAGGGGTACAAGGCACCCAAAGGCCATGCCAGTGCCGTAGGGACCATGGGTGTGCGTGTGCAGGTGCTCTAGGTGAGCACACTTGTGTCTGTCACACTGGACTAGCCTGAGGGACAGGGCAGGATGGCTCCCAGAAGCACACTGCTGTGTTCCCCTGTGTTTCCCTGGCACAGTTAACTGTGGGTGACATTCCTCCTCTCCTGGGAACTTTCCAGGCCAGCCCAGCTGGGTAAGGCAGCCCCAACGGGAGAAGGAGTTGCTGCCCCAGGGGACTCTAAAGTACCTCGAGGCATGTGACAGAGGTAAAGAGGATGTCCAGGAAGGGCAAGTTGCTGCTGAGAAAATTCCTGTTCCTCCTGGATGAGGACAGTCTTTAATGTGGCCACATTGAGGACATCAGTAGCATGCTCACTGTCAGGATCACCATGGATAGGAAGGTTCAGGAAGAGGAGACCCATCAGCCTTTAAGAACATAGGTTCATGAAAAGAGACCCCAGTGTCATGTGTCTCCCATTACTGATTCCTCCTTTCATGTGTTGGTGCTCAGTTGCTGGTCCATAGGCCCTGGACCACCTTGAGAGGCCTCAGAGTTCCTGCCCTCTGCACCCATTCCAGGAGGTTGTGTCTTTCCTGGAGGTGCTGTGCTGTATTTGCCAGCCATGGCTGACTGTAATGGGCACACAGGGCACCTGACACAGCTCTAGAGACCTTGGACTGAACTTAGGTGCCTGCTGTGCAGGGATGTGTGTGTGTCACTTTGCTTTGCTCTGATTTGAGCTCAGATGCCCTAAATGCACATGTCTGGTTCCATTTCAGGTGGTCAAGGATACCCTCCTTGCCCCTGTGTCCACCAGCTGGTGCTTGGGAAGGATGTCCGTCTCTCAGGATGGTTCCGAGAGAACTTGCAGACCCTTGCATTTGCCTTGGACCACCCCAGCCCCTCAGGCATTACAAGGTGTTATTACTGACTCCTACCCTCTCTCTCTAGCGATTAGAGATGCCAGGGCCATTTCCTACCTGGGATGTGCTGCACAGGTCTCTGTCTTCTTGAGTTCAAGAGAATGTTTTTTTCACATAGTCATGGCTTATGACCACTTTGAGGCCATCTGCAGACCCCTGTACTATGGGATCCTCCTGAGCAGCAGAACTTGTGTTGAAATGGCAGCAGCTGCCTGGGCCTCCGGGTTTCTCAATGCCCTGGTCCATACTGCTAACACTTTCATGCTTTCTTTCTGTAGAGACAGCTCTACGGACAGTAATTTTGTGAAATCCCCCAAATCCTCAAGCTCTCCTGCCAGGCTACAGGCATTTCCATATATTTGGGACGCAAAACATCAGGATGTGGCACAGAAGACAGATTGGTCATGGTAGACCCTATTACCAAGAGCCAAGGACACCGTGTGTCCAATGGCCCCACTTGAGAGCAGAGAAATGCTGGCATGGAGAGAAGATGTCAGTGCAATGGTGAAAGATGGTTCCCACTAAGAGAGCAAAGCCTGCAGTGCCCAAAGCCAGGGAGAAACATAGTGTGACTGTGGGGAAATGGCAGGAGAGGGCTTTGTTGCCTGAGCTGATTTGTAGCACCTTGAGGCATGTGACAGAGTTGGGCCAATCTCCAGGCAGGAGAAGGCATCATTGAAGGTGTTCTTGGGCTGGAGCCGTCTATGATCCAGCCATCCTGAGGCCATCATTAGCCCAGTCATATCATCCCGGGTGAAAGGAGGTTCTGTTTGATAAAAGCGAGAAGCTGTTAAGAGAGCAGAGACCAGAGCAGACACCTTGGTGTGATGTGCCTCCCCCATTTAGGGAGCACGCTTGGCGGTAGGAAGGATGGATTGGCCTAAAGGCAGTGGTGGGATCCAGTTGTTTGGGCACTGGTAGCGAACCCGAGAGGTCCTGGGGCGCTTGTCCAGCTCCAACTCCAAAGGGACATGGCTTCTCATAGATCCCATGCTAGAGGAGGCATTTGGTTATGCTGGAGAATGCAGGCATCTGTCTCGGCCCAGCCAGCCTGTTCCGATGTCAGTGAATGATATGCCTGCCCTGAATTATATTAACTTTTTGCACTGTGATGATCTGCCTGGGTCTCTGCTTTATACTGCATGGTGCTCACACAGTAGTGAAAGGCACCTGGGGTCATTTGAGATGGCCAAGGACATTCCCCACCTGGTCTTGTCCTGGAGCTCCATGAGAATGTGGGTCTGAGATTTGCTTCTTAAGAGCAGACAGACATGGGCAGGTTTTTGGTACCTCCTCTGCCTCTTCAACTGTCCCCAGGTATTTGTGTGTTGCCAGCTGACTCCCACCCTCCATCAGCAGTGATTACAAGGGGAGTTTAGAGAAGGAGCTCTCATGGAGATGTCAGTGCTGTGTACACTTCAGCATGGGGAAGCAGAACCCCAATTTCTGCGTCTTTGTGGAGTTCAGGGGAGGAATCTGAATCCCATCCCAGACCAAGGGCTTCAGAACCAGCATGGGATGCCCAGATTGACTCATCTGAATCCATGAGCCCTCTTCTTGCCCCTGTCTGGGTGTCCTGCCTATTAGGGTCTTACTAACTAGGGACTTCCAGAGTGGGACCTTTTTAACTTGCATGGATAGTCATCCTCTGATGAAATAGATGGCAAGTTGGGAATCATTCTTTCTCCACTCAATTGGAAAGGACAACAAGTGATTATTTTAGTTTACTTAACAAATATTTCCCAGGAGGAGGGGACACAAGGGACAGAGAAATTGGTGAGTTCAGCTGGGCCTCTGCTCCTGAGCGGGGCCAGGCTCCTGGGACGGAGGCAGCTCGTGGCAGCCTGGCAGCACTGCCCAGAGACAGCCGAGTGCAGGAGCAGCTCCTGTGCCAAGAGCAGCAGGGCTGCGGGCACTGCCTGCTGCTGCGGACAGGGGAGGAGAGAAGGCAGCGAGAGGGGAACGGCAGTGTGGAGCGGGAGCACAGAGCAGAGCTCACTGAAGGAAGAAATCTTCACAAGCCCTTGTGTGGTAAGTCTCTGGCTGCAGGGCAATGCTGCTGAGGTTTCTGGAGGGATCTTCTGAACCCATCCCACCCCATGACTGATAGGACTTGTCTCTCCTGGAGTATCCAGGCCATGGCAGGAGAAGGAGCTGATCCAGCTCAGGGATTCCCTGATGCACCTTCACAGGGCAGGGCATGCTGCTCCTTTCTTCCAGGTATCGCTGCAGGGGTGTCAAGTGCTGGGTATGCACACAGGTCTCTCCAGGTTTCTGAATCAGAGCAGCATCCCTGCACCCGAGGGAGCACCCTGGGCAGTGACTCTGCTGCCTGCAAGGGTCAGTGCTGCACAGAGAAGCTCTGGCAGGGCTGGCTCCCAATCAGCCAGAAACATCTTCCAGTTGACACTGTGCTGCCTCGGTCAAGTCTGCTCACCTTGTTCATGTGCAGGACATGTCCCAAGAGTCTTTTTAAGAGGAACATCAAGAGAAGGGCTACTTCCAAGGGCAGGAACTTTCCTCTACCTGTCTGCACTTTCAGTTATCTCCCTAACTCCTGCAGGGAGAAAAGAGGAGTGTATTCTGTTTTGCCAAGGTAGTGGACTCAAGCCTTCCCTCTCAGAGATCAATAGGTCTGTGAGAAACTTTATAGAGCCTCTTCCACCCACCTTAGTCGGCAGACAGCATCAGCATCACCTTTGTGCAATTTATTTTACTTGCTCCGTAAAGTGTCTGCACAGCGATGCCCCTGGACAGTGCCCTGTCCCCAGAGGCTTGTGTAGGCAGAACTGAGCACACAAAAGTGATGTGCTCTGTGAGTACAGACTGACAAAAATTGTTGGGACAGAGTAAGGTGCCATCAGGGACTGCTGTGGGCAGCAGAGATGGTCAGGGAAGGAGAGGGAAGTGCCCACCATGATGGGAGGATGGATTTGGGGAAGTCATGCTCAGTCCCTCCGATGCAGACACCTTCCTCTGAGCAAGCCCTGCCACGTCTCCTCTGCCACCCAGCAGCCTCTCTGCCCTGACAGCCTTGGGGTCCAGCGTATAAGTCCACTCCTCTACAGCCAGATCCCTGGCAAAGGACATGGGCATCCCTCCTGCTATGGGCACATTTCCTGATGCCCAGTATAGGGGCTTCAGATGCATGGCCTGCAGTGTCACCATCTGTGAGGTAGCATGCCCACATAGGTGAGGGAAGGGTGTTCCTCAGGGCCCCTCTGCCTGTCTTTCCTTTCTCCCCTTGGCAGAAGGATCACAGGATTGCTCCTTGTTTCCCCTCCTGTTCTTCTCTTGGGCTCCCTGGGGTTGCAGAGTTTTCAGATACAGTTCACACACCTACCCTGCAAGCTGTGGAAGAGAGGAATACGCATGGGAGTGAGGCGTCTCCAGTGCCCTCTAACCTGTGCAACTCCAGGAAATGCAGCCCAGGGGTTTAGAAACTGAGCTAACTCTCCCTTAAGCACAGTCCATCTTCAATGCAACTTCATTTGACCCTTTTGCCTGTAATGTCTTAATAGACTTGGAGGTGCCCTCAGGAGGGACATTGCTGCCTCCTGCCATCTCTGTGATGTCCACGAGACCTCTGAAGAATCTGTTACAGAGACTGAGAGTATGAAAAAACAGTTTGGAAACTGCATATGGGCAGCTGGAAAGAGCCCTGCATGTTCTTGGCTAGAAGCGAAGCTTGGAGACTCCCTCAGGTGCCCTGAGAAGGAGAGAGAAGTTGGAGATTGGAAGTTTTTAAACTGGACTTGTCTGCTCTTAGGAGGGGCTGGGTTCTTTCTAGGGCAACTGATTAGGGTGATCATCATGCACCTCAAAGAGGTTTGGGCACACAACGGCTGCAATCAAGGCTAATAGGCAGAGGAGTTCTCCTCACTCTGCATAACATGACTATAAATCCATTTCCTCACGATTACCAGTAGAGACACGGAAAATTTCTGCCTCTGAGGAACACTCTGCAGAGGTGAGAGGGGCATCCCAAAGAAAATACATGTCAAAATAAATGTCAAAAATCCCCCAAATTGTGCTCTCAATACATGTTCATTAGAAGTGGTGCTGTAGATACTGAAAAGCCCTTCTACAAACCAGGGGGATTTCTCCCGAAAAAATGTGAATCTCAGAGCTCATCACCCCTCTTGTCTCCTTCCCACTACTGTAGAGCTGGACAGACTTCTCTGGAGCCCATGGGGAGATGCCCCTGCTCCTCACAGCACATTCAGCCACCCCACAGTGAGGCTCAAGGAAGGGAGCTGCACAAAGATCTCCATGAATAAAGACAATATGGGCAGTGTGTTAGAACTGGAACAAGTTGGGAGATATTTAACTTTAAAAATCTGGGATAACTGCTCAATATCTTTTCTTTTTTGAACAATCCACAAAGCCTGGAGAGAGTGAAATGTCCAACAGCAGCTCCCTCAATGAGTTCCTCCTCCTGCCATTTGCAGACACACGGGAGCTGCAGCTCTTGCACTTCTCGCTCTTCCTGGCCATCTACCTGGCTGCCCTCCTGGCCAACGGCCTCATCATCACAGCCGTAGCCTGCGACCACCGCCTCCACACCCCCATGTACTTCTTCCTCCTCAACCTCTCCCTCCTCGACCTTGGATCCATCTCCACGACTGTTCCCAAATCCATGGCCAATTCCCTGTGGAACACCAGGGCCATTTCCTATTCGGAATGTGCTGCCCAGGTATTTTTCTTGTTCTTCTTGTTTTCAGCAGAGCTTTCTCTCCTCACAGTCATGGCCTATGACCGCTACGTTGCCATCTGCAGACCCCTGCACTACGGGACCCTCCTGGGCAGCAGAGCATGTGTCAGAATGGCAGCAGCTGCCTGGGCCAGTGGTTTCCTAAATGCTCTCCTGCACACTGCGAACACATTTTCTCTGCCACTCTGCCAAGGCAATGTGGTGGAGCAGTTCTTTTGTGAGATCCCCCAGATCCTCAAGCTCTCCTGCTCACACTCCTACCTCAGGGAAGTTGGGCTTCTTGTTGTTAGTGCCTGCTTAGTCTTCGGGTGTTTCACTTTCATTGTGGTGTCCTACGTGCAGATCTTCAGAGCTGTGCTGAGGATCCCCTCTGAGCAGGGCCGGCACAAAGCCTTTTCCATGTGCCTCCCACACCTGGCCGTGGTCTCCCTGTTTGTCGTTACTGTATTGTTTGCCTACCTGAAGCCCCCCTCCATCTGCTCCCCACTTCTAGATATGGTTGTGTCCATTCTGTACTCTGTGGTGCCTCCAGCCCTGAACCCCCTCATCTACAGCATGAGGAACAAGGAGCTCAAGGAGGCACTGAGGAAACTCATCCAGTGGGTACAAGGTCAATGATAACAACTGTTTCATTCACTCACCAGGATACCTGGCATTGAGGCTGTATTTTATCCATTTCTTTCTTTTTTACTTCTCTTTTACATCCATTTTATATTAAAAAATACTAAAATAAAGATAACTAGTTTTTGTCACATCTGCACAGGAATCTCTCATTCAGCCCTTAAACATACACCATGACAAAGCAGGAAGCCAGGCTTCCCCCTTCACTAGCAGAGAGGGGGGATTCTCTGAGCCGCTTCTTTGAGCTCCCTTGGATGTGCCCAGTGCAGGGAGGAGAGTTTCCCTCTGCAGCGTCTTTTCCAGCACTGACACCAAGGGACCTCTGGGGTACAGAGTCACGGCAGGACAAGGGCAGGTGCGCTGAGACCAGGGGTCCAGTGTTGTTTAGGAGATCTCAGCTCTTGTGGCTATGGTTAGAGTGTCATCTCAAATCTCTCTAATATGAGAGAAATGGCAACCAAGTGTCACCACAGGTTTCCACGGTTCCATGCAAAGCTCCAACACACAAAACTAAACATGAGTGAATTGAAGGAAAGTCTAGAGGCAGCCTTCCCATGGCGGTTCATCTTTCCTGAAGACACATTCCGGGAGGGAAGCAGGACTTTATTTAGAGTTGGCCTCCTCATTTCCGTGCTGTCCTTCCATGCTTTATTCTGCAGGCCCAGGAACTCTCAGAACCTGGTAGAGAGAGGCTTGTTTTCCCTTGTACCCTGGAAGAACAGGCAGGACCAGTCCTTGGGCTCCCTTAAGCCACAGCTGGATTCCAGAATAACATTTCCATAATAAAAGGGGATCTTCCCTATGATGGTCCTGAATCTGGCCTCTCTTTAGAAACTGGAATCAAAAAATATGCCCAAGGGTGTGCAACCACAAATGGGCCTGCTCTTCTGCTTGTGAACTCCATGAGATCCAGGGGATGACCTCAGCATTCCAGGGTGATCTGTTAGCCTCAATCTAGGGTTCATCTCTCAGTGACCACTGCAGATAGGCAATGGTCTCTGCATTGCCTGTGCCAGGCTGCCCCACACATGACTGTGCTGATGAGAGAACCCCCAGGGGATCTCCAGGCACAGGGTTTGCCTGGGAGTGGGCACTGAGTGCAGCTTTAACGAAACAGGGATGACTCACAGTGCAGGGACCAGAAGGCAGAGCACTAAACCCAGGTGCACATGGGGAAAGGAGGGCTCTGCAATCCCCAGGGAGGCAGTGGGGACCCAGGAGGCCCAGGGAAGGGGCAGTGGAGGGCGATTCCTGCACCCGCAGTGAAACACCACAGCCTGGAGCTAGTGGCCACCCAAAGACATCTCCTGCCATTGCAGTATTGTGGGGCTCTCTGAGTACCCTCAGACCTCAGCCACCAGTAGCAGTGGCCACAAGGGCACACTGATGGCTCATGCTCAATTTGTTGCCAACCACAATTCACAGGTCCCTTTTTGCAGAGCTGCTCTCCAACAGGTCAACCCCCGGCCTGTCGTGGTGCATGGGGTTATTCCTCCCTAGCTGCAAGACCCTGCACTTGCCCACGTTGAACTTCATGAGGTTCCTCTACCCCCAACTCTCCAGGCTGTCCAGGTCTCTCTTAAAGCCTGCTCAGACCTCTGGGCTATCAGCCATTCCTCCCACTTTTCTATCCGCAGAAAACTTGCTGCGGGTGCACTCTGCCCCTTCAGGTCACTCATTAATAAACTGAAGAGGTTTTGACTGACTCCTGATACCAATAGTTGCAGGTCTCCAACTAGGCTCTGCCCCACTGATCACAACCCTAAAGCCTAAACCCCAAACCCAGCTGCTCTTCCTCATCTCTGCAGAATCCTGGAGACAGTCTTAGAGAACAGAAGAGCCACCCATTTGGAATTCTGTCAGAAATGTGACTTTCCAAGTCACTGCCAAAGGAAGGACTTCTTTGGGTTGCTCATTTAAGTCTGTGGCACCTCATTCATGATGCTGTGGAGCCCAGCTCTGCGTCTTGGGGCCTCGGCCCTTTCTCTCCCATCTCCTGTGTTTCTACCCAAGGTCTTCACCATTCCCCAAGGCCATGGGAAATGTTGGTTTAGGGAGTACATGTGAAGCTCTGACACTTTGTGGAACTGAAGGTGTCATGGAGACTGTCTGGGATGTGGCTTTGTCCCCATGCATACTCCTGCTCACCTGAGGATCCAGGAGATCTCTGGGAAGAGCCAACAGGAGAGTTCAGGTCCCTTGGAGTCAGGTATTTTCAGTCATAGGATCCCTCTATGGACTCCAGTGAATAATGACACCCACAGAAGTGTGTTTTATGGGAGCTCACAAGGATCCTCAGTGAACGGGGCTCTAGGCCAAAGGACAAAGTGTATTTACCACACGCAAACTAAACAACAGGCATGTGCAGTAGTACTGTTTCAGCTCTCCAAAATATGTCTGCAAGCTTTTATTTACTCCCATTTTAGATTTCCCCTGGAGTAACAGAGCTGTAGGACATGGTGCGGCCGCGCTGCTGTAGCCGCTCGCAGAGCATCCGCGTCGCTCTGGCTCTCTGCTCGGCGCCGGCCCCGTCTCAGGGCAGCTCTCAGTGCCCCGCGGCTTGGCAGCAGCAAAAGGCTCTGCGCAGGGCTCGCAGCGCTGTCCTGAGCCGCCCCAGCCGTCGCGCGGGAGCCGCAGCGGGCGGGAGAGCGCTGGTGCCTGTGGGGGAAGGAGAGCCGTGGGCGAGGGGCTGCGCAGGGCAGGGCGAGCGCCTGCCTGTTCCCCACCCAGGGCTTTCCCGAGGCTCCTGGCCGGGGCATGGCAGCCCCAGGGCGCTGCCTGCTGCCGGCCTCAGCGCCGATCGCTGTCCCGGCACGGGCTCGCCATGCCCAGGAGGGCTCTGCCCTCGGCTCCGTACCTGCCTCTACCTCTGGTGAGTGCTTGAAGGAAGACGGCGGCGTCTCCTGCTCCAGGGGCTCGGGGGCAGCCTGCGTGGGGAGAGTGAGGACACAGAGCCGTGTGGTATGGCCATGCTCAGGGTGCTGCTGCCCGGGATGGCCGGGGGAAGGGTTTGGTGCGGGGACTGCTGCGAATGGCTGCGAGTCCCCAGGGGAGGGAGCAGGGGCTGTTCGGCAAGGGGACAAGGTTGTCTTGGGGCTGAGGCAGCAGGGCCGCGGTGTGGGCCCCAATGGGCGGCAGGAGCGGAGGCGGCCGGCGTGTGACACAAGGGGGCCGGGCGGGTGGGTGTGGAAGGGGCTGCTGCTGGGGCTGCCCCTTCCCTACTGGCTCCGCGTCTGTGCCCCAGGATGCAGGGGACAGAGGGCATGGCAGCCCTGCGCCTTTGGCTCCTGCAAAGGGAGGGCAGGCGGTTTCCCCGCAGCAGATGGGCGTGAGGGTAAAGGGCTGGGGGTGGCAGCTTCCGACCACACGCAGGGGGACACGTGGCCGGGGGCAGCTCTGCACAGCCCCCCTGCAGCCCCCCAGCACTACTCGCGCGGCAGCTCCCTTTGGGGGTGGCTGCTGACGACAAGCTCCCCGCTCACCTGCTGAGGAGGCCCTCCAGACAAGGCAGAGCCGTCTGACCCGGCACCTTCAGGCAGCCGTGTTCCGAGAGGGGGGCTGTCGCTCCCATCACAAGGGCCCGCGGCCAGGGGAGAGGCCTCTGCCTGCTGCTCTGTGGGAAGTGCTGGACTGGCAGCTGCATTTTCCACAGTGTCCTGGGGCTCTTTGAGTGCCAGGGGAGCATCGGCCGTTGTACTGCTGGTGTCTGATGGAGCGACCGATGCATTTTCTCCCGCATTCTGCAAGTCTCCAGCCAGAGGAAATGCTGCTGCCTCGGCTCCGTGGGGCAGTGCTGGGGTGAGAGGCGAGCTCTGCAGGTCACCGGCTGCCTCCCTGGCAGCGTCTCGTTCCTGGATGCTGTTGGAGCCAGACAGCTCCGTGTGGCACATTGGAGGGTCTGCTAAAAGGCTCCTGAGGCTCGGTGTGACCCAGTGCATGCACACGGGGTTGTTCCTCTCCGTCTGGTCCCATTGCAACAGCTCTTCCTCAGCCTCCTCTTCCTCATCGCTCCACTCCACTCGCTCATGCTGCTGTGCTCCCACCTCATGATGGCCCTTGGGGGCATGGGCGCACAGCCGCTCCAGCACCTCCCACTTGGACCTCGCGTCCTTGAGGAGCTCCACTCGCGTCAGCTCCGGTTGCCACAGGTTGTGGAAGGAGTTTCTGGCGCACAGCTGAAGGGAGAGAGGGGGACTGGTGAAGGGAGCTGGTTTTCCGCCAGCAAATGCCCCCATGGCCATGCCAGCCCCAGGACAATGTGGCTGTTGCATCAGGGCACAGTGGCTGGCCTCAGCACAGGGAGTGTTTCCAGGTGCCCCAGCCCATGCCTTGCACTCACCTCCTTGGGTCGAACATTGAGGCATCCTGACACTGTTAGGGAGAAACGTTTCCCCTTGGCCTCCAGTTCCTGGCCCTCGCTCTCCTTTGGGCTCAGCTCCTTCCTTTCGAGGCTGGCTTCTCGCAGCTGCGCCAAGCTCTGTCCAGTGCGTGCCAGGCAGCTCCTCTCGAGCTCCTCCAGGGGCTCCGTTGTGACTGAGAGCACGGACAGGTACTTTGCAGGGTTGTCTCTGTGTATGCGCTGCGGTGCGTCTCGAAGGCAGCAGAGGATTCCCAACGGCTGCTGTTTTGAGGCCCGCCATGCAGGTTGCCCTCGCAGTGGCACCGGCCCATAGCCACTGCTCCAGGAACGTTGTGTACCGGCCGCCAGGACCTTCCTTTCTCCACAGCAGACACTGCTCTCACCACGCTCTGCGCTCTCCCTCTGGGCTGCGCTTGTCAGTGCTGCTCGTGCCATGGTGTGCGCCAGTGTCCTCTGCAGCACTGCTCCCCTCAGCTCCCGGCCATGGGCCGCACTTGTGTCCTCAGAAGGGCTCAAGGCTGCAGACACGAGTGCCAGCAGTGCGTCCAGCCATGCTGCGGCAGGGGATACACAGCTGTGCGGGGCAGGGCTGTGTCTCTCGGCGCTCATTTCTGTGCAGACCTCTGCGAGAATGTTGTCAGCCAGGGCAGCGAGCTGAGGCTGGAAAGCTGATGTGGACTCCAATGAGGCCATTGCCTGTTGGGAGCTGACAGCGATGGCTCTGGCAGAGCTGGCTGGTCCCTCTGCAATGTGGGGGCTGCTGATCTTTGGATCTTTCAACGCCTCTGAAACCCCTCTAGCCATTGTCTCCCAGCATAGGAGCTGCTCGAGGCCAGAGGAGGATGTTCCTCCTTGGACATTCTCAGAGGTGGCCACTTGCCATTCAGGAGGCTGCAGGTTTCCAGCATGGGCCACTGATACCTTACTTAAGGGCTGAGGCAGAACCTGTGTTCCCAGCACAGAGGAGGAGTGTCCTGGGAGCTGCTGGCTTTTCATAGGAAGGGTTTTCTTCCTGGCACCATCTTCTGGCACCATCCTTGTTTTTCCCAGCACAGAAGACTGAAGTCTGGCCTCAAGCAAGCAGTGGTCATGCTCTGGAACTGCCCGGTGGGGAACACCAGCATCTCGCTTGGCTTTTTGAAGGGCAGGCAAATCAAGAGACATGGACTCTTCCAGTCTCTTCCTGCACTCCAGAGACATCACAGCACCCCCATCAGCCCCCGAGGGTTCCCTGGCAGCAGCTTCCCTGCAAGTTATTGCCGCTGTCTCTAATCCCTCCATCACTATGTCCGCCAGTCTCCTGGCCACATCTTCCGTATCGATGGCCTTGGTCCTGAACCTGGCAGAAGCTCTGCAAGGCTTTTCTGGAGCAGGCAGCTTCTTTTTCCCTGCAGACCCTGGTGTTTTACATGCAGGAGCCTCCAGGCCTCCATGTGCCTGGCTGGCTGCCCTGGCAGTGCGCGGTGGTTTGGGAGGCAGATGTGGCACCTCCGCTCTTAGCCCAGCTCTGCTGGGCAGGGTCTCCCTGAGCCTCACAGGAGTCATCTTGAGAAGGGCATTGGTCAGGCAGGGCCTTTGCCGGCCTCACTGCTCAGCTCTGTACCTTTGCGATGGCCTGATCGGCATCTTCAAAGCCCTGGGGGTCAGACAGCAAAGGCCGCCTGTCCTTTTGTGGGGACGAAGTCAGGGTCCACCTGTGTCGCCTCGCTGCGTGCGGCTCCCGCTTGCCCACCTGCAGGGAGAAGGACGCACATGATGGAGAGGGTTGTGTTGCTACAAGCAGCCCCTGAGGCACGGGAAGCCCCAGCCCCATGTCGAAGGGAAGCTCATGGTCGAGAACAGCCCTACATGTGGTCCAAAGAGGCTCTCTGATCCTTCACACAGGGCTCCCAGGATCCATATGGGCCTTGGAACATCCCAGATGAGCTCTGTGTTCAAGAAAATCCCCACAGCCAGCAAGAAGCAGCCCCTGGACGGAGAAGGTCACACCTGGCTGGCTTGAACCCCCATGCTTGTGCTCTCCATGCAGCTCCCATCCCTGCTGTCAGCCTCCCCCTCCAGCCCCAGCACTCACCTTCCTTGTGCTCTTGCTCCTGGCAGGACGCCCATTGCTGGGCTGGGAGCAGGCGTTCGCCTGCCTCTCCTTCTCCATCTCCAGGGCACTCACTGCACCTGGGGACTTGCTGTTCTGGGGACCAACGCGAGCTGCTCCTTCTGCTGGAGCTGCTCTCCTCAGAGTGCGACCCCGAGGGTGGTGCTCTGGCCCAACACAGCCTTGGTTGCCATGGGCATCGCCCCATCACAATGGCCTTGGGGACATGATGCCACCCCCATCACAAAGCCCTGGCCGTTGCCATAGGGACTCCCAGGGGTATGTCCTGGTGGTGGCCAAGGGCACCCACATCTCATCTCAGTGCCTTAGTGGTCAGCAAGGGGAGGCCTTTTGGGTCCCTGTGCCATAGTTTGGCCACCCTCACAGATTTTTATTTGGGAGAGCACAGCCAGTGGGGCCACATGCGTGTTCTATCGCTCTTTTTGGCACAGTGGACACCATGCCTCTATACCGGATCCCATTTGGGCTCTCCAGTTCTGCCAGGAAACAAACAAACCGGAGGGAGTTCAGCACAGGGACAACAAGTTGGTCAGGGCCTGGAGCATGGGTCATGTAAGGAGAGGCTGGAAGAGGGATGTTTGTTCAGCCTAGACCAGAGAAGGCCAGGAGAGATCTTCATGCTGTGCACAAATACCTTGTGGAGGGCACAGAGCAGCAGGATTTTCTTGGAAGGACATGCTAATTGCATGGGAGGCAGCAGGGAAAAGATGGACAATGGGAAATTTGCAGTGTATGAAGGATTCACAGACTGCAGTGATGTGAAAGCAAAGACCTTTATTTAAATGCAACTTATAGAGCTCCTGACCCCAGAGACAGCCCCCGCCCTGCCCAGCAGGACGCGAAGCTCCCCACAGGATCGAGGGGGGAAGTTCTGTGTGGGAAGATTATCCTCTACCAGGACAGGCTCCTTCTCCTGCTGGGAGGGTGCTACATGGCTCAAGTCTGCTCACGGGTCTAACTGTGAGCACATTTCAGAGGGCACTTTTCAAAAGGAAAGGCAGGGCAGGCATTTCCTGAAAGAGTCGTTTGACACATTCATTTACACCTGCAGCACAGCAGAAAAAACTGCTTTGGAGCCATGGGCAGGGGTCCCTGCTGCACATGGCACATTCAACCAGGGCAGAGCAGAGTTGCAGAAAAGGGAGGTGAAATAAGGGAGAGAGAGGAAATATGGGTGTTTCCTTGAGAAACTGAAAGGATTTCTCTCCCCAGATCCATGGCCAATTGTGTGTGGAACAGCAGAGCTATTTCCTACTCAGGATGTGCCACCCAGGTTTTCCTGGTAGCATTTTTGTTTTCAGCAGAGTTTTCTCTCCTCACAGTTGTGGCCTATGACCACTACGTTGCCATCTGCAGACCCCTGCACTACAGGACCCTCATGGGCAGCAGAGCTTGTGTCAAAATGGCAGCAGCTGCCTAGGGCACTGGCTTTCTCAATGCTCTCCTGCACACTGGGAACACATTTTCCCTACCCCTCTGCCAAGGCAATGTGGTGGAGCAGTTCTTCTGTGAGATCCCTCAGATGCTCAAACCCTGCTGCTCACACTCCTACCTCAGGGAAGTTGGGCTCATTGGGGTTACTGTCTCTTTGGGCTTTGGGTGTTTCATTTTCATTGTTGTGCCCTACATGCAGATCTTCACTGCTGTGGTGAGGATCCCCTCTGAGCAGGTCTGGCAGAAAACCTTTTCCATGTGTCTCCCGCACCTGGTTTCTCTCTTGACCAGCACCACAGTTTTTGCCTACCTGAAGCCCCCCTCCATCTCCTCCCCAGCTCTGGATCTGGTGCTCTCTGTTCTGTACTCAGTGGTGCCTCCAATGATCAACCCCCTCATCTATAGCATGAGGTACAAGAGTCTCAAGAATGCATTGAAGCAATTAGTACAGTCGGTGCTAGAAATAAGCTCCCCATCCTTCCTAACAAGGGGTTTCTAATGCGTTTCAGAGAGTTCTGTGCTTTGGGAATTCTGTCTGTGTTTATAATTTTTTTTTTTTAACATAAGGTTTTTAATTCATGCTACTTTGCCAGAAGGGTGAACCCACTCAGTCTAATTGCCATATCTGCTGTAAATATGTCTGTCCTTGTGTCTCTGTGTCAGTCGTGGCTTCACTCAAATAAATATGGATTTCCTCAGGACGATGCTTAAAGGTTGGCCTCTCCTTCCAAAGCCGGAGTCCATAATGTGCTCAAGGACTTTAACCTTCACAGAGTCTGTTGCTCTTCTGGGACTCTCCAGGGCCTCCTGGCAATGGTGTGTTAGGTAATGTGGGTTGGATTCAGTTTCCAGCTGTGGGTGCTCAGACCTCCTGCAGGTGGTGAATGGTCAAGCTGTATCTGTCATATGACAGGGCTGGAGATGGATATGGTGCTTCCAGGAGAGCACAGGGCATCTCCAAGGGCACTGTGTTCCTGGGAGTGAATGGAGCTTCAGGAACTCAAGGGGATCCACCCAAATGGAAGGGACTAAAGCAATGAATGTGCAGGCTAGGGAGAGCTCTGCAGTGCTGCAAGAGGCAGTGGGGACCCAGGAGGTCCAGGGAAGGGAGCCTGGAGAGTCACTGAGGTCCCCTTCAGTGTCAGTGTTTGGCTGCCTGGGCAGCTCCTTCCTGCCGGCCTCGGTGCCTGTAGCCAGAGGACCAGCCGGCCCTGCCCAGCCTCCCTCCCAGCTCAGAGGCCAAGGACGGCTCTGCACCAACCCCAACGTGGCACAAGGCTGGGGCCCAGCAGGGTTTGTGGGGGGACAGGGCAGTGCGGGCTGTCATGGGGACCATGTCAGAGGGACATTTCCCCAGGGCTGAGCACCCTGCCCTGGGTGCTGTCTGCACAGTGGAGCCAGGGAGCCATGTGCGGGTGCAGGGATGGGCACACATGGAAGCCCCCATGTTCCCCTTGGGAGAAGGGAACCTGCCAGGAGCTCTCCCACCTCTGCCCCACCAGCACCAGTGATGACCAGCCCTGCTGCTGCACCCACACTTTCTTGGTGCTGAACTCAACCACGTCTCCAAGCTGCTCCCTACAGCTGGCTGAAGGGACACCCATGGGGCCTGGCCATTCCTGCTCCTCACAAGCCGCTTGTTCAAGGCAATGTTGGAAGAACAGGCCTGGCACCATCCTCTTGGCCCTGCACTGCCTGTGACTGTCACAAGTGAGCAGTCCCCTCCAGAGAATGGTTCCTGGGACAGGCACTTGGGAACAAGCAGCTGGCAGTGTTGATGGGAGTCCATCTGGGACATGACCTCTGGGTGGACAAGAAGGCCTCAGGCTCCCTCAGCCTCTTGGGGAGGAGTTGGTTGCTGGGAGGAGCGCGGGGAGGAAGGACGTGAGTCCTCCTGTGGTTTGCGAGGTGAAGGTGCTGGCATGTGGTGGAGACCAGGGCACTACAAGCTTGAACTCAGGCCCTAGCCCTCATGTTCAAAGAACTCCACACAGCTGAGCTGCCCCTTCACACTAAGGGGCATCACGAAATTTGCTGAGAGTGCACTCTGTTCCTTCTTCCAGGTTACTGATGGAGAAGTTGAATAGGATTGGACCCAATACTACTCCCTGGGGGACACAGCTGGCTCCAGGCCCCCAGTAGACTCTGTGCAAATGTCTGGGCACAAGTAGGAAAACCTGAGAGAACCTGGGGTCTTTTCCTAGCAACTACCAAAGAAAGGCAGAGTTTCCTCATAGCTCCTGGCCATGCAGATGTGCTAGAAATCCCAGGCATGTATCATGGCCTTGCAGGCCTACTTCAGTGTCACTGAATCAAGTGTCCAAAATGAATTATGGTCACAGTTTACATTGTTAACATCTCCACGTGTCTCAGCTTCCTAGTGAGTGTGGCTCTAACACTAGTGAGCATCTAGTGCTATTTCAGATGGCCAAGGAAGATGCCCACCGGACCCTGATCAGGCATTCTAGAAAGATGTGAGTATCACATTTGCTCTATCAGAGCAATAGACACTAGCCCGTGCCTGGGACAACCCTGTCTCGTCAGATGTCACCTGGTGTCACCAGGCAATTGCCTCCCACCCGAACTGCCACGGGAAGGCTGCCTCTAGACTTTCCTTCAATTCACTCATGTTTAGTTTTGTGTGTTGGAGCTTTGCATGGAACCATGGAAACCTGTGGTGACCCTTGGTTGCCATTTCTGTCATATTAGAGAGATTTGAGATCACACTCTATCCATAACCACGAGAGCTGAGAGCTCCTAAACAACACTGGGCCCCTGGTCTCAGCCCACCTGCCCTTGTCCCGCCGTGACTCTGTACCCCAGAGGTCCCTTGGTGTCAGTGCTGGAAAAGACGCTGCAGAGGGAAACTCTCCTCCCTGCACTGGGCACATCCAAGGGAGCTCAAAGAAGCGGCTCAGAGAATCCCCCCTCTCTGCTAGTGAAGGGGGAAGCCTGGCTTCCTGCTTTATCATGGTCTATGTTTAAGGGCTAAATGAGAGATTCCTGTGCAGACATGACAAAAACTAGGCATTTTATTTTAGTATTTATTATTTAAAGATGGATGTAAAAGAGAATTAAAAAAGGAAATGCATAAAATACAGCCTCGGTGCTAGATGTCCTGGTGAGTGAATGAAACAGTTGTTATCACTGACCTTGTACCCACTGGATGAGTTTCTTCAGTGCCTCCTTGAGCTCCTTGTTCCTCATGCTGTAGATGAGGGGATTCAGGGCTGGAGGCACCACCGAGTACAGAATGGACACAACCATATCTAGAAGTGGGGAGGAGATGGAGGGGGGCTTCAGGTAGGTAAACAATACAGTAATGACAAACAGGGAGACTACGGCCAGGTGTGGGAGGCACATGGAAAAGGCTTTGTGCCGGCCCTGCTCAGAGGGGATCCTCAGCACAATGGTAAAGATCTGCACATAGGACACCACAATGAAAATGAAACACCCAAAGAATAAACAGGCACTAACCCCAATGAGCCCAATTTCCCTGAGGTAGGAGTGTGAGCAGGAGAGCTTGAGGATCTGGGGGATCTCACAGAAGAACTGCTCCACCACATTGCCTTGGCAGCGGGGTAGGGAAAATGTGTTCCCCGTTTGCAGGAGAGCATCGAGAAAACCACTGGCCCAGGCAGCTGCTGCCATTTTGACACAAGCTCTGCTGTCCAGGAGGGTCCCATAGTGCAGGGGTCTGCAGATGGCAACGTAGCGGTCATAGGCCATGACTGTGAGGAGACAATACTCTGCTGATACGATAAAAAGGAAGAAAAAGGCCTGCCCAGCACATTCCAAGTATGAAATGACCCTGATGTTCCACAAAGAATTGTGCATGGATTTGGGAACAGTGGTGGAGATGCAGCCAAAGTCTAGGAGGGAGAGGTTGAGGAGGAAGAAGTACATGGGGGTGTGGAGGTGGTGGTCGCAGGCTACGGCTGTGATGATGAGGCCGTTGGCCAGGAGGGCAGCCAGGTAGATGGCCAGGAAGAGCGAGAAGTGCAAGAGCTGCAGCTCTCGTGTGTCTGAGAATGGCAGGAGGAGAAAATCATTGAGGGAGCTGCTGTTGGACATCTGTTCTTTTGGGCTCAGGAAAACTGTGTAGGGAAGAAAAGGCAATAATAGCTTAGAAGAATTTTCTCTGTAATAAACCTTCCATTTTTCATAGAAATGCTTCTCGACCCCGTCCCAACTCACAGTAATTTCTTCTTCTCACTGTTACCTTCAGTCAGCTCCTCAGTCTCTGCTCCACCTGAGTGTTCTGGGAGGAGCCGGAGCCTGAGTTACTCTACGTCAATGTGTATAAAGGACTGGTTTTTGATATCTGTTCTTTTCGGAGTTGATGTCACAGGACATCCACCTTTAATATAAAGGGTCTTTTTGTATTCCCACACACACTTACAAGGAGTTTGGGGTGCAGCAGGGGATTTTAGAATTTTGCTTTAGAATTACTTATGTTGGAAATTTTTAGATTCTGTCACCATATCTGGTCAGGTTTTTTACATGTCTTTCTTGACATGCAAATACAGACAGCTGTCTTTATTGCTGCAAGCATGAACATAAAGCAGACTGGAGAGAGAGCTCTCTGCTGCTTAGGGAACGGTGTGGAGTGCTGTTGAGTCCATGTGCCTTGTTCCTGCAGAAAAACCTGGACTCTGTTGAGATCATAGAAGAGTGTTTCAAAGCACTCATTTAACCTTGCTCTCCCTCTAAGGTTAAGGTGGATATGTGATGGAAAGAATAGGACACTGCTCCTGACATGGCAAAGACTCTGTACACTGAATCCTCTTATGCAGGGCAGCTCACAAACCCAGCAGGGCAACAGAGACACTCACATGTCCTGACAGTCACAGGGTCTCCTAAAGGGAGAGTCAACCCCTTTGCAGCCCCTCCAATGACGCTGCCCAGCACCCTGGGCACATTGTCCCTCTTCAGACACCTCCATGGCAGGACCTCAGGGTGAGTATCTGAATTTGTAGCTGAAGCCCCAGCTGACTGCCAGGACAAGAGCAGAAAGGAGAGGCAGGGAAATGAGGAGAAACACTGTGACTGCTGCCAAGGGAGGACAGAGAGACAGAGCAGCACCGTCCCCAGGTTGCACCTCCCAGACAGTGTGGACTCCCAGGGCAGTGGTTCTCAGACCCTGTGCCTTGCAATGGGAAATGGGCACATGGCAGGAGAGAGGCAGCTCTGCTGTTCTGGAAATCCGACTGCAGAGGAGGTCAGAAATGCCCTGGAGCCCTTCCCCTTGAGAGTGGAGTGAGACTAATCACAACGAGAATGAGGAGAGCTGCAAAGGGGATATTGCTGCTGCCCACAGGTGAAAAGGCAGTTGAAGGAATATTCTGGGGTCCTCACAGACCTATTGATCCCTCAGAGCAGCACTGCAGAACTCTCCTTCAGGCATCTAAACCTAAAATGTCCCTTTCATTTGCTGTCAAAGATACAAAACAAAATCCTAGCCTCTGGATATTGCCTTCCCTTTCATAGCAGCTTCCCAAGAGTGTCCTCTTGAAAAGCCCCTTCCAGATATGTTGTGTGGGTGAGGCTGAGCTGTGAGCAGCCCTGATCCCACACAGCAGCCTCTCAGCAGGAAAATGAACCTGCCCAGGGGGGATCTCTCCTCCCACCCAGAGCTTCTCCCTGCAGCGCCCTGGCAGGCTGAGTGCTGATCCTCACAGAATCACCGCCCCGAGCACACAGCACCCTGGGGCGCATGGACACTGCTCTGAAGAAGAGTGCTCTGAGGAACCTATGTGCCCACATTGCCTTCACTGTCTTGCACCAGCTCCAGAAGAAGCAGCCATGATGCCCTGACCTTGTGATGCTGGGACAGGGAATTTCTGTTCTGAAGGATCTCCTCATATGCAAAGTAGAAGCAGGGAGAACAGTCCTCAGAAAAAAAAAAAAAAGGTCATCAGCTGCAGGGGTGCTGCAGATCCCTTCAGAAACCTCAGCAGCATTACCCTGCAGCCGGCGACTTACCGTGTCACAGATTGCTCCCACCATGAGCTCTCCTCTGTCCTCCCACTCCACGCTGCCTTTCACCTCTCTGTCCTCTCTCCTCTTCTGTCCACAGCAGCAGGCAGTGCCCGCAGCCCTGCTGCTCTTGGCACAGGAGCTGCTCCTGCACTCGGCTGTCTCTGGGCAGTGCTGACAGGCTGCGGCCCAGCTGAATTCAAGAATTCCTCTGTCCCTTGGGATTCCTCCCTCTGGGATATGTTCCATCAAGTAGAGTAACCTGTTTTCCTTCTCTAAAGAGTACAGGGATACAGATTCCAACATTGCATTTTATTTCATCAGATGGTTATCTACCAAAGTTAGAAATGTCCCACGGAAGTCCTGATTCACATCTCTTAACTAGGCAGGACACCCAGACAGGGATAAGAAGGGAGCTTGTTGATACATGGTGCATATATGATTCAGATGGCTTATTGGAGCTCCACATGTCTGTTCAGAAATGCCAGGTTTGGAGAAGGATTCATCTAACTCATGAACTCCACAAACACATGGCAGGTGGGATTCCCCCTTACCAGGCTATGCATGCACGTGGTCTGCTTGCAAGCTCCTGGCCTAAAGGTCCCAATGGAATCACTGGAGATAGAGCTTCAGTGGGAGGCCAGGTCAGGAATTTCCTTGGTCATCTCTAATGACCCTGGATGCCTTCTATCCTACTAGAACAGCACTCACAATAAAGCTGAGGGACAGGCAGATCCCTACATGTCAAAAAACTGATCTATTCCAGTGGAGAACATTTATAGAATCACAGAATGGTTGAGGTTGGAAGGAGCTTTGGGGATGATCTAGTTCAAACCCTTTGGTCAAGCAGTGTCACCTACAGCATGATGCACAGGATCCTGTCCAGGCAGGTCTGGAATATCTGCAGAGAAGGAGTCTCCACAACCTTTCTGGCCAATCCATGCTAGTGCTCTGTCACCTTCACAGTCAAGATGCTTTTCCTCAAATTCAGGCAGAACGTCCTGTGCTTCAATTTATTTCTGTTGCCTCTTGTGCCATCACTAGTCACCACTGAAAAGAGTCTGGGCCATCCTCTTCTGCTCTTGGCATCCTCCCTTCAGGTATTTGCACACGCTGATAAGATCCCCCCTCAGCCTTCTGTTCTCCAGGCTAAAACATGCTCGGTTCTCTCACCTTCTTCTCATAGGAGAGATGCTGCAGCCCCCTGATCAACTTCAGACATAGATAGATATATACTGGGCTCTCTCCAGTAGTTTCATGTCCCTCTGGTACTGCGGAGCCCAGCACTGGACACAGGACTCAAGGGGTGGCCTCCCCAGGACTTAGTAGAGAGGCAGGATCACCTCCCTTGTCCTCCTGGCAACAGTCTTCCTACTACACCCCAGAAGAGCACTGGCCTTCTTGGCAGCAAGGGGACATTGCTGGCTCATAAGCAAGCTTCAAGGGGGCTTGAGTGAGAGAAGGCACCTTTCTCTGGTTGCAAGGGATGTTTGGAGATCATCTAGTCAGATGATGGTCAAGTCAGCGTTTGTAAGCTCCTGGGAGGCCAGCAGCAAGCACATGGCACTGCTCCTGCTTGGGAGGGGGGTCACACTGTCTGTGCTCCTGACTGGGCAGCACCAGGCATTAGCAGGTCCATCCATGTCTGTGAGGGTGACCGTGAGCTCTGCTCTTTGCTGAGTCCCGGGCAGGCCAGCAAGAGGCGCCTGGCTGGGCAGTTCCTTGGGAGGTCCCTGCTGGCAGAGCAGCTGCGAGGCCAGCGCTGGCCCATGGCTGGGGACGGGCTCTGAGGCCGCTCCTGTCCCAGCAGCAGCGCGGCCGGCAGCGGGGTCTGGTGCAGACACGGGGGAGGTCCCTTGTGTGCGCGGAGCTGCCGGGGCAGCAGCAGGCGCTGCCTGTGAGGCCAGGGGTGTCTCAGCAGCGGGCAGGGACACGGAGGCCATTGCGGGGACGCTGCCGGGAGGCCCCTGCTCTCTGCAGGGCTGGCTCTGTGCTGACGCGTGGGCGTCGGCTGGTGACGTCACTGCTGCCGCAGCCCCTGATAGGCCAGGCCGCGCAGCTGGTTGTGACGTCAGCAGCCCCTTCCTGGCCGGGGCGGCTCTGCCGAGGAACCTGGTGTCCCTGCAGCCCGCGGCGGCAGCAGCCCACGCTGGGCTGTGCGCGAGCGAGGTCCCCCTGCCCGAGGAGCTGCTGGGCCAGCAGGAGGCTCACGGCGGGGGCTGGCGCTGAGGTCGCTGCTGCCAGAGCAGTGAGGGGCCAGCAGCAGCGGCGGGGACGAGAGGGTTTGCTGAGGGTGCCCCGTGGAGGGGCTGGCACCTGCGGAGCTCTGCAGCCCTGGAGAAAGGCAGCTCCTTAATCAAGAGGAGGGAGATGGAGCACTTAGCACCATGAATTTGTGCTGCTGTGATCATGATCTTCTCCGTCGAACGTGGACAAGGAGCAGAGACTTGCGGCCAGCTACCATTGGACCAGGGAGTCCAGCAAGACCTTTTAGGCTGCTAAATGAAGCCAGGGCCTAAGTGAGCATGGTGTAACAAGAGCAGTGGCATTAGTAATTGATGATTGCCAGGCTGTTTGTGCTGCAGTAATTCCCATCCCTGTCTGATGTGTAAATTAATGTAGACTCAGCTGAATTGCACTCTGAAGATGTGGCAAGGGAAATGATGGGCACTGTCTCCAGCAGCAAGTTCACAGAATCACAGAGTGGTTAACGTTGGAAGAGACCTCTAGAGATCATCTAGTCCAACCGCCCTGCACACGCAGGGTCACCTAGAGCATGTGGCACAGGACTGCATCCAGGCGGGTTTTGAAGATCTCCAGAGAAGGAGACTCCACAACCTCTCTGGGCAGCCTGTTCCAGGGCTCTGTCACTGTATTGGAGATGGAAATTTCTGTGATCTGTAGAGTCATAAAAATCTCCTGTGAGAAGAAGAGGCCAGACCTTGGGAAAGAAGATGTTTGCCTGCCCAGGCTGAGCGATAAGTAACAGGGATGCAGCTGCTCAGCCCAGTTCCCAGGCAGCCCTCCCTGGAAACCTGTTGAAGCCGTCCACTCGGCTGGGCTTGTAGCCAACTTAACCACAGACGTCCTCCAAACTAGCTTTGGAGGTCAAACACCCGGAAATGAGGAAGAGGAGGAGGAAGGCAGGACCCTCGAATTGAGGGCTGGGACCCCCGACTGGCATGCGCACCCAGGGGGGAGAGTTGCACAACTAGAGGCGGCGTTTGTCCGCCCCCCGGCCTGCCTCCTGGGTCGTACTGACCCTACGTGCCAGGATGCACCAGGCATAAAAGTGGACAGTGCGGAGAGAGTTGGGGGGAGACGAAACTCCTAACTCTGAGGCCTGCGCTGTCTCCGTGAGAGCCGGTCAGCAACTCTCTCTGGTCTGCCAGCTCGAGAGGATGTTCGGGTCCGGATCGGCAGGTATCACCTCGTGAATAGCTATCCATACTTGGCTTATTTTATGTGCTTTCACCTGAATAAATGCTTGATGTAGTCACCTCATTCTGGCTGATTATTGCCGAATCCCGAGCCCATCCTGAACAATCTCCCACACATTTTTGCCTCTCGGCGCCTCAGGACGTGCCCACACACTGCAGTGCTGCCACGCAGACTCCTGTCTGGAGCCCGTAAGGCACTGCCGGGCTCAGAAGCTGCATTTTCCAATATGGTGTATCTTACCATGTTTTCTATTTGTCATGGAATCTTGAATGCAGCACCAGGGAAATGGGCATAAAATAACAGGGCTACGGAGTGAGCTCTTTCAGATAGGAGGGAAGCCTTTGTGAACTTGGCAGAGGTGAGGTCTGTGAGTAAACATACATACTGAATATTAATGGATTAAAAACTGTTTAAATATGGGACAGGTTGCCAAGAGAGGTTGTGGAGTGTTCTTCTCTGGAGATCTTCAAAATCTGCTTGGGCGCAGTTCTGTGCCACGTGCTCTAGGTGACCCTGTGTGTGCAGGGGGGTCGGATGAGATGACCTCTAGAGGTCCCTTCCAACCTTAAGCTTTCTCTGATTCTATGATTTTGACTTGTTCACAAGGTGGTGAGATGACCATCTCCCAGCTCCCCAGCTGCTGAAGCTTGTGAGCATCCCCACAACTAACGTTCCTCTCCTCCTAGACTTTGCACAGTCCTGCAGTCAGTCTTGCAGAAGGGAGACTCCATCCCCCTTGGAGCCTGTCAGAGATGGGACTTTCCAAGCCACTGCAAAGGGAAGTACGACCTTTACTCCTTTATTTGATACTTATTCAGCCTCTATTATCCTGTCTATGGCACATTGAGCACGCATTTGGAGTTTCTGCCCTTTCTCCTCTCCTCTCTCCACTGTCTCCTCCATGTCTACTGAGTCACCAGGGTTATGAGAAGTGCTGGTTTAGGGAGCTCCCTTGAAGCTCTAAGTTGTGCATCTGAAGGCCTGATGGAGGCCTTCCTTTGACATCCTCATGTTGTGCTTGGGACGCTCTGAGCAGCCAAGAAAACCCCTCTTCTCTAGGGACTTGCATCGGAGCTTTTTGCCTGCTTTTGTACAGAAGCACAGAGAGGTCTAATATTGCCAAGAGCGGCACGGCCCACATCATGGCCCAGGATCCCTAGGAGTTGTGTGGCTCTCCCATTCCCACATGTCCTGCTTGAACTGACAAGTTCTAACCTCACCTCCACAGCACACGAGGCGGACATTGTAAAGCTGCAGGATTGGGAATCCTCCTGTTACTCTTTATGCACCGAGCAACCCAGCTGCTGGTTTGCACTTCAGGGAGTTTAAAGCTTGCTCTGCTTTCCAGGAGCCTGTCCCCCACGTTCTGCTTATATCCAGCCTTTCCCATCTCTCCAAAAGATATCCAGTAAGGCTCTCCCCTGTAGCAAAGGGACCTCATTGTTGGCATCTTGGACTTAGCCTACAGCCAAAGAGAATAATTACACTTCATGAAATTATTCCTGCTCTGTTTCTCTTTCTATGCAATTAAGAAAAATCCTGTGCCTGTTTGCAGCTAGTTCTCTAAGGAAAGCAAATGCGAACTGGGGCAGATGAACTGCCTTCAATTGTAGCCTTCAGTGGAAGAGGAAAGCTGTAACACTCTAACAAGAGTGAGGAAGTCCCATGTGGCTGATGGGAGAAATGGCAGGGTTGGGGAGGGGGAAGGAAATGTCCATACAGTGCCTGAGCTCCAGGACACGCTTTTCCTCTATGTCCAGACTTCATTAGGAGTCACTCTACACTGACACCAGTTGGAGAATGTTGCTCTGAAATTATCATAATCATAAAAGCCTTTAAAGGCAGAAATACTTGTAGTTATTTATGTCTCCACCTTTCAGCTACACTCCTGAAACATCTCCAATTAGCCATGCAAGACGTGGAGAAAATTACAGGGAGAGACATAGTTGGTCAGAGCTTTCTGCTTTTTAATGAGTCCCCTAGTGTGTTTGGGGCTCGGCCTATGAACCACAGTTACTGAGAGGAGCCAGAACAAAATGTTCAAGAATTCAAAGTCAGAAGCAACCTCCAAAGTTCTGTAGAGCATTAATGGGTCCCACTGAGAGTTGTTAGCCGCAAAGATTCCCTAGGGGCTGATTAGAGGAGATCACTGGAATCACTGATAACAGATAGGCAGAGAAAATGAGCAGGTGGCTCTGATGCCACATTAACCCTTGATGTGTTTGATCAGGCAGAATGTCCAAGCTCGGTCACTGAGCTTCCACAAAGGGAGATCCTTTCCCCGACATGTTTTCCAGGTCCTCCTGGGGACGTTATGTGGGTGGGGGTGTGCAGGGCTCAGTGTAGCGCAATGATATGACACCCTTCAGGGTGTTGGCAAGGGGGACAATGAGGCCCCAGTGTCTCCTGGTAGGTCTTGGTCGCAGAGACAACAGCCATAGCCAGTAGCATGCCAACCTTATTTGGGTTGTTTGAGCTTTGGCAGTGCCTTTGTCATTCTCACCCAGGCCAGGAGGAGGGGAGGCCTTGGGAGAAACAGAGCTGGGCTGTGCAGAAAGAATGGCAGGAGCAGGCTTTACCTTGGGACCTGTGACAGAGGTGAACCAATCTCCAGCAAGGACAAGATGCCAGCAAAGAAGTCCCTTGGCCTGAGTTCACAGCCTGAGGTCATCATTGGCCCAAGTCCCGTTCATGCCATCTAGGGGTGTGAAGAGTTTCAAGAGAGGGAGAGCTAGAAGGTTTTAAGGGTGCGGAGACCTTAGTGTGATGTGCCTCTCTCATTGATGAAGTAAGCTTGGCTGTAGACTGTTAGGACTTGGCTGAAGGACAGTGGTGGGATCCAGACATGTGGGCACTGTTAAGAAACCTGAGTGCCCAAAACCACTCGAAAGGGACACGTTTACCCTGTAGGTCACAGGGTGTATCTGCTAGAGACACGTGGCTGTGCTGGACACCCCAGGCATCCAGCATGGCCTATTTCTGTGTCAGGGAATCAAGTGCCTGAACAGAATGAGATGAATTGTTTCAATGTCAGCATCTGCTCGTGTCTCAGCTTCCTAGTGAGCAGAGCTCTGGTAGCAGTGGGCATCTGACAACATTTTGGGGGACCAAAGCAATTCCCTACCCACTCCCAACACATGCTCTAGAAGAAAGTAGATATTGTGATCACAGCAATCAGACACTGGCACATGCCTTCAACCACCTCCGACCCTTCCAGTGTCACCAAGGGTTTGTGTGTGTGCAGGTGACACCCACCCTGAACGACCAGTGATTGGGAGCATAGAGCAAGACCTCCCATCCAGGCATCCCTGCTGTGCTCACTTCAGCCTGGGCAAGGGGAATCCCACCTGCTGTGTGTTTCTGTGGAGCTCACCACAGAATACCATGGCAGCCCAGGGTCTTCTAAACCAGCCTGAGAATCCCAAACTGGGTGACATCAACCAATACCTGAACACTGGGAAAGGGAGCTCTATTCTTTTATTTATTTATCTTGCCTAGCTAAGAGTTGGGAAGAGGGGCTTCCTGAGCGGGACATTTTCAGCTCTTCCAAGTAACCATGCTCTGATGAAACAAACTACAGTGCTGACACCAGTCTTTCCTAGTGTTTAGAGAGGGATAATCAGGGATTATTTTAGTTGACTACAGTGCACATTTCCCAGGAGGAAGGAGCACGAGGGACAGAGAAATTGGTGAGTTCAGCTGTTCCTCTGCTCCTGAGCAGGGCCAGGCTCCTGGGACGGAGGCAGCTCGTGGCAGCCTGTCAGCACTGCCCAGAGACAGCCGAGTGCAGGAGCAGCTCCTGTGCCAAGAGCAGCAGGGCTGCGGGCACTGCCTGCTGCTGCGGACAGCAGAGAAGAGAAGGCAGCGAGAGGGGAACGGCAGTGTGGAGTGGGAGGACAGAGCAGAGCTCACTGAAGGAAGAAATCTTCACAAGCCCTTTCGTGGTAAGTCTCTGGCTGCAGGGCAATGCTGCTGAGGTTCCTGGAGGGACCTTCTGAACCCATCCCACCCCATGACTAAAAGGACTTGTCTCTCGTGGAGTATCCAGGGCATGGCAGGAGAAGGAGCTGATCCAGCTCAGGGATTCCCTGATGCACCTTCACAGGGCAGGGCACGCTGCTCCTTTCTTCCAGGTATCGCTGCAGGGGTGTCAAGTGCTGGGTGTGCACATAGGTCTCTCCAGGTTTCTGAATCAGAGCAGCATCCCTGCACCCGAAGGAGCACCCTGGGCAGTGACTCTGCTGCCTGCAAGGGTCAGTGCTGCACAGAAAAGCTCTGACAGGGCTGGTCCCAGTCAGCCAGGATCATCTTCCTGTTGAGACTGTGCTGCATCGGTCAAGTCTGCTCACCTTGTTCATGCACAGGACATGTCCCAAGAGTCTTTTCAACAGGAAGATCAAGAGAAGGGCTACTTCCAAGGGCAGAAACTTTCCTCTTCCTGTCTGCACTTTCAGTTATCTCCCTAACTGCTGCAGGGAGAAAAGAGGAGTGTATTCTGGTTTGCCAAAGTAGTGGACTCAAGCCTTCCCTCTCAGAGATCTGTGAGAAACTTTATAGAGCCTCTTCAACCCACCTTAGTCTGCAGACATCATCAGCATCACCTTTGTGCAATTTATTTCACTTGCTCCGTAAAGTGCCTGCACAGCGATGCCCCTGGACAGTGCCCTGTCCCCAGAGGCTTGTGTAGGGCAGAACTGAGCACACAAAGGTGATGTCTCTGTGAGCACAGACTGAAAAAAATGTTGGGGCAGAGTAAGGTGCCATCAGGGACTGCTGTGGGCAGCAGAGATGGTCAGGGAAGGAGAGGGAAGTGCCCACCATGATGGGAGGATGGATTTGGGGAAGTCATGCTCAGTCCTTCCAATGCAGACACCTTCCTGTGAGCAAGCCCTGCCACGTCTCCTCTGCCACCCAGCAGCCTCTCTGCCCTGACAGCCTTGGGGTCCAGGGTATCAGCCCACTCCACTACAGCCAGATCCCTGGCAAAGGACAGGGACATCCCTCCTGCTATGGGCACATTTCCTGCTGCCCAATATAGGGGCTTCAGATGCACGGCCTGCAATGTCACCATCTGTGAGGTAGCATGTCCACATAGGTGAGGTAAGGGTGTTCCTGAGTGCCCCTCTGCCCGTCTTTCCTTTCTCCCCTTGGCAGAAGGATCGCAGGGTTGGTCCTTGTTTCCCCTCCTGTTCTTCTCTTGGGCTCCCTGGGGTTGCAGAGTTTTCAGATGCAGTTCAGACACCCACCCTGCAAGCTGTGGAAGAGAGGGATATGCATGGGAGTGAGGCGACTCCAGTCCCCTCTAACCTGTGCAATTCCAGGAAATGCAGCCCAGGGGTTTAGGAACTGAGCTAACTCTCCCTTAAGCACAGTCCATCTTCAAGGCAACTTTATTTGACCATTTTGCCTGTAATGTCTTAACAGACTTGGAGGTGCCCTCAGGAGGGACATTGCTGCCTCCTGCCATCTCTGTGATGTCCAGGAGACCTCTGAAGAATCTGTTACACAGACCAAGAGTATGAAAAAACAGTTTGAAAACTGCATATGGGCAGCTGGAAAGAGCCCTGCATATTCTTGGCTAGAAGCGAAGCTTGGAGTCCTCCTTCATGTGCCCTGAGAAAGGGAGAGAAGTTGGAGATCGGAGGTTTTGAAACTGGACTTGTCTGCTCTTAGGAGGGGCTGGGTTCTTTCTAGGGCAACTGATTAGGGTGATCATCATGCACCTCAGTGAGGTTTGGGCACACAACAGCCGCAATCAAGGCTAATGGGCAGAGGAGCTCTCCTCACTCTGCATAACATGACTATAAATGCATTTTCTCACGATTCCCAGTAGAAATGCTGAAAAAATCTGCCTCTGAGGAACACTCTGCAGAGGTGAGAGGGGCATCCCAAAGAAAACACATGTCAAAATAAACGTTAAAAATCCCCAAACTCTGCTGTCAATACACGTTCATTAGAAGTGGTGCTGTAGATACTGAAAAGCCCTTTTACAAACCAGGGGGATTTTACCGGAAAAATTGTGAATCTCAGAGCTCATCTCCCCTCTTGTCTCCTTCCCCCTACTGTAGGGCTGGACAGACTTCTCTGGAGCCCATGGGGAGATGCCCCTGCTCCTCACAGCACATTCAGCCATCGCACACTGAGGCTCAAAGAAGTGAGCTGCACAAAGATCTCCATGGAGAGAGGCAATATGGGCAGTGTGTTTGAACAGGAACAGGTTGGGAGATATTTAAATTTGAAAATCTAGGATAACTGCTCAATATCTTTTCTTTTTTGAACAATCCACAGAGCCTGGAGAGAATGAAATGTCCAACAGCAGCTCCCTCAACGAGTTCCTCCTCCTGCCATTCGCAGACACGCGGGAGCTGCAGCTCTTGCACTTCTCGCTCTTCCTGGCCATCTACCTGGCTGCCCTCCTGGCCAACGGCCTCATCATCACAGCCGTAGCCTGCGACCACCGCCTCCACACCCCCATGTACTTCTTCCTCCTCAACCTCTCCCTCCTCGACCTGGGCTCCATCTCCACGACTGTTCCCAAAGCCATGGCCAATTCCCTGTGGAACATGAGGGCCATTTCCTATTTGGAATGTGCTGCCCAGGTATTTTTCTACTTCTTCTTGTTTTCAGCAGAGTATTATCTCCTCACAGTCATGGCCTACGACCGCTACGTTGCCATCTGCAGACCCCTGCACTATGGGACCCTCCTGGACAGCAGAGCTTGTGTCAAAATGGCAGCAGCTGCCTGGGCCAGTGGTTTCCTCAATGCTCTCTTGCACACCGTGAACACATTTTCCCTACCCCTCTGCCAAGGCAACGTGGTGGAGCAGTTCTTCTGTGAGATCCCCCAGATCCTCAAGCTCTCCTGCTCAAATTCCTACCTCAGGGAAGTTGGGCTTCTTGTGGTTAGTCTTTGTTTAACTTTTGGGTGTTTCGTTTTTATTGTGGTTTCCTACGTGCAGATCTTCAGAGCTGTGCTGAGGATCCTGTAGGGTACGGCGCTCGGAAGATCTCGCGATGTACGGGAAGAATAGGGAACTAAGGCATATGCCATATTAGGTAAAGAGCAACGCTTATTGGCTATATAGGCATGCTTCCGCCTTTGCTACCTTTATAAGATCCAGCCTGCGTATATTAAACGCCATTTGCAGCATCCTCATATTGGTGTCTGTGCTCTTTGGCCCAGGCACGGGTGGGACGTGCCTGGCCGCCTCGGCAGACGGAGTCGATTGCCAATGTCAGGCAACAAGTGGTGACCCCGACGTGATACTCCGAGGCGGCGGACCGTAGGCGGTCGAGTGATCCGGATCATGGAAGGGATAATCAAGGTCGTATTATCGTTTGCTCGTGAATGGGGGATTTCTATGAAATCGAATGCAGCTAAGAGCTGCATTGAGCGGCTCCTTGAAGAAGGGGCGGTTAACAGTGCCGGGGAAGTTTTATTCCCTCAGCACTGGCAGAGATGTACCACCGCGTTAACGGAATACGGTATGTCTAAAGGGACTGTGAAAGATCTAAAGACATGGGGAGTGATACGGCAGGTCCTCCAGAGAGCAAGGGAGGAGAGGGAGACTTGGAGGGCAGCACGGGAGGCGCTCGGGAAGAGCGAAGCAGTGGGAGTGCAGACAGAGGCTGATGAACAGACCCTCTGCAAGCTTTCGATCTGGTGCAGAGAGAATGGGTTCAAAGCCGAGCCCCACCTAGTATTCAAACCCGATGTGAAAGCCAAAAGCAAAGTGGCCATCGGAGCCACGGCAGCCTTTGCAAGCACTTCAGGACCGGGACCGCCACGCCACTGAAAACCGCTGGTGTTTGGAGATCCATCGCTAACCCCCCGTCCGTGCCTGCCTCTGTGCCTGCACCTGCGGCGCCTACACTGTCTGTGCCCCCGCTTCCGCTTGTTAGATTGCCTTGGAGAAGGGAGAAAGGGGGGCTGGGGAAGAGAAGGCGAGTGAGATCAGGGAAGCTTGTGTTGCTGAAGGCTTGATGAAAGCCAGGAGGGAGGTGCAGAGGAATTTGATCTGTCTTTAAAAGTGGAGGTTGAAGAACTGTAATACTTTAAGTGAGGACGGAAACCGTTATTAGGGCTATTATTTCTATTTGCTATGTTCATCTCTATTAT
This sequence comes from Tinamus guttatus, assembly GCF_059628265.1. Taxonomy (NCBI): domain Eukaryota; kingdom Metazoa; phylum Chordata; class Aves; order Tinamiformes; family Tinamidae; genus Tinamus; species Tinamus guttatus. The sequence goes on along the minus strand of NW_028289008.1, from coordinate 1,185,177 downwards.
GTGTTGTATCCTTTGTATATTGATGCCGACACGAGGTATGGGTGAAAGGTGGAAATTTGTATGATCTGTAGAGTCATAAAACTATTGTGCAAAATAGGATCCAAGACCCTGAGAAAGAAGATGTTTGCCTGCCCAGGCTGAGCGATAAGGAGTGCGGAGGCGGCTGCCCAGCCAGGCTCGGAGCCGACCTCCTCCGAAAGCAGCTGAAGGCGGCTGCTCGACTGGGCTTGTAGCCAACTTAACTGCAAACATCCTCTAAATTAGTTTGAAGGTCAAACACCCGAGAGGGAGGGAGATGAGAAAGGCAGGACCCTCAGACTGACGACTGGGACAATTTACTGACATGCGCACCTGCGCACCCAGGAGGGAAGGTTATGTGACTGAAGGCGGAGTTTGTCCGCCCCCTGGTCTGCCTGCTGGCACGTACTGGCCCTACGTGGCAGGATGCACCGGGCATAAACAGACAGTGCAGAGAGAAAGGAGGGGTGAGACTCCTAACACTGAGACCCACGTTGTCTCTGCGGGGACGCCCGCTGAGTTAGGAGCCTGTCAGCAACCCTCTCATCTGCCAACTCAAGAGAATGTTCAGTCTCAGTGTCCTGCCGACAAGTATTACCTCACGAGTAATTAGTCATACTTTGCTTCTTTAACGTGCTTTCACCTGAATAGCCGTAGCCACTTTGTTCTGTGTGATTATTGCCGAATCCCAAACCCATTCGCAACCTAATTGGCAGCGAGGATGGGATTAGGCAATTGAGACAGTGGAACTCACTAGTGGAGTGCACAGCTACGTGAGGTCGTGCGCCACTGGATGGAAATTGTGTTTGTGCTGTTTGTATCTGTGGTTTTTAGATCTTTATTGTGTAATATATATCAGCAGAGAGGGCTAAATAAGCACAACAAGAAAGTCCAGAATTTGAAAGTGGGAAAGTCAGGAATAACTCAGACTACGGCGTCCCCCCCCACCTCCCCCGCCCACCCACCCCACCGATGGAGGACTGGGAGCCGTACTCTGACTTGTATCCTTGGAAAGAGACTAGGGAAGTACTTCAGCATGGGAAACAAGAATGAAGCGACGGCCAAGCTCCAGTGCAACTGACACGGAAGGACCTGCAACAGTCCTTACAAATTGTAAAAGCCTCAATGCTACTGGAGCGGGCGCCTCCTTAATATACAGAAATCCCAAGCAATTTCTGGGGAGGAAACCAAATTGAAGCTATGCAAACATAAATAGAAATGGAAATCGAGAACCTTTCAAAATGATTTGGACATCTTAATAATCGATTTAAAAGATTGTTTTTTTCACCATACTATTACATCCTGAGGACCATGACATAGTGGCACATATGAACCAAACGCTGAAACGCCAGCTACGAAAAACGAAAAATTGGCAAGAGCAGAATATGTTTTAAAATTTTGAGATTGCCCCAGGATAGCCTAGTCCCTCTGATGGTCAAACACAGGGCTGGGCTAAAGGGAGGCCTGACAGAAGTAAAGTCGGGTCCGTGTAAGGTGATGCTGAGAGACTGGAACACGGGAAACTGGATGGGACCCTTGGGCTTAATAACCTGGGGAAAAGGGTATGCTTGTGTCGTTACAGATACTGGAACCAGATGGGTGCCAGCAAAAATGGGCGAGACCTTGGCTGGAAGCAAACTCGCATACATCAAACGTAGCAGGCAGGCAGCTGGTACCCTAGCTGTGGAAAGTGTGAGCCTGCAGAAGAACAACATGGGAGGAAGAAGTGTTACTGTTATTATTAGCTGTATATTGTGGCTTTTAGGAGGTAATATTACTTTTAACGCTATTATAGAAGCTGATGCTACTTTTAACACTAATGGATATGTTATGCTACTTAGGCGTATTGTTAATTATACCCAAATTAAGAGTTGTTGGCTTTGTGGGACAGCGGATCAATTGATGCACTGGTGTTAGGTATTCCTCAAAGCAACTGGACAGAGCTGAATCCATATAGCCTACTCAATACATCATATCAGTGCACACAGGAGAATGTATGGGCGGGCACGCCAATAGCCATCATGCTGGAGGAGGCGCTGCAACAGCGCAGCACCACAGCCTCCATAGTCCACGTGAGAAGTCATGCCAGTATACAGGGATATTATCAGGAAGGCAACAATAAAGCTGATGCAGCAGCCAAGGGTGTATGGACAATAACACAAGCTCGTGCTATACACGAGCACCTCCACATAGGAGCGAGAGCCCTCGCAAAGCATTGCAACATTCCCCTTGCAGCAGCCAGGGATGTGGTAGCCACTTGCCCGTATTGCCAACGATCGACTCTATGGGGTGCTGGGGTGAATCCCCGTGGCCTAAAGGCAAATCAAATCTGGCAGTCAGACTTCACATTATGCCCTTTATTCAAACCATGACCCTGGTTAGCAGTTACAGTGGATACATGCAGTGGACTGATCATAGCCACACAACACCAGAGGATTACTGCGCGTGCAGCTCACCAGCATTGGATAACGGCTATAGCATGGTTAGGCGTTCCGCGAATAATCAAAACAGATAACAGCTCCTGCTTCACAGCCCAATCTACGCAAGACTGGGCTGACAAATGGGGAATTCAACTGCAGCACGGAATTCCTCACAATAGCCAAGGACAGGCAATTGTAGAGAGAGCAAATCAAACCCTCAAACAAAAAATCAAGATCCTTGGGGAGGGGGAAGGTCATACCCAAAGAATTCCCAGTATGAAGCAACCAGAAATCTTGATGCGAGCGCTATATTCGCTGAATCATTTCATTCGTGGAAATGAGAACAAGGCACCAGTGGATAAGCATTGGGCGGTCGCAGCTATAGAGGATGGGCCCCCAGTTCTGGTCAGGTTCCCAGAGAAAGGGATATGGGAGTCTGGGTGGAACTTGGTAACCCAGGGAAGGGGCTACACGGCCGTAAGACAGCAGGAGGTAGTGAAATGGGTATCCACAAGGTGGATAAGACCGAATCTCAAAACTCATGGCAACTATGAGCTTCCCCCTACAGGAACAGCTGGTGGGACGACCTCACAACCCATACACCTCAGTGATGGAGGATTCGACTGGACCCCGACCTACTAAGAAAGCACCTTGTCCGGTTGAAAAGGAAATATTGGAGAATAGCAAAACAAACGATCGACATGGCAAGACGAGGAAAGGGTCTCTTTGCGTTATCCTGCTGATACAGGTTGTATGGAGTCGACCAGGAAACACAGAATCCTAGGCCCGACAATGGGCGAGGGCGAGAGGCGCATCCCATTATTGCCTCCCCACCGGGGTGGAAAAAGGGGAAAGTCCTGATCTCAACCTGTGTTGAAAATGTTGCAGTTTGAAAGCCGTAGTGGTAATGGTGGTGGTGGGGGAAGGAGGTATCAAAAAAGGTATCGGATTCACGAACAGTCTGTCAACTGTAGGTCCGATTGCCCCCCCCAAACAAATAGTCGAGTTCACAAACAGTATGATTTATTCAAGTGCAGCATTTACAAAGCAGGTTTCGGATGTTAGTACAGGAAATTCTCTACTAGAGCATGGGGTTTTTAGCTAGCTCTGATGTACAAATGTGCAATCATCACTCACCCCAGAAAATGGGAGAAGACGTCCAGTCTCGAGTCTCCTCAGGCAGCGTCCTGGCGCAAGGGGAGGGAAGGGGGCTCAGCCTCTCAACTGACCCAGGAGTTACGATGAATTCTTCCCTCCAGACTTTTCATCCTTAGCTCACCTTTTATACTTTTCTTTACATTCAGGTGGAGCTTGAGTGACTAAAGTCATACTTAACCTTGTTGTTGATTGGTGGAAAAGTTTCTCGCTTTCATTTAAAGGTACAGTCAACCGAAAATCTAGAGCGCATGCTCAGTGAGGGGTGGTCGTACCTCGGAGGCGGGTAACTTCTGAGATGGAGGTACGGTTTTCACATTATAATGAGCAAAGTTCAAGCAAAGTTCATCATTTGCCACTTTTGCTGGCTTAGCACCGGACTTGTTATCGTATATCTCTCATTAGACAGCCACTGTGCAGCTTATCAGCAGCCCAGCAAAGGGAGTGCAGCAGAGTTTGGTCGCGGAGCTTTCACCCCGCTCCATCCTCCGTTACTCCCTGTCGCAGCTGCGAGGAGGGCAGATTGCGTTGCCCAGGGAACCGTGGAGGAGCAGAGTCCGTGCATACCAACCATCCTAGAAGTGGCAACTGTGTAGCACCCCAAGCAGGCCTCTGTAATGCCAGAGCTATGTGAGGCCCTAGTTTTCCTCTCAGCTCCTGCTTTCAAACAATTCTTCTACAAACGCTCCTTCCACACAATCCACTAACATGCTTTGCTTTTGTAAGTTTTGCGGCTCCGCTAGCAGATAACGCTTTATGCAAATTAATGGCACGAAGAGCAGCAAATCTCACAATACTGCCTAATGGGACAGTGTATGGGGAATCATGGTCACCATATGGGTCATATGTTAATGTGACATACCGCTCCCATCATGTGAATTTCACAGGGTACCTAGAGATAGTCACTCAGAAAGCTCAGAAATGGGAGAGAAAGATTACATCAGACCCCTCTGCCACCTATGGAAGTTATAATACAATAAATATAGGCAGAAGTGTGGGAAGATTTAGCTGTGGGGATGATGAAGGAAACAGGGAGTGGATTATACCCGAAGACTTGTTTAGACACTCAGGTACAAGATGGACGAACGGTACTATAATTCTCCCCACCTGAAACGTTTCCTGCTCTAGCGCGCTATGCTTGCTGGCTGCTGCATACCTACCACCAGACAAAATACCCCCAACCCTTGTAAAATTTTTTGCCCCCATGTCACCTGATGTCTTTTACCGGGTAATATGAGCGAGGCACCATTCCTCGTCCTGGTGAATGCTAATATTACTTGCCTCGGCCCGATTTTAGGATCAACAGGGCTATACAAAATTCAAAGCTCGACCTGCCACTTGTTGCGGATGAATAAAGCAGTAAACACGTTGTCTCAACAGATAGCGGCAGGTCTTAGGGATGTCAACAAGATACTCAAAGCACATCACGAGGCCATCAACGTAATCTTCGAGATTCTCCAGGTGGGGGGAGGCCGGTCCAGAACATTCAAAAACCTAACATTTTGTTGCCTGACCACAAAAGACTACGAGAAGATCGGCAAGAGGTCGGAGGCCATTCAAAACGTAGGATCAGATCTGCTACAGGTGATAAGACGTAACCCAGGAAACTGGAGATGGCTTGAGAGCATAGGCAACAGTATCTGGGCATGATTACTATCCTGGTTCAATTGGATTGATTGAGGAAGCTTGGGTTGATTATCATTATGGTATTGATTGGTGTCTTTTGCGGCATGTCTATTTTGTCATGTATAACCCACTATGTATTGCATCAGCTACGACGCTCACAGAAACAAGGCAGTCACAATGTACGCTATCAGCAGCTTGTTCAAAGTAATGATATTTAGGATACTTAGATTAACATGGGGAGGGGGAGATGTAGGGTACGGCGCTCGGAAGATCTCGCGATGTACGGGAAGAATAGGGAACTAAGGCATATGCCATATTAGGTAAAGAGCAACGCTTATTGGCTATATAGGCATGCTTCCGCCTTTGCTACCTTTATAAGATCCAGCCTGCGTATATTAAACGCCATTTGCAGCATCCTCATATTGGTGTCTGTGCTCTTTGGCCCGGGCACGGGTTGGACGTGCCTGGCCGCCTCGGCGGACGGAGTCGATTGCCAATGTCAGGCAACAGGAAGTTCTGACCACAACATATGCAGGGGATAGTGAATGTTCATCTGTCCTGCAAAGTCTGCTAAAGCCACCTGCATGGGTAAATGTTCTGCTAATAACCATTGCAAATTTTCCTTTGTTGCAGGAAGATAAATGAATCTTGGATCGCTGCTGTTTAACATTCTTAAGTGCATTCTTGCTTTCGGAATTAACTGTGCATATTCTTCTGTCGCGGTGATAATTTCTTTTCGACTGTCCATGAGGTAAAAAGATCCACTCCAGCACTCGAAGTGGATCTGTCAATGACCCATACAATGCGTGAATAAGTGAGCTGGAGCTGGCTTGCTTCCGCCTCCCGGCCTTTGGGGCAGTTTTTCTTGAGATGGCCATTCTCTCCACGTTGAAAACACTTCCATGCCTCTTCCTTTTATGGCGGGATTTGGTTTTTCTCAGTGAAATGCACCGCCGACACATACATGACCGGCATAGCTGTTAATATTTCTAAGTTCCCCCTCTGAACTGCCTCTCTGCTAAACATTTCCCAGTGATTCGACCCTCGATCCCCTTTTGTAACCTTGTTATGTGGGTCTGGGGCTGTAAATCATGTTCCTTCTCTGGGTCCCTGGGGCCTGGGTCGAACGGATGGTCGCACGGAGGATCAGCCGCCCCAGCGTACGCTGGTGCTGACGGTGCTGCTGCACGTGGCTGATTGCTTCTGTCCCCCTGAAGATCCCAGGCCGTTTTCAAGGCAACCATGATCTGCCACCAGGTGCTCACATGTTTTACTACGGCTGTATCACCATCCACCATCGCCTCCTTAAGGCCCTTTCCGAGTTCTTCCTACACCTCTCGCTGGAGTGTGCCTTCCTTCGGGAAAGTAGGTACCTTCTCCCGAATCCACTCTAGTAGAGTGACTAAATCCTTCCCGGAAACCTGCCGGTTCTCTTCGTGCACCATGCGCTGCAGTGCGTCCAGGCTGCGTTTCTGCCCTTGAGACATTCCGCCTCCCGTGGTTCCCAGGCTGCTGTCCTCTAATTAGGCGATGGGTGCACACCGGAGTTCTTCCTGCTCCGTTCCTGGTTCGGCTGGGCTTATGCTGACGGCTTCGGGCTTTGTGAGCTTCCCCTCTGTTCTTGCCCCAACTTTGGGCACCATTTGCAGTGTCTGAAGCAACCACGGTTTTTGGTGTTGTGAAACCAAAGACCTTTATTTAAGCACAATTTATAGAGCTTCTGACCCCGGAGACAGCCCCCGCCCTGCCTGGCAGCACGTTAAGCCCCAAACCCAACCGACCCATCAACCAGATGATCACGCGCTGACCACACGTGAGGCTGTCCAGTGAGTTCCTTGATCATGTGCTGGCCAGGTGGCTGCAGCTCCCGCCTCTCCTGCTCAGCCCCCCATCTGCTGAGGGGACATTCTTTGCTACTGACCTTAGGCTGACCTCCACAGGTGGTGACTTGTGTCTGGGGCCAGGGCACTGCTCTTCCCTAGACCCTTTCCTGGGAAAGCACTGCAGGAGCAAGCACACCCTGGAGAACAACCTTGCCGATGTCCCTGGAACCAATGACAGGGTCCCTTCTGTGTGCGAACATGACATGCCAGCAGCAGGGCCATGGCTGCTGTTCATACTCTGAGGTCCTTTCTGCCTGAGCACCTGATAGCCCCAAATTCTGACTCTGAGGACACTTATTGCTCTGGATAGTCCAGAGGGGGCTCTTAGCTCCCACAGGCTGTTGTGATGTTACCTCAGTGTCCAGTGGTGACCAGGCAGAAAAGGCCCATTGTTTGGATTGTGTTGGCCTTTCTGCTTCAGGACCTGGTAGGCCAGCAGCAGGCCCATGGCCTGAATGTTGTTAGTGAGGTCACTGCTGTGCCAGTCCCTGATAGGCCAGCAGCAGGGACCTGGCCTGGATATTAATAGTGAGGTCACTGCTGTGCCTGATCCTGATAGCCCAAAAGCATGGATATGGCTCTGATGGTGACAGTGAGGTCACATCCTTCACTGTAGACCTGATGCTATCAGGAAGCTCTGGGTTGCTGAGGTTTCTTGTGACGTCACCTCTGTCCCTGCTGCTGATAGGCCAGAGCCAGCTGAAGGTTCCAGGGCACATTGTGAGGTCACTGCTGCCTCGTGCGGGATTGGCCAGCAGCAAGACCAGCACCAGCCAAGGGCCTGTGAGGTCCCCTCAGTGTGAGCATCTGATCAGAGGACAGGGCTGTGACATGGACTGTGTGGACGCGTCTGTCTGTGTAGAGAACAGGCTGGAAAAGCGCTGGCCGTGCAGGGCTGTCCCCAGAGCAAGTCCTGGAGATGGAGAAGGAGCAGCAGGCAAACGGCTGCTCCTCATCCATGGATGGGATCCCTGGAGCGCAGGAGCGCACGAGGGAGGTGCGCGGTGAGACTGGAGGGAGAGGCAGCAGAAGGGATGGGACCTGCACAGAGAGCACGAGGATGGTAGGAAAGGAGACCTGGGCCAAGATAGCCCGGCAGGAGCTTCTCCAGCGAGGGGACACGTGTTCCTGGCCATGGGCATTTCCTCTCACAAAAAGCAGCCCAACGGGCACTCTCTCCTGTAGCTGACACTGGTTCAGGAAGAACAAGGTGCCACTGAAGATGTCCATGGGCCTTGACAGCCTTTGATGCAGCCACCCAGAGGTCCTCATTAGCCCGTTACCTGTTCATGTCATGTGGTGGGATGAAGAGGAGTTCAGGGGAGGAGAGCTAGAAGGGTTTCAGAGCGCAGAGCCTGGAGCAGAGACGTGGCGGGGCTGGGGTGCCTCCCATTTATGCAGCACCCTGGGTGTAGACGGGATGGGCTTTCCCAACAGCCAGTGCTGGAATGTCTGTGTTTGGGTACAGGATGGAAACGCAGGATGCCCTGGGGCACTTGCCCAGCAATCACTCCAAGGGACATGGTTTTCCTGTAGGTGATCTGCTGTATCTGCTAGAGACATGTGGTTGTGCTGGACACCCCTGGCATCTGACAAGGCCCTGCCAGCACTTTTCTGTGACATCAAATCAAGACTCTGCATTGAATTACAAGAGCTGCTGGTTAATCCTGGAATCTTCCCATGCCTCAACTTCATTGGGATTGTGGCTGTTGTCGTAGTTGTCATCTGGGGTCATTTCAGATGACCAAGCCAATTCCCCACCTGGACCCCAACTCATTCTCTAGGATGATGCAAGTCTCCCAGTAGCTCCATTGGAGCAAGCAGACACTGGCACATGCCTTGGACCTCCTCAGTCTTTTCTACTGTCACCAGGTGCTTCCGTGGGAGCAACTGACTCTCAACCTTCATCTCCAGGGACTGTAGTGGAGCTTTGACCAGAAGCTTGTGTGCAGATCTCTGTGCTCTGCTAACTTCCGTTTGGCAAGGGGAATGCCGCTACTTGTGTGTTTGTGGAGTTTACAGGAGGGATCTGAATACGACTTCACACTCAGATCTAGGCAGGTACTGCCCATATGGGTATTTCTGAATCAGCACCTGAACCTTGTGTCAGTGAACTCCCACTTGTCCACTCCCCGGTCTCCTGTCTGGTTAAGGGATTTGAGATAAGGCTTTCAGAGTGAGACATTTCCAACTTTCATAGATAGTCATCCTTTGATGAAATAAATTGCCGTGTTGGAATAATCTCTCTCCAATCATTAGCAAAGGACAATAGGTGATTATTTTAGTTTATTGAAGTGAACATTTCCCAGGAGGAGGGAGCACAAGACACTGAGAAATTGGTGAGTTCAGCTGGGCCTCTGCTCCTGAGTGGGGCCAGGCTCCTGGGACGGAGGCAGCTCGTGGCAGCCTGGCAGCACTGCCCAGAGACAGCCGAGTGCAGGAGCAGCTCCTGTGCCAAGAGCAGCAGGGCTGCGGGCACTCCCTGCTGCTGCGGACAGCAGAGGAGAGAAGGCAGCGAGAGGGGAACGGCAGTGTGGAGCGGGAGGACAGACCAGAGCTCACTGTGCAAGTGAGCTCCCAGCCCCTTGCATGGTAAGTCTCTGGCTGCAGGGCAATGCTACTGAGTTTCCAGAGGGCTCTTCTGCACCCAGGCAATGCCATCACTTGATAGGGTTTGGGGCAATCGCTCTCCCCCCATCTCCAATGCAAAGGTTGCTTCAGAGCAGGATTCCCTGCCTCAGCGTCACAGGGACAGGGTGTCCTGCTTCCTTCTCCCAGGGATGCTGCAGGGCTGTGAAGCTGGGTGTGCACCCAGGTCTGCATGGGCTCTAATCCAGAGCAGTGTCCCTGTGCCCCAGGGTTGCTCCTTGCTTCCCTCCTGTCCATGCTGCTCCTGGTCTTCTCTTAGGCTCGCTTGGGTGGAGAGGATTTCAGCTGCAGTTCAGATATCAATGCTGCAAGTTATGTGAAACAGGGGTCTGCACGGGAGTGTGGTTTTTAGGGTAACATGTAAATGCGATCATCCTCCAGCTCAAAGCAGCGTGAGTGCAGGACAGCTGGAACCTGGGGTAATAGAGAAGCTCTCGTCACTCTGCCCCAAGTGATAGGGAAGCCTTTCCTCTCAGCACTCGTGGCAGAAAGGATAATTATTGCTATCTTCAAGGAGCACTGCCCAGGTGGGAGAGGGGCATCTCAAAGAAAATAAATAATGTTAAAAAAAAAAAACTTTCTTCTACAAGCCACATCCTTTAGAAATGGGTGTGAAGATGCTGAACAGCTCTGTTACATGAAAAGTGATTTTATTGTGAGTGTCAGAATTACTCACTCCAATTCCCTCCACGTTCCATGGGCAGAGGTCCCAAATCCTTACAACACACCCGGTCAGCACAAAACAGGATTGAAGCCAGGTAAGTGCGCAGATGCCCCTTCCCCGTCCCCTCCCCCTAGTAAAGAGAGACTCAGTGTGGTGTGTTTTTAATGAGAAATAGAATATTTTTTAATTTACTGGTTTTTCTTCCTTCAAATGTCTTTTCCTAAAATGCCACATCTTTTTTTTTTTTTTTTTTTTTTTTCTGCCAGGACAGTGCACTATGCCCTGAGATAGCAAATGTCCAACAGCAGCTCATTCAGTGAGTTCCTCCTCCTGCCATTCGCAGACACACGGGAGCTGCAGCTCTTGCACTTCTCGCTCTTCCTGGCCATCTACCTGGCTGCCCTCCTGGCCAACGGCCTCATCATCACAGCCGTAGCCTGCGACCACCGCCTCCACACCCCCATGTACTTCTTCCTCCTCAACCTCTCCCTCCTCGACCTTGGCTCCATCTCCACCACTGTCCCCAAATCCATGGTCAATTCCCTCTGGAACACCAGGACCATTTACTACTTAGAATGTTCTGCACAGGTCTTTATGTTTCTTTTCTTCATAGTAGGAGAGTATTTCCTCCTCACAGTCATGGCCTATGACCGCTACGTTGCCATCTGCAGACCCCTGTATTATGGGACCCTCATGGACAGCAGAGCTTGTGTCAAAATGGCAGCAGCTGCCTGGAGTAGCAGTTTTGTCGATGCTCTCCTGCACACTGGGAACACATTTTCCTTACCCCTCTGCCAAGGTAATGTGGTGGAGCAGTTCTTCTGTGAGATCCCCCAGATCCTCAAGCTCTCCTGCTCTAATTCCTATCTCAGGGAAGTTGGAGTCCTTGTGATTACTTTTTTTGTACACTCTGGGTGTTTCATTTTCATTGTGGTGTCCTACGTGCAGATCTTCAGAGCAGTGCTGAGGATCCCTTCTGAGCAGGGCCAGCACAAAGCCTTTTCCATGTGCCTCCCGCACCTGATTGTGGTCTCCCTGTGCATTAGCACAGGCATGTTTGCCTACCTGAAGCCCCCCTCCATCTCCTCCCCAGCTCTGGATCTGGGGCTGGCTGTTCTGTATGCGGTGGTGCCTCCAACAGTGAACCCCCTCATCTACAGCCTGAGGAACAAGGAGCTCAAGGATGCCCTGAGGAAAGTAATTTCATGGACATTATTCAGAAATGGTAATATTGGTGTTGCTCTCCACACGTGAATCCCACTGTATCCTGTACCAGGACTGAGCAATATTTCTTTATTTTTATTAGATTTACTATTACTAGCATTTGTTAACATGCTGCTACACAAATGGTTGGATTTGTTCCTCCTTGAATTAGACTACTTTGTCTCATATGGTTTCCAAATAAATTGGTGTCTAAGTCTGGGTCAGAGCTGACCCCCTCACTCTGTCATTAAAAGCAGAAAGTTCCACCCAGTACAGTGCCTGAAGGCTGCTCTTTAGAGGAAGCTGCTTTTAAGAATAGGCTCAAGGAAATGGAGGAGGCTTGTAGCTATTGGTCTTCCCCAGATGTCAATATTGGATTCAGTCTTGTCCAGCTACTTGATTAATCACCTGAATGAAGGGGATGAGTGCACACTTAGCAAGTGTCCTTATAGTCCCAAACTGGGAGCAGTGTCTGATACCCCACACCTCTGTGCAGCCATTCCGAGGGAAACGAACAGGCTGGAGAGTTGGGCCTCATGAAGTTCATGGTCCTACACCTAGGTAAGAATAACTGAATGCACTGGTACAGACTGGGGTTTACCTGCTGGAGGGCAGCTCTGCAGCGAAGGACCTGGGCATCCTGGTGGACTGCCAGCTCACCACGAGCCAGCAATGGCTCCTTGTGGCCAAGAAGGACGGTGGCCTCCTGGGGCGCATTACGAAGAGTGTTGCCAGCAGGTCAAAGGAGGAGATCCTCTCTCTATATACTTGACCTTGGTGAGGTCCAGTCTGGAGTCCTGTGTCCACTTCTGTGTTCCTTAGTACAAGAGTGACATGGAACTACTGGAGAGAGTCCCGTGGAGGACTACAGAGATGATTAGGGTATTGGAACACCTCTCCTCTGAGGAGAGGCTGAGAGAGCTGCAGCTGTTCAGCCAGGATAGGAGAGGGCTGAGGGGGGATCCCATCACTGTGCACAAATACATCAAGGAAGAGCCTCCTTCTCTGGAGATATTCCAAACCTGCCTGGACATGATCCTGTGCAATGTGCAGTAAGTGAGCCTCCTTGTGCAGGGCTCTGGACAAGATGATCTCCACAAGTCCCTTCCAACTTCAACCATTCTCTAATATTTGAAATGCCTGCACTGAAATATATCAGCATTCTGCACTGTAAGGATCTGCCTGTGCCTCATCCTTATAGTGACTGGTACTCGTGTAGGAGGAAAAGGCATCCAGGGTCACCTGAGATGGCCAAAGAAATCCACAGTGCCCTGGCACAGTTGTGGGTGACCATGGATGAATGTCAGAAACATGCAGGACCAGATGAACTGCACATTCCTTGTCCCCCTTCACTTTAAGGTATTCAGGTTCAGGACTGCTAGGCAGGGGCTCCCATATAGCCTTGATTTTTCTTTTGCATTACCTTTTATGATATACAAGCCTGTGGTGCCTGCTCAGCACAACTGGGCCTGCTGCACACAGGGCTGCGTTAGGAAGTGCCTGGACACTCAGCTGAGAGCAGTTCTAAGCCCCCATTACTCAGCCCTGTTGTGGCCACATGTGGAATTTTGTGTCCCACTGTGGTATACCCAGTGCTGCAGCAATGAGGAGGAACAGGAGAGGCTCCAGAGGAGGTCTGCAGAGATGGGCTTGGAGACCTAAAGCACATGGCCTGTGTGGAGAAGCTGAGGGACCTGGGTTTCTTCAGCCTGGTGAGGTGTTACAGCTAAGGCGAATATAACACTGGCCAGTGACTGCTAGAAGGTGGTTTCAGAGATGATGGAGCCTACTCTGACAATGGGAAAGAGCATGAGAAGTTGAAGAGCCACCAACAGCAGCTTGAAACGTACAGAATGGACTTCAGGAAAACAAGAAATTTCACTTCAAGGGTAGTTCTGTGGTGTAAGAGATCATGCAGAAGGTATCTAGGATCATCCCATGCCTCTGTTTCAAAGAACAGTGAACAAGACCTAGAGACATCATTTGAGATGGAGAGATCCTGGGCTGAGAGCAAGGTGGGAAGCAGTTTGGATGTCTACAGGCTGCAGGTAAACAGGCACAGAAATAGCAAAGTGTAGCAGAGCCCGAGGGGGAGATGGCCAAGGGCATTGCCATGGCCAAAAGCCTCCAAAAGAACTAGGACTATGTTACCTGTGCTATGGCTGGTGTCTCTGATATTGAGGATTGGGAGAGGAAACTTCTTGCTCATGGCCACAGGGTCTCCTTGCCTGCTTTCCCCCAGGGACACAAGGTGTGCTGCCCTTGGCCTTGAACACCCCCACCCACGCACTGACCCACCAGGAGACCCGGGCAAAGCATGGTGGAAAGGACCCCCCTACTCAGAGTCTGGACACCTGTGCTTGGCCAAGGTACTTGAAAAACACGTGAAGTGTTAACCTGGCATCAGAGCAACCTGCACTTTGTCTTTGCTTATCTGCAATCAGGGCCTCCAACTTTCTGTTCTACTCAGCCCCTGGGGAGACTTTGCTGCTAATGGTCCTCAAGAGGACCAATTAACTCCCCAAGAAAGTTGGGCATTTGCTTCTGACTGGAACTGCTGGAGAGATTTCCTCAATCTCCTCCTGGAGGTTCTCAACCTCCTGGATGTTCATAGACTCAGCACCAAATACTCCCAGGCCTCATTAAAATGAAAAAAAATATATCTAAGGATATGTCATATTTTTCTTCAATCTTCAATTCTTGTGTGGCTAATTGGAAAGCAATGTATTGAAATGAGGCAGATTTCAATGAGCACCTGAAAAAGAAGGATGGCTGCTTTTCAGCTTTCTTTTTTCATTCTGTTTTCAGAAGAAATCTGACCACATTCTCCAGTTCCTACAGTGTCTCCCAATGAACTCTGCACACGTGGGAAAAGCAGTGGTTTTGACAGAAGACCTGTATGGACAACCTTCCTGTTCACATCCCCAGCCCTGACATTTCTCTCCTCAGCCACTGGGGACTTGGATAGTTCTGGTTCAAATCTAACCTTTTTCTGCTCCAGGCTGTAACTGAATGTTCCAGCTGTTGCAGTTCATCCAGTGCCCTACGAGATAAAAAACCTAATCACCTGTATGACAAGCATAAGCTTCATGCTCTGTCCTAAGAAACAGAATGCAATCCTGATCACTATGTTGAGTCCAGATTGCCTCCAGGGAGGTTCCCAGTCTACTAGGACTAACCTTCCTTGAGATGTTTTTAACATAGATAGAACAGCCTGCATAGAAACACTCTAAAACATCTAGCTGAAGAAGTAACTGCGCTCCTGAAAGGCAAGGCAAGATTGAAATTCTCCACTTGCTCAAAGGAGCAACTGGAGAGTTGAGAGGTATCTGAACAATAAAGAGAAATCATAGAATCATAGAATCATTATTCTTAGAAAACACCTTCAAGATCATTGAGTCCAATCGTAAAACCTGCAACACCATACCTGTTAAACCATGTCCCTAAGTGCCTCATCTACACATTTCTTAAATACTGCCCCACCACTTCTTCAGGCAGCCTGTTCCAATGCTTGATTACTCTTTCTGTGTAGAATTTTCTCTTAAAATCTATCCTGAACCTCCCCTGGCACAACTTGAGGCCTTCTCCTCTTGTCCTATTTTCATATATTGGAGAAGAGATCAACCCTTCCTCACTACAACCTCCTTTAAGGCAGATGTAAAGAGCAATAAGGTCACCCCTGACCTTCCTCTTCTCCACACTAAGTAACTCCAAGTCCCTCAGCCGCTCCTCATAAGGTCTGTGCTCCAGTCCCTTTACCAGCTTTGTTCCTCTTCTTTGGACTCACTCCAGCACCTCCATGTCTTTCTTGTAGTGAGGGGCCCCACACAGAACACAGGATTCGAGGTGCGGCCTCACCAATACTGAGTACAGGGGGATGATCGCTTCCCTGGTCCTGCTGGCTACACCGTTCCTGTTACAAGCCAGGATGCCTTTGGCCTTCTTGACCATCTGGGCCCACTGCTGGCTCATGGCCAGATGGCTGTCGACCAACACTCGCAGATCCTTTTCTGCCACGCAGCTCTCCAACCACTCAGCCTCAAGCCTGTAGCTGCATGGGGTCCTTGTGAGTGAGGTGCAGGATCCAGCACTTGGCCTTGTTGAAACTCATATGGTTGGCCTCAGCCTATTGATCCAGACTGTCCAGATCCTCCCCTAGAGCCTTCCTGCCCTCAAGTTGATCAAATGTTCCTTTGAGCTTGGTGTTGTCTGCAAACTTGCTGAAGGTGCACTCAATCCCCTTATCCCTTATTCAGATCATTGTCAAAGATATTAAAGAGGACTCAACCCAACACTGACCCTGGGGGAACAAGGCTCATGACTACTCACCAGCTGGATTTCACACCATTCACCACCACTCTCTGGGCCTGGCCATCTTCTCCATGTTTCTCCCAGCAAAGAGTACACCTGTCTAAGCCATGAGCTGCCAGCTTCTCCAGGAGAATGCAGTGGAAGGCTGTGTCAAGGACCTTCCCAAAGTCTACTGAGACCATGTCCACAGCCTTTCCCTCATCCATTAGGCAGGTCACCTGGTCTGAGGAGATCAAGCTGGTCAGGCAGGACCTGCTTTTCATGAACCCGTATTGTTCCAGCCTGATTCCCTGCTTATCAAGCACATGCTGTATGATCGCCCTCAATATGATCTGCTCCATAACTTTTCCCAATACCGAGATCAT
The DNA here is from genome assembly GCF_059628265.1 of Tinamus guttatus. NCBI lineage: Eukaryota > Metazoa > Chordata > Aves > Tinamiformes > Tinamidae > Tinamus > Tinamus guttatus. The sequence continues at coordinate 1,168,883 of NW_028289008.1, read as the reverse complement.
GCTGACAGGCCTGTAGTTTCCCTGGATCCTCCATCTTGCCAACATTGGCAAGTCTCTAGCCATCTGGGACCTCCCCTGTTGACCAGGACTGCTGATAGATGATGGAGAGTGGCTTGATGAGCACTTCCACCAGCTCCCTCAGAACCTTTGGGTGGATGCCACCTGGACCCATAGACGGACGTGTGAGTGTCCAAGTGGAGTACTGTAGAAACTGACTGTTTCCTCCTGATTTATGGGGGAGTTGTTCTGCTCTGCACAGTTGTCTTCTAGCTCAAGGGGCAAGCACCTTGAGGAGAACTGATCTTGTTGTTAAAGACTGAGATAAACTAGGCGTTAAGTTCCTCAGACTTAGCCTCATCCTTTGTGATCCCCATCCTCATCCCTTTTTCATGCAATTGTCAGGGATTGTAGTGAGTCTGTGAAATCCCTGGCTCCCTTAGCAGAGAACGTTAACCTTGAAAAGATTAGAGTGTATCTATGAGATAAGGAGTTCACATGGAGACAGCAGAATGTTATTAACAAGTGTAAGGAGGTTTTGGCCACTGAGCAGAGACTGACCAAGCTAAGAATCGTCCAGTCATAACTCTGTCACTAGCTACTGTCCTTTGTAGTCCTCAGCTATTCAGCCAAGCTGGTCTTCTTCCCCCCCTACTCATCTTACAGCTCACAGGGATGGCCTGTTCCTGCATCTTTTACACTTCCTTTTTGAGAAAAGTCCAGCTTTCCTGGACCCCTTTGCTCTTCAGGACCATCCCTGCTGCTGCTCCTGGCCCCATAGCAGCGACCTCAGCGCCAGCACCCGCCGTGAGCCTCCTGCTGGCCCAGCAGCTCCTCGGGCAGGGGGACCTCGCTCGCGCACAGCCCAGCGTGGGCTGCTGCCGCCGCGGGCTGCAGGGACACCAGGTTCCTCGGCAGAGCCGCCCCCGCCAGGAAGGGGCTGCTGACGTCACAACCAGCTGCGTGGCCTGGCCTATGAGGGGCTGCGGCAGCAGTGACGTCACCAGCCGACGCCCACGCGTCAGCACAGAGCCAGCCCTGCAGAGAGCAGGGGCCTCCCGGCAGCGTCCCCGCAATGGCCTCCGTGTCCCTGCCCGCTGCTGAGACACCCCTGGCCTCACAGGCAGCGCCTGCTGCTGCCCCGGCAGCTCCGCGCACACAAGGGACCTCCCCGCGTGTCTGCACCAGACCCCGCTGCCGGCCGCGCTGCTGCTGGGACAGGAGCGGCCTCAGAGCCCGTCCCCAGCCATGGGCCAGCTCTGGCCTCGCAGCTGCTCTGCCAGCAGGGACCTCCCAAGGAACTGCCCAGCCAGGCGCCTCTTGCTGGCCTGCCCGGGACTCAGCAAAGAGCAGAGCTCACGGTCACCCTCACAGACATGGATGGACCTGCTAATGCCTGGTGCTGTCCAGTCAGGAGCACAGACAATGTGACCCCCCTCCCAAACAGGAGCAGTGCCATGTGCCCGCTGCTGGCCTCCCAGGTGCTTACAAACATTGACTTGACCAGCATCTGACTAGATGATCTCCAAACGTCCCTTGCAACCAGAGAAAGGGGCCTTCTCTCACTCAAGCCCCCTTGAAGCTTGCTTACGAGCCAGAAATGTCCCCTTGCTGCCAAGAAGGCCAGTGGTCTTCTGGAATGCAGTAGGAAGATTGTTACCAGGAGGACAAGGGAGGTCATCCTGCCTCTCTACTAAGTCCTGGGGAGGCCATCCCTTGAGTCCTGTGTCCGGTGCTGGGCTCCGCAGTACAAGAGGGACATGAAGCTACTGGAGAGAGCCCAGCATAGGTCTACAAAGTTGATCAGGGAGCTGGAGCATCTCTTCATGAGGAGAAGATGAGAGAACTGAGCCTGTTTTAGCCTGGAGAAGAGAAGGCTGAGAGGGGATCTTATCAGGGTGTGCAAATACCTGAAGGGAGGATGACAAGAGCAGAAGAGGATGGCCCAGACTCTTTTTAGTGGTGAATAGTGATGACACAAGAGGCAACAGACCCAAATTGAAGCACAGCACATTCTGCCTGAATTTGAGGAAAAGCATCTTGACTGTGAAGGTGACAGAGCACTGGCATGGATTGCCCAGAAAGGTTATGGAGTCTCCTTCTCTGCAGATATTCCAGACCTGCCTGGACAGGATCCTGTACAACGTGCTGTAGGCGACACTGCTTGATCAAGGGGTTTGAACTAGATCATTTGCAAAGCTCCTTCCAACCTCAACCATTCTGTGATTCCCTAAATGGTCTCCACTGGAATAGATCAGCTTTTTGAGCTGTAGGGATCTGCCTGTCCCTCAGCTTTATTGTGAATGCAGCTCTAGTAGGATAGAAGGCATCCAGGGTCATTAGAGATGTCCAAGGAAATTCCTGACCTGGCCTCCCACTGAAGCTCTATCTCCAGTGATTCCATTAGGACCTTTAGGCCAGGAGCTTGCAAGTAGACCATGTTCATGCTTAGCCTGGTAAGGGGAATCCCACCTGCCATGTATTTGTGGAGTTCATGAGTTAGCTGAATCCTTCTCCAAACCTGGTGCTTCTGAACAGACATGTGGAGCCCCAATAAACCATCTGAATAAGTCATCTGAATCATATATGCACCATGTATCAACAAGTTCCCTTCTTATCCCTGTCTGGGTGTCCTGCCTGGTTAAGAGATGTGAATCAGGACTTCCCATGGGACATTTCTAACTTTGGTAGATAATCATTATCTGATGAAATAAATTGCAATGTTGGAATCTGTATCCCTGTCCCCTTTGAGAAGGAAAACCAGTTACTCTGCTTGATGGAACATATCCCAGAGGGAGGAATCCCAAGGGACAGAGTAATTCATGAATTCAGCTGGGCTGCAGCTCATGGCAGCCTGTCAGCACTGCCCAGAGACAGCCGAGTGCAGGAGCAGCTCCTGTGCCAAGAGCAGCAGGGCTGCGGGCACTGCCTGCTGCTGCGGACAGCAGAGGAGAGAGGACAGAGAGGTGAAAGGCAGCGTGGAGTGGGAGGACAGAGGAGAGCTCATGGTGGGAGCAATCTGTGACACGGTAAGTCGCCAGTTGCAGGGTAATGCTACTGAGGTTCCTGGAGGGGTCTGCAGCATCCCTCCAGCTGATGACTTTCTTTTTTGAGGACTGTTCTCCCTGCTTCTACTTTGCATACAAGGAGATACTTCAGAACAGAAATTCCCTGTCCCAGCATCACAAGGTCAGGGCATCATGGCTACTTCTTCTGGTGCTGGTGCAAGACAGTGAAGGCAATGTGGGCACATGGGTTCTTCAGAGCTCTGTTCTTCAGAGCAGTGTCCATGCGCCCCAGGGTGCTGTGTGCCCGGGGCAGTGATTCTGTGAGGATCAGCACTCAGCCTGCCAGGGCGCTGAAGGGAGAAGCTCTGCGTGGGAGGAGAGATCCCCCCTGGGCAGGTTCATTCTCCTGCTGAGAGGCTGCTGTGTGGGGTCAGGGCTGCTCACAGCTCAGCCTCACCCACACCACATATCTGGAAGGGGCTTTTCAAGAGGACACTCTTGGGAAGCTTCTATGAAAGGGAAGGCAATATCCAGAGGATAGGATTTTGTTTTGTATCCTTGACAAGGCAGCAAATGAATGGGACTTTTTAGGTTTAGATGCCTGAAGGAGAGTTCTGCAGTGCTGCTCTGGGGGATCAATAGGTCTGTGAGGACCCCAGAATATTCCTTCAACTGCCTTTTCACCTGTGGGCAGCAGCAATATCCCCCTTGCAGCTCTCCTCATTCTCGTTGTGCTTAGTCTCACTCTGCTCTCAAGGGGAAGGGCTCCAGGGCATTTCTGACCGACTCTGCAGTCAGATTTCTAGAACAGCAGAGCTGCCTCTCTCCTGCCATGTGCCCATTTCCCATTGCAAGGCACAGGGGCTGAGAACCACTGCCCTGGGAGTCCACACTGTCTGGGAGGTGCAACCTGGGGACGGTGCTGCTCTGTCTCTCTGTCCTCCCTTGGCAGCAGTCACAGTGTTTCTCCTCGTTTCCCTGCCTCTCCTTTCTGCTCTTGTCCTGGCAGTCAGCTGGGGCTTCAGCTACAAATTCAGATACTCACCCTGAGGTCCTGCCATGGAGGTGTCTGAAGAGGGGCAATGTGCCCAGGGTGCTGGGCAGCGTCATTGGAAGGCCTGCAAAGGGGTTGACTCTCCCTTTAGGAGACCCTGTGACTGTCAGGACACGTCTCTGTTGTCCTGCTGGGGTTGTGAGGTGCCCTCCAGAAGAGCATTCAGTGCACAGAGTCTTTGCCATGTCAGTAGCAGTGTCCTGTTCTCTGCATCACATATCCACCTCGAACTTAGAGGGAGAGCAGAGTTAAACGAGTGCTTTGAAACCAGCCTTCTATGATCTCAGCAGAGTCCAGGGTTGTGTGCAGGAACAATGCAGATGGGCTCAACAGCACTCCTTGCTGTTCCCTAAGCAGCAGAGAGCCCATTTCCTTCTCCAGTCTGCTTAATGTTCACATATTCAGAAATAGAGGCATCTGTCTTTATTTGCATGTCAATAAAGACATGCAAAGAACCTGACGAGATATGGTGACAGAATCTAAAAATTTTCAAAATAAGTAACTCAGGCTCCGGCTCCTCCCAGAACATTCAGCTGGAGCAGAGACTGAGGAGCTGACTGAAGGTGATAGTGAGAAGAAGGAATTACTGAGAGTTGGGACAGGGGTCAATAAGCATTTCTGTGAAAAACGGAAAGTTTATTTCAGAGAAGCTATTATTGCCTTTTCTTCCCTACACAGTTTTCCTGAGCCCGATAGAACAGATGTCCAACAGCAGCTCCCTCAACGAGTTCCTCCTCCTGCTGTTCTCAGACAGGCGGGAGCTGCAGCTCTTGCACTTCTCGCTCTTCCTGGCCATCTACCTGGCTGCCCTCCTGGCCAACGGCCTCATCATCACAGCCGTAGCCTGCGACCACCGCCTCCACACCCCCATGTACTTCTTCCTCCTCAACCTCTCCCTCCTCGACCTGGGCTCCATCTCCACGACTGTTCCCAAAGCCATGGCCAATTCCCTGTGGAACACCAGGGCCATTTCCTACTTGGGATGTGCTGGGCAGGTCTTTTTTGTCCTTTTTTTAGTTTCAGCAGAGTTTTCCCTCCTCACAGTCATGGCCTATGACCGCTACGTTGCCATCTGCAGACCCCTGCACTATAGGACCCTCCTGGACAGCAGAGCTTGTGTCAGAATGGCAGCAGCTGCCTGGGCCAGTGGTTTCCTCAATGCTCTCCTGCAAACTGGGAACACATTTTCCCTGCCACTCTGCCAAGGCAATGTGGTGGAGCAGTTCTTCTGTGAGATCCCTCAGATCCTCAAGCTCTCCTGCTCACACTCCTACCTCAGGGAAGTTGGATTTCTTGTTGTTAGTACCTGTTTATGCTTTGGGTGTTTCGTTTTCATTGTGATATCCTACATGCAGATCTTCAGAGCTGTGCTGAGGATCCCCTCTGAGCAGGGCAGGCACAAAGCCTTTTCCATGTGCCTCCCACACCTGGCCGTGGTCTCCCTGTTTCTCAGCACAGGTGCATTTGCCTACCTGAAGCCCCCCTCCATCTCCTCCCCATTTCTGGATCTGGTGGTGGCTGTTCTGTATTCAGTGTTGCCTCCAGCACTGAATCCTCTCATCTACAGCATGAGGAACAAGGAGCTCAACTAGACACTGAGGAAACTCATCCAATGCATGTAATGTCAACAATAATATCTGTCCCAGGGTATCTGGCATCAAGGATATGTGTTGTTCATTTATTTATTTCTTACTTTCATTCTGTTACATTCCTATAAAGGAAAATACATGTTCTGGTTCATGCCACTTGTTCTCAGGAATCTCTCATTTTAATCTGGCTTAGATATGTTCAATTCCAACTGAATGTCTTTCCCACCCTGACAAGCAGCAGTTACTGGAGGAACTACAGGCCCAGGGGTGTCATGCTGCCCTGGGCAGCAGGGTGGGCAGAGGGATTGCAGGCAGACAGGGAGGGTATCTGCTGGGCACAAGAGCAAAGGAGATAGAGTGATTGGCCTCAGTGCAGGGTCTCCTGCCCCTTGTCAGGGACCTTCTGCCCTTGCCCTTGCGCTTGCCCTGGCTGATGCTGTGGTGCTGTGGACATGGTTGAGCTGGGTCCTGAGCTGGTCTTTTCACCATTCTGCGGAGATGACTTCCCATCTCCAGCTCAGACATGGCCCTCCCTATAGTCTGGAAAGTCTTGGCAAGGGAAGCTGGGACTGAGCAAGTCTCAGAGAGGGCTGTAGGTAAGAAAGGTGTCCATACGTACAGAGCAGAAATTTTCCTGACAGACAGTTTAAAGGCGTGAGGAGAGCTTCAGATTCAGGCAGCCTACCCAGGAAGGCTGCATGCAGAGTCTTACAGGCAAGAAGAAGCAAGATCAGCCACATGGTTGTGAGCTTATAATGCCCAGGATGCAGGCAGGGCCAGCAGTGCAGGGATCTACTGAGAGAAGATGCCATTCTCCAGTGCCCAGACAAGAGGAGCAGAGCAGGTTTGTGCATTGGAAGTGGGGTCAGGCAAAGTCCAGAAACGGTCAGACAACACTGGAGGGCTCCAACCATCCCTGCTTTGGGTAGGAGGTTGCACAGGAAAACTTCAGGGGTCCCTTTCCACAGCAACTTCTCTGCAACATGATGATTTCTTACTCCTTAGCCACAGATGCAGAAGCACTGGAAACTCACTGTGCATTGGAAGCCCAAGAAGATCCTGCTGCCCCTACTCTTGAGCAGCAAGCAAGCTCCAAACACTTTATCACCCTGAATAACAGAAGATGCTAAGCACAAAAACTAAGCTCAGACATGACAATGGGTTCAAATTCATTGGATTCAAATCCATAAAACAGTTCTCAGTTTCATTGCTGTGTTGAAGATGACCTCCCTGATTTGGCACTGATGGCATGTAGACAATAGCTTTATTCACTCGGGAGGGAGATTTCTTTAAAATTTCTGCTTTTGCAGCAGAATGTCAGCATGTTACACTTCTCTCCCTGAGGACACATGTCCCTACCAGTATTGGCTACTGAGATTAAAAGAGCAGCAACATAAAAAGCACAAAATGGAGAATACACATACGTGCACACATGCACACAGAACTTAGAAGCCCTCAGGCTTCTGAGAGCCATGATAAGCCCAGGACAATCTGTTATGTCTAAAAAAGCTTCTGGCAGCACACAGGACCTTAACATATCGTACTCCATTAAATGCAGCCTTGCAACACTGGGGCTGGGGGATCGCCCCTGCACACGGCCCTGCTCTGCGAGGAGCAGGGCTGTTCACAGGCAGCTCGATATCGTAAACAGCAGAAGTCAGATTCTGCAGTTAAAGTGTGTATGAATATGGTGTGTATTCATGCACCAAGTTGAGGACAGAGGGATTGCTACATTTGTATTCTGACATATTTCTGCTTTAGCATTTTTAAGTTATAAGTCTTCTGCAAGAAATAGTCTTGCGAATGAAATGAGAATGACACAACTGGGGGGGTTGCCAATGGGAATGACACAGAAGGGTGGTCACCATGGGAATGACACGGTGCAGGAGTCACAATGAGAATGACATGTCGGGGTGGTCGCAATGGGAATGACATGGTGGGGGGGGTCACAATGGAATTTACACGGCAGGGTGCTCGCCAGTGGGAATGACACAGTGGACTGGGCTGTCTACGTACTAGGCTAGAGGCTGGGGCTGGGCTGAGGGGCCGGCGGAGAGGAGGCCAGAGGGGAGCCCAGCGCAGGCCGGCACGCTGGTATAGAGGGCAGAGCAGAGCAGCGGGTGGAGGGCCGGGCGGGGGAGGAAGCTCCAGGCAGGCTTCGGTGAGGGCAGGACCAGGGCAGCATCAGGCCAGGGCTACGTTAGGGCAGGTTGTGTTCGGGTAGGTAAGCTTAGGGCAGGGCTTAGGCTGGGCCAGGTAGGCTCAAGGCACGTAGGCTTAGCATGGGTATCTGGCTGGAGCCCAGAGGGTGGTGATCAGCGGTGCAGTCTAGTTGGAGGCCTGTAGCTAGCGGTGTCCCTCAGGAGTCAGTCCTTGGTCCAATCCTGTTCAATTTATTCATCAATGACCTAGATGTAGGCACAGAGTGCTCCCTCAGCAAGTTTGCTGATGATAGCAAACTGGGAGGAGTAGCCAATACCCCAGAGGGCTGAGCTGCCATCCAGAGGGACCTGGACAGACTGGACAACTGGGCGGTGAAAAACCTCATGCAATTCAACAAGGCCAAGTGCAAGGTCCTGCACCTGGGGAGGAATAACCCCAGACCCCAGTACAGGCTGGGGACTGACCTTCTGGAGAGCAGTCCTGCAGAGAGGGATCTCGGTGTCATGGTGGACGACAACGTGACCATGAGGCAGCAGTGTGCCCTTGTGGCCAAGAAGGCCAATGGGATCCTGGAGTGTGTTAGGCAGACCGTCTCCAGCAGGTTGAGGGAGGTGATCCTGCCCCTCTACTCAGCCCTAGTGAGGCCACATCTGGAGTATTGTGTCCAGTTCTGAGCTCCACGGGACAAGAGGGATGTGGAGCTGCTGGAGAGAGTCCAGCGCAGGGCTATGAGGATGGTCAGGGACCTGGAACATCTGCGCTATGAGGAGAGGCTGAGGGAGCTGGGCCTCTTCAGTCTGGAGAAGAGAAGGCTGAAAGGGGACCTGGTCTGTGTCTGTAAGTACCTCAAGGGAGGCAGTGAGGAGGATGGTGCTGGCCTCTTTTCACTGGCGGCCACCGACAGAACTAGAGGAAACGGCCGGAAACTGAAGCATCCAAAGTTCCACGGGAACTTAAGGAAAAATTTTTTAACAGTGAGGGTGACAGAGCACTGGAACAGGCTGCCCAGAGAGGTTGTGGAGTCTCCTTCTCTGGAGATCTTCAAAACCCGCTTGGACGCAGTCCTGTGCCACGTGCTCTAGGTGACCCTGCGTGTGCAGGGGGGTTGAACTAGATAACCTCTAGAGGTCCCTTCCAACCTTAAGCATTCTATGATTCTATGGGCTCAGGTGCTCTAAATGCACATATGGGGTTCCATTTCAGGTGGCCAAGGATACCCTCCTTGCCCCTGTGGCCACCAGCTGATGCTTGGGAAGGATGTGCATGTCTTGGTCTTGTTCCAAGAGAACTTGCAGATCCTTGCATGTGCCTTAGACCATCCCTGGCACCTCAGGCATCACAACGTGTCATTATCCAAGCAACCGACTCCTACCTTCTATCTCTACTGATTAGGGACAAGGGTTTCATAAGGGACGTCCATGCAGATACCTCTTTCACACTCAACTACACTTAGACAAAAGTAATCCCATGTCCTGTGGGTCTCTGGTGTGCATAGGAGGGACATGAATGCCTCTGCAGACTGAAAGCTTCTGGAATGTCATGACTCCTGTCTGTACCCCATCGTGGTCAGTCCTGCTCTGCAGGACTTGATTTGGCCTCAGAAGAGAGTGTGTGCAGACAGAAGAGGAGCCATGGCAGAGTGTGTGGGCTGACGCCAGGGTAGAACCTAGGTCAGATGGACTGAGACGATAAACTCAAGCCGCTCCTTTCAACCTTCAGGCAGGAGGTGACACACCTAGGGGTGCTCCTGAGGGTGACACAGAGAGGGAACACTGGGAGCTGCAGAGCTTGGCACCTACCATCTGCTTTGGGTCTGGGAGACCTGGCAGGTGGTGCTGCTGACTGTGGCCCCTGAGAGACCCCCCAGCCCCACTAGCAGCACTGAGTCCCCTTCCACAATGACAGGAGCTTCTGGAGTGTCCTGGCTCCCATCTAGACACCATTGCTGCCCTGGCCCAGCTCTGCTGCCCTGCACATGGCCCCTGTGCAGGCACCGTCCAGCACCCGGTGTGAGCAGAGGCAGGGAAACATCTGCTCAGCAGGGTTCCCATGAGAGCCCTCAGTGCCCCTTCCCCTAGCACTGTCTGCCCAGCAGCCTCCCACCAGCCCCCAGCCCCTGTGCACTCCTGCTCCTGTCCCCCTGGACTTAGTAGAAGGCCGTGCTGAGAGCTCTGCTGGGCTCTGGGCCCATAGAGAGTCCAGGCAGGGTGGCCATTCCTCCCACACAGGTGCTGTGCCCAGCAGGCACACGGAGCTGTGCACATCCAAACAGGAGCCCTCCTGGGACCATGGGGAATGGGCAGTGCTGGGAATGGCTGCTGCGAGGGGCTGGGGCAGGGGCTGGGAGTTGTTTTTCATGCCAGTTTCTCCTCTCTCTTCCCTCCCCAAAAAATAGTAGTGTGGGCTCGATGTTTGTTCCGACACACCCTGCTTGAAGGTCCCCATGGCAGGAGGATGGTCTACTGGCCCAGTAGACAGCTCCAGCATCATCTCTGAATTCTCCCTGCCAGCCCTGCAGAGGAGCCAGGGGAGGGCTCGTCCTCCCAGGGCTCACAGCTGCACACACAGTCCTCCACCTCGGCATGGACCTTCTTGGAATGTGACCTCTGGAGCAATGGGCAGCAGGCAGAGTGCGGGAGATTGTCTCAAGGACGTGTGCTGGGGGTAGGTCCTCAGAGACAGCAGCAAACTGATGTGTCTCCTGGGTCATGCTTCCTTCAGTACAGGTCTCTGAAAGGGGTCTTAGCCTTATATTTGGTGCCATCCTTCAGGAGGGTTGATGCCCCTATGAGCTAAGAGGATGGACAGCATTGATCCTTCTTCATCTGCTTCCCAGGCCATGGGGTGGGCCAGCACAGCAGGGTTGTCTGGCTCTCATACCCACACCCTCAGTATTGTCTTGGAGCTTGCTGTAGTGCACCAGTATTGTCTTGGAGTCAATGTCAGCATTTTTCTCTCTAAGACCCCTTCACATTCAGTTCCACTTCCTTGTCATTTCAGACAATCCCTCCTCTGATTCTGTTGCCTGTTCCCACCATTCCCTTCCCTGTTCTCCCAGCAAGACCCTGAGCTCATGGTGCTGCTTCCCGGAGCAAAGGGGCAGTTGAGCACACAGGGATCAGGAGGTGTCTCCATGGTTGCTGTTCTGCTCCGGGAGGGAAGCAGACTCAACCAAAGGGGGTTTGTGGCCGCGATTCCCCCCAGGAGTCTGAGGATGTGTCAGGTGCTGGGAGAAACTACGGACATTTCTGAGGGTACTGGCTTGTGTCCAGGTGCACCTCTAGATCCTGAGGTTTGCCTTGCCCCCAAAAACCTGGGTTTAGTGTGTTACCTTTAGGTGCCTCCACCTTGGAGGACCTCTCCCCTTGTGAGGCTCCACGCCCTGCTCTCCTGGCATCTCCAGCTTCCCTTCCAGAAACACAGGAATCTGACACTGTGCTTTAACATGTGGTGCAACTCTGGCTATGTAAATGCAGCACCACTCAACCTCTACACTACTCCTGGACACTGATAAGTGCTTCCGAATTCCACCCCTTGATCTCTGTAGAGATCATTACAAGATGATGAGTTTTTGATGCTGAACCCATGGAGCAAGCTGCTCAGCAGGCCCTTCTGGTGTGCGGTTTCTTGGGCGTGTTATTGACACCAGCTTTGAAGAAAATCCAGCCTTCAGGCAGTGCACTGGACAGAACCTTTTCTATTATATAGGAGTCACTGAGGGAGCCTGTCCTGATACAGCATTCGACACAATTTAATGCACTAGGTGAGCAGTCTCAGACTAAATATCACGAATCCAAGAACTTGTGTAGCAACATGATAACAATTATTACTACTAATGAAAGACACAATAAAAATAACACGACGAAACAGTGGGATAGAGAAAGAGTCATTTGTGGAGAGATGTGGCAATTTTACCACTGCTGAAAAATGTCCATGAAATCACTTTCCTTAAGGCATCCTTGAGCTCCTTGTTCCTCATGCTGTAGCTGAGGGGGTTCAGGGCTGGAGGCACCATCGAGTACAGAACAGCCAGCACCAGGTCTAGAGTTGGAGAGGAGATAGAGGGGGGCTTCAGGTAGGCAAAAAATGCAGTGCTAACAAACAAGGAGACCACGGCCAGGTGTGGGAGGCACATGGAAAAGGCTTTGTGCCGGCCCTGCTCTGACGGGATCCTCAGCACAGCTCTGAAGATCTGCACGTAGGACACCACAATGAAAGTGAAACACCCGAAGCCTAAACAAACACTAACCACAAGAAGCCCAGCCTCTCTGAGGTAGGAGTGTGAGCAGGAGAGCTTGAGGATCTGGGGGATCTCACAGAAGAACTGCTCCACCACATTGCTTTTGCAGCAGGGTAGGGAAAATGTGTTCCCAGTTTGCAGGAGAGCATTGAGAAAGCCACTGGTCCAGGCAGCTGCTGTCATTCTGACACAAGCTCTGCTGTCCAGGAGGGTCCCGTAGTGCAGGGGTCTGCAGATGGCAACGTAGCGGTCGTAGGCCATGACTGTGAGGAGACAATACTCCGCTGACATGAAAATAGTAAAACTTAAGACCTGGCCAACACATCCCCAGTAGGAAATGGCTACGGTGTCCATCAGGGAATTGTGCATGGATTTGGGGAGAGTGGTGGAGATGGATCCAAGGTCGAGGAGGGAGAGGTTGAGGAGGAAGAAGTACATGGGGGTGTGGAGGCGGTGGTCGCAGGCTACGGCTGTGATGATGAGGCCGTTGGCCAGGAGGGCAGCCAGGTAGATGGCCAGGAAGAGCGAGAAGTGCAAGAGCTGCAGCTCCCGCGTGTCTGCGAATGGCAGGAGGAGGAATTCTTTGAGGGAGCTGCTGTTGGACATTTCCTCCCCATATATATGGGGGACTCACCAAGGATAAAACAGACAGAGACAAGTTAGGAGACACTTTTAAAAGGGAAATAAACAAATTAATGACATTTTCTTATCTCTGTCTCATTCCCAGGTCTCTGAGGCTCATGCCTGTTTTAGCTAGAAAATGATGTTACCCTAAAAAGAGAGCAGCCCTTGCTGAGAGCAGAGTCTGGTTTCAGAGTGCCCATCTCTGACCTTCTCACCCTTTCTACATGCACCTGAGGGAGGTCTCCACACTCCCCTTCTAGGAAACAACACACAAGATCCTTTTCTGCTGCCCATTTACAGCCTCCCACCATCACTTCCATACTATCAGTATTTCCATAAGTTCCCCATGGGTCGCTGAGATACCAGATATGCCATGAGACAGCAGAGGCTTTCTGGAGGGCAGGGACAGCCTGCAGGACACCACAGGGTAACAGGCAAATGATTGTCAGGATTTAAGATGGACTTTCCTTAAGGAACAGTCAACTCATTTCCCCGTACTGCATTTCCCGGAGCTCCACAGGACAGAATGTGGCTGTGGAGACCTCACTCCCTTGGAAATCCCTCTTTTCCACTACTTGTAGCTTTGGTGCCTGAACTGCAGCTGAATACTCCCAACCACAGGAAGCAGAGAGCAAGAACAGGAGCAGCATGGACAGGAGAAGGATTAAGGAACAACACCATGACCCTGCTGCCAAGGGAGGCTAGGAGAGGGACAGAGAGGCATTCTGGAAAACCTTCACTTTACCAGCAGGGTATGGCACCTTGCAGAGGGGGACACTGCAGCACTGCCCCTCTCTGCCCCTTGGTGTGGAGGCACCAAAGAGATGCCCCTCTCCTCTGCCACAGCTCTGGCTGCAGAGTTCAGCCAGAGTCCCCTGCCCTGCAGTTCCTTCTCCTTCCCTGCCCATCTCTGCTGCCTGGAGCTGTCCCTGCTGGCAGCTCTTTCTCTGTCCCAGTGTCTTGTCCCTGTTACTGCTCAAAGACCCCATGTCAACCTCTGGGTGCTCAGTTCTAACCTGCAGAAACCTCTGGCAATGTCCAGGGCCAGCTCTGTGGTTGCAGGTTGGAATGGAGCAGGTCACATAAAGTCCTGGGATGCTGCAAAGAAGATGCTGATGCTGCCTTTAGGCTAAAGTGGGGATGAAGCAGTTCACTGATGTTTATCACAGACCTATTAATCTCTCAGAGTGAAGGTTTACAACACCCAGCTCATTGCCAAAACAGAAAACTTGTTCCTTCATTCTCCCTGTCAAAATGAGGAAGGTGAAAGTGCAGAGACCTGAAGGAAAGCTCCTTCTCCTTCCAGCACCTCTTCTCTTGCTTTTCCTCTTGAAAGGACCCCTCAGACATGTCCTGCGCATGTGCTGGAGCTCTGAGCAGAACCTGACCCCTGCAGCACCTCTCAAAGGCAGAAAGAACCTGCCCTGTCAGGGATCTCTTCCCATCCAAAGCATCTCCCCACAGCAGCACAGGGAGCTCCCTGGAGAGGCTGTGTGCTGACCCTCACGGGTGGCAGAGTCACTGCCCTGGGCAAACAGCACCATGAGGTACAGGGACACTGCTCTGAATCACAGCCCCAGGCAGACCTTGCTGCACTCCCTGCCTTCACAGCCCTACAGCCCTGTGTTCAAGTGGCATACCCAAGAGAAGCATACCCTGATCCTCTGACCATGTCTCAGGGAATCTCTGCTCTGAAGCATCTCCTCCTCCTGCTATGTCCTGCTTACACCAGGAGAGATACCATTAAAAATCCTATGAGCCATGGTTTGGTTGGGATGCAGACACCCCCTCCAGGAACCTCAGCAGCATTGCCCTGCAGACAGAGACTCACTGTTTCAAGGGCTGTGAAGATTCCCCCACAATGAGCTCTGCTCCCGCTCCACACGGCCGTTCACCTCTCGCTGCCTTCTCTCCTCTGCTGTCCGCAGCAGCAGGCAGTGCCCGCAGCCCTGCTGCTCTTGGCACAGGAGCTGCTCCTGCACTCGGCTGTCTCTGGGCAGTGCTGCCAGGCTGCCACGAGCTGCCTCTGTCCCAGGAGCCTGGCCCTGCTCAGGAGCAGAGCAACAGCTGAACTCACCAATTTCTCTGTCCCTCGTGCCCCCTCCTCCTGGGAAAAGTGCACTTCAATAAACTAAAATAATCACCTGTTGTCCTTTGCTAACAAGTGGAGAGAGAGAGATTCTCATATTGCAATTTATTTCATCAGAGAATGAAGATCTATCAAAATTGGAAATGTCTCACTCTGCAAGGCTCATTTCACATCCCTTAACTAGACAGGAGACTGAGGAGTGAACAAGTGGGGAGGTTATTGACACAGGGTTTATGTGCTGATTCAGAAATATCAATCTGGGCTGTACCTGCTTAGATGTGAGTGTGAAGTCGTATTCAGATCCCTCCTGTAAACTCCACAAATACAGAAATGGTGGGATTGCCCTTGCCAAAACTGAAGCGAGCAGAGCACAGAGATCTGCCCACAAGGTCCTTGTCAAAGCTCCACCACAATCACTGGAGATGCAGGGTGAGAGTCAGCAGTTCCCACAGAAACACCTGGTGACAGCAGAAGAGACTGAGGAGGTGCAAGGCATGTGTCAGTGCCTGCTTGCTCTGATGGAGCTACTAGGAGACCTGCATCATCCTAGAGCACGAGCTGGGGAATTGGCCGTCTTGGCCATCTGAAATGACCCCAGATGCCAACTACGACAGCAGCAACACTCCCCATGAAGCTGAGGTATGGGAAGATTGCAGGATTAACCAACAGCTCTTGTAATTCAATGCAGAGTCTTGATTTGACGTCACAGAAAAGCGCTGGCGGGGCCTTGTCTGATGCCTGGGGTGTCCAGCACAACCACACGTCTGTAGCAGATACAGCAGAGCACCCACAGGAAAACCATGTCCCCTTGGAGTGATTGCTGGGCAAGTGCCCCAGGGCATCCTGCGTTTCTGTCCTGTACCCAAACACAGACATTCCAGCACTGGCTGTAGGGAAAGCCTATCCCATCTACAGCCAGGGTGCTGCATAAATGGGAGGCACCCTGGACCTGCCATGTCTCTGCTCCAGTCCCTGCACTCTCAAACCCTTCTAGCTCTCCTCCCCTGAACTCCTCTTCATCCCATCACATGACATGAACAGGCAATGGGCTAATAAGGACCTCCGGGTGGCTGCATCAAAGGCTGTCAAGGCCCATGGACATCTTCGGTGGCACCTTGTTCTTCCTGAACCAGTGTCAGGCACAGGAGAGCGTGCCCATTGGGCTGCTTTGTGTGAGAGGAAATGCCCATGGCCAGGAATAGGTGTCCCCTCGCTGGAGAAGCTCCAGCCTGGCTATCTTGGCCCAGGTCTCCTTCCCTACCATTCTCGTGCTCTCTGTGCAGGTCCCATCCCTGCTGCCGCCCACCTCTCCCTCCAGCCCCACCGCTCACCTCCCTCGTGCGCTCCTGCACTCCAGGGATCCCGTCCATGGATGAGGAACAGCCGTTCACCTGCTGCTCCTTCTCCATCTCCATCTCCAGGACTCGCTCTGGGGACAGCCCTGCACGGCCAGAGTGTTTCCAGCCTGTCCTCTACACAGACAGATGCGTCCTCACAGTCCATGTCACAGCCCTGTCCTCTGATCAGCTGCTCACACTGACGGGACCTCACAGGCCCTTGACTGGGGCTGGTTCTGCTGCTGGACAATCCCGCATGGGGCAGCAGTGACCTCACAATGTGCCCTGGAACCTTCAGCTGGCTCTGGCCTATCAGCAGCAGGGACAGAGGGTGACGTCACAAGAAACCTCAGCAACCCAGAGCCTCTTGATGACGTCAAGTCTACAGAGAAGGATGTGACCTCGCAGTCACCCTCAGAGCCACATCCCTGCTTTTGGGCTATCAAGGACTGGCCCAGCAGTGACCTCACTACCAATATCCAGGCCATGTCCCTGCTGCTGGCCTATCAGGGACTGGCACAGCAGTGACCTCACTAACAAACATCCAGGCCATTTCCCTGCTGCTGGCCTACCAGGTCCCAAGGCAGAAAGGCCAACACAACCAACATCCAAACCATGGGCCTTTTCTGCCTTGTCACCACCGGGCACTGAGGTAACATCACAACAGCCTGTGGGAGCTAAGAGCTCCCTCTGGACTATCCAGAGCAATAAGTGTCCTCAGAGTCAGAATTTGGGGCTATCAGGTGCTCAGGCAGAAAGGACCTCCGAGTACAAAGGGCAGCCATGGCCCTGCTGCTGGCATGTCATGTTCTCACACAGAAGGGACCCTGTCATTGGTCCCAGGGACATGGACAAGGTTGTTCTCCAGGGCGTGCTTGCTCCTGCAGTGCTTTCCCAGGAGAGGGTCTAGGGAAGAGCAGTGCCCTGGCCCCAGACACAAGTCACCACCTGTGGAGGTCAACCTAAGGTCAGTAGCAAAGAATGTCCCCTCAGCAGATGGGGGCTGAGCAGGAGAGGCGGGAGCTGCAGCCACCTGGCCAGCACATGATCAAGGAACTCACTGGACAGCCTCACGTGTGGTCAGCGCGTGATCATCTGGTTGATGGGTCGGTTGTGTTTGGGGCTTAACGTGCTGCCAGGCAGGGCGGGGGCTGTCTCTGGAGTCAGAAGCTCTATAAATTGTGTTTAAATAAAGGTCTTTGGTTTCACAACACCAAAAACCATGGTTGCTTCAGACACTGCAAATGGCACCCGAAGCTGGGGCAAGAACACAGGGGAAGCTCACAAAGCCCGAACCCGGCAGCACAGCCCAGCCGAACCAGGAACAGAGCAGGAAGAACTCCGGTGTGCACCCATTGCCTAATTAGAGGACAGCATCCTGGGAATCACGGGAGGCGGAATGTCTCAAGGGCAGAAACGCAGCCTGGACGCGCTGCAGCACATGGTGCATGAAGAGAACCGGCAGGTTTCTGGGAAGGATTTAGTCACTCTACTAGAGTGGATTTGGGAGAAGGTACCTACTTTCCCGAAGGAAGGCACACTCCAGCGACAGGTGTAGGAAGAACTCGGAAAGCGCCTTAAGGAGGCGATGGTGGATGGTGATACAGCCGCAGTAAAACATGTGAGCACCTGGTGGCAGATCATGGTTGCCTTGAAAACGGCCTGGGATCTTCAGGGGGACAAAAGCAATCAGCTACGTGCAGCAGCACCATCAGCACCACCGTACGCTGGGCGGCTGATCCTCCGTGCGACCATCCGTTCGACCCAGGCCCCAGGGACCCGGAGAAGGAACCTGATTTACAGCCCCAGACCCACATAACAAGGTTACAAAAGGGGATTGAGGGTTGATTCGCTGGGAAATGTTTAGCAGAGAGGCAGTTCAGCGGGGGAACTTAGAAATATTAACAGCTATGCCGGTCGTGTATGCGTTGGTGGTGCATTTGACTGAGAAAAACCAAATCCTGCCTTAAAAGGGAGAAGCAGGGAAGTGTTTTCAATGTGGAGAGAATGGCCATCTCAAGAAAAACTGCCCCAAAGGCTGGGAGGCGGAAGCAAGCCAGCTCCAGCTCGCTTATTCACCTGCTGTATGGGTCATTGACAGATCCACTTGGAGTGCTGGAATGGATCTTTTTACCTCATGGACAGTCAAAAAGAAATTATCACCGCAACAGAAGAGTATGCACAGTTAATTCAGAAAGCAACAATGCGCTTAAGAATATTAAACAGCAGCAATCCAAGATTCATTTATCTTCCTGCAACAAACAATGGTTATTAGCAGAACATTTACCCATGCAGGTGGCTTTAGCAGACTTTGCAGGACAGATGAACATTCACTATCCCCTGCATATGTTGTGGTCAGAACTTCCTAACATTCCCTTATTAGCAAGGTCTCTTTGGCAGCAAACTCCCCTTTCAGGTATTACTGTCCTCACAGATGGATCAGGGTGAACTATAAAGGCTGCCATTGCCTGGAAAATGTCGGTGGACGTAGAGTGGCAAAATGTGGTTCAAGCCAAGTACCAGGCTCCACACAGGTGGTGGACTGGTAGCTGCAACCATGGCTTTTTGAAAATTCACAACTCTAAATCTTAATGTTGGAACAGATTCCTTAAATGTCGAAGGCCTGTTGAAGCGCTTGGAGGGAGCTACGGTTTGAGAGGTTGCCAATCCTTTGCTGATGGCCCAGTTGTGAAATTTATGGACTTTGTTAAATCGCTGAGCCAATCCCTGCTTTATTACTCACGCATGGTCACATACTGGGGAGAAAAGTCGGGATGTGTGTAAGCACTGGTTAAGATGTTTTGCGGTCACGGATGTTCCAAAAATGATAAAAACAGACAACAGGCCTGTGTATGGTGCTATGCAAACCCAGGACTTCCTTAAACAATGGAGCGTTCAACATATCTTCAATATTCCTCATTCTCCTACTGGGCAGGCAGTTATTGAACACTCACACCAGACCCTAAAAAATATGTTAATTAAACAGAGAGGGGGAGCTCAGAGAGATGGCCCCCAAGAAAGATTGGATAAAGCTTTATATGTATTTAATTTTTTAAATCGTTATATAGCAGGTGAGGGCTGAGTTACTCAACAGTTTGGCCAACGGTCAGAAAATTTACAGCCAAGATCCCAAGTTACCATAAAAGATCTAGTTACAGGGAAGTGGGAAGGTCCAAAAGACTTAGTAACTTGGGGAAGGGGTTATGCTTGTGTTTTGACACACGGGAAACCAAGATGGGTCCCTTCACGGTGTGTACGGCCCTGGCTTTCCTCAGCAGCTGTGCAGCCTTTGTCCCAAACTGGGTCAAACAGCCAAGAAACATATGGGTAATGTTAGCCATGTCAACAACAGACAATCCCTTTCAAACATGTTTAATAGGAGTATTTTCTTGGTTAAGACAGTTTGGGCTTTGGAAAACACAAATTGTAAAGTTTTTGATTATTGGGTTAATTGTATTTTGCTTGCTGTTAATTGTCTACTTTGTCTGTTATCATGTGTAGAATGGTTAATTGTATGATCAATCAACCAAGTGATGACCGCTCAAATAAAAGCTAAATAAGGAAGGAGGAGATGTGGAGGTCAGCCTAAGGTCAGTAGCAAAGAATGTCTTGTGGGCAGGTGGGGGGCTGAGCAGGAAAGGCGGGAGCTGCAGCCCCATGGCCAGCGCATGATCAAGAAGATCCTTGGACGGCCTCGTGCATGACCAGTGCATGATCATCTGGTTCATTGGTTTGTCGGGTTTCTGGGTTCCACGTGCTGCCAGGCAGGATGGAGGCTGTCTCTGGGGTCAGGAGCTCTACAAGTTGCGTTTAACTTAAAGGTCTTTGGTTTCACAACACCAAAGTCTGTGAATCCTTCATACGCTGCAGATTTTCCATCGTCCATCTTTTCCCTGCTGCCTCCCATGCAATCAATGTGGCCTTCCAAGAAAATCCTGCTGCTCTGTGCCCTCCACAAAGTATTTGTGCACAGCATGAAGATCTCTCCTGGCCTTCTCTGGTCTAGGCTGAACAAACATCCCTCTTCCAGGTCTCCTTACCTGCCCTGTGCTCCAGCCCCTGACCAACTTGTTGTCCCTGTGCTGAACTCCCTCCCGTTTGTTTGTTTCCTTGCAGAACTGGAGAGCCCAAATGGGATCCGGTATAGAGGCATGGTGTCCACTGTGCCAAAAAGAGCGATAGAACACTGAGCGATAAGAAAAGAGCGATAGGCCCCACTGGCTGTGCTCTCTCAAATAAAAATCCGTGAGGGTGGCCAAACTATGGCACAGGGACCCAAAAGGCCTCCCTTGCTGACCACTAAGGCACTGAGATGAGATGTGGGTGCCCTTGGCCACCACCAGGACATACCCCTGGGAGTCCCTATGGCAACGGCCAGGGCTTTGTGATGGGGGTGGCATCATGTCCCCAAGGCCATTGTGATGGGGCGATGCCCATGGCAACCAAGGCTGTATTGGGCCAGAGCACCACCCTCAGGGTCGCACTCTGAGGAGAGCAGCTCCAGCAGAAGGAGCAGCTCGCGTTGGTCCCCAGAGCAGCAAGTCCCTGGGTGCAGCGAGTGCCCTGGAGATGGAGAAGGAGAGGCAGGCGAACGCCTGCTCCCAGCCCAGCAATGGGCGTCCTGCCAGGAGCAAGAGCACAAGGAAGGTGAGTGCTGGGGCTGGAGGGGGAGGCTGGCAGCAGGGATGGGAGCTGCATGGAGAGCAAAAGCATGGGGGTTCAAGCCAGCCAGGTGTGACCTTCTCTGGCCAGGGGCTGCTTCTTGCTGGCTGTGGGGATTTTCTCGAACACAAAGCATGACTGGGATGCTCCAAAGCCCATATGGATCCTGGGAGCCCTGTGCGAAGGATCAGAGAGCCTCTTTGAATCACGTGTAACTGGGCTGTCCTCGACCATGAGCTTCCCTATGACATGGGGCTGGGGCTTCCTGTGTCTCAGGGGCTGCTTGTAGCAACACAACCCTCTCCATCATGTGCCTCCTTCTCCCTGCAGGTGGACAAGCAGGAGCTGCACGCAGCGAGGCGACGCAGGCGGACCCCGACTTCGTCCCCACAAAAGGACAGGCGGCCTTTGCTGTCTGACCCCCAGGGCTTTGAAGCTGCTGATCAGGTCATCGCAAAGGTACAGAGCTGAGCAGTGAGGCTGGCAAAGGCCCTGCCTGACCGCTGCCCTTCTCAAGACGACTAATGTGAGGCTCAGGGAGACCCTGCCCAGCAGAGCTGGGCTAAGAGCGGAGGTGCCACATCTGCCTCCCAAACCACCGTGCACTGCCAGGGCAGCCAACCAGGCACATGGAGGCCTGGAGGCTCCTGCATGTAAAACACCAGGATCTACAGGGAAAAAGAAGCTGCCTGCTCCAGAAAAGCCTTGCAGAGCTTCTGCCAGGTGCAGGACCAATGCCATCAATACAGAAGATGTGGCCAGGTGACTGGTGGACGTGGTGATGGAGGGACTAGAGACAGTGGCAATAACTTCAAGGGAAGCGGCTGCCAGGGAACCCTCGGGGGCTGCTGGGGGTGCTGTGATGTCTCTGGAGTGCGGGAAGAGACTGGAAGAGTCCGTGTCTCTTGATTTGCCTGCCCTTCAAAAAGCCAAGCGAGATGCTGGTGTTCCCCACCAGGCAGTTCCAGAGCATGGCCACTGCTTGCCTGAGGCCAGATCTGGGCCTTGTGCGCTGGGAAAATCAAGGATGGTGCCAGAAGTGTGGTGCTTAGCCCAGTGTGTCCTTGATGCAGAGGCAGGTGTAGGATGAGGACCCTCTGTTTAGGTGTGCAGGTAGTGGTGTGGAGGACTGTTGGTTTCCCTCTTCTCTCCTTGGAGCATCCTGGTGTGACCCAGGGGTTCTCACAGTTTCATGGTTTCTGTTCAGGCTTGCAGTTTCTGATCATCTTGATGATTATCTGAGTCTTTGGGATTTGAGTCACTCTAATGGAGTAAGTTATCTTCTCACTCCTTTTAAGGCTTTCTGTTGAAGCTGGACCCTCATTACATCTTCCCATCGCAGACCCTAATCCATTGTGATCCCTCATACAAACTGGTAGTTAAACAAAGCAGTCAGAACCATTTCTGCACTTTGCAGATATGCAGACACTTGCAGACAGAGAGATGCCCCCTCACAAGAATCAGGCTTCTCAGGGTGATGGATGGCTCTGCGATACCTGTTCTTGGTCAGTGGTGGAGGCAGCAGCTTGAAATCCACAGGTCCCTTTGGAAAGAGTCTCCGAATAGCAGATTCCTTGAGCCTGCTTTTAGGGAGTCATCTGGAGGTAGGGATCCAACACCCTGCTGAAGACACTTCCCAGTAGAGGTGTTGTCTTTAGGCCTTTTCCAGAGAAGTTTACATTATCTCTGAGGATAGGAGGATACCTGAGAACCTCTCCAGGTCCCGTGCCATACTTTGCCCACGATCCTGGATTTGTATTTGCGAGAACACAACCAGGAGGGCCACTGACACATTCTACCTCTGTTTTTGGCACAGTGGGGACCATGCCTGTACACCAGACCCCATTTGGTCTCTCCAGTTCTGCACAGGCACTAACAAGTGAGAGGGAGTCCAAGAAGATGGTCAAGGGCTGGATTGTGGGGCAGAAAAGGAGATGGTGGGAGAGCAAGGTTTGTTCAGTGTAGACCAGAGAAGTCCAAGGGGGATCCTCATGCTGTGCAAATCTCCCTTGTGGAGGGCACAGAGCAGTTGGATTTTCTTGGAGGGTCACACAAATGGCGTGTGAGGCAATAGTGAGAGAAAAAAAAATGAACAATGGGAAATGCTTCTTAGATGTTAAGAACCAATCTTTTTGTCTATGAGCATGACCAAACTCTGGCACGGGATCCAGAGAGATTCTCAGATCTCCATCCTTGGAGATAACCCAAAGTTCACTGGAAAAGGCCCCAAGGACCTGCCTGCTAGGACCTGCCTTCAGCAGGATCCCCTGCTGCAACCTCAAGGAATCTACTCTTCTGAGAAAGGCTCTACAGGCTCTTCGCTTTTAAAAGCCCTCAGGAAGGTTTCTTGATCTGTGATAAGATAGAGATGATATGTCAGAAAAGAGCAAACATATTCTTAACACGTCTTCCCTCCAGAGGGCTTGAGATGGGACATTTCTTCCTACTAGGTTCCAAAACCACGGGTCAGGCCAGGTAGAAAATCTGAGGAAGCTTCTTCAAATCCTATGAATTATGCCCAGCTTTCTTTCATCTGACCCTGAGGAAAGCCATTTCTGTTTTGCACCTTACTTATGCTTTGGGGTTTGCCATTACACCTCCAAGTAGTGTTTCTCCCCTGGGTATAGTTCTTGGCACCTGCCTCTCTTTGGGACCTGTAGAGCCCTGGCATCCTGCATCTCCCACACTTTTGACCCTGGGTCTCTCAGGACAGGCCCACACAATGCATCACTGCTGTCCAGGCTCCTGTATGGAGCCTGTAAGGCACTGCCATGCCTCAGGAGCTCAATTTTAACTTGTTCACAAGTTGGTGAGATGACCATCTCCCAGCTCCCCTACTGCTGAAGCTTCCAACAACCAACATTCCTCTTTCCATAGTGTTTGCACAGTCCTGGAGCAAATCTTGAAGAAGGGAGACTGCATCCCTCTCGAAGCTTTCAGATATGTGGCATTCCAGACACTGAAAAGCAAAGCACGCCTTTCCTCCTCTCTTTTGGTTGCCTATTCAGCCTCTAGCATCCTGTCTTTGGCACAGGAAGGCCCATTCTGGACCCCGGGGTCTCTACCCATTCTCTCTCCTGTCTCCTCTGTGTCTGCTCAGTCTGCTTGATGCACTAGGGTCATGGGAAGTATTGGTTTAGGGAGCTCCCCTGAAGCCATGAGAAGCTGCAGAGCTGAAGGCCTGATGGAGGAAGTCTGGGACGTGGCTGTTTCCCCTGCCCGCTTCTGCTCTCATCCTAAGGGTCCAGGAGGGTCCAGTGTTTTTGGTATTGGTGGGTTGGGTTTCCTTTGACATCCCCAAGTCCTTCTTTGGGTTGCTCTGAGCAGCCAGGAAAATCCCTCCTCTCTAGGGTCTTGTATCAGGGCCTTTTCCCTACTTTTGTAGAGAAGCTGAGGCAGGTCTGGGATCTCCAAAAGCAGCATGGCCCACACCATGACCCAGGACCCCCAGCAGCTGTGTGACTCTCCCATTCCCACATGTCCAGCTTAAACTGAAAATTTCTAACACCATCTTTACAGGCCACAAGTTGGCCATTGGAGAACCACAGTATTGTGATTCCCCCTGTTACTCTTTGTTCACTCCGGGACCCAGCTGTTGGTTTGCACTTCAGGGGTTTAAAGGTTGCTCTGTCTTTCAGGAAGGCTGTCCCTTGTGGCAAGGGACCCTCATCGTTGACGTGCTAGGCTTAGCCTAAACTCAAAGAGCACAATTATTATATATGAAATTATTTCATGCTTTCTTTCTGTTTCTTCGGAATTAAGAAAAACTCTGTGTTTATTTGCAGCTGGTTCTTTAAGGAACTCTCTAAGGAAAGCAGTTGGGAGTTGCAGCAGATGAGCTCTAACTTTCAGTTGCTGATTTCAGCAGAACAGAGAAGCTTCTAACAAGAGTGATGGAAGTCCCAGGTGGCTGATGTGAGAAATGGCAGGTTGGGGAGGGAAGGAAGAGTGTCCATACAGTGCTTGAGGTCTGGGGCACTGGTTCTCCTAGATGTGCAGACTTCATTGGGAGTCATTCTGGATTGATTCCAATTCCAGAATATTGCTGTCGATTACTCTGAAAGCCGGATGTTAATAGTAACAATAAAAACCTGTAAAATCAGAAATACTTGTATATTATTGATGTCTCCACCTTTTTGCATTTTAATGAGTCCCATGGTATGTTTCATGCTGAATCCATGAACCTCAGTTACTGAGAGGAGAATTCAAAGTCAAGATCAACCCCCAACATTTTGTTGAGTTTTAATGGGTCCCACTGATACTTGTTAGCAGTAAAGTGTCTCCAGGGGCTGATTAGAGCAGAAAATTGTCATCACTGATAACAGGTAGGCAGAGGAAATGTGCAGGTGGCTCTGATGCCACATTAACCCTTGAGATGTTTTATCAGGCAAAATGTCCAAGCTCGGCCACTGAGCTTCTGGGAAAGGAGATCCTTTCTCCCACATGTTTTCCAGGTCCTCTTGGGGACGGTGTGTGGGTGGGAGTGTTCAATGCTCCGTTCAGGACAATGATATGACACCTTTCAGGATGTCAGCAAGAGGGACACTGAGGCTCCAGTGTCTCCTGGAAGGCCTCGGTGGCAGAGACAACAGCCATAGCCAAGAGGATGAAGACCTCCTCTGGTGTCTGTGAGCCCAGGCAGAGCCTTTGTCTGTCTCCAGCAGAGCCTGTCCCATGCTGGTTCATACCTGCAGCTGTGTCCGTGCATCCTGCAGACACCTGGTCTGCTTCCCCAGTCACAGCCTTGAAGCCCCAGAAATGCCTGAAGGCTGCAGAGGAGGCAGAAATTATTCTGTCTTAAGCTCAGTCCCTGCTCCTGAGCTGGGCCTGGCTCCTGGGACTGCGGGAGCCCATGGCAACCTGGCAGGCGCTGCAGAGAGACAGCTCTGCCCAGGAGCAGCTCCTCATAAAGGAGCACCAAGACTCAGGGCACTGCCCACGGGCACCAGGCTGGGATGAGTCGCTCATAAGTGAGGGACAGGTGAGGGACAGTTGGGAATGGGAGGACAATTGAGAACTCACTGCGGGGAGAAATCTGACCAGCCCGAGATACAGAAAGTGTCTGTCTGCAGGACAACACTGCTGTGGTTACTGGAAGGATCTTTTGAATGTAGAACCTTCCCCAGCTGGGGTGGCTCTCCCAGCTTCTCCTGCTTGGAGCTGGTGGTGCTTTGGAGCAAGGATTCCCAGCCACACCATCAAAGGGACTGGGCATCACGGCTGCCTTCTCCTCGGGATGGTGCAGGGGTGTGAAGCCAATGAGTGCACCCAGGTCTGCATGGGCTATAATTCAGAGCAGTGTCCCTGTGCCGCAGGGTGCTGTGTCCCCGGGGCAGTGACTGCCACCTGCGAGGGTCAGCACTCACCCTGCCTGGGATATCCCCATGGTGCTGCAGGGAGAAGCTCTGGATGTGAGGAGAGACTCCCATAAGGACAGGTTCATTTCCTGAAAGAGCCTTTTCAAGAGGACAGTGAAGGCAGTGTTAATGTCTAAGATCAGGAGATTTCCTGTGTCCTCTTTCCAAAAAGTCGGGGGTGTATGGAAAGGAAATGCCAGGTTAGAGCAGGAACCTGACACTCTAGTCCTTTAAATGGAGAGATCTGTGAGGAACCTCAGAAAACCCCTGCCCCCCTCCCCTGACTACAGACAGCACCAGCATCACCTTCTCTGGCCTCACCAGGGTTTGTCTGACCTTCTCCTTACTACCTGCAGAGAGATGTTCCTGGACAGCGCCCTGCTGCTGAGATACTGCTGTAGGGCAGAGTGAGTGTCCAGGGGGTGGGATGGGTTGTGTGGCACTGACAGGGAGAGGACATGGGCAAGAGGAACTGCTGCCATCAGGAAAAGCTCCAACAGTGGAGATAAAATCAGTAAATGGGAGGGAACTAGAAACATAATCACTGTGGGAGGGGGGGATTTGGATCCCTCCCCGCCAGTCAGTCTCTGCAACACAGATGTCTTCCTCTAAGCAAAGCCCCGTGTCTCCTCTCCCACCCCTCAAGGCCATGGGGTCCCAGCCGTGAGTCCCCTCCTTGGTAGAAGAGGGGCTGTGTCTGTACTGCAGCCTGGTCCTTTCCCACTGCAGGAGAAGGGGACTGAGAGGGACTGTCTGGAGATGTTGCTGTCTGGGCGGTGGCGTGCACAGCCTGGGGAGGTGAAGACTTTCCCCAGTGCTCCTCTGTCCGTTACTCCTTCCTGTCCCTTGGCATAAGGTTCATAGTGTTGCTCTACATTTCTTCACCTCTCGTTCTGGCCTGGTCCTTGCTCCCTCGAGCTAAGGACAGGGAGTCAGCTGCAGTTAAGGCAGAAACTTCCCTCTCCCACTGCATTGTGTCAAGCAAGAGTGAAGATACTAAGATGCTTAGAGAACAGGGTCCATTTCAGGCACTTCTGTTCAAAAGGGTAAGCTGGAGATGAATCCTTCCCAAAAATTTTTTCCTTCAAAAAGAGCTGTCATGAGTGATGCCATTTGCACAAGAGTAATTAGAGAATATTGCTATTGAGTCACTGGATCAAATCCCCTTCACTCAGTTTGTGGTGCCCATCTGCTGGTCTCCTCACCAAATACATGAGGCAGTTGGACACCTCCATTTACACCACCCACAAGAGCAGGACTGACTGCTCTGGAGCCCAAGAACAGATGAAGAGCATACTCAGCCAGCACAAACCACAGGTCAAACAAGGGAGCTGAACAAGGTAAAGGAGAGAGAAAATGTGGCTTTACTAAGAGGAGTAGAAGGAGTTTTGCTCAGAGAAGCCTATTCTAACGTGTTGATGCTTTTTCCTCATTGGACAGTGCTCCAAAACAACAGCAGCTCCTTCAACGAGTTCCTCCTCCTGCCATTCAGCATGCGGGAGCTGCAGCTCTTGCACTACTCGCTCTTCCTGGCCATCTACCTGGCTGCCCTCCTGGCCAACGGCCTCATCATCACAGCCATAGCCTGCGACCACCGCCTCCACACCCCCTTGTACTTCTTCCTCCTCAATCTCTCGCTCCTTGACTTTTGATCCATCTCCACCACTGTCCCCAAATCCATGGCCAATTCTCTGTGGGACACCAGGGACATTTCCTACTTAGGATGTGCTGCACAGGTCTTTATGTTTGCCTTTTTCATGTCAGCAGAGTATTCTCTCCTCACAGTCATGGCGTATGACCGCTACGTTGCCATCTGCAGACCCTTGCACTACGGGAACATCATGGACAGCAGAGCTTGTGTCAAAATGGCAGCAGCTGCCTGGGCCAGTGGCTTTCTCTATGCTCTCCTGCAAACTGGGAACACATTTTTCCTACCACTGTGCCAAGGCAATGTGGTGGAGCAGTTCTTCTGTGAGCTCACCCAGATCCTCAAGCTCTCCTGCTCACACTCCTATCTCAGAGAAGTTGGAGTTATTGTGGTTAGTCTTTGTTTAGCGTTTGGCTGTTTCATTTTCATTGTGGTGTCCTATGTGCAGATCTTCAGAGCTGTGCTGAGGATCCCGTCAGAGCAGGGCCGGCACAAAGCCTTTTCCATGTGCCTCCCGCACCTGGCCATGGTCTTTATGGTTGTCAGCACAGCAATGTTTGCCTACCTGAAGCCCCCCTCCATTTCCACCCCATTTCTGGATCTGGTTGTAGCTGTTCTGTACTCAGTTCTGCCTCCAGCAATGAACCCTCTCATATATAGCATGAGGAACAAGGATCTCAGGGATGCACTGAAAAAAATGATTCAATTGGTAATATTTCAGCAGCAGTAAGCTGCCCAACCTCCTACTCAAGTAATATCTAATTTCTCTCAGACAACTCCTGTGATTTCGGCATTCTTTCTTTAATAATGAGGTTTGTGCACAAATTTCTGAATTCATCCCACTTCTTCAGAGGTGTTGACCGTGTCTTTCTGACCCAGAGGTCTTCTTTAAATGTGTCTATCATTGTGTCAGAGCTGTTGTTCCCCTAATTAAAGGGTATGTTTTCAGTGCATCTTGTGGACTAGGCTCTTCTTCCAAAGCTGGTGCCAAGAATTCCTCCATGACGTTCAGCCTGAGAGAAGCTTGTTGCTTTTCTGGGGCTCTTGATGGGCCCAAGGCAATGATCTCCTTGGGGGATATGTTAGAATCATAGAATCATAGAATCATAGAATGCTTAGGGTTGGAAGGGACCTCTAGAGATCATCTAGTCCAACCCCCCTGCATACGCAGGGAAACCTAGAGCACGTGGCACAGGACTGAATCCAAGCGGGTTTTGAAGATCTCCAGAGAAGGAGACTCTACAACCTCTCTGGGCAGCCTGTTCCAGTGCTCTGTCACCCTCACTGTTAAGAAATTTTTCCTTAAGTTCCTATGGAATTTTTGATGTTTCAGTTTCCGGCCATTTCCTCTAGTCCTATCAGTGGCCACCACTGAAAAGAGACCATCACCGTCCTTTGCACTCCCTCCCTTGAGGTACTTATATACACTGATTAGATCCCCTCTCAGCCTTCTCTTCTCCAGGCTGAACAGGCCCAGCTCCCTCAGCCTCTCCTCATAGGGCAGATGTTCCAGGCCCCTGATCATCCTTGTGGCCCTGCACTGGACTCTCTCCAGCAGCTCCACATCCCTCTTGTCCTGTGGAGCCCAGAACTGGACACAATACTCCAGATGCGGCCTCACCAGGGCTGAGTAGAGGGGCAGGATCACCTCCCTCGACCTGCTGGAGATGCTCTTCTTAATGCACCCCAGGATCCCATTGGCCTTCTTGGCCACGAGGGCACACTGCTGCCTCATGGTCAACTTATCATCCACCATGACACCCAGGTCTTTCTCTGCAGAGCTGCTCTCCACAAGGTCGGTCCCCAGCCTGTACCGACCTTGTGGAGAGCAGCTCTGCAGATTTCCCCTCATGTCCTGGAAGGCTGTCCTCTCCTTACCCCACAGGGATTTCCCAAAACCATTCTTTCAGGAACATCTCCAGATGGTGCCAAAGGCTGTGAAATGTCTCAAAGAGAGCCTTGGAGAGGTGCCTTCTGCACCCCTGCACCATCAGGTCTCTTCTCTGGGCAGTCCAGTGTGGGAATCTAGGACTTGAGAGTGATCCAGGGCAGGATCAACGTCCTGTGGTCTGTAACAGCACAAAGTGTGGCTGCACGTTGAGATGCTTTGAGGAGCCTCAAAACTTATATCTACGGTCGGTGGCTCTTTCAGTAGCAGAAGGATGGAGGACTGGACAGGACAGGACACAGCCTTTGTCCTCGAGGCACCACTGGACAATCTCTTTTTACAAAACTCCTCAGAGGGGTTTCTTAGACTTCAGGTTTCAAGATAGAGACGAGACATCAGAAAGGAGCCAGTATGCCCTTCAACACATTATCTCGAGGGCTTTATTTGGGGGCGATGGCTCTTGCCGTGCTAGGTAGCGATGCTGACGGTAGCATACAAACATGATGCTGCATGCAAAAATTGTGTGCAAGTTTAGAAATGAGGATTTTATTTTTCAATTATTGCACTGGTGATACTTTAGAGACATCTTTAAACCCTACTTTAACAGGGATATATTTAGTTTGTGCCAAAACAGAGCATTTCCTTGAAGCTGCTCCCCCGACTTTCTGCACCAGTTGAGAGAGGACGACACCTCCAAGAGTGACGTGCTCTGTGCAGAGAGTGAGGGGTGGCAGGGACAGCAGTGGGCAGGGGGGCTTTTCTGAGCACTGGGCTCTGAGTGGGACAAAGAAACATCCTATTTAGTGCTATAGGCCTGATTATAACAGGAATTTTAGAAAATGTCTTTAAAAAAAAAAAGCTAGAAAGAAATTAAGAGAAACAATTTAAGCAATTTTTCTTTTCTTACACTTTCCACCTTTTTCTATTTTAGCACACCAGACTTCGGCATGATCATTTGTTCTTGAAAAGGGAAGTGATTTTCAGAAGTGGGTGGGCTGCAGTCCCAGAGTCCTGCACAGCTGGTGCCATTCCAGGTGCCATGGGCCCCTGTCCCCAGCCTCCCTCTGCAGCTCTGAGGGGCTCTGCTCTCCCGCAGGTCCCTGCGAGAGCTCTCAGGCCAACGCAGGTCACTCAGAGACACTGGGACATCTCCAAGTCCCACTGGGTGCTGGTGCTTGGACACTTGAGCTCTGCCTGCAAAGATGAAGGACTGTTTTGAATGTTTTCCAGCGATGAAAGAGTGGAACTTGCTGAATCTGTTGTGAAGAACTATTTATCTGCCCTTGCCTTTTAGTGTCCACTGCTCTCTCCATTGGACTGTAGAGGAAATCTCTGTGATCGCCCCCATATTTTCTATGTCTTGAATACATTAATCATTCCTGCAGCCCCTCTGGGCAGCCCCTCTCCCAGCACAGCACTCACCCCCACTCCAGGCATGTTCTGCCCCTGGAGGTCTCCTGTGCTCCATGGTGGCTCCATAGCCTCTTCCAGAAGGATGGGCATCTGTCCCAGCTCTGTAATGAGTGGGACTGTCCTCAGCAGATCCCTCCTGAGCACTCACCCTCTCCAGGGGCCTGGGTACAACAAGTGGCAGCTGAATCCAGTCCTCTTTCCCTAACATGGGAACATGGCTGCACAGTCCTCTGGTGTATCAGCCAAACCTCCCGCATTTGTATCATCACAAAATTTGCTGGGAGTGCACTCTGTTCCTTCACCCAGGTTACTGATGGAGAAGTTGAATAGGATTGGACCCAATACTACTCCCTGGGGGACACAGCTGGCTCCAGGCCCCCAATAGACTCTGTACAAATGCCTGGGCACAAGTAGGAAAAGCTGAGAGAACCTGGGGTCTTTTCCTAGCAACTACTAAAGAAAGGCAGAGTTTCCTCATAGCTCCTGCCCATGCAGATGTGCTAGAAATCCCAGGCATGTATCATGGCCTTGCAGGCCTACTTCAGTGTCACTGAATCAAGTGTCCAAAATGAATTACAGTCACAGTTTACATTGTCAACATCTCCACGTGTCTCAGCTTCCTAGTGAGTGTGGCTCTAACGCTAGTGATCATCTAGTGCTATTTCAGATGGCCAAGGAAGATGCCCACCGGGCCCTGACCAGGCATTCTAGAAAGATGTGAGTATCACATTTGCTCTATCAGAACAATAGACACTAGTCCGTGCCTGGGACAACCCTGCCTCTTCAGATGTCACCTGGTGTCACCAGGCAATTGCCTCCCACCCAACTGCCACAGGAAGGCTGCCTCTAGACTTTCCGTCAGCTCACTCATGTTTTGTGTGTGGGAGCTTTGCATGGAACCATGGAAACCCGTGCTGAGACATGGTTGTCATTTCTGTCGTATTAGAGACATTTGAGATCACACTCTAACCATAGCCACGAAAGCTGAGATCTCCTAAACAACACTGGACCCCTGGTCTCAGCCCACCTGCCCTTGTCCCGCCGTGACTCTGTACCCCAGAGGTCCCTTGGTGTCAGTGCTGGAAAAGACGCTGCAGAGGGAAACTCTCCTCCCTGCACTGGGCACATCCAAGGGAGCTCAAAGAAGCGGCTCAGAGAATCCCCCCTCTCTGCTAGTGAAGGGGGAAGCCTGGCTTCCTGCTTTGCCATGGTCTATGTTTAAGTGCTAAAGGAGAGATTCCTGTGCAGACGTGACAAAAACTAGGTATCTTTATTTTATTATTTATTATTTTAAGATGGATGTAAAAGAGAGAAGTAAAAGTGAAAGAAATTGATAAAATACAGCTTTGATGGCAAATATCCTGGTGAGTGAATGGAACAGTTGTTACCACTTCCCTGGGACCCACTGGATGAGTTTCTTCAGTGCCTCCTTGAGCTCCTTGTTCCTCATGCTGTAGATGAGGGGATTCAGGGCTGGAGGCACCAGCGAGTACAGAATGGACAAAACCATATCTAGAAGTGGGGAGGAGATGGAGGGGGGCTTCAGGTAGGCAAACAATACAGTAATGACAAACAAGGAGACCACAGCTAGGTGTGGGAGGCACATGGAAAAGGCTTTGTGCCGGCCCTGCTCGGTGGGGATCCTCAGCACAGCTCTGAAGATCTGCACGTAGGACACCACAATGAAAATGAAACACCCAAAGCCCAAAGAGACAGTAACCCCAATGAGCCCAACTTTCCTGAGGTAGGAGTGTGTGCAGGAGAGCTTGAGGATCTGGGGGATTTCACAGAAGAACTGCTCCACAACATTGCCTTGGCACAGTGGGATAGAGAATGTGTTCCCAGTGTGCAGGAGAGCATTGAGGAAACCACTGGCCCAGGCAGCTGCTGCCATTTTGACACAAGCTCTGCTGTTCATGAGGACACCATAGTGCAGGGGTCTGCATATGGCAACGTAGCGGTCATAGGCCATGACTGTGAGGAGAGAAATCTCTCCTCCAAGAGAGATGACGAAGAAAAATATCTGGGCAGCACATTCCAAATAGGAAATGGCCCTGGTGTTCCACAGGGAATTGGCCATGGCTTTGGGAACAGTCGTGGAGATGAAGCCAAGGTCGAGGAGGGAGAGGTTGAGGAGAAAGAAGTACATGGGGGTGTGGAGGTGGTGGTCGCAGGCTACGGCTGTGATGATGAGGCCGTTGGCCAGGAGGGCAGCCAGGTAGATGGCCAGGAAGAGCGAGAAGTGCAAGAGCTGCAGCTCCCGCCTGTCTGCGAATGCTAAGAGAAGGAACTCGTTGAGGGAGCTGCTGTTGGACATTAGCTCCCTGGAGTTATGTGGGTCTGTCTAAGGAACAGAAAACAATGAAAAGTTAGGAGGGACTTTACAAGAAATAAAATTCCAAAGTCATTTCTTTTATGACACCGCCCACCACTGCGTTTCTTTAGTAAGAGTGTTTTAGTGCAGTTCCTTTGCTTGAGCTCCGTTTTGCTGTGTGCTGTGAGGAGCAGAGACCTCAACTCGAGAGCTGTATGTGCTGAACAGTAGTAGAAAGTGGGGAACAGCGGCCACACTTTTGGATGTTTTACCTTTTCTGGCAGGTGAGATCCGTTCAAGATGTAGATGCGCTTTTCAGCATCTTGACTCCCAACTAAGCAAAAAGGTGTGAGGAACAGTAATTTTTAGTTTCTTTGAGATGTCCTTGTCACTACTCAGGAGTGTTCCCCAAAGGACAAATCCTTCACATTTCAACTCTGAGTCCTTAGAGGAATGCATCCACAGTCACTTATGTGCAGTCGGGACATATCGTTTGTCTGTTAAGTTTTGTTCCCAGATGTCCTGTGCACCGCTCTCCTTGAGCTAGAGTGTCATCGTGCTCATATGGTGCCCTAAAAGGAGACAGGCCCTGATGAGAGCAGAGCTGTGCAGTTTCTAAGTGCCCATCTCCACCTTTCTCACCCTGTCTCCATACAGCTAAGGGAGGGCTCCACACCCCTGGCCAAACACACACAGGGTCCATTTCATCTGCTCCTGGACAGCCTCCCACCACCATCTCCATACCCTCAGCATCTTGGCAGCTTCCTCACGGGTCACTCAGATATCACAGAATGGCCATGAGACAGCAGAGCCTTTCTGGAGGGAAGGGGGCAGCCTGGCAGGACACCACAGGGCAAGAGCCAAAGGACTGGCAACACTGAAGATGGGCTCTCCTTAAGGGAGAGTCAGCTCAATTCCCAGACCCAGGGACTGCTTTTCCTGCAGCTCTACAGGACAGGCTTGGAAAGAACCTCATTCCCATTCAGACCCCTCTGTTCCACAACTTGTAGCATTAATGTCCGAAGTGCAGCTGAAAACACTCAACCATGGGAAGCTGAGAACAAGAACAGGAGCAGCATGGACAGGAGAAGAATTAAGGAGCAACACCTTCAATGTGCTGGGGGGAGGAAGGGAGAGGGACAGGGAGGCATTGTGGAAAACCTTCACCTTACCAGATGAGTATGTCACCTCACAGAGGGGGACACCTTAGTCCCTTGGTGGGGAGGCTGGAGATGGTCCCATGGCAGGAGAGATCGCCCAGGTCTGGCTGCAGAGGAGGCGGCTCCTGCCCTGCACTTCCTGCCCCTTCCCTGCCCATCTCTGCTGCCTGCAGCTGTCCCTGCCGGCAGCCCTTCCTCTGTCCCTGGCTCTTGTCCCTGCTCACAGATCCCATACGACCCTATCTGTGCTCAGCTCTGCCCTGCACAAACCTCTGGGCAATGTCCAAAGACAGCTGTGCAGTTGCAGGTCCTAAGAAATAGGTCACATAAAGTCCTAGGAGGCCACAAAGATGATATTGATGCTGCCTCTAGGCTAAGGGGGGGATGAAGCAGATTGCTGAGGTTTCTCACCTCTCCATTCTCTCTTAATCTTTCAGAGAGAAGGTTTAGGACTCTCAGATCCTTACCAAAGTAGAAAACTTGTTCCTTCCTTCTCCCAGCCATAATAAGGAGGCTGAAAGAGCAGAGACCTGAAGGAAAGCTCCTTCCCTTTCAAGTAGCCCTTCTCTTGCTCTTCTCCAGTAAAGGACCCCTCATGCATGTGGCAGGGAATCCCTGCTCTGAAGTGTCTCCTCCTCCTGCTAAACCCTGCATACTCCAGGAGAGAGACCTTTAAAATCCCAATCCTTAATTACATGCACTGAGTTCAGAAGAGCCCTCCAGGAACCTCAGCAGATTTGCCCCGCTCACCGTGTCAAGGGTTGGAAAGGTTTCTCCCACAACAAGTTCTCCTCTCTCCTTCACACTGCCGTTCCCCTCTCGCTGCCTTCTCTCCTCTGCTGTCCGCAGCAGCAGGCAGTGCCCGCAGCCCTGCTGCTCTTGGCACAGGAGCTGCTCCTGCACTCGGCTGTCTCTGGGCAGTGCTGCCAGGCTGCCATGAGCTGCCTCCGTCCCAGGAGCCTGGCCCCGCTCAGGAGCAGAGGAACAGCTGAACTCACCAATTTCTCTGTCCCTTGTGCTCCCTCCTCCTGGGAAATGTGCATGAAGCAACCTAAAAGAATCACACTTGTTGTCCTTTCCTAATTAATGGGGGAAAAAAGGATTCCAAAATTGCCGTCTGTTTCATCAGAGGATGACTATCTATGAAAGTTGGAAGTGTCCCACTCTGGAAGGCTCTAGTTATGAAGCCCCTAATAGGCAGGACACCCAGAAAGGGGCAAGAAAGGGGCACCTATGTGAGCACCATAATACAGTGCAGTATAATGTAGAGACCCTGGCAGATCATTACAGTGCAAAAAGTTCACACAATTCAGTGCAGACATTTAATTCAGTGACATAGAAATAGGCTGCAGGGCCAAGATAGATGTCTGGCTTGTCCAGCATAACCAGATGTCTCCTCTAGGAGGCACAGCCTGGGATCTATGGCAAACCATGTCCAATCCCTCCTACAGCTGAGCGTGCTTCATCAGTGGGAGAGGCACCTCACACCAAGGGGTCTGCACTGGTCTCTGCTCTCCTAAAAGCTTCTCGCTTTGTTCCCACACAACCTCTTTGCACCCTGGAAAACATGATGGGGCTAATGATGACCCCAGGATTGGTGGATCACAGTTGGCTCAAGCCCAAGGACATCTTCAGGGGCACCTTCTCCTGCCTGGACATGGGCTCACCTCTGTCCCAGGCCCCAGGGTGCTACAAATCAGCTTGGGCAACAAAACTCTCTCCTGTTCTTCCCTCACAGCTCAGCTCTGTTTCTCCCTGGTCTTGGGCACTGCAGCCTTGACTCTCTTAGTGGGAACCTCCTCTCACCATTGCATTGACCCCTGCTCTCCATGCCAGCATGGCTCTGCTCTCAAGTGGGGCCTTTGCACTCAGTGTCTTTGGCTCTTGGTAACAGGTTTCACTAGGACCAATCTGTCTTCTGTGCCACATCCTGATATTTTGCAGCCCAAATATATGCAAATGCCTGTAGCCTGGCATGGAGACAGAAGCACAAGCTGTCACAGCTGCCTCAACACCATTGCAATAACTGAGATGCAATATCACCACTCACACAACTGGAGGCCTGTGCTGCTGGGGTAAAAGCTCTTCAGGGGAGGCTGTGAGGGAAGAGGAGGAGGGGGCAGGTCCTTTGTGTGGAGAGGCAGCTCGGATGGACAAAGTGCTTCCATGGCATGGACAAGGTTTGGGTATGTGCTTGTGGGTGAGCATCAGATGAAGGGTGACATCATGCTGGGAGCTACAGACCATGCAGTCAGGCTGATGGCGTGGATGACATCTTTAAGCAACATGACAAAGTCTGTGGATCATAGGCCATGGTTCTTACTGGCAGAACAGGTTGGAAGGCTCTTGAATCCCCCTAACATTCACTGGAAAGGCAAAGAACAGGATGTAAACAGGCCGTGAGGTTTCTGGAGTGTGGACACCAGATGCAACAGAGAAGTCTCAGTGAAGGTGGAAGATATGCAACAGTTTGGGTAACAACAGGATATAAAATACTAGTACTGTTAATAAAAATGAAGAGAAAATCTATTAAAAATGTAATATAAATATTAGGAAAAATAGTGAAGAAACAATGTTCAGCATTGGTATGGGATGCTGAGGGAGTCATTTTTTAGAGAGCAATGACAGTTTCCCCAGGCTGAAAAATATCAGTGAAATTATTTTCCTCATCTTCCTTGAGCGCCTTGTTCCTCGTGCTGTAGATGAGGGGGATTCCCTGTTGCAGGCACTACCATGTACAGAACAGCCACTACCAGATCCAGAGCAGGGGAGGAGACATAGGGGACCTCAGGTAGGCAAACATGCCAGTGCTAAGAGAAAAACAGACAATGGGCAGGTGCGGGAGGCACATGGAAAAGGCTTCGTGCTGGCCCTGCTCTCAGCACAACAGCAAAGATCTGCTCGTAGGATAACACTGTGAAAATGAAACAATCAAATATTAAACTGGCACTAATAATAAGATGCCTAACATGGCTGAGGTAGGAGTGTGAGCAGGAGAGCTTGAGGGTCTGAAGGATTTCACACAAGAACTGTCCACAGAGTTCTCTCTACAGAAAGAAAACAGGAAAGTGTTAGCAGTGGGGACAGGAACAGATACAGTAGGGCACCTGTAGGAAACCATGTCCCACTGCAGTGCTTGCTGGGCAAGTGCCCCAGGTTGTGCTGGGCTTCCTACCTCTACACTAATAAATGAACTCCCACACTGACTGTAGGGAAAATCCATCCCGCCGGCACGCAGCGTGCTGCAAAAATAGGAGACACATCACACTGAGCTCTGTGCTCTGATCTCTGAACTCTCCCACCCTTCTAGCTCTCCTCCCCTGAATTTCTGCTCACTCCGCCAGATGATATGAACAGGGACTGGGCTAATGAGGGCCTCAGGGTGGATGGACCACTGGCTGCCCAGGCCTAGGGACTTCTGCAGTAGCACCTTTGCTTTCCCAGAGATTGCTTCAAGAAATCTGCCATCCTGCCCTGTCCCGCAGGCTAGGCAGCTGTGATAGTCACAAGTGGTCCATGTGCCCACCTACAACCCGTGCACACGCACACCCGTGGTCCCTATGGCACTGCCATGGCCCTTGAGTGCCTTGTATCCCTTCGTTATCTCCTTAACCCTGCTTCGTGGACTTGGGCGGGGGGGGGGTGGGCGGCAAAGGGGCTGCTGGTGCTGTCCATGGGCCAGAGTGGGCAAAGGCCCTTCTGGAGCTTCCTCACAACCTGCTGGTCTCTCCGTGGGCTTTGGAGACGTCAGTCAGTTCCCTTGGGGTGGCCTTTGCTCTGTCACAGTGATGCACAGAACCTGCCTCCAGCAGCAGCATCCCTGCACATCTGGGCATGCACTGATGCAAGAAGGAGAAACATGTCCTAAGGATTCATGGTTTAATTCTGCATTTCGGATACCCTAATTCATGTTGCTTTCATGTACCCTCATACCGGTTTATTACAAGATGAAATTGGAGACGACAAATAGCATGGGTCTTTCCCACTCTCTGCCCCTTTTTTTTTCTTCTTTTTCATTTTATTTTTTCAGTAGGAGTTGGAGGAGGACCTGGAGCTGAGCCCACAGCAGGGCACCAAGACTGCAGGTTGTCACATATCCTTTGGATGGAGGCTCTTCCCATCTGCTGGCCTGATGGTCATCAACCAGGTGGCCAAGACGGTGAGGAGAGCCTTAAACTGGGAGTGACTCAGGGGAGAAGACTCCAGCAAGAGTGAGGAACTGATGGCCTGGGATGGCAGGGAAAGGTGCAAGTGATGTGGACAAAGGAACCTCTGGAGAGAGCAGTGGGATGCAGGGAGCTCTGCTTAGGGACGGACAGAGAACGTGTCAGGATTGTAGGGATGAGGATTAGTGGGCAGAGAAACAGAGGTGGCTTTGTGTAGATCTCTACTATGGATCTCTAGAAAGGCATCATGTTGGGATCCCCATGGTTTTCACCAAGACATTGTGATGGCGTCTTTCTCCATGGTCTCCACCAAAGAATCATGATGGGACCTCCATAGTCCCCACAAAAGCATCATGATGGGGTCTGCCATGGTGTCCAGCAGGGCATGATGATAGGGTCCCCATGGAAACCACCAGGGCTTTGTGATGGCAGTGGTAGCCTGCCCATAAGGCCATTGTGAGCGGATGGTCCCCATGGTGACCATGCTCTTGTTGGGGGCCAAGGCCCCAGGTTCCCCACTCTGAGGAGAGCAGCTCCAAGCAGCTCTGAAGGGTGGAGGACCTCAGGAAAGGCAGCCATTAAGTAAGCATCTGTCAAGAAGAAGAATGCTCCATACAAACAGTTGTTAAAATTAGGAAACATCTCTGGAGCCCAGCTAGCCTAAACAGGGAACTGGCATGTGGCCTTCAAGTCAATAAGGCAGCATGTGGAAAGGGGAAGAAGGGAGGGGCTGCAAAGGAGGAAGTCAGAAATATTGTCTGGTAAAGTAAGGATGGTTTGGGGAAAGCCAAATCTCCCTGCTCCTGCTTCAGTGAGAGGAAAAGAATGAAGAAGGAAAATGTGGGCTCGTGGCTGAATGGGACTGGGATTCTAGCAAGCGCAGCCCTGTTTGGCTTCAATCAAACTTCAACAAGGTGAAGCCTGAGAAATGTCTGAAAGGGGCAACTGGAGAGGTCACTTCTCTCTCCCTGCCCTGGTAAGTGTGGGCCCTTGGCAGGCCTGTGGGATTGCCTGGGGTTGGGGCTTGGTTTGAGGGTTTGGCGTTTGGCAAGACAGGATCAAAGGCCTGTGGGATGAAAGAGCACAAAGTCTGAGCACAGGCTGAGATGAGGGTGAGCCTCAGCTCCATGATAACTGCTGTGGGCTGCTCTTTGGGTAGAAATGGGATGGAGGACAGTCTGTGGCAAAAGACAGTCTTCCTTCTGGAGGCACCAAAGCAGGCTCGCTGTTCTTCACCTCCTCAGCAGGGTTTCATGCACTGTGCTACTTAAGAGAGAGATGATAGTCCAGAAAAGAGCAAAGGAGCCCTTAACACAGATCCTCCTGAGAACTTTTTCTAGGAGTCTGCTTCCTGCCTTACTTCATTGCCATGGTCAGTGTTGTGCACCATCATGGTGCTGCCAAAAAAGAAGAATGAAAATGTATTTCATAATGTTAAAAAGGCACAAAGTTTTGGAAGGGATAATTTTTGTTATTCTTTCAGAATATTCCTACTTATGACTATAATCTGGTTTAGGGGTTGGATACAATTTGACCACATAGAGAGGCTGCTGCTGTTGGAGATTCCCTGGGGTGGTTGTGTTCCCCTGTGGTGCTGAAATCAAGTGTCTGTTAAGACCACTTATTCCCCTCCATCGACTAGAAAGGGAATTCCAGACAACCACATTTGACAGAGGCAACTACATGGATGGGATCTGACACTTTTCACTTTGAAAGTGCACATCTGCACTTTTCATGGTTTGAGTATTCCTTCTCTCCTTGCTCTTTATCGTTCAGACACCTCTCAACTCTTCCCTTGCTACTTTGAGGTTCAGGGAGTCTTTCAGGAGACTCTTGTTGTCTCTTAACCAGCTCCTTCACCGTGTGTCTATCCAGCCTTTACTACCTGGTTGTGAAAAGAGGTTCAAGGAAGGTTATTCCTTGTAGGCTGTGAAGCTCCTTGGAGGCAACTCAGGATTCAACCTACAGCTGAAGTTTGGATTTTCTTTCCTATTGACATAGGATCCAGGTTATTTTGTTTTATCATACTTCATACTTTTACGTATTTGCAGCTAGTTCAGGTGGGAATTGGTGCACATGAGCTGTAACATTCAGCTACGGGAGTGAGAAAAACAGTTTGATTTTAGCCAGAGTGATCCAAGGTCCCAGTGGCTGATGAGAGAAGTGGCAGGGCTGGGGAGCTGAACAAGAAGGTTCTTCATACAGGTCTCCTCTCAAAAACACTGCTTTTCACACATGTCCAGACTTCATTGGGAGACACTCTAGGAAGTGGAGAAAGTGCATGCCTGATTCAGAACATGGAAAAAATTAAGAAAGCTCAAAAAAAAAAAAAACAACTTTCTTTTTCAGGTGCTCATTGTTATCAGTCTAATGTTAAGACACTCCTTTCCAATTAGCTATAGAAGATTTGAAAATTGAAGAAAATTATGGCAAGAATCATGGCTCCTGAGAGGTTTTGCATTTGACTGACCCTTTGGGAGTAGTTAGTGCTGAGTCCATGAACCTCTGATGCTGAGAGGAGTCTGAAGAAACTCAGTTCAAGTCAGAAGCACATCCCGAAGTTTCTTGGAGGGTTAATGGGTCCCTCTGTGGTTCATTACCAAGCAAAGCCTCTCCAGTGGCTGATTAGAGCAGAGAGTTGGAAGCCATGATTAAACATAGGAAAAATGCAAAGTGCAGGTTCCTCTGATGCCAAGTCAACCCTACATGTGTGTTTTCAAGCAGATTGACCAAACAGAGAATCAGGCCCTAAGCAGGGGGATCCTTTCCGTCATGCTTTGCCCAAGGCTTTTGGTTGGAGCAGTGGATAGGTGGGGGTGTTCAAGGCCTAGGGCAGGACACTGATCCAGGACCTCTTGTGTCCCTGGGGGAAAGCAGGCAAGGAGGCCCTGTTGCCAGAAGGAAGAAGTTTCTTCTTCTAGGCCTCAATGGCAGAGACACCAGCCATGGCCAAGAGGACATAGTCCTAGTTCTTGAGGAGGTTTTGGCACCACCCTCAGCTGTCTCTCCCTTGGGCTCTTCTACACTTTCCCATGCCTGTGCCTGTTTCCCTGCAGCCTGTAGGCATCAAGCTGCTTCCCCACCTTGTTCTCACCCCAGCATCTTTCCATCTTTTCTCATGTCTCTCTGTCCTTAGTGACTGTTGTTTGAAACACAAAGGCAAGGCTTGATCTCAGGTCCCCTCCAGGTGACATGATGCACCACAGCACTGCT
The DNA here is from genome assembly GCF_059628265.1 of Tinamus guttatus. Taxonomy (NCBI): domain Eukaryota; kingdom Metazoa; phylum Chordata; class Aves; order Tinamiformes; family Tinamidae; genus Tinamus; species Tinamus guttatus. Next base: position 1,126,961 of record NW_028289008.1, on the reverse strand, counting down.
CTTAAGTGACATTTCTCTTTTCTTCAAGTCAAGTCTGTACCTCAGGCGGCAGTTTGTGGCTCTTTCCCCTTCTCAGTTTCTTTCCCACTACCAGAACAACTTCCATCATCCCTGAAACCACCCTGCAGCCAGTCACAGGCTCCTGTTCTCTTCCCATTAGCTGTAACACTTGAGCAGGCTAAAGAAGCTCATGGCCTTCAGGTTCTGCATGCAGGCCATGTGCTGCCCAGGCCTGAAAAAGCAACCTCACCCCAGCAGAAGGGCCTGACTCTGGGGAGGCCAGGTCAGGTACTGATCCATAGGCAAAAAAGAAAAATAAAGGGTAAAAAAAACATCGGTAGAAGCCTTAACTTCTTTGCACTGAACAAACACAAACCCTCTCCTCACAGAGGGGCAAGTGATACTCGAGCCTCCAAACACCTTGGGGGCCTGACACTGAACTCACTTCATGTGATGATCAGAGTTCTTCTACAGCGAGCCCCAATTGGATGCAGTAGCTAGAGGCACTCTAATGAGTACAGAGTAGGGACTCCTGTTCATGCAGTTGAGGACGCTGTGGCCTCCAGAGCATGTTGCTGGCTCACATGCAGCTTGCTGCCCACAAAGGTCCTTCTCCAAAGACCTGCTGCCCAGCCGGACATTCCCCAGCCCATATCACTGCAAGGGTTGGTCTGTCCGAAGGGCAGGACCTGTTTTTTGTCCTTATTGGAACACCATTCCTACAAAGCAGACAATGCTATCCTGTGTAGCCAAGCTGATCTCCCAAGGCATGTTCTAGTTTTAATGAGCATTTGGATAGACCATCCTTGTGCTGGGTGGCTGTGCTCCTTAAAGACCTGCTGGCTTTCCTAAGCTCTACCACCCTTCAAATTGTCAGTTTCTCCCATGGGGAGGGAGCCTATGCAAGCTCTCACCCAGACCTTGATCCATCCCATGCAAGAGCTCCTTCCATCTGAGCTGTCCCTTCACATCAAGGACATCCACCCCATCCTCCTCTTCCCCCCTAACCTTTCTTCCTGCAGAGCTTGTCCTCTGCCATCAAAGCCCTCTAGTCATGTGAGTGGTCTCAAAGCATCTCCATTATTCCAACCGTGTTTCCGTGCAGTGACAGCTTGTGCCTCTCCATCTGCCCTCCTCTGTGCCCCAGCCTGCACGCACTTGTGTGCGATATAGGGGTTGGAAAGCCTCAACTGAGGCACAAGGAAGAGGTCTGCAATGGAGAAACCTGTTACCAAGAGCCAAGGACACCGTGTGTGCAATGGCCCCACTTGACAGCAGTGACTTGCTTGTGTAGGGAGCACTTGTCAGGGCTATGCTGAAAGGAGGTTCCCACCAAGAGAGAAAAGTCTGGAATGCCCAAGGCCAGGGAGAAACAGGAGAGGGATTTGCCTCCTAGGGGTAATTAAAGGCAACTTGGGCCTGTGACAGAAGTGAACCCCGCTCCAGGAAGGACAAGGTGCCACTGAAGAAGTCCCTGGACCTGGGCAGGCTGTGATTTACCACACGGAGGTCATCGTTAGCCCATTTCCCTCGTGTAAGGGTGTGAAGAGTTTCTGGAGAAGGAGAGCTACAAGATTTTAAGGGTGAGGCTACTAGAGCAGAGACCCCTTTCCACCATTGGATGAAAGGATCAAGGACAATGTTAGTGATGTTCACAGGGTGACTGGATGGCAGTCCAAGCCAGGACCTTCTTCACTGGTGCATTGTCCTTCCTGGAGATCAGTTCAGCTCTGTTCCAGGTGCCAAGGCTGGGCAACCCAGCTCTGTTTCCCCCTGGCCCTGGGCTCTGCAGGCTTTGCTCTCTTAGAGGGACCCCTCTCACCATCACGTTGCCACCTGCTCTCCATGACAGCATGCTCATGCTCTGAAGTGCAGGCACCAGAAACGCTGTGTCCTTGGCCCTTGGTAGAACAAGTTTCACCATCACCAACCTGTTCTCGGCACCACAGCTGAGGCTTTGCAATAGAAACATGCACAAGTGCATAAAGCTTGGGGCAGAGAGAGGAGCAGATGGAGGTGCCCATCTGACTGAGAAATATTGCTGAGGTGTACTGGAATCTCACACAGGATTCTACATCTCATACAGTAGCAGGGTAGGAGATCTTCAGGAGTGAGCAGAGGAAGATGAGCAAAGGGGCTGCCCTTAGTGTGAAGGGGCAGCTCAGCTGTGTGGAGCTCTTTGAACATGAGGGCTAGGGCCTGAGTTCAAGCTTGTAGGTGACAAGGGTGAGACCACAGTGGGAGTTACCAAGCACCCAGGTATGGTGAGGAGGTGGGTACAGTCTCCTTTAAGCAATGTGAAAAAGTGTGTGGCTCAAAGGGCACCCCACGTGCACACAGCCTGCTACCACTGGCTGCAAAGTTGTGGGAATAGTTGTTCTCGGGGACTGGCTGGCTCCTGCAATGAGTTCCCAGGAGCTGGGAGAGGGCTGAGGAGGCAGCAGTGCCCTCGTCCCCATGTCAGCACCTTCACCTCACAAACCACCTCAGAGAAAGCAGCAAAGGGATGTGTCTCCTGGGTCCTGCTTCCTTCAGTATAGGTCTCTGAAAGGGGTCTTAGCCTTATATTTGGTGCCATCCTTCAGGAGGGTTGATGCCCCTATGAGCTAAGAGGATGGACAGCATTGATCCTTCTTCATCTGCTTCCCAGGCCATGGGGTGGGCCAGCACAGCAGGGTTGTCTGGCTCTCATACCCACACCCTGAGTATTGTCTTGGAGCTTGCTGTAGTGCACCAGTATTGTCTTGGAGTCAATGTCAGCATTTTTCTCTCCAAGACCCTTTCATGTTCAGTTCCACTTCCTTGTCATTTCAGACAATCCCTCCTCTGATTCCGTTGCCTGTTCCCACCATTCCCTTCCCTGTTCTCCCCACAAGACCCTGAACTCACGGTGCTGCTTCCCGGAGCAAAGGGGCAGTTGAGCACACAGGGATCAGGAAGTGTCTCCATGGTTGCTGTTCTGCTCAGGGAGGGAAGCAGACTCAACCAAAGGGGGTTTGTGGCCGCGATTCCCCCCAGGAGTCTGAGGATGTGTCAGGTGCTGGGAGGAACTACGGGCATTTCTGAGGGTACTGGCTGTGTCCAGGTGCACCTCTAGATCCTGAGGTCTGCCTTGCCCCCAAATACCTGGGTTTAGTGTGTTACCGTTAGGTGCCTCCACCTTACAGGACCTCTCCCCTTGTGAGGCTCCACTCCTTGCTCTCCTGGCATCTCCAGCTTCCCCTCCAGAAAGACAGGAATCTGACACTGTGCTTTAACATGTGGCACAGCTCTGGTCATGTAAATGCAGCACCATCAACCTCTACACTATTCCTGGACACTGATAAGTGCTTCCCAAATCCACCCCTTGATCTCTGTAGAGATCATTACAAGATGATGAGTTTTTGATGCTGAACCCATGGAGCAAGCAGCTCAGCAGGCCCTTCTGGTTTGCAGTTTCTTGGACTTACTACTGACACCAGCTTTGAAGAAAGTCCAGCCTTCAGGCAGTGCACTGAGCAGAACCTTTTCTATTACATAGGAGTCAGTGGGGGAGCCTGTCCTGATCCAGCATTTGACACAATTTAATGGACTAGGTGAGACAGAGCGGTCTCAGAATAAATACCATGAATCGAAGAACTTGTGCAGCAACATGATAACCATTATTACTACTAATGAAAGACAGAGTAAAAATAACATGACGAAACAGTGCTCAATCTGGTTGGGATACAGAAAAAGTCATTTGTGGAGAGAAGTGGCAATTTTACCACTGCTGAAAAATGTCCATGAAATCACTTTCCTAATGGCATCCTTGAGCTCCTTGTTCCTCATGCTGTAGATGAGGGGGTTTACTGCTGGAGGCACCACCGAGTACAGAACAGCCAGCACCAGATCTAGAGTTGGGGAGGAGATGGAGGGGGGTTTCAGGTAGGCAAAAAATGCAGTGCTAACAAACAGGGAGACCACGGCCAGGTGCGGGAGGCACATGGAAAAGGCTTTGTGCTGGCCCTGCTCAGAGGGGATCCTCAGCACAGCTCTGAAGATCTGTAGGTAGGACACCACAATGAAAGTGAAACACCCATAACCTAAACAGACACTAATCACAATAATCCCAGCTTCTCTGAGGCTGGCGTGTGAGCAGGAGAGCTTGAGGATCTGGGGGATCTCACAGAAGAACTGCTCCACCGCATTGCCTTGGCAGAGGGGTAGGGAAAATGTGTTCCCGGTGTGCAGGAAAGCATTGAGGAAACCACTGGCCCAGGCAGCTGCTGCCATTTTGACACAAGCTCTGCTGTCCATGAGGGTTCCATAGTGCAGGGGTCTGCAGATGGCAACGTAGCGGTCATAGGCCATGACCGTGAGGAGAGAAAACTCATCTGATATGAAAATAGTAGAACTTAAGACCTGCCCAAAACATCCCAAGTAGGAAATGGCTCTGGTGTCCATCAGGGAATTGTGCATGGATTTGGGGATAGTTGTGGAGATGAAGCCAAGGTCGAGGAGGGAGAGGTTGAGGAGGAAGAAGTACATGGGGGTGTGGAGGTTGTGGTCGCAGGCTACGGCTGTGATGATGAGGCCGTTGGCCAGGAGGGCAGCCAGGTAGATGGCCAGGAAGAGCGAGAAGTGCAAGAGCTGCAGCTCCTGCGTGTCTGAGAATGGCAGGAGGAGGAACTCATTGAGGGAGTTGCTGTTGGACATCTGTTCTATTGGGCTCAGGAAAACTGTGTAGGGAAGAAAAGGCAATAATAGCTTAGAAGAACTTTCTCTGAAATAAACTTTCCATTTTTCATAGGAATCCTTCTCAACCCCGTCCCAACTCTCAGTAATTTCTTCTTCGCATTCATTTAACTCTGCTCTCCCTCTAAATTCAAGGTGGATGTGTGATGCAGAGAACAGGACACTGCAAGGGCTTTGCACATTGAGTCCTCTTCTGCAGGGCACCTCACAACCCCAGCAGGACAACAGAGACACTCACGTGTCCTGACAGTCACAGGGTCTCCTAAAGGGAGAGTCAACCCCTTTGCAGCCCCTCCAATGACACTGCCCAGCACCCTGGGCACATTGACCCTCTTCAGACACCTCCATGGCAGGACCTCAGGGTGAGTATCTGAATTTGTAGCTGAAGCCCCAGCTGACTGCCAGGACAAGAGCAGAAAGGAGAGGCAGGAAAAGAGGAGAAACACTGTGACTGCTGCCAAGGGAGGACAGAGAGACAGAGCGGCACCGTCCCCAGGTTGCACCTCCCAGACAGTGTGGACTTCCAGGGCAGTGGTTCTCATACCCTGTGCCTTGCAATGGGAAATGGGCACATGGCAGGAGAGAGGCAGCTCTGCTGTTCTGGAAATCTGACTGCAGAGGAGGTCAGAAATGCCCTGGAGCCCTTCCCCTTGAGAGCAGAGTGAGACTAAGCACAATGAGAATGAGGAGAGCTGCAAAGGGGATATTGCTGCTGCCCACAGGTGAAAAGGCAGTTGGAGGAATATTCTGGGGTCCTCGCAGACCTATTGATCCCTCAGAGCAGCACTGCAGAACTCTCCTTCAGGCATCTAAACCTAAAATGTCCCATTCATTTGCTGTCTTGTCAAGGATACAAAACAAAATCCTAGCCTCTGGGTATTCCCTTCCCTTTCATAGAAGCTTCCCAAGAGTGTCCTCTTGAAAAGCCCCTTCCAGATATGTGGTGTGGGTGAGGCTGAGCTGTGAGCAGCCCTGACCCCACACAGCAGTCTCTCAGCAGGAGAATGAACCTGCCCCGGGGGGGTATCTCTCCTCCCACCCAGAGCTTCTCCCTGCAGCGCCCTGGCAGGCTGAGTGCTGATCCTCACAGAATCACTGCCCCGGGCACACAGCACCCTGGGGCGCATGGACACTGCTCTGAAGAACAGTGCTCTGAAGAACCTGTGTGCCCACATTGCCTTCACTGTCTTGCACCAGCTCCAGAAGAAGCAGCCATGATGCCCTGACCTTGTGATGCTGGGACAGGCAATATCTGTTCTGAAGCATCTCCTTGTATGCAAAGTAGAAGCAGGGAGAACAGTCCTCAAAAAAAGAAAAATCATCAGCTGGAGGAATGCTGCAGACTCCTCCAGAAACATCAGTGGCATTACCCTGCAGCTGGTGACTTACCGTGTCACAGATTGCTCCCACCATGAGCTCTCCTCTGTTCTCCCACTCCACGCTGCCTTTCATCTCTCTGTCCTCTCTCCTGTGCTGTCTGCAGCAGCAGGCAGTGCCCGCAGCCCTGCTGCTCTTGGCACAGGAGCTGCTCCTGCACTCGGCTGTCTCTGGGCAGTGCTGACAGGTTGCCACGAGCTGCAGCCCAGCTCAATTCATGAATTACTCTGTCCCTTGGGATTCCTCCCTCTGGGATATGTTCCATCAAGTAGAGTAACCTGTTTTCCTTCTCTAAAGAGTACAGGGATACAGATTCCAACATTGCAGTTTATTTCATCATATAATGATTATCTACCAAAGTTAGAAATGTCCCACGGGAAGTCCTGATTCACATCTCTTATCTAGGCAGGACACCCAGACAGGGATAAGAAGGGAGCTTGTTGATGCATGGTGCATATATGATTCAGATGACTTATTCAGCTGGCTTATTTGGGCTCCACATGTCTGTTCAGAAGTGCCAGGTTTGGAGAAGTATTCAGCTAACTCATGAACTCCACAAATACATGGCAGGTGGGATTCCCCTTACCAGGCTAAGCATGCACATGGTCTGCTTGCAAGCTCCTGGCCAAAGGTCCTAATGGAATCACTGGAGATAGAGCTTCAGTGGGAGGCCAGGTCACGAATTTCCTTGGTCATCTCTAATGACCCTGGATGCCTTCTATCCTACTAGAGCAGCACTCACAATAAAGCTGAGGGACAGGCAGATCCTTACAGCTCAAAAGCTGTTCTATTCCAGTGGAGACCATTTATAGAATCACAGAATGATTGAGATTGGAAGGAGCTTTGGGGATGATCTAGTTCAAACCCTTTGGTCAAGCAGTTTCACCTACAGCACGATACACAGGATCCTGTCCAGGCAGGTCTGGAATATCTGTAGAGAAGGAGACTCCACAACCTTTCTGGGCAACCCATGCCAGTGCTCTGTCACCTTCACAGTCAAGATGCTTTTCCTCAAATTCAGGCAGAACTTCCTGTGCTTCAATTTGTGTCTGTTGCCTCTTGTTCCATCACTAGTCACCACTGAAAAGAGTCTGGGCCATCTTCTTCTGCTCTTGTCATCCTCCCTTCAGGTATTTGCACACCCTGATAAGATCCCCCCTCAGCCTTCTGTTCTCCAGGCTAAAACAGGCTCAGTTCTCTCATCTTCTCCTCATAGGAGTGATGCTCCAGCTCCCTGATCAACTTTGTAGACCTATGCTGGGTTCTCTCCAGTAGCTTCATGTCCCTCTTGTACTGGGGAGCCCAGCACTGGACACAGGACTCAAGGGGTGGCCTCCCCAGGACTTAGTAGAGAGGCAGGATGACCTCCCTTGTCCTCCTGGAAACAGTCTTCTTACTACACCCCAGAAGATCACTGGTCTTCTTGGCAGCAAGGGGACAGTGCTGGCTCATAAGCAAGCTTCAAGGGGGCTTGAGTGAGAGAAGGCACCTTTCTCTGGTTGCAAGGGACGTTTGGAGATCATCTAGTCAGATGACGGTCAAGTCAGTGTTTGCAAGCACCTGGGAGGCCAGCAGCAGGCACATGGCACTGCTACTGCTTGGGAGGGGGGTCACATTGTCTGTGCTCCTGACTGGACAGCACCAGGCATTAGCAGGTCCATCCATGTCTGTGAGGGTGACCGTGAGCTCTGCTCTTTGCTGAGTTCCGGGCAGGCCAGCAAGAGGCGCCTGGCTGGGCAGTTCCTTGGGAGGTCCCTGCTGGCAGAGCAGCTGCGAGGCCAGCGCTGGCCCATGGCTGGGGACGGGCTCTGAGGCCGCTCCTGTCCCAGCAGCAGCGCGGCCGGCAGCGGGGTCTGGTGCAGACACGCGGGGAGGTCCCTTGTGTGCGCGGAGCTGCCGGAGCAGCAGCAGGCGCTGCCTGTGAGGCCAGGGGTGTCTCAGCAGCGGGCAGGGACACGGAGGCCATTGCGGGGACGCTGCCGGGAGGCCCCTGCTCTCTGCAGGGCTGGCTCTGTGCTGACGCATGGGCGTCGGCTGGTGACGTCACTGCTGCCGCAGCCCCTGATAGGCCAGGCCGCGCAGCTGGTTGTGACGTCAGCAGCCCCTTCCTGGCCGGGGCGGCTCTGCCGAGGAACCTGGTGTCCCTGCAGCCCGCGGCGGCAGCAGCCCACGCTGGGCTGTGCGCGAGCGAGGTCCCCCTGCCCGAGGAGCTGCTGGGCCAGCAGGAGGCTCACGGCGGGTGCTGGCGCTGAGGTCGCTGCTGCCAGAGCAGTGAGGGGCCAGCAGCAGCGGCGGGGACGAGAGGCTTTGCTGAGGGTGCCCCGTGGAGGGGCTGACACCTGCGGAGCTCTGCAGCCCTGGAGAAAGGCAGCTCCTTAATCAAGAGGAGGGAGATGGAGCACTTAGCACCAGGAATTTGTGCCGCTGAGAGCATGATCTTCTCCGTCGAACATGGACAAGGAGTAGAGACTTGCGGCCAGCTACCAGTGGACCAGGGAGTCCAGCAAGATCTTTTAGGCTCCTAATGAACCCAGTGCCTAAGTGAGCATGGTGTAACAAGAGCAGTGGCATTAGTAATTGATGACTGCCAGGCTCTTTGTGCTGCAGTAATTCCCCTCCCTGTCTGATGGGTGAGTTAATGTAGACTCGGCTGAATTGCACTCTGAAGATGTGGTAAGGGAAACGATGGGCACTGTCTCCAGCAGCAAGTTCACAGAATCACAGAGTGGTCAACATTGGAAGGGATCTCTAGAGATCATCTAGTACAACTCCCCTACTCAAACTGGGACACCTAGAGCATGTGGCACAGGGCGGCATCCAGGCGGGTTTTGAAGATCTCTAGAGGAGGAGATTCCACAATCTCTCTGGGCAGCCTGTTCCAGGACTCTGTCACCCACACAGTAAAGTTCTTCCTCACATGGAGATGGAACTTCCTGTGTTTCAACTAGCACCCTTTATCCTGTCAGTGGCCACCACCAAGAAGAGTTTGGCCCCATCCTCCCTACATTCACCCCTAAGGTACTTACTTCTATGTGTCGATCAGGTCTCCTCTCGGTCTTCTCTTCTCCGGACTAAACAGGCCCAGCTTGCTTAGTCTTTCCTCATAGGATAGAAGCCAGTATCCCATTAGCCTTCTTGGCCACGAGGGCACATTGCTGACTCATGGTTAGCTACTTGTCAACCAGGATTCCCAAATCCCTCTTTGCAGATTTACGTTCCAGCAGGTCAACCTCTAATCTATACTGGTGTTTGGGGTTATTCCTCCCCAGGTGCAGGACCCTGCACTTGTCCTTGTAATGAGATGCTGGGCAATATTTCTAAATGCCTCTGCCTTTTTTCTCCTCTACATTGCCCTATTAGCCTGGAGATAAGTAAGGAGATCCCAGTCTACCCAAGGGGTGTTTGCTTGTTTGAGTGCCCTGAGCTATCTGATAGTTTTAGTGAGTATTGGAATGGCCCATCCTTATGCTTGGTAGGTCTGTCCTTAAAGACCTACTGGCATTCCTGAGCTCTGATGTCCTTGAGAGCTGCCTCCCCTGGAATCCCCCACCACTCCCCTGAACAGGCCAGGAAGTCGGCTCTTCTGAAGCTCAGTCTCCATTCTGCTACTGTCCTTCTGCACTCCCCTCAGCATTAGGCACTCCAGATTCTCATGGTCACAGGAGGCAAGGCAGACACTGGCTATCCCATCCCTGATCAGTTTGTCCTTGTTTGAAATGTCCAGATACCAGAAAGCATCATCCTTATCAGCCCATCTGGCAGCTGTGCAAAAAAGTTCTCCTTGATGTCCTCCAGAAGCCTCCAAGACTGCTTGCACCCTGCAGTTTGCCTATCCAGGTCGTGATAGGGGGATTAAAGTCTGCCCAACAAGAACCAGGGTCAGTGATCCACAGACTTTTTTTATACTGCCGGGAAATAGGAGAGCTTCCTCCTGAGATGCTCACCCACAAGCTCTCACTTCAAACCTTGCCTCTTCCAAGGAAGAGCTCCACACATGCAATTTGCTCCTTCACACAAAAGGCATCCTCCCTCATCTTCCATTGATCACCATTCCAATGATATTTCTGGCCTGTGACAGCTTGCACATCTTCACATGCTCCTGCCTCTACTTCAGGCAGCCTACACTTGCATATATTTGGGCTATAGAGCTTGAGATGTGGCACAGAGAACAGAATGGTCACAGAGAAACCTGTTACTAAGAGGCAAAGACACTGGGTGTTCAATGGCCCAGTTCAGAGCAGAGCCATGCCATCATATATAGCAGGAACAATGCAATGGTGGCAGCAGCTCCACACTATGAAAGTGAATCCAGCAGTGTTTGAGGCCAGGAAGAAACAGAGCTGGGCATTGAGAAACAGCAGGAAAGGGGGTTCTGCCTGAGGTGACTCTGTGGCTATACGGGACCAATGACAGACTTCTTGCACAAATCTCCAGGAAGGACAAAGTGTCCCTGAAGATGTCCATGCACCTTGAGAGCCTGTTATCCAGACATGCTGAGGTCCTCATTAGCCCAGTCCCTGTTCATATAATATGAAGAAGTGAGCAGATGTGGAGGGGAGGAGAGCAAGAAGGGTTTGAGAGTGCAAAAAATCTCAAGATACCTTGGTGTGATGTGCCTCTCATTTACGCAGCACACATGCATGTAGACAGGATGGACTTTCCCTACAGACAGTGCTGGATTTCATTTGTTTGGGTTCAGGATGGAACCCTAGGATACTCTGGAGCACTTGCCCAGAAAGTGCTCCAAAGGGGATAGTTTCCCTGTAGGTCCTATCTGCTAGAGACATATGGTTGAGCTGGACAACCCAGGCATCTGACAAGGCTCTTCTAGCACTTTTCAACGCCATCAAATAAACTGTTTGCACTGAATTACAAGAGCTGCTGGTTAATACTGGAATCTTCCTATGTCTCAGCTGGAGTGAGTGAGGCTCTAGTTGTATTTGGCACCAGGAGGTCATTTCAGACAGCCAAGACAATTCCCCACCTGATCCTCACCTCATCCTCTAGGATGATGCAGGTCCCCCAGTTCCTGCATCAGAGCAAGCAGACACGGACACCACATGTGTCTGTGGGGCATCTGCTTTGGACCACATCTGTCTCTTCAACTGTCACCAGATATCTGTGTGTAAGAGACTGACTCTTCCATCTCCAATGATTACAGTGGGATCTTAGACAGAGCATACATGCACACCTCTCTGTTGTGCTCACTTTGTTTTTGGCAAGGGGAATCCCACCAATGGCGTCTGTGGAATTTACAGGAATAATTTGAATATCACTTCAGACCCACGGCTGGGGGTCTGAATTCTGTAATGCCCAGATTGATTAATCCTAATCAAAACCTGAACCACTCAGTGAGTTGGCTTTCGTCCCATCTAGGTGTCCCTGTCTGGTTGGGGGATGAAAATCATTCTTGCAGAGTGGGACATTCACAACTTTCATAGCTCCTCATCCTCTGATGAAATAAATTGCAATGTTGGAACCTCTCTCCACTCACGAGAAAAGGAAAACAGATGATTATTTTAGTTTGTTTGAGAGAACATTTCCCAGGAGGAGGGAGCACGAGGGACAGAGAAATTGTCGAGTTCAGCTGGGCCTCTGCTCCTGAGCGGGGCCAGGCTCCTGGGACGGAGGCAGCTCGTGGCAGCCTGGCAGCACTGCCCAGAGACAGCCGAGTGCAGGAGCAGCTCCTGTGCCAAGAGCAGCAGGGCTGCGGGCACTGCCTGCTGCTGCGGACAGCAGAGGAGAGAAGGCAGCGAGAGGGGAACGGCAGTGTGGAGTGGGAGCACACAGGAGACCTTCACAGCTCTTGACACGGTGAGTTTGTGCTTACAGGACAATGCTACGGAGCTTGTTGAAGGGGACATAAGAACCCATCACACCCCATGGCTGGCAGCATTTTTTGCTTCTTTCTCATGACTTTTGCAGTGCAGAGGAAGAGGAGCTGCTTCAGAGCAGGGATTCTCTACCATACCACCTATGAGCAGGGCATCCTGCTGCCTTCCCCAACAGAAACAGCAGTGATGTGAAGCCGGGTTGTGCAGACAGGGTGAGAGGTCTGCACTTCAGAACAGGGTCCCTGCACCCAAAGGTGCTGTGTGCCCGCAGCAGTGACTGTGTCGCCTGTGAAGGTCAGCGCTCAGCCTGCCCGGGGAACTCCCCACAGCACTGAGGGGAGAAGTTCTGGGTGGGAGGATTATCCTCTACCAGGACAGGCTCCTTCTCCTGCTGGGAGGGTGCTGCGGGGGTCAGGTCTGCTCACAGGTCTAGCTGTGAGCACATTTCAGGGGGCACTTTGCAAAAGGAAAGGCAAGGGAGGCATTTCCTGGAAGGGAAGCCAATGAGATGGTGCTTAGAATTTCCTTCCACTTGGTAAGAGGAAAATGGAAACAAAACTGGCAGATTTGGACAACAGATTGAGACTCATTAAGAGATTCAAGGAGCAGTCAAAGAGTCTGCCAGGGACATCTGAATGTCCCCTCACCCATCCCTTAGTGCATAGACAGCACCAGCTTCTCCTGTGCTGCTGCATCTGGGTCTATCTGAGCTGCTCTTTAGCACCAGCAAACATGGGTGTGCTTGTGGACAGTCCCCTGCTCCTGGGAGGTTTCTGCAGGGAGAACTGGGCTCATTTGTGAGTGTCATTGTCCTTCATCTGAGTGAAGTGCAAGAACACAACAGTGAGGGGCAAGGCTCAGTGATGAAGCAGGTCCCATGACAAAGTCCTTTTTCCCCTGTTGGGACGCACACGGGTTCATGCTGAGAGTGATTGAAATGCCAAAGATTTCTGTTCTATCAAAGAATGTTCCCACATTGAGGAGGCACCTTAGTGTGTTTGTGTGTGCACCATCATATATATTATTTATACGCACACTTATATATCAACAGACTCCTCCACTTATCCTTCTGCAGAGAACACATGATTTCCAAATGTTGAAGAGCCCTGCCATAGAAGGGGTGGACATCATCTCCTGCAGCTTGTGTGCATCAAAGATACTCCTTCTCTCTGCAGTGCCTGGAATAAGGGTGCAGGGTGCAGGGTTAAAAGACGCATGAGGACAAGGTCTATCTCTAGACATCTTGACATGTAGAAAGGGTAAGGTCTATCCTTGTTTCCCTTTGACTGTTGTTCCCCATTGTTGGAGTGAGATCTGGTGTGGCAGACTCAGATAGAAATATCATCTCTGTTGAGGAGGGCAAGAGTGATGGGGGTGAATCCCTCACAGAGCTCTTCTTTAGACACAACTGTTGTGAGGGCTGTATTCAGCTCTCATGCTGGTGAATGGAGAATATTGCCACTTGGTCTCTGGACTAAGTCCATTCCAAGCAATGCAATATGCCATTCCAAGGCATCTCCACAAATACCAGTGAAAGACTAGTGCATCTATTTCCACCTGCAGCAAAGCAGAAACAACTCCTCCAGAGCTATGGGCAGGAGTCCCTGCTGAACTTGGCACACTCAGCCAGTTGAAAGTGGAGCACCAGAAAGGGAGCTGAAATAAGGGAGAGAGGAAATGTAGGGAGTTCCTTGAGAAACTGAAATGGTTTGGCTCAGAAAACCCTTCCTTAACTTTTGGCTTTCTTTCCTTCCTTGGACAGGACTCCTGGGTCCCGAAGGGATTAATGTCCAACAGCAGCTCCTTCAGTGAGTTCCTCCTCTTGTCATTTTCAGACAGGCGGGAGCTGCAGCTCTTGCACTTCTCGCTCTTCCTGGCCATCTACCTGGCTGCCCTCCTGGCCAATGGCCTCATCATCACAGCTGTAGCCTGCGACCACCACCTCCACACCCCCATGTACTTCTTCCTCCTCAACCTCTCCCTCCTCGACCTGGGCTCCATCTCCACCACTGTTCCCAAAGCCATGGCCAATTCCCTGTGGAACGCCAGGGCCATTTCCTACTCGGAATGTGCTGCACAGGTATTTTTCTTCGTCTTCTTGTTGGGAGGAGAGTTTTCTCTCCTCACAGTCATGGCCTATGACCGCTACGTTGCCATCTGCAGACCCCTGCACTATGGGACCCTCATGGACAGTAGAGTCTGTGTCAGAATGGCAGCAGCTGCCTGGGCCAGTGGCTTTCTCTATTCTCTCCTGCACACTGGGAACACATTTTCCCTGCCACTCTGCCAAGGCAAGGTGGTGGAGCAGTTCTTCTGTGAGATCCCCCAGATCCTCAAGCTCTCCTGCTCAGATTCCTACCTCAGGGAAGTAGGGATCATTGGGGTTACTGTCTCTTTGGGCTTTGGGTGTTTCATTTTCATTGTGGTGTCTTATGTGCGGATCTTCAGAGCTGTGCTGAGGATCCCCTTTGAGCAGGACCGGCACAAAGCCTTTTCCACGTGCCTCCCGCACCTGGCTGTGGTGTCCTTGTTTGTCATTACTATATTGTTTGCCTACCTGAAGCCCCCCTCCATCTCCTACCCACTTTTAGATATGATTGTGTCCATTCTGTACTCGGTGGTGCCTCCAGCCCTGAATCCCCTCATCTACAGCATGAGGAACAAGGAGCTCAAGGAGGCACTGAGCAAATTCATTCAGCGGGTACAAGGTCAATGATAACAACTGTTTCATTCACTCATCAGGATATCTGGTATCAAGGCTGTATTTTATCCATTTCTTTCCTTTTTACTTCTCTTTTACATCCATCTTAATAAATAATAAAATAAAGATACCTAGTTTTTTTTCATGTCTGCACAGGAATCTCTCCTGGGGGCTGTGCAGGGACGAGGCAGGGAGGGGAGCCCAGCTCGGGGCTGCGGGTGCTGGGGGTGCTGGTGTGGGGGCCTGGGGGGCTGTGTGAGCTGCTGTGTTGGGCTCAGCCAGCACTGCCCACCCCGGCGTGGGGGAGAAGAGGGGCAGCCAGTGCCAGGGAAACCTGCCCTGGATTCTCTCCTTCTGCCCCCAGCACCCACACAAGGGTTGGAGCTGCCCCATGGGAGCCTTGGGGCTTGGGGAAGCCCCAGCCCCAGGAGTCCTGGCTGCCACGTTGTCCCCTGAGCAAGGTGGGACCCTCAGGCAGGATTTCTGTGTCAGCCTCCAGCCCTGAGCAGCCACTGCCACAGCCCGGGATCCACAGGGGTCTTTGTGGTGACAGTTTCTGTGTGACACCTCGGGAAGGAGCTCCTGAAGCTGGGAGCCTTGGTGGAGAGCAGCAGGATCACTGGGAACAAGAACTGGGGTCCAGGCTGCGGGTGTTGATCCAGCAGTCCCCATCTCACTCATCAGTCCCCACCTCATTTGGCTCCATCAGCAGTTTGTGAGATGACCAGCTCCCTGCCTTGCAGCTGATGAAGTTGGCAAACTACAAGCCCTGCAACCTCCCTTCATGCTCTTCATCTCTGCAGTAGAGTCCTGGTTACCATCTCACAGAAGAAAACCCCCATCTCCCTGTAACCCTGTCAGGGATGTGGCTTTCCAAGTCACTGCCAAAGGAAGGACTTCTTTGGGTTGCTTATTCAGTCTGTGGCAGTTCACCAGTGATGCTGTGGGCCCAGCTCTGCGTGCTGGGGGTCTTTCCCACATGTCCTGTTTAAAGTGACAATTTCTAACATCCCTTTTAGGACACGATCTGGACACATTGTGACTCCTCCTGATACTCTGTTCACTCACAGACCCACCTGCTCGTTTGCCCTTTAGGGAGGTTAAAGCTTGCTCTGTCTTTCTGCAGTCTGCCCAATTATCCAAGTCCTTACTATATGTACAGATTGTATGGAATTAGCATACATTCAAAGAGTGTCATTATTTTCCATGAAACTATACTCTGCTTTATTTTTTTGTTTCCTCGTAACTAAAAGAAGATCCCCCTGTGCCTGTTGGCAGACAGTTGTCTAAGTAAAGCAGGTGAGAATTGGGGCAGGTGAGCTATAACATTGAGTGCCGACTTAGGTGGACTAAGGCTGGCTTTCAACACGAGTGATTTAAATTCCCAGAAGGCTGATGAGAGAAATGGCAGGGATGGGGAGATAGGGAGGAAGATTGTGCATACAGTGCCTGATCCCTGGGACACTGCTTTTCCTACATGTGCTGCCTTCATTAGGAGTCACTCGGAATGGCTATGAATTGGATGATGTGCTGTCACCTAGTCTTTAGAATAATAATAGAAAACTTTAAAAAGATGAAATACTTGTATATGATTGTTATCTTCAGCTTTTAGCTACACTCCCCAATCCTCCTCAATTAGCCATGGACACTTGAAGGAAATTGCAGGGAGAGTCCTGGTTTATCAGGGCTTTTTGCTTTTTAATGAGCTCCATGCAGTATTTTGGAGCTGAGTCCATGAATTGCAGCTATTGAAAGGAGATTGAAGAAATCAGTGAAGAAGTCAAAGTCAGAAGTAAACCCTAAAGTTTTGTAGAGCATTAATGGATCCCACTGAGGCCATTAACTACAGCCACTCACCAAGGGCTGATTAAAGCTAAAAAGTCATAATCATTGGTAAGAGGTAGGTAGAGAAAATACTCATGTGGCTCTGATGCTGAATACACCCTTGATGTGCTTTGTCAACACATATTGGGCAAGCACAGGCAGAGAAACCCTGGAAAGGGAGATCCTTTCCTCCATGTGTTGCCCACGTCCTCCCTGGCATCAGTGTTTGGGTGAGGGTGTGCAACGCTGAGTGCAGGACAAACACACGACATCTCCCAGGGTGCCCAGAAGGATAAAGGGGGCAAAGAAGTCCTGATGATTCGGGGTAGGCCTCGGTGACAGACACAACAGCCATAGACAAGAGGATGAAGACCTCCATTCTGTTGGGGCCTTGGCAGTGCCCTTGGCCATCTCTACCACAGGTCATCCTAGACCTGCTCCTGTGTCCCTGCAGACTATAGACACCCAATCTGCTTCCCCACCAAGCTCTCACAACAGGTTCTCCTTCCCTTCATTGAGAGCTTTTCCATCCTTAGTGGCTGTTTCTTGAAACACAAAGCCATGGGTGGTGACAGACTCGCTCTGGGTGCCCTGTAACACCACTGGTCTACCCTCCAAGTGATATTTCTTCATCCTCTTGCCCAATGTGAGCTTCCCAAGCTGTATTTTGGTCCTCTTTCCTCTTTTCATGCTGCTTCCCACTACCAAGGAAATCTCTTGGCAGCTCCACAATGTGGGGACGAATATAACCTGGTGTGTCACGACAGAGTGCAACGTGAGGAACTGAAGTGCCAGGGCCCAAATGACAGTCCTGAGTCAGGGTTGACTTACAGATGAATACAGCACTGCCTTTGCAGTACACAACACTCGCCTGTAGAATTGCTCATGCCAGCTTGCACGGAGGCTCATTAAACTGTAGCTTTTTAAAGCTCTCGTGCGGCTGTTTTTGACCTTGAAGGGAACCCTCCCATCCGAGGCCTGGGCTCTGACCAGATCCTCATCCCACATGATAGGGGAAGTATGCCACATCAGATGTCACCGCTCACAAAGAAAATGTAAGTTTTCATGATTTGCTGATTTGGCTCTATAAAAGATGGACACTCTTGCTGTGATTTTGGAGACCTCCCGGGTGGATGCACCACGTAAGACCTCCCAGTTGCCGGGAGGTTCTCCAAATCCTCACTGCAACAGGGACTCCCCAGCGACTGTGGATCTGGATGATGATGACATATGATGGCATATTTAGGCAATTGGTGATATATCTTTTAATCACTATTCTAATATAGTAATGATTAGGTGCATTACCTTGCTTATTTTATCTGATGCTAAAACCAGTGTGTAATAAGCTTATTTTGTTTAATGTACCATTCTGTACTGCCTTAGTATTAATAGTGAAATAAGACCATTCTTTCCAGTAGTGTCTGGTTCTTTCCCTTGCCCCGTCTGCCGTCTGCTCCAGAGCTGTGCCGTTGCTCATCTTCCTCACCGTGCTCCTTTGCATGCCCCAAGCCCCCTGCCCTTATGGCCCTGAGTAGCAAGTGTGTGTTACAAGCAGGATGCAAATTATTGCCTGATGACTTTTAAAAGAAGGGAAAGATGCCTCTTCTCTTGCTGCTCTCCAAGAAAAAGCAGCCCAGCTTGAACCAGGCAATGCCTGTAACAAGACCAAGCAAGGTAGAGCAAGGTCCTTCCTTGCGCTCAGCTTCTATTCCCAGTTGTCACTTTGACCAAGCAGGTGGCAGGTGAAGTTGTCTGAGGTGTGAAACACAGGAATAACACCAGAGGAGAAACTGCCACTTGTGCACTTTGAGATGTGATCGTGACACATGCAATGGTGCAGTGTGACAAACAGAGAAGGGGTAAAGTGAAGCAAGCTAACCATCAGGAGACATGAAAGCAGTGCGAGATGCAGTGCCATAAATGCAGCATTCCAATGTCAGCCCCTTTTTGCATCTATCAGGCGGTGCTCAGAGAGTCTCTGATGTGTGAAGGTCACTTGCCAAGGGCTAGAGGTACAAGCAGTGTAACTGGAGGGACTCGATTTCTCCAGTTCATGGAGCTCTGTCAGACGTGGGCACTGAACAGTGCAAGAGAGTCCCCTCAGAGCCCATGGTTTTGTGGGTGTCCAGTTTGCTGAAGTGAGCCCTACTCAGATCCTCCTCCAGCAAGGGAAAGTCTTCCTTTCTCCATTTCTCCATGGTCTCCAGGGCCTAGGATTCCGGAGGGTCACTCTTAGCACTAAAGCCTGCGACAAAGGCGGTCTTTTCTGTGTCCTCTCTCACCAGGGCTCCTGGCCCATTTAACAGCAGGCCCATATTTTCCCTAGTCAGCCTTTTGTTCCTGCTCTATTGTTATATTTTATATATATTTTAAATAAGTATTTATTATTATTTTATCAGGAAGGTAAGAGTGAAAATTTAGAAAGAAATAAGTGAAGAGCACAGGTTTCATGCCAAGAACATGGGAATGACAAGTGACTGCACACAGGACAGTTATTGGCACTGACATTGTACCCATTGAGGAAGTTTCCTCACTGTCTCCTTCAGCTCCTTGTTCCTCATGCTGTAGACAAGGGGGTTCAGTGCTGGAGGCACCACTGAGTACAGAATGGCCAACTCAGAGAGATCCAGAGCTGGGAAGGGTATGGAGCAGGGAGAGGGGGGAATAAAGTGGCTAAGGGTGACATTTCACTGCCCCTGTGACCGGGGGTAGGAGTCAGACCCAACCAAATGGGTATCTCTAAACCCTACAAGGGACTGCAGATGACTGCACAGTCCAGGGCACCTGGACTACAGAGCATTTCCAAGGGTGCTCGTTGTGTCCATTGTGCCTGTACATCCTGCCCTGGTATCTGATAGATGGTGACCCAGAGGGCTCTCCGTTCTCCCTTCTTCCTGACAGTTGAGTCCTCACTGCCTCTCCTGAGACTGCAGAGTCCTCTTTTGCCTGCGAATACCCAGTGCTTTACCTCTAAGAAACTCCATCTTTGAGGACCTCTCCCTTTATGAGGCTCTACTCACAGTCCATCCCAGGCATATGCTGTCCCAGGAGGATCTCTGTGCTCTCCTGACACCGCCAGCTTCCCCTCCATGAGAACAGCCATCTGACACTGTGCCTTAATATGTAGGAGAGCTGTGCATGTGTAAATCCATGACCATTCAGCATCTCCACTATCCTTGGAGTCTGATAGGTGAATTCCCAAACCAGCCCTTGATCTCTGAAAGATCATTACATGATTCTGAGCTCTGTGTTGCTGAACCCATGGAGAATCCCGTGCAGCAGGCCCTTGAGGGGTGCAAGTCCTTGGGCCTATTCTTGACACCAGCTTTGGAGGAAAAGCCCAGCTTTCACGCACTGTACTGATAGAAATTACTTTATTACAGAGACACTGTTAGGGAGCCATTCCTTGTCCAGCATTCAACACAATTTAGGGTATCAGGTGAGACAGCGCAGACCCATAAAAAGGGGAATGAATACAAGTAGTTGTGTAGGAACACAATAACAATTATTATCACTAGTTAAAGTCATAATAAAAATAACATGAATAAACAATGCTCAAGCCAGTTACGGGATACAGAAAGAGTCATTTGTGGAGAGATGTGGAAAAATGAGCACTGCTTAAAAAGGTCCATGAAATCACTTTCCTAATGGCATCCTTGAGCTCCTTGTTCCTCATGCTGTAGATGAGGGGGTTCACTGCTGGAGGCACCACCGAGTACAGAACGGCCAGCACCAGATCCAGAGAGGGGGAGGAGATGGAGGGGGGCTTCAGGTAGGCAAATGCACATGTGCTGACAAACAGGGAGACCACGGCCAGGTGCGGGAGGCACATGGAAAAGGCTTTGTGCCGGCCCTGCTCAGAGGGAATCCTCAGCACAGCTCTGAAGATTTGCACGTAGGACACCACAATGAAAGTGAAACACCCAAAGCCTAAAGAGATACTAACCACCAGAAGCCCAACTTTCCTGAGGTAGGAGTATGAGCAGGAGAGGTTGAGGATCTGGGGGATCTCACAGAAGAACTGCTCCACCACATTGCCTTGGCACAGTGGAATGGAAAATGTGTTTCCAGTGTGCAGGAGAGCATAGAGAAAATTAGATGTCCAGAGAACAGCTGTCATTTTGACACAAGCTCTTTTGTCCATGAGGATTCCATAGTGCAGGGGTCTGCAGATGGCAACATAGCGGTCATAGGCCATGACTGTGAGGAGAGAATACTCTGCTGACATGAAAAATGTAAAAGTTAAGAGCTGTGCAGCACATCCCCAGTAGGAAATGGCCCTGGTGTCCCAGAAAGAATTGGCCATGGATTTGGGAACAGTGGTGGAGATGCAGCCAAGGTCGAGGAGGGAGAGGTTGAGGAGGAAGAAGTACATGGGGGTGTGGAGGCGGTGGTCGCAGGCTACGGCTGTGATGATGAGGCCGTTGGCCAGGAGGGCAGCCAGGTAGATGGCCAGGAAGAGCGAGAAGTGCAAGAGCTGCAGCTCCCGCGTGTCTGCAAATGGCAGGAGGAGGAACTCATTGAATGAGCTGCTGTTGGACATCTGTTCTATTGGGCTCAGGAAAACTGTGTAGGGAAGAAAAGGCAATAATAGCTTAGAAGAATTTTCTCTGAAATAAACTTTCCATTTTTCATAGAAATCCTTCTCAACCCCGTCTGAACTCTCAGTAATTTCTTCTTCACACTCATTTAACTCTGCTCTTCCTCTATGTTCAAGGTGGATATGTGATGGAGAGAACAGGACACTGCTCCTGACATGGCAAGCACTCTGTGCACTGAATCCTCTTCCGGAGGGCACCTCACAAACCCAGCAGGACAACAGAGACAGTCACATGTCCTGACAGTCACAGGGTCTCCTAAAGGGAGAGTCAACCCCTTTGCAGCCCCTCCAAGGACGCTGCCCAGCACCCTGGGTACATTGCCCCTCTTCAGACACCTCCATGGCAGGACCTCAGATTGAGTATCTGAAGTTGTAGCTGAAGCCCCAGCTGACTGCCATTACAAGAGCAGAAAGGAGAGGCAGGGAAACGAGGAGAAACACTGTGACTGCTGCCAAGGGAGGACAGAGAGACAGAGCAGCACCGTCCCCAGGTTGCACCTCCTAGACAGTGTGGACTCCCAGGGCAGTGGTTCTCAGGAATATTCCGGGGTCCTCGCAGACCTATTGATCCCTCAGAGCAGCACTGCACAACTCTCCTTCAGGCATCTAAACCTAAAATGTCCCATTCATTTGCTGCCTTTCCAAAGATACAAAACAAAATCCTAGCCTCTGGATATTGCCTTCCCTTTCATAGAAGCTTCCCAAGAGTGTCCTCTTGAAAAGCCCCTTCCAGATATGTTGTGTGGGTGAGGCTGAGCTGTGAGCAGCCCTGACCCCACACAGCAGCCTCTCATCAGGAGAATGAACCTGCCCAGGGGGGATCTCTCCTCCCACCCAGAGCTTCTCCCTGCAGCGCCCTGGCAGGCTGAGTGCTGATCCTCACAGAATCACTGCCCCGGGCACACAGCACCCTGGGGCGCATTGACACTGCTCTGAAGAACAGTGCTCTGAAGAACCTGTGTGCCCACACTGCCTTCACTGTCTTGCACCAGCTGCAGAAGAAGCAGCCATGATGCCCTGACCTTGTGATGCTGGGACAGGGAATTACTGTTCTGAAGCATCTCCTTGTATGCAAAGTAGAAGCAGGGAGAACAGTCCTCAAAAAAAAAAAGTCATCAGCTGGAGGGATGCTGCAGACCCCTCCAGAAACCTCAGCAGCATTACCCTGCAGCCGGTGACTTACCGTGTCACAGATTGCTCCCACCATGAGCTCTGCTCTGTCCTCCCGCTCCACGCTGCCTTTCACCTCTCTGTCCTCTCTCCTCTGCTGTCCGCAGC
Source organism: Tinamus guttatus (assembly GCF_059628265.1). Classification (NCBI taxonomy): domain Eukaryota; kingdom Metazoa; phylum Chordata; class Aves; order Tinamiformes; family Tinamidae; genus Tinamus; species Tinamus guttatus. Next base: position 1,104,631 of record NW_028289008.1, on the reverse strand, counting down.
AGCAGGCAGTGCCCGCAGCCCTGCTGCTCTTGGCACAGGAGCTGCTCCTGCACTCGGCTGTCTCTGGGCAGTGCTGACAGGCTGCCACGAGCTGCGGCCCAGCTCAATTCATGAATTACTCTGTCCCTTGGGATTCCTCCCTCTGGGATATGTTCCATCACGTAGATTAACCTCTTTTCCTTCTCTAAAGAGTACAGGGATACAGATTCCAACGTTGCAATTTATTTCATGAGATAATGATTATCTACCAAAGTTAGAAATGTCCCACTGGAAGTCCTGATTCACTTCTCTTAACTAGGCAGGACACCCAGACAGGGATAAGAAGGGAGCTTGTTGATACATGGTGCATATATGATTCAGATGACTTATTCAGATGGCTTATTTGGGCTCCACATGTCTGTTCAGAAGCGCCGGGTTTGGAGACGGATTCAGCTAACTCATGAATTCCACAAATACATGGCAGGTGGGATTCCCCCTTACCAGGCTAAGCATGCACATGGTCTGCTTGCAAGCTCCTGGCCTAAAGGTCCTAATGGAATCACTGGAGATAGTGCTTCAGTGGGAGGCCAGGTCAGGCATTTCCTTGGTCATCTCTAATGACCCTGGATGCCTTCTATCCTACTAGAGCAGCACTCACAATAAAGGTGAGGGACAGGCAGATCCCTACAGCTCAAAAGCTGATCTATTCCCGTGGAGACCATTTATAGAATCACAGAATGGTTGAGGTTGGAAAGAGCTTTGGGGATGATCTAGTTCAACCCCTTTGGTCAAGCAGTTTCACCTACAGCACGATACACAGGATCCTGTCCAGGCAGGTCTGGAATATCTGCAGAGAAGGAGACTCCACAACCTTTCTGGGCAACCCATGCCAGTGCTCTGTCACCTTCACAGTCAAGATGCTTTTCCTCAAATTCAGGCAGAACTTCCTGTGCTTCAATTTGTGTCTGTTGCCTCTTGTTCCATCACTAGTCACCACTGTAAAGAGTCTGGGCCATCTTCTTCTGCTCTTGGCATCCTCCCTTCAGGTATTTGCACACCCTGATAAGATCCCCTCTCAGCCTTCTCTTCTCCAGGCTAAAACAGGCTCAGTTCTCTCACCTTCTCCTCATAGGAGGGATGTTCCAGCTCCCTGATCAACTTTGTAGATCTATGCTGGGCACTCTCCAATAGCTTCATGTCCCTCTTGTACTGGGGAGCCCATCACTGGACACAGGACTCAAGGGGTGGCCTCCCCAGGACTTAGTAGAGAGGCAGGATGACCTCCCTTGACCTCCTGGCAACAGTCTTCCTACTGCACACCAGGAGATGATGGACCCCCAGGTCCTACTTTGCAGAGCTGCTTTGCATCCCTGTGATCTTCAGGGCATGTTTTGCCTAGCAGCAACCCTGGGCCCCAGGGGCTGCTCTGCCAGCAGTCTGCAGGTGGGTAGGTAGGCTTCAAGGGGGCTTGAGTGAGAGAAGGCACCTTTCTCTGGTTGCAAGGGACGTTTGGAGATCATCTAGTCAGATGATGGTCAAGTCAATGTTTGTAAGCACCTGGGAGGCCAGCAGCAGGCACATGGCACTGCTCCTGCTTGGGAGGGGGGTCACATTGTCTGTGCTCCTGACTGGACAGCACCAGGCATTAGCAGGTCCATCCATGTCTGTGAGGGTGACCGTGAGCTCTGCTCTTTGCTGAGTCCCGGGCAGGCCAGCAAGAGGCGCCTGGCTGGGCAGTTCCTTGGGAGGTCCCTGCTGGCAGAGCAGCTGCGAGGCCAGCGCTGGCCCATGGCTGGGGACGGGCTCTGAGGCCGCTCCTGTCCCAGCAGCAGCGCGGCCGGCAGCGGGGTCTGGTGCAGACACGCGGGGAGGTCCCTTGTGTGCGCGGAGCTGCCGGGGCAGCAGCAGGCGCTGCCTGTGAGGCCAGGGGTGTCTCAGCAGCGGGCAGGGACACGGAGGCCATTGCGGGGACGCTGCCGGGAGGCCCCTGCTCTCTGCAGGGCTGGCTCTGTGCTGACGCGTGGGCGTCGGCTGGTGACGTCACTGCTGCCGCAGCCCCTGATAGGCCAGGCCGCGCAGCTGGTTGTGACGTCAGCAGCCCCTTCCTGGCCGGGGCGGCTCTGCCGAGGAACCTGGTGTCCCTGCAGCCCGCGGCGGCAGCAGCCCACGCTGGGCTGTGCGCGAGCGAGGTCCCCCTGCCCGAGGAGCTGCTGGGCCAGCAGGAGGCTCACGGCGGGTGCTGGCGCTGAGGTCGCTGCTGCCAGAGCAGTGAGGGGCCAGCAGCAGCGGCGGGGACGAGAGGGTTTGCTGAGGGTGCCCCGTGGAGGGGCTGACATCTGCGGAGCTCTGCAGCCCTGGAGAAAGGCAGCTCCTTAATCAAGGGGAGGGAGATGGAGCACTTAGCACCAGGAATTTGTGCCGCTGTGAGCATGATCTTCTCTGGCGAACAGAGACTGGACAAGGAGCAGAGAATTGCAGCGAGCTACCATTGGACCAGGGAGTCCAGCAAGATCTTTCAGGCTGCTAAATGAATCCAGGGCCTAAGTGAGCATGGTGTAACAAGAGCAGTGGCATTAGTAATTGATGATTGCCAGGCTCCTTCTGCTGCAGTAATTCCTCTCCCTGTCTGATGGGTGAGTTAATGTAAACTCGAATGAATTGCACTCTCAAGATGTGGTAAGGGAAATGATGGGCATTGTCCCCAGCAGCAAGTTCACAGAATCACAGAGTGGTTAACATTGGAAGGGACCTCTACAGCTGATCTAGTCCAACCCCCTGCTCAAGCAGGGACACCTAGAGCACAGGGTGGCATCCAGGTGAGTTTTGAAGATCTCCAGAGAAGGAGACTCCACAACCTCGCTGGGCAGCCTGTTCCAGGGCTCATTCACCCTCACAGTAAAGTTCTTCCTCACATGGAGATGGAACTTCCTGTGTTTCAACTTGTACCCATTACCCCTTGTCCTGTCACTGGCCACCACCAAGAAGAGTCACCCCTAAGGTACTTACTTCTACATGTTGATCAGATCTCTCAGTCTTCTCCAGACTAAACAGGCCCAGCTTGCTTAGTCTTTCCTTATAGGATAGATGCCAGTATTCCATTAGCCTTCTTGGCCATGAGGGCACATTGCTGACTCATGGTTAGCTACCTGTAAACCAGGATTCCCAAATCCCTCTCTGCGGAGCTGCTTTCCAGCAGGTCATCCTCTAATCTATATCGGTGCCTGGGGTTATTCCTCCCCAGGTGCTGGACCCTGCACTCATCCTTGTAATGTGATGCTGGGCAATATTTCTAAATGCCTCTGCCTTTGCTTTTGCTTTTTTTTCACCCCTACATTGCCCTATTAGTCTGGAGCTAAGTTATGAGATCCCAGTTTACCCAAGGAGTATCTACTGGTTTGAGTGCCCTGAGCTATCTGATAGTTTTAGTGAGTATCGGAATGGCCCATCCTTTTGCTTGGCAGGTCTGTCCTTAAAGACCTGCTGGCTTTCCTGAGCTCTGATGTCCTTGAGAGCTGCCTCCCCCGGGATCCCCCACCAGTCCCCTGAACAGGCCAGGAAGTCGGCTCTTCTGAAGCCCAGTCTCTATTCTGCTACTGTCCTTCTGCACTCCCCTCAGCATTAGGCACTCCAGATTCTCATGGTCACAGCAGGCAAGGCAGACACTGGCTATCCCATCCCTGATCAATTTGTCCTTGTTTGAAGTTTCCAGATACCAGAAAGCATCATCCTTCTCAGCCCATCTGGCAGCTGTGCAAAAAAGTTCTCCTTAATGCCCTCCAGAAGCCTCCCAGACTGCTTGCACCCTGCAGTTTGCATTTCCAGGTCGTGATAGGGGGATTAAAGTCCGCCCAACAAGAACCAGGGCCAGTGATCCACAGAGCTTTTTTATTCTGCCAAGAAATAGGAGAGGTCCCTCCTGAGATGCTCACCCACAAGCTCCCACTTCAAACCTTGTCTCTTCCAAGGAAGAGCTCCACACATGCAATCTGCTCCTTCACACAAAAGGTATCCTCCCTCATCTTCCACTGATCATCATTCCAATGATATTTCTGGCCTCTGACAGCTTGCACATCTTCACGTGTTCCTGCGTCTACTTCAGGCTGCCTCCACTTGCATATATTTGGGCTATAGAGCTTCAGCTGTGGCACAGAGAACAGAATGGTCACAGAGAAACCTGTTACCAAGAGGTAAAGACACTGCATGTGCAATGGCCCAGTTCAGAGCAGAGCTATGCCGTCATATATAGCAGGAACAATGCAATGGTGGAAGCAGCTTCCTGCTAAGAAAGTGAATCCAGCAGTGTCTGAGGCCAGGAAGACACAGAGCTGGGCCACTGAGAAACAGCAGGAAAGGGGGTTCTGCCTGAGGTGACTCTGTGGCTATACTGGACCTATGACAGACTTCTTGCACAAATCTCCAGGAAGGACAAGGTGCCCCTGCCGATGTCCATGGACCTGGACAGCCTGTGATCCAGACACACTGGGGTCCACATTAGCCCAGTCCCTGTTCATACAATGTGATAGAGTGAGCAGATGTTGAGGGGAGGAGAGCAAGAAGGGTTTGAGAGAGCAAAGAATCTCAAGATACCTTGGTGTGATGTGCCTCTCATTTATGCAGCACACATGGATGTAGATGGGATGGACTTTCCCTACAGACAGTGCTGGATTTCATTTGTTTGGGTTCAGGACGGAACCCTAGGATTCTCTGGAGCACTTGGCCAGTAAGCGCTCCAAAGGGGATAGTTTCCCTGTAGCTCCAATCTGCTAGAGACATATGGTTGAGCTGGACAACCCAGGCATCTGACAAGGCTCTTCCAGCACTTCTCAACGCCATCAAATCAAGTGTCTGCACTGAATTACAAGAGCTGCTGGTTAATACTGGAATCTTCCTATGCCTCAGCTGGAGTGAGTGGGGATCTAGTTGTGTTTGGCACCAGGAGGTCATTTCAGATAGCCAAGACAATTCCCCACCTGATCCTGACCTCATTCTGTAGGATGATGCAGGTCCCCCAGTTCCTGCATCAGAGCAAGCAGACACTGACACCACATCTGTGTGTGGCACATCTGCCTTGGACCACATCTGTCTCTTCAACTGTCACCAGATATCTGTGTGTAAGAGACTGACTCTTCCATCTCCAGTGATTACAGTGGGATGTTAGACAGAGCACACATGCACACCTCTGTGTTGTGCTCACTTTGTTTTTGGCAAGGGGAATCCCACCAATGGCGTCTGTGGAATTTACAGGAATAATCTGAATATCACTTCACACCCAGGGCTGGGGGGCTGAATTCTGTAATGCCCAGACTGATTAATCCTAATCAAAACCCTAACCACGTCTCAGTGAGTTGGCTTTCGTCCCATCTAGATGTCCCTGTCTGGTTGAGAGATGAAAATCATTCTTCCAGAGTGGGACATTCACAACTTTCATAGCTCCTCATCCTCTGATGATATCTTTCTCCACTCACGAGAAAAGGAAAACAGATGATTATTTTAGTTTGCTTGAGGGAACATTCCCCAGGAGGAGGGGGCACAAGGGACAGAGAAATTGGTGAGTTCAGCTGTTCCTCTGCTCCTGAGCGGGGCCAGGCTCCTGGGACGGAGGCATCTCGTGGCAGCCTGGCAGCACTGCCCAGAGACAGCCGAGTGCAGGAGCAGCTCCTGTGCCAAGAGCAGCAGGGCTGCGGGCACTGCCTGCTGCTGCGGACAGGGGAGGAGAGAAGGCAGCGAGAGGGGAACAGCAGTGTGGAGTGGGAGCACAGAGGAGACCTCCACAGCTCTTGACACGGTGAGTTTGTGCTTACAGGACAATGCTACGGAGCTTCTTGAAGGGCACATAAGAACGCATCACACCCCATGGCTGGTAGCATTTTTCTCTTCTTTCTGCTGGCTTTTGCAGTGCGGAGGAAGAGGAGCTGCTTGAGAGCAGGGATTCTCTAACATACCACCTAAGGGCAGGGCATCCTGCTGCCTTCCCCAACAGAAACAACAGTGATGTGAAGCTGGGGTGTGCAGGCAGGATGAGAGGTCTGCACTTCAGAGCAGGGTCCCGGCACCCAAAGGTGCTGTGTGCCCACAGCAGTGACTGTGTCGCCTGTGAAGTTCAGCACTCAGCCTGCCCAGGGAGCTCCCCACAGCACTGAGGGGAGAAGTTCTGGGTGGGAGGATTATCCTCTACCAGGTCAGGCTCCTTCTGCTGGGAGGGTGCTGCGGGGGTCAGGTCTGCTCACAGGTCTAGCTGTGAGCACATTCCAGGGAACACTCTGCAAAAGGAAAGGCAAGGCAGGCATTGAGATGGTGCTTAGAATTTCCTTCCACTTGGTAAGAGGAAAATGGAAACAAAACCGTCAGATTTGGACAAGAGACTGATACTCATCAAGAGATTCAAGGAGCTGCCAAAGAGTCTGCCAGGGACATCTGAATGTCCCCTCACCCATCCATTAGTCCATAGGCAGCACCAGCTTCTCCTGGGCTGCTGCATCAGGGTCTATCTGAGCTGCTCCTTAGCACCTGGAAACATGGGGGTGCCCCTGGACAGTCCCCTGCTCCTGGGAAGTTTCTGCAAGGAGAACTGGGCTCACTTGTGAGTGTCGTTGTCCTTCATTTGACTGAGGTGCAAGAACACGACAGTGAGGGGTAAGGCTCAGTGATGAAGCAGGTCCCGTGACAAAGTCCTTTTTCTGCTGTTGGAATGCGCAAGGGTTCATGCTGAGAGTGATTGAAATGCCAAAGATTTCTGTTCTATCTAAGAATGCTCCCACATTGAGGAGGCACCTTTGTGTGTTTGTTTGTGCACCATTATATATATTATATATACGCACATTTCTATATCAACGGACTCCTGCAGTGATCCTTTGGCAGAGAACACTTGATTTCTGCATATTGAAGAGCCCTGCCATGGAAGGGGAGGCCATCGACTCCTGCAGATCTTGTGCAGCAAAGCTACTCCTTCTCTCTGAAGTTTCTGGAATACAGGTGCAGATGGTGAAGTGGCATGAGGACAAGTACTGTCTCTAGACATCTCGACATCTAAAAAGAGGTAGGGTCTTTCCTTGCTTCCATTTGACTGTTCTCCTCCCTAGCTGGAGTCAGATCTGGTGTGACAGATTCAGATACAAATATCTCTGTTGAGGAAGGCAAGGCTGATGGGGACAAATCCTTCACAAAGCTCTTCTCCTTCAGACACAACTGGTGTGAGCGCTGTATTCAGCTCTGATGCTGGTGAATAGAGAATATTCCCAGCCGGTTTTCCGGGACAAGTCCCTTCCAAGCAATGCAAGACGCCATTCCCAGGCATCTCCAGAAACACTAATCAAAGAGTATTTTGACACATCCAAATACACCTGCAGCACAGCAGAAACAACTCTTTGGAGCCATGGGAAGCGGGTCCCTGCTGCAGAGAATACAGCCATTTCAATGTGGATCACCTGAAATGGGGCTGAATTAAGGGAGAGAGGAAATATGGGGGATTTTTGAGAAACTGAAATGGTTTGGCTCAGACAAGTCCGCTCTAAATTTTTGCTTTCTTTCCTTCCTTGAACAGGACTCCCAAAGGAGCTAAGGTCCAACAGCAGCTCATTCAATGAGTTCCTCCTCCTGCCATTTGCAGACACGCGGGAGCTGCAGCTCTTGCACTTCTCACTCTTCCTGGCCATCTACCTGGCTGCCCTCCTGGCCAACTGCCTCATCATCACAGCCGTAGCCTGCGACCACCACCTCCAGACCCCCATGTACTTCTTCCTCCTCAACCTCTCCCTCCTCGACCTGGGCTCCATCTCCACAACTGTTCCCAAATCCATGGCCAATTCCCTGTGGAACAACAGGATCATTTCCTACTCAGGATGTGTTACCCAGGTCTTCCTGGTAGCATTCTTGTTTTCAGCAGAGTTATCTCTTCTCACAGTCATGGCCTATGACCGCTACGTTGCCATCTGCAGACCCCTGCACTATGGGAACCTCCTGAACAGCACAGCTTGTGTCAAAATGGCAGCAGCTGCCTGGGGCAGTGGCTTTCTCAATGCTCTCCTGTACACCGGGAACACATTTTCCCTGCCACTCTGCCAAGGCAATGTGGTAGAGCAGTTCTTCTGTGAGATCCCCCAGATCCTCAAGCTCTCCTGCTCACACTCCTACCTCAGGGAAGTTGGGTTTCTTGTGTTTGGTATTTGTTTATTCTTTACATGTTTTGTTTTCATTGTGGTGTCCTATGTGCAGATCTTCAGAGCTGTGCTGAGGATCCCCTCCGAGCAGGGCCGACACAAAGCCTTTTCCATGTGCATCCCACACATGGTCGTGGTCTCCCTATTTCTCAGCAGTGGCACGTGTGACTACGGGAAGCCTCCCTCCATCTCCTCCCCATCTCTGAATCTGGTGGTGGCTGTTCTGTATGCAGTGGTGCCTCCAACGGTCAACCCCCTCATCTACAGCATGAGGAACAAGGATCTCAAGAACGCCCTAATGAAACTGGCTCGGTGCTAGAAATAAGCTCCCTGTCCTTCCTAACAAGTGGTTCCTAATGCGTCTCAGATAGTTCTGTGCTTTGAGCATTCTCTCTGTGTTTATAATGATTTTTTTGCATAAGTTTTTGAATGCATCCTGCTTTGCCAGAAGCATGATCCTGCTCTGTGTAATTGTCATACCTGCTGTAAATATGTCTGTCCTTGTGTTTCTGTGTCAGTCCTGGCTTCGCTCAAATAAAAGTGGATTTCCTCACTGCAGTACTTGAAGGTTTGACTCTCCTTCCAAAGTCAGATTCTAAAATGTGCTCAGGGACTTTCACCATCAAAGTGTCTGTTTCTTTCTCGGGGCTCTTCAGGGCCTCCAGCAACGGTCTCATGGATGATGTGTTAGGGAGGGAGGGTTGGATTCAGTTCTCACCTGTGGATGCTCAGCGCTCCTGCAGATGGTGGATGGTCAAATTGTATCTTCGATGTGACAGGGCTGAAGATGGATATGGATACCCTGCCCTGGGTGCTGTCTGCACAGTGGAGCCAGGGAGCCGTGTGCGGGTGCAGGGATGGGCACACATGGAAGCCCCCATGTTCCGCTTGGGAGAAGGGAACCTGCCAGGAGCTCTCCCACCTCTGCCCCACCAGCACCAGTGATGACCAGCCCTGCTGCTGCACCCACAGTTTCTCCATGCTGAACTCAACCACGTCTCCAAGCTGCTCCCTACAGCTGGCTGCAGGGACACCCATGGGGTCTGGCCATTCCTTCTCCTCACAAGCCGCTTGTTCAAGGCAATGCTGGAAGAACAGGCCTGGCGCCATCCTCTTGGCACTGCACTGCCTGTGACTGTCACAAGTGAACAGTCCCCTCCAGAGAATGGTTCCTGGGACAGGCACTTGGGAACAAGCAGCTGGCAGCGTTGATGGGAGTCCATCTGGGACATGCCCTCTGGGTGGACAAGGAGGCCTCAGGCTGCCTCAGCCTCTTGGGGAGGAGTTGTCCGCTGGGAGGAGTGCGGGGAGGAAGGACGTGAGTCCTCCTGTGGTTTGCGAGGTGAAGGTGCTGACATGTGGCGGAGACCAGGGCACTGCTGCCTCCTCGGCCCTCTCCCAGCTCTTGGGAGGTCATTGCGGGAGCCAGCCAGTCCCCAAGAACAACTATTCCCTCAACTTTGCAGCCAGTGCTGGCAGGCTGTGTGCACGTGGGGTGCCCTTTAAGCCACACACTTGTTCACATTGCTTAAAGGGGACTGTACCCACCTCCTCACCCTGCCTGGGTGCTTGGTCACTCCCACTGTGGTCTCACCCTTGTCACCTACAAGCTTGAATTAAGGCCCTAGCCCTCATGTTCAAAGAGCTCCACATAGCTCATCTGCTCCTTCACACTAAGGGCAGCCCCTTTGCTCATCTTCCTCCGCTCACTCCTGAAGATCTCCTACCCTGCTACTGTATGAGATGTAGAATCCTGTGTGAGATTCCACCACACCTCAGCAATATTTCTCAGTCAGATGGGTGCCTCCATTTGCTCCTCTCTCTGCCCCAAGCTTTATCCACTTGTGCATGTTTCCATTGCAGAGCCTCAGCTGTGGCGCCGAGAACAGGTTGGTGATGGTGAAACTTGTTCTACAAAGGGCCCAGGACACAGCGTTTCTGGTGCCTGTACTTCAGAGCACGGGTATGCTGTCATATAGAGCAGGTGGCAACGTGATGGTGAGAGAGGGGTCCCACTAAGAGAGCAAAGCCTGCAGAGCCCAGGGCCAGGGGGGAAACAGAACTGGGTTGTCCAGCCCTGGAAGGAGAGGGTTTTGCTGCCTGAGCACCCTCTGCAGCACCTTGGCGCCTGGGACAGAGCTGAATTGATCTCCCTGAAGGACAACGCATCAGTGAATAAGGTCCTGGCTTGGACTGCCATCCAGTCACCCAGTGAACATCACTAACACTGCCCTTGCTCCTGTCATCCAATGGTGGAAAGAGGTCTCTGCTCTAGTAGCCTCACCCTTAAAATCTTGTAGCTCTCCCTCTCCGGAAACTCTTCACACCCTTACATGAGGGAAATGGGCTAACGATGACCTCCGTGTGGTAAATCACAGCCTGCCCAGGTCCAGGTACTTCTTCAGTGGCACCTTGTCCTTCCTGGAGTGGGGTTCACTTCTGTCACAGGCCCAAGTTGCCTTTAATTACCCCTAGGAGGCAAATCCCTCTCCTGTTTCTCCCTGGCCTTGGGTATTCCAGACTTTTCTCTCTTTGTGGGAACCTCCTTTCAGCATAACCCTGACAACTGCTCTCTACACGAGCATGTCCCCACTGTCAAGTGGGGCCATTGCACACACGGTGTCCTTGGCTCTTGGTAACAGGTTTCTCCATTGCAGATCTCTTCCTTGTGCCTCAGTTGAGGCTTTCCAACCCCTATATCACACACAAGTGCATGCAGCCTGGGGCACAGAGGAGGGCAGATGGAGAGGCACAAGCTGTCACTGCACGGAAACACGGTTGGAATAATGGAGATGCTTTGAGACCACTCACATGACTAGAGGGCTGTGATGGCAGAGGACAAGCTCCGCAGGAAGAAAGGTGTTGGGGTGGATGCCCTTGATGTGAAGGGACAACTCAGATGGAAGGAGCTCTTGAGTGGGATGGATCAAGGTCTGGGTGAGAGCTTGCATAGGCTCCCTCCGGGCGAGGGAATCCTGCAATCTGAAGGGTGGTGGAGCTTAGGAAAGCCAGCAGGTCTTTAAGGAGCACAGCCACCCAGCCCAAGGATGGTCCATTCTGATGCTCATTAAAACTAGAACACGCTTTGGGAGATCAGCTTGGCTACACAGGATAGTGTTGTCTACTTTCTAGGGATGGTGTTCCAATAAGGACCAAAACCAGGTCCTGCCCTTAGGACAGACCGACCCTTGCAGTGATATGGACTGGGGAATGTCTGGCTGGGCAGCAGGTCTTTGGAGAAGGACCTTTGTGGGCAGCAAGCTGCATGTGAGCCAGCAACATGCTCTGGAGGCCACAGTGTCCTGGACTGCATGAACACGAGTCCCCCTACTCTGTACTCATTAGAGTACCTCTAGATACTGCATCCGGTTGGGGCTTTCAGTAGAAGAACTCTGCTCATCACATGAAGTGAGTTCAATGTCAGGTCTCCAAAGTGGCTGGGGGCTGGAGTACCACTTACCCCCTTGTGGGGAGAAGGTTTGGGTTTGTTCAGTTCAGAGAAGTTAAGGCTTCTCCTGACCCTTTTTTTTTTTTTTTTTTTTTTTTTTTTGCCTCTGGGTCAATACCTGAACTGGCTGCCCCAGAGTCAGGCCCTTCTACTGGGGTGAGGTTGCTTTTTCAGGCCTGGTCAGCACATGAGCTGCATGGAGAAGCTGAGAACCATGACCTTCTTTAGCCTGCTGAAGTGCTACAGCTAATGGGAAGAGAGCAGGAGCCTGTGACTGCCTGCAGGGTGGTTTCAGAGATGCTGGAAGTTGTTCAGGTAGTGGGAAAGAAACAGAGAAGGAGAAAGAGTCACAAACTGAAGCTTGAGGTACAGACTTGACTTGAAGAAAAATGTCACTTAAGAGCAATGCTGTGGTGCAAGAGGTCACCTGGAGGGGACCTGAGATCAAGCCATGCCTTATTGTTTCAAAGAAGAGTTGCCAAGGACAGAGAGACATAGGAAAGGTTGGAGAGATGCTGGGGCGAGAACAAGGTGGGGAAGCAGCCTGGGTGTCTACAAGCTGCAGGGAAAAAGGCACAGGCATGGGAAAATGTGGGACAGCCCAAAGAGGAGACAGCCGAGGGCAGTGCCACAACCAAAAACCTCCTCAGGAACTAGGTCTGTGTTCTCTTGGCCATGGCTGGTGTGTCTGCCATTGAGACTTAGAAGAAGAAACTTCTTCCTTCTGGCAATAGGGCCTCCTTGCCTGCTTTCCCCCAGGCACACAAGGTGTCCTGGATCAGTGTCCTGCCCTAGGCCTTGAACACCCCCACTCACACACTGCTCCAACAAAAAGCCTTGGGCAAAGCATGATGGAAAGGATGTCCATACTCAGGGACTGGGCACCTCTATTTGGTCATTCTGCTTGTTAACACACATGAAGGGTTGACCTGGAATCAGAGGAACCTGCACGTTGCCTTTTCCTATCTGCAATCACGACTTCCAACTCTCTGCTCTAATCAGCCCCTGGAGAGGCTTTCCTTGGTAATGAACCACAGTGGGACCCATTAACCCTCCAAGAAACTTAAGGATGTGCTCTGACTTGATGTGTCTCAACACATCAAGAGGGATGTGCCTCTGACTTGAACTTCTTGAGAAGTTTCTTCAGTCTCCTCTCAGCATCAGAGGTTCATGGACTCAGCACCAACTACTCCCAAAGGGTCAGTCAAATGCAAAACCCCTCAGGAGCCATGATTCTTGCCATAATTTTCTGCAATTTTTAAATCTTCTCTAGCTAATTGGAAAGGAGTGTCTTAACATTAGACTGATTACAATGAGCACCTGGAAAAGAAAATTAGATATATTTTTTTGAGCTTTCTTTATTGTTCCATATTCTGAATCAGCCATACGCACTTTCTCCACTTCCTAGAGTGTCTCCCAGTGAAGTCTGGACATGTGTGAAAAGTAATGTTTTTGAGGGGAGACCTGTATGAAGAACCTTCTTGCTCAGCTCCCCAGCCCTGCCACTTCTCTCATCAGCCACTGGGTCCTTGGATCACTCTGGCTAAAATCAAACTGTTTTTCTCACTCCAGTAGCTGAATGTTACAGCTCATGTGCACCAATTCCCACCTGAACTAGCTGCAAACTTTTAAAATATTAAGTATGATAAAACAAAATAACCTGGATCCTATGTCAATAGGAAACAAAATCCAAACCTCAACTATAGGTTGAATCCTGAGTTGCCTCCAAGGAGCTTCACAGCCTACAAGGAATAACCTTCCTTGAACCTCTTTTCACAACCAGGTAGTAAAGGCTGGATAGACACACGGTGAAGGAGCTGGTTAAGAGACAACAAGAGTCTCCTGAAAGGCTCCCTGAAGCTCAAAGCAGCAAGGGAAGAGTTGAGAGGTGCCTAAATGATAAAGAGCAAGGGGAGGAGGAAGACTAGAACCATGGAAAGTGCAGATGTGCAGATCATCTGAATCAAAGCTGACTTTCAAAAAGTCCAAGCTAATCAGACATGTGGAGATATGTGAGGAATTGGTCAAAGTGTGTCTGTGAGCGGGCGGATTCCACCCCATGACAGACCCCCCATCCGTGCAGATGTCTCTGTCAAATGCAGTTGCCTGCATTTCCCTTTCTAGTCAATACAGGGAAAATAAGAGGTCTTAGCTTTTTTATTATTATTATTTCAGATATTTTTCCTAATGACAAGCTAAGGGCCTGCAGGAGACACCTCCAAAAATTTCAGCACCACAAGGGAACTAGCCCAGGGCATCTCCAGTAGCACCAGCCTCTCTATTTGATCAAATTGAATCCATCCCCTAAACCAGATTATAGTCATAAGTAGGAACATTCTGAAAGAATAACAAAGATGGCCTTTTCTAAAACTTCAGACAGTCTTCAACAATTTGAAATACATTTTCATTCTTCTAATTTGGCAGCACCATGTTCGTGCACTACTTTCACCATGGCCATGAAGTAAGGCAAGAAGCAGAGCCCTAGATAAAGTTCTCAGGGGGATCTGTGTTAAGGCCACCTCTGCTCTTTTCTGGACTATCACCTCTATCTTAAGTAGCACAGTGCATGAAACCCTGCTGAGGAAGTGAAGAACAGCGAGCCTGCTTTGGTGCCTCCAGGAGGAGGACTGTCTTCTGCCACAGACTGTCCTCCATCCCACTTCTACCCAAAGAGCAGCCCACAGCAGTTATCATGGAGCTGAGGCTCACCCTCATCTCAGCCTGTGCTCAGACTTCGTGCTCTTCCATCCCACAGGACATCCCACCAAACCCCCAAACCAAGCGCCAACCCCAGGCAACCCTATAGCTCTGCCCAGGGCACACACTTGCCAGGGCAATGACAGAGAATTGACCTCTTCAGTTGCCCCTTTTAGACATTTCTTGGGCTTCACCTTGTTGGTGAAGGTTGACTGAAGCCAAGCAGGGCTGCACTTGCTAGAATCCCAGTCCCATTCAGCCATGAGCCCACATTTTCCTGCTTTATTCTTTTCCTGTCACTGGAGCAGGAGCAGGGAGATTTGGCTTTTTCCAAACCGTCCTTAATTTACCGGACAATATTTCTGACTTCCTCCTTTGCAGCCTCTCCCTTCTTCCCCTTTACACATGCTGCCTTTCTGACTTGAAGGCCACATGCCAGTTCCCTCTTTAGGCTAGCTGAGCTCCAGAGATGTTTCCTAATTTTACCAACTGTTTGTATGGAGCATTCTTCTTCTTGACAGATGCTTAATTAATGGCTACCTTTCCTGAGGTCCTCCACCCTTCAGAGCTACTTGCTTTGGTCCATCTGATGGAAGAGCTCCATGTATCCAAGCTCTCCATTCTAGCATTTCCCCCTCCTCATCTTCCCTGGTGGTCTCTCCTCCAGAATTCCATGTTGCCATTGAAGGAATGTAACCATTCAAATGATCTCACTACATCTCCCTTATTCTAATTACAGGGCACACCTGTTGCATATCACTCTTTGAAAGTGATTTCATAGCTGTTTTAGGTAACAGCAGTGTTTTGGCTATCCTGTGTTTGAGAAGCATATTTCTACACAAATATCTAAATTAATCTCTCTCCTCAATAGGCACAAACCCATTTTGTCTAACCCAGTGCCCCTCTGTCAGTCTACCCCACACGGGGTCAGAACTGACCTCTCTAGTAGTAAAACAGGATTGTCTCATCTGTGCCTGATGATTGGGCTCTTCTTCCAAAGCTGGACATAAGAATGGGATTGGGGAATAGTCCTCAAAAATACCCTCTGGACATGTCTGGGTTTTGCATGGGCCAAAGGTCAACAGCTCCTGGAGTGATGTGTTGGGGAAAGAGGACTAGATTCAGGTGCCACTTGTTGGTGGCCAGGCCCCTGGAGAGGGTGAGTGCTCAGGAGGGATCTGCTGAGGACAGTCCCACTCATTACAGAGCTGGGACAGACGCCCATCCTCCTGGAAGGGGCTATGGAGCCACCATGGAGCACAGGAGACCTCCAGGGGCAGAACATGGCTGGAGTGGGGGTGAGTGCTGTGCTGGGAGAGGGGCTGCCCAGAGGGGCTGCAGGAATGATTAATGTATTCAAGACATAGAAAATATGGGGGTGATCACAGAGATTTCCTCTACAGTCAAATGGAGAGAGCAGTGAACACTAAAAGGCAAGGGCAGATAAATAGTTCTTCACAGCAGATTCAGCAAGTTCCTGAAGATTTCCATTCTTTCATCACTGGAAAACATTGAAAACAGTCCTTCATCTTTGCAGGGAGAGCTCAAGTGTCCGAGCACCAGCACCCAGTGGGACTTGGAGATGTCCCAGTGTCTCTGAGTGACCTGCGTGGGCCTGAGAGCTCTCGCAGGGACCTGCAGGAGAGCAGAGCCCCTCAGAGCTGCAGAGGGAGGCTGGGGACAGGGGACCACGGCACCTGGAATGGCACCAGCTGTGCAGGACTCTGGGACTGCAGCCCACCCACTTCTGAAAATCACTTCCCTTTTCAAGAAGAAATGATCATGCCAAAGTCTAGTGTACTAAAACACAACAATGAAAAAAGGTGGAAAGTATAACAAATGATTTTTTTTGCTTTAATTCTTTCCCTTAATTTCTTTCTAGATTTGTTTTTAAACAAATTTTCTAAACCTTTCTGTTACCATCAGGCCTATACCTGTAAGGTTTCCTTGCCCCACTCAGAGCCCAGCGCTCAGAAAAGCCCCCTGCCCACAGCTGTCCCTGCCACCCCTCACTCTCTGCACAGAGCACATCGCACTCGAAAGTGTCATCCTCTCTCGACTGGTGCAGGAAGTTGGGGACCAGCTTCAAGGGAATGCTCTGTTTTGGCAGGGCCAACTTTGCGCAAACTAAATCTACCCAGTTACATCAACGCCCAGGGCCAGGAATAAATGAACCTTCCCCAGAAGAGCTCTCAACTCTTCCCTCATCCCGGCTCCCCTTCCACACCATCCTTGTGCTCCTTGGTGTTGGTGCCATCCCCTCTGCCTGCCTCTCCCTTCAGCCCCACTGCTCACCTCGCTCCCGCTCTCCTGCAAGCCTGAGAGCCCGTCTGTGGGCTGGGAGCAGGCGTTCACCTGCCGCTCCTTGTCCATGTTCAGGATCCTCCTGTGGGGACCTGACACCGGCACCAAGGGGAGCTGCTCTCTCCTGATCGAGCTGCTCTTCTCAGAGTGGGGACCCTGGTGTCTTTTCCCTCAATAAAGGCATGGTCACCATGGAGACCGCTCCCTCACAATGGCCTTGTGAGCATGATGCCACTGCCATCACAAAGCCCTGCTGAGTGCCATGAGGACCTCGTCACGATGTCCTGGTGGAGACCACGGGGACACCATCACGATGTCTTGGTGGAGACCATGGGGATTCATCCCATCATGATGCCTTGGTGGAGACCATAGGGACTCCACCATGATGTCCTGACCATCTCCATGTGGATGCCCATCACCATGTTGCTACCTCCAAGTCCTGATCCCAGCTTCTGAGCCTGCCTGGGAACTGCTATGAGGGGAGCAGGATGAATGTTCCTCCCTCCAGCTCTGCACTCCCCAGGCCTTGCAGAGCCTGCACTTCTTCAGGTGCTCCGTAGCAGAGATCCACACAAGGCCATCACTGTTGGTCTGCCCATTAATCCCCACCCCTACAATCCTGACTGACTCTCTGTCTGTCCCTGAGCAGAGCTCCCTGCATCCTGCTGCGCTCTCCGGGGTTTCCTTTGTCCACCTCACCTGCACCTTTCCCTGCCATCCCAGCCCATCAGTTCCTCACTCTTGCTGTAGTCTTCTTCTTCTTCTCTGAGTCATTCTCAATTTAAGGCTCTCCTCACCAGCTTGGCCAACTGGTTGGTCACCATCAGGTGGGCAGATGGGAACAGTCTCCTTCTAAATGAAATGTGACATCATGCAGTGTTGGTGTGGGCCCAGCTCAAGGTCCTCCTCCAGCTCTTCCTAAAAATAACAAAAAGAAAAGGAAAAAAAAAAAAAGGAAAAAAAAAAGACCCTTTGCTCTTCGTCCTCTCCAGTTCTTGCTTGTCTTAAGCTGGTATGAGGGTACATGAAAGCAATATGAATTAGGGTACCTGAAATGCAAAATTAAAACCTGAATCCTTCGGACATGTTTCTCCTTCTTGTATCAGTGCATGCCCAGATGTGCAGAGCTGCTGCTGCTGGAGGCCAGTTCTGTGCATTTCTGTGCCAGAGCAAAGGCCACTCCAGGGGCATTCACTGAAGACTCCAAGGCCAACAGGGAAATGAGCAGGTTGTGAGGAAGCCCCAAAAGTGCCTTCGCCCACTCTGCCCATTGACAGCACCAGCAACACCTTTGCTGGCCCCAGTAGACCACCAAGCATGGGAAAGGGGATAACCAAGGGGTGCCAGGCACCCAAAGGCCATGCAAATGCCGTAGGGACCATGGGTGTGTAGGTGCTCTAGGTGAGCACACTTGTGTCTGTCACACTGGACTAGCCTGAGGGACAGGGCAGGATGGCTCCCAGACGCACACTGCTGTGTTCCCCTGTGCTTCCCTGGCACAGTTAACCGTGGTGACATTCCTCCTCTCCTGGGAATGTTCTAGGCCAACCCAGCTGGGTCAGGCAGCCCCAACAGGAGATGGGGTTGCTGCCCCAGGGGACTCTAAAGTACCTGGGAGCATGTGACAGAGGTAAAGAGGATGTCCAGGAAGGGCAAGTTGCTGCTGAGGAAATTCCTGTTCCTTCTGGATGAGGACAGCCTTTCATGTGGCCACATTGAGGACATCAGTAGCATGCTCACTGTCAGGATCACCATGAGTAGGAAGGTTCAGGAAGAGGAGACCCACCAGACTTTAAGGGTGTATGTTCGTGAATAGAGACCCCAGTGTCATGTGTCTCCAGTTACTGATTCTTCCTTTCATGTGTTGGTGCTCAGTTGCTGGTCCATAGGCCCTGGACCAACTTGAGAGGCCTCAGAGTTCCTGCCCTCTGCACCCATTCCAGGAGGTTGTGTCTTTCCTGGAGGTGCTGTGCTGTATTTGCCAGCCATGGCTGACTGTAATGGGCACACCAGACACCTGGCCCAGCTCTAGAGACCTTGGACTGAACTTAGGTGCCTGCCGTGCAGGGATGTGCGTGTGTCACTTTGCTTTGCTCTGATTTGAGCTCACATGCCCTAAATGCACATGTCTGGTTCCATTTCAGGTGGCCAAGGGTACCCTCCTTGCCCCTATGTCCATCAGCTGGTGCTTGGGAAGGATGTCCATCTCTCAGGATGGTTCCAAGAGAACTTGAAGACCCTTGCATTTGCCTTGGACCACCCCAGCCCCTCAGGCATTACAAGGTGCTATTACTGACTCCTACCATCTCTCTCTAGCGATTAGAGATGCCAGGGCCATTTCCTACCTGGGATGTGCTGCACAGGTCTCTGTCTTCTTGAGTTCAAGAGAATGTTTTTTTCACATAGTTATGGCTTATGACCACTTCAAGGCCATCTGCAGACCCTTGTACTACGGGATCCTCCTGAGCAGCAGAACTTGTGTTGAAATGGCAGCAGCTGCCTGGGCCTGTGGGTTTCTCAATGCCCTGGTCCATACTGCTAACACTTTCATGCTTTCTTTCTGTAGAGACAGCTCTACGGACAGTAGTTTTGTGAAATCCCCCAAATCCTCAAGCTCTCCTGCCAGGCTACAGGCATTTCCATATATCTGGAATGCAAAAGGTCAGGATGTGGCACAGAAGACAGATTGGTCATGGTAGACCCTATTACCAAGAGCCAAGGACATTGTGTGTGCAATGGCCCAACTTGAGAGCAGAGAAATGCTGGCATGGAGAGAAGATGTCAATGCAATGGTGAGAGGAGGTTCCCACTAGGGGAGTAAAGCCTGCAGCGCCCAAGGCCAGGGAGAAACACAGTGTGACTGTGAGGAAATGGCAGGAGAGGGCTTTGTTGCCTGAGCTGATTTGTAGCACCTTGGGGCCTGTGACAGAGTTGGGCCAATCTCCAGGCAGGAGAAGGCATCATTGAAGGTGTTCTTGGGCTGCAGCCGTCTAAGATCCAGCCATCCGGAGGCTATCATTAGCCCAGTCATATCATCCAGGGTGAAAGGAGGTTCTGTTTGATAAAAGCGAGAAGCTGTTAAGAGAGCAGAGACCAGAGCAGACACCTTGGTGTGATGTGCCTCTCCCATTTAGGGAGCACGCTTGGCTGTAGGAGGGATGGATTGGCCTAAAGGCAGTGGTGGGATCCAGTTGTTTTGGCACTGGTAGCGAACCCGAGAGGTCCTGGGGCGCTTGCCCAGCTCCAACTCCAAAGGGACATGGCTTCTCATAGATCCCATGCTAGAGGAGGCATTTGGTTATGCTGGACAACGCAGGCATCTGTCTCGGCCCAGCCAGCCTGTTCCGATGTCACTGAATGATATGCCTGCCCTGAATTATATTAACTTTTTGCACTGTGATGATCTGCCTGGGTCTCTGCTTTATACTGCATGGTGCTCACATAGTAGTGGAAGGCATCTGGGGTCATTTGAGATGGCCAAGGACATTCCCCACCTGGTCTTGTCCTGGAGCTGCATGAGAATGTGGGTCTGAGATTTGCTTCTTAAGAGCAAACAGACATGGGCAGGTTTTTGGTACCTCCACTGTCTCTTCAACTGTCCCCAGGTGTTTGTGTGTTGCCAGCTGACTCCCACCCTCCATCAGCAGTGATTACAAAGGGAGCTTAGAGAAGGATCTCCCATGGAGATGTCAGTGCTGTGCACACTTCAGCATGGGGAAGCAGAATCCCACCTTGTGTGTGTTTGTGGAGTTCAGGGGAGGAATCTGAATCCCATCCCAGACCAAGGGCTTCAGAACCAGCATGGGATGCCCAGATTGACTCATCTGAATCCATGAGCCCCCTTCTTGCCCCTGTCTCAGTGTCCTGCTTACGGAGTCTTCCTAACTAGGTACTTCCAGAGTGGGACCTTTCTAACTTGCACAGATAGTCATTCTCTTGATGAAATAGACGGCAAGTTGGGAATCCTTTCTCTACTCATTAGGAAAAGACAACAAGTGATTATTTTAGTTTACTTAACAAACATTTCCCAGGAGGAGGGAGCACAAGGGACAGAGAAATTGGTGAGTTCAGCTGGGCCTCTGCTCCTGAGCAGGGCCAGGCTCCTGGGACGGAGGCAGCTCATGGCAGCCTGGCAGCACTGCCCAGAGACAGCCGAGTGCAGGAGCAGCTCCTGTGCCAAGAGCAGCAGGGCTGCGGGCACTGCCTGCTGCTGCGGACAGCAGAGGAGAGAAGGCAGCGAGAGGGGAACAGCAGTGTGAGGGAGAGAGGAGAGCTTGTTGTGGGAGAAACCTTTCCAGCCCTTGACACGGTGAGCGAGGCAAATCTGCTGATGTTCCTGGAGGTCTCTTCTGAACTCAATGCATGTAATTATGGATTGAGATTTTAAAGGTCTCTCTCCTGGAGTATCCAGGACATGGCAGGAGGAGGAGATGCTTCAGAGCAGGGATTCCCTGCCACACACTCACAGGGACAGGGCATCCTGCTCCCTTCTCCCAGGGAAGACGCAGGGGTATGAAGCCATGGTCTGCATCCAGCTCTGCATGGGCTGTGATTGAGAGCAGCATCCCCCAGGCCCAGGGTGCTGTGTGCCCGGGACAGTGACTCTGCAGCCTGCGAGGGGCAGCACTGCCCAGGGTGCTCCCCACAGCGCTGCGGGGAAGCGCTGCGTGGGGAGACAGACACCCGTGAGGGCAGGTTCATTCTGCTGCTAAGAGGCTGCTGCAGGGTGAAGTCTGCTCACAGCTCCAGCTCATACACAGGGCATGTGCGAGGGGTCCTTTACAGGAGCAAGATCAGAAGGGCCACTTGAAAGGGAAGGAGCTTTCCTTCCTCTCTCTGCTCTTTCAGCATCCTGAATATTGCAGGGGGAATGAAGGAACAAGTTTTCTGTTTTGGCAGGGAACTGGGAGTCCTAGATCTTCATGCCTAGAGATCAATAGGTCTGTGAGAAGCCTCAGCAAGGTGCTTCATGCCCACCTTAGCCTACAGGTAGCATCCATATCATCTTTGTGGATTCCTAGGACCTCATGTGACCAACTCCTTAGGATCTGCAACTGCAGAGCTGCCCCTGGACATGGCCCACGGGGTTCTGTAGGGCAGAACTGAGCACACAGAGGGTGATATGATATGGGATCTGTGAGCAATGGCAAGGACAGGACACTGGGATAGAGGAAGAGCTGGTGGCAGGGACAGCTGCAGGCAGCAGAGATGGGCAGGGAAGGCGCAGGGGGTGCAGGGCAGGAGCTGCCTCCTCTGCAGCCAGACCTGCAGCAGAGGAGAGGGGCAGCTCTCCTGCCACAGGTCATTGCCTCCCACCCCACCAAAGGGCTAAGAGGGACTGCCCTGCGACGTCCCCCTCGGAGAGGTGACATACCCAGCCGGTAAAGTGAAAGGTTTCCAGAAGGCCTCTCTGTCCCTCTCCTTGCCCCCCCTGGCAGCACATTGATGGTGTTGCTCCTTGTTTCCCCTATCGTCCATGCTTTTCCTGTTCTTGCCCTCAGCCTTCTGCAGCTGGATGTTTTCAGCTGCAGTTCAGACACTGATGCTACAAGTTGTGTGACAGAGGGGTCTGCACGGGAGTGAGATTTCCCAAGCCCCCTTTTGTCCTGTGGAGCTCCTGGAAATGCAGCCTGTGAGCCTAGGAATTGCACTGACTCTCCCTTAAGGAGAGCCTGTCTTCAGTGCTAACGCTCCTTTTGCTGTTTCCCTGTGGTGTCCCGCCAGGCTGCCACCTGCCCTCCAGAAAGGCTCTGCTGTCTCATGGCCTATCTGTGATACCTGAGCGATGTGTGAGGAAGCTGCCGAGATGCTGAGGGTATGGAGGTGGTGGTGGGAGGCTGTCCGTGAGCAGCTGAAATGAGCCCTGTGTGTCTCTGGCCAGGAGTGTGGAGACCTCCCTTAGGTGTGTGGAGAAAGGAAGAGAAATTTGGAGATGGGCACTTTGAAACTGCACAGTTCTGCTCTCAGCAGAGCCTGGTCTCCTTTGAGGGCAGCATAATGAACACGATGATCCTCTAGCTCAAGGAGACATGAGTACAGGACAGATGAGAACAAGACTAATAGCTAAACAAGATAAACTGCACTAAGATACTCTTACTAAAGAGAGGTAATGGAGGACGGTGTCAGAAAACTGAATGACTTCAGGGTTTTTATGTTCAAAACATTGTCTTAACTTCTCCATATCTTCTATTCTTTAGAGATTCCCACATGACTGGAGGGAGCTAATGTCCAACAGCAGCTCCCTCAACGAGTTCCTCCTTCTGCCATTCTCAGACACGCGGGAGCTGCAGCTCTTGCACTTCTCGCTCTTCCTGGCCATCTACCTGGCTGCCCTCCTGGCCAACGGCCTCATCATCACAGCCGTAGCCTGCGACCACCACCTCCACACCCCCATGTACTTCTTCCTCCTCAACCTCTCCCTCCTCGACCTGGGCTCCATCTCCACGAATGTTCCCAAAGCCATGGCCAATTCCCTGTGGAACACCAGGGCCATTTCCTATTCGGGATGCGCTGCCCAGGTATTTTTCTTCCTCTTCTTGTTTGCAGGAGAGTTTTATCTCCTCACAATCATGGCCTATGACCGCTATGTTGCCATCTGCAGACCCCTGCACTATGGGACCCTCATAGACAGCAGAGCTTGTGTCAGAATGGCAGCAGCTGCCTGGGCCAGTGGCTTTATCTATGCTTTCTTGCACACCGGGAACACATTTTCCCTACCCCTCTGCCAAGGCAATGTGGTGGAGCAGTTCTTCTGTGAGATCCCCCAGATCCTCAAGCTCTCCTGCTCAGATTCCTACCTCAGGGAAGCTGGGATTATTGGGGTTAGTGCCTGTTTAGGCTTTGGGTGTTTCGTTTTCATTGTGGTGTCCTACGTGCAGATCTTCAGAGCTGTGCTGAGGATCCCCTCCGAGCAGGGCCGGCACAAAGCCTTTTCCATGTGTCTCCCTCACCTGGCTGTGGTCTCCTTGTTTGTCATTACATTAATGTTTGCCTACCTGAAGCCCCCCTCTATCTCCTCCCCACTTCTAGATGTGGTTGTGTCCATTCTGTACTCGGTGGTGCCTCCAGCCCTGAATCCCCTCATCTACAGCATGAGGAACAAGGAGCTCAAGGAGGCACTGAGGAAACTCATCCAGTGGGTACAAGGTCAATGATAACAACTGTTTCATTCACTCACCAGGATATCAAGCACCGAGGCTGTATTTTATCAATTTCTTTCTTTTTTACTTCTCTTTTACATCCATCTTAATAATAAATAATAAAATAAAGATACCTAGTTTTTGTCACATCTGCACAGGAATCTCTCATTTAGCCCTTAAACATAGACCATGACAAAGCAGGAAGCCAGGCTGCCCCCTTCACTAGCAGAGAGGGGGGATTCTCTGAGCCTCTTCTTTGAGCTCCCTTGGATGTGCCCAGTGCAGGAGCAGAGTTTCCCTCTGCAGCGTCTTTTCCAGCACTGACACCAAGGGACCTCTGGGGTACAGAGTCACAGCTGGACAAGGGCAGGTGGGCTGAGACCAGGGGTCCACTGTTGTTTAGGAGATCTCAGCTCTCGTGCCTATGGTTAGAGTGGGATTTCAAATCTCTCTCATATGACAGAAATGGCAACCAAGTGTCATCACAGGTTTCCATGGCTCCATGCAAAGCTCCAACACACAAACCTAAACATGACTGAATTGAAAGAAAGTCTAGAGGCAGCCTTCCTGTGGCAGTTCATCTTTCCTGAAGACACATTCCAGGAGGGCAGCAGGACTTTCTCTATTTAGAGTTGTCCTCCCCATTTCCGTGCTGTCCTTCCACGCTTTATTCTGCAGATATGGCCCAGGAAATCTCATAACCTGGTAGAGATAGACTTGTTTTTCCTCGTACCCTGGAAGAACAGTCAGGACCAGTCCTTGGGCTCCCTTAAGCCACAGCTGGATTCCAGAATAACATTTCCATAATAAAAGGGGATTTGCCCTATGATGGCGGTGAATCTGGCCTCTCTTTAGAAACTAAAGTCAAAAAATATGCTCAAGGGTGTGTAATCACAAATGGGCCTGCTCTTCTGCTTGAGAACTCTATGAGATCCAGGGGATGACCTCAGCATTCCTGGGTGATCTGTTAGCCTCAATTTAGGGTTCATCTCTCAGTGACCACTGCAGATAGGCAATGGTCTCTGCATTGCCTGTGCCAGGCTGCCCCACACGTGATTGTGCTGATGAGAGAACCCCCAGGGGATCTCCAGGCACAGGGTTTGCCTGGGAGTGGGCACTGAGTGCAGCTTTAATGAAACAGGGATGACTCACAGTGCAGGGACCAGAAGGTAGAGCACTAAACCCAGGTGCACATGGGGAAAGGAGGGCTCTGCAATCCCCAGAGAGGCAGTGGGGACCCAAGAGGCCCAGGGAAGGGGCAGTGGAGGGCGATTCCTGCACCCGCAGTGAAACACCACAACCTGGAGCTAGTGGCCACCCAAAGACATCTCCTGCCATTGCAATATTGTGGGGGCACTGTGAGTACCGTCAGAACTCAGCCACCAGTATCAGTGGCCACAAGGGCACACTGATGGCTCATGCTCAATTTGTTGCCAACCACGATTCCCAGGTCACTTTTTGTGGAGCTGCTCTCCAACAGGTCAACCCCCGTCCTGTCCTGGTGCATGGGGTTACTCCTCCCTAGCTGCAAGACCCATGTTGAACTTCATGATGTTCCTCTACCCTCAACTCTCCAGGCTGTCCAGGTCCCTCTTAAAGCCTGCACAGACCTCTGGGCTATCAGCCATTCCTCCCACTTTTCTATTCTCAGCAAACTTGCTGAGGGTGCACTCTGTCCCTTCAGGTCACTGATTAATAAACTGAACAGGCTTTGACTGACTCCCGATACCAATAGTTGCAGGTCTCCAACTAGGCTCTGCACCACTGATCACAACCCTAAAGCCTAAACCCCAAACCCAGCTGCTCACATGGAGGTGACCTCACAGGTGCAACCCCACCACATCCCTGCTGCTGCCTGTGGCCTTCAGAGACAGCAGCTTCCTCAAACCCCTTCCCCACACAGGAACCACTGCTGCCCTCTCAGCTCCTCTCACCACAGAGACCCCCACCCACCGCCCACGCCTGCCTGCCTGCTGCCGGCCAATCAGGCACTCACAAAGACATGACGTCACAGCGCCGTCCCGCCCAGCTCTCTGGCCCTGCCCTCCAGGGCAGCAATGGCCTCCCCAGCCCTTCCCCGCCAGGAGCCCAGCCCGGGCTCAGCAGCTGCTCCGCGGAGATGATCTCAGCAGCGCAGAGCCCCGCAGGGCCCGGCTGCTGCCCAAGGAGGCGCTGCGGGAGCGGTGACCTCACAGTCACCAGGCAGAGCCAGCCCTGCTGCTGCCCAATCAGCTCTGCCCGCAGCGGGGACCTCCCAAGCAGCGGCCACGCCCTCTCCCTGCAGCTGGCCTATCAGGGGCTGCGGCAGCAGTGACCTCATCATGCCCAGTGCAGCCATTGGCTGTCAGCTGCCATGGCAACGCTGCGGCCTCCTGCCCAGCCAGCAGCTCCGCCCTCCCCTGCCGCAGGTGGAGCCATCTTGCGGGGTTGGGGGCAGCGGGGCCCCGTGAGTGGGGCAGGTTGGGGCCCTGGGGTGCGTTGGCTGCCCCGGTGGGGCTGGGCTCTGCCGCAGGGGCCCTGCGGAACAATTACTTTTACAATTACTTTTACAATTCCTTTTGCATTTTTACAATTACAATTACTTTGTTTGGCGATTTTAGATTCTACCCCATCACATCTGGTGAGGATTCTTCATGGGGACAGATGTTTTTAGCTCTGCAAGCATAAACATTAAAGAGACCAGACACAGAGATGGGTTCTGTGCTGCTCAGTGCACAGTGCAACACATGCACAACACCTGAAGAATGGTGGGTAATGCGCGGGCAACACACACAGAACACAAGGAAAACGCACGTGTGGTGTGTGCAGAACCCTTGGGCAGCATGCGTGCAACATGTGTGCAACCCATGCAGAGCGTGTATGTAAGACACCTGCAGTGGATGCATGGTGCACGCGGAACACCTGCAAGATGCGCACATGGTGAGCACGCAACACGCGCGCCTCATGCTGGGTGCGTGTGCGCTGCACACGCAGCCCCACTGCAAGGAATAACCCCAGACACCAGTACAGGCTGGGGACCGACCTTCTGGAGAGCAGCTCTGCAGAGAATAACTTGGGCATCATGGTGGACGACAAGTTGACCATGAGGCAGCGGTGTGCCCTCGTGGCCAAGAAGGCCAATGGGATCCTGCGGTGCATTGAGAAGAGCGTCTCCAGCAGGTCGAGGGAGGGGATCCTGCCCCTCTACTCAGCCCTGGTGAGGCCACATCTGGAGTATTGTGTCCAGTTCTGGGCCCCACAGTACAAGAGGGATGTGGATCTGCTGGAGAGAGTCCAGCACAGGGCTACGAGGATGATCAGGGGCCTGGAACATCTGCCCTATGAGGAGAGGCTGAGGGAGCTGGGCCTGTTCAGCCTGGAGAAGAGAAGGCTGAGAGGGGATCTGAGCAGTGTCTAGAAGTACCTCAAGGGAGGCAGTGAGGAGGATGGTGCTGGCCTCTTTTCACTGGTGGCCACTGACAGAACTAGAGGGAGCGACCGGAAACTCAAGCACCAAAAGTTCTACAGGAACTTAAGGAACAATTTTCTTAACAGTGAGGGTGCCATAGCCCTGGAACCGGTTGCCCAGAGAGGTTGTGGAGTCTCCTTCTCTGGAGATCTTCAAACCCGCTTGGACACAGTCCTGTGCCACGTGCTCTAGGTAACCCTGTGTGTGCAGAGGGGTTGGATTAGATGATCTTTAGAGGTCCTTTGCAACCTTAAGCATTCTATGAAATGGCATTGTATGAAATGGATCCTGGCAACAGGGCCCTGCGGCTGCTGTGGGGAGGATCACACTGGGGAAAGGGAACCCAAGGGTCAACGGTCCTGAGAGTGGGGGCACAAGTGGGATGGTTCATAGGGCCTATGGATGAACTGTGCTAGCGGGGGGATGGGCACTGAGGACAAGGACCCCCAGGTGAACTGTTCTGCAAGTGGGAGCCTGTGGGTGGTGGCTCCTGGAGGGGGTGGACCCGAGCAGATGGGGACCCCCTGGCTGAAGTGTTCAGGGACTTGGGCCCCTACGGAAGAAGGGTCTGGGGAGCTGGGACCCACGGGGAAAGTGCTTAGGAGATGGGGGCCCATGGGAGAAGGGGCCGGGAGGTGGGGGCCCACAAATAAAGGGTCCAGGGAAGCAGGGTCCATGGATAAGGCTCTAGGGAAGCGGGGCCCATGGGTAAAGGGTCTAGGTAAGCGGGGCCCACGCATAAAGAGTTCAGGGAAGTGGGGCCCATGGGCAAAGTGTTCAGGATGTGGAGGTCTGTGGGTAAAGGACCCAGGGTAGGGGGACCTACTGATGAAGGGTCCAGGGCTACTGATGAAGGTAGGGCTGCTGATGGGGACCCTTGGTGATGGGTGCTGCCGTTTTGCGCCCACAGGAGACGGGTCCTGCAGATTGGGGGACACCAGTTGTGAGGCCTTGGGTCTGAGGTCCATGGGGGATGGTTGCTGGCAGTGGGGGCCCATGGGTGAAGGGTCCAGGGCAGGGGGCACTATGGAAGAATGGTGCAGGGAAGCAAGACCTACAGGTGACAGGTCTGAGAGTTGGGGATTCATGGGGGAAGGAGCTGGGGGGGGGCGGGTCTGGAAATAAGGGTCCAGTATACGAGGCCTCATGGGTGATGGGTTCCATAGGTGGGGGTCAATGGGGTCCTGGGAATGGGGGTCCATGGCTGAAGTGGTCCTGGGGGAGCCGGGCCCATGGATGAAGGGTCCTCTGGGCCTAGCCCTGGGACTGAAGCAGCCTGATGGTCAGAGCAGGTGGGTGAGGGATCCTGCAGACTTCTTCCCATGGGTGAACTGTTCCTCGGCCATTGGCCTTGGGTGGGGGGTCTTGTGGGTGGGGGTCCTATAACAATGGAAACATGGGCTGAAGTTTTAGGGATGAAGGAGTCTGGGGTCAGGAGCCCAGGGTTGAGGTGCCCAGGTGGGACGTGTCCCTGAGTGGGGGGCCCTGGTGTTGAGGGCCCAAAGGTGACGGGTCCAGCTGGTTGGGACCCAGCAGGGAGGGCTCCTGGTACAGGTGGCCCCACAGCGAGGGCTCCTCGTGCTGGGACCCCCAGGGTGGCAGGTCCCGGTGGCAGCGCCCCAGGGGCACTGGGTGCCGGGGGCCGCAGGGCGAGGGGCGCCGCGCGCGGGGGCACCTGTGCGGGGGCTCGCGGGGCCGCGGGCCCCGTCTGCAGCTGCAGCTCCGGCACGGGGGGGGCGCTGGGCCCCACGGCCCCCTCCAGCTCCTTGGAGCGCAGCATCCGCGGGGAGCCCTGTGCCGGGCTCGGTGTCACCAGGAGGCACCCAGCAGTGCAGGGGGGCAGGGCCCCCTTCCCCCTGGAGCCCCAGCCACTCCATGGAGTTTCCCTCCTGCCCCAGGAGCCCCTGGCAGCTCTCCAGACCCACTGGAACCCCCACCTGCACCACAGGGCACTTATGGGATCCCCTCCATACCCATTGGGATTCCTTTGCCTGCACCCCAGGGCAACCACTGGAGCCCCAGACGCCTTGGAACCACCCTGCCTGCACCCTGGAGCAGCCTGGGAACCCCACAGACCCACTGGGATCCCCCCGTTGCACCTTAGGGAACCCTTGGTCTTCCCCAGACTTCTTGACACCCCCACCTGCACCCTGGAGCACCCATTGGACCCCCAGATCCCTCAAGACCCCCTGTGGCACCACAGGACACTCTGGGGATCCCTGGTCCCTTGCAACCCGCTGCCGGCACCCTGAGTCACCCAGGGGACTCCACCAGATCCTTTGGGACCCCCTGTTGCAGGAGAGGGCACCTTTGCCCCCCTCGCCCCCGTGCAGACCCCTTGTGACCCCCAGGGCTGCACCCTGAGACACCCTTGTTGCCCTCCAGACCCACTGGGACCCCCCACCAGGTACCCTGGGACTCCCTTGCTCACCCAGACCCTTTGGGACTCCCCTGCTGCACCCCGGGGCACCCATGGAACCCCCAGAGAGCCATCAGAACTCCCTGCCCGCACCCTGGGGCACCCATGGGACCCCACCAAACCCCTTGGGATTCCCCTCTTGCACCACAGGGCACCTTTGGAACCCTCCCCCACTACAGATGCCTCGTAACCCCCTGCCTACACCCTGGGCATCCTTGACCTGCCCCCCCTGCCCCACACACACCCATTGGGACCCACTCTTGCACCCTGGGATCCCTTGGAACCTCCCAGACACACTGAGATCCCCCCACCTGCACCCTGGGCATCATTCCCCACCCCCAATCCATTGGGACAGCCTCTGTTGCACCCTGGGGCACCTATGGGACCCTCCAACCCCTTGGGACCCCCCTGCCTGCGTCCTAGGCCACCATTACACATTGGGATCCCCATGTTGCACCATGGAT
Organism: Tinamus guttatus; assembly: GCF_059628265.1. Classification (NCBI taxonomy): domain Eukaryota; kingdom Metazoa; phylum Chordata; class Aves; order Tinamiformes; family Tinamidae; genus Tinamus; species Tinamus guttatus. The sequence goes on along the minus strand of NW_028289008.1, from coordinate 1,074,577 downwards.
ACTCCAGACCCCTTGGAACCCCCATGTTGGACCCTGGGACACTCATGGGATCCCCAGATCCCTTGGAATCCCTCTGTTGTAAACTGGGGTACAAATGGGACACTGCTGACCCCTTGGGACCCCCCAGCCTCCACTCTGAGGCACCCATGGGCCCCACCAGACCCTTTGGGGCTCCCCTGTTGCACCCTGGGGCATCCTTGGGACTCCCAGACCCATTGGGTCCATCCTGCCCATGTTCTATGGTACCACTGTGCCCCTCAAGACCCGCTGGGAACCCCTGGGAGCACCCTGGAGCACCCATGGTCCCTTCAGACCGTTTGGGACTCCCCCTGTTGCACCACAGGGCACCACTGAACCCTCCTGTCCCACCCCAGATCCCTTGGGACACTCCTGTTGCACCCTGGGATCCCCCCCAGACCCATTTAAATGCCCATGTGGGACCCTGGGGCACCCACGGGACACCCCTCCAATCTTTCTTGCCCCCATGTTGCTCCCTTGGAATACACTTGGGACCCCCCTACCTGCAGCCTGGGGCTCCCCTGGGCCCCTGCAGACCCCTCAGAACCCCCCTCTTGCAGCATAGGGCATCTTGGGAAGCCCCTGGAAACATTTTCCAACCCCTGCCTGCACCACAGGACAGGATCCTTGTGCTCTTTGGACCCCCCAGTGCTCTGAGACTCTCGTTAAAAGCCCCGATGATCCACCCCATTGGTACCCGCTCCCACCAGCTCTGCCCTGTGACAGCCATGGGACCCCCTGGACCTTAAGTGCCAGGGGCCCCTTTGGCACACTCCACACAGACCTCTTTAGACCCCGCAGATCCCCTGGTGTCCCCCTCAGGGGAAGGAACCTTTCGGTCCCGGCTCGCCCACCCATGGGACCTTGTTGCATCTCACTTGGGATTTGGCAGTGGTGGCATCAGGGTCCTTGGCCACCTTGCGCACCATCAGCAGCTTCTGCAGGGAGGCTCTGAAGAGCCTGGGGAGGATGGGGGTGTCGACGGACGGAGCGGGGACCTGCAAGCCTGTGCCCATTCCCATAATCTCAGAAGAAGAGATGGAGACCCCGGGCAGGGTGCACACGAGCACATGTGTGTGCTGCAAGCGGGAGTCATGGACATGTGCATGAGCACCAGCGTCTCACACACGGGTGACATGAGGTTGACCACAGGCACCCATGTGTCGTGACCATATGCATGAGAACACGCGTCCTGCCCATGCAGGACGCCAGTGTGCTGAAGAGCACACACGTGTCACAGGAGGCACAGGTGGCCGTGAAGACTCGGACACCTGCCGTGCGTCTCCCGTGTGCAGCGCACACACTCACCAGCTTGCACGCACCGCGCACATGGGTGGCCAGGCTCACGCACAGCCCGTGTGCCATGCAGGCCCCTGCCACGAGGAGACAGGAGCAGGCGCAGCGCACACACGGGCGCACGCGCACACAGGCGTACGCACACACACATCCGAGCACACATGCACATCCAGCCACACGCACATACAGGCACATGCCACTGGGAGACAGGAGTGGGCGCAGAGCACGCGCGCACATGGGCGCACACACACACAGATGCACGCACACACGGGTATACACACATGTCAGAGCACACGCACACCCAAGCACACGCATGTCTAAGCACATGCATGTACATGCACGTGCATGTCTGAGCACACGGAGAAGCTCCTGGGATGGAGCGGGATTACGAGACCATGTCTGTAAACCAGATCCCATTCGGTCTCTCCAGTTCTGAACAGGCACTAAGAAGTGAGAGGGAGTCCAGCACAGGGACAAGAAGATGGTCAGGGGCTGGAGTGTGGGGCAGAAAAGGAGGTGCTGGGAGAGTGAGGTTTGTTCAGAGTAGACCAGAGAAGTCCAAGGGGGATCTTCATGCTGTGCACAGTTCCCTTGTGGAGGGCTCAGAGCAGCTGGATATTCTTGGAGGGTCACACTAATGGCAGGTGAGGCAACAGTGAGTGAAAAAAAAGGACAATGGGAAATTCTTCTTAGATGTTAAGAACCAAAGTTTTGTCTATGAGCATGACCAAACTCTGGCACAGGTTCCAGAGAGATTCTCAGATCTCCATCCTCGGAGATAACCCAAAGTTCAATGGAAAAAGCCCCAAGGACCTGCCTACTGTGACCTGCCTTCAGCAGGGCACTGGATCCCCTGCTGCAACCTCAAGGAATCTACTCTTCTGAGAAAGGGTCTACAGGCTCTTTGCTTTTAAAAGCCCTCAGCAAGGTTTCTTGGTCTGTGGTGAGATAGAGATGATATGTCAGAAAAGAGCAAACATATCCTTAACACGTGTCTTCCCTCCAGAGGACTTGAGATGGGACATTGGTTCCTACTAGGCTCCAAAACCATGGGTCAGGCCAGGTAGAAAATCTGAGGAAGTTTCTTCAAATCCTATGAATTATGTCTAGCTTTCTTTCATCTGACCCCGAGGAAAGCCATTTCTCTTTTGCACCTTACTTATGCTTTGGGGATTGCCATTACACCTCCAAGTAGTGTTTCTCCCCTGGGTATAGTTCCTGGCACCTGCCTGTCTTTGGGATCTATAGAGCCCTGGCACCCTGCATCTCCCACACTTTTGACCCCACCTGCTTCTCTTTGGGATCTGTAGAGCCCTGGCACCCTGCATCTGCCACACTTTTGACCCTGGACCCTGTCTCAGGACAGGCCCACACACTGCAGCACTGCTGTCCAGGTTCCTGTATGGAGCCTGTAAGGCACTGCTGTGCCTCAGAAGCTGCATTTTGACTGTTCACAAGTGGGTGAGATGACCATGTCCTGGGTCCTCTACTGCTGAGGCTTCCAACAACCAACATTCCTCTTCCTGTAGCGTTTGCACGGTGCTGGAGCAAATCTTGAAGAAGGGAGACTGCATCCCTCTTGAAGCTTTCAGATATGTGGCATTCCAGACACTGAAAAGCAAAGCACGCCTTTCCTCCTTTCTTTCAGTTGCCTGTTCAGCATCTAGCATCCTGTTTTTCGCACAGGAAGGCCCTTTCTGGACCCGGGAGTCTCTACCTATTCTCTCTCCTGTTTCTTCTGTGTCTGCTCAGTCTGCTCAATGCACTAGGGTCATGGGAAGTATTGGTTTAGGGAGCTCCCCTGAAGCTATGAGAAGCTGCAGAGCTCAAGGCCTGATGGAGGAAGTCTGGAACGTGGATGTTTCCCCTGCCCACTCCTGCTCCCATCTTAAGGGTCCAGGTGGGTCCAGTGCTTTTGGTGTTAGGGGATTGAGTTTCCTTTGACATTCCCAAGTCCTTCTTTGGGTTGCTCTGAGCAGCCAGAAAATCTCTCTTCTCTAGGGTCTTTTCCCTACTTTTGTAGAGAAGCTGAGGCAGGTCTGGGATCTCCAGAAGCAGCATGGCCCACATCATGACCCAGGACCCCCAGGAGCTGTGTGGCTCTCCCATTCCCACATGTCCTGATTAAACTGACAATTTCTAACACCATCTTTACAGGATATGAGTTGGCCATTGTAGAACCGCAGTATTGTGACTCCCTCTGTTACTTTCTGTTCACTCTGGTGCTGGTTTGCACTTCAAGGAGTTTAAAGGTTGCTCTCTTTCAGGAAGGCTGGCCCTTGTGGCAAGGGAACCTCGCTGTTGACAGGTTGGACTTAGCATACACTCAAAGAGCACAATTATTATTTATGAAATTATTTCAAGCTTTATTTCAGTTTCTTTGCAATTAAGAAAAACCCTGTGTTTGTTTGCAGCTAGTTCTCTAAGGAAAGCAGTTGGCAGTTGCAGCAGATGAGCTCTAACTTTCAGTTGCTGATTCAGCAGAACAGAGAAGCTTCTAACAAGAGTGATGGAAGTCCCAGGTGGCTGATGTGAGAAATGGCAGGTTGGGGAGGGAAGGAAGAGTGTCCATACAGTGCTTGAGCTCTGGGACACCAGTCCTTCTAGATGTCCAGACTTCAATGGGAGACATTCTGGATTGATTCCAATTTCAGAATATTGCTCTCAATTACTTGGAAAGCTGAATATTCATAGTAAGAATAAAAGCCTTTAAAATCAGAAATACTTGTATGTTATTAATGTCTCCACCTTTCAGCTATGCTCCCCAAACCTCTCCAATTAGTCATGCAAGATTGATGAAAATGGCAGGGAGGGACATGGTTTGTGAGAGCTTTTTGCATTTTAATAAGCTCCATGGTGTATTCGGTGCTGAATCCATGAACCTCAGTTACTGAGAGGAGAATTCAACGTCAAGATCAACCCCCAACATTTTGTTGAGTTTTAATGGGTCCCACTGATACTTGTTAGCAGTAAAGTGTCTCCAGGGGCTGATTAGAGCAGAAAATTGTCATCACTGATAACAGGTAGGCAGAGGAAACGTACAGGTGGCTCTGATGCCACATTAACCGTTGAGGTGTTTTATCAGGCAAAATGTCCAAGCTCGGCCACTGAGCTTCTGGGAAAGGAGATCCTTTCCCCCACATGTTTTCCAGGTCCTCTTGGGGACAGTGTGTGGGTGGGGGTGTGCAGCGCTCAGTGCAGGACAATGATATGACACCTTTCGGGGTGTCAGCAAGAGGGACACTGAGGCCCAGTGTCTCCTGACAGGCCTTGGTGGCAGAGACAACAGCCATAGTCAAGAAGATGCTGACCTGCTCTGGTGTCTTTGAGCCTTGACAGTGCCTTTGTCTGTCTCCAGTAGAGCCTGTCCTGTGCTGTCTCATGCCTGCAGCCGTGTCCATGCAGCCTGTAGACACCCACCCTGCTTCCCCACTTTGCTCTCACACGGGATCTCCTTCCCTTCACTGTTGTCTCTGCATCCCCACTGGCTGTTCCTTCCCAAAGCCATGGGATGATCCTTGACTCCTCCTGGGTGTCCTGTTGCACCACAGCACCAGCCTTCAGGTCCCATTTCTTCATGCTTATGTCCAGTCTGAAATTCTCTAAACTGGGGATTTTTTGGGTTGTTTTGGCTATTCATACTGCCTCCCACTACCAAGTAAAGCTCCTGGCAGTACCACAGGGACCTGGACAGACTGGACAACTGGGCGGTGAAAAACCTCATGCAATTCAACAAGGCCAAGTGCAAGGTCCTGCACCTGGGGAGGAATAACCCCAGACACCAGTACAGGCTGGGGACCGAGCTTGTGGAGAGCAGCTCTGCGGAGAAAGACCTGGGTGTCATGGTGGACGACAAGTTGACCATGAGGCAGCAGTGTGCCCTCGTGGCCAAAAAGGCCAATGGGATCCTGGGGTGCATTAAGAAGAGCGTCTCCAGCAGGTCGAGGGAGGTGATCCTGCCCCTCTACTCAGCCCTGGTGAGGCCGCATCTGGAGTACTGTGTCCAGTTCTGGGCTCCACAGTACAAGAGGGATGTGGAGCTGCTGGAGAGAGTCCAGCGCAGGGCTACAAGGATGATCAGGGGCCTGGAACATCTGCCCTATGAGGAGAGGCTGAGGGAGCTGGGCCTGTTCAGCCTGGAGAAGAGAAGGCTGAGAGGGGACCTGAGCAGTGTATATAAATACCTCAAGGGAGGGAGTGCAGAGGACGGTCATGGTCTCTTTTCAGTGGTGGCCACTGATAGGACTAGAGGAAATGGCCAGAAACTGAAACATCAAAAATTCCATAGGAACTTAAGGAAAAATTTCTTAACAGTGAGGGTGACAGAGCACTGGAACAGGCTGCCCAGAGAGGTTGTGGAGTCTCCTTCTCTGGAGATCTTCAAAACCCGCTTGGATGCAGTCCTGCGCCACGTGCTTTAGGTGTCCCTGCGTATGCAGGGGGGTTGGACTAGATGATCTCTAGAGGTCCCTTCCAACCCTAAGCATTCTATGATTCACAGTGTGGGGAAGAATATAACCTTGTCTGTCAGGACAGATAGAAGTTTGAGGAACTGAGGACAGGGCCGAGGGGAAGGGCCTTGGTGCTACGAGGGATGCCATATGAGGCAGTGGTGCATGGTCATGTGAATAATGCCAGATGCCTGTGGGGCTGCATTAGTAGTAGCATGGCTAACCAGAGGAGGGGAGCTGTTATCTGTCTCCAAGGGGGACTTTTCCTGAAGGCAGTGGTGGCACTCAACTTTAGGGGAGCATGTATGAAACCCAGGTGTCCTAGGTGGTTGCCAACTAATTCGAAGGGCCCGATTTTCCTGTTGGTTCCCTCTTAAATATGCTACAAATGTGGTGGTTTTGCTGGAGACCTCAGGCATCTGACACGGCCGAGTAGACCTGTTTTCCTTGCATGAAATCAAATGTCTGCACAGAATCATGCAAGCTCTTTGCAATGGGCATGGATCTCCTCATTGCTTGTCAGAACAAGTGGACATTTGCACCTGTCTTGGACCAGCTCTGTCCAACGTGGACTGCCTCCCCCTTGGAAAATATCCAAAGGGGCGAGTGTGTGTGCACAGCTGATTCACTTCTCCCAGGGACTGCAGTGGGAGCTCAGAAAACCAGCTCCCATACAGGCAGCCATTTTGTGCACCCCAGCAGCTGGACAAAGGGAATCCTCCTCTGAGTTTGTGGAGTGCACAAGAGCAAACTGAATCCTCCTGCACTCCTGGAGCTTCTCAATGGGCATTAGCTGAACTGCTGAACTGCTCTAAATCACCTCCTGAAGCATGAGGGTGTTAACTCCCTTCTTGCCCCTGTGCAAGTGTTCTGAGTTCTTATGGGATGGAAGTAGAGGCTTCAACAGAGGCAGGACATGTCCACTCTCCTAGACAACCATCCTCTGATGAGGCCAGCTGCATGCTGGATTCGTTCCACGGACTCTCTCTCTTTACATCAGTGGACCTTTGCCAGGGATGACCTTGCTGCCTTGCAGGGACTGTCAGCCTTGGAGCCCCAGAAATGCCTGGAGGCTGCACAGGGGACAGAAAACGTCCCATCTGCAGCTGGGCAGCTGGGTCCCTGCTCCTGAGCTGGGCCTGGCTCCTGGGACTGCGGGAGCCCATGGCAACCTGGCAGGTGCTGCAGAGAGACAGCTCTGCCCAGGAGCAGCTCCTCCTAAAGGAGCACCAAGACTCAGGGCACTGCCCGCAGGCACCAGGCTGGGAGGAGTCGCTCATAAGTGAAAGACAGTTGGGAATGGGAGGACGGCTGAGCTCACTGCAGGCAGAAACCTCCCCAGCCCTTGACGCGGTAAGTCTCTGGCTGCAGGGGTACACTGCTGCGGTTCCTGGAGGGATCTTCTGAACCTGGCGCCTTCAGCAGCTGATTGGATTTGTCAGGGTGGCTCTCCCAGCTTCTCCTGCTTGGAACTGGTCGTGCTTTAGAGCAGGGACTCCCAGCCACACATTCAGAGGGATCACGGCTGCCTTCGCCCACCCCTCTGCCTGCAGACACAGCCAACATCCCCTCCCCGGCCTCAGCAAGGTTTGTCTCACCTGCTCTTTTGCACCTGCAAACACGGAGGTGCCCTGGGCAGGGTCCTGCCCCTGGCAGGTGTCTACAGGGCAGAGCTGAGCACCCAGCGGGTGCGATGGGGTCTGTGAACATGGACAGGGCAGAGATGTGGGGACAGAGAAGCAGCTCCTGCAGGGACGGCTCCAGGCAATGGAATCATGGTGAGAGGAAACTGCCTCCTGCAGCACCCCTTCCCACCAGCACAGCCCTCTGCGCTCCAGGCCATGGGGGCCAGGGCAGGAGTTGTCCCAGAGCAGCCAGATGTCCAGGAGAGGAGACACATCTGAGTGCCCCTCTCTGCCTGCCAGGCCTTGCCTCCCTCGGCACAGCTATCATGGTGTTACTCCATGATCCCACCTGCCCACGTTGCCCTTCTGCTTCCCTTGGACTCTCTGGGCAGGGGGTTTCTGATGCAGGTCAGACACTGGCCCTGTGGGTCCTGCCATGTAGATGGGTCCTGGACTGTGAGGTGCCCAAGTGCCCTCTAAGCTGTGGGGCTCAGGGAAGTGCGGTTGGAGGAGCTTGGAATGAGCCACCTCTCTCATCAGGGCACCCCATCCTTAGGACATCCTGCCGTCTCCCTGGGTGCCTGTCTGGGCTGCAAGCTACCCTCTGGAAGAGCTCAGCTCCCCCGTTACAGCAGGTGCTGTCTGGGTGCCCCAGGGAGAAGCCTTCTGGAATCTGAGGTCACAGAATCGCTGCAGGGAGGTGGATGTTGGCAGCTGGCAGGAGCCCAAGGTGTTGCTGGCTCCAAGGGGAGGGCAGAAACCTGCCTGACATCCCCTCCAGAAGAGTGCTGGTGGACATGATGTAAAGGAATCCTCTGCTCTCCATGGTGTCATTTAATTGAGGGGTAACATGAGTGCAAGCATCCTACACCTCCAAGGTGAGAGCACAGGGCAATTGGGACCAAGGAAGATGGAGAGGCCAGCTCTGCTCCCCCAGCATCAAGGCCAAGAGCTGAAGCCATAGAGTTCAAGGATGGTCCTCCTAAAATGAGGGGGGAGGCAATGAGTGTGTGTTTGGGCAAGGATATGAGCAAGTTTTGCTCAGAGAAGTTTTCTCTAACTTGTCCATGTCTCTTCTTCCTCAGATATTGCCCCTATGCTGCAAAGGAACAAATGTCCAACAGCAGCTCCCTCAACGAGTTCCTCCTCCTGCCATTCTCAGACACGCGGGAGCTGCAGCTCTTGCACTTCTCGCTCTTCCTGGCCATCTACCTGGCTGCCCTCCTGGCCAATGGCCTCATCATCACAGCCGTAGCCTGCGACCACCGCCTCCACACCCCCATGTACTTCCTCCTCCTCAACCTCTCTCTCCTCGACCTGGGCTCCATCTCCACCACTGTCCCCAAATCCATGGCCAATTCCTTTTGGGACACCAGGGCCATTTCCTACTGGGGATGTGCTGCACAGGTCTTAACTTTTACCTTTTTCATTTCAGCAGAGTATTCTCTCCTCACAGTCATGGCCTATGATCGCTACGTTGCCATCTGCAGACCCCTGCACTATGGGACCCTCCTGGGCAGCAGAGCTTGTGTTAATATGGCAGCAGCTGCCTGGGCCACTACTTGGCTCTATGCTCTCCTGCACACTGGCAACACATTTTCCATTCCACTGTGCCAAGGCAATGTGGTGGAGCAGTTCTTCTGTGAAATCCCCCAGCTCCTCAAGCTCTCCTGCTCAGACTTCTACCTCAGGGAAGCTGGTGTTATTGTGGTTAGCGTTTGTTTAGCCTTTGGGTGTTTCATTTTCATTGTGTTGTCCTACGTGCAGATCTTCAGAGCTGTATTGAAGATCCCCTCTGAGCAGGGCCGGCACAAAGCCTTTTCCATGTGCCTCCCACACCTGGCCGTGGTGTCTCTGTTTGTCATTACTGTATTGTTTGCCTACCTGAAGCCCCCCTCCATCTCCTCCCCAACTCTAGATCTGACACTGGCCGTTCTATATTCGATATTGCCTCCAACAATGAACCCTGTCATCTATAGCATGAGGAACAAGGAGCTCAAGGAGGCACTGCAGAAAATTGTTCAGTCTGTACAATATCCCAACCAGTAACTTTTCCATGTGTATCCACTTATCATTCCCATATACTTGGCATACAGGCTGGGTCCTTCCTTCCTTCCTTCCTTCCTTCCTTCCTTCCTTCCTTCCTTCCTTCCTTCCTTCCTTCCTTCCTTCCTTCCTTCCTTCCTTCCTTCCTTCCTTCCTTCCTTCCTTCCTTCCTTCCTTCCTTCCTTCCTTCCTTCCTTCCTTCCTTCCTTCCTTCCTTCCTTCCTTCCTTCCTTCCTTCCTTCCTTCCTTCCTTCCTTCCTTCCTTCCTCCCTCCCTCCCTCCCTCCCTCCCTCCCTCCCTCCCTCCCTCCCTCCCTCCCTCCTTCCCTCCCTCCCTCCCTCCCTCCCTCCCTTTTCTCTCTTACACTCTTGATAAAATAAATAATATCAAAAATTCAGTTCATGCCATTTCTCTTCAGGTATCTCTCTTCCGATTCTGATCCAGAGACCATGTTGATGCAGGAAGCCAGGTTTCCCCCTACATCAGCAGGGAGGGGAGATCCTCAGAGCCTGCCCACCTGAAGTTTCTCAGATGCCCCAAGTCCCATGAGGACAGTTTGTTTTTGGCATTCCCCTTGGCACTTTGGATTCCCCTTGGCACTACCACAGCAGGTGTTTAATCGCTACAGCCATCGCATGGGGGCTTCAGCCCTCCTGGGGACATGTCCAGCCGCAGCAGCAGCACATTCTATTTCCAGAGATGCTCTCCATCCTTCCAAACTGTCTTGCTGTGCTTGGATGCATGTAGAGGGCTGAAGTGCTCTCCCAACACGGTGCTGGTAGGGTTGTGCTTCATGTGCATTCCCGGAGCACAGGCAGAAGCAGGCATGGGGCACCCTTATGCCAGACCTGGCCTCCAGAATGGCATTTCTCTCATAAAAGGAGATCCCCTCTGTTTTGTGCCTGAAGTCTGGTCTTTCTTCAAAGGTTGAGTCAAGAATGTGCCCAAGGGATTGCAGCACAAAAGGGACTGCTGCTCCCTGCCAAGCATGAAACCCTGCCATTCCTAGCATAGAGCTGGCATCAAAGCAGTACCTGGAGCCTGGCTGGCTGCAGAGGCATTGCCTGGCCCGTGGTCTGACTGTGCAGCTGAGGGAAGGGCTCTTCACTGCTACTGCCATGCACCTTGCCCTGCCCCTGATCCCAGCACTGCTGCTGCTGTGCCCATGTCAAATCCAAATGGAAAAAGCACAAAGCTTTTTTTCCATTTGCCTGCCAAACATGGCCAGTTGTCTCCTTGTTTATCAGCACTGCAATATTTGCCTACCTGACGCCCCCAGATCTCTTCCCCAGTTCTGGATCTGGTGCTGGCTGGTGCTCCCTATTCAGTGAACCCCCTCACCTGCAGCATGAAGAACAAGGCTCTCAAGGAGACACTGACAAAACTTCTGCACAGGTTAAATAGCAATGAGCTGCCCATCTCTCTTCGCAAATGATTTCTAATGTTTCTCAGGCAACCCTTTTGTTTCATGTGTTTTGCGAACATGATTGCGAACAAACATTTGTATTTATCCCCCTTCTCCAAAGGCACAAGCTCAGTCTGTCTGATCTAGAGGCCAACTGTCAATCTGCCCTCACTGTGTCACAGCTGGTCTCCTGAGTCACATCTTTGTAATAAAAGGGTTTTTCTCTGCACTGTGCCTGAAGGCTGAGCTCTTCTTCCCAAGTTGGAGCCAAGAAGGTGCTCAGGGAACTGCACCCATAAAGGCCCACTGCCCGTGCCTGGGTTGTACCTGGGCCAAGGGGCATCAGCTTGTACAGTGATGGGAATGAGGGCTGGATTCAGCTGCCACTTGTGGGTGCCCAGTGCCCTGGAGAGGACGAGTGCTCAGGAATTATCTCCCAGAGACTGTCCCAAATAAATAGTAACAGACTGGTGACAGAGGTCCATTCTTCCAGAAGGAATATGGAGCCACCTGGAGAGCAAAAGAGGTCTCCAGGGATAGCACATGCCTGGAACAGAGTTTGTGTTGAAATTCAAAATTACATGGAGTTATCTGCATTGAAGGGCCAAACCGAGCACTACCCCAAATCAGGGCTTTCAAGAGTGGCAGCGGGCTGGGTCTAATGACACCTTCAAACACATCCTGAGCAATGTGAAATGCCCTGGGATTGCTCCAGGCACCCTCCACAGCAACAGATGCTGGGGAGAGTGTGGTCAGCTGTAGTGATGCTGGTCCAGCAGGTCTGTCCTGACCATCATGGCCAGTGCGAAGTCACCCTTCGTCCCCACAGCCGCTCACCCTGCAGAGCAGCACTGCCAGCCCAGTGCCCTTTGGGGTACCCAGAGGAGGGGTGCAGGGATGGCCAGGCTAGCAAGGACACAGTGACCTGAGGAAAGATTCTCTGGGGAGCTGGGATATCTGCAGAGAAGAGCAAAGGAGCAGTGGTGTGCCTGAGGGGGCAAAAAATGCAAAACTCTGTTCCTATGGGTTTCAGTTTCGGGCAGATTGCTTTGTCACTGGAGACGCCTGAGGAGCCCCAGGACTAGGACTCGTGTGTCGTCCTAGGGAGAGGGGCTGCCCAGAGGGGCTGCAGGCAGCCAGGGTTAGGGACCCCCTGGTCATGGGATGAGTTGTCTCCATTTCCTTGTGCCATTGCTGCCCCCAGCCCACAGGCTGTGATGGGGAGACTGACACCCCTCTCTGCCCCGAGCGGCTGCTCAGCCTACAGACGGGCTGGGGCTGCAGGGTGAGTGCCCCAAGTGCCCTTTGCAGCACTGGCTGCTCCCCCAGCTCTGCAGTGTTGCATGGCCAGTTCCATCTTCCTGCAGGTCTCTGTATCCCAATGGAGAGGAGAAGATGACAGCAGTCCTCTCCCACCCACTGTGGCAGTGCCAGCCCCACCTCAGACTGATCCTCAATGGCAGAATGGAAGAGGAAGATGGAGCTTTTCAGTGTGCAGGATGGAGGTTTCCAAACCGAGGGATGATGCAAGGAGAGACCTTTGAACCTTGCCCCTTTGCTCTCCCAGCTGGGCTCATTCTGCCCTGCCCTAGGTGCTCTCATCCCTGTGCCAGCTCTACTGCAGCAGAATCTGAGGGGAAGAATTCATTGAATTGCAGAAGAGCTTTGATGCAAAGGAACCTCAGGAGGTCTCCAGTCCAACCTCCCACATAAAGCAGGGCTGGCTGGAGGCTTCCAGTCCCCTCCGGTCTTGTCCAGAGGACCAGACGACACCTCTTTTTGGGGGAGATCCTTGCCCTGCCAGTCTGGCCAGCACCATTGGTTCCTGGCTCCACTTCCTGCTCTTGCTGATCCCAACAGCCTACTCGTTGCAACAGGAACCCCATCACACATGGTGCATAAACACGCCAATGCTTTTGTGGTAGAGATAAAACTGTTGTTACAATTCTGCATCATAAAATCAGACGCAGGTGCCTGGCTCACTTTTTCCTCCAGCTCAGACTTTCTCTGCAGTGTTACCTGGGTTGGGGTCACAAATCTGAGGCTCTCCTCACACTTTTAAATTGTCTGGCATGCAAGGATTGCTGCAACAGACATGTGGTCACTTTTACAATGACGTGGTATCCATATGCGTGTTCTCAGTTGTACTTCCCACACTCTCCATGCCATAGCATGGAGGCGGGTACAAAGTAGAGATGGGGAGTCAGATCAGCAGGATGGGGACAAGGTCATGTCAGGACTCAAGAGGTGCAAGACCCGGCACAGCCGTGTCCACAGCATCACTCAGGACAGGCCCCGGGACAAGGGCAAGAGCTCCCAGGCACAGGAATGAGACCCTGAGATGAGGCTGGTCACTCTTGGTCTCCCTTGCTCTGGTGCCCAGCAGATCTCCTCCTATCTGCCTGCAGCCCCTCCATGCCCACGCTACTGCCCAGCACAACACAAGAGTCCCAGCCCTACAGTCCTCCAGCAGCCCCTACTGTACTGGGGACAGATCCGCCTGCTCCAAGCTGGGGCACAGAGAAATCTGGTTTTCCTTCATATTTTCTCTCTCTCTGGAGGCTCCCTTGCTCCTTCCCTGGGACCTCCCTGCTCCCCAGAGAGCTCTTCCCCAAGTCAGTGTGTCCGTGCTGGCCTGACCATTCCTGCACCCTGCGCTGAGGTCCCCATAGGGTCGCAGGCTGCTGTGCTGCTCTGCAGAGTGAGTGGATGTGAGACATGGTCCATGTTGGTCAGAGAGAGAGGCAGACCCAACTGGACTGGGATCACCACCACTAAAACTGCTGGCACATGTCTGTGCTCATGGACGGTGCTCAGAGTGACCACAGGGTGTTTGCAATGGCAGGAGACATGTTTGGGGGGGGCAGGGACACTACCCCCTGCCTGTGGTGGTTCACTGAGGATGCAGGAATGACTCTCCAGTGCCCGTTCCCTGGGCTTCCTGGGTCCCCACAGCCTCTCCGGGGATTGCAGAGGCATGATTTCCCCATGTGCACCTGGATTTGGTGCTCTGCCTTCTAGTCACTGCACTGTGCATCGTTCCTCATTCTGTGAAGCTCCACTCCCTGCCCACCCCCAGGCACACACTGTCCATGCAGATCCCCTGAAGTGTCTCCTCCCCATTCCCCTCCAGAAGCATCTGTCATCAGCACTGTCCCCTGTGGGAACAGCCCTAGGCAGGAAATGCAGAGATTAATCCCCATCTTCACTGGTCACTGAAAGATGAACCCTGAATCCACGCTAACAGATCACCTAGGAATGCTGAGCTCATCCCCTGGATCCCGTGGAGTTTGCAATCAGAAGAGCAGGCCCTTCTGTGGTTGCACCCCCTTGGGCATATGTTTGACTCCAGCTTCTGAAGACAGGGCAGATACAGGCACATCGCAGGGCAGATCCCCTTTTATTGTGGAAATGTTATTCTGAAGGCCAGCTCTGGCATAAGGCTGCCCAATGACTGGTCCCACTCATACTAACAGGACACTTGCACATAGGAATACAGCCCTGTGAGCACCAGGCTATGGGAGCTCCTGGGACATACCCACAGAACAGAGCATGGAAGGACAGCGTGGAAGAGAAGAGAAAAGCTTTAAAAAGAGAAGCCCTGCTGCTCTGTTGGGACATGTCTCCAGGAAAACTGCAACCCCTGCGGGAAGGCTGCAGTGAGTAAATGTCTGCTGCGGCACTATGGGGGTGATATATTGACAAGCAGCGGGTCTGTGCCCACAAGGTGCCTCAGCCTCCTCCCCTCCACAGCCCCTCCATTACAGTGCTGGAGCTCTGTGGAGGGAAGGCATGAGGCCATGGTGACGCCTGGCTGTCACCCTCCTAGGAGAGGGCTGTGAGATGATACCCTGGCTTTGACCAGGGAAGCTGAGCTCTTCTAATGGACACTGGACCCATGGTGTCACACACCTGCTATCATCTGAGCCTGACTGTGCCCCTGAGCTGCCTTCGTGTCAGGGCAGGAAGAGACTGCAAAGGGAAACTCTGCATTGCACTGGGTACATCTGATGGAGCTCAGAGCAGTGGGCTTTGAGGTTCCTCCTTTGTTGGTGAAGGGGAAGGCCTGGCTTGAAGAGAACTTCAACATGGCCTCCAATCTTTGGTCCAAATGAGAGATCCCTGAGGATAAAAGGCACAAGACAAGAAATATTCTTTGCACAAAGATGCACCATAGAAAAATAAGTAAGAAGGAAAAACCCTGAATATGAAGATTAGATGGTGCTGGCATTGCATCCACTTCCTCAGATTCTTCAGAGCATCTTTGAGATCCTTGCTCCATATGCTAGAGATAAGAGGGTTCGCTTCTGGAGGCACCGAAGAGTGTAGAACAGCCACCAACAGATCCAGAGCTGGGGAGGAGATGGAAGGGACGTCAGATAGACAAATGCCCCAGTGCTAGGAAAAAGGAGACCACAGCCAGTTGCAGGAGGCACATGGAAAAGGCTTTGTGCCGACCCTGCTCAGAGGAGATCCTCAACACAGCTGTGAAGATCTGCGCATAGGACACCACAATGAAAAGGAAACAGCCAAAGGCTACAGAAAGAGTAGCTGCAAATAAATCAACTTCCCTGATGTAGGAATCAGAGCAGGAGAACTTGAGGAGCTGGGGAACTTCACAGTTCATGACATTGCCTTGGCAGAGTCGTGGGGAAAATGTGTTCCCAGTGTTCAGGACAGAATAGAGAAAGCCAGTGGCCCAGGCAGCTGCTGCCATTTTGACACAAGCTCTGCTGTCCATGAGGGTCCCATAGTGCAGGGGTGTGCAGATGACTACAAAGTGTTTGTAGGCCATGACTGTGAGGAAGGAATACTCTGCTGAATATAAGAAAAAAAGACCTGCGCAGCATCTCCAAAGAAGGAAACTGCTCTTGCATTCCAGAGGGAATTGGCAGAAGGGAACACAGCATCACAGAATCACAGATTGGTTGAGGTTGGAAGGGACCTTTAGAGATCATCTAGTCCAATCCCTCCCCTTTCAAGCAGGGACACTTACAGAACATGACACAGGATTGCATTCATGTGGATTTGGAAGATCTTCTTAGAAGGAGACTCCACAACCTCTTGAGGCAGCCTCTTCCAATGCCCTGTGATCCTAACAGTAAAGAAGTTCTTCCTGATATGCGGATGAAACTTCCTGTGTTTCAGGTTTCAGTTTGTTACCATTACCCCTTGTCCTTTCTCTGGCTACCACCGAGAAGAGTTTGGCCCCATCCTCTTTACATCCTCCTCACATCCTCCTCTCAGGTTTTCGTATATGTTGATAAGATCCCCTTTCAGTCTTCTCTTCTCCAGACTAAACAGGTCCAGCTCCCTTAGTCTTTCCTTATAAGATAGATACTCTAGTCCCTTAATCATCTTTGTCACTCTGTGCTGGTCCTTCTCTATGCGTTCCACTTCCCTCTTGTCCTGGGGAGCCCAGAACTGCACACAATACTCCAGGTGTGGTCTCACCAGAGCTGAATAGAGGGGAAGGATAACAAACAGAGTGGGAGGATCACATGGCTCTTCCATGGATCCTCCATCAAGTGGATGGAGGAAATGGCCTCAAGTTAAGCCAGGGGAGGTTCAGGTTAAGACATGAGGAAAAATTTCTACATGGAAAGAGAGTGGTGAAGTGTTGGAACAGGCTGCCAATGAAGTGGGGGAGTCATCATGTCTGTCAGTGTTCAAGAAATGTGTGGATGAGGCATTTAGGGACTGTCTAGTAGGCCGGATGGTGATGGGCTTACAGATAGACTCGGATCCTGAAGGTCTTTTCCAACCATAATGATTCTGTGATTCTATGTCTCTGTAATTTCAAGGAGATCATGGCCTGTGACCACACACAAATCTCCTATTTCTCCTCTTTATTTTCCATGCTGTATGCATTAATGTTCAGGCATTTTTAGGAGATTCAAAATATTAGTAATAAAAAATCCTTTACTTCAACCACTGCAATGTGTGCATTGCCACTATTATGTTTACCTCTTATCCCCATCCAAAGCCCTGTCCATTTCTTTATTTATTTATTTTTTCATTTTCATACTTCTTCTGCTTATAATTTTTACATTTTCTGCAGTTTCTATGTGCTGCCCTTTTCACCCAGGAGCTCCTGGCCTGGCAGCAGCACTGGGAGCAGCCGCCTTCGCGGCCCTAGGGGCTCTGCACGCTCCCGCTGTGGAGCTCGTGGTGCCATTCAGGGAGCTCGTGGGGCTTCAGTGCCCTGGACGCTGGCTCCAGGCTGCCGTTTCTGCGGCCGCGGGGCAGCTCCTCCTGCCTCCCCTCCAGGACGCCCGGCTGCAGCTGCCTCCAGCCCTGGGCCTGGCCGTGCCGAGTGCCAGCCCGGGGCAGGCGCTGCCAGCAGTGACTGTGTGACCCGTGACACCAAGGCCAACCAGTGCCAGCAGGGCCAGGACACACAGTCAGGTCACCTTTATCACCACACAGGTGACACGTCAGCACTCAGCCAGGACTTGTTGCCATGGACCCTCCTGGCCCCAACTCTCCAGCTTGTGAGATTTCACTTCTGGTCTTGGGATCCTGGTTATTACCATACAACTCCACCCAAAAAATGGTCCACACTAGTTGGAGGATATAGTTTAATTCAAGAGATTAAAACTTGCTGTTTGTGGTCATCATGAACAATTTTCTTCTTCTTCTTGGCTGCCTTGCCAGGGCTGAGGAGAGAGAAAGGAAGAGGCTGTGTGATGCACAGGGACAAAGGCAGAGAAATAGCGCACAGTAGCTCAGGACATGTATGCTTGGATGTGCTTCTGATGGCATCTCCCTGCTCATCGTCATGTAACACAGGCCCCTGTGTCCAAACAAGGTCCCCTTGCAGCACATCAGCCTGTGGCTGAGCCTGCTGGGGGGTGATCCTGGCTCTGGGATCCCCCTTTGGGGAGCAGTTGGAAAAGGTGCAGGCAAACCCTGGAGGGGCCCCTTTGTGCTCAGCTGTTCCAGACTTGTCAGTCCCAAAGCTGCAGCCTGTGCTGAGTGATGAAAGGGAAGTCTCATCCTAGGCCAGCATGACTTGTTCAAGGTGAAAACAGGATGCAGCAGCACTGACAACTCTCATTCTGAGACCCCTCCTGCTTCTGTCCTTTCCCAGCTCCTCCACCCTGGTCCCATTTGCACTCTCCAGCAGAGCACTTGGCATTTGCTTGGGGCTGGAAAGAGGTGCTTAGTGTCTGCGTGGAACGCAGATCCATCCCATGTTGTGAGAACTCTCAGGGTGCTCTGTCCAACCCAGTGCCTTTGGGATTGGGAGTCTGACCCCTTGTAGGACCTCTGCTACTCAGCGGTCTCAGGCTTTTCCTGGCGCTGGCACATACGTACCCTTTCGGTTCAGTCCCCTGTTGCTGGGCCTCAGTTTTCACCTCCTGCATTATGCCAGACAAGGAATATGTCACAGAAAAACCCTCATCTTCTCCCAGGTAGCATTCAAACACTTTCTGAAGAACAGGCGGTTCTTTAGGCAGCTTCTCAACTGTTGTCTGCATCTGCAAGACAATTCCCAAAGGATTAGTGCTCTGCTTCCAAGTCCACTCAGCTTCTCTCAGCATGCACTAGTAACAGATGCATTAAAAAAGTAGAAGACAAGTGGTGTCTTTGAAAACAAGCCGCTGGCAAAGAGAGTGAGGGCTCAAAGGAACACATTGGAGGGGTCTTGTACAGCCACTGCCCACTGGCTGATGCTTTTGTGTAATTCAGACTGGCACAAGAAGCACCTCATACATCAGGAGCACCTACCTCTTCTGCCTCCTGAGGCCCTTCCTTGTCCGGCTTCGCAGCTGGTGGTCGGGTGGCAATCGTTCTTCTCCAACCTTGTGCTGCCACCCGAGTGCAGGGCCTCGGGATACGCGGGAGCACACTGCAAATACACAACGTGAGGAGTTGCATGAGCACAGGGGGAGCTGGAAAACCAGCCCTTGCTCACACGCTGGGCATCTGCTTCTGCAGCAGAAGGCAGTTCTGCAGAAGCTCGAGGTTTGCCTGGATGAGGTGGAATCAATGGACAGAGAAATCCACCAACACCAAAATACCCAGGGGTGCACCACATGCCCAGAGGAAAGCTCCAGGTGCCCACTTTGAGGCTTCCTCTCCATGCAGCATGGAGAGCAGCAGGGTCATTTACAAGCACACGTTCCAAGACACACCGTTAGGCTCTGTCCTGCCAAGTGCTTTAGCCACTGCTAAGGCAAAGAAAGAGCTCCTCAGTGTTTAATCCCATCTCACTACAGTCTCTCTGGTCTCTGGGAAGAGCCCCCATGGTGGGGCAAGCCCAATACACACCTCTCCTCCTTCAGAGGCCTTGCAAGAACACAGAATGTTTCTCAGCCTCACTACATAGCCTTAGTCCCCCAGCCCTATGAACACTCCCCCACATCCACTGACCCAAACCACTCACCTGCCAGCAGGCTTCTTCTCCACTTTCTCCTCCTTTCCTTCTCCCGCATTTTGAGGCACTATTTGGAGGGGTGGCTGGGGCTCCCGTGAGACGCGGTGCAGGGCAGGAAGCTTTTCTGCAAGCAGGAGACAGGAAAACACTTCAGAGCAGAATCACAGTCACCACTGGGACAGGAGTGTCATGCAGATCTGCTCTGGTCTGGAACGGAATTGCAAGACCTCAATGGGAGACCTTTAAAGCCAGGTCTCCTAGGCTGTCTGCGACCTGTCCTTCACATTGGCTGCTGTCCAATTCTTTGCCTTTTCTCTCTGCAACATCATTTCCTGACATGAGGCATTGCTTCTGCTCTATCAAGTCCCCGCTATGATAAGGAGACTTTTCATAGCTCACAGTGTTGTGTTAGTGTCTTAAGAGAGCCTCTTTAGGGCAATAACTTCTTCACAAAAGGGAAATGCTTGCCGGGATCCCTCTACAGGTCTCACAGGCCTGCGTTGCCTCTGGTCACACAGTCAACCGAAAGGCAGTGCTTAGGGAACGTGTAGCAGAAACTCACAAGGAAAGGGCAGAGCTACTTGTTTTGGAAATCCAGTAAAGTCTTGGCACCCATTACCACCCTCCTGACCTTCCTGAGCAGTTTACTTGGGTTCCATGAGATAGGTCAGGATATAGGGCACTCTTCCCATTACCATTCTGTTCCAGGCAGAATGGGTGATTGACAATAATTGTCCTCAACTCTGTCTCTCTCCTTCCCAATCTCCTCAAATGGAAGAGCGGTTTGACTGCTGGTACACTGGTCATGGACTCCAGTGGGAAAGCTTAACTCAGAGGGACCAACTGCATGCGGGAGTGCTGGGCTGGCTTGAGCTCTTTCTCCCTCAGGCCCTCACTTGACATTTGCCATCAGGGATGAGAAGCAGCACATCTCATGTCTCAAGGCATCCAACATATCACAGTGGAGCCTTGGCTCCAACACCCAACACCAAGGAGGAGAGGAGGATAAGACACAACTCCCAACCAGGATTTAAATGCTCCATTACCTTTCTCAACTGAAGTTCCCCTTTCCTTTTCCAAAGCTGGCTTTGCCACATCCACGATGAGAACTCTCACCCTTCGATGTCGAAGAGGTGGACCTCTGCCAGTGGGAGGTCTCCCAGGTGGAGGTCTCACCAGTGGGTGGTTGTTGGAAGCCTCCAGACCCAGCCTGCAAACAGCAAAAGGACAGTGTTCTGAAGGAAGGACTCCACATTTCCTCTGTAGCATATGCTTACTCTGGGGACCAGGACACACATTGGAGCCACTCTAAAGGTCATTCTTTTCCAGAGCAGAATATGCAGAATAGGACCGATCCTGCAGGACTGTCTTAGGAAGTGGAGTGACACAGCACAGAACTCCAGCATGTGAGTTTCCTCCCTAGGCTGCTCCATGGCTTCCAATCCCCACCCTAGGAGAAAACTTTTCCAAAGCTTTCCCAGCCATATGACCCAGGCTGCCTCTGGAGATCAGCTCCCAGCAGCTCTCCATGCTGCTGTCCAGGCAGGACAGACTGGCCTCCTTTCCTTTCTTCCCACTTTCTACCACCATTTCAAATTCCAGTCTTGCCCTGCATGTCCCTGGCTGTTGCTCCTACACATGCATCGCTGCACATGGAAAAAACAGCCTCCAGCCTCCAGGTCGCTAAGGGAACAAACCCTCCACAAGCCGGGAGCCAGCACAGAGCTCTCCAGAAGCCCCTGCACGGAGCTCTGCAGAGCCTGAACAAAGCCAGAAAAGCCTGGAGTTTGCTGGTTTCCAACCACTGGAAGGAGTTACTCCCAAATCACCTCCGGAGCGCCTTCACAAGCCCTGGCAATGCAACACTACCAAACACGTGCTGAGAGGATGCTCACAAGGTCAACCAGCAAGCAAACATACTCACTTTGGAAAGTGCATGTCAGAGCCAGCTCTTTGAGTGCCTGACAGCACTGAGTCTTTTCTCGCTGACATCTGCAAAGGAGAGGGACACATGTGAGATGCTGCCAAGAAAAGCCTCTTGTTCCCCACAAGGGCCACCAACGCTTCCACTCTTCATACAAGCTACTGCCTTTCAGAAGTTCTGAAACAGTCTTTGCTGTTCTGCACAGCAGCTCCTCCTTTTCACAGAAGAGGAGCTGCAGGGGAACACAGGAGAATGGGTAGTAACACTGCCAGGCTTCAGCAAGGGCAAGGATCAAGAGCCTCCCTGGGCAGGACGGCAATTCTTTCCTAAGGGACAAGCCCCTGCAGGAGAGCACAAGTGAAGGCATTCCCCCAAAACGTAAGGAATGGGCAAGGCAGTCCTGCTAGGGAGGGAGAAGAAGGACAGGGACAGAAGGTTTGTTATTCCCTGAAGTGAACACCATTCCCCACATTCTCCTCTGACCGCGCTCTTGACACTGCCTGTCAGCAGTGCTGCCTGTCAGTTGTGCCCCTCAGTGAATCCTGGCAAGACTGAACCTCCCTTTTCTGTTATGATCAGTCATGTAAATGATCACAGAGATGAATGGAAAATCTCTGTCTTTAGACAAGGAAGAAGCAGCAGTGATATTTCCACCAGAATCAGGCCCCAAGAGATACTTTAGATGCTTAGATGAAGAATGCGGCAGCAGCAGATGCAATGCAAAAGTAGAGCACAAGGGCTGTCTTTGAAAGCCAGCTCGTGGCAGAGGCAGTGAGAGCTCAAGGGAACACATTGGAGGGGTCTTGAACAGCCGCTACCCATTGGCTGATGCTGTTGCATAATTCAGGCTGGCACAAGAAGCACCTCATACATCAGGAGCACCTACCTCTTCTGCCTCCTGAGGCCCTTCATTCCCCGGCTCTGCAGCTGGTGGTCGGGTTTCAAATGTTGATCTTTTTCCCCCTTGCGATGACACCTGTGTGCAGGGCCTCGGGATATGTGGGAGCACACTGCAAATACACAACACAAGGAGTTGCATGAGCACAGGGGGAGCTGGATCTCCAGACCTTTCTCACATGCTGGGCACCTGCTTCTGCAGCAGAAGGCAGCTCTGCAAGAGAGGCTCCAGGCTTGCCTGGTTGTGGTAGAATTAATGGAGAGAGCAATCCCCCCTCACTAAAATGCCCAAGGGTGCACCACATGCCCAGAGGAAAGACTCACGTGCCCACTTTGAGGCTTCCTCTCCATGCAGCATGGAGAGCAGCAGGGTCATTTACAAGGACACGCTCCCATATACACCATTAGCCTCTGTCCTGCCAAGTGCTTTAGCCACTGCTAAGGCAAAGAAAGAGCTCCTCAGTGTTTAATCCTGCCTCACTACAGACTCACTGGCCTCTGGGAAGAGCCCCCATGGTGGAGCAAGCCCAATACACACCTCTCCCCTGTCTTGAAGAACACAGATTTTACCTCAACTTCACAAAAGGGTCTTAGGCCCCAGCCCTATGGACACTCCATCACTTCCATTCACCCCAGACACTCACCTTCCAGGATGCTTCTTCCCCTCCTCTTTCTCCTCCTTTCCTTCTCCCACATTCCCAGGCTCTACTTTGAGGGCTGCTTGGGGCTCTCGTAAGAGGCAGCGCATGGCAGGAAGTTTTTCTGTAAGCAGGAGGAAAAAAAAAAAAAACACTTCAGAACTGAACCACAGCCACTATTGGGACAGAAGTGACATATAGATCTGCTCCCTGCTTGCTCTGAAAATCCAGTGAAGTCTTGGCACCCATTACCACCCTCCTGACCAATCTGAGCAGATTCCATGAGATACGTTAGGAGATAGGGCACTCTTCCCATTACCATTCTGCTCCAGGCAAAATGGATGATTCCCAGTAATTGTCCTCAACTCTGTCTCTCTCCTTCCTGACCTCCTCAAATGGAAGAGCAGTTTGACTGCTGATACAGTGGTACATGCTGTCCAGTGGGAAAGCTTAATTCAGAGGGACCAGCTGCATCTGGATGTGCTGGGCTGCCCTGAGCTCTTCCTCCCTCTGGAGTCGTTTGACATTTCCCATCAGGGCTGAGAGGCAGCACATCTAGTGCCTCATGGCATCTCATACATCCCATTGGAACTTTGGCTCCAACACCCAAAAACAAGGAGAAGGAGAAGGCACAGCCCTGCACCAAGTTTCAACTGCTCCATTACCTTTCTCAACAGTCTTTCCCCTTTCCTCTTCCAAAGCAGGATTTGCTTCCTCCACGGTGAGAGCTCTCACCCTTCGATGTTTCAGGACGGGACCTCTCCCAGTGGGAGGTCTCCCAGGCGGAGGTCTCACCAGCGGCTGGCTGGGAAAAGTCTCCAGCTCCTGCCTGCAAACAGCAAAAGGACAGTGTTCTGAAGCAAGGACTCCACATTTGCTTTGCAGCACATGCTAACTATGGGGGCAGACACACACGTCAGAGCCATTCTCAAGACCATCCTTTTACAGAGCAGAATATGCAGAACTGGCCAAATCCTGCAGGACACTCTGCAGACCATCACTCACTTTGGAAAGACCATCACAGAGCCTGAATGGGTCAGTGAAACAGCTCTTGTATTTTCCGAGATGACTGTACCCTTCATCTTCGGCATCTGCAAAGGAGAGGGACGCATGTGAGATGCTGCCAAGAAAAGGGTCTTGTTGCTCACAAGGGCAGTCAATGTGCTTCCACTGGTGACAGCAGACCCTGCATTCAACAGAATTGTAGCTGAGGGCCCGGGATTGAGACCCACTGCAAAATAAAAAAATAAATAAGCAAGAAAACAAACGAAAAAAAACACAAAGAAAGGGCAGAAGAAAGCTCACTGGTCTAGAGAATGGCCTGATAGGGCACCAAGGACTAGGGCAGAAAAAAAAGACAAAATGAGGAGCTGGTCTGGGCTACAGGCTGCTTACAGTGGGGTAAGCCCTGCCAGCTGCTCTGGCCCTAGCACCACTGAAGAGGATGTGCTCAGGCAACCTCAGGAATGCTGGCAGCTCATCCACAAGCTGCAGTTTCCTGGTGTCACAGCAGAAGGACAGGGAATTACAGCAAACCGCTCCTTCCAACAGCACCAAGGGCAATCAAAGGTACCATGACCCCCTGACACACAGGAGGGATGGAAAACACTGACATCTTCTATCCTCAGAGAGAGAGGGCTGAGATCACCAGAGAGTTGGCAGAGATGTCTGATACCCCCAGCAGTGCAGGGAAGGGCAGGAGGGGTCACTGTGCAGGAACCTGCCATTCCTCTAGTTCAGGAGTGACCCCAGGCCCAGACACGTTGTGGCAGCCCAGGAGAAATCCATTCACTTGGGTTTGGTTAGGGATGCCAAAAAGCAAGAGGTAGCACTGCAGAAAAGCAGAACTTACCCCAAGAAGAGCTGTTATCACCTTGTCAGACTCATTCATCCTTTCAAGAAGGCTTCTGTAAAACTTCATTTTCACAACTTTGTCTTCAATGACTAGGATGCCAATGTCCCTCAGAACAAGGGCAATATTAGTCCCAGTCTGAAGACAGGAAGAGAGCTGGTTCATGGTCTCTCGTATGCACCTCAGCACTACGTTGGAAGGAAAGCTGGTGTAATATGCTATGCGATCGTACTGCAGGCGCACACATCCGGTACGACCTAGGGAGCAACAAAAGAGCAAGAGTAACACAGTCACCAGTGGAGCTCTTCAGCAGGCAAAAAAGAAAAAAAAAAAAAAAAAAAAGAGTGAGTGTGTCTGCAGCTGGAAGGTCTTCCAGCAAGACAGTACTACAGAACTGTCAACTTTAACCCTCTGGAAATCCATAAAGAAGGCTGACGCATCCCTCCTGCGAGAGAAATTCCTAGTAAACCACAGCCTCATGGGCCAAGAGTTCAGCAACGTTTCCTTCCTTCACAAACTACAGAAAGGTTTCTGGCTAACTCGCATGACCGTGAGGCAGGACGGCAGCACAAGGAGAGGAAAAAGGGAGTCAGTTCCCAGGAGAAGGCACTGCTGAACCTTCATTCATGTTCCCTAGTAAAGAATATTAAGTGATCATCATTTTTACCTCACTCCTTCTGGCCACCCCCAGGCCCTCAGAATTGCTGAATAGGCAGCCCTGCTTTGGGTGCCCGAGGTCCATCCCCAAGGGATGCCAGACTGATGTTATAGCACTATAGCCCCAACAAGGTAGAGTCACTGGAAAGGAAAGGCCCACTGGAAACACAGCCCAGAGCTCCTGCTGCCCACGGCCATCACCCCCGTCACACTGCAGCTGCACTGCTGCCAGCACTGCCCAGCAATCACCGCACAGCTGGCCTCCGAGGGGTTTTCCTGCACAATAGTGATCCCATCACTGTTTCACTCTGCCAGAGAACACTATGAGTGTCTTCAATCCACTTTGAAGCAGAAGTGGCTTGGAAGAGCCAGCAGCAGTGCTGATCTTTGCCCTTGCAAGGCCTGCTGAGGCAGCAATAAGGAACAGGAGTTTTAACTACATTGGATTAGAAGCAGCAGCTCCAAAATACTTGATTGGAGACAGCTGTAAAAGCAAGTCCAAGATGGAGACAGAGAGGACCCTGCAGTTCTGCATTATAATGTCATAACAATACAAATGAAAATAAATAAATAAATAAATAAGACCTGAAGCTCTTCTTAGCACCCAATGGAGGAACTACAGATTTCAAACAGCCTATACAGAACAGCAGTTATCCACATCCCACTGATGTTGCAAGGCAGAGCAAAAGTTTCAACCTGTCTGCTTACCAGCATCATCATCCTCCTCTTGGTCGAGACCATGACGCTCTGCAAGCTCCTCAGCCATGCAAAACACAGGTCTGTAGGCTGTCACACGAGCAGTCTTGCCACGTTTTCCAATGACAGAGACTTTTTCTCTGACAGCCCTGAAGACCCCAAGTGGACAAATTTTCACATCCTGCAAACAGAAGAGAAGAGAAGAATTCTAAGCAGGTGAAGGGAACAAAGAGACCCAGGTCTTGTGAGAACATGTCCATGGTGTGATGGGCTCTGCTCACTCCTGGCATACAAAGGAACAAGATGGAGCCCTCTGGAAAGCTTTGGAGAGGTCCTTTGGAAGAACATTCCAGAAGGTCTCCTCTCCATCCTCCCCCCACTCTCAAAAGTATATGTAGAACCTCCAACCACTCCCAAGAACAAAATTGGACTGGAGATTTGCCGTCTCTCTTTAGGGAGACATTATCCATGGCACTGTTGCTGTTTAGAGCATCGTTCTCCACAGGATTTTCTTTTGGTTTCGATGAGAGGCAGAACGATTGCATCCAATGGCACAGAGATGCCAGGACTGCTGGAACCATCAGAGCTGGAGGGGAGGGACAGACGGGCAGACCCACCGTGTTCTGCACCAGCTTCTCCACGACATATTCAGCAGCACCGTCCCAGATGAGCACAGCCGCTGGAAAAGCAAGGGAAAGGGCTGCCTGTCAGGCTCCAGGTTGGGCAGCTCACAGCCATCCAGCACACACCTCAGCAAGGAGATGTCAGGAGCAGGCACCAACAAACAGCATCCCCTCCCCAAAATGACCCTCCTGCTGCGAGGGGCCGCAGCGCTGAGGTGGGCACTGCCTTCAGGCTGGAACCTGTGCCCTGAGCCCGGCAGCGCTCGGCACCTGGCACAGGCGTGAGGACGCGGCGATGCTGCCCGGGACAGCCACGCTGTCTCCAGCTCACAGCCTGCACTGCCAGCCTGGAGGCACGGGCAGCGCGGAGGGAAGGAGCAGAGGCAGCGCCCGGGGTGCCGCACAGAGATCCCTGTGGAGCTGCGGAGCAGCGCGAGGATTCTTCTGCAGCGCATGCGGGGCCAGCAGCCTCTGCAGAGCCCAGCAGGAGCTGCGGGAGCCCTCGGCCTTCCTCACCCAGCTCTCCTTGCCTGGCACAAGCAGTTCTTGCAGGGGGAGCCTCTCCCTAGGGAGGTGGTGGTGGATTTTCACCCAGCGAGGGGATGGAGATGCCCATGGCAGTGTGGGGACTCAGGGCATTCGCGAGGGACTCCCCTGCATGGGCAGTTTCCCCAGACGGGATCCCTACACACACATGGCCACCGGAGCTGCTCCAGTTCCTTCCCCCACCAGGAGCTCGGGTGGATGATCCCCACTGTGAGGCCAGCAGGGACCCTTAGGAAAAGGACATCTGCCCAGGGGCCCTGGGACAGCAGGGGCAGCGTCAGGGCTGGATCCAGGAGTCCTGGCGGTCACACTGACACCACAGCTAGAGGGGACCATCAGCCTGGGCTCTGCCTGCTGCCCCCAGCCCCTCCAATCCCCCCGGCCCAGGGTTTCCACAGCCAAGGTCACAGTTCATCATCTCTGTGACAGCTCCTGGAAAAGATCTCCTGAAGGCCTCACCTTCTGGGGGTACTTTTGGCACCGCCTCGCCACGTTGTTTCCTGTGGCCACCCTTCCAGAGCGCCATCCTTCTCCTCCTCGCTCTGGGTCGCCCTGCAGAGGGAGGTGATGAGGACAGAGCTCCTCTCCTCCTCTTCCTCCGCACACGTCGCTCAGCACTAGGCTGCCCACGCTGCCCCTTGCCGGCTCCCGCTCGGAACCAGCAGCTCTTTGGAGCAGAGCAGAGCCAAGAGCAGCCCCAGCGCCTGCGCTCTCCCAGCTCCGCCGCGACGTGTGGGGAGAGGCCGGGCCGCGCGGGACAGGGCAGCTGTGGCTGTGACACGGGACGTCCCCTGTGACCGCAGCCCGTGTCACAGAGGGGACCGGGCCCCTCGCCCCCAGGGCCTGGCCAGGCCTGGCCCTGCAGCGGGCAGGGGCTGCGAGGGGCGCTGGGGCTGCCCCTGCCCCACGCAGGCTCTGTCGCAGGGATATCCCCCCGACGGGGTCCGGCCGGGCTGCACACTGAGCCCGTGCTCATCCGGCCACGGCCCCGCGTGGGGAACCTGCCTGCCAGGGAGGGCAGCGGCACCGCAGCGCGCTCGCCCCATGGCCACACAGCGCGGGCGGCTGCTGCCCCGGGGCAGGGAGCGCTGCCCACTGAGACCACAAAACCTCCAGCAGCTCCTGCAGCCACCCAAATGTTCTCCTGGTGCTCCAACCAGCCGGTCCTTCCCTTGCCAGCTCCTGCAGAGCTGCAGGCCCCAGATAGATCACTGAACACAGGAGCCTCACTGGCCTCGTCACACCACAAACACCACAACCAGCAGAACAAGTGGAGCACAGGGGCCCTGAAGCCACATGTGTGGTGACCCTCGCACAGGGAGGGAGCAGCTGCAGGGACTTAGCAGATCAACACAAGCTCTCAAACTTTTAAAAAGATCCGCAAGACCCATCTGTATGAAACAAGAGTCACTCAAAGGCGATCTGCAGACCTCTGCTTTGAACACACTCAGATCTAGGGTGGGGATGCCGAAGGTGGCAGGAAATGAAAGAGGGAAAAGCAGCTCATACCCACACTTAAATAACCTACTGCTGAAGCAGGGCTCAGGAATGAGGTTTTCAAAACTTCTCAGCTGCACATTTACCCACTAATTAACTAGTAAGGATCGAAGTATTACATCAGCTAAGGCAAAGAGGAATTCTTGTGAAAACGTCAACTTCGGGAACAGAGAGTAAACACGATTTTGTTGTTGTTTCATTTGTTTGCTTTCCTCTCTTTTCCTCTTTTCATTTCCAAGAGAACAGCAGACACTGCAAGGATCCTGTTGCCGTTTAAGCGGCGCGGCGACCTGGTTCAGGAACGGCACGGCGACCACCCCCAGGCCGCTCGGGCCATCAGCTCGCTGACACCAATGTGGTGGACGGCAAATGGCGTTTATTGATGGGTAGCAAGGTGGTATATAGCTAAGGTTTACAACGTCACATCCGTCTGCTTACATCATAAACTAACACTATTGGCTATTAGGGGCCCTATCTTTCCGTACAGCGCGATATCTTCCGGCCGCCGGACCCTAACTATCTGCAACATTTCCCCCCTCCCTATGCATAACAAAACTAGCTAAAATATGACTATCTTATTCTTACTTATTCTTATCTTATTCTAATTACTTATTCTCATTATTATCTTATTCTTATTACTATCTTATTCTTATCTTATTGTGATCACATTATTATTATCTTACTCTTACTTATTGTCATTATTACCTTATCCTTATTACTTACTCTTATTATTACTCTATTCTTATAGCTTATAACAATCTTAAAACTGTATATCATAACTTGACATAAAAACATAAGGCACAAAGAAGAAGGCACATAGAAGGTAGGGGATGACAGGTAATACCGAGGTGTAGGAACAGGGTGTACCTTGGGATAACTTGGGTATAATACTGAGTGGATATATTCTTAAAGCCATTGTCGGCGTTCCACTAACATGATGTTAACCTTCTCTAGGCGACTCTTGACAAACGGCATGAGCTTATTCAATATACAGGGTCCAAAGATTAGCGTCATCATGATCATTGCTATCAGCCCTATCAAGGTGGATATCAGGGTGGTTAACCACAGCGAACCGGTGAACAAATTTTCGTGCCAGCTGTGTCTGGAACAGGGTTCAATGGGTGCTGGTTGGCAAGGCATGGCACTGAAAATTGGTGACCCTGTAGTTATTTTTGTACTAATTACTTGAGAATGTTCCATCTGTTCAAGCCCATTTAAAGGGCTGGTGTGACTCTACTTGTCCTATAGTGACAAGCTCCAAAATTAAGATAACACGAAGGCATCGCGGCCCCCTCTTGCCGAGGCTGTTTTGTTGTTTTCTGGATTCGGTCAGCGTGGAACTCACAGGCTTCGGTGGGATGCCTGTCACCGGGGCGTCCGATGATCGGTCCTGTGAACAGAAACTCACAATTTTCATTAGTTTTCTTTTGAAGGTCTGGTTTAATAGACTTAAGCAGGGACCACTTGACTCTGCCATCTTTTCTGACAGCGGCATACCCTCGCCCTGTTAGAACTAGTTTCCACCCTTGTTCCCATTCACTCAGCTCATTTCTAATTATAACCAATGGACCTTCTTCTAGTGCTCGAGTGCTCGAGAGCTCTTTGCTTTATTGAGGACCATGGTGATGGTTTGGCAACAACTCTAGAGGCTGTGTGAACAGCTTCCCTGGCTGCACGCGTAGTTGTCACAACTTCATGGGCCCGCATGCCATGGGCCTGCGCCTGGGGGGTGATCATTGTTGAGCCTGTACCCATTAACCGCTGCAGGCTGGAGCCGTGTAATGGATGATCTGCCCCAGTTACTTGGGCTAAACACTTTGTACAGTTGTCTTCCCATTCTTGTTTGAAAACGATCATCCCTGTTCCATCAAAGATTAGCCTACAAGTTTGTTTTATATCGAACGGGAGCATATCGTCCCTCCCGAAGATACCATCTATGAGGGTTGAGACCATGGCAGAATTAATCCCTTTATCTGCAATTGCTTTAACAATCGCTTGCACATCCTTAGGATTTATCGGCGAGTGGACCCTCTGTCCCCTGTCCGTCACCCGGACCGGGAACGCTAGTGCGGCTGATAGGGCCCAGTCGGCGCATGTGATCTTTATTTTCCTCCAGTCCGTGGGAGGGGTTTCACCACTTCATGGTTTTTCTTTAATTCGAATGGGAATATTTTGGCTCTTAGTTCTGTTTACCTTCTTTTTCTCCTTCCTTAAGTTTGAATCAGTTGTGAGCCGCTCGTGCTGACTAGTGCCTGATCCGGAACCGGAACTCGACTGACTGGTCACTTCCGGGCTCCGGCCCCTTTTCGTTGGGCTCCGGCCCCGCCTACTTCCGTCCCACCTACTTCCGTTGTGGGCGGGCTGTTCCCCCCTCTTGTCTCGCCCCGCCTTCCCCCCGCGGAGGCGCCTTTTGTGAAATGGCCGCTCTGATCGGTCCTGAGCGCCTCGCTCGGGCCTCCCTCACCTGTCCGGTCACCCCCATTGGTTCTCGGCCCCTCGCTCGGGCCTCCCTCACCTGTCCGGTCACCCCCATTGGTTCTGGGCCCCTCGCTCGGGCCTCCCTCACCTGTCCGGTCACCCCCATTGGTTCTCGGCCCCTCGCTCGGGCCTCCCTCACCTGTCCGGTCACCCCCATTGGTTCTGGGCCCCTCGCTCGGGCCTCCCTCACCTGTCCGGTCACCCCCATTGGTTCTCGGCCCCTCACTCGTGTGTCCCTCACCTGTCCGGTCACCCCCATTGGTTCTCGGCCCCTCGCTCGGGCTTCCCTTACCTGTCCGGTCACCCCCATTGGTTCTCAGCCCCTCACTCGCGCCGGGGGCACCCTCGCCCGGCCCTTCCCCTTGCGGCTCGGCGCCATGTTGAGGGGCATAGGGTGGTGGCCTGGCCCAGACGTCCCCAAGCTCTGACTTCTTTTCAATGTTCCTAGCTTCCTCGGCTAGCTCGCCCCAAACAGATTTCGGCTGTTTCTGCTCCTCTGTAAGCGGGACGGGGTTCGGGGATGGAGGGGATGTGTCGCTCTCTTGCAGATCTTTAGGGTCAGCAGAATCACCATCATCTGGGGGGTGCAAAGTCTGTGCGATTGCCCCGACTCCCATTTTCGGGGTGGCCAGCAAACAGTCCCTTACCGCTACCCAGGTCTCCTGCTCTTTTATAGCTTTCTGCAAGGCTTGTACAGCTTTTCCCCAACCCTTAAGGTTTTTCCCACAACCCGAAGGCATCGTCTCCTCGGCTAACGCCTTAGTACATTTGTCCCACACTTTAGGGACACACTTCAGGGACTTCAGAATATCCACCGGCTGGTCTATAACCTTAATTTTCAAAAGCCTCGCAACAGCGAGAGTAAAATCTTTTGGCTTACAATCAATCCCGGACTATTTATGTAATTGCAATACGACCTTGACGAGGGCTTCCATCCTCCTTGTTCGTCCGGGAGCGTCCTCCCCACCGGGCTGGTCCACTCGCTCCGGCCGCCGTTCACCCGTCCAGCCGATGATTCCCGGGTTTCGGCACCACTTGTTGCCGTTCAAGCGGCGCGGCGACCTGGGTCAGGAACGGCACGGCGACCACCCCCAAGCCACTCGGGCCATTAGCTCGCTGACACCAATGTGGTGGATGGCAAATAGCGTTTATTGATGGCTAACAAGGTGTTATATAGCTAAGGTTTACAACGTCACATCCATCTGCTTACATCATAAACTAAACGCTATTGGCTATTAGGGGCCCTATCTTTCCGTACAGCACGATATCTTCCGGCTGCCGGACCCTAACTATCTGCAACAGCCTCCCTTGCCCCTAGGGGCTGGAATCTTAGGGCTACACACACACCTCTGCAATGGGGATGAGTTCTGTGCTTGACCTCACTTGGAAACACGACACAAAACTTAAACAATGATACAGGAATATATATTTAAACAATAACAATAAAAAAATTATAATAAACACTAACAACAACAACAATAAAAACAATATCAATAACACTAACAACAATATCAACAATAAGAAATATTACTATAAAAGTCTCCAAAGAAAAATCCAAATAAGATGTTATGGCTGGAGTCCTCGTTCCCAGCGCTTCCCGGCAGCAGCCCGGGTGAAGGGGAGCTTGGCCTGCAAGGGAAAAGGAGGCGTGAGCAGGGCCGAGGAGCGGCTCGGGGGCTCCCGTGGAGCACAGGCTCTTTGGCGGCTGCGCGGGCTCTTTGGCAGCAGCGCTGCCGTCATTGGTGCCCTGGCAGAGGCTTGGCGTGGCCAGCGCAGCCCAGAGGCCGGCAGAGGGGCTGAGGCAGCAGGTGCCCAGGCCTTGGGCGCTCCTGCGCCCTGTGCAGCTCTGCCCCGGCGCCGCGGCCCGCCAGAGCGCCCGCACACCTGGGCCAGGCTCCCGCGCGGCTGCTCCCCAAAGGCAGCGCGGAGCAGCGCCAAGGGGCCGGGCACAGCCCCAGCTCTGCCCGTGCAGCCGGCAGCAGGGGCCATACCTGGGGGCTGCAGCCAGAGCTGTCCCACTCCATGGGCTCCTCCTGGCTGCAGCCGACCAGGCCGCTGCTCCCCACAACCTGGAAGAGAGCAGGAGACCTTAGTGGGGATGGTGCGTGGGGAAGAGCAAGGAGAAGTGTGTCCAGTTACTGTCGGGGCTGTACCTGGCTGCTGCCATAACTTTGCCACTCCATTGGCTCAGGATGGTCCCCTGAAGGCCCCCCATTCACACGTGGAGCCTGCAATACAGAGAGAGGGCAGGTCACGGAGCAGGAGGTCCCTGGCCCCAGCACCCCTCTTCCTGCAGCAGGAAGCAGGAAAGTGGGAAGGGGCTGGGACCTGCCCCAGCTCTGCCTGTGCAGACAGCAGCAAGGGCAATACCTGAAGACCACAGAAGGAGCCTTCCCACTCCATGGGCTCCTCATTGTTGCAGCCATCGAGGCCTTGGATGTCGGGAGTCTGGAAGAGAGCAGGAGAGCTTGTGGGGACGGTCATGGTGGCAGCGCTGGCTCTGTGTGCAGACCCTCGTGTCCCCTGCGTGCGTGGGGCAGGCAGTGCACAGAGCCAGGGCGCCAGGCTCAGGCAGCAGCCCCCGAGGCCTTGGCCGCTCCTGGCCCTGGCGCAGCTCTGCCCCAGCACCCAGGCCTGCCAGAGCTCCCTGCCACCTCTGCCACCAGCCCTGCGGCTGCTCTCGCAGAGCCAAGCGCCAGCCGTCCCCGCGCAGCCTCTCCCTGTGCGCACAGTACCTGCACTGAGCTCTCCCACTCCATGTCCTCAACTTCAGCATTAGCCATTTTTTTCACTCTCCTGACTCTGCAACAGAATGGAATTGTTTACATTTGCAGCCATGAGCACCAAGTGTCGCACAGTGGCTTTGGGGCCTCCCCTGGGAGGCATCGCGCAGGCTGCCCTGCAGCCCCGCAGCTCCCCTGCATCTCATGGGCACCACGGGTGGCCCCTGGTGCTGCGCGGCCCTGCTGCTCACCTGGCCTTGCTGCTGCGTGGCCAGCACTGGGGCCACTGTGAGACGCAGCCCTGGGAAGCATCCGTGTTCCCGTGGTGATAACTGCCCCTCTGGGATGTTCCACTGCTCCGTGGGGGGAGGAGGGCAGCGGCAGGGCCAGGGGGGTCGCCATGAGGAAGGGTCTGCATGTGCTGGACTCCCCCTGGCACTGCTGATCCTGGTGGCAGAGAGCAGTGCGTGGCCTTGGGCTTGCTGGGTGCCAAGGAGGGCTCCTCACGCAGCCCCATGGTGCTGCTGGCGGCTGCCTGCCCAGAGGCCGGGCTGCACTTGGGGCTCTGCCTCCACCCCCGCAAGGAGCCTTGAACACCTTGATCTTTCTTCCCTGCTCCCCTGCTGCCCTTACAGCCTGATGGAGTCAAGAAAGTTTTGTTTTCCATGGTAGAGACATGTTCCTTGGTAGCGCAATGAGCGCAAAGGGCAGTTGTGCCCTGGGGCCAGGTGTGCATGTCCTCAGCAGAGCCCTTGTGAGTTGGTGGTGTCCTGGGAGCCCCTGGTGCTGCTGGGCTCCTTCTCTTGTCCTGCCGTGCACCTTGCAGGCGCCATGTGCTGTGGCTGAGAGCAGCCTTGGTGCGGCTCCTGCACTGCTGCCCCTGCCACGGCTTCCTAGGGCTGCAGAGGGCAGAGCAGGCACAAATGTGCCCTCAGCAGCAGCAGGGACCTGCAGGTGATGCAGCTCTGCCCAGCACTGGGCTACAATGCTCACTTGCTAAGGGAAAGAATTCCCAACTTTCAGGGTAGGACATGAAAGCCGAGGGCTGGTGGCATGAGGAATTGCCGGCAGGCATTTGTCTGCTGCCCTGGGAATGCTGGAGGGGAAGTGCGAAGCAGAGCAGTGTTCCCTGCAGGGAGGCACGAGCAGAGGGCTGGGCAGCGAGCTCAGCCCCGTGGCTGTGAGGGCAAGTGCTGGGAGCCCCCTTGCCTGTGCGCGTGACGCCTGCAGAACCCAGGTGTGCGCAGTGCCCCCGGTGGCAGGGAAGGAGCTGGGAAGCCCTTGCCCCACGCAGGCTGCTTGCAGAGAAGCTGCGGCTCGTCTGCCTCGCACCTGGACCACCAGGGCTGTCTTGGACAGTCCCCTCTCGGGGAAGGTGCTTTGCAGCTGCTTGAAGGGAGAGGCTGCCTGGAATCCTGCAGACCCCTGGAGGGGAAGGGGTCTCACCTGCTCCATGGCCTCCATTTGGAGTGATTTTTTTAACACTGCAGTACAAGGTCTGGTTGCGGGTGGTTGGGGTGAATGGAGGGGCTCCTGCATGCCTTTGGGTGTGCTCCGCGCATCCTGCTCAGAGCTTTGTCGCATGGCTAGGAACAGGTGAGCTGAATGTTCCCCTACTGTTTCTTCAAATTCTCTGCATGCTCTGAAAGTCTGGACGTTCCTGGCAGGATGATAGGTGGGAGCTTTGTTCTTGATTTACTCAGCTTGGATTCTCCCAGAGGACTTTTCCTTCCTTGTGACCTTTCATGGTCCTGCCTCACATTGCTCCCCTCCCTGGGGCTCGGTTCTTTTGCCACCCGCCTTGCACAATTCTCTGCTGAAGCTGCTGCAGTCAGAGGCCGGCCAGGCTGCTCTCCTGGCTGCTGCACTAGCCCCCTTTGTGCAGTGCTTTCTGCTGACCTGTTTTGAAACGCTCTTGCCTTGGAAGAGTGGATGTCGCTGTTCCAAATCCTTCTGCAGGATTTCCAGAGCATCACTGACAAAGGTCTCAGGATGCATGTTTAGATGTGAGTTGAGCTTGCTAAAGGAGCTGAGTTGCCAGCCCTCAGGTAAAGGCAAGGTGGACGGAGCAGGAGATATCCCCAGTGCTGGAGGAGCTGCTGATGTCTGAGCAGGCAGGGATACAGGCATGGAAAAGCAGGGCTTTAAAGGAAGCTGCTCATTCCCATGGTTGCCCATAACCCTCCTAGGAAAGATCAGCAAGTGTCCTTCAGATGAGTGGACAGTATGTGGCTGGAGAACTGTGTGGATTGCAGAGCTCAGAGGGTTGTGCTAATGGGTCTTGAGTCTAGTTGGAGGCCTGTGGCTAGTGGTGTCCCCCAAGGGGTCAGTGCTGGGTTTGGTGCTATTCACCTATTTGCTCAGTGCCTTGCAGGAGGCCCCCTCAGCAAGTTTGCACATGAGACAAAGCTGGGCGCAGTGAGCGACACTCCAGAGAGCTGCGCTGCCTTTGAGAGGGAGCTGCAGAGGCAGGAGAGTTGGGCAGAGAGGAACATCCCGAGACTGAAGAAAGGCAAGTGCAGGGTCCTGCAGTGGGGGAGGAATAACCTTGAGGCTCCAGTTCAGATGAGGGGTGGAGCTACTGGAAAGCAGTTCTGTGCAGAGGGGTTTGGGAGGTCTGCTTGAAAACAGCTCAAGCAGGAGGCAGCAATGTGCCCTTGTGTCAAGGATGGCCAGAGGGATGCTGGCCTGCAAGAAGAGGAGTGTTGGCAGCAGGTGGAGGGGGCTGATCGTGCCCCTCTCCTCAGCTCTGCTCAGGCCACACCTGGACTCTTGTGTGCAGAAGTATTGTGGGCTGCCCAGGACAAGAGGGATGTGGAACTTGCAGAGAGCGACCAGCTTAGTGCCACAAAGATGATGAAGGAACTGGAGCATCTATCTTATGAGGAAAGAGTAAGCGAGCTGGGCCTGTTTATCCTGGGGAAGACAAGAGTGAGAGGGGAACTTATCAACAGGTACAAACAGCTGAGGGGCGGATGTAAAAGGACAGGGCCAAACTCTTCCCGATGGGGCCTAGCAATAGCCCAAGGGCTAAAGGGTGCAAATTGCAACACACTTTCAATGGGTACAAATTGCAACACACTTTCAATGGGTACAAATTGCAACACAGTTTCAGTGTACATATGAGGAAGAGCTTTTTGACAGTTAGGGTGACAGAGCACTGTAAGCGGGTGTCCAGCGAGGTTGTGCAGGCTCCTTCTTTGGAGCTCTTCCAAACCCTCCTGGGTGTGATGGTGTGCAACGCACTGTAGGGGTCCCTGCTTGTGCAGGGGGGGTTGGACTGATGATCTCAAGAGGTCCCTTCCAAAGTCAAGCCCTGTGTGACTGTGTGAGCCGGGAGGGCTCCGCAGGCAGCCAGGACAGCAGATATGTTGGAAGGGCACAGGTGGGGTTTTTGTCAGGCTGTAAGGCTTCTTCTCCCGTGGCACCGAATTGTTGCCATCAGCAGCTGGCAGATGGCCCTGCAGACGGCAGAGGCACAGAGCAGCCTCCCTCGTGGTCCCCAGCACGGGGCCTTTCCTGGCAGCAGCCCATTTCTGCACCAGCTGCCTCCAGGGACACTGCCTCCTGTGACGCAGTCCCTGAGTGTGTCCAGCCCTGCAGGGCCCTGTGTCCCCCAGGGGCTCACGGAGTTCGGCTCTGCATCTCCAGGCCCCGTGTCCCTGGGGCGGGACATCTTCCCTTTGCCTGTGGCTTGGGCACTGCGGGGACACGTTGTGTGCGGCACCACGAGAGTTGAGAGCTGCCCCGCGGTGGGGCTGGGGCTTCTTCCCCTTTGCGCATCCCCAGGGCCACGTGTGAATGGAAGTCCCAGAGGGACCTTTTTGCTGTTGCTACCCTGCCTCTGGTGTGTGAAATCCTGGGGCTTCACACACGCCTGCAGTGGGGATGATTTTTGTGCCCGAGCTTGCTTGGAAACAACATGCAACACTTAAACAATGATACAGGAATGTATATTTAAACAACAGCAACATTAATAAAATATCATAACAAAAACAACAAAAATAATAACAGTAAAGATATCAATAGCAATAAGCATAATAATGTCGACAGAAATATCAACACTATCAAAAATGATAAATACTACTATTACCATCTGTTAAGAAATATCCACCTAAGAGGTTAGGGCCGGAGTCCTCGGGCCTGATGCTTCTCCCCTCATCTACCCAGTCAGTCACTGCAGCTCCCCATGGCACCATGACAGGTTGCTTAAGCATTATTTTCGCTGGGGAATCGCTGCTGCCTACTCTTGCTGTCCTTGGTGTCCTGCACACTCAGAGCTGCCATGCAGGATGAACAAGTTGTGCCGTGGCCTCTGCAGGGGTGGAGGTGAGGCTGAGTGGGCTGTGGCTGCCGCCTCCTCCTTGTTGCCCCTGTGGAGGCAGCTTAGGCCCTGCTGCCAGAAGTCCCACGCTGGCCTCAGCAGCTGCCAGGTCTCAGGCATGGGTGGGCTGTGGAAGGGCTGGGGTGAGGATGGCAGGGCCAAGCACAGGCCTCTTGCTGGGCACACAGACACTGTGCTCTGCGAGCAGAGCAGCTGCAGACTGGGCTTGCACACATTGGTTTTCACAGCAGCAGTAGAACTGTGCTGGGGTGAGTGAGTGCGAGGAAGAGAGGAGCAAGGCTCCTGCTGCTGCTCCGAGTTTCTTGAGCATGGACACCCTGCGGGCATCTTGACTGATCTTATGCTGTCAATCTGCATGAGCTGTGTGTGAGCAGCTTGCTGCTGAAAAGGTGGGAGGTCTGTGGGGTTATTCAGGCTGTTAGTGGTTGAGAGGTCGCTGTGTGCAGCAGCTTGTCTTGTGTGGAGAGCCCGAGAGCTCCACTTGCTTTGGGGGTGCGCAGGTGCAGCTGGCAGTTGCTGCAAAGGCATGGGCCCCCTTTGGAAGGAATGGGCAGAGGAATGGCTCAGCATGGGCTCTTTTCCTTGTGGCAGGTGGTGTGAGGAGCCAGGTGCAAATGCTTGCTGAGCGGGAGGTGTGTGAGCGTTTTCCTGTGCTTGGGGTGCCTGAAGAGAGGGCAGTTTGTACCAAAGCTGCTCTCCTGCTTTCCCCTGCCCATGGTGGTCCTGCAGGGCAGGTGCTTCTGGTGCTTTGCTTCCAAGGCCCAGTTTATCC
The DNA here is from genome assembly GCF_059628265.1 of Tinamus guttatus. Lineage (NCBI taxonomy): Eukaryota > Metazoa > Chordata > Aves > Tinamiformes > Tinamidae > Tinamus > Tinamus guttatus. Next base: position 1,035,705 of record NW_028289008.1, on the reverse strand, counting down.
ATTCGTTCCATGCTGCTGGAAGGAGTGAATATCATGCCCCACTCAGGGTTCCTTCAGGATCTGAGGCTGCCATCTTGGGCTGCCTCTCAAAACAAGAGCCATGCAGTGATGCACCAAATGCAGGGCATCTTCTTTGGGGGAAACTGAAGAAAGGGCTAAAGCAGTGAAGCAGGACTGGGGTGAGCGTGTGCGTGAGGGCTGGTCCCGGCAGGTGGTCATTGGCCGCAATGAGCCAGGCTGTTGGGCACTCAGCTGCTCCCCGTGTGCCGCGCGACTCCCGCTGGGCCTGGCACTGCTGCCTTCCAGCTCATCTGCCAACAACCTCCTTGTCTTCTTCCTTGCTTGTCCTGCTTTGCCAGGCACCATCCACTCATTCGCAACTCCATGATGGAGCAAGAAATCCCACAGCCTGGCTTTGAATGGATACACATTGCTGGAAAAGAACCATTGTTCCTTTGCGGGCCTGGCGTTGGAGGCTCCCTTCCTTTCCAGAGATCAATGCCTGCTCTCCTGAGGATGAGCTTGTCCTCTCCTGGCACTGCTTGAGTGCAGGCATTTAGAAGGGGAGTGCCTGAGTGTGGAGCAGAGCTGCGGTCCCTGCTGCCTGTGGGGAATGCTCTTTGGCTCTGTGATGTCCTACACTCCTTTTCTCTGCCACAGTTTTCTCCCAGAAAACAACCCTTGGAGGAAATAAAAGAAGAAAAAGGGTAGGAAAACACAGAATGCAAACAAATAAAAAGATAAATAATTGGAATGAAAACAAAGAGTAAAAAATGATAAAAATAAAGAAGAGGAAAAGAAAAAAAAGGAAAGGTAAAGAAGAAACAAAGGTAAAGAAAAGAAAAAAGAAGCAGAGTAGAAAAAGAGAAAAAGAAGAAGTGAAAAAGAATGAAAAAAGAAAAAGGGTGGAAAATGGTCTGTGGCATCCCAAGGGCCATGTGTGAAGGGAAATCCTAGAGGGAAACTTTGCTGGCCCCCACTTGCCCCTAAGGTCTGAAATCTTAGGGCAACACACACACACATCTGCAATGGGGATGATTTTTGTGCCTGACCTCACTTGGAAACAACACAACACAAAAAAAGAATGATACAGGAATATATATTAAAACAACAACAATAATAACAATATTATAAACAATAACAAGAAAAATAACAACAATATAATAAACAATAACAACAATAAAACCAACAACAATATTAACAACAATAAAAGCTAATATAAAAGTGTATACAAAAAAATCCAAATTAGAAGTTACTGCTGGCGTCCGTTCGCCCAGTGCTTCCAGGCAGCAGCCAGGGTGAAGGGGAGCTTGGCCTGCAAGGGAAAAGGAGGCGTGAGCAGGGCCGAGGAGCGGCTCGGGGGCTCCCGTGGAGCAGAGGCTCTTTGGCGGCTGCGCGGGCTCTTTGGCAGCAGCGCTGCCGTCATTGGTGCCCTGGCAGAGGCTTGGCGTGGCCAGCGCAGCCCAGAGGCCGGCAGAGGGGCTGAGGCAGCAGGTGCCCAGGCCTTGGGCGCTCCTGCGCCCTGTGCAGCTCTGCCCCGGCGCCACGGCCCGCCAGAGCGCCCGCACACCTGGGCCAGGCTCCCGCGCGGCTGCTCCCCAAAGGCAGCGCGGAGCAGCGCCAAGGGGCCGGGCACAGCCCCAGCTCTGCCCGTGCAGCCGGCAGCAGGGGCCAGACCTGGGGGCTGCAGCCGGAGCTCTCCCACTCCATGGGCTCCTCTTGGCTGCAGCCGACCAGGCTGCTGCTCCCCATCATCTGGAAGAGAGGAAGAGACCTTGGTGGGGACGGTGCGTGGGGAAGAGAAAGGACAAGCACATTCAGGGGTTGTGGGGAGCTGCACCTGGCTGCTACCAGAAGTTTGCCACTCCATGGGCTCAGGATGGTCCCCTGAAGGCCCCCCATTCATGCATGGAGCCTGCAATAGACAGGGAGGGCAGGTCACAGAGAGGGAGGTCCCTGGCCCCAGTGCCCCTCTTCCTGCAGCAGGAAGCAGGAAAATGGGAAGGGGCTGGGACCAGCCCCAGCTCTGCCTGTGAAAACAGCTGCAAGGGCAATACCTGAAGGCCACAGAAGGAGCTTTGCCACTCCATGGGCTCCTCATTGTTGCAGCCATCCAGGCCTTGGATGTAGGGAGTCTGGAAGAGAGCAGGAGAGCTTATGGGGACAGTCATGGTGGCAGCGCTGGCTCTGTGTGCAGACCCTCATGTCCCCTGCATGTGCGAGGCAGGCAGTGCACAGAGCCAGGGCACCAGGCAGCAGCCCCCGAGGCCTTGGCCGCTCCTGGCCCTGGCGCAGCTCTGCCCCAGCACCCAGGCCTGCCAGAGCTCCCTGCCACCTCTGCCACCAGCCCTGCGGCTGCTCTCGCAGAACCAAGCGCCAGCCGTCCCCGTGCAGCCTCTGCCTGCACGCACAGTACCTGTCCGCTGCAGCCATAGCTCTCCCAATCCATTTCCTCCACTCCAAAATTATCCATTTTTCTTTAGTCTCCAGTGACTGCAAGAGAAAAGGAGTCATTGGCATTTGCAGCGCTGAGAGCAGGGGTCTCTGTGTGAGCAGGTGTGAGCGCCAAGTGTCGCACGGTGGCTTTGGGGCCTCCCCTGGGAGGCATCGCACAGGCTGCCCTGCAGCCCCGCAGCTCCCCTGCATCTCATGGGCACCACGGGTGGCCCCTGGTGCTGCGCGGCCCTGCTGCTCACCTGGCCTTGCTGCTGCGTGGCCAGCACTGGGGCCACTGTGAGGCGCAGCCCTGGGAAGCTTCCGTGTTCCCGTGGCGATAACTGCCCCTCTGGGATGTTCCACTGCTGCGTGGGGGGAGGAGGGCAGCGGCAGGGCCAGGGGGGCCGCCGTGAGGAAGGGTCTGCGTGTGCTGGACTCCCCCTGGCACTGCTGAGCCTGGCGAAAGAGAGCAGTGCGTGGCCTTGGGCTTGCTGGGTGCCAAGGAGGGCTCCTCACGCAGCCCCATGGCGCTGCTGGCGACTGCCTGCCCAGAGGCCGGGCTGCACTTGGGGCTCTGCTTCCACCCCTGCAAGCAGCCTTGAACGCCTTGCTCTTTCTTCCCTGCTCCCCTCCTGCCCTTGCAGCCTGATGGACTCAAGAAAGTTTTATTTTCCATAGTCAAAACGTGTTCCTCGGTAGCGCAATGAGCGGGAAGGGCAGTTGTGCCTCAGGGCCAGATGTGCGTGTCCTCAGCAGAGCCCTTGTGAGTTGGTGGAGGCCTGGGAGCCCCTGGTGCGCTGCTGGGCTCCTTCTCTTGTCCTGCCACGCACCTTGCAGGCGCCATGTGCTGTGGCTGAGAGCAGCCTTGGTGCGGCTCCTGCACTGCTGCCCCTGCCACGGCTTCCTAGGGCTGCAGAGGGCAGAGCAGGCACAAATGTGCCCTCAGCAGCAGCAGCAGGGACCTGCAGCTGCTGCAGCTCTGCCCAGCACTGGGCTACAATGCTCACTTGCTAAGGGAAAGAATTGCCGACTTTCAGGGTAGGACATGAAAGCCGAGGGCTGGTGGCGTGAGGAATTGCCGGCAGGCATTTGTCTGCTGCCCTGGGAATGCTGGAGGGGAAGTGTGAAGCAGAGCAGTGTTCCCTGCAGTGAGGTGCGAGCAGAGGGCTGGGCAGCGAGCTCAGCCCCGTGGCTGTGAGGGCCAGTGCTGGGAGCCCCCTTGCCTGCGCGCATGACGCCTGCAGAGCCCAGGCGTGCGCAGTGCCCCCGGCGGCAGGAAAGGCTCTGGGAAGCCCTTGCCCCACACAGGCCCCTTGCAGAGAAGCTGCGGCTCATTCGCCTCCCGATCTGGGCACAAGGGCCCTTGCGAGCAACGTCTATATCCTCTGTGTAGGTGCTGCCCTCGCTCCGCACTGGCATTGCTCTGACTTGTCCATCAGCAGCTTTACACATGGGGGTTTCTGTTACATCTCTCGCTGGGAAAGGGGCTGTGGAGGTGCCGTGCAGAGGAGCTGGAGGAGGTGAAGTGATTGGAGCAATTCGCTTTACACAGCTTTTGGCTGCCTCACCTTTTTCCTGCTCTGCTCGCATGACACCTCTGCCTGTTTTGGTGGTCTTGTTGGCTCCTTCTCCAATGCTCATTTGGAGAGGAGGAACAAAAAGTCCTTGTTCCTGGAGCTCCCTGCATTGTCATGCTTTGTGAGAGACCACTGCCCAGAATGGGGATTTGGAATAGCATAAGAGAAAATCTTCCCTCAGCATTCCCAGAGGGTGCTTGGGGATGACTTTGCCCCCATTCCCAAATCCCGCACCCTGCATCAGCTCAGCATGGACCCAAACACTCGTTTCCAGGCCACAAGGGCTGTCCGGCCAGCGCAGCCTTTCCCGATCCTGCAGCTCCTGCCTTGCTGGGAGAAAACAAGGGAAGCCCCAGCCCTCTGCAGCGCCAAGTGTCCCTGTGAACCCTGAGCTTTAGCTCCTTGTTGTGGCCCACGTGTCTTGTCGAGCTCTCTCCTGAGCACGGCCAGGTGCTGCCTGTCCTGGCTGCAGTGGCGCAGGTTGCAGACGCCCCATGGCGAGATGAGGGCAGCAAGGAGGTGGCGCTCGTGGCGCTCCCGCACAGGCTGCCTTGCCAGGAGGAGCGCTGGCCCCGCGGGAGCTGCTCCCCTGCGCGCGCGGCCCTGCCCAGCGCCGGGGGCCTTGGCTCCCAGCAGAGCATCGCTGGCCCTGCTGGAAGGAGCCCGTCCCCTGGCCGCCTTGCTGCCTGCTGCACGCAGGGCTCCGCTGCACACTTCTCCAGGGCCGCACGCCAGGCTGCCCTTGGCTCTGCAAGCTCCTGCCCGGGCACAGAGCTGCGCTGGGACCTGCTCTCCCACCTCCTGGACACCACCTTGCTGTCTGATCCTGCTGGAGCGGGAGGATGAACACGGTCTCTGAAGGTCCTTTCCAGTCTGAGCCATCCTGGAATGTGTAAAGCTAGAAAATACCCCTCATGCAGGCAACATGGAGGTTCAGTGTTTCAGACCCAAACCGACACCTGAGCTCCTGTGTTGGTATTTGTCCAGTGTAAGATGGTTATTGCAATCTATCTTATGACCTTGGAGTTTGCAATTGCTTTGTTCTTTTATTTATTTATTTACTTATTTTTCTTGGCAACATCTGGCTATGTTGTATGCTCTACCCCTTTGAAAACTCCTTATAGTCCTTGAAAATGGAAACATTAATTTCTAGGGGTTCTCTGTAACATGACAAGTTCTACATATTTTTTTTCCTTGCACTGACCAAGAAAGCCTGAAGTGTTTTGACTCTTTCCTTTAGGAGGCCAAGGCAGGATGCCCCACACTGTCTCCTGAGGAGCTCTCAAATCTACCTGAACTCTCTCCTTATGTCCACTGTGCAGCCCTTGAGTAGCCAGTGCCCAGGAAGCAGCTTGATATTCCTGACAGAACAGGACATGTCTGCATGTCCCGGATGGAACCTGCCTCAGCGGGTGGGTTCACATGCCACGCTTGCCACCACGTGCTCTGCTGGTCACTCACTCCTCAGGCGATGTTCTGCAGGTGTCCTTACTACTCCTCTAACTGCATCAGAGGGGAAAGGAAACAACCAAATCCTACCAAGCAATTAACCTGAGCAAACTGTGTCTCCTGGAAGTCAGGACGTTGAACAGCATCAGCTCAGCAATAATGCAGCAGTGCAATGATGGGAGGGTATGGTGAGAGAGGACACTCTGGCACTTAGCAAAGGCCGGGAATGTTGTTCTGTTCTACAATGAAGCACATGTTCGTGTGCAGTGTCCAGGGGATCTCGCTCCACAGATGCCCTGCAGACACGCGCCGTGCTCAGTAGCACAGAGGAGAGGGGAAGCGCTGCGAGTGCCCTCTCCTTCCCTGATGAGCTCTGGAAAGGAGCGTCCCCAGCCCATGCCTGAAAACAGGTTGTGGTTGAACCTCTGCATCCTCTGCTTTGCTGACTAGGCATAAGGTCTTCTGCTGTGCTGGAGAAGCAGATGATGCCTGCAGTGATGATGTGGAAAGTCACAAGAGCACCAGGATCTGCCGTGGTGTCTGGTCTTTGTCCCTCGAGGTGCTGAGGGACAGAGCAGCCTCCATCGTGGTCCCCAGCACGGGGCCCTTCCTGGCAGCAGCCCATTTCTGCACCAGCTGCGTCCAGGGACACTGCCCCCTGTGACGTGGTCCCTGAGTGTGTTCCAGCCCTGCAGGGCCCTGTGTCCCCCAGGGGCTCGGGGAGTTCGGCCCTGCATCTCCAGGCCCCATGTCCCTGCGGTGCGACAGCTTCCCTTTGCCTGTGGTTTGGGCACTATGGGGACACGTTGTGTGCGGCACCCGGGGAGTTGAGAGCTGCCCCGTGGTGGGGCTGGGGCTCCTTCCCCTTTGGGCATCCCGTGGGACATGTGTGCAGGTCAGGTGAAGGAAGGTTCTGCACTTAGGGATTACTATCAGGTTGATTTTTAATTGTCCTTTGTATAAGTATTTATTCTGACACATTTTCATGATGCCCTGAGGCCTTCCCACATCTCGTACACAGAATTACTAACATCAGACGACAGGGAAGCACTGCTTGTACATGGTAAATGCTAGGACATTTCTTCCTGAGTTTGCAGGGGTGTCTCATCCTTGCAAGGAGTTTCCTTAGCACAGGGTGCCACGTTAAGGGGAAGTGAGGGGTTCTCACGGTCCATCCTCAGGAGTTGTTCAGGTGTCATTCGCAATTCCTGCTCAAATGATCAGTGCCAGGCCCTGTCATTTATAGCATTAGGAGGAAGAAGACATGGCTGTGATATGGTCATCCTCATAAGGTGATTCTTCCAGAATCTTCAAGCAATTTGCGTAATATTCTCCGCTCCTTGAACCGCGAGTGAGTTGAGTTGTGCACTGTCAGTGGGTGCCTCTGCATCGCTTCCCAGTTGCCTATTTGAGCAGTCCTTGAAAAGTACATACAATTTCCAACACATGTTTTTGTGACATCAGCATCTGTTTGTGCTTTTTACACCTCCATTCCATACATATTGTTGGAGGGAGGAAGTGGAGTAGGGCAAGTGAATTACCCTAGGCCTGAGGAAACAAGTATGTTGTTGACAGAGATTTTGTGTGCAATGTGTGGGTGTTGGGGGTAGCTTTTTAGTAGGGTGATGCTGGTAGGGGAAATGTGTGAGTATCTGTGGTGCCTGTGCTGGGAAGGGATGATAGGAAGCAGGGGCAATGTTTGTGTCTTCACTAAGCATGCAATGGTTAGTGGTTTTAGCTGTGAGGCCTGTGTTTTGTGGGAGGTGAATGAGCAGAGTGACGCGGCTAGTAGCAAGGTGTGAGGAGGCCGGTATAATTGTTGGGAGAGAATGAAGCAGAGCAAGCTGGTGCTGTGAGGCTGCCCTCCTCATAGAGAGGGAAGGTTTTGCTCTGAAGCCATGCTGAACGGGACACGGTTGTGCAGAATGACACTGTAGGTAGCAAGGAATAAGCAGATATGGAATAAGAGTCAGAAGAAGAAAGAGAAGACAAAGAAAGAAGAAAAGAAAGAAGGAAAGAAAAATGGAAAGAATGAAAGCAGAAAGAAAGAAAAAAGGAAAGAAGGAAAGAGAGAGAAAGAGAAAGAGAAAGAGAAAGAGAAAGAGAAAGAGAAAGAGAAAGAGAGAAAGAAAGGGCGAGAGAGAAAAAAGGAGAAAGAATGAGAGTGAGAGACCGAGAAAGAGAGCGAGAAAGAAAAAAGAAAGAATAAAAAAGAAAAGGAAAAAAGCAAATAGAGAAAGGCAAAGAAAAAAGAAAAAGGGAAAAAATGAAGAAAAAGGTGAAGAGGAGGAAGAAGAGAAAGAGAAAAATACTTAAAAAAGAAAAGGAAAAGGAAAAGAGAAAAAGTAGAATAAGGAAAAAGAAAAAGAAAATAGATGGCAAAGGGACTGGGGCATCCCCAGGGCCACATGTGAGGGGAAGTCCTAGAGGGACCATTTCCTGGCCCTCGCTTGCCCCTAGGGTCTGAAATCTGAGTGCCACAAACATACATCTTCAGTGGGGATGATTTTAGTGCTGGAGATCGCTTGGAAACAACACGCAACACTTAAGGAATGATACAGGAATATATATTTAAACAACAACAAAAATAACAATATAATAAACACTAACAAGAAAAATTACAGCAATATAATCAACAATAACAACAATAAAAACAACAACAATATTAACAACAATAGGTGCTACTATAAAAGTATATAAAGAAAAATCCAAAGCAGAAGTCATTGCTGGCATCCATGAACCCAGCGCTTCCCAGCAGCAGTCAGGGTGAAGGGGAGCTTGGCCTGCAAGGGAAAAGGAGGCGTGAGCAGGGCCGAGGAGCGGCTCGGGGGCTCCCGTGGAGCAGAGGCTCTTTGGCGGCTGCGCGGGCTCTTTGGCAGCAGCGCTGCCGTCATTGGTGCCCTGGCAGAGGCTTGGCGTGGCCAGCGCAGCCCAGAGGCCGGCAGAGGGGCTGAGGCAGCAGGTGCCCAGGCCTTGGGCGCTCCTGCGCCCTGTGCAGCTCTGCCCCGGCGCCGCGGCCCGCCAGAGCGCCCGCACACCTGGGCCAGGCTCCCGCGCGGCTGCTCCCCAAAGGCAGCGCGGAGCAGCGCCAAGGGGCCGGGCACAGCCCCAGCTCTGCCCGTGCAGCCGGCAGCAGGGGCCATACCTGGGGGCTGCAGCCGGAGCTCTCCCAGTCCATGGGCTCCTCCGTGCTGCAGCCAACCAGGCCACTGCTCCCCATGGTCTGGAAGAGAGCAGGAGACCTTGGTGGGGATGTTGTGTGGAGAAGATGAAGGATAAGGGCATCCAGCAGCTGCAGGGTCTGTACCTGGCTGCTGCCATAGCTCAGCCATTCCATTGGCTCAGGTTCATTTCCTGCAGTCCGATCAGTGCACGGAATCTGCAAGATTGAAGTAGGTGTTTGCAGGGGAGGTGCCACAGGCAGGAAGTCCTAGTCCCAGGGTCCCTCCTCCAGCCATGGGAAGCAGGAAATAGGGAAGCGGCCAGATCCAGCCCCAGCTCTCCTCATGAGGCTGGCAGCAGCAATACCTGGAGAATACAGTCGGAGCTCTCCCATTCCATGGGCTCTTCCTCCTGGCTGCAGCCATGCAGGCTGTGGGTGCTGGGAGCCTGGAATAGAGCAGGAGAGTGTGGGAGAACGGTCACGGTGGCAGCGCTGGCTCTGAGCACGGTGCCTCGTGTCCCCTGCGTGCGCGGGGCAGGCGGTGCACAGAGCCAGGGCGCCAGGCTCAGGCAGCAGCCCCCGAGGCCTTGGCCGCTCCTGGCCCTGGCGCAGCTCTGCCCCAGCACCCAGGCCTGCCAGAGCTCCCTGCCACCTCTGCCACCAGCCCTGCGGCTGCTCTCGCAGAGCCAAACGCCAGCCGTCCCCGCACAGCCTCTGCCTGCGCACACACTACCTGCACTGAGCTCTCCCACTCCATATCTTCAACTTCACTTTTTTCCATCTTTCTCACTGTTCTGAGTCTGCAACGGAATGGAATTGTTTACATTTGCAGCCATGAGCACCGAGTCGCGCGGTGGCTTTGGGGCCTCCCCTGGGAGGCATCGTGCAGGCTGCCCTGCAGCCCCGCAGCTCCCCTGCATCTCATGGGCACCACGGGTGGCCCCTGGTGCTGCGCGGCCCTGCTGCTCACCTGGCCTTGCTGCTGCATGGCCAGCACTGGGGCTACTGTGAGGCGCAGCCCTGGGAAGCATCCGTGTTCCCATGGCGATAACTGCCCCTCTGGGATGTTCCACTGCTCCGTGGGGGAGGAGGGCAGCGGCAGGGCCAGGGGGGCTGCCATGAGGAAGGGTCTGCGTGTGCTGGACTCCCCCTGGCACTGCTGAGCCTGGCGACAGAGAGCAGTGCGTGGCCTTGGGCTTGCTGGGTGCCAAGGAGGGCTCCTCATGCAGCCCCATGGTGCTGCTGGCCGCTGCCTGCCCAGAGGTCGGGCTCCACTTGGGGCTCTGCTTCCACCCCCACCAGGAGCCCTGAACACCTTGATCTTTCTTCCCTGCTCCACTCCTGCCCATACAGCGCGGTGGACTGGAGGAAGTTCTGTTTTCCATGGTGGAGACGTGTTCCTTGCTAGTGCAATGAGCGCGAAGGGCGGTTGTGCCCTGGGTCCAGGCGTGCGTGTCCTCAGCAGAGCCCTTGTGAGTTGTTGGTGGCCTGGGAGCCCCTGGTGCTGCTGGGCTCCTTCTCTTGTCCTGCCGCGCACCTTGCAGGCGCCATGTGCTGTGGCTGAGAGCAGCCTTGGTGCGGCTCCTGCACTGCTGCCCCTGCCACGGCTTCCTAGGGCTGCAGAGGACAGAGCAGGCACATATGTGCCCTCAGCAGCAGCAGCAAGCATCTGTAGCTGCTCTGCCCATCACTGCAATGGCACTTGCTAAACGAGGTGAGTTCCTGACACTCGGGTAGGAACGGTAAAGCCAGGAGCAGATGGAGCAGGAGATCCCCCTCGCGCAGGGGAAAACCCTCCAAAAGCAAGCAGCACAATGACTGCACCAAAGTGCACACACAGACCCTTCCTCACGGCGGCCCCCCTGGCCCCTGCCGCTGCCCTCCTCCCCCCACGCAGCAGTAGAACATCCCAGAGGGGCAGTTATCACCACGGGAACACGGATGCTTCCAAGGGCTGCGCCTCACAGTGGCCCCAGTGCTGGCCACGCAGCAGCAAGGCCAGGTGAGCAGCAGGGCCGCGCAGCACCAGGGGCCACCTGTGGTGCCCATGAGATGCAGGGGAGCTGTGGGGCTGCAGGGCAGCCTGCGTGATGCCTCCCAGGGGAGGCCCCAAAGCCACTGCGCGACACTTTCTTTCAGGAGACTGAAAGAAAATGAATAAATATGAAGTTGAGGACATGGAGTGGGAGAGCTCAGTGCAGGTACTGTGCGCGCAGGCAGAGGCTGCGCGGGGACGGCTGGCGTTTGGCTCTGCGAGAGCAGCAGCAGGGCTGGTGGCAGAGGTGACAGGGAGCTCTGGCAGGCCTGGGTGCTGGGGCAGAGCTGCGCCAAGGCCAGGAGCAGCCAAGGCCTCGGGGGCTGCTGCCTGAGCCTGGCGCCCTGGCTCTGTGCACCGCCTGCCCCGCGCACGCAGGGGACACGAGGCACCGTGCTCAGAGCCAGCGCTGCCACCATGACCGTCCCCACAAGCTTTCTGCTCTCTTCCAGACTGCAAGCACCCAAAGCCTGGGCAGCTGCATAGATGAGGAGCCTATGGAGTGGGAAAGCTCCAGCTCTGCCCTTCAGGTATTGAACCCTGCAGCCGGATGCAACGGGAGATTTGGGGCTGAGCCTGGACACTTCCCCCTTCCTGCTTGTCACTGCATAAGGAGGGATCCTGGGTCCAGACACTTCCAGCTCTGGGACTTGCCCTGCAAAAGCCTCCTTCTCTCTTACAGCCTCCGCATATGGATGGAGGGCCTGCAGGGAATGAACCTGAGCCCATGGAATGGCTCAGCTATGGCAGCAGGCAGGTACAGACCCTGCAGCCCCTGGATGTGCTTGTCCTCCCTCTTCCCCACACAACATCGCCACCAAGCTCTCCTGCTCTCTTCCAGATGATGGGGAGCAGCGGCCTGGTCGGCTGCAGCACGGAGGAGCCCATGGACTGGGAGAGCTCCGGCTGCAGCCCCCAGGTATGGCCCCTGCTGCCGGCTGCACGGGCAGAGCTGGGGCTGTGCCCGGCCCCTTGGCGCTGCTCCGCGCTGCCTTTGGGGAGCAGCCGCGCGGGAGCCTGGCCCAGGTGTGCGGGCGCTCTGGCGGGCCGCGGCGCCGGGGCAGAGCTGCACAGGGCGCAGGAGCGCCCAAGGCCTGGGCACCTGCTGCCTCAGCCCCTCTGCCGGCCTCTGGGCTGCGCTGGCCACGCCAAGCCTCTGCCAGGGCACCAATGACGGCAGCGCTGCTGCCAAAGAGCCCGCGCAGCCGCCAAAGAGCCTCTGCTCCACGGGAGCCCCCGAGCCGCTCCTCGGCCCTGCTCACGCCTCCTTTTCCCTTGCAGGACAAGCTCCCCTTCACCCTGCCTGCTGCCAGGAGGCGCTGGGCACGAGACCTCCAGCCATAACATCTTATTTGGATTTTTCTTTGGAGACTTTTATAGTAATATTTGATATTGTTGATATTATTGTTGTTAGTGTTATTGATATTGTTTTTATTGTTGTTGTTGTTAGTGTTTATTATAATTTTTTATTGTTATTGTTTAAATATATATTCCTGTATCATTGTTTAAGTTTTGTGTCGTGTTTACAAGTGAGGTCAAGCACAGAAATCATCCCTATTGCAGAGGTGTGTGTGTAGCCCTAAGATTCCAGCCCCTAGGGGCAAGGGAGGGTGTTGCAGATAGTTAGGGTCCGGCAGCCGGAAGATATCGTGCTGTACGGAAAGATAGGGCCCCTAATAGCCAATAGCGTTTAGTTTATGATGTAAGCAGACGGATGTGACATTGTAAACCTTAGCTATATAACACCTTGTTACCCATCAATAAACGCCATTTGCCGTCCACCACATTGGTGTCAGCGAGCTGATGGCCCGAGCGGCCTGGGGGTGGTCGCCGTGCCGTTCCTGAACCAGGTCGCCGCGCCGCTTGAACGGCAACAAGTGGTGCCGAAACCCGGGAATCATCGCCTGGACGGTGAACGGCGGCCGGAGCGGCAGGACCAGCCCGGCGGGGAGGACGCTCCCGGACGAACAAGGAGGATGGAAGCCCTTGTGAAGGTCGTATCGCAATTACATAAGCATTGGGGGATTGATTGCAAGCCAAAAGATTTTACTCTCGCTGTTGCGAGGCTTTTAAAAATTAAGGTTATAGACCAGCCGGTGGATATTCTGAAGTCCCTGAAGTGTGTCCCTAAAGTGTGGGACAAATGTACTAAGGCGTTAGCCGAGGAGACGATGTCTTCGGGTTGTGGGAAAAACCTTAAGGCTTGGGGAAAAGCCTTGCAGAAAGCTATAAAAGAGCAGGAGACCTGGGTAGCGGTAAGGGACTGTTTGTTGGCCACCCTGAAAATGGGAGTCGGGGCAATCGCACAGACTTTGCACCCCCCAGATGATGGTGATTCTGCTGACCCTAAAGATCTGCAAGAGAGCGGCACATCCCCTCCATCCCCGAACCCCGTCCCGCTTACAGAGGAGCAGAAACAGCCGAAATCTGTTTGGAGCGAGCTAGCCGGGGAAGCTAGGAACATTGAAAAGAAGTCAGAGCCTGGGGACGTCTGGGCCAGGCCACCACCCTATGCCCCTCAACATGGTGCCGAGCCGCAAGGGGAAGGGCCGGGCGAGGGTGCCACCGGCACGAGTGAGGGGCCGAGAACCAATGGGAGTGACCGGACAGGTGAGGGAGGCCCGAGCGAGGGGCCGAAAACCAATGGGGGTGACCGGACAGGGGAGGGAAGCCCGAGCGAGGGGCCGAAAACCAATGGGGGTGACCGGACAGGTGAGGGAAGCCCGAGTGAGGGGCCGAGAACCAATGAGGGTGACCGGACAGGTGAGGGAGGCCCGAGTGAGGGGCCGAGAACCAATGGGAGTGACCAGACAGGTGAGTGACACACGAGTGAGGGGCCGAGAACCAATGGGGGCGACCGGACAGGTGAGGGAGGCCCGAGCGAGGGGCCCAGAACCAATGGGGGTGACCGGACAGGTGAGAGAGGCCCGAGCGAGGGGCCCAGAACCAATGGGGGTGACCGGACAGGTGAGAGAGGCCCGAGCGAGGGGCCGAGAACCAATGGGGGTGACCGGACAGGTGAGGGAGGCCCGAGCGAGGCGCTGAGGACCGATCAGAGCGGCCATTTCACAAAAGGCGCCTCCGCGGGTGGAAGGCGGGGCGAGCCAAGAGGGGGGAACAGCCCGCCCGGAACGGAAGTAGGCGGGACGGAAGTGGGCGGGGCCGGAAACCAACAAAAAGGTACCGGAGCCCGGAAGTGACCGGTCAGTCGAGTTCCGGCTCCGGATCAGACACTAGTCAGGACGAGCGGCTCACAACTGATTCAAACTTAAGGAAGGAGAAAAAGAAGGTAAACATCCGAATTAAGGAAAAACCGGCCGGGGCAGACATGATTAAACATGTTGCAAAGGAAGAGCATCTGACCCCAATTCAGGTGGCTGTTACCTTCAAAATAAAACTAATGAAAATTGTGAGTTTCTGTTCACAGGACCGGATCATCGGATACCCCCGTAACCCGTACGCCCCGGTGACAAGCGTCCCGCCCGAGCCCGTGAGTTCCACGCTGACCGAATCCAGAAAACAACAAAACAGCCTCCGCAAGAGGGGGACGCGATGCCTTTGCGTTATCTTAATTTTGCAGCTTGTCACTATAGGACAGGTAGCCCTTTAAATGGGGTACTTGAACAGATCGAACAATCTCGAGCAATTAGTACAAAAATAACTACAGGGTCACCAATTTTCAGTGCCACGCCTTGCCAACCAGCACCCATTGAACCCTGTTCCAAACGCAGCTGGTACAAAAATTTGTTCACCGGTTCGCTGTGGTTAACCACCCTAATATCCACCTTGATAGGGCCGATCACAATGATCATGATGACGCTAATCTTTGGACCCTGTATATTGAATAAGCTCATGCCGTTTGTCAAGAGTCGGCTAGAGAAGGTTAACATCATGTTAGTGGAACGCCGACAACGGCTTTAAGAATATATCCACTCAGTATTATCCCCAAGTTATCCCAAGATACACCCTATTTCTATACCGCGGTATTACCTGTCATCCCCTACCTTCTACACTTTGTGCCTTATGTTAAGTTTATGATATATAATTTTAAGATTGTTATAAGCTATAAGAATAGAGTAATATAACAATAAGAGTAAGTAATAAGATAAGGTAATAATGACAATAAGTAAGAGTAAGATAATAATAAGAATAAGTGATCACAATAAGATAATAATAAGATAGTAATAAGAATAAGATAATAATGAGAATAAGTAAGGAAAAAGGAAAAGGAAAGGAAACTTAAGGAAAAATTTCTTAACAGTGAGGGTGACAGAGCACTGGAACAGGCTGCCCAGAGAGGTTGTGGAGTCTCCTTCTCTGGAGATCTTCAAACCCGCTTGGACGCAGTCCTGTGCCACGTGCTCTAGGTGTCCCTGCGTATGCAGGGGGGTTGGACTAGATGATCTCTAGAGGTCCCTTCCAACCCTAAGCATTCTATGATTCTATGATTCTAAGTAATTAGAAGAAGATAAGAATAAGTAAGAATAAGATAATCATATTTTAGCTAGTTTTGTTATGCATAGGGAGGGGGGAAATGTTGCAGATAGTTAGGGTCTGGCGGCCGGAAGATATCGCGCTGTACAGAAAGATAGGGCCCCTAATAGCCAGTAGTGTTAGTTTATGATGTAAGCAGACGGATGTGACGTTGTAAACCTTATCTATATAACACCTTGTTACCCATCAATAAACGCCATTTGCCGTCCACCACATTGGTGTCAGTGAGCTGATGGCCCGAGCGGCTTGGGGGTGGTCGCCGTGCCGTCCCTGAACCAGGTCGCCGCGCCGCTTGAACGGCAACAGCAGATTCAGGACCATCATAGGGCAGATCCCTTTTTATTATGGAAATGTTATTCTGGAATCCAGCTGTGGCTTATGGGAGCCCAAGGACTGGTCCTGCCTGTTCTTCCAGGGTACGAGGCAAAACAAGCCTCTCTCTTCCAGGTTATGAGAGTTCCTGGGCCATATCTGCAGAATAAAGCATGGAAGGACAGCACGGAAATGAGGAGGCCAACTCTAAATAGAGAAAGTCCTGCTGCCCTCCTGGAATGTGTCTTCAGGAAAGATGAACTGCCATGGGAAGGCTGCCTCTAGACTTTCCTTCAATTCACTCATGTTTAGTTTTGTGTGTTGGAGCTTTGCATGGAACCATGGAAACCTGTGGTGACACTTGTTTGCCATTTCTGTCATATTAGAGAGATTTGAGATCACACTCTAATCATAGGCACGAGAGCTGAGATCTCCTAAACAACACTGGACCCCTGGTCTCAGCCCACCTGCCCTTGTCCCGCCGTGACTCTGTATCCCAGAGGTCCCTTGGTGTCAGTGCTGGAAAAGACGCTGCAGAGGGAAACTCTCCTCCCTGCACTGGACACATCCAAGGGAGCTCAAAGAAGCGGCTCAGAGAACCCCCCTCTCTGCTAGTGAAGGGGGAAGCCTGGCTTCCTGCTTTATCATGGTCTATGTTTAAGTGCTAAATGAGCGATTCCTGTGCAGACATGACAAAAACTAGGTATCCTTATTTTATTATTTATTATTTTAAGATGAATGTAAAAGAGAGAATTAAAAAAGGAAATGGATAAAATACGGCCTTGATGCCAGATATCCTGGTGAGTGAATGGAACAGTTGTTACCACTGACCTTGTACCCACTGGATGAGTTTCCTCAGTGCCTCCTTGAGCTCCTTGTTCCTCATGCTGTAGATGAGGGGGTTCAGGGCTGGAGGCACCACAGAGTACAGAATGGACACAACCATATCTAGAAGTGGGGAGGAGATGGAGGGGGGCTTCAGGTAGGCAAACAATGCAGTAATGACAAACAAGGAGACCACAGCCAGGTGTGGGAGGCACATGGAAAAGGCTTTGTGCTGGCCCTGCTCTGAGGGGATCCTCAGCACAGCTCTGAAGATCCACACGTAGGACACCACAATGAAAATGAAACATCCAAAGAATAAACAAATACTAAACACAAGAAGCCCAACTTCTCTGAGGTAGGAGTGTGAGCAGGAGAGCTTGAGGATCTGGGGGATCTCACAGAAGAACTGCTCCACCACATTGCCTTGGCAGAGCGGAATGGAAAATGTGTTCCCAGTGTGCATGAGAGCATGGAGAAAACCACTGACCCAGGCAGCTGCAGCCATTCTGACACAGGCTCTGCTGTCCATGATGGTCCCGTAGTGCAAGGGTTTGGAAATGGCAATGTAGCGGTCATAGGCCATCACAGTGAGGAGATAATACTCTGCTGAGATAAAGAAGACAAAGAAAAATATCTGGGTAGCACAACCCAAGTAGGAAATGTCCCTGCTGTCCCAGAGGGAATTGGCCATGGATTTGGGGACGGTGGTAGAAATGGATCCAAGGTCGAGGAGGGAGAGGTTGAGGAGGAAGAAGTACATGGGGGTGTGGAGGCGGCGGTCGCAGGCTACGGCCGTGATGATGAGGCCGTTGGCCCGGAGGGCAGCCAGGTAGATGGCCAGGAAGAGCGAGAAGTGCAAGAGCTGCAGCTCCCGCGTGTCTGCGAATGGCAGGAGCAGGAACTCATTGAGGGAGCTGCTGTTGGACATCTGTTCTATTGGGCTCAGGAAAACTGTGTAGGGAATAAAAGACAATAATAGCTTAGAAGAATTTTCTCTGAAATAAAACTTCCATTTTTCATAGAAATGCTTCTCAACCTCGTCCCAACTCTCAGTAATTTCTTCTTCTCACTATCACCTTCAGTCATCTCCTCAGTCTCTGCTCCACCTGAGTGTTCTGGGAGGAGCCGGAGCCTGAGTTACTCTACGCCAATGTGTATAAAGGACTGGTTCTTGATATCTCTCCTTTTCGGAGTTGATGTCACAGGGCATCCAACTTTAAGATAGAGGGTCTTTTCATTTTCCCACACACACTTTCAAGGAGTTTGGGGTGCTGCAAGGGGTTTTAGAATTTTGTTTTAGAATTTCTTATTTTGGAAATTTTTAGATTCTGTCACCATATCTCGTCAGGTTCTTTGTATGTCTTTATTGACATGCAAATAAAGACAGATGTCTCTATTTCTGAAAATGTGAATGTTAAGCAGACTGGAGATGGAATGGGGTCTCTACTGCTTAGGGAACAGTGTGGAGTGCTGTTGAGTCCATCTGCCTTGTTCCTGCAGAAAAACCTGAACTCTGTTGAGATCATAGAAGACTGTTTCAAAGCACTCATTTAACTCTGCACTCCCTCTAAGGTTAAGGTGGATACGTGATGGAGAGAACAGGACACTGCTACTGACATGGCAAAGACTCTTTGCAATGAATCCCCTTCTGGAGGGCACCTCACAACCCCAGCAGGAGAACAGAGACAGTCATGTGTCCTGACAGTAACAGCGTCTCCTAAAGGGAGAGTCAACCCCTTTGCAGCCCCTCCAATGACGCTGCCCAGCACCCTGGGCACATTGCTCCTCTTCAGACACCTCCATGGCAGGACCTCAGGGTGAGTATCTGAATTTGTAGCTGAAGCCCCAGCTGACTGCCAGGACAAGAGCAGAAAGGAGAGGCAGGGAAACGAGGAGAAACACTGTGACTGCTGCCAAGGGAGGACAGAGAGACAGAGCAGCACCGTCCCCAGGTTGCACCTCCTAGACAGTGTGTCCTCCCAGGACAGTGGTTCTCAGACCCTGTGCCTTGCAATGGGAAATGGGCACATGACAGGAGAGAGGCAGCTCTGCTGTTCTGGAAATCTGAGTGCAGAGGAGGTCAGAAATGCCCTGGAGCCCTTCCCCTTGAGAGCAGAGTGAGACTAGGCACACTGAGAATGAGGAGAGCTGCAAAGGGGATATTGCTGCTGCCCACAGGTGAAAAGGCAGTTGAAGGAATATTCTGGGGTCCTCGCAGACCTATTGATCTCTCAGAGCAGCACTGCAGAACTCTCCTTCAGGCATCTAAACCTAAAATGTCCCGTTCATTTGCTGCCTTGTCAAAGATACCAAACAAAATCCTAGCCTCTGGATATTCCCTTCCCTTTCATAGAAGCTTCCCAAGAGTGTCCTCTTGAAAAGCCCCTTCCAGATATGTGGTGTGGGTGAGGCTGAGCTGTGAGCAGCCCTGACCCCACACAGCAGCCTCTCAGCAGGAGAATGAACCTGCCCGAGGGGATCTCTCCTCCCACCCAGAGCTTCTCCCTGCAGCGCCCTGGCAGGCTGAGTGCTGATCCTCACAGAATCACTGCACCGGGCACACAGCACCCTGGGGCGCATGGACACTGCTCTGAAGAACAGTGCTCTGAAGAACCTGTGTGCCCACATTGCCTTCACTGTCCTGCACCAGCTCCAGAAGAATCAGCCATGATGCCCTGACCTTGTGATGCTGGAACAGGGAATTTCTGTTCTGAAGCATCTCCTCGTATGCAACGTAGAAACAGGGAGAACAATCCTCAAAAAAAAAAAAAAAAAAGTCATCAGCTGGGAGGGATGCTGCAGACCCCTCCAGAAACCTCAGCAGCATTACCCTGCAGCCGGCGACTTACCGTGTCACAGATTGCTCCCACTATGAGCTCTCCTCTGTCCTCCCACTCCACGCTGCCTTTCACCTCTCTGTCCTCTCTCCTCTGCTGTCCGCAGCAGCAGGCAGTGCCCGCAGCCCTGCTGCTCTTGGCACAGGAGCTGCTCCTGCACTCGGCTGTCTCTGGGCAGTGCTGACAGGTTGCCACGAGCTGCGGCCCAGCTCAATTCAGGAATTACTCTGTCCCTTAGGATTCCTCCCTTTGGGATATGTTCCATCACGTAGAGTAACCTGTTTTCCTTCTCTAAAGAGTACAGGGATACAGATTCCAATGTTGCAATTTATTTCATCAGATAATGATTATCTACCAAAGTTAGAAATGTCCCACGGGAAGTCCTGATTCACATCTCTTAACTAAGCAGGACACCCAGACAAGGATAAGAAGGGAGCTTGTTGATACATAGTGCATATATGATTCAGATGACTTATTCAGATGGCTTATTGAGGCTCCACACGTCTGTTCAGAAGCGCCAGGTTTGGAGAAGGATTCAGCTAACTCACAAACTCCACAAATACATGGCAGGTGGGATTCCCCCTTACCAGGCTAAGCATGCACATGGTCTACTTGCAAGCTCCTGGCCTAAAGGTCCTAATGGAATTACTGGAGATAGAGCTTCAGTGGGAGTCCAGGTCAGGAATTTCCTTGGTCATCTCTAATGACCCTGGATGCCTTCTATCCTACTAGAGCAGCACTCACAATAAAGCTGAGGGACAGGCAGATCCCTACAGTTCAAAAAGCTGATCTATTCCAGTGGAGACCATTTATAGAATCACAGGATGGTTGAGGTTGGAAGGAGCTTTGCAGATGATCTAGTTCAAACCCCTTGATAAAGCAGTTTCACCTACAGCACGATGTTCAGGATCCTGTCTAGGGAGGTCTGTAATATCTGCAGAGAAGGTGACTCCACAACCTTTCCTGGCAATCCATGCCAGTGCTCTGTCACCTTCACAGTCAAGATGCTTTTCCTCAAATTCAGGCAGAACGTCCTGTGCTTCAATTTGTGTCTGTTGCCTCTTGTGCCATCACTAGTCACCACTGAAAAGAGTCTGGGCCATCCTCTTCTGCTCTTGGCATCCTCCCTTCAAGTATTTGCACACCCTGATAAGATCCCCTCTCAGCCTTCTCTTCTCCAGGCTAAAACAGGCTCAGTTCTCTCACCTTCTTTTTCCAGGAGAGATGTTCCAGCTCCCTGATCAACTTTGTAGAACTGTGCTGGGCCCTCTGCAGTAGCTCCTTGTTCCTCCTGGACTGGGGAGCCCAGCACTGGACACAGGACTCAAGGGAGGAAGTAATAGAGAGGCAGGATCCCCTCCCTTTACCTCCTGGCAACAGTCTTCCTATTGCACCCCAAGAGACCATTGGCTTTCTTGGTGGCAAGGGCTCATTGCTGTCTCATAGCCAGGCTGTAGTCCAACTGGACCCCCAGGTCTTGCTCTACAGAACTGCTTTGCACCCTTGTGATCTTCAGGGCATGTTCTGCCTAGCAGCAAACTTTGGCCTCAGGGGGTGCTCTGCCGCAGTCTGCAGGTGGGTAGGAAGGTTTCAAGGGGGCTTGAGTGAGAGAAGGCACCTTTCTCTGGTTGCAAGGGACGTTTGGAGATCATCTAGTCAGATGATGGTCAAGTCAATGTTTGCAAGCACCTGGGAGGCCAGCAGCAGGCACATGGCACTGCTCCTGCTTGGGAGGGGGGTCACATTGTCTGTCCTCCTGGCTGGACAGCACCAGGCATTAGCAGGTCCATACATGTCTGTGAGGGTGACCATGAACTCTGCTCTTTGCTGAGTCCCAGGCAGGCCAGCAAGAGGCGCCTGGCTGGGCAGTTCCTTGGGAGGTCCCTGCTGGCAGAGCAGCTGCGAGGCCAGCGCTGGCCCATGGCTGGGGACGGGCTCTGAGGCCGCTCCTGTCCCAGCAGCAGCGCGGCCGGCAGCGGGGTCTGGTGCAGACACGCGGGGAGGTCCCTTGTGTGCGCGGAGCTGCCGGGGCAGCAGCAGGCGCTGCCTGTGAGGCCAGGGGTGTCTCAGCAGCAGGCAGGGACACGGAGGCCATTGCGGGGACGCTGCTGGGAGGCCCCTGCTCTCTGCAGGGCTGGCTCTGTGCTGATGCGTGGGCGTCGGCTGGTGACGTCACTGCTGCCGCAGCCCCTGATAGGCCAGGCCGCGCAGCTGGTTGTGACGTCAGCAGCCCCTTCCTGGCCGGGGCGGCTCTGCCGAGGAACCTGGTGTCCCTGCAGCCCGCGGCGGCAGCAGCCCACGCTGGGCTGTGCGCGAGCGAGGTCCCCCTGCCCGAGGAGCTGCTGGGCCAGCAGGAGGCTCACGGCGGGTGCTGGCGCTGAGGTCGCTGCTGAGGGGCCAGCAGCAGCAGCAGGGATGGTCCTGAACAGCAAAGGGGTCCAGGAAAGCTGGACTTTTCTCAAAAAGGAAGTGTAAAAGATGCAGGAACAGGCCATCCCTGTGAGCTGTAAGATGAGTCGGAGGGGAAGAAGACCAGCTTGGCTGAATAGCTGAGGACTACAAAGGACAGTAGCTAGTGACAGAGTTATGACTGGACGATTCTTAGCTTGGTCAGTTTCTGCTCAGTGGCCAAAACCTCCTTACACTTGTTAATAACATTCTGCTGTCTCCATGTGAACTCCCTATCTCATAGATACACTCTAATCTTTTCAAGGTTAACGTTCTCTGCTAAGGGAGCCAGGGATTTCACAGACCCGCTACAAACCCTGACAATTGCATGAAAAAAGGGATGAGGATGGGGATCACAAAGGATGAGGCTAAGTCTGAGGAACTTAACGCCTAGTTTATCTCAGTCTTTAACAACAAGATCAGTTCTCCTCAAGGTGCTTGCCCCTTGAGCTAGAAGACACCTGTGCAGAGCAGAACAACTCCCCCATAAATCAGGAGGAAACAGTCAGTTTCCACAGTACTCCACTTGGACACTCACACGTCCATCTATGGGTCCAGGTGGCATCCACCCAAAGGTTCTGAGGGAGCTGGTGGAAGTGGTCGTCAAGCCACTCTCCATCATCTATCAGCAGTCCTGGTCAACAGGGGAGGTCCCAGATGGCTAGAGACTTGCCAATGTTGGCAAGATGAAGGATCCAGGGAAACTACAGGCCTGTCAGCATGATCTCGGTATTGGGAAAATTTATGGAGCAGATCATATTGAGGGCGATCATACAGCATGTGCTTGATAAGCAGGGAATCAGGCTGGAACAATACGGGTTCATGAAAAGCAGGTCCTGCCTGACCAGCTTGATCTCCTCAGACCAGGTGACCTGCCTAATGGATGAGGGAAAGGCTGTGGACATGGTCTCAGTAGACTTTGGGAAGGTTCTTGACACAGTCTTCCACTGCATTCTGCTGGAGAAGCTGGCAGCTCAGGGCTTAGACAGGTGTACTCTTTGCTAGGAGAAAAATGGAGAAGATGGCCAGGCCCAGAGAGTGGTGGTGAATGGTGTGAAATCCAGCTGGTGACTGGTCACGAGTGGTGTTCCCCCAGGGTCAGTGTTGGGTCGAGACATCTTTAATATCTTTGTCAATGATCTGAATAAGGGATAAGGGGATTGAGTGCACCTTCAGCAAGTTTGCAGACAACATCAAGCTCAAAGGAACATTTGATCAGCTTGAGGGCAGGAAGGCTCTAGGGGATGATCTGGACAGTCTGGATTAATAGACTGAGGCCAACTGTATGAGTTTCAACAAGGCCAAGTGCTGGATCCTGCACCTCACTCTCAAGAACCCCATGCAGCTACAGGCTTGAGGCTGAGTGGTTGGAGAGCTGCGTGGCAGTAAAGGATCTGCGGGTGTTGGTCGACAGCCATCTGACCACGAGCCAGCAGTGTGCCCAGATGGTCAAGAAGGCCAAAGGCATTCTGGCTTGTATCAGGAACAGTGTAGCTAGCAGGACCAGGGAAGCGATCATCCCCCTGTACTCAGCATTGGTGAGGCCGCAGCTCGAATCCTGTGTTCTGTTTGGGGCCCCTCAGTACAAGAAAGACATGGAGGTGCTGGAGTGAGTCCAAAGAAGAGGAACAAAGCTGGCAAAGGGACTGGAGCACAGACCTTATGAGGAGCGGTTGAGGGAGTTGGAGCTATTTAGTGTGGAGAAGAGGAAGTTCAGGGGTGACCTTATCACTCTTTACATCTGCCTTAAAGGAGGTTGTAGTGAGGCAGGGTTGATCTCCAATATATGAAAATAGGACAGGAGGAGAAGGCCTCAAGTTGTGCCAGGGGAAGTTCAGGATACGTTTTAGGAGAAAATTCTACACAGAAAGAGTAATCAAGCATTGGAACAGGCTGCCTGAAGAAGTGGTGGGGCAGTATTTAAGAAATGTGTAGATGAGGCACTTAGGGACATGGTTTAACAGGTATGGTGTTGAAGGTTTTACGATTGGACTCAATGATCTTGAAGGTGTTTTCCAACTCTAATGATTCTATGATTTCTCTTTATTGTTCAGATACCTCTCAACTCTCCAGTTGCTCCTTCGAGCAAGTGGAGAATTTGAATCTTGCCTTCCCTTTCAGGAGTGTAGTTAGTTCTTCAGCTAGCTGTTTTAGAGTGTTTCTATGCAGGCTGTTCTATCTATCTGTCAAAACCATCTCAAGGAAGGTTATTCCTTGTAGACTGGGAACCTCCCTGGAGGCAATTTGGACTCAACATAGTGATCAGGATTGCATTCTGTTTCTTAGGACAGAGGATGAAGCTTATGCTTGTCATACCGGTGATTAGGTTTTTTATCTCATAGGACACTGGATGAACTGCAACAGCTGGAACATTCAGGTCCAGCCTGGAGTAGAAAAAGGTTAGATTTGAACCAGAGCTATCCAAGTCCCCAGTGGCTGAGGAGAGAAATGTCAGGGCTGGGGATGTGAACAGGAAGGTTGTCCATGCAGGTCTCCTCTCAAAAACACTGCTTTTCGCACATGAGCAGACTTCATTGGGAGACACTGTAGGAACTGGAGAATGTGGTCGGATTTCTTCTGAAAACAGAATGAAAAAAGAAAGCTGAAAAGCAGCCATCCTTCTTTTTCAGGTGCTCATTGAAATCTGCCTCATTTCAATACATTGCTTTCCAATTAGCCACACAAGAATTGAAGATTGAAGAAAAATATGACATATCCATAGATATTTTTTTTCCTTTTAGTGAGCCCTGGGAGTATTTGATGCTGAGTCTATGAACCTCCAGGAGGTTGAGAACCTCCAGGAGGAGATTGAGGAAATCTCTCCAGCAGTTACAGTCAGAAGCAAATGCCCAACTTTCTTGGAGAGTTAATTGGTCCTCTTGAGGACCATTAGCAGCAAAGTCTCCCCAGGGGCTGTGTAGAGCAGAAAGTTGGAAGCCCTGATTGCAGATAAGCAAAGACAAAGTGCAGGTTGCTCTGATGCCAGGTTAACACTTCATGTGTTTTTCAAGTACCTTGGCCAAGCACAGGTGTCCAGACTCTGAGTAGGGGGGTCCTTTCCACCATGCTTTGCCCAGGTGTCCTGGTGGGTCAGTGTGTGGGTGGGGGTGTTCAAGGCCAAGGGCAGCACACCTTGTGTCCCTGGGGGAAAGCAGGCAAGGAGACCCTGTGGCCATGAGCAAGAAGTTTCCTCTCCCAATCCTCAATATCAGAGACACCAGCCATAGCAAAGGTGACATAGACCTAGTTCTTTTGGAGGCTTTTGGCCATGGCAATGAACCTTGGCATTCTCCCCCTCCAGCTCTGCTACAATTTGCTATTTCTGTGCCTGTTTGCCTGCAGCCTGTAGACATCCAAACTGCTTCCCACCTTGCTCTCAGCCCAGGATCTCTCCATCTCAAATGATGTCTCTAGGTCTTGTTCACTGTTCTTTGAAACAGAGGCATGGGATGATCCTAGATACCTTCTGCATGATCTCTTACGCCACAGAACTACCCTTGAAGTGAAATTTCTTTTCCTGAAGTCCAGTCTGTACATTTCAAGCTGCTGTTGGTGGCTCTTCAACTTCTCATGCTCTTTCCCATTGCCAGAATAGGCTCCATCATCTCTGAAACCACACTTCTAGCAGTTACTGGCCAGTGTTATATTTGCCTTAGCTGTAACACCTCACCAGGCTGAAGAAACCCAGGTCCTTCAGCTTCTCCACACAGGCCATGTGCTTTAGGTCTCCAACCCCATCTCTGCAGACCCCCTCTGGAGCCTCTTCTGTTCCTCCTCATTGCTGCAGCACTGGGTGTACCACAGTGGGACACACAATTCCACATGTGGCCACAACAGGGCTGAGTCATGGGGGCTTAGAACTGCTCTCAGCTGAGTGTCCAGGCACTTCCTATCGCAGCCCTGTGTGCAGCAGGCCCACTTGTGGTGAGCATGCACCACAGGCTTGTATATCATAAAAGGTAATGCAAAAGAAAAATCAAGGCTATATGGGAGTCCCTGCCTAGCAGTCCTGAACTGAGTACCTTAAAGTGAAGGGGGACAAGGAATCATAGAATCATAAAATCGTAGAATGCTTAAGGTTGGAAGGGACCTCTAGAGGTCATCTAGTCCAACCCCCCTGCACATGCAGGGTCACCTAGAGCACGTGACACAGGACTGCATCCAAGCAGGTTTTGAAGATCTCCAGAGAAGGAGACTCCACAACCTCTCTGGGCAGCCTGTTCCAGTGCTCTGTCATCCTCACTGTTAAGAAATTTTTCCTTAAGTTCATGTGGAAATTTTGGTGCTTGTTTGTGGCCATTGCCTCTAGTTCTGTCGGTGGCCACCACTGAAAAGAGACCAGCACCATCCTCCTCACTGCCTCCCTTGAGGTACTTCTAGACACTGCTCAGGTCCCCTCTCAGCCTTCTCTTCTCCAGGCTGAACAGGCCCAGCTCCCTCAGCCTCTCCTCATAGGGCAGATGTTCCAGGCCCCTGATCATCCTTGTGGCCCTGCGCTGGACTCTCTCCAGCAGCTCCACATCCCTCTTGTACTGTGGAGCCCAGAACTGGACACAATACTCCAGACGTGGCCTCACCAGGGCTGAGTAGAAGGGCAGGATCACCTCCCTCGACCTGCTGGAGACGCTCTTCTTAATGCACCCCAGGATCCCATTGGCCTTCTTGACCACGAGGGCACACTGCTGCCTCATGGTCAACTTGTCGTCCACCATGACACTCAGGTACCTCTCTGCAGAAATGAATGTGGTCCTGCATATTTCTGACATTTGTCCATGGTCATCCACAACTGTGCCAGGGCACTGTCGATTTCCTTGGCCATCTCAGGTGACCCTGGATGCTTTTTCCTCTTACACAAGTACCAGTCACTACAAGGATGAGGCACAGGCAGATCCTTACAGTGCAGAATGCTGATATATTTCAGTGCAGGCATTTCAAATATTAGAGAAGGGTTGAAGTTGGAAGGGACTTGTGGAGATCATCTTGTCCAGAGCCCTGCACAAGCAGACTCACTTACTGCACATTGCACAGGATCATGTCCAGGCAGGCTTGGAATATCTCCAGAGAAGGAGACTCTTCCTTGATGTATTTGTACACAGTGATGGGATCCCCCCTCAGCCCTCTCCTATCCTGGCTGAACAGGTGCAGCTCTCTCAGCCTCTCCTCAGAGGAGAGGTGTTCCAATCCCCTAATCATCTCTGTAGTCCTCCACGGGACTCTCTCCAGTAGTTCCATGTCCCTCTTGTACTAAGGAACACAGAAGTGGACACAGGACTCCAGACTGGACCTCACCAAGGTCAAGTATATAGAGAGAGGATCTCCTCCCTTGACCTGCTGGCAACACTCTTCCTAATGCACCCCAGGAGGCCACCATCCTTCTTGGCCACAAGGAGCAATTGCTGGCAGTCCACCAGGATGCCCAGGTCCTTCTCTGCAGAGCTGCCCTCCAGCAGGTCAACCCCAGTCTGTACCAGTGCATTCAGTTATTCTTACCTAGGTGTAGGACCCTGAACTTCATGAGGCCCAACTCTCCAGCCTGTTCGTTTCCCTCGGAATGGCTGCACAGAGGTGTGGGGTATCAGACACTGCTCCCAGTTTGGGACTATAAGGACACTTGCTAAGTGTGCACTCATCCCCTTCATTCAGGTGATTAATCAAGTAGCTGGACAAGACTGAATCCAATATTGACATCTGGGGAAGACCAATAGCTACAGGCCTCCTCCATTTCCTTGAGCCTATTTTTAAAACCAGCTTCCTCTAAAGAGCAGCCTTCAGGCACTGTACTGGGTGGAACTTTCTGCTTTTAATGACAGAGTGAGGGAGTCAGCTCTGACCCAGATTTAGACACCAATTTATTTGGAAACCATATGAGACAAAGTAGTCTAATTCAAGGAGGAACAAATCCAACCATTTGTGTAGCAGCATGTTAACAAATGCTAGTAATAGTAAATCTAATAAACATAAAGAAATATTGCTCAGTCCTGGTACATGATACAGTGGGATTCACATGTGGAGAGCAATGCCAATATTACCATTTCTGAATAATGTCCATGAAATTACTTTCCTCAGGGCATCCTTGAGCTCCTTGTTCCTCAGGCTGTAGATGAGGGGGTTCACTGTTGGAGGCACCACTGCATACAGAACAGCCAGCACCAGATTCAGAGCTGGGGAGGAGATGGAGGGAGGTTTCAGGTAGGCAAACATGGCTGTGCTGATGAACAGGGAGACCACAATCAGGTGTGGGAGACACATGGAAAAAGCTTTGTGCTGGCCCTGCTCAGAGGGGATCCTCAGCACTGCTCTGAAGATCTGCACGTAGGACAACACAATGAAAATGAAACACCCAGAGTGTACACAAAAAGCAAACACAAGGACTCCAACTTCCCTGAGATAGGAATTAGAGCAGGAGAGCCTGAGGATCTGGGGGATTTCGCAGAAAAACTGCTCCACCACATTACCTTGGCAGAGTGGTAAGGAAAATGTGTTCCCAGTGTGCAGGACAGCATCGACAAAACTGCTACTCCAGGCAGCTGCTGCCATTTGGACACAAGCTCTGCTGTCCATGTGGATCTCATAATACAGGGGTCTGCAGATGGCAACATAACGGTCATAGGCCATGACTGTGAGAAGGAAATACTCTCCTGCTACCAAGAAAAGAAACATAAAGAACTGCGCAGCACATCCTGAGTAGGAAATGGCCCTGGTGTCCCACAGGGAATTGACCATGGATTTGGGGACAGTGGTGGAGATGGAGCCAAGGTCGAGGAGGGAGAGGTTGAGGAGGAAGAAGTACATGGGGGTGTGGAGGCGGTGGTCGCAGGCTACGGCTGTGATGATGAGGCCGTTGGCCAGGAGGGCAGCCAGGTAGATGGCCAGGAAGAGCGAGAAGTGCAAGAGCTGCAGCTCCCGCCTGTCTGAGAATGGCAGGAGGAGGAACTCACTGAAGGAGCTGCTGTTGGACATTTGCTATCTCAGGGCATAGTGCACTGTACTGGGAGAAAAAAAAAAAAAGATGTGGCATTTTAGGAAAAGACATTTGAAGGAAGAAAAACCAGTAAATTTAAAAATATTCAATTTCTCATTAAAAACACACCACACTGAGTCTCTCTTTACTAGGGGGAGGGGACAGGGAAGTGGCATCTGCGCACTTACCTGGCTTGAATCCTGTTTTGTGCTGAGTGGGTGTGTTGTAAGGATTTGGGACCTCTGCCCATGGAATGTGGAGGGAATTGGAGTGAGTAATTCTGACACTCACAATAAAATCACGTTTCATGTAACAGGGCTGTTCAGCATCTTCACACCCATTTCTAAAGGATGTGGCTTGTAGAAGAAAGTTTTTTTTTTTTAACATTATTTATTTTCTTTGAGATGCCCCTCTCCCACCTGGGCAGCGCTCCTTGAAGATAGCAATCATTGTCCTTTCTGCTGCAAGTGCTGAGAGGAAAGGCTTCCCTATCACTTGGGGCGGAGTGACGAGAGCTTCTCTATTACCACAGGTTCCAGCTGTCTTGCACTCACACTGCTTTGAGCTGGAGGATGATCGCATTTACATGTTACCCTAAAAACCACATTCCCTTGCAGACCCCTGTTTCACATAACTTGCAGCATTGATATCTGAACTGCAGCTGAAATCCTCTCCACCCAAGCGAGCCTAAGAGAAGACCAGGAGCAGCATGGACAGGAGGGAAGCAAGGAGCAACCCTGGGGCACAGGGACACTGCTCTGGATTAGAGCCCATGCAGACCTGGGTGCACACCCAGCTTCACAGCCCTGCAGCATCCCTGGGAGAAGGAAGCAGGATGCCCTGTCCCTGTGACGCTGAGGCAGGGAATCCTGCTCTGAAGCATCCTCTGCATTGGAGATGGGGGGAGAGCGATTGCCCCAAACCCTATCAAGTGATGGCATTGCCTGGGTGCAGAAGAGCCCTCTGCAAACTCAGTAGCATTGCCCTGCAGCCAGAGACTTACCATGCAAGAGGCTGGGAGCTCACTTCCACAGTGAGCTCTGCTCTGTCCTCCCACTCCACACTGCCGTTCCCCTCTCGCCTCGCTGCCTTCTCTCCTCTGCTGTCCGCAGCAGCAGGCAGTGCCCGCAGCCCTGCTGCTCTTGGCACAGGAGCTGCTCCTGCACTCGGCTGTCTCTGGGCAGTGCTGCCAGGCTGCCACGAGCTGCCTCTGTCCCAGGAGCCTGGCCCCGCTCAGGAGCAGAGGAACAGCTGAACTCACCAATTTCTCTGTCCCTTGTGCTCCTTCCTCCTGGGAAATGTTCACTTTCATAAACTAAAATAATCATCTGTTGTCCTTTGCTAATGATTGGAGAGAGATTCCAACACGGCAGTTTATTTCATCAAAGGATGACTATCTATGAAAGTTGGAAATGTCTCACTCTGGAAGCCTTATCTCACATCCCTTAACTAGACAGGAGACTGAGGAATGGACAAGTGGGAGTTCACGGACACAAGGTTCAGGTGCTGATTCAGAAATATCCATCTGGCAGTACCTGCCTAGATCTGAGTGTGAAGTCGTATTCAGATCCCTCCTGTAAACTCCACAAACACACGAGTGGTGGCATTCCCCTTGCCAAACGGAAGTGAGCAGAGCACAGAGATCTGCACACAAGCTCCTTGTCAAAGCTCCACTACAATCCCTGGAGATGAAGGCTGAGAGTCAGTTGCTCCCACAGAAGCACCTGGTGACAGTGGAAGAGACTGAGGAGATGCAAGGCAGGTGCCAGTGCCTGCTTGCTCCGATGGGTGCATCATCCTAGAGCACGAGTTTGGGTCCAGGTGGGGAATTGCCTTGACTGTCTGAAATGACCCCAGATGACAACTACAATGACAGCCCCACTCACTAGAAGTTGAAACATGGGAAGATTGCAGGATTAACCAGCAGCTCTTGTAATTCAGTGCAGAGCCTTGATTTGATGGCACAGAAAAGTGCTGGCAGGACATTGTCAGATGCCAGGGGTGTCCAGCACAACCACATGTCTCTAGCAGATACAGCCGGGGACCTACAGGAAAACCGTGTCCCCTTGGAGTGATTGCTGGGCAAGTGTTGCAGAGCAACCTGCGTTTCTGTCCTGTACCCAAACACAGACATTCCAGCACTGGCTGTAGGGAAAGCCCATCCCGTCTACATCCAGGGTGATGCATAAATGGGAGGCAGCCCGGCCCCGCCACGTCTCTGCTCCAGGCCCTACCCTCTCAAACCCTTCTAGCTCTCCTCCCCTGAACTTCTCGTCATCTCACCACATGAAGTGAACAGGCAATGGGCTAATGAGGACCTCTGGGTGGCTGCAGCGAAGGCTGTCAAGGCCCATGAACATCTTCAGTGGCACCTTGTTCTTCCTGAACCAGCGCCAAGCACAGGAGAGAGTGCCCGTTGGGCTGCTTTGTGTGAGAGGAAATGCCCATGGCCAGGAACATGTGTCCCCTCGCTGGAGAAGCTCTTGCCAGGCTGTCTTGGCCCAGATCTCCTTCCCTACCATCCTCGTGTTCTCTGTGCAGGTCCCATCCCTGCCGCCTGCCTTTCCCTGCAATCCCACCGCTCACCTCCCTTGTGCGCTCCTGCACTCCAGGGATCCCATCCATGGATGAGGAACAGCCATTCGCCTGCTGCTCCTTCTCCATCTCCAGGACTCGCTCTGGGGACAGCCCTGCACAGCCAGCACGTTTCCTGCCGTTCCTGTGCACAGACAGACGCGTCCTCACAGTCCATGTCACAGCCCTGTCCTCTGATCAGCTGCTCACACTGAGGGGACCTCACAGGCCCTTGGCTGGGGCTGGTTCTGCTGCTGGCCAATCCCTCACGGGGCAGCAGTGACCTCACAATGTGCCCTGGAACCTTCAGCTGGCTCTGGCCTATCAGCAGCAGGGACAGAGGTGACGTCACAAGAAACCTCAGCAACCCAGAGCCTCCTGATGGCGTCAAGTCTACAGAGAAGGAAGTGACCTCACAGTCACCCTCAGAGCCATATCCCTGCTTTGGGGCTATCAAGGACTGGCCCAGCAGTGACCTCACTACCAATATCCAGGCCATATCCCTGCTTTTGGCCTAACAGGAACAGGCGCAAAAGTGACCTCACTAACAAACATCCAGGCCGTTTACCTGCTGCTGGCCTATCAGGTCCTGAGGCAGAAAGGCCAACACAACCAACATCCAAACCATGGACCTTTTCTGGCTTGTCACCACCGGACACTGAGGTAACATCACAATGGCCTGTGGGAGCTAAGAGCCCTCTCTGGCCTCATGCTGCTGGCCTCATTCTGCCTCTCCAGCATGTCAGCCACTCATCCCAATTTGGCTTCGTCCATGAGCTGGCTGAGAGTGCATTTTGTCCCCTCATCTACACCATTCATAATGACTAACAGCATTGACTCCAGTATCAGGACAGGAAAGAGGATCTGGGCAGTGGTGGGCTGCTCAGTGTCACCTCAGTCCATGGGAAGTAAATCATTTTGTTAGCTCGTTCCAGCCACAAGAAGGGCTTGAGAACAGTCAGCATGAATGCCTCAAGGGAAACGTGTGCCTCCCCAACATGACTGCTTCTGTGATGGGATGCCTGGTTGTGTGCACAAGGGGAGAGTACCATTTAGGAATGCCCTTGATGTGCTTTTCCATAACATCTTTGTAGATAGACTGGGGAGACGTGGGGTGGAGGCATCAGGAATGGAGCATGTGGGAAAGGAGCTCAACATCATTTAGCTCCAAGAGGGGAGAAGAGTGGGGCAAGTCCACCTGAGTCATGTTATCAGCAATGTTCTTCAGGGAGTTTATAAGGGCAGCATGCCCTTAGGGCTGCTAAGCAGAAGGAGAGCAACAGGTCGCAGCAGATATGGGCTGATGGAAACACAGGTTTCTGAAGCAAGTCCTGTAGCTGGGATGGAATAACCTCATGCAGGAGGGCAACCTGGGGGTCACTGGGTGGAAAGCAGCTTTGCAGGAAAAGATGTGGGGGGCCTGGTGGACAAGAACATGACAAGAAGTCAGCAGGATGCTGAGGTGTCCTGACAGCCTCAACCAAAGAGAAGCAAAATAACGAGAGGGCAGAACTGCAGACTAGCAGTCTGGGAGAGAGCAGTATGATCAATGACCCAAGTGCTGCAAACATTTTAAAACAGCCAATGCTGTCTATTTTTTTTTCCCTGCATAATAGATCAGAACTTTGGAGAAGGAAATGAGTTCACAAAAACAACCCGCTGATAATCTGGAAAGCCTGGGGAGCCCACTGAAGGAGTAAGTGTATGTGACCTAAACTCACAGCAGAGGCCTGGGGAAGCTGAGTAGCAGTCACCCTCCTGAGGTGAAAGGGTCCCAGTGCCCAGGCTGCACACGTTCTCCTCTGATTGCTCGTGATAAGGGCTCATGACACACACCACTGGGTCAAATGAATTTCTGTGGCAGAGTTGGAGGACAAAAGTAGGAATGAATCAAAAAAGGGGAATGCAGTCCAGGAGTCCTACCAGTACACATCCCCAAACACAGCTGGATCTCAGACCCTCTCGGGCAAGCCCCTTTCTGCAATGATCTGCAGCAGCTGGGAGGAGATGCCTCTGGTGGGGTGGAGGGCAGCTGTATTGTCCTCTGGGTAGACAAAGAGATCTCAGGCTCTTGTCGCACCAGTGCAGAGCAGCTGTCTGCTCAGAGGCCTGCGGGGGAAGAGGGACAGAGCTCAGGGCTCATGGGGTGAAGGTGGTGACGTGTGTCTGGGGCCAGGGCACTGCTCTCTGCTAGACCTTCACCTAGGAAAGCTGTGCAGGAGCAGGCATACCCTGGAGAAAAGCTTTTCCCATGTTCCTGGGACCAGTGACAGGGTCCCTTCTGTGTGAGAACGTGACATGCCAGCAGCAGGGCCATGGCTGCCATTCATACTCTGAGGTCATTTCTGCCTGAGTACCTGATAGCCCCAAATTCTGACTCTGAGGACACTTATTGCTCTGGATAGGCCAAAGAGGGCTCTTAGCTCCCACAGGCTGTTGTGGTGTTACCTCAGTGTCTGGTGGTGACCAGACAGAAAAGGCCCATGGTTTGGATGTTGGTTGTGTTGGCCTTTCTGCCTCAGGACCTGATAGGCCAGCAGCAGGTAAACAGCCTGGATGTTTGTTAGTGAGGTCACTTTTGCACCTGTTCCTGTTAGGCCAAAGGCAGGGATATGGCCTGGATATTGGTAGTGAGGTCACGGCTGGGCCAGTCCTTGATAGCCCAAAAGCAGGGAGATGGCTCTGAGGGTGACAGTGAGGTCACATCCTTCTTTGTAGACCTGACGCCATCAGGAGGCTCTGGGATGCTGAGGTTTCTTGTGACGTCATCTCTGTCCCTGCTGCTGATAGGTCAGAGCCAGCTGAAGGTTCCAGGGCACATTGTGAGGTCACTTCTGCCAGTGTGCGGGATTGGCCAGCAGCAGGACCAACACGAGCCAAGGGCCTGTGAGGTCCCGTCAGTGTGAGGAGCTGATCAGAGGACAGGGCTGTGACATGGACTGTGAGGACGTGTCTGTCTGTGTAGAGGACAGGCTGGAAAGGCGCTGGCTGTGCAGGGCTGTCCCCGGAGTGAGTCCTGGAGATGGAGATGGGGAAGGAGCAACAGGCGAATGGCTGCTCCTCATCCATGGACGGGATCACTGGAGCACAGGAGCGCACGAGGGAGGTGAGCGGTGGGATTGCAGGGAAAGGCAGGCGGCAGGATGGGACCTGCATGGAGAGCACGAGGATGGTGGGGAAGGAGATCTGGGCCAAGATAGCCAAGCTGGAGCTTCTCCAGTGAGGGAACACCTATTCCTGGCCATGGGCATTTCCTC
Organism: Tinamus guttatus; assembly: GCF_059628265.1. Lineage (NCBI taxonomy): Eukaryota > Metazoa > Chordata > Aves > Tinamiformes > Tinamidae > Tinamus > Tinamus guttatus. Next base: position 1,001,337 of record NW_028289008.1, on the reverse strand, counting down.
TCACACAAAGCAGCCCAACGGGCACTCTCTCCTGTGCCTGACACTGGTTCAGGAAGAACAAGGAGCCACTGAAGATGTCCATGGGCCTTGACAGCCTTCAGTGCAGCCACCCAGAGGTCCTCATTAGCCCATTGCCTGTTCATCTCATGTGGTGGGATGAAGAGGAGTTCAGGGTAGGAGAGCTAGAAGGGTTTGAGATCGCAGAGCCTGGAGCAGAGACGTGGCGGGGCCGGGCTGCCTCCCATTTATGCAGCACCCTGGATGTAGACGGGATGGGCTTTCCTGGAGAGAGGAAGACTTGCCCTGGGTAGAGGAAGATTGGGTCAGAGAGCACCTAAGGAACCTCGATACCCACAAACTCATGGGCCCTGATGGGATGCACCCCAGAGTGCTGCGTGAGCAGGCAGAGGTCATAGCTAAGCCGCTCTCCATCATCTTTGAAAGATCCTGGAGAACGGGGGAGATGCTGGAGGACTGGAAGAAGGCCAATGTCATGCCAGTCTTCAAAAAAGGCAAGAAGGAGGACCCAGGCAACTACAGGCCAGTGAGCCTCACCTCCGTCCCCGGAAAAGTGATGGAATGGCTCATACTGGCTGTTGTCTCCAGGCACATGGAGGACAAGAAGGTGCTCAAGAGTAGTCAGCATGGATTCACCAAGGGGAAATCTTGCCTGACTAACCTGATAGCCTTCTATGATGAAATGACCGGCTGGATAGACGAGGGGAGAGCGGTGGATGTCGTCTATCTCGACTTCACCAAGGCTTTTGACACCGTCCCTCACAACATCCTCCTGGGCAAGCTCCGGAAGTGTGGGATAGATGAGTGGACAGTGAGGGATTAGGAACTGGCTGGATGGCAGGGCCCAGAGAGTGGTGATCAGCGGTGCAGAGTCTAGTTGGAGGCCTGTAGCTAGCGGGGTTCCCCAGGGGTCAGTCCTTGGTCCAGTCCTGTTCAATTTATTCATCAATGACCTGGATGAAGGCACAGAGTGCTCCCTCAGCAAGTTTGCTGATGATACCAAACTGGGAGGAGTAGCCGATACGCCAGAGGGCTGCGCTGCCATCCAGAGGGACCTGGACAGACTGGACAACTGGGCGGTGAAAAACATGCAATTCAACAAGGCCAAGTGCAAGGTCCTGCACCTGGGGAGGAATAACCCCAGACACCAGTACAGGCTGGGGACCGAGCTTGTGGAGAGCAGCTCTGCGGAGAAAGACCTGGGTGTCATGGTGGACGACAAGTTGACCATGAGGCAGCAGTGTGCCCTCGTGGCCAAAAAGGCCAATGGGATCCTGGGCTGCATTAAGAAGAGCGTCTCCAGCAGGTCGAGGGAGGTGATCCTGCCCCTCTACTCAGCCCTGGTGAGGCCGCATCTGGAGTACTGTGTCCAGTTCTGGGCTCCACAGTACAAGAGGGATGTGGAGCTGCTGGAGAGAGTCCAGCGCAGGGCTACAAGGATGATCAGGGGCCTGGAACATCTGCCCTATGAGGAGAGGCTGAGGGAGCTGGGCCTGTTCAGCCTGAAGAAGAGAAGGCTGAGAGGGGATCTAATCAGTGTATATAAATACCTCAAGGGAGGGAGTGCAGAGGACGGTCATGGTCTCTTTTCAGTGGTGGCCACTGATAGGACTAGAGGAAATGGCCGGAAACTGAAACATCAAAAATTCCATAGGAACTTAAGGAAAAATTTCTTAACAGTGAGGGTGACAGAGCACTGGAACAGGCTGCCCAGAGAGGTTGTGGAGTCTCCTTCTCTGGAGATCTTCAAAACCCGCTTGGATGCAGTCCTGTGCCACGTGCTCTAGGTGTCCCTGCGTATGCAGGGGGGTTGGACTAGATGATCTCTAGAGGTCCCTTCCAACCCTAAGCATTCTATGATTCTATGATTCTATGATTCTAAAGCTTTGCAAGTGAGAGCTGGCAACCAGGCATCCATGAGGAAGAGTTTGTTCCACATCCCATTGGCGTTACCACTATCTGTGGCTTCAGGTGATGGGTCCTGAGACAGATGCTTGCCCAAGGATTTCCCATTGACTTCACGCTCTGCGCCAAGGGCAAGAAGAGCTTGCCCTTTCTGGAGCTGAAAGGCCATTTTTTTTCTCCAGCAAGAGATGCTCCTACAAGAGGGAAGAAGAGCAGTGAGGAAAAGATTACCACAAGGTTTCCTTTTCCCACAGATGCTCTCTCCAGCATCCTGCACACAGCTCACATGCACTCTTTTCTCTCTATGAGAGAAAGGGCTGCTCCAAGCTTCAACACATTTCCTAGCATGGCGCCTTCCGTTTGTTTTGGGACCAATCCTTGTGGAGCAGGGGTGCAATGAAGAACAAACAGGCAAAGAACAGAACTGCTGGGCAGCAAGACACACAGTCGAAGTCCCCCTTGTAAGCGCATTACTCCTCTGTTGCTTGGCAGAGGACTTGTTATTGAAGGCTGGAGAGGTTTCTTCTTGTCTGCATGAGATTGCTGTATGACACTATCTCCTGGCCAAGCAAGGAAACGCTGTATTTTCTGCTTTACTGCTTTGCACGTGTCCATCAAGCTCATGTGTCCTCCATGCAGAGGCCCCTTCACCTCTCCTCTCTTTATGCTTGCCCTGCTCAAGCTGCAGTCCCGTCCACAGCAAGAACAGACCAAGCGGCGCGTGAAAGGAGGCAACCTGCTCCTTTGGAGAGCACCTAGGAAATGCCCTGCTCCACCCCAAACACAAGAGACACAACACTCTTTCTTTTCTCCTTTTCTTTCTTTTATTCTTTTGAAGAAAAGCCAGCAGCATTAGTGCTGCAATGCTCTTTTTCCATGCACCTGCACTCGATAAATACAGGTGTAGTCCGGATTTCCCCAGTTGCTCTCCACCTGGATTTTTATGTACTGAAATGCTTTGTGATGATGACTCTGCAACAAGAAAGTAAGCAAAAGAAACAGCATTACTGGGACATAAGGAGCACCAAGAGCAAGCAGCATAGATCCTTTTTAAGCCACAGTTGTGCTCAGGAAATGAGGCCAACGTTCTCAAGAGAGGGAGCTTCCTACTCCCTCTTGGCCCTCCTTTCCTCGGGCTCGCAAAGACTCCCCTGCAGCTCAAAAGCAAATTCCTGCTCTCAGGAAGGTGGCAAGAGCACCTGTGGAAACCTGAGGCTCAGTGATGCTGCGCACTGAGTTTTCCTGTCAGACACCCACGTTTCTGGACAGAGCACAGGCTCCCTGCGGGTGAAGCACCACGGGCACCACTAGCTCTGCCAAAAGCGATGGGTGCAGCTGGGGAGCTCCGGGGATGTGGGTGCCCATGCCTTGGCCCTGTTTGCCATCTGCTTTCACTTTCCTTAACACAGCTGGCCTCTGCTCAGCCTCTGCAGTGGCACGTGTCCCTCTCATCCAGGACTCAGCATGCTCTGCCCCTACAGCCACCCATTGTGGGCCCTCGTTCTGCCACAGACTTGCCCACACAGCCGCCTTCCTCCCCGGTGTTGTCTGCACACCCTTGCCGTACCATCAGTGGGAAGAGCTGCAGGACCTCTCTTTCAATGTCGTAGACGAAGGTGCCGAGCAGAGTGGCGTGTCCTTCGTCGTCCAGTCCCTGCGAGACAAGCACAAGGGCAGCACGTGAGGCGCGACGCCAGCAAGGGCAAAGGCGCAGCGCTCTCAGGGCCTGGGATGCCCCGTCCCTGCCCTCACCCTCGCTTGCAGCAGCAGCCTGCCCATGGGCTGCAATGCAGCTGCCCCTCCCGAGGGCCTTTTCGCCTGCAGCCCTCCCTTCAGAGGCTTGTCCACAAAGCGCTGCACCCATCCTGAGAGCCCAAAGGCAGCCCAGGGCTTGAAAGGTGCACTTAGGACAGGGCTGGGCTCAGCAGGGTGCAGTGCATAGCCTCTCCTAGCAGGGGGGCAGGGACAAGACAGCCCCTGCTCAGCCCTTTCCCCACAGCCAGCTGGCAGGCGGCTCTGCACGACAGGCGCTTACCGAGACAGCGATGTCTTTGGGGGCACTGCTGACACTGCCAGAGGGTGAATGCGCTTTTGCAATGTGCTGCACAGCGAGAGCAGTGGGCCAGACTGGTGCAGGCAGCCTAATGACCACGTGGCCCTGAGCGCCTTGGAAGGGCCAGCACTGTCCTGGAGCGAGGTCCGTCTGAAAGCAGAAGGCAACAGCAATGAATGGTGAAGGAGTGCCAGCAACAGCACCTGCTCCTGCTCCTGCAGGCAGGAAGACGGCAACCCTTTGTCACTGGCTCGTATTGCTGCCCCGTGGGTGGGAGGCAAGGGGCAGAAGCAGCAGGCCTTTTTCCCCACCTGCTTAAGTGCACTCTCAGTGTTGCTTACAAAAGGAAGCCGGGTAGGGCATGGAAGAGGGGCTAGTATGCAGCTGACTCTGGGCCCGGGCACAGAAACATCCTCCAAGGCACTGTCAGAGAGCAGGTAGGCAAGCGGGCAATGTAGGGAGAAACGGCTTCCCCCAGCTGTGAGCCAGGGCCACAAGGCTTGTGGGCATGCTGCGGCCACACAGATGAGTTCATGTGAGTCCTGCCGCCGAGGGGAGCGCTGCTTTCCAGCAAGTCAGCCTTGAGGTGCCAGGAGCATGAGCAATGGCAGGGAGTCGAGCAAGAGTGCTGCAAGGAGGGCCAATGCCCTGGGCCTTGCTCTTCCGTCACTTCAGAGGAAGCAACTCGGGCAGCAAGGATGTGGTTTTTCTGCTACAGTACCTTTAGAATAGTCTCGGGAGGGTTGGTGGTGCAGAGCAGCCAAAATACGCTGCAGAGCCAATTCTCTGTCAGTGCGGCATTGCTGGAGGTTCTCTGCACATCAATCGTGGCACCTGAAAGGAGACCCATGTGCTCACCGTGGGGCAGCGCACGCCTGGTGCTGAAGGGGTCTTTGTGAGCCTGCGTGCCAGCTGTGCCTGTCACTGTTGCACGCAGTTACATCCCTTGTGAGGGGCTCTGCTGCCTAGGAGAAGGGAGATTCCTTGAGAGCAGCCTCAGCTTGTCTCCCACAGAGCCAGGAAAAGAGAGCTCTGCAGGTGGGGGCAGACAGCAAGGGCTCATCCCAGTGAGAAGGAGAGCAGAGCAAAGCGCGGGGCCTGCTGTGTGGGCAGCAGAGGACAGGGCAGCCCTTCCCGCTTGATCCCCAGGGCAATGCTGTACAAAGCAGGAGAACCTATGTCAACACAGAAACGTGGCAGGGCGGTGCCAGAGGCAGCAGCAAAGGACGCGAAGGCGGCACAGGGCGGCAGTCGTGACCGCCTGTCTCTTGAGCCCCTTCCCATGGCTCACGGCATCGGAGTGGGCACTGCTGAGCAGAGCCTGCAGCACAGCACCCTTTGGCAAGTGCCATACACGAGCACAGCCCTGGCACCCTTGCCTTCGTGGCGCCATACCTGAGGTTTGCAGGGCCCAGTCTGCCATCGGCAAGCCATGTCCTGCAGGCTCCGCAACCATGGCCTCCCTCATTTGCTGCACTTGCTGGCAAAGACACAAGGGAACACAGAAAAGGACCACATCAGCAGGCAGTGCTGCACGACTCCTGAGTCCTAGCACAGATGTCAGGGGAGAGCCTGTGTCCACAAGGCCAATGCAGACCTTGTGGCTAGAGCCCAAAGGCCCAGGGCTTCCTGAGGAGAAGCACGAGCCCTCGGCAAGCATGTGCCTGTCTGCAAGCCTTGTGCCCCATAAGCCAGGTACCCCAGCCGTCTCTCCAGCCTCCTCCACGCTCAGGCTGCAGATGGACTTAGGCCCTGCCAGGGCCAACTGGGCACAGGAGGGCGCCTGTGTCTCCCCACTGCTGCCGGGGCCAGGCCAGAGCTACGAGCTACGAGCGGCCCATTCTTAAAGCAAGCAACAGAGGCAAGGCTGATTCTGAACAAGGCCACACAGCAGAGCAAAAGGCAAGAGCAGGTGCCGCTGCAGAAAACTTTGCAGCAGCAGGAGGGCCAGGCATACGTGCAGGAAAGGCAGGCAGGAAATGCTTCTAGAGCATCCCCATGCATTCAGGTAACTTCCAGAGACTAGGTTTCCTTGCATTAAGCAGAGTCAGCCCAAGCAAGAAGGCAACAAAGTCTGCCCATGCAAGGCTTCAGGTACAAAATGGAGCATCACCTGCTTCATATGTCCGAGCTGCCTGGTGAGGAGAGACAGCTCCTCCCTGAGAAGCTGCATCTCCCTGTCTTGCTCCTGCAGCCTATTCAGCAAGTCCCTGCAGACAGGAGCAGCAGCTGTTAGCGAGGTGTCACCCCTGCCAGGATCACGTGCGAGCTCGGAGAAGAGGAGAGGGGCCCGTGCTTGGTGCCTTTTGTTTTGTGCTCTTTTGATGTTGTGGTGCTCCCCTCCCCACTCCCTCCAGCCTAAACAAAAGCCAGAGGCAAGGAAAAGAGAGACGGCCTGGGAGGGCAAGCGGCGCACGCTCCGCTGACACTAGTGCGTGCCACGAGTCCTGCGCCAGCAAGCGTCTCACCCGTTGGCCTTTGGGTCCGGTGCTGGTGTAAACAATTTCAAGATCTCCTGGAAGGCAAAAGGTCTCCATGAACAGAAATCCTGGGAGAGCTGTGGGGCTTCGCAGGGAGCCTTCAGGAGGAAGGCCCAGCAGAAGCTGTTGCATGCCTTTGGCAGAGGGAAACTTGCAGAGCTTCGCTCTGCAAGTCTCTGGAGCGCTTGGGCCTTGAGTGACCTTTGCAGGAGGCGCCTGTCCCGCACTGACTGACCTGTGGCTTGTCTTGTGCCCACGTCGTCCAGCCATGGAGACTCTCAGGACTCACGGGCCAATAAAGAGCGACTGCAATTCAGAGCACCAAAAAATGGTAATGACCTTGGTCATTACCATTAATGGTAATGGTCTTGGTAATGACCGCTAGAGTAATGGTAATGGATTGCTAGAGGCCTGGTGCTTCCTGCCAACCATGGGTGCCAAGAGCTTTGCGGTAGGGAGGCGGTAGGGAAATGCTGCAGATAGAGGCACAGTGGCATGTGAGAGACGTGGCTGCAGCCCTGCAGGCTTGGCACAGTTCCCCCGTGTTGCAACACTTGGAGGCACGGGTGGGAGATGAGGAGCCTAGCTTTGATTTGGACATCCTGAGGCAGGCGTTGGGCCACGCGAGGTTGCACATGCCAACCAAAGAGGGAAGCTGCACAGGAGGAGGGAGCTCTGTGCCCAAGGGGGTGGCGCTTCCTAATGCTGAGAGCATCTGGAGCATGGCCTAGGGCGAGGGTGAGTCCCTGGACTGCGGAGAGCACGCCTGGAGCTCCCTGGAGTGCAGAACAGCAAAGCTGACAGCTCTTTGCTCACAAAGACTCACCAAGAGCCACAGGGATCAGCGCCACGAGGATTCCGAAGAGCTTCCTCTTCTTGCAGATGGATTTTTGCCTAGAAAAGGGGGAGTTGTGTGGGTTAGGCAAGTTTCAAGCTGTGGGCAGCACACCCCTGCTTTCCGTGAGCTGCCTCCATCAGCACAGGCAGAGCTTGCTGGCAGCCAGGGCTCCAGGCAAAGCGTGGAGACACACGGACAAGCAGATGGATAGCAGACCAGCTTGCCCTTGAAATCAAAGAAAAGGGCTCTTCTGTGCTCCAGAGGGGCAGAAGGGATGATACTCACATAGCCGAAAGACACGCAAGAAGCCAGCTCCATAAAACCGTCAGCAGCATGGCCAGGCGCTCCGGAAGGTGGAACATCCTCCCTGAGACAGCAAAGCAGAGGGAAGTGAGGTCTGGCTGCTACGGTGCCATGAGCAGGGTCTCTGCATGGAGCCCTGTGCCCTCGGGAGGAATGTCCTGAGCCCCACTCCGGAGCAGCACTTCGGCTGTGCCACCAGACCGCACAAGGACATGCCATTTGTAGGTAGCACATGTGGTGTCTCCAGAATTCCCTCTCTGAACATGACTGCATTGTTATTTGAGGGCCGCTTGGCCTGGGCAAGGTGGGATGGGTTGGACAGATGTGGAGCCTCCCAGAGGGGACCCGAAGCAGCGGCATAGCCGACTTAGCACCGAGGCAGAGTCAAGCCAAAGGGCTCTGTGGCGCACACTTACCAGCGACACTGCTGGTTTCCTGGCTCCTGGTGGCGGGCAGCTCGCCCACCGCACTGCCAACAGCCCCGGTCACCTGGGCCTCCAGCAGCAGCGGAGAGTCCCGCTCAGCTGCGGCTGCCCGTGACTTGGAGCGGCATGCTCGCCACGGGGCAACCCTTCTTGGGCCCATTGCTGGGCACAAACCGGTAGCTGCCAATCACTTGCTCCTTGCTAGGCAGGGGCTCTTTGCCAATTGGGCAAAAAGACGGCACCCAGAATGCAGAGGAGCACGTCCGCTAGGGCCAGTGAGCCGTGAAGCCACAGCCAGGTCCCTGCAGCGGACTGAGGGTGGCTGCGGCCGTGTGGGCTGATAAAGGGCATCTGGCTGTGAGCTCACAGAAGCCCATGAGGTGGCCTCAGTCCTGGTGAGATGACAAACTGGGACATGCTCACCCCACGCTGCTGCTCGCGGCCCCACGTCCACCACCGTGCAAAACGGACCCTGAAAGCACATCACTCCTCTGTTGCTTGACAGAGGACTTGTTCTTGAAGGCTGGGGAGGCTTCTTCTTGTCTGCATGAGATTGCTGCATGAGATTGATTATCTCCAGGTCGAGCAAGGAAACCCTGTATTTCTGCTTTCCTGCTTTGCGCGTGACCCCCCTTTCAAAGCTCATATGGAGAGGCCCCTTCACCACTTCTTCCTTTATGCTTGCCCTGCTAAAGCCGCGCTCCCGTCCGCAGCTCCTCCCACTCTAGCAAAGTTTTTAAAGCCCTGTGGGCAAGCCAAACTTGGATCTACCAAGTGAAAAGAGTCTTGGAGATGTGCTTGCTTTGCCTTTCACTAGAAAAGCTGACTTGTTCCCCCTTGAAATCAAATATTTTGGCTTTTCTGGACAAGAAGGGAGAACAAGTACTCACAGGGCAGAGATGCTGCTTGTGAAAAAGCTCTAGAACAACATAAAAATGTGTAAAGGGAGCCGCCCACACCCTCCCCCATCCCACATGATAGGGAAAGTATGCCACATCAGATGTCACCGCTCACAAACAAAATGCAAGTTGTCATGATTTGCTGATTTGGCTCTATAAAAGATGGTCACTCTTGCCACGGTTTTGGAGACCTCACGGGTGGATGCACCACGTAAGACCTCCCAGTTGCCGGGAAGGTTCTCCAAATCCTCGCCACAACAGGGACTCCCCAGCGAGTGCGGATCTGGATGATGATGACAGATGATGTCATATTTAGGCAATTGGTGATGTATCTTTTAATCACTGTTCTAATATAGTAATGGTTAGGTGCATTACCTTGCTTATTTTGTCTGTTGCTAAAACCAGTGTGTAATAAGTTTATTTTGTGAAATGTATCATTCTGTACTGCCTTAATATTAACAGTGAAATAAGACCATTCTTTCCAGTGGCGTCTGGTTCTTTCCGTCGCCCCGTCTGCCCCAGTCAATTGGCAAAACACCATGCTCTTTGCAGATGCCCATTGCAGCTCTCAGGATGCAAGGTTGGCCTCTGATTTTCAGCCTTGCAGGTCACAGTATTTCTGAAGGCAGCTGTACTTCTGGTCTGGTGCTGCTTCCTGCAGCTGGTCACCCTCAAATCAAGACCAGTTGGAGGGGGCCACAAGTGTTTTGAGCCAGCTCGGAAGAGATACCAAGGACACAAGTTGCACCTGGAGTTCTCTCAGGCAGCAGTTGCCTGCTCCAGGGTAGTGAGCAGGCAAGTGTTAGTGTACTCTTCATTTGGTAAATGGGTGTCCTGGTTTTCATGCGATGTTTGTTAGTTGGGTCACAAATTCCTCCTTCTGGATGCTGTGATGTAAAGAAAGAAGGAAAACTCTCCAGAGCTCCATGCTTTCTGTCCTTTCTTTTGTGCAAACCTGATTTCTGGCCTCTGCATAGCAGTCAGCAGATGACCTGGAGGTGTGGATCTTGTCACCTCGGGTCCTGCCTTAGAGCCTGTTCACTTACAATGCAGTGGGCATTGGTGGCAAGTAAAACTGTCTTTCCTTTTGCCAGGCTCAAGGAGGACAAAGAGCAGGAGCAGTCCTTGTGGTTTTGTTCTGATTGCAGGTCAAGTTTGTTCAGTGTCTCGTGGCTCAACTGTGCTCTGGTAACGTCCACAAGCTGCTGTAGGTTCAGACAAGCCCTGGAAGCAGCAGTCCTCTTCCCCTGTGACCCTCTTCATCCTGCCAGGGCTCATTTTCAGCCAGAAATCCCTCTCAGCACACACCTCCCCATCCTGTGAAAGGCAGGAGTGCAGGACTGTCGAGGAAGGGCCACATGCCGTGTGTGACAGCATGGCTTTCCATCCCGTGGGTGACTGTGACACCACCCGCTAATCCCCCCTCCCGACCACCCTCCAAGGGGAAAAAGAGCTCAGTTCCAGTGCTGAGCTGTACAGGTGCTCTTCGTTTTCATCATGCTCCTTTGCATGCCCCAAGCCCCCGGACCTTATGGCCCTGAGTAGCAAGTGTGCAATTATTGCCTGATGACTTTTGAAAGAAGGGAAAGATGCCTCTTCTCTTGCTGCTCTCCAAGAAAAAGCAGCCCAGCCTGAACCAGGCAATGCCTGTAACAAGACCAAGCAAGGCAGAGCAAGGTCCCTCCTTGCGCTCAGCTACTTCTGTTCCCAGTTGTCACTTTTGACCATGCAGGTGGCAGGTGAAGTTGTCTGAGGTGTGAAACACAGGAATAACACCAGAGGAGAAATTGCCACTTGTGCACTTTGAGATGTGATCGTGACACATGCAATGGTGCAGTGTGACAAACAGAGAAGGGGTAAAGGGAAGCAAGCTAACATCAGGAGGCATGAAAGCAGTGCGAGATGCAGTGCCATAAATGCAGCATTCCGATGTGAGCCCCTTTTTGCATCTGTCAGGCGGTGCTCAGAGAGTCTCTGATGTGTGAAGGTCGCTTGCCAAGGGCCAGAGCCACAAGCAGGGTAACTGGAGGGACTCGATTTCTTCCAGTTCATGGAGCTCTGTCACACGTGGGCACTGAACAGTGCAAGAGAGTCCCCTCAGAGCCCATGGTTTTGTGGGTGTCCAGTTTGCTGAAGTGAGCCCTACTCAGATCCTCCTCCAGCAAGGGAAAGTCTTCCTTTCTCCATTTCTCCATGGTCTCCAGGGCCTAGGATTCCTGAGGGTCACTCTTAGCACTAAAGCCTGCAGCAAAGGTGGCCTTTTCTGTGTCCTCTCTCACCAGGGCTCTTGGCCCATTTAGCAGCAGGCCCGTATTTTCCCTAGTCAGCCTTTTGTTCCTGCTGTATTGTTGTATTGTATTTTAAATAATTATTTATTGTTATTTTATCAGGAAGGTAAGAGTAAACATTCAGAAAGAAATAAATGAAGCGCACATGCTTCATGCCAGGTACATGGGAATGACAAGTGACTGCACACAGGACAGTTTTTGGCACTGACATTGTACCCATTGAGGAAGTTTCCTCAGTGCCTCCTTGAGCTCCTTGTTCCTCATGCTGTAGACAAGGGGGTTCAGTGCTGGAGGCACCACTGAGTACAGAATGGCCAGTACAGAGAGATCCAGAGCTGGGAAGGATATGGAGGGGGGAGAGGGGGGAATAAAGTGGCTAAGGGTGACATTTCACTACGCCTGTAACCAGGGGTAGGAGTCAGACCCAACTAAATGGGTATCACAACCTCTAATCCATCCGAGGGACTGCAGATGACTGCACAGACCAGGGCACCTGGACTGCAGAGCATTTCCAAGGGTGCTCGTTGTGTCCAGTTGTGCCTATACATCCTGCCCCTGGTATTTGATAGATGGTGACCCAGAGGGCTCTCCGTTCTCCCTTCCTCCTGGCAGTTGAGTCCTCACTGCCTCTCCTGAGACTGCAGAGTCCTCTTTTGCCTGCGAATACCCAGTGCATTACCTCTAAGAAACCCCATCTTTGAGGACCTCTCCCTTTATGAGGCTCTACTCACAGTCCATCCCAGGCATATGCTGTCCCAGGAGGATCTCTGTGCTCTCCTAACACCGCCAGCTTCCCCTCCATGAGAACAGCCATCTGACACTGTGCCTTAATACGTAGGAGAGCTGTGCATGTGACATGACCATTCAGCATCTCCACTATCCTTGGACTCTGATAGGGGAATTCTCAAACCAGCCCTTGGTCTCTGAATGATCATTACATGATTCTGAGCTCTGTGTTGCTGAACCCATGGAGAATCCTGTGCAGCAGGCCCTTGAGTGGTGCAAGTCCTTGGGCCTATTCTTAAAACCATCTTTGGAGGAAAAGCCCAGTTTTCACACACTGTACTGATAGAAATTACTTTATTACAGAGACTGTTGGGATTACTGTTAGGGAGCCAGTCCTTGTCCAGCATTCAACACAATTGAGGGTATCAGGTGAGACAGAGCAGGCACCGTAAAAAGGGGAATGAATACAAGTAGTTCTGTAGCAACAGGATAACAATTATTATCCCTAGTAAAAGTCATAATAAGAATAACTTGAAGAAACCAGGCTCAATCCAGTTATGGGATACAGAAAGAGTCATTTGTGGAGAGATGTGGAAAAATTACCACTGCTTAAAAAGGTCCATGAAATCACTTTCCTAATGGCATCCTTGAGCTCCTTGTTCCTCATGCTGTAGATGAGGGGGTTCAGTGCTGGAGGCACCACCGAGTACAGAACAGCCAGCACCAGATCCAGAGCTGGGGAGGAGATGGAGGGGGGCTTCAGGTAGGCAAATGCACATGTGCTGACAAACAGGGAGACCACGGCCAGGTGCGGGAGGCACATGGAAAAGGCTTTGTGCCGGCCCTGCTCGGAGGGGATCCTCAGCACAGCTCTGAAGATCTGCACGTAGGACACCACAATGAAAATGAAACACCCAAAGACTAAACAGGCACTAACCACAATAATCCCAGCTTCCCTGAGGTAGGATTCTGAGCAGGAGAGCTTAAGGATCTGTGGGATCTCACAGAAGAACTGCTCCACCATGTTGCCTTGGCAGAGGGGTAGGGAAAATGTGTTCCCAGCGTGCAGGAGAGCATAGAGAAAGCCACTGGCCCAGGCAGCTGCTGCCATTTTGACACAAGCTCTGCTGCCCAGGAGGGTCCCATAGTGCAGGGGTCTGCAGATGGCAACATAGCGGTCATAGGCCATGACTGTGAGGAGAAAAAACTCTGCTGAAAACAAGAAGACCGTGAAAAATATCTGGGCAGTACATTCCAAATAGGAAATGGCCCTGGTGTTCCACAGGGAATTGGCCATGGCTTTGGGAACAGTGGTGGAGATGGAGCCCAGGTCGAGGAGGGAGAGGTTGAGGAGGAAGAAGTACATGGGGGTGTGGAGATGGTGGTCGCAGGCTACGGCTGTGATGATGAGGCCGTTGGCCAGGAGGGCAGCCAGGTAGATGGCCAGGAAGAGCGAGAAGTGCAAGAGCTGCAGCTACCGCGTGTCTGTGAATGGCAGGAGGAGGAACTCGTTGAAGGAGCTGCAGTTGGACATTAGTTTCTTAGGGGCCCAGGAGTCCTGTTTGAGGAAGGAAAGAAAGCCAAAGTTAAGCCAGGCTTTTCTGAGCCAAACCATTTCACTTTCTCAAGGAACTCCCCACATTTCCTGTCTCCCTTATTTCAGCTCCATTCTGGTGCTGCACTTTGAACTGGCTGAGTGTGCCAAGTTCAGCAGGGACTCCTGCCCATAGCTCTGGAGGAGTTGTTTCTGCTTTGCTGCAGGTGGAAATAGATGCACTAGTCTTTGAGTGGTATTTGTGGAGATGCCTTGGAATGGCATATTGCATTGCTTGGAATGGACTTAGTCCAGAGACCAAGTGGGAATATTCTCCATTCACCAGTATGAGAGCTGAATACAGCCCTCACACCAGTTGCATCTAAAGGAGAAGAGCTCTGTGGGGGATTCACCCCCATCACTCTTGCCCTCCTCAACAGAGATATTTGTATCTGAGTCTGCCACACCAGATCTCACTCCAACAACGGGGAACAACAATCAAAAAGAAACAAGGATAGACCTTACCCTTTCTATATGTCAAGATGTCTAGCAATAGACCTTGTCCTCATGCCTCCTTTAACCCTGCACCCTGCACCCTTATTCCAGGCACTGCAGAGAGAAGGAGTAGCTTTAATGCACACAACCTGCAGGAGACGATGTCCACCCCTTCTATGGCAGGGCTCTTCAACATTTAGAAATCAAGTCTTCTCTGCAAAAGGACAAGTGGAGGAGTCTATTGATATATAAGTGTGCGTATAAATAATATATATGATGGTGCACACACAAACACACAAAGGTGCCTACTCACTGTGGGAACATTATTTGATAGAGCTGAAATCTTTGGCGCTTCAGTCATTGTCAGCATAAACCCTTGTGCATCCCAACAGGAAAAAAAAAAAAAAAAACTTGTTAGGACTTTGTCATGGGACCTGCTTCATCACTGAGCCTTGCCCCTCACTGTCATGTACTTGCACCTCACTCAGATGAAGGACAACGACACTCACAAGTGAGCCCAGTTCTTCCTGCAGAAACCTCCCAGGAGCAGGGGACTGTCCAGGGGCACCCCCAGGTTTGCAGGTGCTAAAGAGCAGCTCAGATAAACCCTGATGCAGCAGCCCAGGAGAAGATGGTGCTGTCTATGGACTAATGGATGTCTGAGGGGACAGTCTGAAGTCTCTGGCAGATTCCCTGGCTGCTCCTTGAATCTCTTAATGAGTCTCAGTCTGTTGTCCAAATCTGCCAATTTTTCCTCTTACCAAGTGGAAGAAAAATGTAAGCACCACCTCACTGGCTTCTCTTTCAGGAAATGCCTGTCCTGCCTTTCCTTTTGCAAAGTGCCCCCTGAAATGTGCTCACAGCTAAACCTGTGAGCAGACCTGACCCCCGCAGCACCCTCCCAGCAGGAGAAGGAGCCTGTCCTGGTAGAGGATAATCCTCCCACCCAGAACTTCTCCCCTCAGTGCTGTGAGAAGCTCCCTGGGCAGGCTGAGTACTGACCTTCACAGGCGACACAGTCACTGCTGCGGGCACACAGCACCTTTGGGTGCAGGGACCCTGCTCTGAAGTGCAGACCTCTCACCCTGTCTGCACAACCCGGCTTCACATCACTGCTGTTTCTGTTGGGGAAGGCAGCAGGATGCCCTGCTCATAGGTGGTATGTTAGAGAATCCCTGCTCTCAAGCAGCTCCTCTTCCTCTGCACTGCAAAAGCCAGAAGAAAGAAGAGAAAAATGCTGCCATGCAGGGGGTGTGATGGGTTCTTATGTCCCCTTCCAGAAGCTCCGTAGCATTGTGCTGTAAGCACAAACTCACCATGTCAAGAGCTGTGGAGGTCTCCTGTGTGCTCCCGCTCCACACTGCCGTTCCCCTCTCGCTGCCTTCTCTCCTCTGCTGTCCGCAGCAGCAGGCAGTGCCCGCAGCCCTGCTGCTCTTGGCACAGGAGCTGCTCCTGCACTCGGCTGTCTCTGGGCAGTGCTGCCAGGCTGCCACGAGCTGCCTCCGTCCCAGGAGCCTGGCCCCGCTCAGGAGCAGAGGCCCAGCTGAACTCACCAATTTCTCTGTCCCTCGTGCTCCCTCCTCCTGGGAAATGTGCACTGTAGTCAACTAAAATAATCCCTGATTATCCCTGTCTAAACACCAGTAAAGATTGGTGTCAGCACTGCAGTTTGTTTCATCAGAGCATGGTTACTTGGAAGAGCTGAAAATATCCCACTCAGGAAGCCCCTATTCCAAACTGTAGTGAAAGCCCATCCTGTCTACATCCAGGGTGCTGCATAAATGGGAGGCATCCTCACCCTGCCATGTCTCTTCTCCATTCTCTGCCCTCTCAAACCCTTCTAGCTCTCCTCTCCCAAATTTATGCTCACCCTGCCAGATGATATGAACAGGGACTGGGCTAATGAGGGGCTCAGAGTGGATGGAGCACTGGCTACCAAGGCTTAGGGACTTCTTCAGCAGCACCTTTGCTTTCCTAGAGATTGCTTCAAGAAATCTACCATCCTGCCCCATCCCTCAGGCTTGGCAGGTGTGACAGTCACAAGTGGCCCATGTGCCCGCCTACAATCCCTGCACATGCACACCCATGGTCCCTACAGCACTGCCACGGCCTTTGGGTGCCTGGCACTCCCTGGGTATCCCCTTTCCCCTGCTTATTGGCTTGATGGGGCCAGCAAAGGTGCTGCTGGTGCTGTCAAAAGGCAGAGTGGGCAAAGGCACTTTTGGAGCTTCCTCACAACCTGCTGGTCTGTCCATGGGCTTTGGAGTCTTCAGCCAGTGCTATTGTGGTGCCCTTTGCTCTGGAACAAAGCAGTGATGCACAGATGATGCCTCCAGCAGCAGCATCCCTGCACATCTGGGCATGCACTGATGCAAAAAGGAGAAACATGTCCTAAATATTCATGATTTTATTCTGCATTTCCTATACTACAATTCATATTGCTTTCATGTACCCTCATACCAGCTTATTACAAGATGAAATTGGAGAGGACAAATAGCAAGGGTCTTTCCTGCTCTTCCTCACTTGTTTTCTCTACTTTTTCATTTTATTTTTTCAGTAGGAGCTGGAGGAGGACCTAGAGCTGAGCCCACAGCAAGGCAGCAAGGCTGAAGGCTGTCACATTTCCTTTGGATGGAGACTCTTCCCATCCGCCGTCCTGATGGTCATCAACCAGGTGGCCAAGAGGGTGATGAGAGCCTTAAACTGGGAGTGACTCAGGGGAGAAGACTCCAGCAAGAGTGAGGAAGTGATGGGCTGGGATGGCAGGGAAAGGTGCAAGTGATGTGGACAAAGGAACCCCTGGAGATCAGTGGGATGCAGGGAGCTCTGCTTAGGGATGGACAGCAAGCCTGTCAGGATTGTAGGGATGAGGATTAGTGTGCAGAGCAACAGAGCTGGCCTTGTTTAGATCTCTACTATGGATCTCCAGAAAGGCATCATGATGAGATCCCCATGGTTTTCACCAAGACATTGTGATGGCATCTTTCTCCATGGTCTCCACCAAGTTATCATGATGGGACCTCCATAGTCCCCACAAAGGCATCATGATGGGGTCTGCCATGGTGTCCAGCAGGGCATGATGATAGGGTCCCCGTGGAAACCACCAGGGCTTTGTGATGGCAGTGGTAGCCTGCCCATAAGGCCATTGTGAGCGGGTGGTCCCCATGGTGACTATGTCTTTGTTGGGGGCCAAGGCTCCAGGTTCCCCACTGAGAAGAGCAGCTCCAAGCAGCTCTATAATCATGTGTTTTAGAAAGGATAATTTTTGTTATTCTATGAGAATGTTCTGACTTATGACTAAAATCTGCTATAGGGATTGGTTTCATTTTGATCACACAGAGAGGCTGGTGCTGCTGGAGATTCCCTGGGGCAGTTGTGTTCCCCTGTGGTGCCGAAATCAAATGTCTGTTAAGACCACTTATTCCTCTGCATTGACTAGAAAGGGAATTCCCGGCAACTGCATTTGACAGAGGCAACTACATGGATGGGGTCTGACACTTATCACTTTGAAAGTCAGCTTTGATTCAGATGATCTGCACATCTGCACTTTCCGTGGTTTTAGTCTTCCTCCTCCCCTTGCTCTTTATCATTCAGACACCTCTCAACTCTTCTCTTGCTACTTTGAGCTTCAGGGAGTCTTTCAGGAGACTCTTGTTGTCTCTTAACCAGCTCCTTCACTGTGTGTCTATCCAGGCTTTACTATCTGTGAAAAGCAGTTCAAGGAAGGTTATTCCTTGTAGGCTGTAACATTCAGCTACTGGAGTGAGAAAAACGGTTTGATTTTAGCCAGAGTGATCCAAGTCCCCAGTGGCTGATCAGAGAAGTGGCAGGGCTGGGGAGCTGAGCAAGAAGGTTCTGCATACAGGTCTCCCCTCAAAAACATTACTTTTCACACATGTCCAGACTTCATTAGGAGACACTCTAGGAAGTGGAGAAAGTACATATGGCTGATTCAGAAAATGGAAGAATAAAGAAAGCTCAAAAAAAAGTAGCCATCTTTCTTTTCAAGGTGCTCATTGTAATCAGTCTAATGTTAATACACTCCTTTCCAATTAGCTAGAGAAGATTTGAAAATTGAAGAAAATTATGGCAAGAATCATGGCTCCTGAGGGGTTTTGCATTTGCCTGACCCCTTGGGAGTAGGTGCTGGGCCCATGAACCACCAATGCTGAGAAGAGACTGAAGAAACTTCTCCAGAAGTTCAAGTCAGAAGCACATCCTTAAGTTTCTTGGAGGGTTAATGGGTCCCTCTGTGGTTCATTATCAAGCAAAGCCTCCCCAGGGGCTGATTAGAGCAGAGAGTTGGAAGCCATGATGAAACATAGGAAAATGCAAAGTGCAGCTGCCTCTGATGCCAAGTCAACCCTACATGTGTGTTTTCAAGCAGATTGACCAAACAGAGGCCCAGGCCCTAAGTAGGGGAATCCTTTCCATCATGCTTTGCCCAAGGCTTTTGGTTGGAGCAGTGTGTAGATGGGGATGTTCAAGGCCTAGGGCAGGACACTGATCCAGGACCTCTTGTGTCCCTGGGGGAAAGCAGGCAAGGAGGCCCTGTTGCCAGAAGGAAGAAGTTTCTTCTCCTAGACTTCAGTGGCAGACACACCAGCCATGGCCAAGAGGACACAGACCTAGTTCTTGAGGAGGTTTTTGGTTGTGGCACTGCCCTCAGCTCTCTCCCCTTTGGGCTCTCCCACATTTTCCCATGCCTGTGCCTGTTTCCCTGCAGCTTGTAGACACCCAGGCTGCTTCCCCACCTTGTTCTCACCCCAGCATCTCTCCATCTTTTCCCATGTTTCTCTGTCCTTGGTGACTCTTCTTTGAAACAATAAGGCATGGCTTGCTCTCAGGTCCCCTCCAGGTGACCTCTTGCACCACAGCACTGGTCTTGAGTGACATTTCTCTTTTCTTCAAGTCAAGTCTGAACCTCAATAAGCAGTTTGTGGCTCTTTCCCCTTCTCAGTTTCTTTCCCACTACCAGAACAACTTCCATCAGACCTGAAACCACCCTGCAGCCAGTCACAGGCTCCTGCTCTCTTCCCATTAGCAGTAACACTTCAGCAGGCTAAGGAAGCTCATGGCCCTCAGCTTCTCCATGCAGGTCTTGTGCTGCCTAGGCCTGAAAAAGCAACCTCACCACAGTAGCAGGGTCTGACTCTGGTGATGTCAGCTGCTGACCCACAGGAAAACAAAAATGGAATTTTTAGCAGAAACCTTAACTTCTTTGCACTGAACAAGTCCAAACCCTCTCCTCACAGAGGGGCAAGTGGTACTCCAGCCCCCAACCACCTTTGGGGCCTGACATTGAACTCACTTCATGTGATGAGCAGAGTTCTTCTACAGAGAGCCCCAACTGGATGTAGTAGCTAGAGGCACTCTAACGAGTACAGAGTAGGGACTCCTGTTCATGCAGTCCAGGACACTGTGGCCTCCAGAGCAGGTTGCTGGCTGCATGCAGCTTGCTACCTGCAAAGGTCCTTCTCCAAAGAGCTGCTGCCCAGCCGGACATTCCCCAGTCCATATCACTGCAAGGGTTGGTTTATCCCAAGGGCAGGACCTGGTTTTTGTCCTTATTGGAACACCATCCCTACAAAGTAGGCAATGCTATCCTGCATAGCCAAGCTGATCTCCTAAGGTGTGTTCTAGTTTTAATGAGCATCGGGATAGACCATCCTTATGCTGGGTGGCTGTGCTCCTTAAAGACCTGCCGGCTTTCCTAAGCTCCACCACCCTTCAGATTGCAGGATTCCCGCAAGGGGAGGGAGCCTACAGAAGCTCTCACCCAGACCTTGATCCATCCCATGCAAGAGCTCCTTCCATCTGAGCTGTCCCTTCACATCAAGGACATGCACCCCATCCTGCTCTTCCCCCCTAACCTTTCTTCCTGCGGAGCTTGTCCTCTGCCATCACAGCCCTCTAGTCATGTGAGCAGTCTCAAAGCATCTCAATTATTCCAACCGTGTTTCCGTGCAGTGACAGCTTGTGCCTCTCCATCTGCCCTCCTCTGTGCCCCAGCCCGTATGCACTTGTGTGAGATATTGGGGTTGGAGAGCCTCAACTGTGGCACAAAGAAGAGATCTGCAATGGTGCTACCTGTTACCAAGAGCCAAGGACACCATGTGTGCAATGGCCCCACTTGACAACAGTGACTCGCTCATGTAGAGAGCACTTGTCAGGGCTATGCTGAAAGGAGGTTCCCACAAAGAGAGAAAAGTCTGGAATGCCCAAGGCCAGGGAGAAACAGGAGAGGGATTTGGCTCCTAGGGGTAATTAAAGGCAACTTGGGCCTGTGACAGAAGTGAACCCCGCTCCAGGAAGGATAAGGTGCCACTGAAGAAGTCCCTGGACCTGGGCAGGCTGTGATTTACCACACAGAGGTCATCGTTAGCCCATTTCCCTCATGTAAGGGTGTGAAGAGTTTCCGGAGAGGGAGAGCTACAAGATTTTAAGGGAGAGGCTACTAGAGAAGAGACCTCTTTCCACCATTGGATGACAGGAGCAAGGACAGTGTTAGTGATGTTCACAGGGTCTCTGGATGGCAGTCCAAGCCAGGACCTTCTTCACTGGTGCATTGTCCTTCAGGGAGATCAATTCAGCTCTGTCCCAGGCGCCAAGGTGCTGCAGAGGGAGCTCAGGCAGCAAAACCCTCTCCTTCCAGGGCTGGACAACCCAGCTCTGTTTCCCCCTGGCCCTGGGCTCTGCAGGCTTTGCTCTCTTAGTGGGACCCCTCTCTCAGCATCACATTGCCATCTGCTCTCCATGACAGCATGCCCGTGCTCTGAAGTGCAGGCACCAGAAACGCTGTGTCCTGGGCCCTTGGTAGAACAAGTTTCACCATCACCAACCTGTTCTCGTCGCCACAGCTGAGGCTCTGCAATGGAAACATGCACAAGTGCATAAAGCTTGGGGCAGAGAGAGGAGCAAATGGAGGCACCCATCTGACTGAGAAATATTGCTGAGGTGTGCTGGAATCTCACACAGGATTCTACATCTCATACAGTAGCAGGGTAGGAGATCTTCAGGAGTGAGCGGAGGAAGATGAGCAAAGGGGCTGCCCTTAGTGTGAAGGAGCAGATGAGCTATGTGGAGCTCTTTGAACATGAGGGCTAGGGCCTTAGTTCAAGCTTGTAAGTGACAAGGGTGAGACCACAGTGGGAGTGACCAAGCACCCAGGCATGATGAGGAGGTGGGTACAGTCCCCTTTAAGCAATGTGAACAAGTGTGCGGCTGAAAGGGCACCCCACATGCACACAGCCTGCCAGCACTGGCTGCAAAGCTGTGGGAATAGTTGTTCTTGAGGACTGGCTGGCTCCTGCAATGAGCTCCCAGGAGCTGGGAGAGGGCCGAGGAGGCAGCAGTGCCCTGGTGTCCACCACATGTCAGCACCTTCACCTCGCAAACCACAGGAGGACTCACGTCCTTCCTCCCCGCACTCCTCCCAGCAACCAACTCCTTCCAAACAGGCTAAGGGAGCCTGAGGCCTCCTTGTCCACCCACAGGACGTGTCCCAGATGGGCTCCCATCAACACTGCCAGCTGCTTGTTCCCAAGTGCCTGTCCCAGGGATTGTTCTCTGGAGGGGAGTGTTCACTTGTGACAGTCACAGGCAGTGCAGGGCCAAGAAGATGGCGCCAGGCCTGTTCTTCCAGCATTGCCTTGAACAAGCAGTTTGTGAGGAGCAGGAATGGCCAGACCCCATGGGTGTCCCTGCAGCCAGCTGTAGGGAGCAGCTTGGGGACGTGGTTGAGTTCAGCACCAAGAAAGTGTGGGTGCAGCAGCAGGGCTGGTCATGACTGGTGCTGGTGGGGCAGAGGTGGGAGAGCTCCTGGCAGGTTCCCTTCTCCCAAGCGGAACATGGGGGCTTCCATGTGTGCCCATCCCTGCACCCGCACACGGCTCCCTGGCTCCATTGTGCAGGCAGCACCCAGGGCAGGGTGTCCATATGCATCTTCAGCCCTGTCACATCGAAGATACAATTTGACCATCCACCATCTGCAGGAGCGCTGAGCATCCACAGGTGAGAACTGAATCCAACCCTCCCTCCCTAACACATCATCCATGAGACCGTTGCTGGAGGCCCTGAAGAGCCCCGAGAAAGAAACAGACACTTTGATGGTGAAAGTCCCTGAGCACATTTTAGAATCTGACTTTGGAAGGAGAGTCAAACCTTCAAGTACTGCAGTGAGGAAATCCACTTATATTTGAGCGAAGCCAGGACTGACACAGAAACGCAAGGATAGACATATTTACAGCAGGTATGACAATTACACAGAGCTGGATCATGCTTCTGGCAAAGCAGGATGCATTCAAAAACTTATGCAAAAAAATCATTATAAACACAGAGAGAATGCTCAAAGCACAGAACTATCTGAGACGCATTAGGAACCACTTGTTAGGAAGGACAGGGAGCTTATTTCTAGCACCGAGCCAGTTTCATTAGGGCGTTCTTGAGATCCTTGTTCCTCATGCTGTAGATGAGGGGGTTGACCGTTGGAGGCACCACTGCATACAGAACAGCCACCACCAGATTCAGAGATGGGGAAGAGATGGAGGGGGGCTTCCCGTAGTCAAACGTGCCACTGCTGAGAAATAGGGAGACCACGACCATGTGCGGGAGGCACATGGAAAAGGCTTTGTGCTGGCCCTGCTCGGAGGGGATCCTCAGCACAGCTCTGAAGATCTGCACATAGGACACCACAATGAAAACAAAACATGTAAAGAATAAACAAATACCAAACACAAGAAACCCAACTTCCCTGAGGTAGGAGTGTGAGCAGGAGAGCTTGAGGATCTGGGGGATCTCACAGAAGAACTGCTCCATCACATTGCCTTGGCAGAAGGGTAGGGAAAATGTGTTCCCGGTGTGCAGGAGAGCATTGAGAAAGCCACTGCCCCAGGCAGCTGCTGCCATTCTGACACAAGCTCTGCTGTTCAGGAGGTTCCCATAGTGCAGGGGTCTGCAGATGGCAACGTAGCGGTCATAGGCCATGACTGTGAGGAGAGATAACTCTGCTGAAAACAAGAATGCTACCAGGAAGACCTGGGTAACACATCCTGAGTAGGAAATGATCCTGTTCTTCCACAGGGAATTGGCCATGGATTTGGGAACAGTTGTGGAGATGGAGCCCAGGTCAAGGAGGGAGAGGTTGAGGAGGAAGAAGTACATGGGGGTGTGGAGGTGGTGGTCGCAGGCTACGGCTGTGATGATGAGGCCGTTGGCCAGGAGGGCAGCCAGGTAGATGGCCAGGAAGAGTGAGAAGTGCAAGAGCTGCAGCTCCCGCGTGTCTGTGAATGGCAGGAGGAGGAACTCATTGAATGAGCTGCTGTTGGACATTAGCTCCTTTGGGAGTCCTGTTCAAGGAAGGAAAGAAAGCAAAAATTTAGAGCGGACTTGTCTGAGCCAAACCATTTCAGTTTCTCAAAAATCCCCCATATTTCCTCTCTCCCTTAATTCAGCCCCATTTCAGGTGATCCACATTGAAATGGCTGTATTCCTGCAGCAGGGACCGGCTTCCCATGGCTCCAAAGAGTTGTTTCTGCTGTGCTGCAGGTATAATTGGATGTGTCAAACTACTCTTTGATTAGTGTTTCTGGAGATGCCTGGGAATGGCGTCTTGCATTGCTTGGAAGGGACTTGTCCCGGAAAACCCGCTGGGAATATTCTCTATTCGCCAGCATCAGAGCTGAATACAGCACTCACACTGGTTGTGTCTGAAGGAGAAGAGCTTTGTGAAGGATTTGTCCCCATCTATCTTGCCCTCCTCAACAGAGAAATTTGTATCTGAATCTGTCACACCAGATCTGACTCCAGCCAGGGAGGAGAACAGTCAAATGGAAGCAAGGAAAGACCTTACCTCTTTTTAGACGTCGATATGTCTAGAGACAGTACTTGTCCTCATGCCACTTCATCATCTGCGCCTGTCTTCCAGAAACTTCAGAGAGAAGGAGTAGCTTTGCTGCACAAAATCTGCAGGAGTCGATGGCCTCCCCTTCTATGGCAGGACTCTTCAGTATGCGGAAATCAAGTGTTCTCCGCAAAAAGATCACTGCAGGAGTCTGTTGATATAGAAATGTGCGTATAAATAATATATATGATGGTGCACACAGAAACACACAAAGTTGCCTCCTCAGTGTGGGAGCATTCTTAGATAGAACAGAAATCTTTGGCATTTCAATCACCCTCAGGAGAAAAAGACTTTGTCATGGTACCTGCTTCATCACTGAGCCTTGCCCCTCACTGTCGTGTTCTTGCACCTCACTCACATGAAGGACGATGACACTCACAAGTGAGCCCAGTTCTCCCTGCAGAAACCTCCCAGGAGCAGGGGACTGTCCAGGGGCACCCCTATGTTTGCAGGAGCTAAGGAGCAGCTCAGATAAACCCTGATGCAGCAGCCCAGGAGAAGCTGGTGCTGTCTATGGACTAAGGGATGGCTGAGGGGACATTCAGATGTCCCTGGCAGACTCTTTGGCTGCTCCTTGAATCTCTTAATGAGTATCACTCTCTTGTCCAAATCTGACCATTTCATTTCCATTTTCCTCTTACCAAGTGGAAGGGCCATCTAAGCACCATCTCATTGGCTTCTCCTTCAGGAAATACCTGCCTTGCCTTTCCTTTTGCAAAGTGCCCCCTGAAATGTGCTCACAGCTAGACCTGTGAGCAGACCTGACCCCCGCAGCACCCTCCCAGCAGGAGAAGGAGCCTCTCCTGGCACAGGATAATCCTCCCACCCAGAACTTCTCCCCTCAGTGCTGTGGGGAGCTCCCTGGGCAGGCTGAGCGCTGACCTTCACAGGCGACACAGTCACTGCTGCGGGCACACAGCACCTTTGGGTGCAGGGACCCTGCTCTGAAGTGCAGACCTCTCACCCTGTCTGCACAACCCGGCTTCACATCACTGCTGTTTCTGTGGGGAAGGCAGCAGGATGCCCTGCCCTTAGGTGGTATGTTAGAGAATCCCTGCTCTGAAGCAGCTCCTCTTCCTCTGCACTGCAAAAGCCAGAAGAAAGAAGAGAAAAATGCTGCCAGCCATGGGGTGTGATGAGTTCTTATGTCCCCTTCAAGAAGCTCTGTAGCATTGTCCTGTAAGCACAAACTCACCATGTCAAGAGCTGTGGAGGTCTCCTCTGTCCTCCCGCTCCACACTGCCCTTCCCCTCTCGCTGCCTTCTCTCCTCTGCTGTCCGCAGCAGCAGGCAGTGCCCGCAGCCCTGCTGCTCTTGGCACAGGAGCTGCTCCTGCACTCGGCTGTCTCTGGGCAGTGCTGACAGGCTGCCACGAGCTGCCTCCGTCCCAGGAGCCTGGCCCCGCTCAGGAGCAGAGGCCCAGCTGAACTCACCAATTTCTCTGTCCCTTGTGCCCCCTCCTCCTGGGGAATGTTACCTCAAGCAAACTAAAATAATCATCTGTTTTCCTTTTCTCGTGGGTGGAGAGAGGTTCCAACATTGCAATTTATTTCATCAGAGGATGAGGAGCTATGAAAGTTGTGAATGTCCCATTCTGGAAGAATGATTTTCATCTCTCAACCAGACAGGGACACCTAGATGGGACAAAAGCCAACTCACTGAGACATTGTTCAGGTTTTGATTAGAATTAATCAATGTGGGCATTACAGAATTCAGACCCCCAGGCCTGGGTCTGAAGTGATATTCTGATTTTTCCTGTAAATTCCACAGACACCATCGGTGGGATTCCCGTTGCCAAAAACAAAGTGAGTACAATACTGAGGTGTGCATATGTGCTCTGTCTAAGCTCCCACTGTAATCATTGGAGATGGAAGAGTCAGTCTCTTACACACA
The DNA here is from genome assembly GCF_059628265.1 of Tinamus guttatus. Lineage (NCBI taxonomy): Eukaryota > Metazoa > Chordata > Aves > Tinamiformes > Tinamidae > Tinamus > Tinamus guttatus. The sequence continues at coordinate 975,580 of NW_028289008.1, read as the reverse complement.
GATATCTGGTGACAGTTGAAGAGACAGATGTGGTCCAAAGCAGATGCCCCACAGACAGATGTGGTGTCAGTGTCTGCTTGCTCTGATGCAGGAACTGGGGGACCTGCATCATCCTAGAGGATGAGGTGAGGATCAGGTGGGGAATTGTCTTGGCTATCTGAAATGACCTTCTGGTGCCAAACACAACTAGAGCCCCACTCACTCCAGCTGAGGCATAGGAAGATTCCAGTATTAACCAGCAGCTCTTGTAATTCAGTGCAGACACTTGATTTGATGGCATTGAAATGTGCTGGAAGAGCCTTGTCAGATGCCTGGGGTGTCCAGCTCAACCATATGTCTCTAGCAGATTGGACCTACAGGGAAACTATCCCCTTTGGAGCACTTGCTGGGCAAATGCTGCAGGGAATCCTGGGGTTCTGTCCTGAGTGCAAACAAATGAAATCCAGCACTGTCTGCAGGGAAAGTCCATCCCATCTACATCCACGTGTGCTGCATAAATGAGAGGCACATCACACCAAGGTATCTTGAGGGTCTTTGCTCTCTCAAACCCTTCTTGCTCTCCTCCCCTCAACGTCTGCTCACTCCATCATATTATATGAACAGGGACTGGGCTAATGAGGACCTCACCGTGTCTGGATCACAGGCTGTCAAGGTGCATGGACATCTTCAGGGGTACCTTGTCCTTCCTGGAGATTTGTGCAAGAAGTCTGTCATAGGTCCAGTATAGCCACAGAGTCACCTCAGGCAGAACCCCCTTTCCTGCTGTTTCTCAATGGCCCAGCTCTGTGTCCTCCTGGCCTCAGACACTGCTGGATTCACTTCCTTAGTAGGAAGCTGCTTCCACCATTGCATTGTTCCTGCTATATATGACAGCATGGCTCTGTTCTGAACTGGGCCATTGCACACTCAGTGTCTTTGCCTCTTGGTAACAGGTTTCTCTGTGACCATTCTGTTCTCTGTGCCACAACTGAAGCTCTATAGCCCAAATACATGCAAGTGTTGGCAGCCTGAAGTAGAGGCAGGAGCACGGGAAGATGTGCAAGCTGTCACAGACCAGAAATATCATTGGAATGGTGATCAATGGAAGATGAGGGAGGATGCCTTTTGTGTGAAGGAGCAGATGGGCTGTGTGGAGTTCTTCCTTGGAAGAGGCAAGGTTTGAAGTGAGAGCTTGTGGGTGAGCATCTCAGGAGGGAACTCTCCTATTTCTCAGCAGTATAAAAAAAGTCTGTGGATCACTGGCCCTGGTTCTTGTTGTGTGGACTTTAATCCCTCTATCACAACCTAAATTGAACAGGACTGGACCGAGGACTGACCCCTGGGGGACACCGCTAGCTACAGGCCTCCAACAAGGCTCCGCACTGCTGTTCACCACCCTCTGAGCTCTGCCTTCCAGCCATTTCCTAATCCACCTCACTGTCCACTCATCTATCCCACACTTCTGGAGCTTGCCCAGGAGGATGTTGTGAGGGATGGTGTCAAAAGCCTTGGTGAAGTCGAGATAGACGACATCCACCGCTCTCCCCTCGTCTATCCAGCCGGTCATTTCATCATAGAAGGCTATCAGGTTAGTCAGGCAAGATTTCCCCTTGGTGAATCCATGCTGACTACTCTTGAGCACCTTCTTGTCCTCCATGTGCCTGGAGACAACGGCCAGTATGAGCCGTTCCATCACTTTTCCGGGGACGGAGGTGAGGCTCAATGGCCTGTAGTTTCCTGGGTCCTTCTTCTTGTCTTTCTTGAAGACTGGTGTGACATTGGCTTTCTTCCAGGCCTCCATCACCTCCCCCGTTCTCCAGGATCTTTCGAAGATGATGGAGAGTGGCTTAGCTATGACATGCGCCCGCTCCCACAGCACTCTGGGGTGCATCCCATCAGGGCCCATGGATTTGTAGGTATCGCATTTCCTTAGGTGCTCTCTGATGCAATCTTCCTCTACTCAGGGCAAGTCTTCCTCTCTCCAGGCTTCTTCTCTTGTCCCTAGAGCCTGATGTCCTCGGTGTGGCCACATGAAAGGCTGTCCTCATCCAGAAGGAACAGGAATTTTCTCAGCAGCAACTTGCCCTTCCTGGACATCCTCTTTACCTCTGTCACATGCCTCGAGGTACTTTAGAGTCCCCTGGGGCAGCAACCCCCCTCTCCTGTTGGGGCTGCCTGAGCCAGCTGGGCTGGCCTAGAAAGTTCCCAGGAGAGGAGGAATGTCACCCATCGTTAACTGAGCCAGGGAAGCACAGGGGAACACAGCAGTGTGCTTCTGGGAGCCGTCCTGCCCTGTCCCTCAGGCTAGTCCAGTGTGACAGACACAAGTGTGCTCACCTAGAGCACCTGCACACGCACACCCATGGTCCCTACGGCACTGGCATGGCCTTTGGGTGCCTTGTACCCCTGGTTATCCCCTTTCTCGTGCTTGGTGGCCTGCTGGGGCCAGCAAAGGTGATGCTAGTGCTGTCAATGGGCAGAGTGGGTGAAGGCACTTTTGGAGCTTCCTCACAACCTGCTGATTTCCCTGTTGGCCTTGGAGTCTTCAGTGAGTGCCCTTGAATTGGCCTTTGTTCTGGCACAGCGATGGCCTCCAGCAGCAACAGCCCTGCACATCGGGGCATGCACTGATACAAGAAGGAGAAACATGTCCGAAGGATTCAGATTTTAATTCTGCATTTCAGGTACCATAATTCATATTGCTTTCATGTACCCTCATACCAGCTTAAGACAAGCAAGAAATGGAGAGGATGAAGAACAAAGAGTCTCTTTTCCCTTTTTTTTTTTTTTTTTCTTCTCTTCTTGTCTTTTTTTTTTTTCAGCAGGAGCTGGAGGAGAACCTGGAGCTGAGCCTAGAGCAAGGCAGCAAGACTGCATGTTGTCACATTTCACCTGGAAGGAGACTGTTCCCATCTGCTCACCTGATGGTCATCAACCAGTTGGCCAAGCTGGTGAGGAGAGCCTTAAATTGAAAATGACTCAGAGAAGAAGACTACAGCAAGAGTGAGGGAGTGATGGGCTGGGATGGCAGGGAAAGGTGCAGGTGAGGTGGACAAAGGAAACCCCGGAGAGCACAGCAAGATGCAGGGAACTCTCCCTAGGGACAGACAGAGAGTCAGTCAGGATTGTAGGGGTGAGGATTAATGGCAGACCAACAGAGATCCCCTTGTGTGGATCTCTGCTATGGAGCGCCTGAAGAAGTGGAGCCTGGGGAGTGCAGAGCTGGAGGGAGAAACATTCATCCTGCTCCCCTCATAGCAGTTCCCAGGCAGGCTCAGAAGCTGGAATCAGGACTTGAAGGTAGCAACATGGTGATGGGCATCCCCATGGAGATGGTCAGGGCATCATGATGGAGTCCCCATGGTCTCCACCAAGGCATCGTCATGGGGTCATCATGGTACTCACCAGGGCTTTGTGATGGCAGTGGCATCGTGCTCACAAGGCCATTGTGAGGGAGTGGTCCCCATGGTGACCATGCCTTTATTGGGGGCAAAGACCCCAGGCTCCCCACTCTGAGGAGAGCAGCTCCATCAGGAGGGAGCAGCTCCCCTTGGTGCCAGTGTCAGGTCCTCACAAGAGGATCCTGAATATGGATGAGAAGCAGCAGGTGAACGCCTGTTCCCAGCCCGCAGACGGGCTCTCAGGCTTGCAGGAGAGCAGGAGCGAGGTGGGCAGTGGGGCTGAAGGGAGAGGCAGGCAGAGGGGATGGGACTGACATGGAGAGCACAAGGGTGGTTTGGAAGGGGAGTTGGGGTGAGGTAGCCAGGCAGGAGCTCTTCTGGGACAGGCTCATTTATTCTCGGCCCTGGGTATTTTTTCTCGGACAAAAGACGCCAACCAGGGTCCTCCCAGGGCCACCCAAACCCTGTGAGCTCTGTGCTGAGGCTCAGCGAGCAGCTCTAGACTGAGCTCAGCCAGGCTGTGTGCAGCCACGAGCCTCCCTTGGACACAGGGCTGGGGTTTCTTGTGCTTCAGAGGCCACTTGTATCCATGCACCTCCATCACGGGCCTCCTTCTCCCCGCAGGTGGGCCAGCAGCTCAAGGACCAGCGCCCGGAGGCAACGGTGCCGAACCAGGACTTGGTGCTAAGCACATCCTCAGGGTGCCAAGGGGGAGAGCTGCAGCTTCCCCAAGTGGAAGTGCCACCCGTCAAGGTGTGCCAGGAAGAAAGAGCCTCTTCTGCCCCGCAGGATGCCCAGCAGTGCGCGCCGGCAGCCAAGGAGGGTTCCCGGGAGGCTGAACTCCCCAGCCTGCCCTTCGCAGATGCACCCCCCGGCTCTGCAGAAGACACAGCCGCTGCCGGCTCACCCGGTGAAACGGCCTCACTGGAGGCCACGTGCTCATCCCTGCTCGAGCCTGCTGGCTTCGTGGACAGCATCTTTGCGGAGATTGCGGTGGAGCTGAGGGCAGAGAGCCGGAAGGCTGCCCCACCGCGCCGAGCAGGGACAGGACAGGGCCCAAAGCAGCAGCCTGTGGGCATCGTCTGCCACCTGGGAGCAGAGCCGCTGCGTGTGCACCCGGACAACACCGCGCGCTGCCTGTCCGTGCTCAGCATCCGCACGGAGCCGCTGGAGGAGCTCGAGAGCAGCTGCCTGGCGCGCACCGGGCAGAGCTTGGCCCAGCTGCGAGAAGGCACCTTCCTGAGGAAGCAGCAGAGCCTGGAGGAGAGCGAGGACGAGGAAGAGGAGGGCGAGGGGACACGTTTCTCCCTGACAGCCTCGGGATCGCTCAATGTCCGACCCAAACAAGTGAGCACAAGGGAGGGCTGGGGCAGCCATAACCCCACCGGTGCTGGGACAAGCTGCTGCTCTGCATTGTGACATCCCAGTTGTCCCTGTGCTCAGGAGGCCATTCTAGGTGGGAAATGAAGCTCTGTTCACAAACCTCCCTCTCTCCTCTAGCTCCTCGCCAGAAACTCCTTCTATGACTTGTGGAACCCAAAGGTCACACAAGTGGAGCTCCTCAAAGACACAAGGTGCAAGTGGGAGGTGCTGGAGCGGCTCTATGTCCATGCTCCCAAGAAGGAGTGGCAGGTGAGAAGTGGGAAGAAGGACCTGGGAGCAGAGCAGGATGAGCACATGGGCCAGACTGATGAGGAAGAGGAAGATGGTGAAGAGGTTTTGCAAGGCCAGGAGGTGGAGGGAAGCATCTCCTTGCCATGGGTCAGACCCAGCCTCCGCAGCCAGTTTGCAGACAGGGAGATGTCTGACCAGAAGGTGCTCCCTGTGAGTGACAGCCCCACTCCAGAGCAACCACTGCCTGAGGACACGGCACCAGCGGCTCCTCCCCTGGCTGCAGGCCCTGCTCCCCAGGTGAGCAAGCAGCGCCTCACCTGCACCCACCATCCCAGGGAGCTGCCCTGTGAGCTGGGTCTGGGGTGAGCAGAGGGGGTGCCCAGAGCTGCCCAATCCCTTGGGACCCCTCTGCCCATGGCATCCCACTGTCACCCCAGGCATTTGCCCTCTGCTATGTCTCCTTGGGGAGATGCCGGCTCCTCTCTGTTTCCCAGTGCCAAAGGCACAGGGATGAAGTCTGCTCCAGCCCACGTCACATTCAGCCCTGGGGTCTGGATGCCGAGCGAGAGGGAAGGGGCAGCCCCAGCAGCAGCCCCCTCCACACCAGGGCACGAGCCCCCTTGTGCCACACACGCCCCCAGCTGCCTCCATTCCCCCTGCCCAGCCCTCTGCTACGGCCCCACAACGAGCCTTGTCCTATTGCCGTGCCAGCCGCAGGTCCCTTCCCTTGGGACGTGCAGCCGTGGGCAGCCTCCTCTGATCCAAACCCTTTGCCATTGTGCAGCCTGGGGCACTGGGACCCTCAGCAGGGCCAGCTGATGGCTGATGGGTGCGTGTTCTTGCTCTGCCCATGCAGGTGGCCTTGGAGCCCCAAGAGGAGGAGGAGAAGCCCTCCTCCTGCAGCCCCACACCCGACGTTGAGCCAGGTACGTACCCGAGTGGAGAGCCCTGCTGGGGACAGTGGCCTGTCCTGGCACAGGGGGTGGCACCGAGGCCGGCAGCAGGAAGCGCTCGGGAGTTGCTGTGCCGAGGACAGAACCCCTCGGGAAGCCCTTGGCGGCAGGGACAGGCAGGTGCAGCCCTGCGCCCGTGCAGCCCATTGCCCACAACTCTGCTTCCCACTGCAGGCATTGCTGCCCTCCCGGACATCGCGGCTCCCCGGCGATGGCGCTCGCGGCTCAGGACGGCGCTTCGGGCTCTGAGCAAAGCGTTCTGCTGCCGCTGCATCGCGGGGCAGCGAGAGGAGCGCTGCAGGTGAAAGAGCCCGGCAGGGCCCGAGAGCGGGGCTGGTGCAGAGCGATGGACACTGTGTCCTGGGGGCTACAGAGAGGCTGCTGCGTCGTGCCCCATAGCAGCCATGTGCCCACACAAGCCCTAGGTGGAAACAACCATCGCCGGTTCCAAATAAAACTCTTGGAAGTTTTTTCTCTCCATGTCAGTTGTTTTCGGAAAATCTCCATGGAAAGACTAGTGGGGCTGTGGGGCCCTAAGGCCATGGGTGACTCCTGACTCCGCACTGGCCTTGGTGGGTGGCTTGGGCGGCAGACCTGGCCAAACAGGTCTGCTCACGACTGACACAGCTCGCATGTGTCTATGGTTCTCAGGGTGACCCCAGGGCTCTTGCAAGAGCAGGAGATGTTTTCATTTGTGCCGGCCTGTGCTGCTTCACTGCGAGTGCATGAATCACTCTCCAGTTCTCCTTCCCTGCGCCTCCTGGGTCCCCCCTGCTTCTCCAGGGACTGCCGAGCCCTCCTTTCCCCAGGCATGCCTGCATTTGCTGCATGGTCTTTGGGGGACTCTACCATGGGCTGCCCCATGTTTGGTGAGACTGCACTCACTGCCACCCCTAGGCATCCCCGGGGTTCCCCTGAGCTCTCCTGGAGCCTCAGGTTCCCTTCCACAAGGATGGGCATCTGTCATCAGCACTGTCCCCTGTGCGACATCCCCAGGCATTCAATTCAGAGACCATTCTGCACCTCCAGTGGCAGTGCTCCCAGGGACATGAACCCCGAATGCAGCCCTTGGTTCCTGAAAGACCACGCTGGGACTCTGACCTCCTCCCCTGGAGCCCACAGAGCGCACAGGCAGAGCAGAGGCCCTTTCATGCTGCAATCCCTGGGGTGCATTGGTGTACTGTTGACCCCAGCTTCAGAAGAAAGACACAAAATTAATGTTTTTCTGGAGGCTAAGTCTGGCGTAAGGCTGCCCATTGCCTTGTCCTGCTTTACTTAGGAAACACATGGAAACACAACCCCACCACCACTCTGTCCCTTCAAAAGTCCAAAGGTGTCTGTGTGTGTCCAGCTGCCACCCTCTCTCCATCCCTGTGGATTACGAGCTTAGACAGGAAGCTCCTATGCAGAGAGACATAAAATTTAGTCAAGGGGAAACCTCCTGTGAACTTGCGGAGCACAGAGGAGGGAACTGAACCCCGCTGCATCCCAGGAGCTTCTCCATGGGCATTTGGTGCATGGATTAACTCCCCGTGAAGAGCCCAAGGAGCAGGAGGAAACGAACCAACTTCCTGCTCCTGGGCAGGTGTCCTGTCCTCTTCCGTGGCGGGAGCAGAGGCTTCTGCAGTGGGACATTTCCAGCCCACAGATGATCGTCCCCTGCTGGCACCAGCCGCAGCGCTGGGCTCCAATGTTACTGATGTTATTGAATATTCATTAATCCGCAGCCAATCAGGTGGCGGCGGCGGGGCCGGGGGCGGGGCGGGTGCCACTGCCGCTGACAGGTGGGCGGGGCAGCGGCAGAAGTAGCCAATGAGCGCGCGGCGGGAGGCTGGGGGCGTGGCGGCGCGTGCCGTGGGCGGGGCCAGCGCGTGACGCGGCCGTTGGGCAGCGGCGGCTGCAGGCGGCGGCGGCCCCGGGGCCGCAGCGAGGCGCGCGGCGGGCGGCGGCGGCTGCGGGCGGCGCGAGTCCCGCACGACCGATCCCTGCGCGATCCCCGTGCGGCCAGAGGCGCTCGGGACCGCGGGAGGCGGCGGCTGGAGGCGGCCCGAGGCGCGAGGGGCGGCCGGGGCCCCGCGGCCTCGCAGCCGGAGGCTGGGGCCGTTGCTGGCTGTTGTGGGCAGCGGCCGTTGGGCTGTGCGGGAGCGCGCGGCAGGCGGCGGGGCCCGGGAGCTGCGCGCGGCCGCCATGGGGAAGCGGAGCTCGGCCGGCTGCGTGCCGAGGTGAGCGGCGGCGGGAGCCGCCCCGCGGGTGCCGGCCCCGCTGGGCCCCGCTGGGTGCTGCCGTCCCCCGTGGCACCCCCAGAGCCGCCCCCTTGGGGCCGGGTGCCCCCCTGCGTTGGGTGACAGACACCCCGGGTGCCCCTTCCCCCCAGTGCCTCCTGTGACACGTGTGTGCTCATCAGCACACTCGCATCCTGCGTGTGCAGGACACGTGTTCTCATGCATATGGTCACGTCACCCGTGGGTGAGACACGTGAGTGCCTGTGATCACCCTCACGTCACCCGTGTGTGAGACACGCTGGTGCTCGTGCACATGCCCATGACACCTGCTTGCAGCACACACGTGTGCTCGTGCGCACCCTGCCCGGGGTCCCCATGTCTCCTGCTGGGATTATGGGAATGGGCCCAGGCTTCGGGGCCCCCGCTCTGTCCGTTGACTGCCCCCCCATCATCCCCAGGTTCTTCAGAGCCTTCCTGAAGAGGCTGCGGATTGTGCGCAAAGTGGCCAAGAACCCCGACGCCACTACTGCCGAGCCCCAGGTGAGACCCAAGGGGGTCCCGTGGGTGGGAGAGCCAGGACCGAAGGGTTCCTTCCCCCGGGGGGGACACCAGGGGATCTGGGGGGCTCAAAGAGGTCGGTGGGGAAGGTGCCGAAGGGGCCCCTGGCACTTGAGGTCTGGGGGGTCCCATCGCTGTCGCAGGGCAGAGCTGGTGGGAGGGGGTACCAATGGGATCGATCATCGGGGCTTTTGGTGAGGGTCCCAGAGCACTGCGGGGTCCAAAGTGCACAAGGGTCCTGCCCCGGGCTGCAGGCAGGGGTTGGGAAATGGTTCCAGGGGCTTCCCAAGATGCCCGATGGTGCAAGAGGGGGATTCCGAGGGGCCTGGAGGGGCCCAGGGGTGCCCCAGGCTGCAGACAGGAGGGTCCCAAGGGGATTCCAAGGGTGCAACGTGGGTGTCACAAGGAGTTGGGGGGATGGTGTCCCGTGGGTGCCCCAGGGTACCACATGGGGGTTTAAATGTGTCTGGGGAGATCCCAGGGTGCAACAGGGGTGTCCCAAGTGGTCTGGGGTGGGAGTGGGGGTTCAGTGGTTCCCTATGGTGCAACGGGGGGGTCCCAAAGGGTCTGAAGGGACCACGGGTCCTCCAGGGTGCGCACAGGGGGTCCCAACAGGTCTTGAGGGGCACAGTGGTACCCCCAAACATGGGCAGGATGGAGCCAAGGGGTCTGGGAGCCCCAAGGATGCCCCAGGGTGCAACAGGGGAGCCGCAAAGGGTCTGGGGGGCCCATGGGTGCCTCGGGGTGTAGGCTGGGGTGTCCCAAGGGGTCAGCAGTGTCCAGTGGGTACCCCAGTTTACGATACAGGGATTTCAAGGGATCTGGGGATCCCGTGAGTGTCCCGGGGTCCAACATGGGGGTTCCAAGGGGCCTGGGGTTGCCATGGTGCAACATGGGGATCCCAATGGGTAATGGTGGCCCGGGATGCAGGCAGGGGGATGTCAGTGTGTCTGGGAGGTTCCAAGGGTGCCCAGGGTGCAAGAGTGGGTCCCAGTGGGTGTGTGTGGGGCAGGGGGGCAGGTCAAGGGTGCCCAGGATGCAGGCAGGGGGTTACGAGGCATCTGTAGCAGGGGGAGGGTTCCAAAGGTGCCCTGTGGTGCAAGAGGGGAATCCCAAGGGGTTTGTTGGGATCCCATGAGTGCCGCAAGGTTCAGGCAGGGGGTTCTGATGGGTCTCTGGGGGTTCCATGGGTGCCCCAGGGTGCAGCAGGGGAGTCCCAAAGGGTCTGGGTGAGCAAGGGAGTCCCAGGGTACCTGGTGGGGGGTCCCAGTGGGTCTGGAGGGCAACAAGGGTGTCTCAGGGTGCAGGCCTGGGGGTGACAAGAGGGCTGCAGGGGGGCAAAGGTGCCTTGTGCTGCACAGGGGGTCCCAAAGGATCTGGTGGAGTCCCCTGGGTGCCCCAGGGTGCAGGCAGTAGGTTGCAAGGGACTGGGGATCCCCAGAGTGTCCTGTAGTGCCACAGCGGGTCTGAAGGGGCCTGGGGGTCCCATGGAGCCCCAGGGGCAGGTGGGGGTACCAAGAATTCTGGGCAAGACCAACGGTTCCCTAAGGTGCAACGGGGGGATCCCAGTGGGTCTGTGGGGTTCCCAGGCTGCTCCAGGGTGCAGGCGGGTCCCAAGGCGTCTGGGGCTCCAGTGGTTGCCCTGGGGTGCAGACATGGGTCTGGAGGGGATCCCATAAGTGCCCTGTGGTGCAGCTGGGGGTTCCAGTGGGTCTGGAGAGCTGCCAGGGGCTCCTGGGGCAGGAGGGAAACTCCACGGAGTGGCTGGGGCTCCAGGGGGAAGGGGGCCCTGCCCCCCTGCACTGCTGGGTGCCTCCTGGTGACACCGAGCCCGGCACAGGGCTCCCCGCGGGTGCTGCGCTCCAAGGAGCTGGAGGGGGCCGTGGGGCCCAGCGCCCCCCTCACGCCGGAGCTGCAGCTGGAGACGGGGCCCGCGGCCCCGCGAGCCCCCGCACAGGTGCCCCCGCGCGCGGCGCCCCTCGCCCTGCGGCCCCCGGCACCCAGTGCCCCTGGGGCGCTGCCACCGGGACCTGCCACCCTGGGGGTCCCAGCACGAGGAGCCCTCGCTGTGGGGCCCCCTGCACCAGGAGCCCTCCGTGCTGGGTCCCAACCAGCTGGACCCGTCACCTTCGGGCCCTCAACACCAGGGCCCCCCACTCAGGGACACGTCCCACCTGGGCACCTCAACCTCGGGCTCCCAACCCCAGGCCCCTTCATCCCCAAAACTCCCGACCATGTTTGTATCGTTATAGAACCCCCACCCACAAGACCCTCCACCCCAGGCCAAGGTCCCAATGACCATTCACCCGTGGGAACAAGTCCCCAGGTTCCCTCAGCCGCCTGCTCTAAACATCAGGCTGCTTCAGGCCCACGGCTAGGCCCAGGGGACCCTTCATCCATGGGACGGCCCCCTCAGTACCATTTCACACATGGACCCCCATTCCCAGGAGCCCATCGACCTATGCAACCCATCACCCGTGGGCCCTGGTACCCGGCACCCTTCATTTCTGGACCCCCACCTCCCGGCCCCTTCCCCCATGGGCTCCCAACTGTCAAACCCTTCTCCCGTGGGTCCTGCTTCCCTGGGTCCTCCTTCCATAGTGCCCCCGGCCCTGGACCCTTCACCCGTGGGCCCCCGCCCCCAGTAACCATCCCCCGTGGACCCCAGGGCCCGGACCCCACACCTGGTGTTCCCCAACCTGCAGGGCTCAATTCTCACGGGTGCAAAACTACAGCACCCATCACCAAGGGTCCCCCTGCATCAGCACCCTTACCCCGTGGGCCCCCGCCTCCCAAATACTTCCACCGTGGGCCCCGTTTCCCTGAACCCATGACCCGTGGTCCCTGGTTCCCTGACCCCTTCATTCGTAGACCCCCAACTCTCGAACCCGTCGTCCCTGGACCCTTCTTCCCTGCACCCGTCCTCGGAAGGGTCCCCTCCCCTGAACCCTTCACCCGAAGGCCCCAACCTGCAGGATGCTTTACCCGAACACCCTGTTCCCCTCGACCCTTCATTCGTGGACCCCCGCCTCCCGGCCCCTTTCCCCATGGGCCCCCAACTGTCAAACCCTTCTCCCATGGGTCCTGCTTCCCTGGGCCCTCCTTCCGTAGTGCCCCCTGCCCTGGACCCTTCACCCGTGGACCCCCGCCCCCAGTAACCATCCCCCGTGGACCCCAGACCCCAGACCCCAGAACTTGTATTCCCCAACCTGCAGAACCCAATTCTCAGGGGCGCAAAACTCCCGTACCCATCACTAAGGGTCCCCCCCCATCAGCACCCTTACCCCGTGGGCCTCCACCTCCCAAATACTTCCCCCGTGGGCCCCGTTTCCCTGAACCCATGACCCGTGGTCCCTGGTTCCCTGACCCCTTCATTCGTAGACCCCCAACTCTCGAACCCGTCGTCCCTGGACCCTTCTTCCCTGCACCCGTCCTCGGAAGGGTCCCCTCCCCTGAACCCTTCACCCATGGGCCTCCACCTCCCGACCCCTTCCCCCATCAACCCCCACCTCCTGAGCACTTTCCCCATGGGCCCCGATCCCCTGCACGCTTCTCCCATAGGGCCCCATCACCTGGACCCTTCCCCCATGGGCTCCCACCTCCACGTCCCTTTATCCATCGACCCCCGCCTATGGAGCCCGTCACCCCTGGGCCCCGGTTCCCTGAACCCTTCATTCGTAGACCCCCGCCTCCCGAAGCCTTCACCCCTGGGCCCCGGTTCCCTGAACCCTTCATTCGTAGACCCCCGCCTCCCGAAGCCTTCACCCCTGGGCCCCGGTTCCCTGAACCCTTCATTCGTAGACCCCCGCCTCCTGAAGCCTTCACCCCTGGGCCCTGGTTCCCTGAACCCTTCCAAAGGGCCCAAACCTCTGGACCCTTCCCCTATTGGCCCCCACCTTGTGGATACAGCACACGAAGACCACACGCCCCTCCACCTTTTATTCATAGGGCCCCAGGCCCTGAACACTTCATCCATGGGCCCCCATCCCCTGGGTCCTTCATCCGTAGGTCCCCCTACCCTGGGCCCTTCACTCACGGACCTCCACATCCCAAACACTTTGCCCGTGGACCCCCCTTCCCTGGACCCTTTATCCATGGACCCCGCTTCCCTAGACCCTTTATCCATGGACCCCGCTTCCCTAGACCCTTTATCCGTGGACCCCCCTTCCCTGGACCTTTTATCCATGGACCCCGCTTCCCTAGACCCTTTATCCATGGACCCCGCTTCCCTAGACCCTTTATCCGTGGACCCCACTTCCCTGGACCCTTTATCCATGGGCCCCGCTTCCCTGGCCCCTTCCCCCATGGGCCTCCACCTCCCGAGCACTTTCCCCGTGCGTCCCAGCTCCCCGGACCCTTCTTCCATAGGGCCCCGACCCCCTGAACACTTCAGCCAGGGGGTCCCCATCTGCTCGGTTGATCCATAGGCCCTATGAGCCATCCCCCTTGTGCCCCCACCCCCAGGACCGTTGACCCTTGGGTTCCCTTTCCCCAGCCTGATCCTCCCCCCAGCAGCCGCAGGGCCCTGTTGCCAGGACCCCCCACCCCCAGGACACTTCCCTCCCAGCCCCCGTCCAGGACCCCTCCCCCTTGAGCTGCCCCCAGCCCCCTTCACCCACAGACTCCGGTGCCCAGGACCCTTCCCCGCCTGGCCCTCACCCCAGCACCCTTCACCCGCACAGCTCCTGCCCCCAGCGCCCCTCGCTCCCCGCAACAGCCCCCGATCCCTCCTGCCACAGGCGCCAGGGACCCTCCAGCCGCCCTTCCCCTGGCCCCTTCACCCACAGCAGCCTCCCCCGTGCAGCCTGGATGTCCAGAGCTGGTGCCCGAGCCCCTGCAGCCTTCAGGGCAGGGGTGCCCACATTGTCCCTGCGGGGCCGTGTGTCCCGAGTGCCCTGCACCCCTGGGTGCCCACGTGCCGGCGGGTGCCTGCCGGCTGCCCCAGCGCGTGCGCCCCTCGGGTGCCCTCAGGCAGGTGCCCCGGTGCCTGGGTGCTGGGGTGCGTGTGGGTGCCGGGACACCTGGGTGCGTGCGGGTGCCTGTCCCCAGTGTGCCTGCAGGGCGGTACCTGCAAGCCTGGGCCCTTGGGTTCATGCGGGCGCCCGGACGCCTGGGCCCTCGGGTGCGTGTGGGCGCCTGCTGGGGGACACCCCGATGCCAGGGTCCTCGGGTGCCTGCGGGTGTCCAGAGCGAGCAGCGAGCTCGCAGACACCCAGGTCTGTGGTGCATGCGGGAGGCCGGAGGCGAGCGTGGAGCTCCTGGGTGCCCAGCGCCCAAGGTTTGCAGGTGCTCGCGCAGAACGTGGCAGTGCCCCTCACCGAGCTTCGGATGAAGTGTCAAGCGGCGCATGGACAACAAGGACACGAGCAGGATGCCAGGTGAGGCCCCCGAGGCACCCACGGGTGCCCCGAGTCCCTGCTGACACCGCTGGAGTCAGAGGGAAAGAGCAAGGAATGGGGACGGCCAAGGGGACAGGGCAGCTCCCCCAGCAGGGGCAGCACCTGCCGAAAAGGGGCACGGGAGCATCCCTAGGGTGGGCAGCCCAGCCAGGTGCTCACCCATGGGTGCCCCCAGATGACTCTGCTGACATGGACAACTGTTCAGAGGAGGAGAGCATCTACGTGGAGCAGGAGGGCAGCGATGATGCTCTGCACGGCAGGTGGGTGCTTGACGGGTGTCCCACTGCCTGCACGGCACCCACAGGTGCCCCCGATGGTGCCACCCTGTCACACTGTTCCCCAGGACCTTTTCTACAAGAAAGAGGAGCTGCAGGAAGTGAAGAAGAGGAGGAGGACGCTCCCAGGCTCTGCTTGGACCCAGGTGAGCAGGTGCCTCTCCAGGGTGGAGGTGACAGGGTGCCCGGGGGGTCCTGCTGCAGCCTTGGCTGTTGTGGGTGCCGCAGGAGGAGCTGGGGGCAGTACCCAGGATGCTCCCCCATGTGCCAGGGTGCCAGGTCCTAGAGTTGTCCCCAGGATGTCCCCAGCGGTGCTGGATCCCCAGGCTACCCCTGCCTCTGCCCTGACCTACTCGCTCTCCGCAACAGCAGCCCAACATCAAGCAGAAATTGTTGGCCTTGCTGAGACACTGCAAAGTGTTGGGTGAGGTAGGGTGTCCCCCCAGGCACCCATGGGTGGCCCTGGGCCCCCAGGCTCCCTGTGGAAAATGGGGCTCTGCAGATGGTCCCAAACACCCCCCAGCTCCCTCTACTCCCAATATTGAGGTGTCCCCAACATCTCCCAGACACCCCTGGTATTGCGGTGAATCCATTTCCCTTCACCCCCACAGTATTTGGTTCCCCCCAACCTTTCCCAGACCCTGCCCAGGATTGGGGTGCCCCAAGCTACATTTTCAGCCAATATTGGGGTGTCCCATTTCCTCCCCAGGATTGCAGTGCCCCCAAATCCCTTCACCCCCAATACTGAGGTGCCCCAATCCCTTCACATCTAATATTGGGTGCCCTAGGACCCCCAGCACCTTTTAATATGGATATTGGGATGCTCATCTCCCCCCCAATATGAGGTTCCCCTTTATCCAACATTCTGGGGTACCCCAGACTCCCCTCACTATTGAGGTGCCTCCCATCTGCCTCCCCCCAGTACTGGGGTGCCCCAGGATCTTCTAAGTGCTGGGCTGCCCTCTAATGCCTTCCTCCCATATTGGGGTAGCTCAGACTCCCCCAGTATCGGGGTTCCCCCAGCTCCCTTTAACCCAATAGAAGGGTGAGACCCTCCCATAATGGAGTTCCCCAGGTTCCATCTCCTGATATGGGAGGGAATTGCCCCACTTCCCACTCAGGTTTGGGTTGCTCCCAAATCACTTCGTCCACAATTTTGGGCTACCCTGGGCCACCTCTGTAATGGGATGCCACCAGAAACCTTCATCCCTAATATTAGGAGTCCCCAGAGACCCCAATATTGTTGCCAGACCCCCCCCCCCCAGTCCTGGTGGTTCCCTCAACTCTTTTCACCCCTGTCCTGGGTTACCGCAGAGCCCTCCAGTTTGGAGGGTGCCCCCCAGGTCCCTTTCCCCTCAGTTGTGGGGTGCCACAGACCCCCCCCCGAGCATTGGTGATCCCCCCCCACTCTGTACACCCCTAGTGTTAGGGTGTCCCCAACTTCTGCCAGGCTCCTCCTAATATGGATCTGCCCCCTGCTCCATTTACACTGGATATTGGGGTGTCCCAGAGCCCTCCCCAGTATTGGGGGTGCCCCAGACTCCCTTCAGCCCAGGTATTGTTGGGCCCCAGCTACTTGCACGGCCAATACTGAGGTGCCCCCCACATCTCCTAGACCCCTCCCTGTAGTGCAGGTGCCCACAGCTCCTTTCACCCAAAATACTGGGGTGCCCCAGATCCCCCCAACATTGGGGTGCCCAAAGCACCCCTGGCTGCCAGTATTGGGGTCCCCTGGAATCCCCCAGTATTGGGGATGCTCCCAGCTGCCTTCACTCAAAAGTTGGGGTGCCCTGGCCCTTTTGCCAAGTATGTGGGTTCCCCAAATCCCCCCCACACACACATATTGGAGTTGCTCCTAGTTTTTTGAGACCCTACCCAATATTTCTCCCTCAAAACAGACAAACAATATTGGGGTGCCCTAGAGAATTTCACCCATAATATTGGGGTATTCTGGACTCACCACCCCAGGTTTGGGAGCCCCCAGCTCCCTTTTCTCCCCAAATGCGGATGCGTAATTTCCCCCCCATATTGGGGTGCCCCAACTGACTGCCCTAACCCCCCCAATGACCTTTCCCTGCACAGGCTGCAGGAGGAGGACCAGGACCATAAAAAGCTCATGGATTCTGGAGGAATCCCCAAAAAGATGAAGACCCAAGTGAAAAGCAGCCAAGAGGAGCTGACATCAGCCAGGTAAGGGGCAAGCTGGGGTGGAGGGTGCCAGGCAACCAGGCTGGGGTTTGGGGTAGAGGGGGGGATGGGTTGAGTTGGGGTCCTTGGCTCCTGAGGTGTGGGGACATTGGGGTTGCAGGAGAAATTTGGGGTCCCTAAAGTGGGATTTGGGGTCCCCGAGTGGATGAGGGATTTTGGAGTGCAGGAGAAAGGGAGGAAACTGGGTTCCCAAGAGGGCTTGGGGGTCCCTGTTGAGGAAGCAAGAAGGCATTTGTGGGGGCTGGGTGGATTTTGCATCTCAGGACAGGGGTCATCTCAGGCCTCTGCGTGTCCTGAGTGGTGCCCTCGTTGCCCCAGAGCTGCCAGCGCAGGACAGAGGTGCTCCAGGCGGTGGAGGTGGTGGTGGTGGGTGCACAGGGGGGCACAGCCCCCTGTTCCCTAGTTTCCTGCGGCGGCTGCTGCTGGGCACCCGCCGTGCCGACTGGCCGGGCTGTCTGCGCTGCCTCCTCGTGCTGCAGGTGCGTCACCTTGGTCGGGGACAGTGCAGGGACGCGGGGGGACACAAGGCATTGGGGGCCACGGGATATTGGGGGGACACATGGGAGATTGGGAGCACATGGTCAGGGACACAGAGGGGACTGGGGACATGTAGGATCAGGGAGACAGAGGGCAGGGAGGGAAACCTAGAGAACTGGGGACATGCGTGGCATGAAGAGTACAGGACATTAGGAACACACCAGGACCTCGAGGGGACAAGGGCATAGAAGGCACACAAGCCTTTGGGGACACATAGGGCATTGGAGAAACATGGGGAAGAGGAGGAGACATAAGAGATCTGGGAACATGCAGGGCATTGAGAGACACAAGAGCTAATGGAGAGTACGGGACATAAGAGGACACAAGACACGTGTGGACACATGGAGCATTGTCAGGACAGAGGCCATGATGGGATATACAGAGCATTGGGGATATGGAGGACATGAGGCACAGAGCATATTAGGGATACAGAGGAAATGGGGAGAATTTGGGTCATAAGGAACACATGAGACACTGGGTGCACAAGGATGATGTGGGGCACATGGGCCAGGCGTTCACAGGATATTTGGGGCCACACAGAGCTTGGGAACACATTTGCTGCCAGGTACATAGCACATTAGGGACACCCAGGGCATGGGCAGACACATGGGGAATCGGGGGACACAGGACATCAGGGGACAGCCAGAGCATGAGGGACATGTGGAGCATTAGGGACACAGGACATTAGGGACACATGGGAGATGGGGGGACATGGGGCACTGGGGACGCATGGAGTATCAGGGACATGTGAGACATTGGTGGGTCACAGAGAACATCGGGGGACATATGAAGCATTGGGTGGACATATGGTGCATCGAGGAGACATGGCAAGTTAGAGACATGCAGGACATTCAGTGACTTGCTGGGGAAGGGGACACGCCAGGGATGCAGAACGTCACAGCAGGGATCGGGGCAGTGAGTCTGTGACAAGACAGGGACAGGCAGAGTTTCCTCCGTCCCAGCCATGGGCACTATGGTGGTCCCTGGGGTGGTGACACCGGTGTGGGCACAGTGTGGGGACACCCTGGGAGCCCCCAGCACTGGCTTCCCGGTTGTCCTCACCTCCCTGGGTGCCCCCGTGGATGCTGAGCGTGTTGGGGCCCCCACAGGGCTCCCGCCAGGTGCTCCCTGAGCAGCTCAAGCAGCTCTGGGTGTGAGACAGCCCTTCCCGAGAGCATCGTTGTGGTAGAGACGGCCAAGCAGCAGGGCCAGGTGAGCGTCGGAGCACCCCCGAGTCCTGCTGGGAGCGGGGGGACACGGGGACCCTGCCGGGCACGTGCTGACCCCTCTGCACAACCACCCCTGTCTGTCCCCAGCTTGTTGGGGACCTGCTGCAGGAGCAGAAGAAGCCACTGGTGGCTGCTGTCAAGCTGCAGGCCGAGCTCTGGGACGTCCTCACCCGCATCCAGCACCAGTGAGTGTCACCGCTGGGTCCCCAGGATTACTCCAGTCACCCTCAGTAGTTTCCATGTCTCCCCTGTGCCAGGCCTGGGCTGCCCATGTTGCCCATGTCCCCTCCATGTCATCGTTGGGGTGCTCGTGGTCCCCATATCCCCCCTGTGCCATGTTTTGGGTGCCCATGGTTCCCATGACCCCATTGGGTGACCCCACCCACCCCAACATGCCCCAACGCTCCATGGGATCCCCAGTGGGTCCCCCCCAACCTGGTACCCCCCCGCACACAGTGGGAGCCACTGTGGGTGCCCACTCCCAACCCAACATGACAACCGCTGGGTTCCCCCGTGACCCTGCTCTGGGCCCAGAGGGGACCCCGAGCGTCCCCTGCGTGTCCTGAGTGGTGCCCTCGTTGCCCCAGAGCTGCCAGCGCAGGACAGAGGTGCTCCAGGCGGTGGAGGTGGTGGTGGTGGGTGCACAGAGGGGCACAGCCCCCTGTTGCCTTGTTTCCTGCGGCGGCTGCTGCTGGGCACCCGCCGTGCCGACTGGCCGGGCTGTCTGCGCTGCCTCCTCGTGCTGCAGGTGCGTCACCTTGGTCGGGGACAGTGCAGGGACGCGGGGGGACACAAGGCATTGGGGGCCACGGGATATTGGGTGGACACCTGGGGCATGAGGAACACATGGGAGATTTGGCACAGATGGGATCAGGGACACAGGGGGCATGTGGGATTAGGGATACAGAGGACAGGGGAGGGAAACATAGAGAACCGAGGACATGCGTGGCATGAAGAACGCAGGACATTAGGAACACAGCAGGACCTCGAGGGGACACGGGCATAGAAGGCACACAAGACTTTGGGGACACATGGGGCATTGGAGAAACATGGGGAACAGGAGGAGACATAGGAGACCTGGGAACATGCAGGGCATTGGGAGATGCAGAAGGAAATGGAGATTACAGGACATTGGGGGACACAGGACATGCAGGGACACATTGTCAGGACCAGGACATCAGGGGACACAGAGAATTAACGACATATGGACATGAGGCACAGAGCACATTAGGGACACACAGGAAAGAGGGGGAATTTGAGGCATAGAGGACACACGGGACACTGGAGAAACATGCGGAATGGGAGGAGATGCAGGAGATCAGGGAACACGCAGGGCATTGAGTGCAAAGAAGTCTTTGGGGAGACATGGGGCACTGGAGACACATGGAGTATCAGAGCACACCACTGAGGGGTCACAGAGGACATCAGGGGGCACATGGAGCACTTGGTGGACATATGGTGCACAAGGGACACAGGATATTAAGGACACATAGGACATTGAGGGGCCTGCCAGAGGAAGGGGACAGCCCAGGGATGCAGGACGTCACAGCAGGGATGGGGGTAGCAGGGCAGTGATAAGACAAGGACAGGCAGAGTTCCCCCGTCCCTGCCGTGGGCACTATGGTGGTCCGTGGGGTGGTAACACCAGTGTGGGCACAGTGTGGGGACACCCTGGGAGCCCCCAGCGCTGGCTTCCCGGTTGTCCTCGTCCCCCTGGGTGCCCCGCAGGTGCTGAGTGTGTTGGGGCCCCCACAGGGCTCCCGCCAGGTGCTCCCTGAGCAGCTCAAGCCGCTCTGGGTGTGAGACAGCCCTTCCCGAGAGCATCGTTGTGGTAGAGACGGCCGAGCGGCAGGGTCAGGTGAGCGTTGGGGCACCCCCGGGTCCTGCTGGGAGCCAGGGGACACGGGGACCCTCTCAGGCACGTGCTGACCCCTCTGCACAACCACCCCTGTCTGTCCCCAGCTTGTTGGGGACCTGCTGCAGGAGCAGAAGAAGCCACTGGTGGCTGCTGTCAAGCTGCAGGCTGAGCTCTCGGACGTCCTCACCCGCATCCAGCACCAGTGAGTGTCACCGCTGGGTCCCCAGGATTACTCCAGTCACCCTCAGTAGTTTCCATGTCTCCTCTGTGCCAGGCCTGGGGTGCCCATATTGCCCATGTCCCCTCCATGTCATCGTTGGGGTGCTCGTGGTCCCCATGTCCCCCCTGTGCCATGTTTTGGGTGCCCATGGTTCCCATGACCCCATTGGGTGACTCCACCCACCCCAACATGCCCCAACGCTCCACGGGATCCCCAGTAGGTCCCCCCCAACCTGGTACCCCCCTGCACACAGTGGGAGCCACTTTGGGTGCCCACTCCCAACCCAACATGACAACCGCTGGGTTCCCCCGTGACCCTGCTCTGGGCCCAAAGGGGACCCCGAGCGTCCCCTGCGTGTCCTGAGTGGTGCCCTCGTTGCCCCAGAGCTGCCAGCGCAGGACAGAGGTGCTCCAGGCGGTGGAGGTGGTGGTGGTGGGTGCACAGGGGGGCACAGCCCCCTGTTGCCTTGTTTCCTGCGGCGGCTGCTGCTGGGCACCCGCCGTGCCGAGTGGCCGGGCTGTCTGCGCCGCCTCCTCGTGCTGCAGGTGCGTCACCTTGGTTGGGGACAGTGCAGGGACGCGGGGGGACACAAGGCATTGGGGGCCACGGGATATTGGGTGGACACCTGGGGCATGAGGAACACATGGGAGATTGGGCACAGATGGGATCAGGGACACAGGGGGCATGTGGGATTAGGGATACAGAGGACAGGGGAGGGAAACATAGAGAACCGAGGACATGCGTGGCATGAAGAACGCAGGACATTAGGAACACAGCAGGACCTTGAGGGGACACGGGCATAGAATTCACCTAAGACTTTGGGTGTGGGAATATATAGGATAAAAGGTTCATGAAGGGAACCTGTTGAAGATTGCAAAACTAGGACTGAGGAACTGCTGGTGAAGCAGAGGAGATCCAGGATTGGTCACTGGGATGCTGACGCTCCAGGATTGGTGGGTTAAGATGTGTGAAGGGTATATAAATACCCAACCATAGTTGGGCATTTATACCAACCCTTCAGCCTTCGGCTGAAGACCATTGGCCCATCAAGTACTCTACAGTGCTTATAACCTACTTTCCAAAGGAACTTCGTAGCATACGACAGTTTTCCTCTGCCTGAATTCGTGACACATCCGAGGATCCTCACCTCCCTCAGCATCACAAACCTCAGCTTCTTCTGACGATGATGATTCTATAAAATGAAATAAAATGGCAGAAAGTGATGTTTCACCTGTTTATAACTCCAGAAAGCAGTTTCAAGTGTCTTTTCTCAATGCGTAGTACAAGGGAAACACACACAGTAGGTTTTTTCGTGACACAAAGTGACAAGAGGGTAAGAGTACCATGTTGGGTTTATGACTTTTCTTTGAAGGATATGTACATATATCTTTTTATACTTCTCAGTGGAGATCTTTAAATTAAAATCAGTAAGTTTGGATATGGAAATAACAAAACTTAACCTTTAAGTTTTTGATAAAACAGTGCAATGAAACAAAAAAGGCATTATAAACTAAACTACAAGTAGAAACAGATTATAAAAAGTAGACCTTCTGAAGTGACCCTTTAGCAGCCCATTTGTAATGGGGCATTGACAGAAATGGCAATGAGCAACTGAAGTGGCAAAGAAATGCAATGTACACAGGTTACATGCATGCAATAAATGCACCAAAATGCACTTGCAGAAGAAATTTAAATCAAAGCTGAGTGTGTGTGTATAAATATATTCAAGAAATTGTATCTCATTTATATGCAATCATTTAGCCCTGGAGAGTACCTGTGCACATAACCTACTTTCCAAAGGAGCTTGGTAGCATATGACAGTTTTCCTCTGCCTGAGGCCGTAACGCTTCCGAGGATCCTCACCTTCCTCAGCATCACGAACATCAGCTGCTTCTGATGATGATGATGATTCTGTAACTACAGCAGGAGGATACACTTCAGAGGAGCTCTCATGCACATCTCCCTTCCTGAAAATTCTTGCTGTGCTGCACAAAACCAGGAAAACTGCCCCACTATTGCTGTAGCAAGAGCACTGTTTCCCATGCTGAATAACACTGCTCATTTACTTGACTTCCCACCTGTCTGTGGCATCTGTTGCCTTTTATTTGTGTTTGGTTGTGAGCATGTTGTGAATGTGTTCCTTTATTTTTCTGAGCATCTGTCCTGAGCTCAGCCCAGCCCAGCCCTGACATCCATCCCTCTGGCTTGTAACCCCGATGGCGATAGAAAATTCTGCACACGTGGAAGTTATCCAGTAGTTAGCTCACTTCTGTGAGCAGTAAAGATAATTTAAAGCCAGAATTAACCTATCACCTGAGTTGCATAAGCTTTTTCAGCAGCTTCATTCTTCTTGGAAGCATACATCAAGTTTCCCTGCTTAAAAGAACCAAGAAAATCAGTCACAAATATGCAGAGCACCTGACATGCACGTACTTTGTGCCTGTATAGAAACTTTATCAAGGCACTGCATATACACAAAAGATCCAATTTTTCTGCTCTACTTGAAAAAATTTGGACCTAAACAGGAAGCTACGAAGGCAACTTTCTAGCCTGCTCACAAAATGAAGTGTTCAGCATCCCAAACGAAGAATTCCAGTTACCAGCAAAAGGAGGCAATAAGGATTGCTGTGTGCTTCAACAGCAGCTCCTCCAGGGGCACAAGACTACTTAAGATGACGTGCAATGCAGGCACAGCAACAAATACACAGAAAGCAGCCACCAGGAAATGTGGTTTAGAAATTAGAAGGCTTCAAAACCCTAAAAAGGTAACTCTGGAAGTGGCTTTTAATCAGTGAATATTCTAAAATGGGCTTTAAGTCGACTTAAGAAAATGCTTACATGCTACATTTGCCTTTCACAGCTGATTAAACTACGCGATACAGGACATTCTTTGTAAAGTGAGGAGATTTTAAGAAAAAAATACAGGTCATGAGGAATCAAAGTTCGAGTCACGTCACACTGACCAACACACGGAGGCATTCTACAGTGCATTTTATAGGCTGTAACTTAACTGAGCTTTCCAAACTTCCCCCCCCCCCCCCCCCCATGATCAGAAACTTAACTTGGGAACGAAGGCTGAAAGGACAGACAGCTTGGTTGTGCCTATGTGATGAGAGGCATTGGGCAGTCTGTTTGCCTCTTTAATCCCCAGTCACAATTTTCAGTAAGTTTTGAAGTGAATACCCAAGTCCTAGTAAGTCTGTAAACAGTTTGTCCATTCAAAAAATCGCTAAAAAGCAATTAAGGAAGCATGGTGTGAGATGTATATGGTGGCATTTCAGTGCAGCTTCACATTTTCTAAAGATGAAATTTCCACCACCCTTGGAGAATACTTGTGGGAATACTTGTGTTGTGAATGAAGTTCTTATTCCACTGCTATAAAATTGATCTTACTAGTGTTACATAGGAAGGTTCTTATAATGCATTCAGTTTTAATATCCTTCCCTTTCAGTTTTTGCATTGTAACAAAAATTTACTCAGCTCTGTAATTTCGTTCCAAGTTAAACCACTGAAAATCAGTGAAACCTGCCAAACTCCCACGTTTCATTTAACAATCTATTCTCACAACAGCTTCAGCTGACTTTGGCCAGTGAATTCCAAACTTTGGGGGCTAAGTGCAATAGAAGGGCAAGGGTTGACCAAGTGCGACCCTCATCTAGAAGCCAGCCTCAACGGAGATCCTGGAGATCCTTCGGGGTTGCTGTTACTCACCTTCTTCAGCTTCCTCATTGCTTTTGTCCTCATCTGCTGTCAGGTCTGGGGACTGCGTCCATAAAGAAAGAGGATGCGGAGAGAAGGGAGAAAAGAATCTCTGCATTAGTTTGTCAAGAGTAGTTTATCACTGCAAATGCGCAAGCGTGCAGATAAGATCTCAGCAATCAACAGAAAGAGGGATCCCAAGACAGGTCGGAAAAGAGGCAGGATTTTTATAAGAGAGGATGACCTTCTCTGGAAAAGTCACTCTGCTTCTAGAGTGCTGACATGAAAGTTAATGTAATCACGTTTCCTTTGTAGAGTTTTAGCTGCAGATGTAGCATAGCACTGTACACTGTATATGCTATTACACTTCCTTTTTAAAGGTTTTATTTGACCAGACAGAGGAAATATAGGATTATACTACCTGGGAAAGTTAAATTCCATATCTAATGGAAAGGATAGAAGCACTTCACAATGGCCGGCCTCACAACGGCCCTCTCGTGACCTCACAACGGCCGACGTCACAATGGGCCTCTCGTGACTTCACAAGGAGCCTCCCGTGAGCTCACAATGGATGACATCACAATAGACGACCTCACAAAGGGCCTCTAGTGACCTCACAATGGAGGACCTCACAACGGGCCTCTCGTGACCTCACAACATAGGTTGAAACCAAAAGCATAAAAAGAATATGAAAGAGAACAACAAGAATACAAATGAGAACCATCTCCTTAACGATAACAAGAACATCAACAGGAACATAAGCAACAAAAAACACTACTTGAAAAATCAAAAAAGAAACATTTCCATACCACGTTCATGACGGCGTCTGCGGGCCCAGCACTTGCTGGCAGCAGCCAGGGTGAAGGGGCCCGTGGCCTGCAAGGGCCAAGGAGCCGTTGGCATTCGCAGCCCCGAGAGCAGGGCTCTCTGTGCCAGGGGTCTCTCTGTGCCGAGCGCTGGGGCCCGGAGCAGGCAGTGCCGGGCCTGCCCGCAGCAGCCTCCTTCCCCCGGCAGCCCCTCTGGCAGGGACGCGGGGAGCCCAGGGCCAAGCGGAGCAGAGAACAGGGCAAGGGCAGCGGTGCGAGCGCCGAGGGGGGCGCGGGGCTTTGGGGCCTCCCTTGGGAGGCGTCGCGCAGGCTGCCCCGGAGCCCCGCAGCTGCCCCGCACCCTGTGGGCACCACGAGTGGCCCTGGTGCTGCGCAGACCTGCTGCTCACCTGGCCTTGCTGCTGCGTGGCCAGCGCTGGGGCCACTGCTCCACGGAGCCCTGGGGAGCATCGGTGTTCCCGTGCCGATAACTGCCCCTCTGGAATGTTCCGTATTGCCGGGGGGTGACAGCAGCGGCAGGGGCCAGGGGGCCGCCGTGAGGAAGGCTGCTGCTGTGCTGGGCTCCTCCTGGCACGGATGAGCCCCGTGGCAGAGAGCAACGTGCGGCCTCGGCCTTGCTGGCTGCCAAGGAGGGCTCCTCAGGCAGCGCCCTGGCACGGCTGCCGCCTGCCTGCCCACAGGCCGGGCTCCGCTCGGGGCTCTGCTTTGAGCCCTGCATCGTGGTGGGCTCCACGTTGTTGCTCTACCCTTTAGGACTTCTTGACCCAGGCCTCCCATCGATCAGCTCCACGTGTCTTATCTCTAGACACTTGACATCCCGTCTCTGCAAGGACTGGGATATCTCCATACAATTTACGACTCCTTGGCCTCCGCATCCCGTCTCCGGGAAGACCGGGATCTCTTATCTCCATCTGATTTATGACTTTTTCACCTTGGGATCCTGCTTCTGAGAGGACTGTGGCATCAGCTCCAGGTGTTCTATCTCCACCAGCACCAGGCCCAAATGATGCTCTGCAGCGTCTACGGAGCGGCGCTGCCACTGGAGCTGGAGGAAGAGGAGCACCAGAGCACGCACAAAGGGGCAGACTCTGCAAGAACGGAGACATAAAAGCAGCACGGATTTCCCCCCTCCGCCGCTGTGTGCTATTTCCCTCCAGGTGTGTGGTTCATCCCCTGCACCCACTCGCACGCTTTCTGGCCCTCAACATCCCTTGCACCGAGGGCTGCGGGACAGCGCCTGCACCCAGGCACCTGTGCCCACACCCAGGCACAGCCAGCGACACTCAGCTGCACTGGGGTGGTGGCAACTACAATCCTGCTGCATCTCTCCCGCTTGCTTCTCTTTTCCTTCCTTTTCCCTTCTTTTTCGCCCTGGCCTATTGCGCGTATCAGAATAAAACTTAAAAGCTTTTTTCACATTTGACCCATTTGTGTTTTAATCTCGCTCTTGGGATTGTAACGAAACCTGCCCCGACCCCGCGGCTTCCATCTCTGCAGACACACGCACTCCCTCGCCCCCACGTTAGCCGTCCCACTGCTTTTCCCACCGGCCCGGCCCTGGGTTCGCGTCCCCCCCCACACACCACCACTTTACTAGGTCGGGATGGTTCTTTTCCGCCAAAATGCCGCGGCGGGGACCCTCGTCCCCTGGCGGGGCCTCGTCAGCTTTCCTTATCCTCGTACTTTTGGCCGTTTTTCGGCCGTTTTCGGCCATCTTTCGCGGCCGCTTCTCCGCTCGTGGCGGTACCGGCGGCGCCTCATGGCGGAAGGGCACTGCGCGTGCGCGGGGGCGGGGACTGCGGCTCCTGCCCACTGCGCACGCGGCCTCTCGGTAGCCGCGGGCAGGGCGGGGGAGGGAGAGAGTCCTCCCGGGGTGGGGGGGCGTGCGCGCATGCGCAGTGCGCCCCTCCCCTCCATGCCGGGGCGGGGCGGAACCGCGCGGCTCCGGGAGGCGGTTGCCCCCCCCCGCGGTCGCCATGGACACAGCGGAGCCGGTTGCGCAACGGCCTTTATTGTCACCCTGGAAACACGGGCGGGAAGAGGAGGACCGGGAGGGATTTGGGGTGGATAGAAAAAGTAAAATAATAATAATAAAAAGAAGAAGAAGAAATAATAACAATAAGAAGTAATAATAATAATAGGAAATAATAAGAAGAAATAATATTAATATTAACAATAATAATAATCCCCAGTGGCCGCTGGGGATGATTTTTGGGCCTGAGCTGCCTGGGAAAGAACACACGACACTTAAGCTGCGACACAGGAATGTAGAAAGAACGGGGACATAAAAGGAGCCCGGATTTCCCCCCAGGTGTGTGGTTCTTCCCCTGCACCCACACGCACGCTTTCTTGCCCTCAACATCACTCGCACCGAGGGCTGCGGGACACCCCTGAAAGAAGAACAAAAATAATAACAATTAAAAAGAAATAATTAGAAAAAGAAATATATAATAATGATAATAATAATGATAATAATGGCCAGCTGTCGTGGGGATTTTTTTTTGGCCTGCTTTTTTAGCTTATTTAGAACGAAACCCACTCTAGCATGAAGTTAAAAATACAGAAAAAGCATTTTTGGTACTTAATATCTTTTAATATCATTTGTTGTATTAAGTATTTAGCAAATATGTTTTCAGGCACATGTTTCTGAAATGCCTGTCTTTTGTTACACACATTTGCTTTCCAACCCTTAAAAATAAAAGTCTTCCAGCTTTCCCTTCAGTTAGGAGGAGACTTTCTTTTTAATTCCAATCAAGTGTCTTCCCATTAACGTTTGGAAAGACGACTGAAAGGGGGTTCACGAGGCTCGAACAAGCCTGAGAGCAAGTCTGGCTGATGCCGGTGCCATGCAAATGGACAGGGCCGTAAGTGATTTTAACTC
Organism: Tinamus guttatus; assembly: GCF_059628265.1. Taxonomy (NCBI): domain Eukaryota; kingdom Metazoa; phylum Chordata; class Aves; order Tinamiformes; family Tinamidae; genus Tinamus; species Tinamus guttatus. The sequence continues at coordinate 947,720 of NW_028289008.1, read as the reverse complement.
GTTGTGTTAGAGGGACTTTTCCAGGGTTTCTGATGGAACCTTCTGTAGGCTGCAGCTTTCTTTAAGGTGTGAACTTATTCTGTTGACTTGATCTTTAGGTCCGGTTTGGTGTGGGTGGTCTTTCTGAGCACGTTGCAGTGTTAAAAGAGATGGTGATTTTTCCGCTGCTTTATTCGGAAGTCTTTGAGAAATTCAGAATTCAGCCCCCAAGGTAACACACCTTTACAAAACTCTAATTCAGCTGTCTAGGGGAGGATATTACACTGAGGCATCAATATATTTTTTGTGCTTCAAACATTTGGGCATTGTTGAGGGGTTTTTGTTTTTGTTTTTGTTTTTTTTTAGTAGTAAAAATGATTTATTTAAAATGTGTAAAATCTAGAGTATATGGAGGTTCAAAATTTAAGCAAAGGCCTTGGCATGATTGAAGACCTGGTGTATGGTGCTTGAAGAAGGGAGCATATGACATGTCTCTAATTGAAGAACAAACTAGTATTGTAAGAATTGCAGTCCCCAAGGGCGGCTCTTGTTTGGCTCCCTTCTGCCGTGGTCCCTTGTGGTGCCTGGGAGCAGTTTTGCACGTGTCCTGCTGGACACTGCTCTCTCTCCAGAAGAGAGTGGGGTGTGAGTTTGTTAATCCCCTTGGTTAATTTTGCTTATCGGCATGTGAAATTCTTTAGAAACACAAAACTTCCTCCTGTTCTGGCTTTTCTCACAGTTTAGCTATTCCTGCTGTTCTGGATATAAAGGGGTTTGGTTCGGAGGAAGGGGTTGATCATCTTAGGGATGGGGGTAGAAATGGGCTTTTTTGACAGTTTTGTCCTATGTGAATTTATCTATTACAGAGGCTGCTTATTCTATGGCCCCTCAGGGACTGGAAAGACCCTGGTTGCCTGGGCCCTGGCCAACGAGTGCAGCCAAGGCGGCAGGAGAATCTCCTTTTTCATGCGAAAAGGAGCTGCTGGTCTCAGTAAGGGCGTAGGGGAGTTGGAGCACCAACTTCATTTGCTCTTTGAGCAGGTAAGGTTGCAGTGTGCTCTGGCAGAGCTGGGGCTGTAATTTTTGGGCCTAGAGCTACCACGGCATCTGGCATCCCTATTAAGAGACGAGTCCAGCAACCTCCAGCCCCTCTAAGCTCTGAGGATCGTCTGGAACTCAAGCGCCTTTATCTCTCACCATAGTTACCCCCCGCTTCAAACCGCAGTTGTTTCCTCCTGGGAAAAATAACATGGAGGCTTCTGAAAAGGTCTTTTTCAACCATAACAATTTTATGGTGCGATGCAGCACAGTCTCGTGCCTCTCTGTTGTTCTCCCTCTGTGCGCTCAGCCGTGATGTTAGCGGAGCTGCCTGGCACGTGCCTCCTGGCCCCGTCGCTCCCGTCGCCCCGTAAGACAGCTGCAGGTAAAAGCGCTGCGCAGGGCCCGCAGCACCCTTGTGAAGAAGGAAGGCCGCTGCCTGGGAACCGCTTGGTCTGTGAGGGCGGTGATGGCTGTGAGGGAAGAGAGGCGAGGGTCAGGAGCTGTGCGAGCGCAAGGCGAATGCCCGCAGCACCCCCACCACCAAGGGCTTTCCTGAGCCGTCGTGACTTGGTGCTGCCGAGCCCAACAGCCCTTGCTGGGCTAGCCCCGGCCTTGTGCCCACAGCAGGGCTCTCAACTCTCACCCGTACCTGCGTCATCCTCCGGCGTGTCTCTGGAGGGGGAGGATGTTGCCTCCACTTGGTGCTCAGAGGGAAGCTGCGGAGGGAGAGCAAAAGAGCCCAGGTGAGTGCCCTCAGCTCACCAAGCTCTGGGGCCTTGTGCCATGCACACGGCGTGGGGAGGCCGCGCATGGCCGCGAGTGCCAAGGGAAGGCTCCTGCGGCTGGTGGGCCGACGGGCCGATGCTTGCAACGGGGCCGTAACAGCAGGGCAGGGCCGGAGGCCGTAAAGGGCTGGGGGGCAAAAGATGCCAGAGGAAGTGGGCTCGGGGGGTGAGTGTGGGAGATGGCTGCTGCTGTACCTTGCCCCTTCCCTCCGCACTTTGCATGCATCCCCTAGGCTTGATGGCAATGCAGGGCACAGAGGAGGTGTCAGTCCTGGTGGCTTAGGCAGGCTGAACAGGAGAGCAGCAGGCTTCTCCCCACCATGCGGAGCCCAGCGGGACCTCCCCTGCCCCCTCCCTTTGATGGCCAGGGCTGGCCACCTGCTCCTTGCTCACCTGGTGTTGAGGGCCTCCGGCCGAGGGCAAAGCTGCTGGCTTTGCTTCTGGGCAGGCTGACGTGGGCAGAGGCGAGCTGCTCCCCTCTTGCTGAGAGCCTCCAGCCGAGGACCAATCTTCTTCCTCGTCCCCTGAGGCCACTGCGTGGGGGAGCCATGCGCCCTGCGAGGGGCCGGCTGCCTCTCCTTCGGCGTCGCTGTCCTTGCCGTCGAGGGAGCAGGGCACCTCGTTGATGTGGCGCGTGTGGGCGCGTGTGGGCTGCGGAGAAGAGGCTCTGCAAGCTCGGCCGGACCCAGACGCTACGCACAGAGAAGGACTCCTCCAGCCGCTGCTGTTCTGGCACGTCTTCACCTGCAGGATCCTGCAGCTCTGCTGGCTCCTCTCTCAACTGGCCTTGCTCTCCCTGCAGCTCTGCCATGACCGTGGGCCCAGCTGCTTCCTGCTGCTCCTCCACGGAAGACGCCTGCTGTGAGCCCATTGGTGGTGTTGGTGGTGCTGGCCCTGACCTTCCGCACCTGCCCAGGAAAACTGGCACGCTTCCTGCCACGAGCACGGGTAGCAGGTCCTTGCTGAGGCGCCGGGGCTGTAGTCTTGGCCTGTGGCGCACTCGGGTCCTGCGTTCTGCTTGTCCTGGGTGCTGAACGGAGCGCGCAGCCCGGAAGGCCCTGGGGTACGGCCACAGTGCGCTCCCGCGAAGCCGCAAATGCCCACGGTGGCGCCGCAGGGCTCTCCCGACCATCTCCACCTCCACGCCTTCGTCGGGGCCTCCATCGACGAGCAAGTGAGCAGCTTCCTCCAGAGAGGCCTCGGCCTCGGGCCTGGGGTTGTGTGGAGCTGGGCCTGGGCTCTCAGCGCTCCCGGGGCTGTCCACGTCATGGAGGTCTCGCCCAAGCGCAGCAAAGCCATCCAGGGAAGGTGCTGAGGAGGCGCTTTGGTCCATCTCCACGCGGGGCCAGTTGTCACTGTCTTCTGCAGAGTCACTTGAGGCTGAGTCCTGGCTCTGCACGCTCTTGTGAGGGGCCTGCGTCAGTGCTGGGAGGACGGCGTATCTTGACCAGGGCTTACGACGCTCCACGTCCCCTGGGCCGCCTCGGCTTGTCCCTTCCGCAGCGCTCTGGGCTCCCGAGAAAGAGCAGCGTTCTGAAGGCTGCCGGCTGACGGGTGGGAGAACGATCCGGCTGCCGTGCCCTTGCAATGGCCGTGGTGTTGCCAGGGATGAGACCGAAATGCTCGACCTGGCCTCTGGCACCGTGGGAAAATCCTCTTCCCTTGCCCCGGTGAAAGCAGAAGCATCCTGCTTGGGCAGCCGAAGGGAAGCGCCGGACAGGATTTCCCTCTGGAGGTCTTCTTCCAGGATCTTCTCTGCAGGGCCTTCTGGTGCGGTGGCCCTGCCTGAGGCAGAGCATCCTGAGGATGCTGGCAGAGCAGGCAGCTTCAGGTGACTTGTAGACGCTGCCGTTTGCCCCCTGCCTGTTCGAGGGGGCACATCTGCCTGGGCTGCTGCCTCTCTGGGGAGAGGTGGCAAAGATGGTCCAAGCGGCAGCTCTGCTCTTAGAGCACTCCTGCGCGGCAGGGCCTCCCCACGCTCCACCCTGGCCGTCTGCAATGGAAGCCAGGGAGAAAGGCCAAGTTAGCGCGGTGCTTTCTCCCCCGCGCTCTTTCCTTCCTTCCCAGCTGGCAAAGCTTCCTGCTGGGAGCCCCAAAGGGAGCACGCACGCCCGCGGGTGGCTGCCCCCCTGCTCCCAGACGCTGGCTGTCAAGGGAGCTGCTCGCTGCCAGGCAGGGCACGGGAAAGGCAGTGCCCACGGATTCAAGAGGCTTTCCCAGGGTCTCTGTTCAGCTGCGTACCTGTGTGCTGCCGTCTTCCGAGTCCTGTGATGGGCGGGCAAGCGGAGGGAGCCTGTCCCTCTGCAGGGACGAAGCTGAGCTCTGGCTCCGCTGCATGGCTGCGGGGGGCTCCTGGCGGCCCACCTGTGGGGAGAAGCAGGTGTGTGACGGAAGCCCCGTTTCAGAGCGGAGCGCCTGTCTGAACATCTGCCCAGAGCTGCTCCGTCCCTCTCGGTGCAGAGCTTCAGGGGCTGCGTGGGCCTTGGGACCTCCACCCAGCGAGCTCTGCCCCAGGGAAAGTCCCCAGGGGGAAACACCCCTTTGCAGAAGGGCTCAGGGCTGCCTGTGTCGCAGTAGCTCCCCTTCCCCGCCGCCCTTGTGCTCTGCGTGCGGGGGCCCTGCCTGCTCTGCTGCCTCCTCTCCCTGCAGCCCCATGGCTCACCTCGCTGCGCTCCCGCCTGCTCTGGTGCCCACTTGCGGTCCGGGAACCGAGGTTCTCCTCCCGCTCCATGGGGAAATCCAAAAGCGCTGCCGGACACCAAGCACACCGGCAACCAGAGGAGTTCCTATCTCCTGTCGGAGCCGCTCTCCTCTCAGTGGGGACCCCGGCACGTTGGCCCTTATATGTCACCACAAGGATGCCTTGTCACACTGGCTCTGTGGGCGTGATGCCACCCCCATCACAGAGCCCTGGCGGTCGCCGTGGGGACGCACCTGGTCTTGTATGGGTAATTTCCCAAGGGGACTGCCCGTTGCTTCTGCGTCTTTGCTTTGAGGCCAGGAGGAGGTTTCCTCTCTCCAGCTCGGGACTCATAGAATCATAGAATGCTTAAGGTTGGAAGGGACCTCTAGAGGTCATCTAGTCCAATCCCGCCGCACACGCAGGGTCACCTAGAGCACGTGGCACAGGACTGCATCCAAGTGGGTTTTGAAGATCTCCAGAGAAGGAGACTCCACAATCTCTCTGGGCAGCCTGTTCTGGGCAGACAGTGCTCTGTCACCCTCACTGTTAAGAATTTTTTCCTTAAGTTCATGTGGAACTTCTGGTGCTTCAGTTTGTGGCCATTACCTCTAGTTCTGTCGGTGGCCACCACTGAAAAGAGGCCAGCACCATCCTCCTCACTGCCTCCCCTTCTCCAGCCTGAATAGGCCCAGCTCCCTCAGCCTCTCCTCATAGGGCAGATGTTCCAGGGCCCTGATCATCCTTGTAGCCCTGCGCTGGACTCTCTCCAGCAGTTCCACATGCGTCTTGTACTGTGGGCCCCAGAACTGGACACAATACTCCAGATGCGGCCTCCCCAGGGCTGAGTAGAGGGGCAGGATCACCTCCCTCCAGCTGCTGGAGACTCTTCTTAATGCACCCCAGGATCCCATTGGCCTTCTTGGCCACGAGGGCACGCTGCTGCCTCATGGTCAACTTGTCGTCCACCATGACACTCAGGTCTTTCTCTGCAGAGCTGGACTCCCCTGGGCCTTGTGCAGGCAGCTCTTCTCCTTGGCTCACGGTGCCCCTGCCCCCTGCGTATGTGGTAGCTTGTCCTGAGAGCCACTTGCTGGGCCACTTGTGGCTGAGGGTGGGATCCTCTTCCCCTCCCTCTTGGGAGTTTGTTGGGCCAAGAGACTTCCCACAAAACCAATGGGCACAGGTGCAATTGTCATCTGTGTGGAAAGCCCTCCGCTTTTCCCAGCAATCCCAGAGACCCTGATGACCCACATTTCTTCAGGCCGCCACCGAGTCCTGCAGGATGCAGTCCAAGTTCCCACACGTTCGGGAGGTGGCAGGGCAGTCCTGCCCCAAACCCCGACACCAGCCCCAGCCCTCCTCTCGTGCCTTCCCCCTTTCACCTCTGTTCCTCGAGAAAGGGGCACCTGGCATCCCTCCCCACGGCCCTGGATCCTTCCCGCCCTGCTCTCCTGCTCTGGGTCTGACCCACCTCCTCACCAGCGCCTGGGGATGCTGCTGGGCCCTGCATCCCACTGTTTGGCTCTGGTGAGGCCGCACCTCCAATGCTGTGTTCAGTTTTGGGCCCCTCACTGCGAGAAAGACATGCAGGCCCTGGAGCGTGCCTGGACTTCCCGTTCTAGTGAATGGAGAGAAATAAGCGCTCTTAACAGATTTTAATTTCAGGTGTATTTCCTAATGACAAGCTAAGGGCCTGCAGGAACCGCCTCCAAAATTTTCAGCGCTACAAGGGAACACAATGAGCCCAGGGCATCTCCAGCAGTGCCAGCCTCTCTACGTGATCAAATGGAATCAAACCCCTAATGCAAGTTATAGTCATAACTGAGAACATTCCCAAAGAATAACAAAGGTTGCCTTTTCCAAAACATCCGTCAGTCTTTAACATTATGAAATACATTCTCATTCTCCTAATTTGGCAGCACCATGTTCGTGCACTACTTTCACCATGGCCATGAAGTAAGGCAAGAAGCAGAGCCCTAGGCAAAGTTCTTAGGATGTTCTTTGGTAAGGGCACCTTTGCTCTTTTCTGGGCTATCATCTCTCTCTTAAGCAGCACAGTGCATGAAACCCTGCTGAGGAACTGAAGAACAGCAAGCCTGCTTTGGTGCCTCCAAGAGGAAGACTGTCTTCTGCCACAGACTGTCCTCCATCCCACTTCTACCCAAAGAGCAGCGCACAGCAGTTATCGTGGAGCTGAGGCTCACCCTCATCTCAGCCTGTGCTCAGACTTTGTGCTCTTTCATCCCACAGGACTTTGATCCTGTCTTACCAAACGCCAAACCCTCAAACCAAGTCCCAACCCCAGGCAATCCCACAGGTCTACCCAGGGCACACACTTGCCAGGGCAAGGAGAGAGAAGTGACCTCTCCAGTTGCCCCTTTCAGACATTTCTCAGGCTTCACCTTCTTGGTGAAGGTGAAGCCAAGCAGGACTGCACTTGCTAGAATCCCAGTCCCATTCAGCCATGAGCCCACATTTTCCTTCTTCATTCTTTTATTCCCACTGAAGCAGGAGCAGGGAGATTTGGCTTTCCCCAAACCATCCTTACTTTACCGGACAATATTTCTGGCTTCCTCCTTTGCAGCCTCTCCCTTCTTCCCCTTTCCACATGCTGCCTTACTGACTTGAAGGCCACATGCCAGTTCCCTGTTTAGTCACGCTGGGCTCCAGTGATCTTTCCCAATTTTAACAACTGTTTGTATGGAGCATTCTTCTTCTTGACAGATGCTTAATTAATGGCTGCCTTTCCTGAGGTCCTCCACCCTTCAGAGCTACTTGCCTTGGTCCATCCTATGGAAGAGCTCCATGTATCCAAGCTCTCCATTCAAGCATTTCCCTCTCCTCATCTTCCCTGGTGGTCTCTCCTCCAGAATCCCATGCTGTCATTGAAGGAATGTAGCCATTCAAATGATCTTACTACGTCTCCCTTATTCTAATTACAGGGCACACCTGTTGCACATCACTCTTTGAAAGTGATTTCATAGCTGTTTTAGGTATAACAGCAGTGTTTTGGTTGTTCTGTGTTTGAGAAGCATATTTCTACACAAATATCTAAATTCATCTCTCTCCTCAATAGGCACAAACCCACTTGGTCTGAATTAGCGCGCTTCTGTCAATCTGCCCCACACGGCGTCAGAACTGGCCTCCCTAGTAGTAAAACAGGATTGTCTCCTGAGTGCCTGATTACTGGGCTCTTCTTCCAAAGCTGGACATAAGAAAAGGATCAGGGAATAGTCCTCAAAAACACCCTCTGGACATGTCTGGGTTTTGCATGGGCCAAAGGCCAACAGCTCCTGGAGCCATGTGTTAGGGAAAGAGGAATGGATTCAGCTGCCACTTGTTGGTGCCCAGGCCCCTGAAGATGGTGAGTGCTCAGGAGGGATCTGCTGAGGACAGTCCCACTCATTACAGAGCTGGGACAGATGCCCATCCTCCTGGAAGGGGCTATGGAGCCACCATGGAGCACAGGAGACCTCCAGGGGCTGAACATGCCTGGAGTGGGGGTGAGTGCTGTGCTGGGAGAGGGGCTGCCCAGAGGGGCTGCAGGAATGATTAATGTATTCAAGACATAGAAAATATGGGGGCGATCACAGAGATTTCCTCTACAGTCCAATGGAGAGAGCAGTGGACACTAAAAGGCAAGGGCAGATAAACAGTTCTTCACAGCAGATTCAGCAAGTTCCTGTAGATTTCTACTCTTATCACTGCAAAACATTCAAAACAGTCCTTCATCTCTGCAGGCAGAGCTCAAGTGGGACTTGGAGATGTCCCAGTGTCTCTGAGTGACCTGCATGGGCCTGATTGCTCTCGCAGGGACCTACAAGAGAGCAGAGCCCCTCAGAGCTGCAGAGGGAGGCTGGGGACAGGGGACCACGGCACCTGGAATGGCACCAGCTGTGCAGGACTCTGGGACTGCATCCCACCCACTTCTGAACACCACTTCCCTTTTCAAGAACAAATGATCATGCCAAAGTTTAGTGTACTAAAACACAACAACGAAGAAAGGCGGAAAGTATAACAAATGATTTTTTTTTTGCTTTAATTCTTTCTCTTAATTTCTTTCTAGATTTGTTTTTAAACAAATTTTCGAAACGTTTCTGTTACCATCAGTCTTATACCTGTAAGGTTTCCTTGTCCCACTCAGAGCCCAGTGATCAGAAAAGCCCCCTGCCCTCAGCTGTCCCTGCCATCCCTCACTCTGCACAGAGCACATCACACTCGGAGGTCTCGTCCTCTCTCGACTGGTGCAGAAATTTGGGGACCAGCTTCAAGGGAATGCTCTGTTTTGGCAGGGCCAACTTTGCACAAACTAAATCTACTCAGTTACATCAACGCCCAGGGTCAGGAATAAAGGAACCTTCCCCAGAAGAGCTCTCAACTCTTCCCTCATCCCGGCTCCCCTTCCACACCATCCTTGTGCTCTCCATGTTGGTGCCATCCCCTCTGCCTGCCTCTCCCTTCAGCCCCACTGCTCACCTCGCTCCCACTCTCCTGCAAGCCTGAGAGTCCGTCTGTGGGCTGGGAGCAGGCGTTCGCCTGCCGCTCCTTGTCCATGTTCAGGATCCTCTCGTGGGGACCTGACAGTGGCACCAACGGGAGCTGCTCCCTCCTGATGGAGCTGCTCTCCTCAGAGTGGGGAGCCTGGGGTCTTTGTCCCCAGCAAGGGCATGGTCACCATGGGGCTCATCCCCTCACAGTGGCCTTATGGACATGATGCCACTGCCATCACAAAGCCCTGGTGGTTTCCATGGGGACGTTATTCCAATGCCGTGGTGGAGACCACCGAAACCCTATCATGATGCCTTTGTGGATACTATGGAGATCCCATCATGATTCCTTGGTGGAGACCATGGAGAAAGATGCCATCACAATGTCTTGGTGAAGACCATGGGAACCTCATCATTATTGCTTTTTTTGAGATCTACAGCAGAGATCTTCACAAGGCCGTAGCTGTTGCTCTGCCCACTAATCCTCATACCAACAATCCTGACTGGCTCTCTGTCCATCCCTAAGCTTCGCTCCCTGCATCCCACTGCTCTCTCACCTGCACCTTTCCCTATCATTTCAGGCCATCACCTTCTCTCTCTTGCTGGAGTCTTCTTCTCCTCTGACTCACTCCCAATTTAAGGATGTCCTCACCAGCTTGGCCAGCTACTTGATGACCTTCATGTTGGCAGATGAGAAGAGTCTCCTTCCAAACGAAATGTGACACCCGGTAGCTTTGCTGCCTTGCTGTGGGCTCAGCTCCAGGTCCTCCTCCAAATCCTGCTAAAAAAGTAAAAGTAAAGTAAAAAAAAATCTTTTCGTCCTCTCCTTTTTCAGCTCGTAATATGCTGGTATGAGTGTACAATAAAGCAATATGAATTAGGATATCTGAAATGCAGAATTAAACCATGAATCCTTAGGACATGTTTCCCCTTGTTGCATGAGCGCATGCCCAGATGTGCAGGGATGCTGCTGCTGGAGGCATGTTCTGTGCATCACTGTGCCAGAGCAAAGGCCACCCCAAGGACACTGGCAGAAGACTCCAAAGCCCATGGAGAGATCAGCAGGTTACGAGGAAGCTCCAGAAGTGCCTTTGCCCACTCTGCCCGTTGACAGCACCAGTAACACCTTTGCTGGGCCTGTCTGGCCAATAAGCACAAGAAAGGAGATACTCAAGGGGTGCCAGGCACCCAAAGACCATGAGAGTGCCATAGGGACCAGGGTGTATGTGTGCAGGTGCTGTAGGTGGGCACATGGAGCACTTGTGACTGTCACACCTGCCTAGCCTGAGGGACACGGCAGGATGGCAGATTTCTTGAAGCAATCTCTAGAAAAGTGAAGGTGCTGTTGAAGAAGTCCCTGTTCATATAATCTAGCAGGGTGAGCAGGAATTCAGGGGAGGGGAGCAAGAAGGGTTTGAGAGTTCAGAGACCAGAGCACAGAGCTTGGAGTGATGTGCCTCCTCTTTTTGCAGCATTCTGCATGTAGGTGAGACAGTTCTGCATGTAGGTGGGACAATTTTCCTTGCAGTCAGTTCTGGAATTCATTGATTAGGGTAGAGGTAGGAAACTCAGCATAGCCTGGGGCACTTGCCCAGCAAGCACTGCAATGGGGCATGGTTTTCCTGCAGGTGCCCTGCTGTATCTGCTAGAGACACGTGGTTGTGCTGGACACCCCAGGCATCTGACAAGGCCCTGCCAGCATTTTTCTATGCCATCAGATCAAGTAGCTGCATTGAATTACCAGAACTGCTGCTTTATGCCAGAATCTTTCTATGCCTCATCTTCACAGTTCCTGGGACTGCCATTGTATTTGGCATCTCGGGTCATTTCAGATGGACAATGCAATTCTCCTGAGGCCCCCACCCTGATGCTCTGGGATGATGCAGGTCTCCGAGGAGCTGCATCAGAGCAAGTGGGCACTGGCACATGCCTTGGACCTCCTCAGTCTGTTCAACTGTCCCCAGGTGTTTGTGCAGGAGACACTGACTCCCATCCTCCATCTCCAGTGATTGCAATTTCAGCTTCGACAAGGAGCTCTCTTGCAGACCTCTATGTTGTGCTCACTTCAGTTTTGAAAGGGGAATCACTTGACCTGCCTGTGGAGTTTGCAGGATTTTTCTGAATCAGGAACTTCTAGACCAGCATGAGATGGGCAGAGTGACTCATCCCCTGAACCTACTGTGAGAGTGACAGAGCCCTGGAACAGGCTGCCCAGAGAGGTTGTGGAGTCTCCTTCTCTGGAGATCTTCAAAACCTGCCTGGATGTCACCCTGTGCCAGGTGCTCTAGGTGTCCCTGCTGGAGCAGGGGGTTGAACTTGATGATCTCTAGAGATTCCTTCCACCTTAACCATTCTGTGATTCTGTGAAGAGATGAGCATCAGAGGTTCCACAGAGCACATTTCCATTTCTCATAGGTAGTCATGCTCATCTGAATCAAAGCTGTCTTTCCAAAAGTTCAGCTTAATCAGGCTTGCAGAGATATGAGGGATTGGTGAAAGCGTGTATATGAAGAGGCAGATTCCCCCCCTCCGCCCCCCGCCATGTCTGACCCTATCCGTGCAGATGTCTCTGTCAAATCCAGTTGCCTGGACTTCCCGTTCTAGTGAGTGGAAGGAAATAAGTGCTCTTAACAGACTTTTAATTTCAGATGTATTTCCTAATGACAAGCTAAGAGTCTGCAGGAACTGCCTCCAAAATTTTCAGCCCTACAGGGGAACACAATGAACCCAGGGCATCTCCAGCAGTGCCAGCCTCTCTACGTGATCAAATAGAATCGATCCCCTAATGCAAATTATAGTCATAAGTGAGAACATTCCCAAAGAATAACAAAGATTGCCTTTTCCAAAACTTCAGTCAGTCTTTAACATTGTGAAATACATTCTCATTCTTCTAATTTGGCAGCCCCATGTTCATGCACTACTTTCACCATGGCTATGAAGTAAGGCAGAAAGCAGAGCCCTAGGCAAAGTTCTTAGGAGGATCTTTGGTAAGGGCACCTTTGCTCTTTTCTGGCCTGTCATCTCTATCTTAAGTAGCACAGTGCATGAAACCCTGCTGAGGAAGTGAAGAACAGCGAGCCTGCTTTGGTGCCTCCAGGAGGAAGACTCCTTTTCCACCCAGAGGGCATGTCCCAGATGGACCCCCATCAACACTGCCTGCTGTTTGTTCCCAAGTGCCTGTCCCAGGAACCATTCTCTGGAGGGGACTGTTCACTTGTCACAGCCACAGGCAGGGCAGTGCCAAGAGGATGGTGCCAGCCTGTTCTTCCAGCATTGCCTTGACCAAGTGGCTTGTGAGGAGCAGGAATGGCCAGACCCCATGGGTGTCCCTGCACCAGCTGTAGGGAGCAGCTTGGGGACGTGGTTGAGTTCAGCACCAAGAAAGTGTGAGTGCAGCAGCAGGGCTGGTCATCACTGGTGTTGGTGGGGCAGGGGTGGGAGAGCTCCTGGCAGGTTCCCTTCTCCCAGGGGGAACACGGGGGCTTCCATGTGTGCCCATCCCCGCACCCACACACGGCTCCCTGGCTCCACTGTGCAGACAGCACCCAGGGCAGGGTGCTCAGCCCTGGGGAAATGTCCCTCTGACATGGTCCCCAGGACAGTCCGCACTGCCCTGTCCCCCCACAAACACTGCTGGCCCCAGCCTTGTACCACGTTGGGGTTGGTGCAGAGCCGTCCTTGGCCTCTGAGCTGGGAGGGAGGCTGGGCAGGGCCGGCTGGTCCTCTGGCTACAGGCACCGAGGCCGGCAAGAAGGAGCTGCCCAGGCAGCCAAACACTGACACTGAAGGTGACCTCAGTGACTCTCCGGGCTCCCATCCTTGGGCCTCCTGGGTCCCCACTGCCTCTTGTGGGACTGCAGAGCTCTCACTAGCCTGCACATCCATTGCTTTAGCCCCTTCCATTTGGGTGGCTCTCCTTGAGTTCCTGAAGCTCCATTCGCTCCCAGGAACACAGTGCCCTTGAAGATGCCCTGTGCTCTCCTGGAAGCTCCATATCCATCTCCAGCCCTGTCATATGACAGATACGGCTTGACCATTCACCACCTGCAGGAGCTCTGAGCACCCACAGCTGGAAACTGAATCCAACCCACATTACCTAACACACCATTGCCAGGGGGCCCTGGAGAGTCCCAGAAGAGCAACAGACCCTGTGAAGCTTAAAGTCCTTGAGCACATTATGGACTCCAGCTTTGGAAGGAGAGGCCGACTTTTAAGCATCGTCCTGAGGAAATCCATTTTTATTTGAGTGAAGCCATGACTGACACAGAGACACAAGGACAGACATATTTACAGCATATATGGCAATTAGACTGAGTGGGTTCAACCTTCTGGCAAAGTAGCAGGAATTAAAAACCATATGTTAAAACAAAAATATATATATAAACACAGAGAATTCCCAAAGCGCAGAACTCTCTGAAATGCATGAGAAACCCCTTGTTAGGAAGGATGGGGAGCTTATTTCTAGCACCGACTGTACTAATTCCTTCAATGCATTCTTGAGACTCTTGTACCTCATGCTATAGATGAGGGGGTTGATCATTGGAGGCACCGCTGAGTACAGAACAGAGAGCACCAGATCCAGAGCTGGGGAGGAGATGGAGGGGGGCTTCAGGTAGGCAAAAGCTGTGGTGCTGGTCAAGAGAGAAACCAGGTGCGGGAGACACATGGAAAAGGTTTTCTGCCAGCCCTGCTCAGAAGGGATCCTCAGCACAGCAGTGAAGATCTGCACGTAGGGCACAACAGTGAAAATGAAACACCCAAAGCCCAAAGAGACAGTAACCCCAATGAGCCCAATTTCCCTGAGGTAGGAGTGTGAACAGCAGGGTTTGAGCATCTGAGGGATCTCACAGAAGAACTGCTCCACCACATTGCCTTGGCAGAGGGGTAGGGAAAATGTGTTCCCAGTGTGCAGGAGGGAATTGAGAAAGCCACTGCCCCAGGCAGCTGCTGCCATTTTGACACAAGCTCTGCTGCCCATGAGGGTCCTGTAGTGCAGGGATCTGCAGATGGCATTGTAGTGGTCATAGGCCACAACTGTGAGGAGAGAAAACTGCTGAAAACAAAAATGCTACCAGGAAAACCTGGGCGGCACATCCTGAGTAGGAAATAGCTCTGCTGTTCCACACACAATTGGCCATGGATTTGGGGAGAGAAATCCTTTCCATTTCTCAAGGAAACACCCATATTTCCTCTCTCTCCCTTATTTCACCTCCCTTTTCTGCAACTCTGCTCTGCCCTGGTTGAATGTGTCATGTGCAGCAGGGACCCCTGCCCATGGCTCCAAAGCAGTTTTTTTCTGCTGTGCTGCAGGTGTAAATGAATGTGTCAAACTACTCTTTCAGGAAATGCCTGCCCTGCCTTTCCTTTTGAAAAGTGCCCTCTGAAATGCGCTCACAGTTAGACCTGTGAGCAGACCTGAGCCTTGCAGCACCCTCCCAGCAGGAGAAGGAGCCTGTCCTGGTAGAGGATGATCTTCCCACACAGAACTTCCCCCCTTGCTCCTGTGGGGAGCTTCGTGTCCTGCTGGGCAGAGCGGCGGCTGTCTCTGGGGTCAGGAGCTCTATAAGTTGTGTATGAAGATTTTCAGTTTCACAGCACCAAAGTCTGTGAATCCTTCATACACTGCAAATTTCCCATTGTCCATCTTTTCCCTGCTGCCTCCCATGCAATTAATGTGGCCTTCCAAGAAAATCCTGCTGCTCTGTGCCCTCCACAAGGTATTTGTGCACAGCATGAAGATCCCTCCTGGCCTTCTCTGGTCTAGGCTGAACAAAATCCCCTCTTCCAAGTCTCCTTACCTGCCCCATGCTCCAGCCCCTGGCCAACTTGTTGTCCTTGTGCTGAACTCCCTCCCATTTGTTCGTCTCCTTGCAGAACTGGAGAGCCCAAGTGGGATCTGGTATAGAGACATGGTGTCCACTGTGCCAAAAAGAGCGATAGAACACGCATGTGGCCCTGCTGGCTGTGCTCTCCAAAATACAGATCCATGAGGGTGGCCAAACTATGGCACAGGGACCCAAAGGGCCTCCCCTTGCTGACCACTAAGGCACTGAGATGAAATGTGGGTGCCCTTGGCCACCACCAGGATATACCCCGTGGGAGTCCCTATGGCAACGGCCAGGGCTTTGTGATGGGGGTGGCATCACGTCCTCAAGGCCATTGTGATGGGGCAGTGCCCATGGCAACCAAGGCTGTGTTGGGCCAGAGCACCACCCTCAGGGTCGCACTCTGAGGACAGCAGCTCCAGCAGAAGGAGCAGCTCGCGTTGGTCCCCAGAGCAGCAAGTCCCCAGGTGCAGCGAGTGCCCTGGAGATGGAGAAGGAGAGGCAGGCGAACGCCTGCTCCCAGCCCAGCAATGGGCGTCCTCCCAGGAGCAAGAGCACAAGGAAAGTGAGTGCTGGGGCTGGAGGGGGAGGCTGACAGCAGGGATGGGAGCTGCATGGAGAGCACAAGCATGGGGGGCCAAGCCAGCCAGGCCTCACCTCCTCTGGCCAGGGGCTGCTTCTTGCTGGCTGTGGGGATTTTCTCGAACACAAAGCATGACTGGGATGCTCCAAAGCCCATATGGATCCTGGGAGCCCTGTGTGAAGGATCAGAGAGCCTCTTTGGACCACGTGTAGCTGGGCTGTGCTCGACCATGAGCTTCCCTTTGACAGGGGGCTTCCCATGACGCAGGGGCTGCTTGTAGCAACACAACCCTCTCCATCAGGTGCCTCCTTCTCCCTGCAGGTGGGCAAGCAGGAGCCGCACGCAGCGAGGCGACGCAGGCGGACCCTGACTTCGTCCCCACAAAAGGACAGGCGGCCTTTGCTGTCTGACACCCAGGCTTTTGAAGATGCTGATCAGGCCATCGCAAAGGTACAGAGCTGAGCAGCGAGGCCGGCAAAGGCCCTGCCTGACTGCGCGGCACTGCTGGGAAGCAGGCAGGAAGTGGAGGGAAGAGCAGCAGCAGCGCGTGTGGAGGGAAGAGCAGCAGCAGCGCGTGCTCTGCACGGCACTCTGCAAGGCCAAGCTTCACGCTGGGTCATGTTGCTGCTCCATGTGCCCATCTTCTGCCTGCCCCACAGTGACGAGCCCTCTCCAGAGGCCTCTCCCAGCCTTTGGCAACAGGCTCCAGCTGCCCGTGTGCATGGGAGAGCACTGCGGTCATGAAGGGCATGAGGGGCCACAGGAAGGTTCCATGTGGAAGGCTGGAGAGTGGAGCAAAGGCCATCGGGAATTCTCCTGTGCGCTTTCATTGCAGATGGCAGAGGACACTGTCAATGATGTTCTTTCCACCCTGCAAGCTGTTCATCCCTCTGCTGCCCTTCTGAAGAAGACTCCTGTGAGGCTCAGGGAGACCCTGCCCAGCAGGGCTGGGCTAAGAGCGGAGGTGCCACATCTGCCTCCCAAACCACCGCGCACTGCCAGGGCAGCCAGCCAGGCACATGGAGGCCTGGAAGCTCCTGCATGTAAAACACCAGGGTCTACAGGGAAAAAGAAGCTGCCTGCTCCAGAAAAGCCTTGCAGAGCTTCTGCCAAGTGCAGGACCAATGCCATTGATACGGAAGATGTGGCCAGGAGACTGGTGGACATGGTGATGGAGGGATTAGAGACAGTGGCAATAACTTGCAGGGAAACTGCTGCCAGGGAACCCTCAGGGGCTGTTGGGGATGCTGTGATGTCTCTGAAGTGCGGGAAGAGACTGGAAGAGTCCATGCCTCTTGATTTGCCTGCCCTTCAAAAAGCCAAGCGAGATGCTGGTGTTCCCCACCGGGCAGTTCCAGAGCATGACCACTGCTTGCTTGAGGCCAGACTTCGGTCTTCTGTGCTGGGAAAAACAAGGATGGTGCCAGAAGATGGTGTCAGGAAGAAAACTCTTCCTATGAAAAGCCAGCAGCTCCCAGGACACTCCTCCTCTGTGCTGGGAACACAGGTTCTGCCTCAGCCCTTAAGTAAGGTATCAGTGACCCATGCTGGAAACCTGCAGCCTCCTGAATGGCAAGTGGCCACCTCTGAGAATGTCCAAGGAGGAACATCCTCCTCTGGCCTCGAGCAGCTCCTATGCTGGGAGACAATGGGTAGAGGGGTTTCAGAGGCGTTGAAAGATCCAAAGATGAGCAGCCCCCACATTGCAGAGGGACCAGCCAGCTCTGCCAGAGCCATCGCTGTCAGCTCCCAACAGGCAATGGCCTCATTGGAGTCCACATCAGCTTCGCAGCCTCAGCCCGCTGCCCTGGCTGACAACATTCTTGCAGAGGTCTACACAGAAATGAGTGCCGAGAGACACAGCCCTGCCCCACACAGCTGTGTATCCCCTGCCGCAGCATGGCTGGACGCACTCCTGGCACTCGTGTCTGCAGCCTTGAGGCCTTCTGAGGGCACAAGTGCGGCCCATGGCCGGGAGCTGAGGGGAGCAGTGCTGTAGAGGACACTGGCACACACCATGGCGCGAGCAGCACTGGCAAGCGCAGCCCAGAGGGAGAGCGCAGAGCGTGGTGAGAGCAGTGTCTGCCGTGGAGAAAGGAAGGTCCTGGCGGCCGGTACACAACGTTCCTGGAGCAGTGGCTATGGGCCGGTGCCACTGCGAGGGCAACCTGCATGGCGGGCCTCAAAACAGCAGCCGTTGGGAATCCTCTGCTGCCTTCGAGACGCGCCGCAGCGCATACACAGAGACAACCCTGCAAAGTACCTGTCCGTGCTCTCAGTCACAACGGAGCCCCTGGAGGAGCTCGAGAGGAGCTCCTTCCTGCTCTCCCTCTCTTTTTTTTCACTTCTTTTTCATTTTATTTTTTCAGTAGGATTTGGAGGAGGACCTGGAGCTGAGCCCACAGCAGGGCACCAAGACTGCAGGTTGTCACATATCCTTTGGATGGAGGCTCTTCCCATCTCCTGGCCTGATGGTCATCAACCAGGCGGCCAAGACGGTGATGAGAGCCTTAAACTGGGAGTGACTCAGGGGAGAAGACTCCAGCAAGAGTGAGGAATTGATGGCCTGGGACGGCAGGGAAAGGTGCAAGTGATGTGGACAAAGGAACCCCTGGAGAGAGCAGTGGGATGCAGGGAGCTCTGCTTAGGGACGGACAGAGAGCCTGTCAGGATTGTAGGGATGAGGATTAGTGGGCAGAGCAACAGAGCTGGCCTTGTGTAGATCTCTACTATGGATCTCTAGAAAGGCATCGTGATGGGATCCCCATGGTTTTCACCAAGACATTGTGATGGTGTCTTTCTCCATGATCTCCACCAAGGAATCATGATGGGACCTCCATAGTCCCCACAAAGGCATCATGATGGGGTCTGCCATGGTGTGCAGCAGGGCATGATGATAGGGTCCCCATGGAAACCACCAGGGCTTTGTGATGGCAGTGGTAGCCTGCCCATAAGGCCATTGTGAGTGGGTGGTCCCCATGGTGACCATGTCCTTGTTGGGGACCAAGGCCCCAGGTTCCCCACTCTGAGGAGAGCAGCTCCAAGCAGCTCTGAAGGGTGGAAGACCTCAGGAAAGGCAGCCATTAAGTAAGCATCTGTTAAGAAGAAGAATGCTCCATACAAACAGTTGGTAAAATTAGGAAACATCTCTGGAGCCGAGCTTGACTAAACAGGGAACTGGCATGTGGCCTTCAAGTCAATAAGGCAGCATGTGGAAAGGGGAAGAAGGGAGAGGCTGCAAAGGAGGAAGTCAGAAATATTGTCCGGTAAAGTAAGGATGGTTTGGGGAAAGCCAAATCTCCCTGTTCCTGCTTCAGTGGGAGTAAAAGAATGAAGAAGGAAAATGTGGGCTCATGGCTGAATGGGACTGGGATTCTAGCAAATGCAGCCCTGCTTGGCTTCAATCAAACTTCAACAAGGTGAAGCCTGAGAAATGTCTGAAAGGGGCAACTGGAGAGGTCACTTCTCTCTCCCTGCCCTGGCAAGTGTGGGCCCTTGGCAGACCTGTGGGATTGTCTGGGGTTGGGGCTTGCTTTGGGGGTTTGGCGTTTGGCAAGGCAGGATCAAAGGCCTGTGGGATGAAAGAGCACAAAGTCTGAGCACAGGCTGAGATGAGGGTGAGCCTCAGCTCCATGATAACTGCTGCGGGCTGCTCTTTGGGTAGAAGTGGGATGGAGGACAGACTGTGACAGAAGACAGTCCTCCTCCTGGAGGCACCAAAGCAGGCTTGCTGTTCTTCAGTTCCTCAGCAGGGTTTCGTGCACTGTGCTACTTCAGAGAGAGATAATAGTCCAGAAAAGAGCAAAGGTGCCCTTAACACAGATCCCCCTGAGAACTTTATCTAGGGCTCTGCTTCCTGCCTTACTTCATGGCCATGGTCAGTGTTGTGCACCAACATGGTGCTGCCAAAAAAGAAGAATGAAAATGTATTTCATAATGCTAAAAATGGCGCGAAGTTTTGGAAGGGATAATTTTTGTTATTCTATGAGAATGTTCTGACTTATGACTAAAATCTGCTGTAGGGGTTGGATTCAATTTGACCACATAGAGAGGCTGCTGCTGTTGGAGATTCCCTGGGGCGTTTGTGTTCCCCTGTGGTGCCGAAATCAAGTGTCTGTTAAGGCCACTTATTCCCCTCCATTGACTAGAAAGGGAATTCCAGACAACCGCATTTGACAGAGGCAACTACATGGATGGGATCTGACACTTTTCACTTTGAAAGTGCACATCTGCACTTTTCATGGTTTGAGTATTCCTTCTCTCCTTGCTCTTTATCGTTCAGACACCTCTCAACTCTTCCCTTGCTACTTTGAGGTTCAGGGAGTCTTTCAGGAGACTCTTGTTGTCTCTTAATCAGCTCTTTCACCATGTGTCTATCCAGCCTTTACTAACTGTTTGTGAAAAGAGGTTCAAGGAAGGTTATTCCTTGTAGGCTGTGGAGCTCCTTGGAGGCAACTCGGGATTCAACCTACAGTTGAGGTTTGGATTTTGTTTCCTGTTGACATAGGATCCAGGTTATTTTGTTTTATCATACTTAATATTTTAAAAGTTTGCAGCTAGTTCAGGTGGGAATTGGTGCACATGAGCTGTAACATTCAGCTACTAGTGTGAGAAAAACAGTTTGATTTTAGCCAGAGTGATCCAAGGTCCCAGTGGCTGATGAGAGAAGTGGCAGGGCTGGGGAGCTGAGCAAGAAGGTTCTTCATACAGGTCTCCCCTCAAAAACATTGCTTTTCACACATGTCCAGACTTCAGTGGGAGACACTCTAGGAAGTGGAGAAAGTTCCTATGGCTGATTCAGAACATGGAAAAATAAAGAAAGCTCAAAAAATATATCTATCTTTCTTTTCCAGGTGCTCATTGTAATCAGTCTAATGTTAAGACACTCCTTCCCAATTAGCTAGAGAAGATTTGAAAATTGAAGAAAATTATGGCAAGAATCGTGGCTCCTGAGGGATTTTGCATTTTACTGATGCTTTGGGAGTAGTTGGAGCTGAGTCCACGAACCTCTGAGGCTGAGAAGAGACTGAAGAAACTTCTCAAGAAGTTGAAGTCAGAAGCACATCCCCAAGTTTCTTGGAGGGTTAATGGGTCCCACTGTGGTTCATTACCAAGCAAAGCCTCCCCAGGGGCTGATTAGAGCAGAGAGTTGGAAGTCGTGATTGCAGATAGGAAAAGGCAACGTGCAGGTTCCTCTGATGCCAGGTCAACCCTTCATGTGTGTTAACAAGCAGAATGACCAAATAGAGGTGCCCATTCCCTGAGTACGGACATCCTTTCCACCATGCTTTGCCCAAGGCTTTTTGTGGAGCAGTGTGTGGGTGGGAGTGTTCAAAGCCTAGGGCACGACACTGATCCAGGACACCTTGTGTGCCTGGGGGAAAGCAGGCAAGGAGGCCCTGTTGCCAGAAGGAAGAAGTTTCTTCTCCTAAGTCTCATAGAATCATAGAATCATAGAATGCTTAGGGTTGGAAGGGACCTCTAGAGATCATCTAGTCCAACCCCCCTGCATACGCAGGGACACCTAGAGCACGTGGCACAGGACTGCATCCAAGCGGGTTTTGAAGATCTCCAGAGAAGGAGACTCCACAACTTCTCCGGGCAGCCTGTTCCAGTGCTCTGTCACCCTCACTGTTAAGAATTTTTTCCTTAAGTTCCTATGGAATTTTTGGTGTTTCAGTTTCCGGCCATTTCCTCTAGTCCTATCAGTGGCCACCACTGAAAAGAGACCATCCCCGTCCTCTGCACTCCCTCCCTTGAGGTATTTATATACACTGATTAGATCCCCTCTCAGCCTTCTCTTCTCCAGGCTGAACAGGCCCAGCTCCCTCAGCCTCTCCTCACAGGGCAGATGTTCCAGGCCCCTGATCATCCTTGTGGCCCTGCGCTGGACTCTCTCCAGCAGCTCCACATCCCTCTTGTACTGTGGAGCCCAGAACTGGACACAATACTCCAGATGCGGCCTCACCAGGGCTGAGTAGAGGGGCAGGATCACCTCCCTCAAACTGTTGGAGAAGCTCTTCTTAATGCACCCCATGATTCCATTGGCCTTCTTGGCCACAAGGGCACACTGCTGCCTCATGGTCAACTTATCATCCACCATGACACCCAGGTCTTTCTCCGCAGAGCTGCTCTCCAGAAGGTCGGTCCCCAGCCTGTACTGGTGTCTGGGGTTATTCCTCCCCAGGTGCAGGACCTTGCACTTGGCCTTGTTGAATTTCATGAAGTTTTTCACTGCCCAGTTGTCCAGTCTGACAAGGTCCCTCTGGATGGCAGCGCAGCCCTCTGGGGTATCAGCTACTCCTCCCAGTTTCCTGTCATCAGCAAACTTGCTGAGGATGCCAAGCAGAATGGACAGCCTGGATACAGGGAGCTCTTCCATAGGATGGACCAAGGCAAGTAGCTCTGAAGGGTGGAGGACCTCAGGAAAGGCAGCCATTAATTAAACATCTGTCAAGCAGAAGAATGCTCCATACAAACAGTTGTTAAAATTAGGAAACATCTCTGGAGCTCAGCTTGACTAAAGAGGGAACTTTGAACAGGAAAATGTGGGCTCATGGCTGAATGGGACTGGGATTCTAGCAAGTGCAGCCCTGCTTGGCTTCAGTCAACCTTCACCAACAAGGTGAAGCCCAAGAAATGTCTAAACATCTGTCCTGTACCCAAACAAAGACATTCCAACACTGGCTGTAGGGAAAACTGTCCCACCTACATGCAGAACTGTCCCACCTACATGCAGAATGCTGCAAAAAGAGGAGGCACATCACTCCAAGCTCTGTGCTCTGGTCTCTGAACTCTCAAACCCTTCTTGCTCCCCTCCCCTGAATTCCTGCTCACCCTGCTACATTGTATGAACAGAGATTTCTTCAGTAGCACCTTCACTTTTCTAGAGATTGCTTCAAGAAATCTGCCATCCTGCTCTGTCCCTCAGGCTAGGCAGGTGTGACAGTCACAAGTGCTCCATGTCCCCACCTACAGCACCTGCATACATACACCCATGGTGCCTATGGCACTCGCATGGTCTTTGGGTGCCTGGCACCCCTTGAGTATCTCCTTTCTTGTGCTTATTGGCCAGATAGCCCCAGCAAAGGTGCTACTGGTGCTGTCAACAGGCAGAGTGGGCAAAGGCACTTTTGGAGCTTCCTCATAACCTGCTGATCTCTCCATGGGCTTTGGAGTCTTCAGTCAATTCCCTTGGGGCGGCCTTTTCTCTGGCACAGGGATGCACAGAACCTGCCTCCAGCAGCAGCATCCCTGCACATCTGGGCATGCACTCATGCAACAAGGGGAAACATATCCTAAGGATTCATGGTTTAATTCTGCATTTCAGATATCACAATTCATATTGCTTTATTGTACAATCATACCATCTTATTACAAACTGAAAATGGAGTGGACAATGAGGAAAGATTTTTTTTTTACTTTACTTTTTCTTTTTAAGCAGGATTTGGAGGAGGACCTGGAGCTGAGCCCATAGCAAGGCAGCAAAACTGCCAGGTGTGACATTTTATTTGGAAGGAGACTCCTCCCAGCTGCCAAAATGAAGGACATCAACCAGCTGGCCAAGCTGGTGAGGAGGGCCTTAAATTGGAAGTGAGTCAGTGCAGAAGAAGACTCCAGCAAGAGAAAGAAGGTAATAGCCTGAACTGATAGGGAATAGCCTGAAATGATAGGGAAAGGTGCAGGTGAGAGAGCAGGGCAATGCAGTGAGCTAGGCTTAGGGATGGAAAGAGAGCCAGTCAGGATTGTTGATATGAGGATTAGTGGGCAGACCAACAGCTACGGCCTTGTGAAGATCTCTTCTGCAGATCTCAAAAAAGCAATAATGATGAGGTCCCCATGGTCTTCACCAAGACATTGTGATGGTGTCTTTCTCCATGGTCTCCACCAAGGCATCATGATGGGATCTCCATAGTCCCCACAAAGGCATCGTGATAGGGTCTCAGTGGTCTCCACCAGGGCATCGGAATAACGTCCCCATGGAAACCACCAGGGCTTTGTGATGGCAGTGGCATCATGTCCATAAGGGCGCTGTGAGGGGATGGGCCCCATGGTGACCATGCCCTTGTTGGGGACAAAGACCCCAGGCTCCCCACTCTGAGGAGAGCAGCTCCATCAGGAGGGAGCAGCTCCCCTTGGTGCCACTGTCAGGTCCCCATGAGAGGATCCTGAACATGGACAAGGAGCGGCAGGCGAACGCCTGCTCCCAGCGCACAGACGGGCTCTCAGGCTTGCAGGAGAGCGGGAGCGAGGTGAGCAGTGGGGCTGAAGGGAGAGGCAGGCAGCGGGGATGGCACCAACATGGGGAGCACAAGGATGGTGTGGAAGGGGAGCTGGGATGAGGGAAGAGTTGAGAGCTCTTCTGGGGAAGGTTCATTTATTCCTGGCCCTGGGCGTTGATGTAACTGGGGTAGATTTAGTTTGTGCAAAGTTGGCCCTGCCAAAACAGAGCATTCCCTTGAAGCTGGTCCCCAACTTCCTGCACCAGTCGAGAGAGGACGACACCTCCGAGTGCGACGTGCTCTGTGCAGTGAGGGGTGGCAGGGACAGCTGTGGGCAGGGGGCTTTTCTGAGCACGGGGCTCTGAGTGGGACAAAGAAACCTTACAGGTATAGGCCTGATGGTAACAAAAACGTTTAGAAAATTTGTTTAAAAACAAATCTATAAAGAAATTAAAGAAAGAATTAAAGCAAAAAAATCATTTGTTATACTTCCCGCCTTTATGTGTTGTTGTGTTTTAGACTAGACTTCAGCATGATCATTTGTTCTTGAAAAGGGAAGTGATTTTCAGAAGTGGGTGGGATGCAGTCCCAGAGTCCTGCACAGCTGGTGCCATTCCAGGTGCCGTGGTCCCCTGTCCCCAGCCTCCCTCTGCAGCTCTGAGGGGCTCTGCTCTCCCGCAGGTCCCTGCGAGAGCTCTCAGGCCCACGCAGGTCACTCAGAGACACTGGGACATCTCCAAGTCCCTCTGGGTGCTGGTGCTCAAACACTTGAGCTCTGCCTGCAAAGATGAATGGCTGTTTTGAATGTTTTCCAGTGATGAAAGAGTGGAAATCTACAGGAACTTGCTGAATCTGCTGTGAAGAACTATTTATCTGCCCTTGCCTTTTATTTTCCACTGCTCTCTCTATTGGACTGTAGAGGAAATCTCTGTGATCGCTCCCATATTTTCTATGCCTTGAATACATGAATCATTTCCTCAGCCCCTCTGGGCAGCCCCTCTCCCAGCACAGCACTCACCCCCACTCCAGGCATGTTCTGCCCCTGGATGTCTCCTGTGCTCCATGGTGGCTCCTTAGCCCCTTCCAGGAGGATGGGCATCTGTCCCAGCTCTGTAATGAGTGGGACTGTCCTCAGCAGATCCCTCCTGAGCACTCACCCTCTCCAGGGGCCTGGGTACCCACAAGTGGCAGCTGAATCCAGTCCTCTTTCCCTAATTCAGGAACATGGCTGCACAGGTCTCTGGTGTATCAGCCAATTTGCATCATCACAAAATTTGCTGGGAGTGCACTCTGTTCCTTCTTCCAGGTTACTGATGGAGAAGTTGAATAGGATTGGACCCAATACTACTCCCAGGGGGACACAGCTGGCTCCAGGCCCCCAGTAGACTCTGTGCAAATGTCTGGGCACAAGTAGGAAAACCTGAGAGAACCTGGGATCTTTTCCTAGCAACTAGTAAAGAAAGGCAGAGTTTCCTCACAGCTCCTGCACATGCAGATGTGCTAAAAATCCGAGGCATGTATCATGGCCTTGCAGGCCTACTTCAGTGTCACTGAATCAAGTGTCCGAAATGAATTACAGTCACAGTTTACATTGTTAACATCTCCACATGTCTCAGCTTCCTAGTGAGTGTGGCTCTAACACTAGTGAGCATCTAGTGCTATTTCAGATGGCCAAGGAAGATGCCCACCGGGCCCTGACCAGGCATTCTAGAAAGATGTGAGTATCACATTTGCTCTCTCAGACCAATAGACACAAGCCCTTGCCTGGGACAATCCTGTCTCTTCAGATGTCACCTGGTGTCACCAGGCAATTGCCTCCCACCCGAACTGCCATGGGAAGGCTGCCTCTAGACTTTCCTTCAATTCACTCATGTTTAGTTTTGTGTGTTGGAGCTTTGCATGGAACCATGGAAACCCATGCTGAGACTTGGTTGTCATTTCCCTCATATTAGAGAGATTTGAGATCACACTCTAACCATAGCCACGAAAGCTGAGATCTCCTAAACAACACTGGACCCCTGGTCTCAGCCCACCTGCCCTTGTCCTGCTGTGACTCTGTACCCCAGAGGTCCCTTGGTGTCAGTGCTGGAAAAGACCCTGCAGAGGGAAACTCTCCTCCCTGCACTGGGCGCATCCAAGGGAGCTCAAAGAAGCGGCTCAGAGAATCCCCCCTCTCTTCTAGTGAAGGGGGAATCCTGGCTTCCTGCTTTATCATGGTCTATGTTTAAGTGCTAAATGAGAGATTCCTGTGCAGATGTGACAAAAACTAGGCATCTTTATTTTAGTATTTATTATTTTAAGATAGATGTAAAAGAGAAGTAAAAAAGAAAGAAATGGATAAAATACAGCCTTGATGCCAGATATCCTGGTGAGTGAATGAAACAGTTGTTATCACTGACCTTGTACTCACTGGATGAATTTCTTCAGTGCCTCCTTGAGCTCCTTGTTCCTCATGCTGTAGATGAGGGGGTTCAGGGCTGGAGGCACCACAGAGTACAGAATGGACACAACCATATCTAGAAGTGGGGAGGAGATGGAGGGAGGCTTCAGGTAGGCAAACAATACAGGAATGACAAACAAGGAGACCACAGTCAGGTGTGGGAGGCACATGGAAAAGGCTTTGTGCCGGCCCTGCTCAGAGGGGATCCTCAGCACAGCTCTGAATATCTGCATGTAGGACACCACAATGAAAGTGAAACACCCAAAGAGTAAAGAGGTACTAACAACAAGAAGCCCAACTTCCCTGAGGTAGGAGTGTGAGCAGGAGAGCTTGAGGATCTGGGGGATTTCACAGAAGAACTGCTCCACCACATTGCCTTGGCAGAGAGGTAGGGAAAATGTGTTCCCAGTGTGCATGAGAGCATGGAGGAAACCACAGGCCCAGGCAGCTGCTGCCATTCTGACACAAGCTCTGCTGTCCATGAGGGTCCCATAGTGCAGGGGTCTGCAGATGGCAACGTAGCGGTCATAGGCCATGACTGTGAGGAGAGAAAACTCTGCTGAAAACAAGAAGAAGGAGAAGAAGATCTGGGCAGCTCATTCCGAATAGGAAATGGCTCTGGTGTTCCACAGGGAATTGGCCATGGATTTGGGAACAGTTGTGGAGATGGAGCCCAGCTCGAGGAGGGAGAGGTTGAGGAGGAAGAAGTACATGGGGGTGTGGAGGCGGTGGTCGCAGGCTATGGCTGTGATGATGAGGCCGTTGGCCAGGAGGGCAGCCAGGTAGATGGCCAGGAAGAGTGAGAAGTGCAAGAGCTGCAGCTCCCGTGTGTCTGTGAATGCCAGGAGGAGGAACTCATTGAGGGAGCTGCTGTTGGACATTAGTTCCTTCGGGGCCCAGGAGTCCTGTCCAAGGAAAGAAAGAAAGCCAAAAGTTAAGGCAGGCTTTTCTGAGCCAAATCATTTCAGTTTCTCAAGGAACTCCCTACATTTCCTCTCCCTTATTTCAGCTCCCTTTCTGGTGCTCCACTTTGAACTGGCTGAGTGTGCGAAGTTCAGCAGGGACTCCTGCCCATAGCTCCAGAGGAGTTGTTTCTGCTTTGCTGCAGGTGGAAATAGATGTACTAGTCTTTGTGTGGCGTTTGTGAAGATGCCTTGGAATGGCATATTGCATTGCTTGGAATGGACTTAGTCCAGAGACCAGGTGGGAATATTCTCCATTCACCAGCATGAGAGCTGAATACAACCCTCACAGCAGTTGTATCTGAAGGAGGAGAGCTCTGTGAGGGATTCACCCCCATCACTCTTGCCCTCCTCTACAGAGATATTTGTATCTGAGTCTGCCACACCAGATCTCACTCCAACAAGGGAGAACAACAGTCAAAGGGAAACAGGGATAGACCTTACCCTTTCTACATGTTGAGATGCCTAGAGATAGACCTTGTCCTCATGCCTCTTTTAACCCTGCACCCTGCACCCTTATTCCAGGCACTGCAGAGAGAAGGAGTAGCTTTGATGCACACAAGCTGCAGGAGACGATGTCCACCCCTTCTATGGCAGGGCTCTTCAATATTTGGAAATCAAGTCTTCTCTGCAAAAGGACAAGTGCAGGAGTCTGTTGATATATAAGCATGCGTATAAATAATATATATGACGGTGCACACACAAACACACAAAGGTGCCTACTCACTGTGGGAACATATTTTGATAGAGCAGAAATTTTTGGCGCTTCAATCGTTCTCAGCATAAACCCTTGTGCATTCCAAAAGGGAAAAAAAACACCTTGTTATGACTTTGTCATGGGACCTGCTTCGTCACTGAGCCTTGCCCCTCACTGTCATGTTCTTGCACCTCACTCAGATGAAGGACAACGACACTCACAAGTGAGCCCAGCTCTCCCTGCAGAAACCTCCCAGGAGCAGGGGACTGTCCAGGGGCACCCCCATGTTTGCAGGTGCTAAGGAGCAGCTCAGATAAACCCTGATGCAGCAGCCCAGGAGAAGCTGGCGCTGTCTATGGACTAAGGGATGGGTGAGGGGACATTCAGACATCCCTGGGAGACTCTTTGGCTGCTCCTTGAATCTCTTAATGAGTCTCAGTCTCTTGTCCAAATCTGACGGTTTTGTTTCCATTTTCCTCTTACCAAGTGGAAGGAAATTCTAAGCACCATCTCAATGCCTGCCTTGCCTTTCCTTTTGCAAAGTTCCCCCTGAAATGTGCTCACAGCTAGACCTGTGAGCAGACCTGACCCCCGCAGCACCCTCCCAGCAGGAGAAGGAGCCTGTCCTGGTGGAGGATAATCCTCCCACCCAGAACTTCTCCCCTCAGTCCTGTGGGGAGCTCCCTGGGCAGGCTGAGCGCTGACCTTCACAGGCGACACAGTCACTGCTGCGGGCACACAGCACCTTTGGGTGCAGGGACCCTGCTCTGAAGTGCAGACCTCTCACCCTGTCTGCACACCCCAGCTTCACATCACTGCTGTTTCTGTTGGGGAAGGCAGCAGGATGCCCTGCCCTTAGGTGGTATGTTAGAGAATCCCTGCTCTGAAGAAGCTCCTCTTCCTCTGCACTGGAAAAGCCAGAAGAAAGAAGAGAAAAATGCTGCCAGCCATGGGGTGTGATGGGTTCTTATGTTCCCTTCAAGAAGCTCCGTAGCATTGTCCTGTAACAAAAACTCACCATGTCAAGAGCTGTGGAGGTCTCCTGTGTCCTCCCGCTCCACACTGCCGTTCCCCTCTCGCTGCCTTCTCTCCTCCCCTGTCCGCAGCAGCAGGCAGTGCCCGCAGCCCTGCTGCTCTTGGCACAGGAGCTGCTCCTGCACTCGGCTGTCTCTGGGCAGTGCTGCCAGGCTGCCACGAGCTGCCTCCGTCCCAGGAGCCTGGTCCCGCTCAGGAGCAGAGGAACAGCTGAACTCACCAATTTCTCTGTCCCTCGTGCTCCCTCCTCCTGGGAAATGTTCACTGGAATAGAGTGAAGTAATCACCTGTTGTCTCTTCCCATCGAGTGGAGAGCAACTCTTTCAAACCTTGCAAATTCTTTCATCAGAGGATCACTACCTATGACAGATGGAAATGTGCTCCTGTGGAACACCCAATTCTCATCTCTGACCTAGGCAGGACACCTAGTTAGGACATGAAGGGAGCTCCTTGACACATGGTTCAGGGATTGACTCAAATGTGTCAGTCTGGGCATCTCTTGCTGGTCTAGAAGACCCTGACATGAAGTGGGATTCAGAAAAATCCTACAAGCTCCACAGGCAGCTCAAGTGATTTCCCTTTCAAAACTGAAGTGAGCTCAACATAGAGGTCTGCAAGAGAGTTCCTTGTCTAAGCTGCAATTGCAGTCACTGGAGATGGAGGATGGGAACCAGTTGCTCCCACACAAACACCTGGGGAGAGCTGAGAAAACTGAGGAGGTCCAAGGCATGTGCCAGGGCCCACTTGCTCTGATGCAGCTCTTTGGAGACCTGCATCATCCTAGAGCATCAGGGTGGGGGCCTCAGGAGAATTGCCTTGCCCATCTGAAATGACCCCAGATGCCAAATACAATGGCAGCCCCAGGAACTATGAAGATGAGGCGTATAAAGGTTCTGGCATGAAGCAGCAGCTCTGGTAATTCAGTGTGGATACTTGATTTGATGGCATAGAAAAGTGCTTGCAGGGCCTTGTCAGATGCTTGGGGTGTCCAGCACAATCACATTTCTCTAGCAAATGCAGCAGGGCACCTGCAGGAAAATCATGTCCCTTGGCAAGGGCTCCAGGGCACCCTGCGTTTCCATGCTGTAGCCAAAAAAAAGACATTGCAGCACTGGCTGTAGGGAAAGCCCATCCTGTCTACATCCAGGGTGCTGCATAAATGGGAGGCATCCTCACCCCGCCATGTCTCTGCTCCAGTCTCTGCCCTCTCAAACCCTTCTAGCTCTCCTCTCCTGAATTTCTGCTCCCCCTGCCAGATGATATGAACAAGGACGGGGCTAATGAGGGCCTCAGAGTGGATGGAGCACTGGCTACCAAGGCCTAGGGACTTCTTCAGCAGCACCTTCGCTTTCCTAGAGATTGCTTCAAGAAATCTACCATCCTGCCCCATCCCTCAGGCTAGGCAGGTGTGACAGTCACAAATGGTCCATGTGTACACCTACAGCACCTGCACACACACACACCCATGGTCCCTACGGCACTGGCACGGCCTTTGGGTGCCTGGCACTCCCTGGGTATCCCCTTTCCCCTGCCTGGTGGCCTGATGGAGCCAGTAAAGGTGCTGCTGGTGCTGTCAAAAGGCAGAGTGGGCAAGGGCACTTTTGGAGCTTCCTTATAACCTGCTGCTCTGTCCATGGGCTTTGGAGTCTGCAGCCAGTGCTGTTGTGGTTGCCTTTGCTCTGGGACAGAGCAGTGATGCACAGATGATGCCTCCAGCAGCAGCATCCCTGCACATCTGGGCATGCACTGATGCAAGAAGGAGAACCTGTCCTAAATATTCATGATGTAATTTTGCATTTCATATACTGTAATTCATATTGCTTTCATGTACCCTCATACCAGTTTATTACAAGATGAAATTGGAGAGGACAAACAACAAGGGTCTTTCCTGCTCTCCCTCACTTTTTTTCTCTTCTTTTTCATTTTATTTTTTCAGTAGGATTTGGAGCAGGAGTTGGAGCTGAGCCCATGGCAGGGCAGCAAGGCTGCAGGTTGTCACATATCCTTTGGATGGAGGCTCTTCCCATCTGCTGGCCTGATGGTCATCAGCCAGGTGGCCAAGACGGTGAGGACAGCTTTAAACTGGGAGTGACTCAGGGGAGAAGACTCCAGCAAGAGTGAGGAATTGATGGCCTGGGATGGCAGGGAAAGGTGCAAGTGATGTGGACAAAGGAACCCCTGGAGAGAGCAGTGGGATGCAGGGAGCTCTGCTTAGGGATGGACAGAGAGCCTGTCAGGATTGTAGGGATGAGGATTAGTGGGCAGAGCAACAGAGCTGGCCTTGTGTAGATCTCTACTATGGATCTCTAGAAAGACATCATGATGGGATCCCCATGGTTTTCACCAAGACATTGTGATGGCGTCTTTCTCCATGGTCTCCACCAAGGAATCATGATGGGACCTCCATAGTCCCCACAAAGGCATCATGATGGAGTCTGCCATGGTGTGCAGCAGGGCATGATGACAGGGTCCCCATGGAAACCAGCAGGGCTTTGTGATGGCAGTGGTAGCCTGCCCATAAGGCCATTGTGAGCGGGTGGTCCCCATGGTGACCATGTTCTTGTTGGGGGCCAAGGCCCCAGGTTCCCTACTCTGAGGAGAGCAGCTCCAAGCAGCTCTGAAGGGTGGAGGACCTCAGGAAAGGCAGCCATTAAGTAAGCATCTGTCAAGAAGAAGAATGCTCCATACAAACAGTTGTTAAAATTAGGAAACATCTCTGGAGCCCAGCTAGCCTAAAGAGGGAACTGGCATGTGGCCTTCAAGTCAATAAGGCAGCATGTGGAAAGGGGAAGAAGGGAGAGGCTGCAAAGGAGGAAGTCAGAAATATTGTCCGGTAAAGTAAGGGTGGTTTGGGGAAAGCCAAATCTCCCTGCTCCTGCTTCAGTGACAGGAAAATAATGAAGAAGGAAAATGTGGGCTCATGGCTGAATGGGACTGGGATTCTAGCAAGTGCAGCCCTGCTTGGCTTCAGTCAACCTTCACCAACAAGGTGAAGCCTGAGAAATGTCTAAAAGGGGCAACTGGAGAGGTCACTTCTCTCTCCCTGCCCTGGCAAGTGTGTGCCCTGGGCAGACCTGTGGGATTGCCTGGGGTTGGGGCTTGGTTTGGGGTTTTGGTGTTTGGCAAGACAGGATCAAAGTCCTGTGGGATGAAAGAGCACAAAGTCTGAGCACAGGCTGAGATGAAGGTGAGCCTCCACTCCATGATAACTGCTGTGGGCTGCTCTTTGGGTAGAAGTGGGATGGAGGACAGTCTGTGGCAGAAGACAGTCTTCCTCCTGGAGGCACCAAAGCAGGCTCACTGTTCTTCACTTCCTCAGCAGAGTTTCATGCACTGTGCTACTTAAGAGAGAGATGATAGTCCAGAAAAGAGCAAAGGTGCCCTTAGCACAGATCCTCCTGAGAACTTTATCTAGGGCTCTGCTTCCTGCATTACTTCATTGCTATGTTCAGTGTTGTGCACCAACATGGTGCTGCCAAAAAAGAAGAATGAAAATGTATTTCATAATGTTAAAAATGGCACGAAGTTTTGGAAGGGATAATTTTTGTTATTCTATGAGAATGTTCTGACTTATGACTAAAATCTGCTTTAGGGGTTGGATTCAATTTGACCACATAGAGAGGCTGCTGCTGCTGGAGATTCCCTGGGGCGGTTGTGTTCCCCTGTGGTGCCGAAATCAAGTGTCTGTTAAGACCACTTATTCCCCTCCATCTACTAGAAAGGGAATTCCAGACAACCGCATTTGACAGAGGCAACTACATGGATGGAGTCTGACGCTTATCACTTTGAAAGTGCACATCTGCACTTTTCATGGTTTGAGTATTCCTTCTCCCCTTGCTCTTTATCATTCAGACACCTCTCAACTCTTCCCTTGCTGCTTTGAGGTTCAGGGAGTCTTTCAGGAGACTCTTGTTGTCTCTTAACCAGCTCCTTCACCGTGTGTCTATCCAGCCTTTACTAACTGTTTGTGAAAAGAGGTTCAAGGAAGGTTATTCCTTGTAGGCTGTGGAGCTCCTTGGAGGCGACTCGGGATTCAACCTACAGTTGAGGTTTGGATTTTGTTTCCTGTTGACATAGGATCCAGGTTATTTTGTTTTATCATACTTTTACATGTTTGCAGCTAGTTCAGATGGGAATTGGTACACATGAGCTGTAACATTCAGCTACTGGAGGGAGAAAAACAGTTTGATTTTAGCCAGAGTGATCCAAGTCCCCAGTGGCTGATGAGAGAAGTGGCAGGGCTGGGGAGCTGAGCAAGAAGGTTCTTCATACAGGTCTCCCCTCAAAAACATTGCTTTTCACACATGTCCAGACTTCACTGGGAGACACTCTAGGAAGTGGAGAAAGTTCATATGGCTGATTCAGAACATGGAAAAATAAGGAAAGCTCAAAAAATATATCTATCTTTCTTTTCCAGGTGCTCATTGTAATCAGTCTAATGTTAAGACACTCCTTCCCAATTAGCTAGAGAAGATTTGAAAATTGAAGAAAATTATGGCAAGAATCGTGGCTCCTGAGGGATTTTGCATTTTACTGATGCTTTGGGAGTAGTTGGAGCTGAGTCCACGAACCTCTGAGGCTGAGAAGAGACTGAAGAAACTTCTCAAGAAGTTGAAGTCAGAAGCACATCCCCAAGTTTCTTGGAGGGTTAATGGGTCCCACTGTGGTTCATTACCAAGCAAAGCCTCCCCAGGGGCTGATTAGAGCAGAGAGTTGGAAGTTGTGATTGCAGATAGGAAAAGGCAACGTGCAGGTTCCTCTGATGCCAGGTCAACCCTTCATGTGTGTTAACAAGCAGAATGACCAAATAGAGGTGCCCATTCCCTGAGTACGGACATCCTTTCCACCATGCTTTGCCCAAGGCTTTTGGTTGGAGCAGTGTGTGGGTGGGAGTGTTCAAAGCCTAGGGCAGGACACTGATCCAGGACACCTTGTGTGCCTGGGGGAAAGCAGGCAAGGAGGCCCTGTTGCCAGAAGGAAGAAGTTTCTTCTCCTAAATCTCATAGAATCATAGAATCATAGAATCATAGAATGCTTAGGGTTGGAAGGGACCTCTAGAGATCATCTAGTCCAACCCCCCTGCATATGCAGGGACACATAGAGCACGTGGCACAGGACTGCATCCAAGCGGGTTTTGAAGATCTCCAGAGAAGGAGACTCCACAACCTCTCTGGGCAGCCTGTTCCAGTGCTCTGTCACCCTCACTGTTAAGAAATTTTTCCTTAAGTTCCTATGGAATTTTTGGTGTTTCAGTTTCCGGCCATTTCCTCTAGTCCTATCAGTGGCCACCACTGAAAAGAGACCATCATCGTCCTCTGCACTCCCTCCCTTGAGGTACTTATAGACACTGATTAGATCCCCTCTCAGCCTTCTCTTCTCCAGGCTGAACTGTCCCAGTTCCCTCAGCCTCTCCTCATAGGGCAGATGTTCCAGGCCCCTGATCGTCCTTGTGGCCCTGCGCTGGACTCTCTCCAGCAGCTCCACATCCCTCTTGTACTGTGGAGCCCAGAACTGGACACAATACTCCAGATGCGGCCTCACCAGGGCTGAGTAGAGGGGCAGGATCACCTCCCTCAAACTGTTGGAGAAGCTCTTCTTAATGCACCCCATGATTCCATTGGCCTTCTTGGCCACGAGGGCACACTGCTGCCTCATGGTCAACTTGTCATCCACCATGACACCCAGGTCTTTCTCCGCAGAGCTGCTCTCCAGCAGGTCGGTCCCCAGCCTGTACTGGTGTCTGGGGTTATTCCTCCCCAGGTGCAGGACCTTGCACTTGGCCTTGTTGAATTTCATGAAGTTTTTCACTGCCCAGTTGTCCACTCTGACAAGGTCCCTCTGGATGGCAGCACAGCCCTCTGGGGTATCGGCTACTCCTCCCAGTTTCGTGTCATCAGCAAACTTGCTGAGGATGCCAAGCAGAATGGACAGCCTGGATACAGGGAGCTCTTCCATAGGATGGACCAAGGCAAGTAGCTCTGAAGGGTGGAGGACCTCAGGAAAGGCAGCCATTAATTAAACATCTGTCAAGCAGAAGAATGCTCCATACAAACAGTTGTTAAAATTAGGAAACATCTCTGGAGCTCAGCTTGACTAAACAGGGAACTTTGAACAGGAAAATGCGGGCTCATGGCTGAATGGGACTGGGATTCTAGCAAGTGCAGCCCTGCTTGGCTTCAGTCAACCTTCACCAACAAGGTGAAGCCCAAGAAATGTCTAAACATCTGTCCTGTACCCAAACAAAGACATTCCAACACTGGCTGTAGGGAAAACTCTCCCACCTACATGCAGAACTGTCCCACCTACATGCAGAATGCTGCAAAAAGAGGAGGCACATCACTCCAAGCTCTGTGCTCTGGTCTCTGAACTCTCAAACCCTTCTTGCTCCCCTCCCCTTAATTCCTGTTCACCCTGCTAGATTGTATGAACAGAGATTTCTTCAGTAGCACCTTCACTTTTCTAGAGATTGCTTCAAGAAATCTGCCATCCTGCCCTGTCCCGCAGGCTAGGCAGCTGTGACAGTCACAAGTGCTCCATGTGCCCACCTACAGCACCTGCACACATACACTCATGGTGCCTATGGCACTTGCATGGTCTTTCGGTGCCTGGCACCCCTTGAGTATCTCCTTTCTTGTGCTTATTGGCCAGACAGGCCCAGCAAAGGTGCTACTGGTGCTGTCAACAGGCAGAGTGGGCAAAGGGACTTCTGGAGCTTCCTCACAACCTGCTGATCTCTCCATGGACTTTGGAGTCTTCACCCAGTGTCCTTGGGGTGGCCTTTGCTCTGCCACAGGGATGCACAGAACCTGCCTCCAGCAGCAGCATCCCTGCACATCTGGGCACGCACTCATGCAACAAGGGGAAACATGTCCTAAGGATTCATGGTTTAATTCTGCATTTCAGATATCATAATTCATATTGCTTTATTGTACCCTCATACCAGCTTATTACAAGCTGAAAATGGAGGGGACAATGAGCAAAAATGTTTTTTTTTACTTTACTTTTTCTTTTTTAGTAGGAGTTGGAGGAGGACCTGGAGCTGAACCCACAGCAAGGCAGCAAAGCTGCCAGGTGTGATGCTTCATTTGGAAGGAGACTCCTCCCAGCTACCAACATGATGGTCATCAACCAGATGGCCAAGCTGGTGAGGAGAGCCTTAAGTAGGGAATGAGTCAGGGGAGAAGAAGACTCCAGCAAGAGAGAGAAGGTGATGGCCTGAAATGATAGGGAAAGGTGCAGATGAGAGAGCAGTGGGATGCAGGGAGCAAGGCTTAGGGATGGAAAGAGAGCCAGTCAGGATTGTTGGTATGAGGATTAGTGGGCAGAGCAACAGCTATGGCCTTGTGAAGATCTCTGCTATAGATCTCAAAAAAAGCAATAATGATGGGGTCCCCATGATCTTCACCAAGACATTGTGATGGTGTCTTTCTCCATGGTCTCCACCAAGGCATCATGATGGCATCTCCATAGTCCACACAAAGGCATCGTGATAGGGTCTCGGTGGTCTCCACCAGGGCATCGGAATAATGTCCCCATGGAAACCACCAGGGCTTTGTGATGGCAGTGGCATCATGTCCATAAGGCCTCTGTGAGGGCATGGGCCCCATGGTGACCATGCCCTTGCTGGGGACAAAGACCCCAGGCTTGCCACTCTGAGGAGAGCAGCTCCATCAGGAGGGAGCAGCTCCCCTTGGTGCCACTGTCAGGTCCCCACGAGAGGATCCTGAACATGGACAAGGAGCGGCAGGCGAACGGCTGTTCCCAGCCCACAGACGGGCTCTCAGGCTTGCAGGAGAGCGGGAGCGAGGTGAGCAGTGGGGCTGAGGGGAGAGGCAGGCAGCGGGGATGGCACCAACACGGAGAGCACAAGGATGGTGTCGAAGGGGAGCCGGGATGAGGGGAGAGTTGAGAGCCCTTCTGGGGAAGGTTCCTTTATTCCTGGCCCTGGGCGTTGATGTAACTGAGTAGATTTAGTTTGTGCAAAGTTGGCCCTGCCAAAACAGAGCATTCCCTTGAAGCTGGTCCACAACTTTCTGCACCAGTCGAGAGAGGACGACACCTCTGAGTGCGACGTGCTCTGTGCAGGGAGTGAGGGGTGGCAGGGACAGCTGTGGGCAGGGGGCTTTTCTGAGCGCTGGGCTCTGAGTGAGACAAGGAAACCTTACAGGTATAGGCCTGATGGTAACAGAAAGGAAACAATTTTAGAAAAAATGTTTAAAAACAAATCTAGAAAGAAATTAATAGAAAGAATTAAAGCAAAAAATCATTTGTTATACTTTCCGCCTTTATCTGTTGTTGTGTTTTAGTACACTAGACTTGGGCATGATCATTTGTTCTTGAAAAGGGAAGTGATTTTCAGAAGTGGGTGGGATGCAGTCCCAGAGTCCTGCACAGCTGGTGCCATTCCAGGTGCCGTGGTCCCCTGTCCCCAGCCTCCCTCTGCAGCTCTGAGGGGCTCTGCTCTCCCGCAGGTCCCTGCGAGAGCTCTCAGGTCCACGCAGGTCACTCAGAGACACTGGGACATCTCCAAGTCCCACTGGGTGCTGCTGCTCGGACACTTGAGCTCTGCCTGCAAAGATGAAGGGCTGTTTTCAATGTTTTCCAGCGACGAAAGAGTGGAAATCTTCAGGAAGTTTCTGAATCTGCTGTGAAGAACTATTTATCTGCCCTTGCCTTTTAGTGTCCACTGCTCTCTCCATTTGACTGTAGAGGAAATCTCTGTGATCGCCCCCATATTTTCTATGTCTTGAATACATTAATCATTCCTGCAGCCCCTCTGGGCAGCCCCTCTCCCAGCACAGCACTCACCCCCACTCCAGGCATGTTCTGCCCCTGGATGTCTCCTGTGCTCCATGGTGGCTCCTTAGCCCCTTCCAGGAGGATGGGCGTCTGTCCCAGCTCTGTAATGAGTGGGACTGTCCTCAGCAGATCCCTCCTGAGCACTCACCCTCTCCAGGGGCCTGGGCACCAACAAGTGGCAGCTGAATCCAGTCCTCTTTCCCTAACACAGGAACACGGCTGCACAGCCCTCTGGTGTATCAGCCAAGCCTCCCGCATTTGTATCATCACAAAATTTGCTGGGAGTGCACTCTGTTCCTTCTTCCAGGTTACTGATGGAGAAGTTGAATAGGATTGGACCCAATACTGCCTGGCTTCCTGCTTTGCCATGGTCTGTGTTTAAGTGCTAAATGAGAGATTCTTGTGCAGATGTGACAAAAACTAGGTATCTTTATTTTATTATTCATTATTTTAAGATGGATGTAAAAGAGAAGTAAAAAAGAAAGAAATGGATAAAATACAGCCTTGATGACAGATATCCTGGTGAGTGAATGAAACAGTTGTTATCATTGACCTTGTACCCACTGGATGAGTTTCCTCAGTGCCTCCTTGAGCTCCTTGTTCCTCATGCTGTAGATGAGGGGATTCAGGGCTGGAGGCACCACTGAGTACAGAATGGACACAACCATATCTAGAAGTGGGGAGGAGATGGAGGGGGGCTTCAGGTAGGCAAACAATGCAGTAATGACAAACAGGGAGACCACAACCAGGTGTGGGAGGCACATGGAAAAGGCTTTGTGCTGGCCCTGCTCAGAGGGGATCCTCAGCACAGCTCTGAAGATCTGCACATAGGACACCACAATGAAAATGAAACACCCAAAGACTAAACAGGCACTAACCATAATAATCCCACCTTCCCTGAGGTAGGAGTGTGAGCAGGAGAGCTTGAGGATCTGGGGGATCTCACAGAAGAACTGCTCCACCACATTGCCTTGGCAGAGTGGCATGGAAAATGTGTTCCCAGTGTACAGGAGAGCATTGAGAAAGCCACTGGCCCAGGCAGCTGCTGCCATTCTGACACAAGCTCTGCTGTCCAGGAGGGTCCCATAGTGCAGGGGTCTGCAGATGGCAACATAGCGGTCGTAGGCCATGACTGTGAGGAGAGAAAGCTCTCCTGCAAACAAGAAGGCCATGAAAAATATCTGGGCAGCACATCCCAAATAGGAAATGGCCCTGGTATTCCGCAGGGAATTGTGCATGGCTTTGGGAACAGTCGTGGAGATGGAGCCAAGGTCAAGGAGGGAGAGGTTGAGGAGGAAGAAGTACATGGGGGTGTGGAGGCGATGGTCGCAGGCTACGGCTGTGATGATGAGGCCGTTGGCCAGGAGGGCAGCCAGGTAGATGGCCAGGAAGAGCAAGAAGTGCAAGAGCTGCATTTCCCGCCTGTCTGCGAATGCCAAGAGAAGGAACTCGTTGAGGGAGCTGTTGTTGGACATTAGTTCCTTCGGGGCCCAGGAGTCCTGTCCAAGGAAGGAAAGAAAGCCAAACGTTAAGGAAGGTTTTCTGAGCCAAACCATTTCAGTTTCTCAAGGAACTCCCTACATTTCCTCTCTCCCTTATTTCAGCTCCCTTTCTGGTGCTCCACTTTGAACTGGCTGAGTGTGCCAAGTTCAGCAGGGACTCCTGCCCATAGCTCTGGAGGAGTTGTTTCTGCTTTGCTGTAGGTGGAAATAAATGCACTAGTCTTTGACTGGTATTTGTGGAGATGCCTTGGAATGGCGTATTGCATT
This sequence comes from Tinamus guttatus, assembly GCF_059628265.1. Classification (NCBI taxonomy): domain Eukaryota; kingdom Metazoa; phylum Chordata; class Aves; order Tinamiformes; family Tinamidae; genus Tinamus; species Tinamus guttatus. Next base: position 908,413 of record NW_028289008.1, on the reverse strand, counting down.
GCTTGGAATGGACTTAGTCCAGAGACCAGGTGGGAATATTCTCCATTCACCACCATGAGAGCTGAATAGAGCCCTCACACCAGTTGTATCTGAAGAAGAAGAGCTCTGTGAGGGATTTACTCCCATAACTCTTGCCCTCCTCAACAGAGATATTTCTATCTGAGTCTGCCACAACAGATCTCACTCCAACAAGGGACAACAACAGTCAAAAGGAGACAAGGATAGACCTTACCCTTTCTACATGTCGAGAGGTCTAGAGATAGACCTTGTCCCCATGCCTCCTTTAACCCTGCACCCTGCACCCTTTTTTCCAGGCACTGCAGAGAGAAGGAGTAGCTTTGATGCACACAAGCTGCAGGAGACGATGTCCACCCCTTCTATGGCAGGGCTCTTCAACATTTAGAAATCAAGTCGTCTCTGCAAAAGGATAAGTGGAGGACTCTGTTGATATATAAGCATGCGTATAAATAATATATATGGTGGTACACACACAAACACACGAAGGTGCCTACTCACTGTGGGAACATATTTTGATAGAGCAGAAATCTTTGGCGTTTCAATCGTTCTCAGCATAAACCCTTGTGCATCCCAAAAGGAAAAAAAAAATAAACACCTTGTTAGGACTTTGTCATGGGACCTGCTTCATCGCTGAGCCTTGTCCCTCACTGTCGTGTACTTGTACCTCACTCACATGAAGGACAACGATACTCACAAGTGAGCCCAGTTCTCCCTGCAGAAACCTCCCAGGAGCAGGGGACTGTCCAGGGGTACCCCCATGTTTGAAGGTGCTAAGGAGCAGCTCAGATAGACCCTGATGCAGCAGCCCAGGAGAAGCTGGTGCTGTCTATGAACTGAGGGATGGGTGAGGGGACATTCAGAAGTCCCTGGCAGATTCTTTGGCTGCTCCTTGAATCTCTTAATGAGTCTCAAACTGTTGTCCAAATCTGATAGTTTTGTTTCCATTTTCCTCTGACCAAGTAGAAGAAAAATGTAAGCACTACCTCACTGGCTTCTCTTTCAGGAAATGCCTGCCTTGCCTTTCCTTTTGCAAAGTGCCCCCTGAAATGTGCTCACAGCTAGACCTGTCAGCAGACCTGACCCCCGCAGCACTGCTGTTTCTGTTGGGGAAGGCAGCAGGATGCCCTGCTCATAGGTGGTATGTTAGAGAATCCCTGCTCTGAAGCAGCTCCTCTTCCTCTGCACTGCAAAAGCCAGGATAAAGAAGAGAAAAATGCTGCCAGCCATGGGGTGTGATGGATTCTTATGCCCCCTACAAGAAGCTTTGTAGCATTGTCCTGTAAGCACAAACTCACCATGTCAAGAGCTGTGGAGGTCTCCTCTGTCCTCCCGCTCCACACTGCCGTTCCCCTCTCGCTGCCTTCTCTCCTCTGCTGTCCGCAGCAGCAGGCAGTGCCCGCAGCCCTGCTGCTCTTGGCACAGGAGCTGCTCCTGCACTCGGCTGTCTCTGGGCAGTGCTGACAGGCTGCCACGAGCTGCCTCCGTCCCAGGAGCCTGGCCCTGCTCAGGAGCAGAGACCCAGCTGAACTCACCAATTTCTCTGTCCCTTGTGCCCCCTCCTCCTGGGAAATGTTCACTGCAATAGACTGAAGTAATCACCTGTTGTCTCTTCCCATCGAGTGGAGAGCAACTCTTTCAAACCTTGCAAATTCTTTCATCAGAGGATCACTACCTATGACAGATGGAAATGTGCTCCTGTGGAACACCCAATTCTCATCTCTGACCTAGGCAGGACACCTAGTTAGGACATGAAGGGAGCTCCTTGACACATGGTTCAGGGATTGACTCAAATGTGTCAGTCTGGGCATCTCTTGCTGGTCTAGAAGACCCTGACATGAAGTGGGATTCAGAAAAATCCTACAAGCTCCACAGGCAGCTCAAGTGATTTCCCTTTCAAAACTGAAGTGAGCTCAACATAGAGGTCTGCAAGAGAGTTCCTTGTCTAAGCTGCAATTGCAGTCACTGGAGATGGAGGATGGGAACCAGTTGCTCCCACGCAAACACCTGGGGACAGCTGAGAAAACTGAGGAGGTCCAAGGCATGTGCAGGGCCCACTTGCTCTGATGCAGCTCCTTGGAGACCTGCATCATCCTAGAGCATCAGGGTGGGGGCCTCAGGAGAATTGCATTGCCCAGCTGAAATGACCCCAGACGCCAAATACAATGGCAGCTCCAGGAACTATGAAGATGAGGCGTAGAAAGGTTCTGGCATGAAGCAGCAGCTCTGGTAATTCAGTGTGGATACTTGATTTGATGGCATAGAAAAATGCTGGCAGGGCCTTGTCAGATGCTTGGGGTGTCCAGCACAATCACATGTCTCTGGCAAATGCAGCAGGGCACCTCCAGGAAAATCATGTCCCTTGGCAAGGGCTCCAGGGCACCCTGCGTTTCCATGCTGTAGCCAAACAAAGACATTCCAGCACTGGCTGTAAGGAAAGCCCATCCTGTCTACATCCAGGGTGCTGCATAAATGGGAGGCATCCTCCCCTCACCATGTCTCTGCTCCAATCTCTGCCCTCTCAAACCCTTCTAGCTCTCCTCTCCTGAATTTCTGCTCCCCCTGCCAGATGATATGAACAAGGACTGGGCTAATGAGGACCTCAGAGTGTATGGAGCACTGGCTACCAAGGCCTAGGGACTTCTTCAGCAGCACCTTCGCTTTCCTAGAGATTGCTTCAAGAAATCTGCCATCCTGCCCCATCCCTCAGGCTAGACAGGTGTGACAGTCACAAATGGTCCATGTGCCCACCTACAGCACCTGCACACACACACACCCATGGTCCCTAAGGCACTGACACGGCCTTTGGGTGCCTGGCACTCCCCGGATATCCCCTTTCCCCTGCCTGGTGGCCTGATGGAGCCAGTAAAGGTGCTGCTGGTGTCGCCAACAGGCAGAGTGGGCAAAGGCACTTCTGGAGCTTCCTCACAACCTAGTGGTCTCTCCATGGGCTTTGGAGACTTCAGTCAGTGTCCTTGGGGTGGCCTTTGCTGTGGCACAGTGACGCACAGAACCTGCCTCCAGCAGCAGCATCCCTGCACATCTGGGCATGCACTGATGCAAGAAGGAGAAACATGTCCTAAGGATTCATGGTTTAATTCTGCATTTCAGATACCATAATTCATATTGCTTTCATGTACCCTCATATCGGTTTATTACAAGATGAAATTGGAGAGGATAAATAGCAAGGGTCTTTCCCACTCTCTCCCCCCTTTTTTTTTCTCTTCTTTTTCAGTTTATTTTTTCAGTAGGAGTTGGAGGAGGACCTGGAGCGGAGCCCACAGCAGGGCACCAAGACTGCAGGTTTTCACATTTCCTTTGGATGGAGGCTCTTCCCATCTGCTGGCCTGATGGTCATCAACCAGGTGGCCAAGACGGCGATGAGAGCCTTAAATGGGGAGTGACTCAGGGGAGAAGACTCCAGCAAGAGTGAGGAATTGATAGCCTGGGATGGCAGGGAAAGGTGCAAGTGATGTGGACAAAGGAACCCCTGGAGAGAGCAGTGGGATGCAGGGAGCTCTGCTTAGGGATGGACAGTGAGCCTGTCAGGATTGTAGGGATGAGGATTAGCGAGCAGAGCAACAGAGCTGGCCTTGTGTAGATCTCTACTATGGATCTCTAGAAAGGCATCGTGATGGGATCCCCATGGTTTTCACCAAGACATTGTGATGGCGTCTTTCTCCATGGTCTCCACCAAGCAATCATGATGGGACCTCCATAGTCCCCACAAAGGCATCATGATGGGGTCTGCCATGGTGTCCAGCAGGGCATGATGATAGGGTCCCCATGGAAACCACCAGGGCTTTGTGATGGCAGTGGTAGCCTGCCCATAAGGCCATTGTGAGCGTGTGGTCCCCATGGTGACCATGTTCTTGTTGGGGGCCAAGGCCCCAGGTTCCCCGCTCTGAGGAGAGCAGCTCCAAGCAGCTCTGAAGGGTGGAGGACCTCAGGAAAGGCAGCCATTAAGTAAGCATCCGTTAAGAAGAAGAATGCTCCATACAAACAGTTGTTAAAATTAGGAAACATCTCTGGAGCCCAGCTAGCCTAAAGAGGGAACTGGCATGTGGCCTTCAAGTCAGTAAGGCAGCATGTGGAAAGGGGAAGAAGGGAGAGACTGCAAAGGAGGAAGTCAGAAATATTGTCCGGTAAAGTAAGGATGGTTTGGGGAAAGCCAAATCTCCCTGCTCCTGCTTCAGTGATAGGAAAAGAATAAAGCAGGAAAATGTGGGCTCATGGCTGAATGGGACTGGGATTCTAGAAAGTGCAGCCCTGCTTGGCTTCAGTCAACCTTCACCAACAAGGTGAAGCCTGAGAAATGTCTGAAAGGGGGAACTGGAGAGCTCACTTCTCTCTCACTGCCCTGGCAAGTGTGTGCCCTGGGCAGACCTGTGGGATTGCCTGGGGTTGGGGCTTGGTTTGGGGGTTTGGCATTTGGCAAGACAGGATCAAAGTTCTGTGGGATGAAAGAGCACAAAGTCTGAGCACAGGCTGAGATGAGGGTGAGCCTCAGCTCCATGATAACTGCTGTGGGCTGCTCTTTGGGTAGAAGTGGGATGGAGGACAGTCTGTGGCAGAAGACAGTCCTCCTCCTGGAGGCACCAAAGCAGGCTCGCTGTTCTTCAGTTCCTCAGCAGGGTTTCATGCACTGTGCTACTTAAGAGAGAGATGATAGGCCAAAAAAGAGCAAAGGTGCCCTTAACACAGATGATCCTGAGAACTTTACCTAGGAGTCTGCTTCCTGCCTTGCTTCATGGCCATGGTGAAAGTAGTGCACGAACATGGTGCTGCCAAATTAGAAGAATGAAAATGTAATGTTAAAAACTGCCTGAAGTTTTGGAAAAGGCAATCTTTGTTATTCTTTGGGAATGTTCTCACTTATGGCTAAAATCTGCATTACGGGATTGACTCCATTTGATCACATAGGGAGGCTGGCACTGCTGGAGATGCACTGGGCTCGTTGTGTTCCCCTGCAGTGCTGAAAATTTTGGAGGTGTCTCCTGCAGGCCCTTAGCTTGTCATTAGGAAATATATCTGAAATCAAAAATCTATTAAGAGCACTTATTTCCCTCCGTTGACTAGAAAGCGAAGTCCAGGCAACTGGATTTGACAGAGACATCTGCACGGATAGGGTCAGACATGGGGCCGGGGGCCTGGTGGGGGCGGAATCTCCCTCCTCATATACACACTTTCACCAATCCCTCACATTTCTCTACAAGCCCGATTAAGCTGAACTTTTTGAAAGACAGCTTTGATTCAGATGATCTGCACATTTGCACTTTCCATTTTTTTTTTAAGTCTTCCTCCTCCCCTTGCTCTTTATCATTCAGACACCTCTCAACTCTTCCCTTGCTGCTTTGAGCTTCAGGGAGTCTTTAAGGAGTCTCTTGTTGTCTCTTAACCAGCTCCTTTACCATATGTCTATCCAGCCTTTTCTATCCAGTTGTGAAAAACAGTTCAAGGAAGGTTATTCCTTGTAGGCTTCCTTGGAAGCAATCAGGACTCAACCTGCAGTTGAGAAGTGCGTTTTGTTTCCTATTGACACAGAATCCAGGTTATTTTGTTTCACCACACTTAACACTTCCGCCTGTTTGCAGCTAGTTCAGGTGGGAATTGGTGCACATGAGCTGTAACATTCAGCTACTGGAGTGGAAAAACAGTTGGATTTTAAGCAGAGTGATCCGAGTCCCCAGTGGCTGATGAGAGAAGTGGCAGGGCTGGGGAGCTGAGCAAGAAGGTTCTGCATATTGGTCTTTTCCCAAAAACACTGCTTTTCACACATGTCCAGAGTTCATTGGGAGGCACTTTAGGAAGTGGAGAAAGTGCATGCCTGATTCAGAAAATGGAAAAAAAAAAAAAGAAAGCTGAAAAAAAACAACTATCTTTCTTTTTCAGGTGCTCAGTGTGATCTTCCTGATTTTAATACACTCCATTCCAATTAGCTACAGCAGACTTGAAGATTGAAGAAAATTATGGCAAGAATCATGGTTCCTGAGGGGTTTTGCATTTCACTGACCCCTTGGGAGTAGTTGGTGCTGAGTCCATGAACCTCTGATGCTGAGAGGAGTCTGAAGAAACTTCTCAAAAAGTTCAAGTCAGAAGCACATCCTTAAGTTTCTTGGAGGGTTAATGGGTCCCACAGTGGTTCATTACCAAGCAAAGCCTCCCCAGGGGCTGATTAGAGCAGAGAGTTGGAAGTCGTGATTGCAGATAGGAAAAGGCAACGTGCTGGTTCCTCTGATGCCAGGTCAACCCTTCATGTGCGTTAACAAGCAGAATGACCAAATAGAGGTGCCCAGTCCCTGAGTACGGACATCCTTTGCACCATGCTTTGCCCAAGGCTTTTGGTTGGAGCAGTGTGTGGGTGGGAGTGTTCAAGGCCTAGGGCAGGACATTGATCCAGGACACCTTGTGTCCCTGGGGGAAAGCAGGCAAGGAGGCCCTGTAGCCAGAAGGAAGAAGTTTCTTCTTCTAGGCCTCAATGGCAGAGACACCAGCCATGGCCAAGAGGACATAGTCCTAGTTCTTGAGGAGCTTTTGGCACCACCCTCAGCTGTCTCTCCCTTGGGGTCTCCTACACTTTCCCATGCCTGTGCCTGTTTCCCTGCAGCCTGTAGACATCAAGCTGCTTCCCCACCTTGTTCTCACCCCAGCATCTCTCCATCTTTTCTCATGTCTCTCTGTCCTTAGTGACTGTTGTTTGAAACACAAAGGCAAGGCTTGATCTCAGGTCCCCTCCAGGTGACATGATGCACCACATCACTGCTCTTAAGTGACATTTCTCTTTTCTTCAAGTCAAGTCTGTACCTCAGGCGGCAGTTTGTGGCTCTTTCCCCTTCTCAAACTCTTTCCCACTACCAGAACAACTTCCATCATCCCTGAAACCACCCTGCAGGCAGTCACAGGCTCCTGCTCTCTTCCCATTAGCTCTAACACTTCAGCAGGCTAAAGAAGGTCATGGTCCTCAGCTTCTCCATGCAGCTCATGTGCTGACCAGGCCTGTAAAAGCAACCTCACCCCAGCAGAAGGGCCTGACTCTGGGGCAGCCAGTTCAGGTATTGACTCATAGGCCAAAAAAAAAAAAAAAAAAAAAGTCAGGAGAAGCCTTAACTTTGCACTGAACAAACCCAAATCCTCTCCCCACAGGGGGTAAGTGGTACTCCAGCCCCCAGCCACCTTGGAGACCTGACACTGAACTCACTTCATGTGATGAGCAGAGTTCTTCTACAGAGGGTCCTAAATGCAGTTTCTAGAGGTACTCTAACGAGCACAGAGTAGGGACTCCAGTTCATGCAGTTGAGGACACTGTGACCTCCAGAGCAGGTTGCTGGCTCACATGCAACTCTCTGCCCACAAAGGTCCTTCTCCAAAGAGCTGCTGCCCAGCCGGACATTCCCCAGCCCATATCACTGCAAGGCTTGGTCTGTCCTAAGGGAAGGACCTGGTTTTTGTCCTTATTGAAACACCATCCCTACAAAGTAGACAATGCTATCCTGTGTAGCCAAGTTGATCTCCCAAGGCGTGTTCTACTTTTAATGAGCATCGGAATGGACCATCCTTTTGCTGGGTGGCTGTGCTCCTTAAAGACCTGCCGGATTTCCTAAGCTCCACCACCCTTCAGATAGCCGGATTCCCCCAAGGGGAGGGAGCCTACACAACCTCTCACCCAGACCTTGATCCATCCCATGCAAGAGCTCCTTCCATCTGAGTTTTCCCTTCACATCAAGGACATCCAGCCCATCAGCTTTCTTCCTGCGGAGCTTGTCCTCTGCCATCGCAGCCCTCTAGTCATGTGAGTGGTCTCAAAGAATCTCCGTTATTCCAACCGTGTTTCAGTGCAGTGACAGCTTTTACCTCTCCCTTTGCTCTCCTCTGTGCCCCAGTCTGCATGCACTTGTGTGCGATATAGGGGTTGGAAAGCCTCAACTGAGGCACAAGGAAGAGGTCTGCAATGGAGAAACCTGTTACCAAGAGCCAAGCGTGTGTGCAATGGCCCCACTTGACAGCAGTGACTTGCTCGTGTAGAGAGCACTTGTCAGGGCTATGCTGAAAGAAGGTTCCCACAAAGAGAGAAAAGTCTGGAATGCCCAAGTCCAGGGAGAAACAGGAGAGGGATTTGCCTCCTAGGGGTAATTAAAGGCAACTTGGGCCTGTGACAGAAGTGAACCCTCTCCAGGAAGGACAAGGTGCCACTGAAGAAGTACCTGGACCTGGGCAGGCTGTGATTTACCACACGGAGGTCATTGTTAGCCCATTTCCTTCATGTAAGGGTGTGAAGACTTTCCGGAGAAGGAGAGCTACAAGATTTTAAGGGTGAGGCTACTAGAGAAGAGACCTCTTTCCACCATTGGATGACAGGAGCAAGGGCAGTGTTAGTGATGTTCACAGGGTGACTGGATGGCAGTCCAAGCCACGACCTTCTTCACTGGTGCGTTGTCCTTCAGGGAGATCAGTTTAGCTCTGTCCCAGGCACCAAGGTGCTGCAGAGGGAGCTCAGGCAGCAAAACCCTCTCCTGCCAAGGCTGGACAATCCAGCTCTGTTTCCCCCTGGCCCTGGGCTCTGCAGGCTTTGCTCTCTTAGTGGGAATCTCCTCTCACCATCGCATTGCCACCTGCTCTCCATGACAGCATGCCTGTGCTCTGAAGTGCAGCCACCAGAAACGCTGTGTCCTTGGCCCTTGGTAGAACAAGTTTCACCATCACCAACCTGTTCTCTGCGCCACAGCTGAGGCTCTGCAATGAAAACATGCACAAGTGCATAAAGCCTGGGGAAGAGAGAGGAGCAGATGGAGGTGCCCATCTCACTGAGAAATATTGCTGAGGTGTTGTGAAATCTCACACATCTCATACAGCAGCAGGGTATGAGATCTTCAGGAGTGAGCAGAGGAAGATGAGCAAAGGGGCTGCCCTGAGTGTGAAGGGGCAGCTCAGATGTGTGGAGCTCTTTGAACATGAGGGCTAGGGCCTGAGTTCAAGCTTGTAGGTGACAAGGGTGAGACCACAGTGGGAGTGACCAAGCACCCAGGCAGGGTGAGGAGATGGGTACAATCCCCTTTAAGCAATGTGAACAAGTGTGTGGCTCAAAGGGCACTCCATGTGCACACAGCTTGCCAGCACTGGCTGCAAAGCTGTGGGAATAGCTGTTCTTGGGGACTGGCTGGCTCCTGCAATGAGCTCCCAGGAACTGGGAGAGGGCCGAGGAGGCAGCAGTGCCCTGGTCTCCGCCACATGTCAGCACCTTCACCTCGCAAACCACAGGAGGACTCACGTCCTTCCTCTCCGCACTCCTGCCAGCGGACAACTCCTCCCCAACAGGCTGAGGGCAGCCTGAGGCCTCCTTGTCCACCCAGAGGACACGTCCCAGATGGACTCCCATCAACACTGCCAGTTGCTTGTTCCCAAGTGCCTGTCCCAGGAATCGTTCTCTGGAGGGGACTGCTCACTTGTCCCAGCCACGGGCAGTGTAGGGCCAAGAGGATGGCGCCAGGCCTGTTCTTCCAGCATTGCCTTGGACAAGCGGCTTGTGAGGAGCAGGAATGGACAGATCCCATGGGTGTCCCTGCACCAGCTGTAGGGAGCAGCTTGGGGACGTGGTTGAGTTCAGCACCAAGAAAGTGTGGGTGCAGCAGCAGGGCTGGTCATCACTGGTGTTGGTGGGGCAGGGGTGGGAGAGCTCCTGGCAGGTTCCCTTCTCCCAGGGGGAACACGGGGGCTTCCATGTGTGCCCATCCCTGCACCCGCACGCGGCTCCCTGGCTCCACTGTGCAGACAGCACCCAGGGCAGGGTGCTCAGCCCTGGGGAAATGTCCCTCTGACATGGTCCCCATGACAGCCCGCACTGCCCTGTCCCCCACAAACCCTGCTGGGCCCCAGCCTTGTTGTACCACGTTGGGGTTGGTGCAGAGCCGTCCTTGGCCTCTGAGCTGGGAGGGAGGCTGGGCAGGGCTGGCTGGTCCTCTGGCTACAGGCACCGAGGCCGGCAGGAAGGAGCTGCCCAGGCAGCCAAACACTGACACTGAAGGTGACCTCAGAGACTCTACAGGCTCCCTTCCCTGGGCCTCCTGGGTCCCCACTGCCTCTTGTGGGAGTGCAGAGCTCTCCCTAGCCTGCACATTCATTGTTTTTGTCCTTTCCATTTGGGTGGCTCCCTTTGAGTTTCTGAAGCTCCGTTCACCGCTAGGAACACGGTGCACTTGGAGATGCCCTGTGCTCTCCTGAAGGCTCCATATCCATCTTCAGCTCTGTCACATGGAAGATATGGCTTGGCCATTCACCACCTGCAGGAGCTCTGAGCACCCACAGTGAGAACTGAATCCAACCCTCCTTCCCTAACACATCATATATGAGATCATTGCTGGAGGTCTTGGAAAGCCCTGAGAAAAAAAAACAGATACTTTGATGGTGAAAGTCCCTGAGCACATTTTAGAATCTCACTTTGGAAGGAGAGGCCAACCTTCAAGTACTGCAGTGAGGAAATCCACTTATATTTGAGCAAAGCCAGGACTGACACAGAAACTCAAGGACAGACATATTTACAGCAGGTATGGCAATTACACAGAGATGGATCATGCTTCTGGCAAAGTAGGATGCATTCAAAAACTTATGTAAAAAAAAATCATTATAAACACAGAGAGAATGCTCAAAGCACAGAACTATCTGAGATCCATTAGGAACCACTTGTTAGGAAGGACAGGGAACTTCTTTCTAGCACCAAGTCAGTTTCATTAGGGCGTTATTCAGATCCTTGTTCCTCATGCTGTAGATGAGGGGGTTGACCGTTGGAGGCACCACTGCATACATAACAGCCACCACCAGATCCAGAGCTGGGGAGGAGATAGAGGGGGGCTTCAGGTAGGCAAACGTGCAACTGCTGAGAAACAGGGAGACCACGACCATGTGTGGGAGGCACATGGAAAAGGCTTTGTGCCGGCCCTGCTCAGAGGGGATCCTCAGCACAGCTGTGAAAATCTGCACGTAGGACACCACAATGAAAGTGAAACACCCAAAGGCTAAACAGGCACTAACCCCAAGAAGCCCAACTTCCCTGAGGTAGGAGTCTGAGCAGGAGAGCTTGAGGATCTGGGGGATTTCACAGAAGAACTGCTCCACCTCATTGCCTTGGCACAGTGGTAGTGAGAATGTGTGCCCAGTGAGCAGGAGAGCATGGAGAAAGCCACTGGCCCAGGCAGCTGCTGCCACTTTCAAACAAGCTCTGCTGCCCATGAGGGTCCCATAGTGCAGGGGTCTGCAGATGGCAACGTAGCGGTCATAGGCCATGACTGTGAGGAGAGAAAACTCTGCTGAAAATAAGAATGCTAACAGGAAGATCTGGGTAGCACATCCCGAGTAGGAAATGATCCTGTTGTTCCTCAGGGAATTGGCCATTGATTTGGGGAGAGTGGTGGAGATGCAGCCAAGGTCGAGGAGGGAGAGGTTGAGGAGGAAGAAGTACATGGGGGTGTGGAGGCGGTGGTCGCAGGCTACGGCTGTGATGATGAGGCCGTTGGCCAGGAGGGCAGCCAGGTAGATGGCCAGGAAGAGCGAGAAGTGCAAGAGCTGCAGCTCCCGCCTGTCTGAGAATGGCAGGAGCAGGAACTCATTGAATGAGCTGCTGTTGGACATTAGCTCCTTTGGGAGTCCTGTCCAAGGAAGGAAAGAAAGCAGAAATTTAGAGCAGACTTGTCTGAGCCAAACCATTTCAGTTTCTCAAAAATCCCCCATATTTCCTCTCTCCCTTAATTCAGCCCCATTTCAGGTGATCCACATTGAAATGGCAGGGACCGGCTTCCCATGGCTCCAAAGGAGTTGTTTCTGCTGTGCTGCAGGTGTAATTGGATGTGTCAAACTACTTTTTCATTAGTATTTCTACAGATGCCTGGGAATGGTGTCTCACATAGCTTGGAAGGGACTAGACCCGGAAACCCTACTGGGAATACTCTCCATTCACCAGAATGAGAGGTGAATATAGCACTCACACCAGCTGTATCTGAAGGAGGAGAGCTTTGTGAAGGATTTGTCCCCATCAATCTTGCCCTTCTCAATAGACATATTTGTGTCTGAATCTCTCACACCAGATCTGACTCCAGCCAGGGAGGAGAACAGTCAAACGGAAGCAAGGAAAGACCTTACCTCTTTTTAGATGTGAGATGTCTAGAGACAGGGCTTGTCCTCATGCCACTGCACCGTCCGGGCCTGTATTCCAGAAACTTCAGAGAGAAGGAGTAGCTTTGCTGCACAAAATCCGCAGGAGTCGACGGCCTCCCCTTCTATGGTAGGGCTCTTCAATAAGTGGAAATCCAGTGTTCTCTGCAAAAGGGTCACTGCAGGAGTCTGTTTATATAGAAATGTGCATATATATAATATATATGATGGTGCACACAGAAACACACAAAGGTGCCTCCTCAATGTGCGAGCATTCTTAGATAGAACAGAAATCTTTGGCATTTCAATCACTCTCAGCATGAACCCTTGTGCATCCCAACAGGAGAAAAAGGACTTTGTCATGGGACCTGCTTCATCACCGAGCCTTGTCCCTCACTGTCATGTACTTGCACCTCACTCACATGAAGGACAATGACACTCACAAATGAGCCCAGTTCTCCCTGCAGAAACCTCCCAGGAGAAGGGGACTGTCCAGGGGCACCCCCATGTCTGCAGGTGCTAAGGAGCGGCTTAGATAAACCCTGATGCAGCAGCCCAGGAGAAGCTAGTGCTGTCTATGGACTAAGGGATGGGTGAGGGGACATTCAGATGTCCCTGGCAGAGTCTTTGGCTGCTCTTTGAATCTCTTAATGAGTCTCAGTCTCTTGTCCAAGTCTGACAGTTTTGTTTCCATTTTCCTCTTACCAAGTGGAAGGAAATTCTAAGCACCATCTCAATGCCTGCCTTGCCTTTCCTTTTGCGAAGTGCCCCCTGGAATGTGCTCACAGCTAGACCTGTGAGCAGAGCTGACCCCCGCAGCACCCTCCCAGCAGGAGAAGGAGCCTGTCCTGGTGGAGGATAATCCTCCCACCCAGAACTTCTCCCCTCAGTGCTGTGGGGAGCTCCCTGGGCAGGCTGAGCACTGACCTTCACAGGCGACACAGTCACTGCTGCGGGCACACAGCACCTTTGGGTGCAGGGACCCTGCTCTGAAGTGCAGACCTCTCACCCTGTCTGCACAACCCGGCTTCACATCACTGCTGTTTCTGTTGGGGAAGGCAGCAGGATGCCCTGCTCATAGGTGGTATGTTAGAGAATCCCTGCTCTGAAGCAGCTCCTCTTCCTTCACACTGCAAAAACCAGGATAAAGAAGAGAAAAATGCTGCCAGCCATGGGGTGTGATGGGTTCTTATGTCCCCCTTCAAGAAGCTTCGTAGCATTGTCCTGTAAGCACAAACTCACCATGTCAAGAGCTGTGGAGGTCTCCTGTGTGCTCCCGCTCCACACTGCCGTTCCCCTCTCGCTGCCTTCTCTCCTCTGCTGTCCGCAGCAGCAGGCAGTGCCCGCAGCCCTGCTGCTCTTGGCACAGGAGCTGCTCCTGCACTCGGCTGTCTCTGGGCAGTGCTGCCAGGTTGCCACGAGCTGCCTCCGTCCCAGGAGCCTGGCCCCGCTCAGGAGCAGAGGAACAGCTGAACTCACCAATTTCTCTGTCCCTCGTGCTCCTTCCTCCCGGGAAATGTTCACTGGAATAGAATGAAGTAATCACCTGTTGTCTCTTCCCATTGAGTGGAGAGGAACTATTTTCAACATTGCAAGTCCGTTCATCAGAGCATGACTACCTATGAGAAATGGAAATGTGCTCCTGTGGAACTTCTAATGCTCATCTCTTCACAGAATCACAGAATGGTTAAGGTGGAAGGAATCTCTAGAGATCATCAAGTTCAACCCCCTTGCTCCAGCAGGGACACCTAGAGCACATGGCACAGGGTGGCATCCAGGCAGGTTTTGAAGATCTCCAGATAAGGAGACTCCACAACCTCTCTGGGCAGCCTGTTCCAGGGCTCTGTCACCCTCACAGTAGGTTCAGGGGATGAGTCACTCTGCCCATCTCATGCTGGTCTAGAAGCCCCTGGCATGAAGTGGGATTCAGAAAAATCCTGCAAACTCCACAGGCAGGTCAAGTGATTCCCCTTTCAAAACTGAAGTGAGCACAACACAGAGATCTGCAAGAGAGCTCCTTGTCTAAGCTGCAATTGCAATCACTGAAGATGGAGGATGGGAGTCAGTGGCTCCTGCACAAACACCTGGGGACAGCTGAAAAGACTGAGGAGGTCCAAGGCATGTGCCAGGGCCCACTTGCTCTGATGCAGCTCCTCGGAGACCTGCATCATCCCAGAGCATCAGGGTGGGGGCCTCAGGAGAATTGCATTGCCCATCTGAAATGACCCCAGATGCTAAATACAACAGGAGCCCCATTCAATATGAAGATGAGGCATAGAAATATTCTGGCGTAAAGCAGCAGTTCTGGTAATTCAATGCAGATACTTGATCTGATGGCATAGAAAAATGCTGGCAGGGCCTTGTCAGATGCCTGGGGTGGCCAGCACAACCATGTGTCTCTAGCAGATACGGTAGGGCACCTGCAGGAAAACCATGCCCCATTGCAGTGCATGCTGGGCAAGTGCCCCAGGCTGTGCTGAGTTTCCCACCTCTACTCTAACCAATGAATTGCAGCACTGACTGCAGGGAAAATTGTCACACCTACATGCAGAACTGTCCCACCTACATGCAGAATGCTGCAAAAAGAGGAGTCACATCACTCCAAGCTCTGTGCTCTGGTCTCTGAACTCTCAAACCCTTCTAGCTCCCCTCCCCTGAATTCCTGCTCACCCCACTAGATTATATGAACAGGGACTTCTTCAGTAGCACCTTCGCTTTTCTAGAGATTGCTTCAAGAAATCTGCCATCCTGCCCTGTCCCTCAGGCTATGCAGGTGTGACAGTCACAAGTGCTCCATGTGCCCATCTACAGCACCTGCACACATACACCCATGGTGCCTATGGCACTCGCATGGTTTTTGGGTGCCTGGCTCCCCTTGAGTATCTCCTTTCTTGTGCTTATTGGCGAGATAGGCCCAGCAAAGGTGCTACTGGTGCTGTCAACAGGCAGAGTGGGCAAAGGGACTTTTGAGGCTTCCTCACAACCTGCTGATCTCTCCATGGGCTTTGGAGTCTTCAGCCAGTGTCCTTGGAGTGGCCTTTGCTCTGGCACAGTGATGCACAGATGATGCCTCCAGCAGCAGCATCCCTGCACATCTGGGCATGCACTCATGCAACAAGGGGAAACATGTCCTAAGGATTCCTGGTTTAATTCTGCATTTCAGATATCACAATTCGTATTGCTGTATTGTACACTCATACCAGCTTATTACAAGCTGAAAATGGAGAGGACAATGAGCAAAGACTTTTTTTTTTTACTTTACTTTTTCTTTTTTAGCAGGATTTGGAGGAGGACCTGGAGCTAAGCCCACAGCAAGGCAGCAAGGCTGCAGGTTGTCACATTTCATTTGGAAGGAGACTGTTCCCTTATGCCGAACCGGTGGTCACGAAGCAGCTGGCTAAGGGACAAACAGGGAGTGAGTCCAGGCAGAAGAAGACTCCTGCAGGAGTGAGGAATTGATGGCCTGGGATGGCAGGGAAATGTGCAGGAGATGTAGACAAAGGAAACCCTGGAGAGAGCAGTGGGATGCAGGGAGCTCTGCTTAGGGATGGACAGAGATTCAGTCAGGTTTCTAGGGATGAGGATTGGTAGGCAGACCAAGAGCAGTGGCCTTGTGTAGATCTCTGCTATGGATCTCCACCAAAGCACCATGGTGATGCACTAGGGCATGATGATAGGCTCCCCATAGAAACCACCAGGGCTTTGTGATGGCAGTGGCTTCATGCCCATAAGGCCATTGTGAGGGGGTGGTCCCCATGGTGACCAAGTCCTTCTTGGGGGCAGATATCCCAGGATCAACACTCTGAGGACAGCAGCTCCATCAGGAGGGAGCAGCTCTCCTTGGTGCCACTGTCAGGTCCCCACGAGAGGATCCTGAACATGGACAAGGAGCGGCAGGCGAACGCCTGCTCCCAGCGCACAGACGGGCTCTCAGGCTTGCAGGAGAGCGGGAGCGAGGTGAGCAGTGGGGCTGAAGGGAGAGGCAGGCAACGGGGATGGCAGCAACATGGGGAGCACAAGGATGGTGTCGAAGGGGAGCCAGGATGAGGGGAGAGTTGAGAGCTCTTCTGGGGAAGGTTCATTTATTCCTGTCCCTGGGCGTTGATGTAACTGGGTAGATTTAGTTTGTGCAAAGTTGGCCCTGCCAAAACAGAGCATTTCCTTGAAGCTGCTCCCCAACCTCCTGCACCAGTCGAGAGAGGATGACACCTTCGAGTGCGACGTGCTCTGTGCAGAGAGTGAGGGGTGGCAGGGACAGCTGTGGGCAGGGGGCTTTTCTGAGCGCTGGGCTCTGAGTGGGACAAGGAAACCTTACAGGTATAGGCCTGATGGTAACAGAAATGTTTAGAAAATTTGTTTAAAAACAAATCTAGAAAGAAATTAAGAGAAAGAATTAAAGCAAAAAAACATTTGTTATACTTCCCGCCATTATTCATTGTTGTGTTTTAGTACGCTAGACTTGGGCCTGCTCATTTGTTCTTGAAAAGGGAAGTGATTTTCAGAAGTGGGTGGGCTGCAGTCCCAGAGTCCTGCACAGCTGGTGCCATTCCAGGTGCCGTGGTCCCCTGTCCCCAGCCTCCCTCTGCAGCTCTGAGGGGCTCTGCTCTCCCGCAGGTCCCTGCCAGAGCTCTTAGGCCCATGCAGGTCACTCAGAGACACTGGGACATCTCCAAGTCCCGCTGGGTGCTGGTGCTCGGACACTTGAGCTCTGCCTGCAAAGATGAAGGACTGTCTTCAGTGTTTTCCAGTGATGAAAGAGTGGAAATCTTCAGGAACTTGTTGAATCTGCTGTGAAGAACTATTTATCTGCCCTTGCTTTTTAATGTCCACTGCTCTCTCCATTGGGCTGTAGAGGAAATCTCTGTGATCACCCCCATATTTTCTATGTCTTGAATACATTAATCATTTCCGCAGCCCCTCTGGGCAGCCCCTCTCCCAGCACAGCACTCACCCCCACTCCAGGCATGGTCAACCCCTGGAGGTCTCCTGTGCTCCATGGTGGCTCCATAGCCCCTTCCAGGAGGATGGGCGTCTGTCCCAGCTCTGTAATGAGTGGGACTGTCCTCAGCAGATCCCTCCTGAGCACTCACCCTTTCCAGGGGCTTGGGCACCAACAAGCAGCAGCTGAATCCAGTCCTCTTTCCCTAATTCAGGAACATGGCTGCACAGCCCTCTGGTGTATCAGCCAAGCCTCCCGCATTTGTATCATCACAAAATTTGCTGGGAGAGCACTCTGTTCCTTCTTGCAGGTTACTGATGGAGAAGTTGAATAGGATTGGACCCAACACTACTCCCTGGGGGACACAGCTGGCTCCAGGCCCCCAGTAGACTCTGTGCAAATGTCTGGGCACAAGTAGGAAAACCTGAGAGAACCTGGGGTCTTTTCCTAGCAACTATTAAAGAAAGGCAGAGTTTCCTCATAGCTCCTGCACATGCAGATGTGCTAAAAAACCCAGGCATGTATCATGGCCTTGCAGGCCTACTTCAGTGTCACTGAATCAAGTGTCCAAAATGAATTACAGTTTACATTGTCAACATCTCCATGTGTTTCAGCTTCCTAGTGAGTGTGGCTCTAACACTAGTGAGCATCTAGTGCTGTTTCAGATGGCCAAGGAAGATGCCCACTGGGCCCTGACCAGGCATTCTAGAAAGATGTGAGTATCACATTTGCTCTATCAGAGCAATAGACACTAGCCCGTGCCTGGGACAACCCTGTCCCTTCAGATGTCACCTGGTGTCACCAGGCAATTGCCTCCCACCCGAACTGCCATGGGAAGGCTGCCTCTAGACTTTCCGTCAATTCACTCATGTTCAGTTTTGTGTGTTGGAGCTTTGCATGGAGCCATGGAAACCTGTGGTGACCCTTGGTTGCCATTTCTGTCATATTAGAGAGATTTGAGATCACACTCTAACCATAGCCACGAGAGCTGAGATCTCCTAAACAACACTGGACCCCTGGTCTCACCCCACCTGCCCTTGTCCCGCCGTGACTCTGCACCCCAGAGGTCCCTTGGTGTCAGTGCTGGAAAAGACGCTGCAGAGGGAAACTCTCCTCCCTGCACTGGGCACATCCAAGGGAGCTCAAAGAAGCGGCTCAGAGAATCCCCCCTCTCTGCTAGTGAAGGGGGAAGCCTGGCTTCCTGCTTTATCATGGTGTGTGTTTAAGTGCTAAATGAGAGATTCTTGTGCAGACGTGACAAAAATTAGGTATCTTTATTGTTTATTATTTTAAGATGGATGTAAAAGAGAGAAGTAAAAAAGAAAATGGATAAAATACGGCCTCAATGCCAGATATCCTGGTGAGTGAATGAAACAGTTGTTATCACTGACCTTGTACCCACTGGATGAGTTTCTTCAGTGCCTCCTTGAGCTCCTTGTTCCTCATGCTGTAGATGAGGGGATTCAGGGCAGGAGGCACCACAGAGTACAGAATGGACACAACCATATCTAGAAGTGGGGAGGAGATGGAGGGGGGCTTCATGTAGGCAAACAATACAGTAAAGACAAACAAGGAGACCACAGCCAGGTGCGGGAGGCACATGGAAAGGGCTTTGTGCCGGCCCTGCTCGGAGGGGATCCTCAGCACAGCTCTGAAGATCTACACGTAGGACACCACAATGAAAATGAAACACCCAAAAGCTAAACAAAGACTAACTACAAGAAGCCCAACTTCCCTGAGGTAGGAGTGTGAGCAGGAGAGCTTGAGGATCTGGGGGATCTCACAGAAGAACTGCTCCACCACATTGCCTTGGCAGAGGGGTAGGGAAAATGTGTTCCCGGTATGCAGGAGAGCATTGAGAAAGCCACTGGCCCAGGCAGCTGCCGCCATTTTGACACAAGCTCTGCTGTCCATGAGGACACCATAGTGCAGGGGTCTGCAGATGGCAATGTAGCGGTCATAGGCCATGACTGTGAGGAGAGAAAACTCAGCTGAAATGAAAAAGTTAAAAGTTAAGACCTGTACAGCACATGCCCAGTAGGAAATGGCCCTGGTGTCCCAGAAGGAATTGGCCATGGATTTGGGGACAATCGTGGAGATGGAGGCAATATCGAGGAGGGAGAGGTTGAGGAGGAAGAAGTACATGGGGGTGTGGAGGCGGTGGTCGCAGGCTACGGCTGTGATGATGAGGCCGTTGGCCAGGAGGGCAGCCAGGTAGATGCCCAGGAAGAGCGAGAAGTGCAAGAGCTGCAGCTCCCGTGTGTCTGTGAATGGCAGGAGGAGGAACTCGTTGAGGGAGCTGCTGTTGGACATTTATTCCTTTGCAGTAGGAAGAGGAAGAAAGGACATGGACAAGTTAGAGAAAACTTCCCTGAGTGAAACTTTCTTATATCCTTGCCTAAACACACACTCATTGCTTCCCCCCCCCCCCCCCCCATTTTAGCAGGCATTCTAGTTCTATGGCTTCAGCTCTCAGCCTTGATGCTGGGGGAACAGCGCTGGCCTCTCCATCTGCCTTGGTCCCAATTGCCCTGTGCTCTCACCTTGGAGGTGTAGGACACTTGCACTCGTGTTACCCCTCAATTAAATGACACCATGGGGAGCAGAGGATTCCTTTACATCATGTCCACCAGCACTCTTTTGGAGGGGATGTCAGGCAGGTTTCCACCCTCCCCTTGGAGCCAGCAACACCTTGGGCTCCTGCCAGCTGCCCACATCCACCTCCCTGCAGCGATTCTGTGACCTCAGATTCCAGGAGGCTTCTCCCTGGGGCACCCAGACAGCACCTGCTGTAACGGGGGAGCTGAGCTCTTCCGGAGGGCAGCTTGCAGCCCAGACAGGCACCCAGGGAGATGGCAGGACGTCCTGAGGATGGGGTGTCCTGATGAGAGAGGTGGCTCATTCCAAGCTCCTCCAACCGCACTGCCCTGAGCCCCACAGTTTAGAAGGCACTTGGGCACCTCACAGTCCAGGACCCATCTGCATGGCAGGACCCACAGGGCCAGTGTCTGACCTGCATCAGAAACCCCCTGCCCACAGAGTCCAAGGGAAGGAGAAGGGCAGCGTGGGCAGGCAGGATCATGGAGTAACACCATGATAGCTGTGCCGAGGGAGGCAGGGCCTGGCAGGGACAGAGGGGCACTCAGATGTGTCTCCTCTCCTGGACATCTGGCTGCTCTGGGACAACTCCTGCCCTGGCCCCCATGGCCTGGAGTGCAGAGGGCTGTGCTGGTGGGAAGGGGCGCTGCAGGAGGCACTTTCCTCTCACCATGATTGCATTGCCTGGAGCCATCCCTGCAGGAGCTGCTTCTCTGTCCCCATGTCTCTGCCCTGTCCATGTTCACAGACCCCATCGCACCCACTGGGTGCTCAGCTCTGCCCTGTAGACACCTGCCAGGGGCAGGACCCTGCCCAGGGCACCTCCGTGTTTGCAGGTGCAAAAGAGCAGGTGAGACAAACCTTGCTCAGCCCAGGGAGGGGATGTTGGCTGTGTCTGCAGGCAGAGGGGTGGGCGAAGGCAGCCGTGATCCCTCTGAATGTGCGGCTGGGAGTCCCTGCTCTAAAGCACGACCAGCTCCAAACAGGGGAAGCTGGGAGAGCCACCCTGACAAATCCAATCAGCTGCTGAAGGCGCCAGGTTCAGAAGATCCCTCCAGGAACCGCAGCAGTGTAGCCCTGCAGCCAGAGACTTACCGTGTCAAGGGCTGGGGAGGTTTCTGCCTGCAGTGAGCTCAGCCGTCCTCCCATTTCCAACTGTCCCTCACTTATGAGTGACTCATCCCAGCCTGGTGCCTGCGGGCAGTGCCCTGAGTCTTGGTGCTCCTTTATGAGGAGCTGCTCCTGGGCAGAGCTGTCTCTCTGCAGCGCCTGCCAGGTTGCCATGGGCTCCCGCAGTCCCAGGAGCCAGGCCCAGCTCAGGAGCAGGGACCCAGCTGCAGACGGGACATTTTCTGTCCCCTGTGCAGCCTCCAGGCATTTCTGGGGCTCCAGGGCTGACAGTTCCTGCAAGGCAGCAAGGTCATCCCTGGCAAAGGTCCACTGATGTAAAGAGAGAGAGTCCGTGGAACGAATCCAGCATGCAGCTGGCCTCATCAGAGGATGGTTGTCTAGGAGAGTGGACATGTCCCGCTGTTGAAGCCTCTGCTTCCATCCCATAAGAACTCAGAACACTTGCACAGGGGCAAGAAGGGAGTTAACACCCTCATGCTTCAGGAGGTGATTTAGAGCAGTTCAGGAGTACAGCCAATGCCCATTGAGAAGCTCCAGGAGCGCAGGAGGATTCAGTTTGCTCTTGTATACTCCACAAACTCAGAGGAGGATTCCCTTTGTCCAGCTGCTGGGGTGCACAAAACGGCTGCCTGTATGGGAGCTGGTTTTCTGAGCTCCCACTGCAGTCACTGGGAGAAGTGAATCAGCTGTGCACACACACTCACCCCTTTGGACTTTTTCCAAGAAGGAGGCAGTCCACGTTGGACAGAGCTGGTCCAAGACAGGTGCAAATGTCCACTTGTTCTGACAGAGCAATGAGGAGATCCATGTCCATTGCAAAGAGCTTGCATGATTCTGTGCAGACACTTGATTTCATGCAAGGAAAATGGTCTACCTGGCCGTGTCAGATGCCTGAGGTGTCCAGCAAAACCGCCACATTCCTAGCATATTTAAGAGCAACAGGAAAATCGGGCCCTTCGAATTAGTTGGTAACTACCTAGGACACCTGGGTTTCATACATGCTCCCCCAAAGTTGAGTGCCACCACTGCCTTCAGGAAAAGTCTCCCTTGGAGACAGATAACAGCTCCCCTCCTCTGGTTAGCCATGCTACTACTAATGCAGCCCCACAGGCATCTGGCATTATTCACATGACCATGCACCACTGCCTCATATGGCATCCCTCGTAGCACCAAGGCCCTTCCCCTCAGCCCTGTCCTCAGTTCCTCAAGTTTCTATGTGTCCTGACAGACAAGGTTATATTCTTCCCCACACTGTGGTACTGCCAGGAGCTTTACTTGGTAGTGGGAGGCAGTATGAATAGCCAAAACAACCCGAAAAATCCCCAGTTTAGAGAATTTCAGACTGGACATAAGCATGAAGAAATGACACCTGAAGGCTGGTGCTGTGGTGCAACAGGACACCCAGGAGGAGTCAAGGATCATCCCATGGCTTTGGGAAGGAACAGCCAGTGGGGATGCAGAGACAACAGTGAAGGGAAGGAGATCCCATGTGAGAGCAAAGTGGGGAAGCAGGGTGGGTGTCTACAGGCTGCATGGACACAGCTGCAGGCATCAGACAGCACAGGACAGACTCTGCTGGAGACAGACAAAGGTACTGTCAAGGCTCACAGACACCAGAGCAGGTCAGCATCTTCTTGGCTATGGCTGTTGTCTCTGCCACCAAGGCCTGTCAGGAGACACTGGGCCTCAGTGTCCCTCTTGCTGACACCCCGAAAGGTGTCGTATCATTGTCCTGCACTGAGCACTGCACATGCCCACCCACACACTGTCCCCAAGAGGACCTGGAAAACATGTGGGGGAAAGGATCTCCTTTCCCAGAAGCTCAGTGGCCGAGCTTGGACATTTTGCCTGATAAAACACCTCAAGGGTTAATGTGGCATCAGAGCCACCTGCACGTTTCCTCTGCCTACCCGTTATCAGTGATGACAATGTTCTGCTCTAATCAGCCCCTGGAGACACTTCACTGCTAACAACTATCAGTGGGACTCATTAAAACTCAACAAAATGTTGTGGGTTGATCTTGACTCTGAATTCTCCTCTCAGTAACTGAGGTTCATGAATTCAGCATGAAATATACCATGGGGCTCATTAAAATGCAAAAAGCTCTCACAAACCATGTCTCTCCCTGCAATTTTTGTCTAGGCTTGCATGACTAATTGGAGAGGTTTGGGGACTGTAGCTGAAAGGTGGAGACATCAATAATATACAAGGATTTCTGATTTTACAGGTTTTTATTGTTACTATTAACATCCAGCTTTCAGAGTAATCGACAGCAATATTATGGAATTGGCATCAATCCAGAATGACTCCCAATGAAGTCTGGACATCTAGGAGAACCACTGTCCCAGAGCTCAAGCACTGTATGGACACTCTTCCTTCCCTCCCGAACCTGCCATTTCTCACATCAGCCACCTGGGACTTCCATCACTTTTGTTAGAAGCTTCTCTGTTCTACTGAAATCAGCAACTGAAAGTTAGAGCTCATCTGCTGCAAAACCCAACTGCTTTCCTTAGAGAGTTCCTTAGAGAACTAGTTGCAAATAAACACAGGGTTTTTCTTAACTGCAAAGAAACAGAAATAAAGCATGAAATAATTTCATACATAATAATTGTGCTCTTTGAGTGTAGGCTAAGTCCAACATGTCAGCAGTGAGGTTCCCTTTCTATAAGGGACAGCCTTCCTGAAAGACAGAGCAACCTTTAAATCCCTGAAGTGTAAACCAGCAGCTGGGTCCTGGAGTGAGCAAAGACTAACAGGGGGAGTCACAATACTGCGGTTCTACAATGGCCTGTAAAGATGGTGTTAGAAACTGTCAGTTTAAGCAGGACATGTGGGAATGGGAGAGCCATACAGCTCCTGGGGGTCCTGAGTTGTGATGTGGGCCATGCTGCTTTTGGAGATCCCAGACCTGCCTGCGCTTTTCTACAAAAGCAGGGAAAAGGCCCTGATGCAAGACCCTAGAGAAGAGGGATTTTCCTGGCTGCTCAGAGCAACCCAAAGAAGGGCTTGGGGATGTCAAAGGAAACCCAACCCACCAACACCAAAAGCACTGGACCCTCCTGGACCCTTAAGATGGGAGCAGGAGTGGGCAGGGGAAACACCCACGTCCCAGACTTCCTCCATCTGGCCTTGAGCTCTGCAGCTTCTCATGGCTTCAGGGGAGCTCCCTAAACCAATACTTCCCATGACCCTAGTGCATCGAGCAGGCTGAGCAGACACAGAGGAGACAGGCAAGAGAATGGATAGAGAGCCCAGGGTGCAGAGTGCACCTTCCCGTGCCAAAGATAGGATGCTAGAGGCTGAATAGGCAACCCAAAGAAAGGAGGAAAGGTGTGATTTGCTTTTCAGTGTCTGGAATGCCACATATCTGAAAGCTTCAAGAGGGATGCAGTCTCCCTTCTTCAAGATTTGCTCCAGGACTTTGCAAACACTACAGAAAGAGAAATGTTGGTCGTTGGAAGCTTCAGCAGTAGGGGAGTGGGGAGATGGTCATCTCACCGACTTGTGAACAAGTCAAAATTCAGCTCCTGAGGCACGGCAGTGCCTTACAGGCTCCATACAGGAGCCTGGACAGCAGTGATGCACTGTGTGGGCCTGTCCTGAGACACCCAGGATCAAAAGTGTGGGAGATGCAGGGTGCCAGGGCTCAGAGCCATCCATCACCATGAGAGGCCTGATTCTTGTGAGGGGACATCTCCCTGTCTGCAAGTGTCTGCATATCCACAAAGTGCAGAAATGGTTCTGACTGCTTTGTTTAACTACCAGTTTGTATGAGGGATCACAATGGATTAGGGTCTGCGATGGGAAGATGTAATGAGGGTCCAGCTTCAGGAGAAAGCCTTAAAAGGACTGAGAAGATAACATATTCCATCAGAGTGACTCAAATCCCAAAGACTCAGGTAATCATCAAGACGATCAGAAACTGCAATCCTGAACAGCAGCTGACAGAAACCATGAACCTGTGAGAACCCCTGGGTGGCACCAGGATGCTCCAAGGAGAGAACAGGGAAACCAGCAGTCCTCCCTCTGCTCTCCCAGCAGGACCCTGGGTGGCAGGCTGGGCTCTGGAGCAGAGCACTGCAGCACGCCACTACCTGCACACCTAAACAGAGGGTCCTCAGCCTACACCTGCCTCTGCATCAAGGACACACTGGGATAAGCACCACACTTCTGGCACCATCCTTGTTTTTCCCAGCCTTCAAGGCCCAGGTCTGGCCTCAGGCAAGCAGTGGCCATGCTCTGGAATTGCCCGGTGTGGAACACCAGCATCTCACTTGGCTTTTTGAAGGGCAGGCAAATCAAGAGACATGGACTCTTCCAGTCTCTTCCCGCACTCCAGAGACATCACAGTACCCCCAGCAGCCCCCGAGGGTTCCCTGGCAGCAGCTTCCCTGCAAGTTATTGCCACTGTCTCTAATCCCTCCATCACCACGTCCACCAGTCTCCTGGCCACATCATCCATATCGATGGCATTGGTCCTGCACCTGGCAGAAGCTCTGCAAGGCTTTTCTGGAGCAGGCAGCTTCTTTTTCCCTGTAGACCCTGGTGTTTTACATGCAGGAGCCTCCAGGCCTCCACGTGCCTGGCTGGCTGCCCTGGCAGTGCGCGGTGGTTTGGGAGGCAGATGTGGCACCTCCGCTCTTAGCCCAGCTCTGCTGGGCAGGGTCTCCCTGAGCATCACAGGAGTCATCTTGAGAAGGGCAGCGGTCAGGCAGGGCCTTTGCCGGCCTCACTGCTCAGCTCGGTACCTTTGCGATGGCCTGATCAGCATCTTCAAAGCCCTGGGGGTCAGACAGCAAAGGCCGCCTGTCCTTTTGTGAGGAGGAAGTCAGGGTCTGCCTGCGTCGCCTCGCTGCGTGCAGCTCCTGCTTGCCCACATGCGGGAAGAAGGAGGCACATGATGGAGAGGGTCGTGTTGCTACAAGCAGCCCCTGAGGCATGGGAAGCCCCAGCCCTATGTCAAAGGGAAGCTAATGGTAGAGCACAGCCCAGCTACACGTGATTCAAAGAGGATCTCTGACTCTCTGCACAGGGCTCCCAAGGATCCATATGGGTTTTGGAGCATCCCAGTCATGCTTTGTGTTCGAGAAAATCCCCACAGCCAGCAAGAAGCAGCCCCTGGACGGAGAAGGTCACACCTGGCTGGCTTGGCCCCCCATCCTTGTGCTCTCCATGCAGCTCCCATCCCTGCTGCCGGCCTCCCCCTCCAGCCCCAGCACTCACCTTCCTTGTGCGCTTGCTCCTGGCAGGACGCCCATTGCTGGGCTGGGAGCAGGCGTTCGCCTGCCTCTCCTTCTCCATCTCCAGGGCACTCGCTGCACCTGGGGACTTGCTGCTCTGGGGACCAACACGAGCTGCTCCTTCTGCTGGAGCTGCTCTCCTCAGAGTGCGACCCCGAGGGTGGTGCTGTGGCCCAACACAGCCTTGGTTGCCATGGGCATCGCCCCATCACAATGGCCTTGGGGACATGATGCCACCCCCATCACAAAGCCCTGGCCGTTGCCATAGGGACTCCCAGGGGTATGTCCTGGTGGTGGCCAAGGGCACCCACATCTCATCTCAGTGCCTTAGTGGTCAGCAAGGGGAGGCCTTTTGTGTCCCTGTGCCATAGTTTGGCCATTCTCATGGGTATTTATTTGGGAGAGCACGGCCAGTGGGGCCACATGCGTGTTCTACCGCTCTTTTTGGCACAGTGGACACCATGCCTCTATACCGGATCCCATTTGGGCTCTCCAGGTCTGCCAGGAAACAAACAAGCGGGAGGGAGTTCAGCACAGGGACAACAACTTGGTCAGGGGCTGGAGCATGGGGCAGGTAAGGAGAGGCTGGAAGATGGATGTTTGTTCAGCCTAGACCAGAGAAGGCCAGGAGAGATCTTCATGCTGTGTACAAATACCTTGCGGTGCGCAGAGAGCAGGATTTTCTTGGAAGGCCACATTAATTGCATGGGAGACAGCAGGGAAAAGATGGACAATGGAGAATTTGCAGCGTATGAAGGATTCACAGACTTCGGTGTTGTGAAACCAAAGACATTCTTTGCTACTGACCTTAGGCTGACCTCCACATCTCCCCCTTCCTTATTTAGTTTTTATTTGAGCGGTCATCACCTGATTGATTGATCATACAATTAACCATTGTACACATGATAACAGACAAGGTAGACAATTAACAACAAGCAAAATACAAATAACCTAATAATCAAAAACTTTACAATTTGCATTTTCCAAAGCCCAAACTGTCTTAACCAAGAAAATACTCCTATTAAACATGTTTGAAAGGGATTTTCTGGTGTTGACATGGCTAACGTTACCCACACATTTCTTGGCTGTTTGACCCAGTCTGGGACCAAGGTTGCACAGCTGCTGAGGAAAGCCAGGGTCATACACATTGCAAAGGGACTCATCTTGGTTTCCCATCTGACAAAACAAAAGCATAACCCCTTCCCCAAGTTACTAAGTCTTTTGGACCTTCCCACTTTCCTGTAACTAGATCTTTTATGGTAACTTGGGATCTCGGCTGTAAATTTTCTGACCGTTCGTGAAAGTGTTGAGTAACTCACCTGCTCATCTGCTATGTTAATTTAAAAAAATAAATACATATAAAGCTTTATCCAGTCTTTCTTGGGGGCCATCTCTCTGAGCTCCCCGTCTCTGTTTAATTAACATATTTTTTAGGGTCTGGTGTGAGTGTTCAATAACTGCCTGCCCAGTAGGAGAATAAGGAATATAGAATCATAGAATCATAGAATGCTTAGGGTTGGAAGGGACCTCTAGAGATCATCTAGTCCAACCCCCCTGCATACGCAGGGACACCTAGAGCACGTGGCACAGGACTGCATCCAAGCGGGTTTTGAAGATCTCCAGAGAAGGAGACTCCACAACCTCTCTGGGCAGCCTGTTCCAGCGCTCTGTCACCCTCACTGTTAAGAAATTTTTCCTTAAGTTCCTATGGAATTTTTGATTTTTCAGTTTCCGGCCATTTCCTCTAGTCCTATCAGTGGCCACCACTGAAAAGAGACCATCCCCGTCCTCTGCACTCCCTCCCTTGAGGTATTTATATACACTGATTAGATCCCCTCTCAGCCTTCTCTTCTCCAGGCTGAACAGGCCCAGCTCACTCAGCCTCTCCTCATAGGGCAGATGTTCCAGGCCCCTGATCATCCTTGTAGCCCTGCGCTGGACTCTCTCCAGCAGCTCCACATCCCTCTTGTACTGTGGAGCCCAGAACTGGACACAATACTCCAGATGCAGCCTCACCAGGGCTGAGTAGAGGGGCAGGATCACCTCCCTCAACCTGCTGGAGACGCTCTTCTTAATGCAGCCCAGGATTCCATTGGCCTTCTTGGCCACGAGGGCACACTGCTGCCTCATGGTCAACTTGTCGTCCACCATGACACCCAGGTCTTTCTCTGCAGAGCTGCTCTCCACAAGCTCGGTCCCCAGCCTGTCCTGGTGTCTGGGGTTATTCCTCCCCAGGTGCAGGACCTTGCACTTGGCCTTGTTAAATAATGTTAAAATAATGACACTCTTTGAATGGATGCTAAGTCCATACAATCCGTATGTATATAGTAAGGACTTGGCTAATGGGGCGGACTGCAGAAAGACAGAGCAAGCTTTAACCTCCATAAAGGGCAAACCAGCCGCTGGGTCTCTGAGTGAACAGAGTATCGGGAGGAGTCACTATGTGTCCAGATAGTGCCCTAAAAGGGATGTTAGAAAATGTCACTTTAAACAGGACATGTGGAAATGGGAGATTTAGGTAGATGCACAGGAGACAGAGGAAAGAATGGGCCAAGACCCCTGGCATGAAGAGTTGGGCTCACTGCATCACACATGAGCTGCCACAGACTGAATAAACAACCCCAAGAAGTCCTTCCTTTGGCAGTGACTTGGAAAGCCACATCTGTAACAGGGTTGCAGGGAGATGGGGGTTCTCTTCTGTCAGATGGTCCCCAGGACTATGCAGAGATGAGGAAGAGCATGAAGGGAGGTTGCAGGGATATTCGCCAAGTTCATCAGCTGCAGAGCAAGGAGCTGGTCATCTCACAAACTGCTGATGGAGTCAAATGAGATGGGGACTGATGAGTGAGATGGGGACTGCTGGATCAACACCTGCAGCCTGGACCCCAGTTCTTGTTCCCAGTGATCCTGCTGCTCTCCACCAAGGCTCCCAGCTTTGGGAGCTCCTTTCTGAGAGGTCACACAGAACCTGTCACTGCAAAGACCCCTGTGGATCCCGGGCTGTGGCAGCAGCTGCTCAGGGCTGGGGGCTGCCACAAGAGTCCTGCCTGAGGGTCCCACCTTGCTCAGGGGACGACGTGGCAGCCAGGACTCCTGGGGATGGGGCTTCCCCGAGCCCCAAGGCTCCCGTGGGGCAGCTCCAACCCTTGTGTGGGTGCTGGGGGCAGAAGGAGAGAATCCAGGGCAGGTTTCCCTGGCACTGGCTGCCCCTCTTCTCCCCCACGCCGGGGTGGGCAGTGCTGGCTGAGCCCAACACAGCAGCTCACGCAGCCCCCCAGGCCCCCACACCAGCACCCCCAGCACCCCCAGCCCCGAGCTGGGCTCCCCTCCCTGCCCCGGCCCCGCACAGCCCCCAGCACAGCCAGGAGCCCCGCGGGGCCTCACAGCCAATGGCTGCGCTGGGCACGAGGAGGTCACTGCTGCCGCAGCCCCTGATAGGCCAGCTGCAGGGAGAGGGCGTGGCTGCTGCTTGGGAGGACCCCGCTGCGGGCAGAGCTGATTGGGCAGCAGCAGGGCTGGCTCTGCCTGGTGACTGTGAGGTCACCGCTCCCGCAGCGCCTCATTGGGCAGCAGCCGGGCCCTGCGGGGCTCTGCGCTGCTGAGATCATCTCCGCGGAGCAGCTGCTGAGCCCGGGCTGGGCTCCTGGCGGGGAAGGGCTGGGGAGGCCATTGCTGCCCTGGAGGGCAGGGCCAGAGAGCTGGGCGGGACGGCGCTGTGACGTCATGTCTTTGTGAGTGCCTGATTGGCCGGCAGCAGGCAGGCAGGCGTGGGCGGTGGGTGGGGGGTATCTGTGATGAGAGGAGCTGAGAGGGCAGCAGTGGTTCCTGTGTGGGGAAGGGGGTTGAGGAAGCTGCTGTCTCTGAAGGCCACAGGCAGCAGCAGGGATGTGGTGGGGTTTGCACCTGTGAGGTCACCTCCATGTGAGCAGCTGGGTTTGGGGTTTAGGCTTTAGGGTTGTGATCAGTGGCTCAGAGCCTAGTTGGAGACCTGCAACTATTGGTATCCGGAGTCAGTCAAAACCTGCCCAGTTTATTAGTCGGTGACCTGAAGGGGCAGAGTCTACCCTCACAAAGTTTGCTGAGGATAGAAAAGTGGGAGGAATGGCTGATAGTCCAGAGGTCTGTGCAGCCTTTAAGAGGGACCTGGACAGCCTGGAGAGTTGGAGGCAGAGGAACCTCGTGAAGTTCAACATGGGCAAGTGCAGGGTCTTGCAGCTAGGGAGGAATAACCCCATGCACCAGGACAGGCTGGGGGTTGACCTGTTGGAGAGCAGCTCCACAAAAAGGGACCTGGGAATGGTGGTTGGCAACAAATTGAGCATGAGTCATCAGTGTGCCCTTGTGGCCTCTGATAATGGTGGCTGAGGTCTGACGGTACTCAGAGTGCTACCAAAGTACTGCAATGGCAGGAGATGTCTTTGGGTGGCCACTAGCTCCAGGCTGTGGTGTTTCACTGTGGGTGCAGGAATTGCCCTCCACTGCCCCTTCCCTGGGGGAACACAGTCACATGTTGGGCAGCCTGGCACAGGCAATGCAGAGACCATTGCCTGTCTGCAGTGGTCACTGAGAGATGAACCCTAGATTGAGGCTAACAGGTCACCCTGGAATGCTGAGGTCATCCCCTGGATCTCATGGAGTTCACAAGCAGAAGAGCAGGCCCATTTGTGGTTGCACACCCTTGGGCATATTTTTTGATTCCAGTTTCTAAAGAGAGGCCAGATTCAGGACCATCATAGGGCAGATCCCCTTCTATTATGGAAATGTTATTCTGGAATCCAGCTGTGGCTTAAGGGAGCCCAAGGACTGATTCTGCCTGTCCTTCCAGGGTACGAGGGAAAACATGCCTCTCTACCAGGTTATGAGAGTTCATTGGCCATATCTTCAGAATAAAGCGTGGAAGGACAGCATGGAAATGGGGAGGACAACTCTAAATAGAGAAACTCCTGCTTCCCTCCTGGAATGTGTCTTCAGGAAAGATGAACCGCCATGGGAAGGCTGCCTCTAGACTTTCCTTCAATTCACTCATGTTCAGTTTTGTGTGTTGGAGCTTTGCATGGAACCATTGAAACCTGTGGTGACGCTTGGTTGCCATTTCTGTCATATTAGAGAGATTTGAGATCACACTCTAACCATAGGCATGAGAGCTGAGATCTCCTAAACAACACTTGACCCCTGGTCTCAGCCCACCTGCCCTTGTCCCGCCGTGACTCTGTACCCCAGAGGTCCCTTGGTGTCAGTGCTGGAAAAGACGCTGCAGAGGGAAACTCTATTCCCTGCACTGGGCACATCCAAGGGAGCTCAAAGAAGCGGCTCAGAGAATCCCCCCTCTCTGCTAGTGAAGGGGGAAGCCTGGCTTCCTGCTTTATCATGGTCTATGTTTAAGTGCTAAAGGAGAGATTCCTGTGCAGACGTGACAAAAAACAGGTATCTTTATTTTATTATTTATTATTTTAAGATGGATGTAAAAGAGAGAAGTAAAAATGGAAGAAAGGGATCAAATACAGCCTTGATGGCGGATATCCTGGTGAGTGAATGAAACAGTTGTTATCATTGACCTTGCACCCACTGGATGAGTTTCCTCAGTGCCTCCTTGAGCTCCTTGTTCCTCATGCTGTAGATGAGGGGATTCAGGGCTGGAGGCACCACAGAGTACAGAATGGACACAACCATATCTAGAAGTGGGGAGGAGATGGAGGGGGGCTTCAGGTGGGCAAACAATATAGTACTGACAAACAGGGAGACCACGGCCAGGTGCGGGAGGCACATGGAAAAGGCTTTGTGCCGGCCCTGCTCAGAGGGGATCCTCAGCACAGCTCTGAAGATCTGCACATAGGACACCACAATGAAAATGAAACACCCAAAGAGTAAAGAGGTACTAACAACAAGAAGCCCAACTTCCCTCAGGTAGGAGAGTGAGCAGGAGAGCTTGAGGATCTGGGGGATCTCACAGAAGAACTGCTCCACCACATTCCCTTGGCAAAGTGGCAAGGTAAATGTGTTCCCAGTGTGCAGGAGAGCATTGAGGAAACCACTGGCCCAGGCAGCTGCGGCCATTCTGACACAAGCCCTGATGCCCAGGAGGGTTCCATAGTGCAGAGGTCTGCAGATGGCAATGTAGCCGTCATAGGCCATGACTGTGAGGAGAGAAAACTCTGCTGAAAATAAGAATGCTAGCAGGAAGACCTGGGTAGCACATCCCGAGTAGGAAATGATCCTGTTGTTCCTCAGGGAATTGGCCATTGATTTGGGGAGAATGGTGGAGATGCAGCCAAGGTCGAGGAGGGAGAGGTTGAGGAGGAAGAAGTACATGGGGGTGTGGAGGCGGTGGTCGCAGGCTACAGCTGTGATGATGAGGCCGTTGGCCAGGAGGGCAGGCAGGTAGATGGCCAGGAAGAGCGAGAAGTGCAAGAGCTGCAGCTCCCGGGTGTCTGAGAATGGCAGGAGGAGGAACTCGATGAGTGAGCTGCTGTTGGACATTAGCTCCCTCCAGGCATGTGGGACTGTCTAAAGAATAGAAGATATGGAGAAATTAAGATAAACTTTTGAAGATGAAAGCCCTGAAGTCATTCAGTTGTCCCATACCATCCTCCATTACCGCACTTTGTAAGAGTATCTTAGTGCAGTTTATCTTGTTTATTTATTAGTCTTGTTCTCATCTATCTTGTACTCATGTCTCCTTGAGCTAGAGAATCATTATGCTGCCCTCAAAGGAGACCAGGCTCTGCTGAGACCAGAGCTGTGCAGTTTCAAAATGCCAATCTCCAAATTTCTCACCCTTCCTCCACACACCTAAGGGAGGTCTCCACAATCTCCTTCTAGCCAGAGATACACAGGGCTCATTTCAGCTGCTCATGGACAGCCTCCCACCACCACCTCCATACCCTCAGCATCTCGACAGCTTCCTCACACATCGCTCAGGAATCACAGAATGGCCATGAGACGGCAGAGCCTTTCTGGAGGGAAGGGGTCAGCCTGGCAGGACACCACAGGGAAACAGCAAAAGGAGTGTTAGCACTGAAGACAGGCTCTCCTTAAGGGAGAGTCAGTGCAATGCTTAGGCTCACAGGCGGCATTTCCAGGAGCTCCACGGGACAAAAGGGGGTGTGTGAAACCTCACTCCCATGCAGACCCCTCTGTCACACAACTTGTAGCATCAGTGTCTGAACTGCAGCTGAAAACATCCAGTAGCAGAAAGCTGAGGGCAAGAACAGGAAACGCATGGATGGGAGGGGAAACAAGGAGCAACACCATCAATGTGCTGCCAAGGGAGGCAAGGAGAGGGACAGAGAGGCCTTCTGGAAAACTTTCACTTTACCGGCTGGGTATGTCACCTCTCCGAGGGGGACGTCGCAGGGCAGTCCCTCTTAGCCCTTTGGTGGGGCGGCAGGCAATGACCTGTGGCAGGAGAGCTGCCCCTCTCCTCTGCTGCAGGTCTGGCTGCAGAGGAGGCAGCTCCTGCCCTGCACCTCCTGCCCCTTCCCTGCCCATCTCTGCTGCCTGCAGCTGTCCCTGCCACCAGCTCTTCCTCTATCCCAGTGTCCTGTCCCTGCCATTGCTCACAGATCCCATATCGTATCACCCTCTGTGTGCTCAGTTCTGCCCTACAGAAACCTCTGGGCCATGTCCAGGGGCAGCTCTGCAGTTGCAGATCCTAAGGAGTCAGTCACTTTAGGTCCTATGAGTCCACAAAGACGATATGGATGCTGCCTGTAGGCTAAGGTGGGCATGAAGCAGCTTGCTGAGGCTTCTCACAGACCTATTGATCTCTAGGCATGAAGATCTAGGATCCCCAGTTCCCTGCCAAAACAGAAAGCTTGTTCCTTCATTCCTCCTGCAATATTAAGAAGGTTGAAAGAGCAGAGAGAGGAAGGAAAGCTCCTTCCCTTTCAAGTGGCCCTTCTGATCTTGCTCCTGTAAAGGACCCCTCGCACATGCCCTGTGTATGAGCTGGAGCTGTGAGCAGACTTCACTCTGCAGCAGCCTCTTAGCAGCAGAATGAACCTGCCCTCACGGGTGTCTGTCTCCCCACGCAGCGCTTCCCCGCAGCGCTGTGGGGAGCACCCTGGGCAGTGCTGCCCCTCGCAGGCTGCAGAGTCACTGTCCCGGGCACACAGCACCCTGGGCCTGGGGGATGCTGCTCTCAATCACAGCCCATGCAGAGCTGGGTGCAGACCGCAGCTTCACACCCCTGCGTCTTCCCTGCGAGAAGGGAGCAGGATGCTCTGTCCCTGTGAGTGTGTGTCAGGGAATCCCTGCTCTGAAGCATCTCCTCCTCCTGCTAAACCCTGCATACTCCAGGAGAGAGACCATTAAAATCTAGATCCATAATTACATGCATTGAGTTCAGAAGAGACCTCCAGGAACATCAGCAGATTTGCCCCGCTCACCGTGTCAAGGGTTGGAAAGGTTTCTCCCACAACAAGCTTTCCTCTCTCCTTCACACTGCCTTTCCCCTCTCGCTGCCTTCTCTCCTCTGCTGTCCGCAGCAGCAGGCAGTGCCCGCAGCCCTGCTGCTCTTGGCACAGGAGCTGCTCCTGCACTCGGCTGTCTCTGGGCAGTGCTGCCAGGCTGCCACGAGCTGCCTCCATCCCAGGAGCCTGGCCCCGCTCAGGAGCAGAGGCCCAGCTGGACTCACCAATTTCTCTGTCCCTTGTGCTCCCTCCTCCTGGGAAATGTTTGTTAAGTAAACTAAAATAATCACTTGTTGTCTTTTCCTAATGAGTAGAGAAAGAAGGATTCCCAACTTGCCGTCTATTTCATCAAGAGAATGACTATCTGTGCAAGTTAGAAAGGTCCCACTCTGGAAGTGCCTAGTTAGGAAGACCATGTAGGCAGGACACTGAGACAGGGGCAAGAAGGGGGCTCATGGATTCAGATGAGTCAATCAGGGCATCCCATGCTGGTTCTGAAGCCCTTGGTCTGGGATGGGATTCAGATTCCTCCCCTGAACTCCACAAACACACAGAAGGTGGGATTCTGCTTCCCCATGCTGAAGTGTGCACAGCACTGACATCTCCACAGGAGCTCCTTCTCTAAGCTCCCCTTGTAATCACTGCTGATGGAAGGTGGGAGTCAGCTGGCAACACACAAACACCTGGGGACAGTTGAAGAGACAGTGGAGGTACCAAAAACCTGCCCATGTCTGTTTGCTCTTAAGCAGCAAATCTCAAACCCACATTCTCATGGACAAAACCAGGTGGGGAATGTCCCTGGCCATCTCAAATGACCCCAGGTGCCTTTCACTACTGTGTGAGCACCATGCAGTATAAAGCAGAGACCCAGGCAGATCATCACAGTGGAAAAAGTTAATCTAATTAACTCAGGGCAGGCATATCATTCAGTGACATCAGAATAGGCTGGCTGGGCCAAGACAGATGCCTGCGTTGTCCAGCATAACCAAATGCCTCCTCTAGCATGGGATCTATGAGAAGCCATGTCCCTTTGGAGCTGGAGCTGGGCAAGCACCCCAGGACCTCTCGGGTTCGCTACCAGTGCCAAAACATCTGGATCCCACCACTGCCTTTAGGCCAAGTCCATCCCTCCTACAGCCAACTGTGCTTCCGAAATGGGAGAGGCACATCACACCAAGGTGTCTGCTCTGGTCTCTGCTCTCTTAACAGCTTCTCACTTTTATCAAACAGAACCTCCTTTCACCCTGGATGATATGACTGGGCTAATGATAGCCTCAGGATGGCTGGATCTTAGATGGCTCCAGCCCAAGAACACCTTCAATGATGCCTGTCCTGCCTGGAGATTGACCCAACTCTGTCACAGGCCCCAAGGTGCTACAAATCAGCTCAGGCAACAAAGCCCTCTCCTGCCATTTCCTCACAGTCACACTATGTTTCTCCCTGGCCTTGGGCACTGCAGGCTTTGCTCTCTTAGTGGGAA
Organism: Tinamus guttatus; assembly: GCF_059628265.1. Taxonomy (NCBI): domain Eukaryota; kingdom Metazoa; phylum Chordata; class Aves; order Tinamiformes; family Tinamidae; genus Tinamus; species Tinamus guttatus. The sequence continues at coordinate 872,461 of NW_028289008.1, read as the reverse complement.
CCTTCTTTCACCATTGCATTGACATCTTCTCTCCATGCCAGCATTTCTCTGCTCTCAAGTGGGGCCACTGCACACACGATGTCCTTGGCTCTTGGTAGTAGGGTCTACCATGACCAATCTTTCTTCTGTGCCACATCCTGACCTTTTGCATTCCAGATACATGGAAATGCCTGTAGCCTGGCAGGAGAGCTTGAGGATTTGGGGGATTTCACAAAACTACTGTCCGTAGAGCTGTCTCTACAGAAAGAAAGCATGAAAGTGTTAGCAGTATGGACCAGGGCATTGAGAAACCCAGAGGCCCAGGCAGCTGCTGCCATTTCAACACAAGTTCTGCTGCTCAGGAGGATCCCGTAGTACAGGGGTCTGCAGTTGGCCTCAAAGTGGACTGAGCCATGACTGTGTGAAGAAAACATTCTCTTGAACTCAAGAAGACAGAGACCTGTGCAGCACATCCCAGGTAGGAAATGGCCCTGGTGTCTCTAATCACTAGAGAGAGATGGTAGGAGTCAGTAATAACACCTTGTAATGCCTGAGGGACTGGGGTGGTCGAAGGCAAATGCAAGGGTCTGCAAGTTCTCTTGGAACCATCGTGAGAGATGGACATCCTTCCCAAACACCAGCTGGTGGACATAGGGGCAAGGATGGTATGCTTGTCCACCTGAAATGGAACCAGACATGTGCATTTAGGGCATGTGAGCTCAAATCAGAGCAAAGCCAAGTGACACACACACATCCCTGCATGGCAGGCACCTAAGTTCAGTCCAAGGTCTCTAGAGCTGGGCCAGGTGCATGGTGTGCCCATTACAGCCAGCCATGGCTGGCAAATACAGCACAGCACCTCCAGGAAAGACACAACCTCCTGGAATGGGTGCAGAGGGCAGGAACTCTGAGGCCTCTCAAGGTGGTCCAGGGCCTATGGACCAGCAACTGAGCACCAACACATGAAAGGAGGAATCAGTAATGGGAGACACATGACACTGGGGTCTCTTTTCATGAACCTATGTTCTTAAAGGGTAATGGGTCTCCTCTTCCTGAACCTTCCTATCTATGGTGATCCTGACAGTGAACATGCTACTGATGTCCTCAATGTGGCCACATGAAAGGCTGTCCTCATCCAGAAGGAACAGGAATTTCCTCAGCAGCATCTTGCCCTTCCTGGACATCCTCTTTACCTCTGTCGCATGCCCAGATGTACTTTAGAGTCCCCTGGGGCAGCAACTCCTTCTCCTGTTGGGGCTGCCTGACCCAGCTGGGCTGGCCTGGAAAGTTCCCAGGAGAGGAGGAATGTCACCGCGGTTAACTGTGCCAGGGAAGCACAGGGGAACACAGCAGTGTGCTTCTGGGAGCCGTCCTGCCCTGTCCCTCACGCTAGTCCAGTGTGACAGACACAAGTGTGCTCACCTAGAGCACCTGCACACACACACCCATGGTCCCTACGGCATTGGCATGGCCTTTGGGTGCCTGGCACCCCTTGGTTATCCCCTTTCCCATGCTTGGTGGTCTACTGGGGCCAGCAAAGGTGTTGCTGGTGCTGTCAATGGGCAGAGTAGGCGAAGGCACTTTTGGGGCTTCCTCACAACCTGCTCATTTCCCTGTTGGCCTTGGAGTCTTCAGTGAGTGCCCCTGGAGTGGCCTTTGCTCTTTCACAGAAATGCACAGAACTGGCCTCCAGCAGGAGCAGCTCTGCACATCTGGGCATGCACTGATACAAGAAGGAGAAACATGTCCGAAAGATTCAGGTTTTAATTCTGCATTTCAGGTACCCTAATTCATATTGCTTTCATGTACCCTCATACCAGCTTAAGACAAGCAAGAAATGGAGAGGACGAAGAGCAAAGGGTCTTTTTTTTTTCCTTTTTTTTTTTCCTTTTCTTTTTGTTATTTTTAGGAAGAGCTGGAGGAGGACCTTGAGCTGGGCCCACACCAACACTGCATGATGTCACATTTCATTTAGAAGGAGACTGTTTCCATCTGCCCACCTGATGATCACCAACCAGTTGGCCAAGCTGGTGAGGAGAGCCTTAAATTGAGAATGACTCAGAGAAGAAGAAGCAAGAGTGAGGAACTGATGGGCTGGGATGGCAGGGAAAGGTGCAGGTGAGGTGGACAAAGGAAACCCCAGAGAGCGCAGCAGGATGCAGGGAACTCTGCCTAGGGACAGACAGAGAGTCAGTCAGGATTGTAGGGGTGAGGATTAATGGGCAGACCAACAGCGATGGCCTTGTGTGGATCTCTGCTATGCAGCACCTGAAGAAGTACAGCCTCTGCAAGGCCTGGGGAGTGCAGAGCTGGAGGGAGGAACATTCATCCTGCTCCCCTCATAGCAGTTCCCAGGCAGGCTCAGAGGCTGGGATCAGGACTTGGAGGTAGCAACATGGTGATGGGCATCCCCATGGAGATCGTCAGGACATCATGGTGGAGTCCCTATGGTCTCCACCAAGGCATCATGATGGGGTCCCCTTGGTCTCCACCAAGGCATCATTATGGGATGAATCCCCATGGTCTCCACCAAGACATCGTGATGGTGTCCCCGTGGTCTCCACCAGGACATCGTGACAAGGTCCTCAGCAGGGCTTTGTGATGTCAGTGGCATCATGCTCACAAGGTCATTGTGAGGGGGCAGTCCCCATGGTGACCATGCCTTTATTGGGGGAAAAGACCCCAGATCCCCACTCTGAGGAGAGCAGCTCGATCAGGAGAGAGCAGCTCCCCTTGGTGCCAGTGTCAGGTCCCCACAAGAGGATCCTGAATATGGACAAGGAGCAGCAGGTGAACGCCTGTTCCCAGCCCGCAGACGGGCTCTCAGGCTTGCAGGAGAGCGGGAGCAAGGTGGGCAGTGGGGCTGAAGGGAGAGGCACGCAGCAGGGATGGGACTGACACGGAGAGCACAAGGATGGTTTGGAAGGGGAGCTGGGGTGAGGTAGCCAGGCACGAGCTCTTCTGGGGTGGGCTCATTTATTCTCAGCCCTTGGTATTTTTTCTCAGACAAAAGACGCCAACCAGGGTCCTCCCAGGGCCACCCAAACCCTGTGAGCTCTGTGCTGAGGCTCAGGGAGCAGCTCTAGACTGAGCTCAGCCAGGCTGTGTGCAGCCACAAGCTTCCCTTGGACACAGGGCTGAGGTTTCTTGTGCATCAGGGGCCACTTGCATCCATGCAGCCACCTCCATCACAGGCCTCCTTCTCCCCACAGGTGGGCCAGCAGCTCAAGGACCAGCGCCTGGAGGCAGTGGTGCCGAACCAGGACTTGGTGCTAATGACATCCTCAGAGTGCCAAGGGGGAGAGCTGCAGCTTCCTCAAGTGGAAGGGCCACCCGTCAAGGTGTCCCAGGAAGAGAGAGCCTCTTCTGCCCCGCAGGATGCCCAGCAGTGCGTGCTGCCAGCCAAGGAGGGTTCCTGGGAGGCTGAACTCCCCAGCCTGCCCGTTGCAGAGGCACCACCCGGCTCTGCAGAAGACACGGCCGCTGCCGGCTCACCCGGTGAAACGGCCTCACTGGAGGCCACGTGCTCATCCCTGCTCGAGACTGCTGGCTTCGTGGACAGCATCTTTGCGGAGATTGCTGTGGAACTGAGGGCAGAGAGCCGGAAGGCTGCCCCACCATGCCGAGCAGGGACAGGACAGGGCCCAAAGCAGCAGCCTGTGGGCATCATCTGCCACCTGGGAGCAGAGCCACTGCGTGTGCACCCGGACAACACCGCGCGCTACCTGTCCGTGCTCAGCATCCGCACGGAGCCGCTGGAGGAGCTCCAGAGCAGCTGCCTGGCGCGCACCGGGCAGAGCTTGGCCCAGCTGCGAGAAGGCGCCTTCCTGAGGAAGCAGCAGAGCCTGGAGGAGAGCGAGGACGAGGAAGAGGAGGACGAGGGAACACATTTCTCCCTGACAGCCTCGGGATCGCTCAATGTGCGACCCAAGCAGGTAAGCAGAAGGGATGGCTGGGGCAGCCATAACCCTTGCGGTGCTGGCGCCAGGTGCTGCTCTGCACTGTGACAGCCCAGTTGTCCCTGTGCTGGTGGGGCCGAGGAAGCCATTCTGGGGGGAAGTGAAGCCCCCTTCATAAACCTCCCTCTATTCTCTAGCTCCTCGCTAGAAACTCCTTCTATGACTTGTGGAACCCCAAGATCACACAAGTGGAGCTGCTCAAGGATGTGAGGTGCAAGTGGGAGGTGTTGGAGCGCCTCTATGCCCATGCCCCCAGGGAGGAGGGGCAGGTAAGGAGAGGCAAGAGAGCCCTAAGGGCAGAGCAGGATGAGCTCACAGGCCACGCTGAGGAGGAGGAGAATGCTGGTGAAGAGGCTCTGCAAGGCAAAGAGGTGGAGGAAAGCACCTCCAAGACCTGGGTCAGACCCAGCCTGCGCAGCCTGTTTGCAGACAGGGAGGCATCTCAGCAGAAGGTGCCCCCTGTGAGTGACAACCCCATTCTGGAGCAACCATTGCCTGATGACACGGCACCAGCGGTTCCTCCCCTGGCTGCAGGCCCTGCTCCCCAGGTGAGCAAGCAGCGCCTCACCTGCACCCACCATCCCAGGGAGCTGCCCTGTGAGCTGGGTCTGGGGTGAGCAGAGGGGGTGCTCAGAGCTGCTCCAGCCCGTGGGACCCCCCTGCCGTGGTGCCCTGTTGTCACCCCAACTATTTGCCCTCTGCGATGTCGCCATGGGGAGATGCCGAGTCTTCTCTGTATCCAAGGGCCAAAGGCACAAGGCTGTTGTCCCCTCCACCCCTGTGCTACATACAGCCCTGGGGCCTAGACACTGAGCAGGGAGGAAAGGGGCAGCCCCAGAAGTAGCCCCCTCCACACCAGGACACGAGCCCCCTTGTGCCACGCACCTGGCTGCCTCCATTCCCCCTGCCCAGCCCTGCTGCTACAGCCCCACAACGAGCCTTGTCCCCTTTCTGTGCCAGCCACAGGTCCCTTCCCTTGGGATGCGCATCCATGGATAGCCTTCCCCATCCCCAAACCCTTTGACCCTGTGTAACCAGGGGTACTGGTACCCTGAGCAGCAGCAGCTGATGGCCAACGGGTGCGTGTTCTTGTCCTGTCCATGCAGGAGGCCTCGGAGTCCCAAGAGGAGGAGATGTCATCGTCCTCCTGCAGCCCCAGGCCAGACGTTGAGCCAGGTTCGTACCTGCATGCAGAGTCCTTCTGGGGACAGTGGGCCAGTCTGGGACAGCAAGTGGCACCGAGGTCGGCAGCAGGAAGCGCTCAGGGGCTTCTGTGCAAAGGGCACAGACCCTTGGGAAGTCCTTGGTGCTGGGGACAGGCAGGTGCTCTCCGTGTGCCCGTGTGGCCCATCGCCCACAGCTCTCCTTCCCACCGCAGGCATCACCACCCTCCCGGATATCACCGCTCCCCGGCGATGGTGCTCGCGACTCAGGACGACGCTTCGGGCTCTGTGCAGAGCGTTCTGCTGCCACTGCATCACCAGGCAGCAAGAGGAGCGGCGCAGGTGAAAGAGCCCAGCAGGATCCCGAGAGTGGGGCTGGTGCAGAGCGACAGACACTGTGTCCTGGCGGGCACAGAAATGCTGCTGCGTCATGCCCCAGAGCACCCATATGCCTACATGAGCCCTAGTTGGCAAAAGACATTGCTTCTTTCAAATAAACCCCTCAAAAGATTTTTCTCCCTGGGTCACTTTGTGTCAGGCCAATCTCTACATTTAGATTAGAGCAGGTGATGCCAATGGAGCCAGTGGGGCCTTGTTCTGGATGGGCTCAGGATTCGGCAATAATCACGCAGAACGAGGTGACTACATCGAGCATTTATTCAGGTGAAAGCACATAAAAGAAGCGAAGTATGGATGACTACTCATGAGGTGATACCTGCTGGCAGGATACTGGATCCGAACATCCTCTCGAGCTGGCAGATCAGAGAGAGAGAGTTGCTGACCGGCTCCCGCAGAGACAGCGCAGGCCTCAGAGTTAGGGGTTTCTCCTTCCCCCGCCTCTCTCCACACTGTCCTTTTTTATGCCCGGTGCATCCTGGCACGCAGGGTCAGTCCGACCCAGGAGGCAGGCCGGGGAGGGTGGACAAACTCTGCCTCTAGTTGTCCAGCTCTCCCCACTGGGTGCGCAGGCGTGCACACCACTCAGGGGTCCCAGCCCTCAATTCGAGGGTCCTGCCTTACTCCTCTTCTTCCTCATTTCCGGGTGTTTGACCTCCAAAGCTAGTTTGGAGGATGCCTGCGGTTAAGTTGGCTACAAGCCCAGCCGAGCGGCCGGCTTCAACAGGTTTTCGGGGGGGGTGCCTGTGAACCACGCTGAGCAGCTGCATCCCTGCTCCTTATCGCTCAGCCTAGGCAGGGAAACAGCTCCTTTCTCAAGGTCTGGCCTCTGCTTCTAACAGGAGATTTTTATGACTCTACAGATCACAGAAATTTCCATCTCCAATACAGGCCACTACAGTAGTCACTTTTTTTCATATCCCAGACAAGGTTCTGGGGCCCCAAAGCAGTGGACCACTTCTTCTACGGTTTTAATCCTTTGCTGGAGCTTGCCTGCAGTGACACCACTGTTGTCACACCTGTAGCTGTACTGTGTTTCCTGGATATAGTCTTCCTGGATATAGTCTTCCCCTTCCTGCTCACACTGGCTTCCTATGTGTGCATCAGAGCTGCCATCCTAAAGATCCCATCCAGCGTGGGCAGGAAGAAGGTCTTCTCAACCTGCTCTTCTCACCTCACTGCTGTCACTGTTTTCTATGGCACCCTCATCATTGCCTGCCTGATGCCCAGGATTGGCCCCGTGAGGCAGCTCAACAAAGTCTTCTCCTTGTCCTACACTGTCCTCACACCCCTGCTCAATCCTCTCCTCTACAATCTGCGCAACAGGGAGGTGGGGGAGGCTCTCAGAAAAGCAGTCAGGACTGCTCGGGTTTGCGCCCAGAGCTCATAGCAGTTGTCCACCGCTGCACAGAAAACATTGCTGCTTCTGCACAGTAGCACAGTCAATACAGGAAAGGAAACAGTAGGCTGCACCCTTGATATCCATTGAGAAGAACACAGCAATGAGGATAATGCTGGAAAGTAGAAGGGAAGAGGGGATATTAAATCAATTAAACTTCACGGTCTAGAAGGGATAGACATAATGTCCCATTCTTGTTGCTTCCTTGACAGACGATAAAGGAGTGTTGTTGTATCTGAGATAGGTTACATGTCTTCTTGATTCTTTGTTTGCTTGCTTATTTTGTTTCTGTGTTTTGTTTGTTGGTTTGTTTCTGTGGTGAGGGGAAATTCATGTGTGGTGAAAGGTGAGAGGTCAGAGAGGGAGATTTGGAGTGGCAGGACTTTCCCAACTGCAGATTCATTGGATGAGAGCCAACCCCGTCTGCTGTAACTATTTTCAGGGTATCTCAGCCCATAGGCCTCGCTACTCCACTGGCCAATGGAAACGCATATACTGCACAAACACATATTGGTGTCTCCTGTCATTTGTGATGGTGTCAGATCTCCCACATGCCTATGGGTTCCTGGCAGACAGTGAGGGGAAATAGTGCAGGGACCTGCATGGCCTGGTAGTGCCAGTGAATACTGTAGGCAAACTCCAGGGCATCCAAAAGGGCCCTCACTACCAACATGGGCAACAGCACTCACGCCTGCAGCCCAGGACTTCAGTGCCAGTTTGTCTGTGCCTCAGTCCATCCTGAGCGTGATGAGCACGTGCAGTGTCCCTGAGGAGCCTCTTTCTGTCTGTGTCTCTCCAGGGAGCCTGAGGGTGAGCTCAGGCAGAGCAGGCTCCTGGGTCAACCAACAGCCCTTGGCAAGATGAAGTGAGAGTCCAAAGCTGCATTCCTGCTAATGCCTAAAGCCATGTTTTCATGGTTCCATTTCAGTACCTGTGGTGGCCCTCAGAGGAATTATTTACATGGCTGTGGTGAGCACCTGCGTCCCAGAGAGCTTATGAACAGAAGATCCCCTTCAATCGCAAGGCACTCAGGCCAGCAGAGTCAAGAAAGACAGGTTTCTGACCTTGAGAAAGCCTTTGTAGGCATCTTGCCTATCTCTCCATGTTGTTCTTCCCTCCATGGATGCCCACAACCTATCATGACAAGACCAAGGGGGACAGTCCCATCTCAGCATCCACATCCATTGTGCCCACTGCACATCTCATCCACTCTCCAGTGAAATCATGACCAAAACTTGAGTAAAATGTCAGAGGTATCATGAAAACAAGAGGCAGATAACTGCAGATGCTTTACACCCTGATGTTTAACCCTACTCTGTGGTGTCATAAGCCAAGCTCATGGCTTCAGGATTTTATTGTGAGTTTGGAGAATTTTGACCCTGATTGGAAAAGAGATCATAGAGGAACATGAGTGGCATCAGGTCAAGCTTTCACTTCCTCTGCCTGATTAATGCACAGCAGGAAAGGACATGGATGTGTAAAGTAGCTTAACAGGAAAGAGTCAAAGGTTGAAATGGGAATCGATGGCCCTTCTGTCCTGATAGCAGTGGGAGCTGCAGGACTGTCCTGATGGCAGGGGGGGCTGCAGGACTATCCTGATGGCAGGGGGAGCTGCAGAACTGTCCTGGTGGCAGTAAGAGGTGCAGGAATTCCCAGTCCCCCAATGCCTCCTTGTTGCCTGCTGAGGGGTGGGAAACCAAATGCGGGCTCTGAGGGCTGGATGTCCTGGTCCCCTTGTGTGTGCAAGAGGGGACAAATGCTTCTTATTTGAGCCCCACCATCACCATGAGAAATCCCTCTCACAACAGCCCAGCCCCAGAGGCACGTGGACTCACCGCAGTGAGCCCAGTGGAGACCCCTGCAATGGCTGCGAGTTGAAGGAGAGAACACAGGAGTCGAGACTCAGGATCTGGATTTGTTCATCTGGGAGAAGAGGCAGGAGGATCACAGTGCTGCCTGCAGCTGCCAAAGTGGAGGGTGGGGAGAAGATGGAGCCAGAGCCTTCCCAGTGGTGCCCAGGAACAGCGTGAGGAGGCTAAGGGTGGCCGGCACTGAAGGAAGGACCCAGAGCCTTGCGGAATCCATCCCCAGAGAGCATGGGGGCTCTGTCCTGCCCAGCCCTGGGAAACCCCCTCTGTTGCCTCCACTTGCAGCAGGAGGTTGAGCGGAGACCTCCAGGAGCCCCTTCCCTCCATGACTGCTCTGCAACTCTGTCTGGTAAACGAATGTCTCTCCAGACATTACTGGATGCATTGGCATTGCCTGCTGTAGTCTAAATGTGGAGATTGGCCTGACACAAAGTGACACAGGGAGAAAAGTTTCTGAAGGTTTTATTTGAAAGAAGCAATGGCTGTTGACAACTAGGGCTCACATGGGCACACGGGTGCTCTGGGACACAACGCAGCAGCATCTCTGTGCCCGCCAGGACACAGTGTCTGTCGCTCTGCGCCAGCCCCGCTCTCAGGATCCTGCCGGGCTCTTTCAGCTGCGCTGCTCCTCTCGCTGCCCCGCGATGCAGCGGCAGCAGAACGCGCTGCACAGAGCCCAAAGCGCCGTCCTGAGCCACGAGCCCCATCGCCGGGGAGCCGCGATGTCCGGAAGGGCAGCGATGCCTGCGGTGGGAAGCAGAGCTGTGGGCAATGGGCTGCACGGGCGCAGGGCTGCACCTGCCTGTCCCTGCCACCAAGGGCTTCCCGAGGGGTTCTGTCCTCGGCACAACAACTCCCGAGCGCTTCCTGCTGCCAGCCTCGGTGCCACCCCCTGTGCCAGGACAGGCCACTGTCCCCAGCAGGGCTCTGCACTCGGGTATGTACCTGGCTCAACGTCGGGTGTGGGGCTGCAGGAGGAGGGCTTCTCCTCCTCCTCTTGGGGCTCCAAGGCCTCCTGCATGGGCAGAGCAAGAACACGCACCCATCAGCCATCAGCTGGCCCTGCTGAGGGTCCCAGTGCCCCAGGTTGCACAATGGCAAAGGGTTTGGATCAGAGGAGGCTGCCCATGGATGCACATCCCAAGGGAAGGGACCTGCGGCTGGCACGGCAGTGGGACAAGGCTCGTTGTGGGGCCGTAGCAGCAGGGCTGGGCAGGGGGAACGGAGGCAGCCGGGGGCGTGTGTGGCACAAGGGGGCTCGTACCCTGGTGTGGAGGGGGCTGCTGCTGGGGCTGCCCCTTCCCTCCTTGCTCGGCATCCAGACCCCAGGGCTGAATGTGACGTGGGCTGGAGCAGACTTCATCGCTGTGTCTTTGGCACTTGGAAACGGAGAGGAGGCGGCATCTCCCCATGGAGACATGGCAGAGGGCAAATGCCTGGGGATGACAGTGGGATGCCATGGGCAGGGGGGCTCCGACGAGATGGGGCAACTCTGGGCGCCCCCCACACAGCTCCCACAGCAGCTCCCAGGGATGGTGGGGACAGGGGAGGTGCTGCTTGCTCACCTGGGGAGCAGGGCCTGCAGCCAGGGGAGAAGCTGCTGCTGTTGTTTCCTGCAGCAGGGTTTCCTTGGGAGACGGGATGCTGCTCATCTCATCCCAAGGGGTTTCAGCCAAAGGAGAAGCCTCTGGTGCAGCTTCTGGAGGAACTGATGGGGACGGAGGAGCATTTTCCCCTGCATGCTGGATGCAGTTGCTGGATGCAGGGGAGGCCTCCGGTTCTGCTCCTGCACTTGTTGCTGGTGGGACAGACACGCTGTCCTCTGTGTGCAGAAAGCTGCTGGCCAAAGCAGGTGCTCCTGGCTCACCGCCCCTGGGCACTGCTGGCTCCAGAGAGGGGCTCTCCACGGTGCCAGGTGCCTCGCTCACAGCCTCTGTGCTGCTGACATGGGGCGAGCAGGGCACCTTCTCGTGCTCTGTGTCCTTGTCCACAGCCGGGCTGCAGAGGCTGGCTCTGACCCAGGTCAAAGAGTTCATTTCCTCCACCTCCTCTTCCCCATCCTCCTCCTCCTCATCGGTGTCCTCTACTCTCTCCTCCTGCAGTGCTCCCAGGCCTCTCGGCGCCTCGCGGGTTGGGGCATGAGCATAGAGCCGCTCCAGCACCTCCCACTTGCAGCTTGCGCCTTTGAGGAGCTCCACTCGCGTGATCTCTGGTTTCCAGAGGTCATAGAAGGAGTTTCTGGCGAGGAGCTAGAAGGAGAGAGGGAGGTTTGTGAAGGGAGGAAAGGCCTCGTGGGGCTCCGCCAGTGCTTTGACAAGCCGGCTGTCCCGCACGACGCGGCACAGCTGCTGGCCACAGCACCGGGAGGGCTCCCCCGTGGCCCAGCACTCCTTGCACTCACCTGCTTGGGTTTGGCATTGAGTGATCCTGCCAGCGTCAGGGACAAACGGTTGTCACGGCCCTCCTCTCGCTCGCCCTGGCTCTCTCTCAGGTTCTGCTCCCTCCTTGGAAAAGCTCCTTCTCGGAGCAGGGCCAAGCCCTGTCCAGTGCGGTGCCGGCAGCTCCTCTCAAGCTCCTCCAGCGGCTCCGTTTTGATGCTGAGCACAGCCAGGTAGCGCGCAGTGTTGTCTTCATGCACGTGCACTGGCCTTCCTTGGAGGTAGCACGTGATCTCCAAGGGCTGCTGCCGTGTCCGTGATGTCCGTGCTCTCACTGGCCCAGTTGGGCAGCTTAGTCCACTAGGCCAGCTCGGCCAGCTAGGAATGCTGCACTGGAATTCACCCCGACGGCTGTAGGGATCGGGCCCTGTCTGAGGCGCAGAGGATGATGTGCTGGGGCGCCACTCTATGCTCTGGAGCTGCCATGATCTTGCCCGTGCACCTTGATCGATGGTGCGTGCCAGTGTGTGTGGTGGCACAGGTACAGTCAGCTCCATCCGAGCACCACCGGCATCCGGCTGTGCTTGGTCCTGTGGAGAGGGCGATGGCATTTCCTGAGGCCTGGCCAGGCTGGTGGAGGGCTGCGGCTCTTGCACCGTGGAGGGGACATCGCTGGCCTTCTCCTCCACAACCTGCAATGAAGGCCACCACAAAGGCAGTCCTTACTGCCGTCCTTGGTCCCTCCCTCCATCCTTCCGAACGGGAAACCTCCGGCAGCCTCTGACCCCCTTGACGATGGCTCTGCCATGCAGGTGGCTGCTGCCCTGCTCCCAAAGGCTGCCTGGGGAGAGGGCTCGTGCCTATGGGCAAGCCTTGGGCAAAGGCAGCTCCTCGGAGAGCCCGAGGTGGGTGCGTGCAGGCTGCCGTGCAGAGCAGCGCTCGGCCTGCCGGGCACAGAGACCTCCTGGTGTCTCCCAGCAGGTCCCGCCTGCTTCTCGGCCCCATGGGGAGTCAGGCAGAGGCTCGGCCTCCACCGCCGCTCAGCTCTGTACCTGTGCGATGCCGTGTTCAGAGGTGTGTGAGCCCTGAGGGCCGGGCAGCGGTGACAGCCGGTCCCTTTGGTGGGACGAAGCTGGGCTCCCGCTGCGCTGCACTGCTGCGGGCAGCTCCTGCTGGCCCACCTGTGGGGAGAAGGAGGCCCGTGATGGGGACACTTGTGTTGGTACGAGCAGCTCCAAAGCACAGGAAACCCCAGCCTCGTGTCGAAGGGAACATCCTGGCTGAGCACAATGCGGCTGTGCGTGACCTGGACCTGCTCTCTGCCCTCAGTACAGAGCTCATGGGGTTCATGCGGGCCTTGGAGCGTCCAGATCAAAGAATCATAGAATCACTATGTTGGGAAAGTTCTCCAAAACCATTCAGTCCGACTGTAAACCCCTCAACCCCATGTCTGCTAAACCATCGCTCTAAAGTGCCTTATCTGCGCATTTCTTGAAGGCTGCCAGGGACAGCGATTCTACCACTTCCCTGGGCAGCCTCTTCCAATGCTTCAGCACTCTTTCCACCTGGAAAGTTTTCCTAATATTTAACCTGAGCCTCTCCTGGTGCAACCTGAAGCCATTCCCTCTTGTCTTATAGATAGCTATTTCTGGGAATAGATCAACCCTGCCTCACTACAACCACCTCTCAGGTTCTTGCGCAGAGCAATAATGTCTCCCTTGAGGCTCCTAGATAACCCCAGCTCCCTCAGCCACTCCTCATAGGGTCCATGCTCCATAGCCTTCACCAGCTTTGGTGCCCCTCTCTGGGCACACTCCAGTGCCTCCATGGCTTTTATTTTTAGTTTTTCTAGTGATGGGCCCAGAATTGAACACAGTGTTTGAGGTGCAACATCACCAGCATCAAGTACAGGGGGAGAGTGCAGGTCAGGCTGCTTTTTCCGTGCCCAGGAATGCACGTCCCCTCGCTGGAGGAGCTCCTGCCCGGCTATCTTGACCCAGGGCTCCTTCCCCACCACCCCTGTGCTCTCCATGCGGGTCCTGTCCCTGCCTCCCAGCTCTCCCTCCAGCCCCAACACTCACCTCACTCGTGCACTCTTGCGCACTGGAGTTCCCTTCCATGGATGAGGTGCAGGCGTTCACCTGCTGCTCCTTCTCCATCTCTAGGAACCTCTCTGAGGACCTCTTGCACGGGCACCAAGGGGAGTTGCTCCCTGCTGGTTGCGCCGCAATCCTCAGAGTGAAGACCCCAGCAGGGACACGGTCACCTTGGGGACTGCCCCATCACAGTGGCCTGTGGGTGTGATGCCACCCCCATCACAAAGCCCTGGGAGTTGCCATGGGGACACCAGGCACCGCGTCGGTTCCTCCTCTCCCCACTCCTGAGCAGGTCCCTGGGGCGCAGGACGAGTTGTCCCCTCCACAGCTCTGTGCTCCCCGGGCCTTGCAGAGGCTGCCCCTCGTCAGGCGCTCCATAGCAGACACCCACCATGAGGCCACCCCCGTCCTCGCCCCTGTGCTCTCGATTGCCTCTTGGTTCACCCCAAGGCAGAGCTCCCTGCATCCCACTGCTCCCTCCCTGAGCTTCTCTTTCCCACATCACCCCGTGGCTATTCCTTGCCATCCCAGGCCATCACTTCCTCACTCTTTTTGGAGTCCTCCTCCTCCCCGAGTTGCTCCCACTTTGAGGCTCTCCTCACCAGCGTGGCCACCTGCTCGACCATCAGGTCAGCACATGGGAACAGCCGCGTTTTACACCCCATCAGCTTCATGTGACGCCAACCCCCAACCGGTCACCATGAAAAGACAAAACACTTGGGGCTCTTGTGCTTAGGTTCCTGACATGGGCTTCTTTCTGCCTACATGCATTTACCACCCCCAAAATTCCTGCCCTGTGGGTGCAGCATTGAGTGGTAAGAGTGGAGAAGGGAGTTAATACCATTTATTAATTGCAATCAATATGTAAAGAAATTGTTCTTTTCCCCATCTAGGTGCATGCCTAGCTAAGAGACATTAGCTATCATCTTAATATGTAAGAAATGGTTATAGGTTTTATTGAGATATACAGGGTTTTTAACGAGGTTGTACAAGTGGAAATAAGTGGCAAGGATACGGCAAGTGTAGGAGAACACTTAAAGGAAGGGGAAGAAGGGAAGGCATGGGAAAATTACTAGAAGCATAGGGAAAAGTGCAGCAAATGAGCGCAAGAGTTGGAAAATAATATAGGCAAATATAAGCATTGGAAAAAGATTGAAATGGTGGGAAAAAGTGCAAAAGCATTGGAGAAGTGTCCAGATCTTGGAAAATAGGGAAAAACATGGGCAAGGAACGATAGTGTAGGAATATGGTCAAAAGTGCAGGAATGGTTACAAAAGTGGAAAAAGAGTGAAGTGATGGGAAAAAAAGGAAAGTGCAAAAAGAACACAGAGCTCGGTAATATTGAGAAAGCATGGGAATAGAAGGAGAGGTTGGGGAAAAGACAAAAGGGTAGGAAAATCTTCACAAGTGTGAGAAAATGGTCACAAACATGGGAGGGAATGTTTGTGAAAGAGAAGGAAAAAAAGTCAAATCATGGGAAAACTATCAAAGTAGAGGAAAATGTGGGAAAAACGTGGGAAGAAGTGGCAAAGTGTAAGAATACCAGTAAAAATTAATCTGTGGGGAAAACCTCCAAAGCAGGAGAAAAACAGACCGTGTGTGAAGCCTTGTGGAAGGGTCCAGGGTCCCCCACACCTCCAGCGTGCCGTTGCCCTCAGAAGGCGTCTGCCCCCAGGGAGGAGGGACGCTCCTGCCTTCTTGTCACCGCCAGGTGCCTGCAATGTGCCCCTGCTCTGCTGCCTGTTGCTGAGGGTCCCCAAGGCAGCCCCACTGTCTGCAGACCCCTCTCCTACCATGGAGCAGGCCTGCCTGCGCGGTGCCTGGAGACCCCAGCAAGGCTGCGTTTAGAGGTGAAGGTGTCACTGTCCTCGGTGAAAGTCTGATTGGGGCCAAGGTCAGGAAAGGACAAGAGACAACAAGGACAAGCAGCAGCAAAGGGAATTTCAAGAGAGTTTAAGGACAAACTAATAATAATTTTTGTAGCTGAGCAGCACTGGGACAGGAGCCCGGAGATTTTCCTGGTGAAACCACCTACCAACCTGATACAAGAGTAAAGTTAGCCCTTCCCAGGGCAACCTGGTTGCCTCCCGCCTCAAGAGGAAAGCCTGTGTGCAAAAGGACAAAGCAGGGGATTCTGTAAACTCTCACTTTAGCAAGGGCATTGAAAAGGTTTCTCATAGTCTCCTTCTAGTCAAATTGCGGACTGATCTGCAGAGGATCAGTGGACCATAAGGGAGGTGGATGGAGCATCAGGCTCACTGAGAACAGTGATCAGCAGTACAGTGCTGCCAAGCGGCAGCTGGCTGTTAGTGGCAACCCTCAGTGATCAGCATGTGGGACAGGACTGCTTCATCATAACATCATAACATCAAGTTAGTGAAGAAGTCCCTGTATCTGGTCAGCCTGTGATTTGGCAGCCTGAGGTCACCCTTAGCCCGTTTTCTCTTCATATCCTCTAGGGGTGTGAAGGGTTTCTGGAGAGGGAGTGATAGAAGGTGTTATGGGTGCAGCGAGTAGCGCAGAGACCTTGGGGTGATGTGCCTCTCCCATTTCTGAAGCACGCTTGACTGTACATAAGGAGGACTTGGACTAAGGTGTTGCCGCTCAAGCGGCGTGGCGACCTGGTTCAGGAACGGCACGGCGACCACCCCCAGGCCGCTCGGGCCATCAGCTCGCTGACACCAGTGTGGTAGACGGCAAATGGCGTTTATTGATGGGTAGCAAGGTGTTACATAGCTAGGTTTACAACGTCACATCTGTCTGCTTACATCATAAACTAACACTATTGGCTATTAGGGGCTCTACCTTTCCGTACAGCGCGATATCTTCCGGGCGCCGGACCCTAACTATCTGTAACAGTGTAGTAGCAACATTTCCCCCCTCCCTATGCATAACAAAACTAGCTAAAATATGACTATCTTATTCTTACATATTCTTATCTTATTCTAATTACTTATTCTCATTATTATCTTATTCTTATTACTATCTTGTTATTATCTTATTGTGATCACTTATTATCTTACTCTTACTTACTGTCATTATTACCTTATCACTTACTCTTATTATTATATTACTCTTATTCTTATTATTATATTATTCTATTCTTATAGTTTATAACAATCTTAAAATTATGTATCATAAACTTGACATAAAAACATAAGGCGCAAAGTGTAGAAGGTAGGGGATGATAGGTAATACCACGGTATAGGAATAGGGTGTACCTTGGGATAACTTGGGGATAACACTGAGTGGATATATTCTTAAAGCAGTTGTCGGCGTTCCACTAACACGTTAACCTTCTCTAGCCGACTCTTGACAAACGGCATGAGCTTATTCAATATACAGGGTCCAAAGATCAGTGTCATCATGATCATTGTGATCAGCCCTATCAAGGTGGATATCAGGGTGGTTAACCACGACGAACCGGTGAACAAGTTTTCGTACCAGCTGCGTTTGGAACAGGGTTCAATGGGTGCTGGTTGGCAAGGCGTGGCACTGAAAACTGGTGACCCTGTAGTTACTTTTGTACTAATTACTCGAGATTGTTCCATCTGTTCAAGTACCCATTTAAAGGGCTGATGTGACTCTATTTGTCCTATAGTGACAAGCTGCAAAATTAAGATAACACAAAGGCATCGCGGCCCCCTCTTGCGGAGGCTGTTTTGTTGTTTTCTGGATTCGGTCGGCGTGGAACTCACAGGCTCGGTCGGGACGCTTGTCACCGGGGCGTACGGGTTACGGGGGCGTCCGATGGTCCGGTCCTGTGAACAGAAACTCACAATTTTCATTAGTTTTATTTTGAAGGTCTGGTTTAATAGACTTAAGCGGGCACCACTTGACTCTGCCATCTTTCCTGACAGTGACCTTTGGGTCGATCTTGGCGTGGGGGGAGCGCTGCCAGCGAGTCCCCCAGCCAAGGGCAGTTTACTGCAACATGGCCTGCCTGGCCACATTTAGAACCTGCCATTACGTTGGCTATTGCGGTGTGAACACCCACCTGAATTGGGGTCAGATGCTCTTCCTTTGCAACATGCTTAATCATGTCTGCGATACTTGCCCCCGCCGGCAATAATCGCAGGATTTCTTTGGTTGCCGAATTGCATTGTTGGCGTAAACATTCCGCTACAATCGGGCCTTTTGTCTCCGTGGGCAGGGACGAAGAGTCGACCGCTGCTTGGAGACGATCTACAAATTGTGTAAAGCTCTCACTTTCACTTTGCTTTATTGTGGACCATGGCGATGGTTTGGCAACAGCTCTAGAGGCCGTGCGAATGGCTTCCCTGGCCGCACGAGTAGTTGTCCTAACTTCATGGGCTCGCAGGCCCTGGGCCTGCGCCTGGGGTGTGATCATTGTTGGATCTGCACCCATTAACCGCTGCAGGCTGGAGCCGTGTAATGGGTGATCTGCCCCAGTTAACTTGGGCTAAATACCTCGTACAGTTGTCTTCCCATTCTTGTTTGAAAACAATCATCCCTGCTGCATCAAAGATCATCCTACAAGTTTGTTTGATATCAAACGGGAGCATATCGTCCCCCCCGAAGATACCATCTATGAGGGTTGAGACCATGGCAGAATTAATCCCTTTATCTGCAATTGCTTTAACAATCACTTCTACGTCCTTAGATTTTATCGGCGAGTGGACCCTCTGTCCCCCCTCCGTCACCCGGACCGGGAACGCTAGCGCGGCTGATGGGGCCCAGTCGGCACATGCGATCTTTATTTCCTTCCAGTCCGTGAGAGGGGTTTCTCCCCTTCGCGGTTTTTCTTTAATTCGGATGGGAATATTTTGGCTCTTAGTTCTGTTTACCTTCTTTTTCTCCTTCCTTAAGTTTGAATCAGTTGTGAGCCACTCGTCCTGACTAGTGTCTGATCCGGAACCGGAACTCGACTGACTGGTCACTTCCGGGCTCCGGTACTTTTTCGTTGGGCTCCGGCCCCGCCTACCTCCGTCCCGCCCACTTCCGTTCCGGGCGGGCTGTTCCCCCCCCCTTGGCTCGCCCCGCCTTCTACTCGCGGAGGCGCCTTTTGTGAAATGGCCGCTCTGATCGGTCCTCAGCGCCTCGCTCGGGCCTCCCTCACCGGTCCGGTCAGGGTCATTGGTTCTCAGCGCCTCCCTGGGGCCTCCCTCACCGGTCCGGTCAGGGTCATTGGTTCTCAGCGCCTCCCTGGGGCCTCCCTCACCGGTCCGGTCAGGGTCATTGGTTCCCAGCGCCTCCCTGGGGCCTCCCTCACCGGTCCGGTCAGGGTCATTGGTTCTCAGCGCCTCACTGGGGCCTCCCTCACCGGTCCGGTCAGGGTCATTGGTTCTCGGCCCCTCACTCGCGCTTGTTAGTTCTAACGGTTCCTCCCTGTTCCCGCCGGGGGCACCCTCGCCTGGCCCTTCCCCTTGCGGCTCGGGGCCATTTTGGGGGGCACAGGGTGGTGGCCTGGCCCAGACGTCCCCAAGCTCTGGCTTCTTTTCAATGTTCCTAGCTTCCTTGGCTAGCTCGCCCCAAACAGATTTCGGCTGTTTCTGCTCCTCTGTAAGCGGGATGGGGTTCGGGATGGAGGGGATGTATCGCCCTCTTGCAGATCTTTAGCCTCAGCAGAATCGCCATCATCTGGGGGGTGCAAAGTCTGTGCGGTTGCCCCGACTCCCATTTTCGCGGTGGCCAACAAACAGTCCTTTACCACCATCCAGGTCTCCTGCTCTTCTATAGCTTTCTGCAAGGCTTGTACAGCTTTTCCCCAAGCCTTAAGGTTTTTCCCACAACCCGAAGACATCGTCTCCTCGGCTAACGCCTTAGTACATTTGTCCCACACTTTAGGGACACACTTCAGGGACTTCATCTGCGCGCCCCAGGCATGCAGGGGTGATGGGAGCAATGCTGCCCAAAGCAGGGTGCGCAATGGGAGCAGTGAGGTGAGGCTCCTGAAGCGATAGCTTGGGGAAGCCTGTGCTCGCATTGGGTTGCTTTGTGAGCACAAGCTGCAGAACCTGCTCCTCATGGGAGCTCTGGGTGTGTGTGGTGCTTTTGCAGTGTGCTGCCATCAGCAGTGGGGAGTTATGCACAGAGAGCAGGAGAATTTGTCAAGGAGACATCTCCTGAGGCCACACTCCCTGCTTGGACAGGCACAAGAGAGACCTGGTAGGTGGCAGGGATTTAAGTAATGCTGGTGTCAGCCTGCCGAGTAGAGAAGCAAATCTGTACAGCCAGGGAGGCCTCAGAGACTCCTTCAGATGTATTCATTCCCTTAGCTGTTTTGGCCACAGTCTTTTGTCTTGAGAATGACTCCATGTGTTTGTGCCCTTGGTGTTCCTGCTTGCCTGCCCATGACCACGAGGGAGGGACAGAAGCGATGTTTGTGAAGGGAGCGGTGTTGCCTCTGACCTCCTGTGGAGTCGTTCCTGGAGGAAAATGGCCGCCCAATGAACCAGCCATAAGAGACGTTGGAGCAAACACATGGCACAGAACAAAAGCTTCCTTGGAACCTGCGACCTAAGGGAAGATCGATGGAGCCTGACAACAACCGATCAGGAGAAAGACTCTAGCCAATCAGATGAGATGGGAGCGCGCGTGGGCGCGGGAAAGGAACTGGTGTATAAGGGATGGCTTTGCTTCAAAAAACTGTTTTTTTTTTTCTCATGTTGATTCACATTGGATCGTTCTGAGCCCACGGTTTTTCTCTCCTCACCTCCTGCCATCTGAAAAGGCTCCTGTCTGCTTGTCTGGCGCAATAGCTGCAACCTGAAGCAGAGCAGCAGCAGCCACAGCACTGCGGTGCCTTCCAGCAGGGCCACAAGAGGAAGGAAACTGGAGGACGTCCTGCAGGAGTGGTGGTTTCTCCTGGCCTTCCATCTATATCAGAGAAGAAAGCGTCGCCAGGCCCAGAGATGCCACGGCAAGAGTAAGTGTGTGGCGTGTCCCAGCACGGCCTGGCGTTGCTGAGCGCCCAGGAGCAGCGTGGGGTGCGCGAAGGCTCCTGCTGCCCGGGGAGGATGTGCCAGGCGCCGCTTTGCCCGGCTCCAGGGTGGCCGGGCTCAGCCCCAGGGAGCGCGTGGGGCTGGTGCTGACTGCAGGGGCTGGCGGGTGGCAGCGGGAGCGCGAGTGCAGGGGCTGCGGGCGCGCAAGGGCAGGCTGGGCGGCAGCCAGTGTGCATTTCCTCCCTGCCCTTGCAGCGTGCTGCCAGCGCGAGCCCTCCGGGGTCTGTAGCGGGCACAGCCCTGTGAAGCCTGCCGGGAGGAGTCGAGCTGGCTGCAGGCCCAAGGGCTGTGGAGAATGGGCCAGCAGCCCTTCCTCTGGTAAATGCATGCCAATGCGGGCGCCTCTCTCCTGCGGGGCTGCTTCGCTTGTCCTGCTGATGGCACCGGAGGAAACGCTGCACTTGGCTGCGGGCGCTGTGGCCTGCGGAGCGGTGGCTGCAGAGATGGGCGAGCTCTGCAGGGGCTCTGCACCCTGCTGCTGCCGGCACCAACGACTGAGCGGCTTCGGCTTTCCCCCGTAGTGTCGGGAAGAAGATGGAGACCCGGGAGAATGGAGCAAAGCGCGAGGCCTTCCTGCCCTAAGGGTGCCCGGAGTGGGCACAAGGGGAGGAGAGGAGGCGCTGACATGCGTGAGGGGAAGCGGAGGGGGAGCGAGTGCCCTGAGCGGCGAAGGGCGGACACGGGAGCAGCCGGCGGTGGCCACGAAGGGCAGCTCTGGTTCGGCCGGGCAGGGCAAGGGCAGGGCCTGCGGGTGCCTGGAGGGGAGCTGGAGCCAGGTGAAGGCAGCTGGGGGCAATAGAGCAGAGCTGAGGCCTCGGCACCCTCCCCACAGCTGCTGCAGTGATGCAACCTTCCGCTTTTCCTTCCAGGTTTCTTCACTCGTGCAGGTCCCCGGAGCGGATCTGTGCGCAAGGAGGATGGCGGGAGTGTGGCTGGGTCTGTCCCTGTGGCCATCACTACCTTTGCTGCCATGGTGATTTGTCTATTGGACCGTCTGCAAGATGCCGCTGTGAGTTCGGACTGTCCCATGGGGCTGGAGGGTTCCCCACAGTGCCCCAGCTTCCCTGATGCCATGGAAGTCCTGGCTCCATGGCACCTCTGCCCTCCTGCCATGTCTCACTGCAAACGCTGATCCTGCCATGGTGTTGGGCAGTCGCTCCCACGTACCCTTCTTTCGTGGTGGTGGTGCCGGACTTGGGGCTTGGGTTGGCGTCAGGAAATCCCAGCACAGGAGTCTCGGCCGCTCCTAACAGCTGTGCTGAGCGGTGCCGACAGTTTGACCACAGCCTCATCATCCCGGAGCTGCTGTAGGGCTGCATGTCCCACCGCACAGTGTGTGATGTGTCAGGGCGGCCGAGAAGAGACCTACCGCCAGCTGGAGAGCATCTTGTGCGGCTCTCAGAGCTGTCTGCAGAGCTCTGTTGTAGACAGAGTAATAGCAACGGTGTCTGCAGAGCTGCAAGCAGCCCAGGTGAGTTTGTTCTCTCTTAGGGAGACTCCGGATGCTGGTGCCCATCTCTGGCTACGGAGAGTCTTCGGGATATGTCCTTGTTTGTGGGGCTTAGGGAGGTACCTGGAGCTGTGCAGAGAGGCGGTGATGGGCTGTTTGTGAGAAAGGGACAATGGGAATCACATCACGGGATCTATGTGGTGCCTGGAGGCTGAACGTGGGGGACAGCTGGTCGTGCTCCCACCATGCAGGAACTGTTGTGTTCCAGGGTGTGACGCCCGCTGTGAGGACGGCAGCGAGCGACGTCCCGGTGGCCCTGGCCCGCTCCCACCGGCGCGAGGTGGTGTCAGCACTGCAAGGCCACCTGAGGAGCCTGCAGGAGGTGTCGGCGGAGGTGGTGCTCGTCACCCTGCGCAATGTGGCTGCCCGCCACGGTCGAGTTCCCAACCTGATGCTCTGCGTTTCTGTGGGTGCCCAGTGGGAGACACAACTCCTGCCCCTGCCCAAAACGTCCAGGCTGGGCTGTAGGGAACCTGCTGAAGACCAAATGTGCCGGGCTTTGCCCTGTGCTGTGCCCAGGGCTTCCCTGCACCCCTCGAGAAAGGTGCCCACATGCAAGCGCTCTGGCAGGAACCTCCCCGTGCCATAGCCGCCCCCAGCGCAGCGGCCGCTCTCCCACCCCCCTGCCCAGCATGGCCCCATGGCCTCAGTGCCCCACTGCCCTAGTCCTGGTGCACAAAACAACCAGGGCACAGGGCCCAAGGGCTGTGGAGGTTCTGGCTGATAGGGACTGCCCACTCCTCAGCGCTGCAGTGTGTGCCCTTTGCGGGAGCAACACTGCTGACCTTGCACAGTGTGCTGAGTGAGGTGCGGAGCGGCCGGATGCTGCGCGCCGTCTGCGATGGTGAGTGTCGGCATCACGGCAGGGCCCACGGAGAGGGGAAGGGGCCGGGATGGCTCTGGGCGCCTTGCTGGGGTCTTGGGGTGGGCATGGAGGGAATGGGAAGTGCCATGAGAGGGACCGTTCGGGAAGAAAGGGGCAAGGGCCACAGCAGGCAGTGTCTGGAAGCAAGACTGTGCAGAGGAGAAGGTGCTGGTGTGGCAGAGGGGAGAAACAAGGCAGCGTTTCAATCCAGATGTCTCAGACCACGGCACATGATGTGCCTGGAACCTGATCTACCACACTGAGCCTTGGCACCCCCAGGGGCCTGGGCACAAAGCAGGCTTGGGGACCACTGCAAGGTCTCCTGCCAGCCAGAGACTGTGACACGATGCTGTTTCCCTTCCTGTGTTGCAGTGCTGGAGCAGCAGGATAAACATGTACTTCCATGAGTGGGAGAAATGTGTCTTCCCTCGTGTGGAAGCTGCCCAGCTCTGCGCCCTCGTCCACCTCCTCTTCTGCTACGTGGGCAAGAACTGGCAGGGCAGCAGCGAGGGTACCCGTGCGGGCTGGAGGGGCTGTGCAAGCAGCCAAAGGGAGCAGGCTGGCCACAAAAGCACCCGAGAGGGGAGTCTGCAGGCCGTGCAGCAGGGCAGGTGGTGCCATGCAGCGGGCAGGAGCGCGGCTGCCCGTGGTGGCCCTGAGGCATCAGCATGGAGGCTGGGGCTGCCTGCTGGGAAGAGTCCAAATCCTGGGAGCATTTGGCAGGGTGGGCTAGGGGTGCAGGAGGAGATGCTCCCTGTGCTGGCGAGCAAGCCCTTCTCAGCAGAGGTGAATGGGAGGGGGAAAACTCCATGTGGGAAGGGTAGGCTGGTGTGTGAGAGACAAGCACTGGAGAGATGCTGAGCCCTCGATGTGGCATGTCCCTGTCCCTTGTCAGGTCAAGCAGGCTGTGCTCCGGGCAATGGGGGCCGTGACAGGTGTCATCCTGTGCCTGGAGAAGTACCGTGAGCGCGCCTGGCAGAGGCTTCCCTGGCTGCTGCATCAGTACTGGGAAGTGCGGGACCCTGCTGGGGTGACCACGGTGAGGCACTGCGAGGGGCACCGCATTGCTGGGGCCGTGGGGATAGTGCAAGGCGTTGGAGAGCTGCAGGGTGCTGGAAGGAACAGGAGCTCTGTATGTTTGAATACCTTTGAGCAGGAAGAGGGATCTGGGGCTTTGCAGGGGCTTGCTAGAAGAAATGGCACGGCAGGAGGCCGGGATGGAGAGGATGGATCCTGGGAGGGGAGGCTGTGCCGCCTCTGTGTCGGGGGGCATAGGGAGCTCTGTCCTCACAACCAGGGCCATGTCCAGCCCCTGTGGTGGAGAGAGGTGCGAGGGGGACGATGTGGTGGGAAAGGCCCTCCTGGCAGGGCAGCACGGAGGAGAGAGACCTCGTGGTTGAGCCAGCAGCCCCGTGCAGGCTGGGGTCTCCCTGGAAGTGGGTTCAGGCCGGGGCAGCTCCTAGCGGTGCCGGTTTCCTTTCCCCATGGCTCGCGGTGACAGCTGCCCTCTCCCTCCCGTGCTCCCTTGCAGAGTCTGTGCTATTTCCTGGGGGCTGTGGCAGATGTTCGGAGCCACGTGCCTCGCGCCAGGCCTCTGGCCATCAATGCTGCCGTGCACGAACAGGTAAGGCCCGATGCTGCGTCGCTGGCCTGCGCGTGTGCGGGGCTTTGGGCTTTTGGCCGTGGGTCCATGGCCAGAACTGCTCGTGAGAGGATCACTGATAGCACAGTTTAGTTTTGTCCCCCTCCACGCTGCTCTTGCTTTCCCTAAAACACACCTTGTTCCCACAGCTTTGCAATGAGATGGAGCCACCCAGCCCAGAGCACTGAGCAGAGCTGTGCCGCTGCATCATGCTGCAGGGTAGGAAAGGAGAGCCGGCCCTGTGCCGCCGTGTCCCGGCTGCTGTCCTGCCAACGGGCAGGTGTGGGATGCTGGCCACTAACGCCAAGAATAATTTCTTTCCTGCAGCCCAAATCTGCCCAGAGGAGGTGATTGTGTTCCTCTACTGTAAGCTGAGGAACGGGAGGAGGGCGGATTGGGTGGCAGCCGTGCAAATGCTGCAGGCTCTGGTCTGTTTTAACAGTAAGTAACACGTGCTGGAGAAATGGAATGCTTCTGGGATGCTGCTGCTTCCTCTGACTTGGCAATATGGCCCCACTTTTCTGCCCCATTTGTGCACAAAAAGCTGGGGAGCTGGGATAAATCCCTCTGAAAAATGGGGGCTCAGCCTCAGAACCCACCTTCCCTTGTATTTTGCAGTCCCCAATGCGAGGGAGAACATGCCAGTGTTGGTGAAGCTGGCACAGTCCGTGTGCCACGACCCTGCAGTGCAGGTGAGCTGGTTTGGACAGGGACGGTACCGCTGCAGGGGCCGAGCAGCCCTTTCCCCAGGGCAGAGGCTGGAGAGGCCAAACCAGCAGTCAAGGGCAGGGCCTGGGGTCGGAGTCTGGTGGCAACTGCAGAGCAAGGGCTGCTCCCTCGTTGTCTCGGCCTGGCCAGAGGGGCTGCAGCTCTGTGAAGGCCGTCAAACCCGGGCGTTTGGTGTGGGTTGTGACTGCAGCCTCTCCACCAGGTGAGAGCAGCGTCCTGCATTTCATCGGGCAGCTGCTGCACTCCAGCGCCCCGGGCTGCTCGGCATGGGGACGTGGTGGGGCACATCTTCACTGAGTTCAGCCGCTCCTCACGCAAACTGGTAAGGGCAGAGGGTGGCACTGGTCTGTGTCCCGTGCCACAGCGGTGCCATGGGCATCCTTAGCATTGGGTCTTCTGCCTGGTGAGCGGGAGCAATGACGCTGGTGCCGCAGTGGGAGCAGCCTCCCATCACCGTGCACTGAAAGGGCTGGGAATGGGCATCCACGGGTGTTTCCCACCTTTGTCTCGCAGGCATCAGGAACTCTTTCTGAGATGGAAGCCCAGGAAGAAAAGGCCATTCAGCGCCTGTGCAGGCACATCCTGGGCACACTGGATGTCTCCACCAGAGCAGTGGCCAAAGTGAGTTGTCCGCTGCTGGACGCTGTTGCTTTCTCTCTTTCCCTGGTGTGTTGACACTGCCCATCTTAGCCCCTAAAGCAGCCAAGAAGAGCTAGGGCTGCCCTTTGCTCGTTCAGCGCATGCTGTGGCTGAAAGGAGCACGGCTGGGCTTGTCTTGGCTGCCTTCTGTAAATGAGACATAGGGACTGGGGGGACCATAGGGCATCCCCTTGCAGCAGGGAGGCGAGCTGTCCGCGGGGGTGAGTTGTGGCGGCTGCTCTCGGCAAGCAGGCAGCCAAAGTGAGGGAAAAGGTGCACAAAGCCAGGTGGGCGAGAGGGAGAGAAAGTGGAGGAGGAAGCCAGAGTGAGGCTGAGGGAAGGAGTGAGGCCCAGGGACTGGGCTGGTGCCACAGAAGCATCAATAACAGGAGGCCTGGGAGGGAGAGGTGGAAATAGAGGCGTGCCCAGTGGCCCGGTTCTTGCCTGCAGCTCCTATGGCCCAAACTGCTGCAGTACGTGGTGCCGGCCTAGTACACGGGCATGCTGATTCTGCTCTGCCTCTGCCTGTGTGCACCGGCCAAGAGGCGGGAGAGAGCAGAATGTTGTGAAGAGGAGGCAGCACACGAGCTCCTGGAGTCTGAGGAGCAAGGTGGGAAGCAAAGGCGCAGGCGGCGCAGCTGGGGTCCCCTTCAGCTGTGCATGGGGCTGGGGGACATGGTGTGGGCAGGGCCTGGTGGGGCTGGGCGTCTCACGTGGCTCTTCTTTGTGCCCACAGCTGCTCTGCCAGCACCCCAGGCCCTGCTGTTTTGCCTGTTGGTGAGTAACAGGGCCCCAGGAAAGAGCTTTCATGGCTGCAGAGAGGGGAGACGCAGAAGAGATGGTGCCACGGCCAGTGCAGGGCACCCTGGGAGGAGGCAGGAGGATGTCAGAGGGCGCCTGGGCAGCCCCTGCCCGTCGGGAGCTCCTGCTCCTCCCAGGGATGGCAGCGCTCAGGCAAGTCTGTCAGCTGCCTCCTGGCATCCAGGGCAATGCCAGCCTCCCTGCTCGCCTGCCTGCAGGGTGGCCACGGCTCCTGCGGCTTGCACGAGGCCATCTGTCTTCTGCCCTAGGTGGTGGCCGCGGTGACTCCCCACACAGGCACTGGCTGTGGCGCTGCAGCCCTGTAGCTGCTGCAGGCACTTCCCAGCATGATCCACGGGAGCGTGGGGGCAAGCTGGGCTGCAGAGATCCCCGTGCTGCTGCAGCACCTGGCAGGAAAAGTGTCCACAGGAGGGAGAGGCTGCATGCGGAGAGGGCAGCACCGAGTCTGGCGGAGAGGATGAAGTCATGTTTGCCAGAACTTATCAGGCCAATGGCCTGAGGCTTTGGGACATGAGACACGGTGCTGAAATAGCAGCAAGAGCTTCTGATTTCTCTGGCTTTGCAGGAAGAACTGCGAGAAACCTGGACATGGTGGAATGGGAGAGCCTTCTGCTGAAGGTACAGCATCCCTGTGGGGGCACACATGGATGGGGCAAGCAGGCCCAGGAAAAGGGCAAGGAGGAACCCTGGAACTCCCTGTTGAGGCACTGAGTGGCACAAGCAGGTCCCAAGGCCCCAGTGCCTTCCCTGGCCACGCGGGCTGCCCGCTTGGAAGAGCTGCTCTCAGCACGTGCAGAATGACTGGACATAAAGGCAGCTGAAGGCCAGGGCAGAAGCCTCCTCCTCGGGGGCCTGTGCCGTGGCACTGCCTGCTCCTGACATGTGCAGCGCCCAAGGGCTTGAGTGGCTCCTGAGGGGGAAGAGCGAGAGGCAGTTACAGGAGGGGCCGGTGGGCAGAGGGGCAGTCGCGAGAGGGTGCTCTGCCCCGGCCATCTCCAGGGTCCCTGGAGTGTGCAAAAGGTCCTGGCCAGGAACAGGGGGGCGTTTGCTTCATCTCCCGCTTCACCCTAGTTCTTGCGAACCTCACTGGACATTGTTGTGAACAACGTCTGGATTATTGACCTTAGCCGGGAAATGAGCCATCAGCTGGGCTGCTCTCCGCGCCTGTCCTGGGAAAAGGTTTGTTCCCTGTGCAGTGTTGCTGCTGTTCACGTACCCCGACGGCTGCGGTGACAAAACCCTGGAGGGCGCTGGACAGGACTCGGGTCGGCGGTGCTGCTCTGCTCCGTACCTGGTTTTGCCCCTGCCCTCTCTCTTTGCCCAGGAAGGGGCTTGTGCCCCCTCCATTCTAAGCTGGTCCTGAGGCCAGTCTGGCCAGTGGCTGCTGTTGGTGCTGCGGGTGCCTTGGTGTGTGCTGGCACCGTGGGGCTACCATGGGCTGGCCCTGTCCTGCCAGGCTGGGCTGTCACTGCAGCTGGGGCCTGGCCTCTTCTCTTGCAGAGGTTCCTGTACAAGGCGCTCGGCACAGCCCTGGCAGCTTGCGGGAGTCCCCGCTTCGTACAAGAGCAGACCCTGGGACACCTGCAAAGTGCAAACTTCCTGGAGCTGTGAGAGGCGCAGGTGAGGGTTCCTCGTGTTGTGCTGCGTGTCCTGGGGCTCAGGGGCTCTGTGTGCCCTGCTCTGGCCCTGCTGCATTTCTGTTCACTACCATTACCTCAGGAAAGCTGCCTGGCCAGTGGAGCTGGCCAGGGCTGGTCACTGTGGTGAGAGTGACTCCCCATTTTTGCTGCGTTGTAAGGAATGGTTTCAGTTGTGCCCCGCTGTGCTGAGAGGCACTTTCAGCTGGCCTTGTCATCTGTTGAGCGGTTCCTGGGCACCTGCAAAGAGAGGCGCAAGCAGAGGGTGAGCGGGGACCCTGTGGCAGGAGCTCTGCATGGGCAGGCGGCAGGTTCTGGGTATCCCAGGACTGTGGGTGGCCCCTTGTTCCTGCCCGGCTTTGCCAGGGCTTGAGGCGCTGCAGTCGGGAGAGGGCCAGCGGCCGTGGCGATGCCGGTGACCTTGTGCCTGTGTCTTGCTCCTGCAGCGAGGCGGCGTCTTCCAAGACTTTGGCTCCTTGGTGGGACTGCTGGGGCCTCTGGCGTGCGAGGAGTCAGCCGCAGCCCATCGGCGGGCAGTGACCTGCGTCTGCCGCCTTCTCCAGAGAGCTGGTGAGAGGAATAGGCAGGGCTGCCCCTGCTGCTGCCTGGGGGAAGGAGCCCAGCACCAGGCCCTGTCCCCCTGTGCCGTAGCACCTTGTCCAGCTTGCAAAGATACTGTGTTGCCTTGGGGGACCCTGGCTTTGTGTGGCCTTTGCTGGCCTCCCTCATGTCCTCGCTCAGCACCCAGGGATCCGTAGGTTGCCTCACCATGAACGTCACTCCCCTTTCTGATAGTTCCAGCCAAAAACATGGACATGGCGCCGTGGACCCAGGTCGCATGTCTGTCCAAGAGGCTCAGCGCCGTCACCTCTGGGTCTCTGCTGGCAACCTCCACCAACATTGCCAAGGTACCTGGCCCTCAACAAGCAGGACGGGGACCATGATATGTTTGTGTGCACGTGTGTGTGGGAGTGCTGCTCTCAGGACACGTGTTTTGCATCTGAGCAACCCCTGTGGTGCACTCATTTGTGTTTCTGATTTCTCCCCAGCTTGTGTGCAAACATTTCCTACAAGGCCAGGCCACAGGCTTCATGAACAGCATCGTGGAGAACCTGCTATGCGACAGGCCCATGGGCATGTGGGCTGCAGGTCCATGGACACTCACCTTCCTGGGGGATTGTGTTGAGAAGATATTCCAGGAGGAGGTGAGAGAGACATTTTTTAGGTTTGCCTTTGGCTGTTCTCTGAGGTAGTGTGTTGGCCCCGAGGCACAACAGTGAAAGGACATACCGAGCCTTTCTTTCTCGCCCATCTCCTTTCAGGTGCCTGAGCGCATGTCTATCCTTTGCACGTGCCTGTGGAGCACCCAGCAGAGCACTCCCCAGTGCATGGTGCTGCGAACGATGGTCCTGCTGTGCCGCTCTCACCAAGAGCCGGTGCTGGGCAGCCTCCTGCAGACACTGCTGCCCATGGACAGGTCTGTGCAGCCGCCCTTCCCGCTGCCGTCAGAGCCAGCTGCGGGGCTCGCCTGCGTGGACGGCCCTTTAGGCAGCCAGTGCTTTTGCCCCGCGCAAGGCTGAGCGCTGCAGCTCGTGTCCCTGTTGGGACCTGGGCACTGGCAGTCCCCGTGTGCACAAGGAGGGTGTATGGCTTCTCCGGAGGTACCTTGGGTAGCCAGGGATGCCGGCTCACGTGCTGGCGTGTGTTCCTTTGCAGCAACACAGCAGAGGTGTGGAGGAGCCTGGGGAGAAGCGCCGTGGGCTGCCCAATCCTGGTGCACTTAACACAGAAGTTGGGGGCAGCTGGAAAGAGCCATGGGAGCAACTGCTGCTCTGGGGAGCTGGGCAGCAGTCAGGC
The DNA here is from genome assembly GCF_059628265.1 of Tinamus guttatus. NCBI lineage: Eukaryota > Metazoa > Chordata > Aves > Tinamiformes > Tinamidae > Tinamus > Tinamus guttatus. Next base: position 842,557 of record NW_028289008.1, on the reverse strand, counting down.
TGCCCTGGAGCCTCGCATGGTATGGTCAGCACCCCCGGCGGCCGTGCTGCTTTGCACGTGCTTTCCAAGCGGTGCTCGAGTGCGGTGCTTGAGGGTTTCCTGCCCTTTGTGAGGGCCCGTGGTGCCTTGTGGGGTGCTGAGCTGGTGTGGTAGCAGCGTGGGGAGCTGGAACAGCTTGTGGCTGCCAGGCTGAAAGGCTCTTCCTGCAGTGAGAATTGGGGCGAGTAAAAGCCCCCGACTGTCAGGGGGATGTGGTCTGTGGGCAATGGCCTTGTTTTACCAGGCGGTTCTTGGTTGAATTTCTCTGTAGATCACTCGCGCCCTCTGTGAGGTGGTGTCAGCGCTGAGAAGCGACACTCTGGTTCGGCGCCTGCTTCCTCAGCTGCTTCCAAACCTCCTGGAGCAGCTCAGTGAGACGCTGGGGGAGGAAATGGAAGTGTCCCTTGGAGAGCTGTTGAGGAGTGACCCACCGGGCAGGTGAGGAGCGGCAGGGGCAGAATCTGTGTGTGCAGCCCATGGCCTTGCAGGAGCACCTGCCTATTGCCCTGGTGCTGGGCTGCCTCCGTGGTAGGTGGGACTGGGCTCTGTAGGGCAGCGCACTGGGCGTTGGACCATTTCTGCACCTCAGCCGAGTGTTGCGGCTGGATCCATCATGGGGCTGTGCTGAAGAGCAGCTTCCCACAAAGTATTGTACCTGGAGCTTTCCTTGGCTTCTCCCTGCATCCTGTTTGTGGAGGCGCTGGAGCTGGTGCCGGCCAACAACCTGGAGCACCGGTGGCTGCGGCTGCTGTGGGGCAGGGAGCGTATGCGTTGTTGACAGCATCCCAGGCCAGCGTGTGTCTCCTGGCGAGGTGAGAGCCCCTGGCGGGGGCCGTGCTGGAGGAAGGGCTGCCGGGATCTGGGGCCTGCCCCGAGCTCTGCTCCAGTGCGAGCGGTGTCTGCACCGGGGTGGGCGCAGCTGGGAGCGGTGCCGCGGGGCTGTGCTGTGTGAGCACGTGCTACAAGGCTGTTGGTGCTCTGTGCGCAGTGTGCTGCTGCGCACGGAGCAGGTCCCGCAGCGCCTGGTGCAGCGGTTCTTCCGCTGGCCGCGTTCCCGCTCGGCGAACCTGCGGCTCACAGCCACCGCGTTCTGTGCCGAGGTGAGGCAGCCGTGGGGCGAGGGGGCTCGCAGGGCTTCCTGCATCTCAACCAGGGTGAGGGGTGCTCCATGCTAGCACTCACGTGTCTTGATTGCAGCTCATGAAGGACCAGCTAGTGAGGGAGAGGAAGATCGTGACGCCCCTCCTAGAGGCGCTGGCAGAGCGATCGCGCGACCCTGTCAGCAGCGTGAGTCGATTGGCCGTGAGGGACCTGGTCAACGTGGCCACAGGAGCACCCACCAAGGTGAGGCAGCCTCTGATGGGCTTTGAGCTCAAGCCGAGCTGGGAAGGAGCGCGGAGGTGCTCGAGGAGCCGAGGTAGGTGCAGGGCTGTGCTGAGGCAATGCCCTGGCACCAGGGCTCTCCCCTGGGCTTGCTCTACAAAGCGCTGCCACTGGCACCACAGCGAAGAGTAGCGCTGAGAGACAAGAGCTCATGTGCGTGTCGCTCTGCAGCTGCAGAGTCACTGGGCCACGGCAGTGAGAGCACTGCTCAGGGGCCTAGAGGATGTGGGCAGCCCGGAGGTGGCGACGGAGAGCCTGGTGGCACTGACCAAGGTGCTGGGACGGCTGGAGGCGAGGGCCGTGGGCTCTGCCTTTGGAGAGGTGGCCAGGAGCTGCCGGGCACTCTGGGGGGTGGTAAGTGGAGCCGCTGGCTCTCTGTGGGCAGGCGGGAGCCCACGCGGGTTGCCGTCCCCCATGGGCTGCTGTTGGCAGGGGGCAGCCGTCGCCGGCCCTGTGGGCAGCACCGTGCGGGTGCCGAGCACTGTGTACTAGCAGCCTGCCCAACAGTCTTTCTCATCACAGGAGGAAGAGGAGCTGCACTGCTCGGCCTTTGGCCTCTACAGTGCCCTGGCCTCCTCTGCGTCGGGGAGGAGGTTGTTTTTCGGCAGGGAGGTGGAGGAGGCCTTTCCCAGCTTAGTGCTGCATCTTCGGGACCCATCCCCAGCTGTGTGCAATGTAAGAGCCCCAGGCACCCCACAGAAAGCCCCGTGGAGCTGGCTGAGCCATGGGGGCACTCACTCTCTTCTGCATGGGGCTGCAGGAGTCTCCATGGGCCCTGGGTGATGCTGCCCTGCTGGCAAGGTTCCTTCCTCAGTGCCCGGGCAGGTGCAGAGCATCCCCATGACAGGTCCCGGGGCTCTTTTGTAGGTGTGCAAGGTGGCCCTGCATCTGTGCGCCCCGTTTCTGGAGTCGAAGAGGCTGCGGAGGCGTCTCAACATGAGCATTGGGCTGAGCGCAGAGGAGATGCAGGACGAGGTCTGCAGACACCTGGTGAGTGAGCTGTGTGCTGGGGCTGTGTCCCTGTGCTGGCCGCCCACCCCGTGACTCCCACATCATGGGGTCGTCCCGGTACTGGCCATGGGTGGGCAGGCGATTGGGCAGAGGGGAGCAAAGGGGGCTGTTGGAGATGGGGATGAGCTCCCGCTGCCTGCACTGTGTGTTGTTGCAGGCCCAAGACTGCCCCGTGCTGTTGGAGCAGCTCCTGAGCACATCTTGGAGCTGCTGCTTGGGAAGCCACCAGGCGCAACAGGCGGCAGCCGTCCACGTCCTGGGTGAGTAGCAGTGGGGGGCTGAGGCGCTGCTCCTGGCCAAGGCCCCAGGTTGGGTTCAAGGTTGGACTCTGGGACAGCTCGAGGCTATGGCCATACCCGTGCCCTGGTGGCCATGTCCCCCTGCCAGGCCTGCTCCAGGACACAGCGCCAGCCACGTGGCTACAGCAGTGGGGCCTCTCTAGCGAGGTACCCAGAGGTTCCATGGGTGCCAAAAGCCAGGGGGCTCGGGGATGGGGTCTTGTGTGGCCCTGGGTTTGTGTCAGGGAAGACACCCCATCTGGGCACCACGAGGCATCAGGGCCTTGTTCCCACGCTGCTCCCCTCAACATCAGTGTCTTTGCAGCTCACTGGAGGCCGGAGCACGTGGAGGAGCCCCGTGCTCGACGGGAAGTAGCTGCAGAGCTCTGCGCTGGGGGAGGCCAGCAGCACAGAGCAGGAGGGAAATAAATCTCTGTCCCTGCGGGGAGGCACTGTCCATCCATGTGGGGCTATGTGCGGTGTGGCAACAACCCTGGTCCTGCCTCCCTGGGGATGTGGGCCCTGCGTGGTGCTGCCTGGGGACAGTGGAGAGCAGAGGGACTGGAGGGAAGGGGTTTGCAGGCACTGAGCTTAGTGGGTCACTGCCAGGTGCCTCGGGACACCAGGGTCACTGGGAGCACTGGGAAGAACCCAGTGTAGGATCCCAAAGCAAAGCCAGGTCCGCTCTCCGCCCACAAGTTCCCACAACCCACGGTGGGACTGGAAGGCCAGCAGCAACTAGCTGTTGTCGCTCATGCGCCATTACACAGCAGTCAGAGGTGGCCTATTCACAGGCAGGCACATCACTGCAGAGCACAGGGTGAAATAAAACCCCCAGGCCACCAACAGGCACTTCCAAACGCCGCTTTCAAACCTGCATCAACAAGTCCCCTGCTTGGGAACGGGAGGCTACCACAAAAGCACTTCCAGAAGGAAACTGCTCAGCCGTTTCCTGTTTCTCGTTTGTGTTTTGGGGAAACAGGCATTGCCAGAGCAATATTGTCTCAAAGTAGCTTTTCCCATGCAGAGCAGATCAGACAGCTATGGGTGGAGAAATTTGCTCTAAATCAAGAGCTTCTGCTTTGAGCTGCTCTTCAGCTCAGCTACAAGAAGGTGTGGAAACATAATCAGGAATGATATTCTTTTCTCAAGAAGATGGAGCACAAAAGCACTGTTGGGGTTCCTTCCAGTGCAGCTGGTACCTTCTCACTGGCCTTGATGAGAGAGCAGTAAGGCCATCCCCATGGGCTGCCCAGAGCTCCCCTCTGCAGGGATGCGCTCAGCCGATTCCCTGTGGAACAAAGCTGTTTTTCTCCATTCTAGGCCTTTCTAGAAATACTCCAGAAATATTCCCGCTGCTCTCATCACTCTGTCAGTTACTCACCACGGTTATGGCTGTAGTTAGCAGTGTGGCAGGATTGAATGGAGTGAAGGTTTGCAGGGCCACCTATCTTCCCTTTGCTCTTTTTCAGCACTCATTGAACACAGAGGAGCAAAAGGAGGAAGGCTGAGGAGGGTCTTGGCATATGCAAGTCTTTCAGTTCAGAGGCTAATAAAATCCATTCCCCCAGTTTGGTGTAATGGCATGTGTCCAAGGGAAGCAGGTAGAGAGCGCGCTGTGATTGTGCTGCCCATGGGTGCGAGAGCTTTAGGTGGGGAAGGGCCGAATGGTGCCTCTCTTGGTGCCGTTTCCGTGCTGTGCTGGAGTCAGATTTCCTGCTCTCAGCAGAGAAGTGGGTGGTGGCAGGGGGCCGAGGAAGAGGCGACCCGACCTGCGCAACTTGGCTTCCTGCAATAAAGCTCCAAGGCTGCCCAATAGACAGGCCTCTCATTTACGTCGTTTCAGCGCTTTAGAGCTCTCGTTTGGATGGTATTCCTGGTGCCTTGACTCATGGTAGCTCTATGAGCCCTTTTTGGGACTGGAATTGACGGACCCTCTTCTTACATGAGGTTGAGATATCCTGCCTATACCCAAGCATCATTGCACAGTGTTCTTTTTGTCCAGCAAAGCTGTCATTTCCAAATTCTAACCTTCATTTTTTAAATTAATGTAATTCTAATTAATTTAATCCTGATATTTAGAAATCAATTCTAATATTACAATTCTTCCTCTTCTCCTCTTCTCCTAAGACTACATTTTTGTACTCGTCAGAGTTGGAGAGGGACTAGCGCTGAATGAAGATCCATTAAATCTAGCTGCTTCACTAGTAACTAGTATTTTGTGTAATGCCTTTCACGTCGTTCTCTTCTCTTTCATGCTCTCATATCATTCACTGTAACCCTCAAAGTCCTTTGGGCATAGTGTAAAGAGCGCCGTAATTATTCAATTGAAATATCATTCTTGTAGGTGTGGTAAGACGTCCCTGTACCCTCCTGCTCCTTGCCCCAGGGGCTTGCTTAGGAGCAGTTTTTACGTAGCCGATAGCCAAGAAGAAACACACACGAGAGTGTAACTTAAGAACAACACCAGTCATTTTATTTAGAAAACATAAGGGACTACTTAGAAACGGAGGGAAAAAAAAAAGAAGAAAAAAAAAAAAAAAACAGAAGAAAGGAGTTTTCTGGAGGTGGTTGAGGCAGCAATTCCGGGGAAGGGCAGGCTGGGTGCAGGTGTTCAGAGGCTGGCACGTTGCAAGAGGGTGTGAGGTCGCCGTAGCAGAGGGAAAGCCTTGCTCCCTACTGGCAGCAGGAGCGATAGCGCTTCTTCGGCGGGAGCTGTTCAAGACACCTTTCCTCTTGAGACTGCGCCGTAGGTGTGGGAGGGGAGGAGGGGGAAGCGAGGCTCCTCTTGCGATTGCCTTTTGGCTTCTGCTTCTGGCTGCTGCCTGATGCTGCTCCCAGCTCAGGTTGAGGGTGCTCGGTGTCTCTGTTGGCCACGCTCGATAGCACATTGTCTGGCAGAGCAGGACTATTGGGTGTGCTGCAGCCACTGTCTTGAGTGTGTGGTGAGGGAGAAAATATCCCGTGAAAGGCCTGTGCCTTAGACGTGCCAGCAGCTCCCATTGCATCCGTGGCCTCAAGCAGACGGCAGTGCTCTGGTGGGAGTGGAGTGCTATTTTTCACCTGTGCGGCCCTTTCTTTGTCACAACGCACCTCGATATACATCTTCCTGTTGGGAGGTAGCAGCCTTGGTCTGTTCTTGGTGGAGATTGCAAGCAGCAAGTCAGTAATGCAGATTTGGACAAACTCATCATTTTCCAAGAGCTCTATGCATTCTTCAGAATTTTCCTGGAAATCCTCATTGCAGTAGCAAGGGAACTTCAGTGGCTTGTTTTCTGTGGGAAAAGGGTCGGTCTTGTGAGCCGATGTGCCATGTGCATGCTTGGGAGAGGCCTGTGCTTCTGAAAGAGCTGGGGGTGTCAGATCCCCAGACTCTTCTAATTCTTCTTGGGAGATTTCCTCCAAATCCTCAATGCAGCCGAAGGCGATGTTGGTGGGGGCATTGCCTGTGTGATCGGGATGCGTTTTGGGAGGCAATGTGCCATGTGTGTCCTTGGGAGGGCCCGGTACTTCTGGCAAAGATGTGGGTGTCAGATCGCAGGGCTCTTGTGGAGCTGGCGCCTGGAGGCAATGGTCAGCCCCTGTGGTGGAGCTGCAGCTGGGCTGCTGCCCCTCATGGGCAGCACAGAGAGGTGCAGACGCGGGTGCTGGCTGCAGCTCTTGCATGGAGGTGCCGCTGGCGGGCGGGCTGTCCGTCAGCGGAGGAGCAGAGGAGCTCTCGCTTGGCTCCTGCTCCTGCTCTGCAGGGCAGGCACACATGCTGTCGCCTGCTGCACCTCGGCCGCTGCGCTGCGTTTGCTCAGCCCTTGCTTTAGCCAGGCCGCTTGTCTCTTGGAAGGCTCTTGTTGACTTGAGATAGGAAGAGAAAGAAGTAGTTATCCTTTAAAGAAGGAAGGGCAAAGTAGCCATGCTCCAGCTTACGGAGGAAACGGTGTCGAAGCACAAGCGCTGTCCAGGGAGACTGCAGGTTCCAGAGCAAACATTCCGCCAGAGCCGCTGGCAACCAGCTGCGGGGGCCAAGCAGCCCTTTGAGCCTTGAAAGTCGCAAACACAGAGCCATCGGTGTGGTGCCTTTGCGCCGTGCCATCCCTGAGCAACGACCTCTGCAGTAGGATGGAGGCTGCTCCCAGCCACAGCAAGTGCTTTGCCTCCGAAGGCACCTCTGTCAGTTCTGCAACAAGAGCTCTCTGCTGTGTTTTGTTTCTAAAGGCCAGTCCAGCTCCCTACTGCAGGACTGAAAGTTACACCTGAGCGTGTCTAAGGGATTTGTCTAAGGGCAGCTTAACCTTTAGCTTCAGTGCTTCCATATTTCATTGACTGAACACAGTTCTATAAGAAACCTATCTAGCTTCCAGCGAGAGAGAACACGGCCTAGATATGCAGTGCGCTGGAAGGAAAAAAAGGGACTGCGTCTTCTTTGAAGCCACCCTCGCCCCTCAGTGTGTCCAGTGGAAAGAGAGGAGGATTGAAGCACACGAAAGCACATGCCCTTTCGCTGTGCTCTCCCTAACACAGGACCCGAGAGGCAGGAGGATGCTGTTGAATTACCCTTAGGCCTTTCTAGAAATGCTCCAGAAATATTCCCGCTGCTCTCATCACTCCGTCAGTTACTCACCACGGTTATGGCTGTGGTTAGCAGTGTGGCAGGATTGAATGGAGTGAAGGTTTGCAGGGCCACCTCTCTTCCCTTTGCTCTTTTTCAGCACTCATTGAACACAGAGGAGCAAAATGAGAAAGGCTGAGCAGGGTCTTGGCATATGCAAGTCTTTCAGCTCAGAGGCTAATAAAATCCATTCCCCCAGTTTGGTGTAATGGCACGTGTCCAGTGTGTCAGTGTGTCCTTCTGGTTGAGCTCTGGGTAAGGGAGCTGGGACATTGGCTCACCAGGCAACAGGGTCCTCCAGCCTTCTTGAATGGCCAGCAATTGGGCTACAAAGCACTCCTGAAATATTCAGGGAGGTAATCTTTGGACCTGCGTAACCTAATTCTTTGTTTTCTTCTTTCAATACTGAGTGATATGTTTGCCTCCCTTGGGCTAGTGCTGGGGAAAAAGAGCCTTCCAGACCATCTAGCTCCCCTTCAAATGCTTGGAGGAACTGGGCAGAAGCTTGATTGTATTGGAGCGGAGAGAGCACTGCAATCTGCTCTCAGTAGTCTCAGGGGCATCTCAAGGGAGGATGCTTTTTGTCACTGTGAGGCAGCATGACGTACGGCAGGAACAGCATTGCTACTGTCTATTAATAGTGTGATAATCAAAGGCAAAGAAAACAAGACACACGCACACAAAAAAAGGAAAGAAAACGGGGCAGCACTGGCTCCCATCACCCTCAACTACCACCAAACAGGAGTGTTGCGCGTCTATGCACAGTGTCATGGCTCTGATTAGAGAATGGCAGTGATTGTAGGGAAGTTCAGGCAAGCTCGTACTTCCAAAAATCACTGGCTTCCATTGCATGTGTCCAACTTGAAGGGGGTTCTGTGTGAGAGCAAACTGCATGGCTGCTCATAGCTGCAGTGGGAAGTGAATTTGTCTTGTCTCGGATGCCATGGCATATGCAAACCTCTCTGGTAAAGGAAGGGCTGAGCTGGGCACTGAACGCGAGTCTCCAGCCACGTGCTCCATGGTGCAGTTTCCTCCAGGGGCTGCAGGTAAAATCTGGAAATGTCCCATCTTTGCTGGTGCTTCCCTTCCCTTCCTTTGAGAGGATAGGGGCAAAGCACCCGCGGTTTCTAGGTGCACTTGAAAAGCCAAAGGAATGCAGTGCTTAGTCTCTGCTGAGAATTCAGGTTAGAGGGGCTGAGACAGCTGAGCTTGCAGCCAAATAAAGGGGGAGAGGGAATAGCTGCAGGTAATGAGTGTAGCCTCTCTCATCTTTGCAGAAATCAAGAAATCCAAGCGACACGGAGGGCTCCAGTTGTGTCGTGGGTTCAGAGCCTTGAAGAGCCTCCAGGCCATAGTGACCTATTTTGGCAGAGGCTCTTTGGCAAAGCGTAGGAAGGGGAGAAACCTCTGCCACTGACTGTGGCAGCCATGCTGCATGGGCAAAATCACTTGGTGTGCCTCTCCTGCTGGCCATAACCTTGAGCTGTCTGCAAAGCCTTTGTCCAAAGCAGAGCAGAGCCAAGGGAAGCAGGTAGAGAGCGCGCTGTGATTGTGCTGCCCATGGGAGTGAGAGCTTTAGGTGAGGGAGGGCAGAATGGTGCCTGTCTTGGTGCCGTCTCCGTGCTGTGCTGGAGGCAGCTTTCCTGCTCTCAGCAGAGAAGTGGGTGGTGGCAGGGGGCCGAGGAAGAGGCGACCCGACCTGCGCAACTTGGCTTCCTGCAATAAAACTCCGAGGCTGCCCAATAGAGAGGCCTCTCATTTACGTCGTTTCAGCATTTTAGAGCTCTCGTTTGGATGGTATTCCTGGTGCCTTGACTCATGGTAGCTCTATGAGCCCTTTTTGGGACTGGAATTGACGGACCCTCTTCTCACATGAGGTTGAGAAATCCTGCCTATACCCAAGCATCATTGCACAGTGTTCTTTTTGTCCAGCAAAGCTGTCATTTCCAAATTCTAACCTCCATTTTTTAAATTAATGTAATTCTAATTAATTTAATCCTGATATTTAGAAATCAATTCTAATATTACAATTCTTCCTCTTCTCCTCTTCTCCTAAGAGTACATTTTTGTACTCGTCAGAGTTGGAGAGGGACTAGCGCTGAATGAAGATCCATTAAATCTAGCTGCTTCACTATTAACTAGTATTTTGTGTAATGCCTTTCACGTCATTCTCTTCTCTTTCATGCTCTCATATCCTTCACTGTAACCCTCAAAGTCCTTTGGGCATAGTGTAAAGAGCGCCGTAATTATTCAATTGGAATATCATTCTTGTAGGTGTGTTAAGACATCCCTGTATCCTCCTGCTCCTTGCCCCAGGGGCTTGCTTAGGAGCAGTTTTTACGTAGCCGATAGCCAAGAAGGAACACACACGAGAGTGTAACTTAAGAACAACACCAGTCATTTTATTTAGAAAACATAAGGGACTACTTAGAAATGGATGGGGGAAAAAAATAAAGCAAACCAAAACAGAAGAAAACAAGAGTTTTCTGGAGGTGGCTGAGGCAGCAGTGCTGGGGAAGGGCAGGTTGGGTGCAGATGTTCAGAGGCTGGCATGTTGCAAGAGAGTGTGAGGTCGCCGTAGCAGAGGGAAAGCCTTGCTCCCTACTGGCAGCAGGAGCGATAGCGCTTCTTCGGTGGGAGCTGTTCAAGACACCTTTCCTCTTGCGGCTGCGCCGTAGGTGTGGGAGGGGAGGAGGGGGAAGCGAGGCTCCTCTTGCGATTGCCTTTTGGCTTCTGCTTCTGGCTGCTGCCTGATGCTGCTCCCAGCTCAGGTTGAGGGTGCTCGGTCTCTCTGTTGGCCACGCTCGATAGCACATTGTCTGGCAGAGCAGGACTATTGGGTGTGCTGCAGCCGCTGTCTTGAGTGTGTGGTGAGGGAGAAAATATCCCGTGAAAGGCCTGTGCCTTAGACGTGCCAGCAGCTCCCATTGCATCCGTGGCCTCAAGCAGACGGCAGTGCTCTGGTGGGAGTGGAGTGCTATTTTTCACCTGTGCGGCCCTTTCTTTGTCAAGACGCACCTCGATATACATCTTCCTGTTGGGGGGTAACAGCCTTGGTCTGTTCTTGGTGGAGATTGCAAGCAGCAAGTCAGTAATGCAGATTTGGACAAACTCGTCATTTTCCAAGTGCTCTTTGAATTTTTCAGAATTTTCCTCCAAATCCTCATTGCAGTAGCAAGGGAAGTTCAGTGGCTTGTTTTCTGTGGGAAAAGGGTCGGTCTCGTGAGCCGATGTGCCACGTGCATGCTTGGGAGAGGCCTGTGCTTCTGAAAGAGCTGGGGGTGTCAGATCCCCAGACTCTTCTAATTCTTCTTGGGAGATTTCCTCCAAATCCTCAATGCAGTCGAAGGCGATGTTGGTGGGGGCATTGCCTGTGGGGTGGGGATGCGTTTTGGGAGGCAATGTGCCATGTGTGTCCTTGGGAGAGCCCGGTACTTCTGGCAAAGATGTGGGTGTCAGATGGCAGGGCTCTTGTGGAGCTGGCGCCTGGAGGCAGTGGTCAGCCCCTGTGGTGGAGCTGCAGCTGGGCTGCTGCCCCTCATGGGCAGCACAGAGAGGTGCAGGCGCGGGTGCTGGCTGCAGCTCTTGCATGGAGGTGCCGCTGGCGGGCGGGCTGTCCGTCAGCGGAGGAGCAGAGGAGCTCTCGCTTGGCTCCTGCTCCTGCTCTGCAGGGCAGGCACACATGCTGTCGCCTGCTGCACCTCGGCCGCTGCGCTGCGTTTGCTCAGCCCTTGCTTTAGCCAGGCCGCTTGTCTCTTGGAAGGCTCTTGTTGACTTGAGATAGGAAGAGAAAGAAGTAGTTATCCTTTAAAGAAGGAAGGGCAAAGTAGCAATGCTCCAGCTTACGGAGGAAATGGTGTCGAAGCACAAGCGCTGTCCAGGGAGACTGCGGGTTCCAGAGCAAACATTCCGCCAGAGCCGCTGGCAACCAGCTGCGGGGGCCAAGCAGCCCTTTGAGCCTTGAAAGTCACAAACACAGAGCCATGGGTGTGGTGCCTTTGCGCCGTGCCATCCCTGAGCAACGGCCTCTCCAGTAGGATGGAGGTTGCTCCCAGCCACAGCAAGTGCTTTGCCTCCGAAGGCACCTCTGTCAGTTCTGCAACAAGAGCTCTCTGCTGTGTTTTGTTTCTAAAGGCCAGTCCAGCTCCCTACTGCAGGACTGAAAGTTACACCTGAGCGTGTCTAAGGGATTTGTCTAAGGGCAGCTTAACCTTTAGCTTCAGTGCTTCCATATTTCATTGACTGAACACAGTTCTATAAGAAACCTATCTAGCTTCCAGCGAGAGAGAACACGCCCTAGGTATGCAATGCGCTGGAAGGAAAAAAAGGGACTGCGTCTTCTTTGAAGCCACCCTCACCCCTCAGTGTGTCCAGTGGAAAGAGAGGAGGATTGAAGCACACGAAAGCACATGCCCTTCGCTGTGCTCTCCCTAACACAGGACTGAAGAGGCAGGAGGATGCTGTTGAATTACCCTTGGGCCTTTCTAGAAATGCTCCAGAAATATTCCCACTGCTCTCATCACTCCGTCAGTTACTCACCAGGGTTATGGCTGTGGTTAGCAGTGTGGCAGGATTCAATGGAGTGAAGGTTTGCAGGGCCACCTATCTTCCCTTTGCTCTTTTTCAGCACTCATTGAACACAGAGGAGCAAAAGGAGGAAGGGTCTTGGCATATGCAAGTCTTTCAGCTCAGAGGCTAATAAAATCCATTTCCCCAGTTTGGTGTAATGGCACGTGTCCAGTGTGTCACTGTGTCCTTCTGGTTGAGCTCTGGGTAAGGGAGCTGGGACATTGGCTCGCCAGGCAACAGGGTCCTCCAGCCTTCTTGAATGGCCAACAATTGGGCTACAAAGCGCTCCTGAAATATTCAGGGAGGTAGTCTTTGGACCTGCATAACCTAGTTCTTTGTTTTCTTCTTTCAATACTGAGTGACGTAGTTGCCTCCCTTGGGCTAGTGCTTGGGAAAAGAGCCTTGCAGACCATCCATCTCCCCTTCAAATGCTTGGAGGAACTGGGGGGAAGCTTGATCATATTGGAGCGGAGAGAGCACTGCAATCTGCTCTCAGTAGTCTCAGGGGCATCTCAAGGGAGGATGCTTTTTGTCACTGTGAGGCAGCATGACGTATGGCAGGAACAGCATTGCTACTGTCTATTAATAGTGTGATAATCAAAGGCAAAGAAAAGAAGACACACCCACACAAAGAAGGAAAGAAAACAGGGCAGCACTGGCTCCCATCACCCTCAACTACCACCAAACAGGAGTGTTGCGCATCTATGCACAGTGCATGGCTCTGATTAGAGAATGGCAATGAATGTAGGGAAGTTCAGACAAGCTCGTACTTCCAAAAATCACTGGCTTCTCATTGCATGTGTTCAACTTGAAGGGGGTTCTGCGTGAGAGCAAACTGCATGGCTGCTCATAGCTGCAGTGGGAAGTGAATTTGTCTTGTCTTGGATGCCATGGCATATGCAAACCTCTCTGGTAAAGGAAGGGCTGAGCTGGGCACTGAATGCGAGCCTCCAACCACTTGCTCCATGGTGCAGTTTCCTCCAAGGGCTGCAGGTGAAATCTGGAAATGTCCCATCTTTGCTGGTGCTCCCTTCCCCTTCCTTTGAGAAGATAGGAGCAAAGGGCCCGCGGCTTCTAGGTGCACTTGAAAAGCCAAAGGAATGCAGTGCTTAGTCGCTTAGTGCTTAGACACAATGCTTAAGCAATGATACAGGAATATATATTTAAAAAACAACAAAAATAACAATATAACAAACAATAACAAGAAAAATAACAACAATATAGTAAACAATAACAACAATAAAACCAACAACGATATTAACAACAATAAATGCTAATATCAAAGTGTACAGAGAAAATTCCAAAGAAGAAGTTAGTGCTGGTGTCTCTGTGCCGAGAACTTCCCAGCAGCAGCCAAGGTGAAGGGGAGCTTGGCCTGCAAGGGAAAAGGAGGCATGAGCAGAAGCCCTTGCCCCACGCAGGCGGCTTGCACAGAAGCTGCGGCTCGTCTGCCTCATGGCTGGGCCACCAGGGTCCTCTTGGACAGTCCTCTCTGGGAAGGTGCTTTGCAGCTGCTTGAAGGGACAGGCTGCCTGGAATCCTGCTGACTCCTGAAGGGAAGGGGTCTCTCCTGCTCCACGGCCTCTATTCAGAGTCATTTTTCAACACTGCAGTATAAGGTCTGTTTGCAGGTGGTTGGGGTGAATGGAGGGGCTCCTGCACGCCTTCGGGTGTGCCCTGCCCATCTTACTCAGATCTTTGCCGCATGGATAGGAACAGGTGAGCTGAATCTTCCCCTGCTGCTTCTTCACCTACTCTCCATGCTCTGAAAGTCTGAGCGTTCCTGGCAGGATGATAGATGGGAGCTTTGTTCTTGACTTACTCAGCTTGGATTCTCCCAGAGGAGTTGTCCTTCCTTCTGGCCTTCCATTGTCCTGCCTCGCATTGCTCCCTTCCCTGGGGATGGGCTCTTTTGCCACCCGACTTGCACAGTTCTCTGCTGAAGCTGCTGCAGTCAGAGGCCGGCCAGGCTGCTCTCCCGGCTGCTGCACTAGCACCCTCTCCACAGTGCTTTCTGCTGAGCTGTTTTGTAAGGCTCTTGCCTTGGAAGAGTGGATGTTGCTGTTCCAAATCCTTCTGCAGACTTTCCAGAGCATCACTGACAAAGGTCTCTGCATGCATGTCCAAATCTGAGCGGAGCTTGCTAAAGGAGCTGAGTTGCCAGCCCTCAGATCAAGGTAAGGTGGACGGAGCAGGAGATCTCCCCAGTGCTGGAGGAGCTGCTGATATCTGAGCAGGCAGGAATACAGGCATGGAAAAGCAGGGCTTTAAAGGAAGCTGCTCATTCCCATGGTTGCCCCTAACCCTCCTCGGGAAGATCAGCAGGTGTGCTTCAGATGAGTGGACAGTGTGTGGCTGGAGAACTGTGTGGATTGCAGAGCTCAGAGGGTTGTTCTAATCGGTGCTGAGTCTAGTTGGAGGCCTGTGGCTAGTGGTGTTCCCCAGGGGGTCAGTACTGGGTCCGGTGCTATTCACCTATTTGCTCAGTGCCTTGCAGGAGGTGACAGAGTGCCCTCTCAGCAAGTGTGCACATGAGACAAAGCTGGCCGCAGTGGCCGACACTCCTGAGAGCTGCGCTGCCTTTGAGAGGGAGCTGCAGAGGCAGGAGAGTTGGGCAGAGAGGAACCTCCTGAGACTGAAGAAAGGCAAGTGCAGGGTCCTGCACTGGGGGAGGAAATAGCTTGAGGCTCCAGTACAGATTAGGGGTGGAGCTGCTGGAAAGCAGCTCTGTGGAGAGGGGTTTGGGAGGTCTGCTTGACAACAGGTCAAGCAGGAGGCAGCAATGTGCCCTTGTGTCAAGGATGGCCAGAGGGATGCTGGCCTGCATGAGGAGGAGTGTTGGCAGCAGATGGAGGGGACTGATCGTGCCCCTCTCCTCAGCTCTGCTCAGGCCACACCTGAACTCTTATGGGCAGAAATATTGTGGGCTCCACAGGACAAGAGGGCTGTGGAACTTGCAGAAAGTGACCAGCTTATTGCCACAAAGATGATGAAGGAACTGGAGCATCTATGTTATGAGGAAAGAGTAAGCAAGCTGGGCCTGTTTATCCTGGGGAAGACAAGAGTGACAGGGAAACTTATCAAGAGGTACAAGGAGCTGAGGCGAGGATGTAAAAAGGACAGGACCAAACTCTTCTTGGTGGAGCCCAGCAACAGCCCAAGGGCTAGAGGGTGCAAATTGCAACACAGTTTCAATGTGTACAAATTGCAACACACTTTCAATGTGCATATGAGGAAGAGCTTTTTGCCTGTTAGGGTGACGGAGCACTGGAAGCGGGTGTTCAGCGAGGTTATGCAGGCTCCTTCTTTAGACATCTTCCAAACCCTCCTGAGTGTGATCCTGTGCAACACGCTGTAGGGTTCCCTGCTTGTGCAGGGGCGGCTTGGACTGATGATGTGGAGAGGTCCCTTCCAACGTCAAGCACTGTGTGACTGTGTGACCGGGGAGGGCTCCGTGGGCACTCAGGGCAGCAGCGATGTTGGAAGGGCAGCGGTGGGGTTTTGTCAGGCTGTGAGGCCTCTTCTCCCATGGCACAAAATTGTCACCATGAGCAGCTGGCAGATGGCCCTGCAGACAGCAGAGGGACAGAGCAGCCTCCACCGTGGTCCCCAGCACGAGGCCCTTCCTGGCAGCAGCCCATTTCTGCACCAGCCGCCTCCAGGGACACTGACCCTGTGACGCGGTCCCTGAGCCTGTCCCAGCCCTGCGGGGCCCTGTGTCCCCCAGGGGCTTGGGGAGTTTGTCCCTGCATCTCCAGACCCCGTGTCCCTGGGGTGTGACAGCTTCCCTTTGCCTGTGGCTTGGGCACTGCGGGGACATGTTGTGTGCAGCACCCGGAGAGTTGAGAGCTGCCCCATGGTGGGGCTGGGTTTTTTTCCCCTTGGGGCATCCCCACCGCCACACGTGAAAGGAAGTCCCAGAAGGAACTTTTTGCTCCCCTGCCCCTGGTGCACACAGGGCTCCACACAGAGACCTGTGGTGGGGATGCCTTTTGTGCCTGAGCTCACTTGGAAAAAATACGCAACATATGAACAATGATACAGGAATATATATTTAAACAACAACAAAAAAGAATAACAATAACAAAAATAACGACAACAATAACAATTACAAAAAAATAACAGTAACAACAACAATATGAAAAACAGTATCAACAATATCAACATCTAAGAACTACTGTGACACTACAAAGAAAAAAATGCAATAGTCTAGGGACGGAGTCCTCGTGCCCAGCGCTTCCCAGCAGCAGCCAGGGTGAAGGGGAGCTTGTCCTGCAAGGGAAAAGGAGGCGTGAGCAGGGCCGAGGAGCATCTCGGGGGCTCCCGTGGAGCAGAGGCTCTTTGGCGGCTGCGCGGGCTCTTTGGCAGCAGCGCTGCCGTCATTGGTGCCCTGGCAGAGGCTTGGTGTGGCCAGCGCAGCCCAGAGGCCGGCAGAGGGGCTGAGGCAGCAGGTGCCCAGGCCTTGGGCGCTCCTGCGCCCTGTGCAGCTCTGCCCCGGCGCCGCAGCCCGCCAGAGCGCCCGCACACCTGGGCCAGGCTCCCGCGCGGCTGCTCCCCAAAGGCAGCGCGGAGCAGCGCCAAGGGGCCGGGCACAGCCCCAGCTCTGCCCGTGCAGCCGGCAGCAGGGGCCATACCTGGGGGCTGCACACAGAGCTCTCCCAGTCCATGGACTCGTCTGCACTGCAGCCAACCAGGCCATTGTTCCCCATCATCTGGAAGAGAGCAGGAGACCTTGGTGGGGATGGTGCGTGGGGAAGAGGAAGGATAGGGCCTCCAGTGGCTGCAAGGACTGTACCTGGCTGCTACCATAACTGAGCCACTCCATTGGCTCCGACTCGTTTCCTGACAGCCCCCCATCCATATGTGGAGCCTGTAAGAGAGAAGGAAGCATTTGCAGGACAGATCACAGAGGTGGGTGGCTCTGGCCCCACGGTTCCTCTTACAGCGGGAAGCAGGAAAGTGGAAAGGGGCCAGGCTGAGCCCCAGTTTTCCCTGCACAGCTGGCAGCACGGGCAATACCTGGAGGGTGCAGGTTGAACTCTCCCATTCCATGGGCTCCTCGTCATTGCAGCCGACACGATTGAGGGTGCCCCAACTCTGGAAGAGAGCAGGAGAGCTTGTGGGGACGGTCATGGTGGCAGCGCTGGCTCTGTGCACGGGGCCTCGTGTCCCCTGCGTGCGCGGGGCAGGCGGTGCACAGAGCCAGGGCGCCAGGCTCAGGCAGCAGCCCCCGAGGCCTTGGCCACTCCTGGCCCTGGCACAGCTCTGCCCCAGCACCCAGGCCTGCCAGAGCTCCCTGCCACCTCTGCCACCAGCCCTGCGGCTGCTCTCGCAGAGCCAAGCGCCAGCCGTCCCCGCGCAGCCTCTGCCTGCACGCACAGTACCTGCACTGAGCTCTCCCATTCCATTTCTTCGACTTCACATGTATCCATTTTTTAACTTTCCTGAGTCTGCAACAGAATGGAATTGTTTACATTTGCAGCCATGAGCACCAAGTGTCGCGTGGTGGCTTTGTGGCCTCCCCTGGGAGGCATCGCGCAGGTTGCCCTGCAGCCCCGCAGCTCCCCTGCATCTTGTGGGCACCACGGGTGGCCCCTGGTGCTGCGCGGCCCTGCTGCTCACCTGGCCTTGCTGCTGTGTGGCCAGCACTGGGGCCACTGTGAGGCGCAGCCCTGGGAAGCATCCATGTTCCCGTGGCGATAACTGCCCCTCTGGGATGTTCCACTGCTGCGTGGGGGGAGGAGGGCAGCAACAGGGGCCAGGGGGGCTGCCATGAGGAAGGGTCTGCGTGTGCTGGACTCCCCCTGGCACTGCTGAGCCTGGCGAAAGAGAGCAGTGCGTGGCCTTGGGCTTGCTGGGTGCCAAGGAGGTCTCCTCACGCAGCCCCATGGTGCTGGTGGCGGCTGCCTGCCCAGAGGCCGGGCTCCACTTGGGGCTCTGCTTCCACCCCTGCAAGCAGCCTTGAACGCCTTGCTCTTTCTTCCCTGCTCCACTCCTGCCCTTACAGCCCCACGAACTAGAGAAAGTTTTGTTTTCCATGGTTGAGACGTGTTCCTTGGTAGCGCAATGAGCGCAAAGGGCAGTTGTGCCCCGGGGCCAGGTGTGCATGTCCTCAGCAGAGCCCTTGCGAGTTGGTGGTGTCCTGGGAGCCCCAGGTGCGCTGCTGGGCTCCTTCTCTTGTCCTGCCGCGCACCTTGCAGGCGCCATGTGCTGTGGCTGAGAGCAGCCTTGGTGCGGCATCTGCACTGGTTGCCCTGCCACGGCTTCCTAGGGCTGCAGAGGGCAGAGCAGGCACAAATGTGCCCTCAGCCGCAGCAGGGACCTGCATCTGCTGCATCTCTGCCCAGCACTGGGGTAAAAGAGTCACTTCCTAACAGAGGTGAATTCTCAGCCTTTGGGAAAGGACACGCTAGGTGCCTTTGGGCAAGGTGCTGCCAGGTGTAGCCCTCCCATTGATGGAAACCCTCCAAAAGCAAGCAGTGCAACCCCTGCCACCAAAGTGCTGCAGCCCAAAGGAGAATCTTGGTGCTGGCCAAGCTTGCTTGCTGGCATGCCGCAGTGCCCCTGCGAGGCAGAGCGCAGCTGCTGGGAAGGGGCTGACGCCAGAGGTGCGCGGAGGGCTCTGGGTGGCTCCCAAGCAGCCGCAGGGCTGGTGGCACGGGGAATTGGTGGCAGGCATTTGTCTGCTGCCCTGGGAATGCTGGAGGGGAAGTGCGAAGCAGAGCAGTGTTCCCTGCAGGGAGGCACGAGCAGAGGGCTGGGCAGCGAGCTCAGCCCCGTGGCTGTGAGGGCAAGTGCTGGGAGCCCCCTTGCCTGCGCGCGTGACGCCTGCAGAGCCCAGGCGTGCGCAGTGCCCCCGTCGGCAGGAAAGGTGCTGGGAAGCCCTTGCCCCACGCAGGCTGCTTGCACAGAAGCTGCGGCTCGTCTGCCTCATGGCTGGGCCACCAGGGTCCACTTGGACAGTCCTCTCTGGGAAGGTGCTTTGCAGCTGCTTGAAGGGACAGGCTGCCTGGAATCCTGCTGACTCCTGAAGGGAAGGGGTCTCTCCTGCTCCACGGCCTCCATTCAGAGTAATTTTTCAACACTGCAGTACAAGGTCTGTCTGCAGGTGGTTGGGGTGAATGGAGGGGCTCCTGCACGCCTTCGGGTGTGCCCTGCCCATCTTACTCAGATCTTTGCCGCATGGATAGGAACAGGTGAGCTGAATCTTCCCCTGCTGCTTCTTCACCTACTCTCCATGCTCTGAAAGTCTGAGAGTTCCTGGCAGGATGATAGATGGGAGCTTTGTTCTTGACTTACTCAGCTTGGATTCTCCCAGAGGAGTTGTCCTTCCTTCTGGCCTTCCATTGTCCTGCCTCGCATTGCTCCCTTCCCTGGGGATGGGCTCTTTTGCCACCCGACTTGCACAGTTCTCTGCTGAAGCTGCTGCAGTCAGAGGCCGGCCAGGCTGCTCTCCCGGCTGCTGCACTAGCACCCTCTCCACAGTGCTTTCTGCTGAGCTGTTTTGTAAGGCTCTTGCCTTGGAAGAGTGGATGTTGCTGTTCCAAATCCTTCTGCAGACTTTCCAGAGCATCACTGACAAAGGTCTGTGCACGCATGTCCAAATCTGAGCGGAGCTTGCTAAAGGAGCTGAGTTGCCAGCCCTCAGATCAAGGTAAGGTGGACGGAGCAGGAGATCTCCCCAGTGCTGGAGGAGCTGCTGATATCTGAGCAGGCAGGAATACAGGCATGGAAAAGCAGGGCTTTAAAGGAAGCTGCTCATTCCCATGGTTGCCCCTAACCCTCCTCGGGAAGATCAGCAAGTGTGCTTCAGATGAGTGGACAGTGTGTGGCTGGAGAACACATCCAGTGTGCGGATTGCAGAGCTCAGAGGGTTGTTCTAATCGGTGCTGAGTCTAGTTGGAGGCCTGTGGCTAGTGGTGTCCCCCAGGGGGTCAGTACTGGGTCCGGTGCTATTCACCTATTTGCTCAGTGCCTTGCAGGAGGTGACAGAGTGCCCTCTCAGCAAGTGTGCACATGAGACAAAGCTGGCCGCAGTGGCCGACACTCCTGAGAGCTGCGCTGCCTTTGAGAGGGAGCTGCAGAGGCAGGAGAGTTGGGCAGAGAGGAACCTCCTGAGACTGAAGAAAGGCAAGTGCAGGGTCCTGCACTGGGGGAGGAAATAGCTTGAGGCTCCAGTACAGATTAGGGGTGGAGCTGCTGGAAAGCAGCTCTGTGGAGAGGGGTTTGGGAGGTCTGCTTGACAACAGGTCAAGCAGGAGGCAGCAATGTGCCCTTGTGTCAAGGATGGCCAGAGGGATGCTGGCCTGCATGAGGAGGAGTGTTGGCAGCAGATGGAGGGGGCTGATCGTGCCCCTCTCCTCAGCTCTGCTCAGGCCACACCTGAACTCTTATGGGCAGAAATATTGTGGGCTCCACAGGACAAGAGGGCTGTGGAACTTGCAGAAAGTGACCAGCTTATTGCCACAAAGATGATGAAGGAACTGGAGCATCTATGTTATGAGGAAAGAGTAAGCAAGCTGGGCCTGTTTATCCTGGGGAAGACAAGAGTGACAGGGAAACTTATCAAGAGGTACAAGGAGCTGAGGCGAGGATGTAAAAAGGACAGGGCCAAACTCTTCTTGGTGGAGCCCAGCAACAGCCCAAGGGCTAGAGGGTGCAAATTGCAACACAGTTTCAATGTGTACAAATTGCAAGACACTTTCAATGTGCATATGAGGAAGAGCTTTTTGCCTGTTAGGGTGACGGAGCACTGGAAGCGGGTGTTCAGCGAGGTTATGCAGGCTCCTTCTTTAGACATCTTCCAAACCCTCCTGAGTGTGATCCTGTGCAACACGCTGTAGGGTTCCCTGCTTGTGCAGGGGCGGCTTGGACTGATGATGTGGAGAGGTCCCTTCCAACGTCAAGCACTGTGTGACTGTGTGACCGGGGAGGGCTCCGTGGGCACTCAGGGCAGCAGCGATGTTGGAAGGGCAGCGGTGGGGTTTTGTCAGGCTGTAAGGCCTCTTCTCCCATGGCACAAAATTGTCACCATGAGCAGCTGGCAGATGGCCCTGCAGACAGCAGAGGGACAGAGCAGCCTCCACCGTGGTCCCCAGCACGGGGCCCTTCCTGGCAGCAGCCCATTTCTGCACCAGCCGCCTCCAGGGACACTGACGCTGTGACGCGGTCCCTGAGCCTGTCCCAGCCCTGCAGGGCCCTGTGTCCCCCAGGGGCTTGGGGAGTTTGTCCCTGCATCTCCAGACCCCGTGTCCCTGGGGTGTGACAGCTTCCCTTTGCCTGTGGCTTGGGCACTGCGGGGACATGTTGTGTGCAGCACCCGGAGAGTTGAGAGCTGCCCCATGGTGGGGCTGGGTTTTTTTCCCCTTTGGGCATCCCCACCGCCACATGTGAAAGGAAGTCCCAGAAGGAACTTTTTGCTCCCCTGCCCCTGGTGCACACAGGGCTCCACACACAGACCTGTGGTGGGGATGCCTTTTGTGCCTGAGCTCACTTGGAAAAAATGCGCAACATATGAACAATGATACAGGAATATATATTTAAACAACAACAAAAAAGAATAACAATAACAAAAATAACGACAACAATAACAATTACAACAACAACAACAGTAACAACAACAATATGAAAAACAGTATCAACAATATCAACATCTAAGAACTACTGTGACACTACAAAGAAAAAAATGCAATAGTCTAGGGACGGAGTCCTCGTGCCCAGCGCTTCCCAGCAGCAGCCAGGGTGAAGGGGAGCTTGGCCTGCAAGGGAAAAGGAGGCGTGAGCAGGGCCGAGGAGCATCTCGGGGGCTCCCGTGGAGCAGAGGCTCTTTGGCGGCTGCGCGGGCTCTTTGGCAGCAGCGCTGCCGTCATTGGTGCCCTGGCAGAGGCTTGGCGTGGCCAGCGCAGCCCAGAGGCCGGCAGAGGGGCTGAGGCAGCAGGTGCCCAGGCCTTGGGCGCTCCTGCGCCCTGTGCAGCTCTGCCCCGGCGCCGCAGCCCGCCAGAGCGCCCGCACACCTGGGCCAGGCTCCCGCGCGGCTGCTCCCCAAAGGCAGCGCGGAGCAGCGCCAAGGGGCCGGGCACAGCCCCAGCTCTGCCCGTGCAGCCGGCAGCAGGGGCCATACCTGGGGGCTGCACACAGAGCTCTCCCAGTCCATGGACTCGTCTGCACTGCAGCCAACCAGGCCATTGTTCCCCATCATCTGGAAGAGAGCAGGAGACCTTGGTGGGGATGGTGCGTGGGGAAGAGGAAGGATAGGGCGTCCAGTGGCTGCAATGACTGTACCTGGCTGCTGCCATAACTGAGCCACTCCATTGGCTCCGACTCGTTCCCTGACAGCGCCCCATCCATATGTGGAGCCTGTAAGAGAGAAGGAAGCATTTGCAGGACAGATCACAGAGGTGGGGGGCTCTGGCCCCACGGTTCCTCTTGCAGCGGGAAGCAGGAAAGTGGAAAGGGGCCAGGTTGAGCCCCAGTTTTCCCTGCACAGCTGGCAGCATGGGCAATACCTTGAGGGTGCAGGTTGAACTCTCCCATTCCATGGGCTCCTCGTCATTGCAGGCGACATGATTGAGGGTGCCCCAATTCTGGAAGAGAGCAGGAGAGCTTGTGGGGACGGTCATGGTGGCAGCGCTGGCTCTGTGCGCGGGGCCTCGTGTCCCCTGCGTGCACGGGTCAGGCGGTGCACAGAGCCAGGGCGCCAGGCTCAGGCAGCAGCCCCCGAGGCCTAGGCCACTCCTGGCCCTGGCACAGCTCTGCCCCAGCACCCAGGCCTGCCAGAGCTCCCTGCCACCTCTGCCACCAGCCCTGCGGCTGCTCTCGCAGAGCCAAGCGCCAGCCGTCCCCGCGCAGCCTCTGCCTGCACGCACAGTACCTGCACTGAGCTCTCCCATTCCATTTCTTCAACTTCACATTTATTCATTTTTTTTCAATGTCCTGAGTCTGCAACAGAATGGAATTGTTTACATTTGCAGCCATGAGCACCAAGTGTCGCGCGGTGGCTTTGTGGCCTCCCCTGGGAGGCATCGCGCAGGCTGCCCTGCAGCCCCGCAGCTCCCCTGCATCTTGTGGGCACCACGGGTGGCTCCTGGTGCTGCGCGGCCCTGCTGCTCACCTGGCCTTGCTGCTGCGTGGCCAGCACTGGGGCCACTGTGAGGCGCAGCCCTGGGAAGCATCCGTGTTCCCGTGGCGATAACTGCCCCTCCGGGATGTTCCACTGCTGCGTGGGGGGAGGAGTGCAGCGGCAGGGGCCAGGGGGGCTGCCGTGAGGAAGGGTCTGCGTGTGCTGGACTCCCCCTGGCACTGCTGAGCCTGGCGACAGAGAGCAGTGCGTGGCCTTGGGCTTGCTGGGTGCCAAGGAGGTCTCCTCACGCAGCCCCATGGTGCTGCTGGCGGCTGCCTGCCCAGAGGCCAGGCTCCACTTGGGGCTCTGCTTCCACCCCTGCAAGCAGCCTTGAACACCTTGCTCTTTCTTCCCTGCTCCACTCCTGCCCTTACAGCCCCACGAACTAGAGAAAGTTTTGTTTTCCATGGTTGAGACGTGTTCCTTGGTAGCGCAATGAGCGCAAAGGGCCGTTGTGCCCCGGGGCCAGGTGTGCATGTCCTCAGCAGAGCCCTTGTGAGTTGGTGGTGTCCTGGGAGCCCCAGGTGCGCTGCTGGGCTCCTTCTCTTGTCCTGCCGCGCACCTTGCAGGCGCCATGTGCTGTGGCTGAGAGCAGCCTTGGTGCGGCATCTGCACTGGTTGCCCTGCCACGGCTTCCTAGGGCTGCAGAGGGCAGAGCAGGCACAAATGTGCCCTCAGCCGCAGCAGGGACCTGCATCTGCTGCATCTCTGCCCAGCACTGGGGTAAAAGAGTCACTTCCTAACAGAGGTGAATTCTCAGCCTTTGGGAAAGGACACGCTAGGTGCCTTTGGGCAAGGTGCTGCCAGGTGTAGCCCTCCCATTGATGGAAACCCTCCAAAAGCAAGCAGTGCAACCCCTGCCACCAAAGTGCTGCAGCCCAAAGGAGCATCTTGGTGCTGTCCAAGCTTGCTTGCTGGCATGCCGCAGTGCCCCTGCGAGGCAGAGCGCAGCTGCTGGGAAGGGGCTGACGCCAGAGGTGCGCGGAGGGCTCTGGGTGGCTCCCAAGCAGCCGCAGGGCTGGTGGCACGGGGAATTGGTGGCAGGCATGATGAAGGAACTGGAGCATCTATCTTATGAGGAAAGAGTAAGCAAGCTGGGCCTGTTTATCCTGGGGAAGACAAGAGTGACAGGGAAACTTCTCAAGAGGTACAAGGAGCTGAGGCGAGGATGTAAAAAGGACAGGGCCAAACTCTTCTTGGTGGAGCCCAGCAACAGCCCAAGGGCTAGAGGGTGCAAATTGCAACACAGTTTCAATGTGTACAAATTGCAACACACTTTCAATGTGCATATGAGGAAGAGCTTTTTGCCTGTTAGGGTGACGGAGCACTGGAAGCGGGTGTTCAGCGAGGTTATGCAGGCTCCTTCTTTAGAGATCTTCCAAACCCTCCTGAGTGTGATCCTGTGCAACACGCTGTAGGGTTCCCTGCTTGTGCAGGGGCGGCTTGGACTGATGATGTGGAGAGGTCCCTTCCAACGTCAAGCACTGTGTGACTGTGTGACCGGGGAGGGCTCCGTGGGCACTCAGGGCAGCAGCGATGTTGGAAGGGCAGCGGTGGGGTTTTGTCAGGCTGTAAGGCCTCTTCTCCCATGGCACAAAATTGTCACCATGAGCAGCTGGCAGATGGCCCTGAGACAGCAGAGGGACAGAGCAGCCTCCACCGTGGTCCCCAGCACGAGGCCCTTCCTGGCAGCAGCCCATTTCTGCACCAGCCGCCTCCAGGGACACTGACGCTGTGACGCGGTCCCTGAGCCTGTCCCAGCCCTGCGGGGCCCTGTGTCCCCCAGGGGCTTGGGGAGTTTGTCCCTGCATCTCCAGACCCCGTGTCCCTGGGGTGTGACAGCTTCCCTTTGCCTGTGGCTTGGGCACTGCGGGGACATGTTGTGTGCAGCACCCGGAGAGTTGAGAGCTGCCCCATGGTGGGGCTGGGTTTTTTTCCCCTTTGGGCATCCCCACCGCCACATGTGAAAGGAAGTCCCAGAAGGAACTTTTTGCTCCCCTGCCCCTGGTGCACACAGGGCTCCACACACAGACCTGTGGTGGGGATGCCTTTTGTGCCTGAGCTCACTTGGAAAAAATACGCAACATATGAACAATGATACAGGAATATATATTTAAACAACAACAACAAAGAATAACAATAACAAAAATAACGACAACAATAACAATTACAACAACAACAACAGTAACAACAACAATATGAAAAACAGTATCAACAATATCAACATCTAAGAACTACTGTGACACTACAAAGAAAAAAATGCAATAGTCTAGGGACGGAGTCCTCGTGCCCAGCGCTTCCCAGCAGCAGCCAGGGTGAAGGGGAGCTTGGCCTGCAAGGGAAAAGGAGGCGTGAGCAGGGCCGAGGAGCATCTCGGGGGCTCCCGTGGAGCAGAGGCTCTTTGGCGGCTGCGCGGGCTCTTTGGCAGCAGCGCTGCCGTCATTGGTGCCCTGGCAGAGGCTTGGTGTGGCCAGCGCAGCCCAGAGGCCGGCAGAGGGGCTGAGGCAGCAGGTGCCCAGGCCTTGGGCGCTCCTGCGCCCTGTGCAGCTCTGCCCCGGCGCCGCAGCCCGCCAGAGCGCCCGCACACCTGGGCCAGGCTCCCGCGCGGCTGCTCCCCAAAGGCAGCGCGGAGCAGCGCCAAGGGGCCGGGCACAGCCCCAGCTCTGCCCGTGCAGCCGGCAGCAGGGGCCATACCTGGGGGCTGCACACAGAGCTCTCCCAGTCCATGGACTCGTCTGCACTGCAGCCAACCAGGCCATTGTTCCCCATCATCTGGAAGAGAGCTCGAGACCTTGGTGGGGATGGTGCGTGGGGAAGAGGAAGGATAGGGCCTCCAGTGGCTGCAAGGACTGTACCTGGCTGCTACCATAACTGAGCCACTCCATTGGCTCCGACTCGTTTCCTGACAGCCCCCCATCCATATGTGGAGCCTGTAAGAGAGAAGGAAGCATTTGCAGGACAGATCACAGAGGTGGGTGGCTCTGGCCCCACGGTTCCTCTTACAGCGGGAAGCAGGAAAGTGGAAAGGGGCCAGGTTGAGCCCCAGTTTTCCCTGCACAGCTGGCAGCACGGGCAATACCTGGAGCCTGCAGGTTGAACTCTCCCATTCCATGGGCTCCTCGTCATTGCAGGCGACACGATTGAGGGTGCCCCAACTCTGGAAGAGAGCAGGAGAGCTTGTGGGGACGGTCATGGTGGCAGCGCTGGCTCTGTGCACGGGGCCTCGTGTCCCCTGCGTGCACGGGTCAGGCGGTGCACAGAGCCAGGGCGCCAGGCTCAGGCAGCAGCCCCCGAGGCCTTGGCCACTCCTGGCCCTGGCACAGCTCTGCCCCAGCACCCAGGCCTGCCAGAGCTCCCTGCCACCTCTGCCACCAGCCCTGCGGCTGCTCTCGCAGAGCCAAGCGCCAGCCGTCCCCGCGCAGCCTCTGCCTGCACGCACAGTACCTGCACTGAGCTCTCCCATTCCATTTCTTCGACTTCACATGTATCCATTTTTTAACTTTCCTGAGTCTGCAACAGAATGGAATTGTTTACATTTGCAGCCATGAGCACCAAGTGTCACGTGGTGGCTTTGTGGCCTCCCCTGGGAGGCATCGCGCAGGCTGCCCTGCAGCCCCGCAGCTCCCCTGCATCTTGTGGGCACCACGGGTGGCCCCTGGTGCTGCGCGGCCCTGCTGCTCACCTGGCCTTGCTGCTGTGTGGCCAGCACTGGGGCCACTGTGAGGCGCAGCCCTGGGAAGCATCCGTGTTCCCGTGGCGATAACTGCCCCTCTGGGATGTTCCACTGCTGCGTGGGGGGAGGAGGGCAGCAACAGGGGCCAGGGGGGCTGCCATGAGGAAGGGTCTGCGTGTGCTGGACTCCCCCTGGCACTGCTGAGCCTGGCGAAAGAGAGCAGTGCGTGGCCTTGGGCTTGCTGGGTGCCAAGGAGGTCTCCTCATGCAGCCCCATGGTGCTGGTGGCGGCTGCCTGCCCAGAGGCCGGGCTCCACTTGGGGCTCTGCTTCCACCCCTGCAAGCAGCCTTGAACGCCTTGCTCTTTCTTCCCTGCTCCACTCCTGCCCTTACAGCCCCACGAACTAGAGAAAGTTTTGTTTTCCATGGTTGAGACGTGTTCCTTGGTAGCGCAATGAGCGCAAAGGGCCGTTGTGTCCCGGGGCCAGGTGTGCATGTCCTCAGCAGAGCCCTTGTGAGTTGGTGGTGTCCTGGGAGCCCCAGGTGCGCTGCTGGGCTCCTTCTCTTGTCCTGCCGCGCACCTTGCAGGCGCCATGTGCTGTGGCTGAGAGCAGCCTTGGTGCGGCATCTGCACTGGTTGCCCTGCCACGGCTTCCTAGGGCTGCAGAGGGCAGAGCAGGCACAAATGTGCCCTCAGCCGCAGCAGGGACCTGCATCTGCTGCATCTCTGCCCAGCACTGGGGTAAAAGAGTCACTTCCTAACAGAGGTGAATTCTCAGCCTTTGGGAAAGGACACGCTAGGTGCCTTTGGGCAAGGTGCTGCCAGGTGTAGCCCTCCCATTGATGGAAACCCTCCAAAAGCAAGCAGTGCAACCCCTGCCACCAAAGTGCTGCAGCCCAAAGGAGAATCTTGGTGCTGGCCAAGCTTGCTTGCTGGCATGCCGCAGTGCCCCTGCGAGGCAGAGCGCAGCTGCTCGGAAGGGGCTGACGCCAGAGGTGCGCGGAGGGCTCTGGGTGGCTCCCAAGCAGCCGCAGGGCTGGTGGCACGGGGAATTGGTGGCAGGCATTTGTCTGCTGCCCTGGGAATGCTGGAGGGGAAGTGCGAAGCAGAGCAGTGTTCCCTGCAGGGAGGCACGAGCAGAGGGCTGGGCAGCGAGCTCAGCCCCGTGGCTGTGAGGGCAAGTGCTGGGAGCCCCCTTGCCTGCGCGCGTGACGCCTGCAGAGCCCAGGCGTGCGCAGTGCCCCCATCGGCAGGAAAGGTGCTGGGAAGCCCTTGCCCCACGCAGGCTGCTTGCACAGAAGCTGCGGCTCGTCTGCCTCATGGCTGGGCCACCAGGGTCCACTTGGACAGTCCTCTCTGGGAAGGTGCTTTGCAGCTGCTTGAAGGGACAGGCTGCCTGGAATCCTGCTGACTCCTGAAGGGAAGGGGTCTCTCCTGCTCCACGGCCTCCATTCAGAGTCATTTTTCAACACTGCAGTACAAGGTCTGTCTGCAGGTGGTTGGGGTGAATGGAGGGGCTCCTGCACGCCTTCGGGTGTGCCCTGCCCATCTTACTCAGATCTTTGCCGCATGGATAGGAACAGGTGAGCTGAATCTTCCCCTGCTGCTTCTTCACCTACTCTCCATGCTCTGAAAGTCTGAGAGTTCCTGGCAGGATGATAGATGGGAGCTTTGTTCTTGACTTACTCAGCTTGGATTCTCCCAGAGGAGTTGTCCTTCCTTCTGGCCTTCCATTGTCCTGCCTCGCATTGCTCCCTTCCCTGGGGATGGGCTCTTTTGCCACCCGACTTGCACAGTTCTCTGCTGAAGCTGCTGCAGTCAGAGGCCGGCCAGGCTGCTCTCCCGGCTGCTGCACTAGCACCCTCTCCACAGTGCTTTCTGCTGAGCTGTTTTGTAAGGCTCTTGCCTTGGAAGAGTGGATGTTGCTGTTCCAAATCCTTCTGCAGACTTTCCAGAGCATCACTGACAAAGGTCTGTGCACGCATGTCCAAATCTGAGCGGAGCTTGCTAAAGGAGCTGAGTTGCCAGCCCTCAGATCAAGGTAAGGTGGACGGAGCAGGAGATCTCCCCAGTGCTGGAGGAGCTGCTGATATCTGAGCAGGCAGGAATACAGGCATGGAAAAGCAGGGCTTTAAAGGAAGCTGCTCATTCCCATGGTTGCCCCTAACCCTCCTCGGGAAGATCAGCAGGTGTGCTTCAGATGAGTGGACAGTGTGTGGCTGGAGAACACATCCAGTGTGCGGATTGCAGAGCTCAGAGGGTTGTTCTAATCGGTGCTGAGTCTAGTTGGAGGCCTGTGGCTAGTGGTGTTCCCCAGGGGGTCAGTACTGGGTCCGGTGCTATTCACCTATTTGCTCAGTGCCTTGCAGGAGGTGACAGAGTGCCCTCTCAGCAAGTGTGCACATGAGACAAAGCTGGCCGCAGTGGCCGACACTCCTGAGAGCTGCGCTGCCTTTGAGAGGGAGCTGCAGAGGCAGGAGAGTTGGGCAGAGAGGAACCTCCTGAGACTGAAGAAAGGCAAGTGCAGGGTCCTGCACTGGGGGAGGAAATAGCTTGAGGCTCCAGTACAGATTAGGGGTGGAGCTGCTGGAAAGCAGCTCTGTGGAGAGGGGTTTGGGAGGTCTGCTTGACAACAGGTCAAGCAGGAGGCAGCAATGTGCCCTTGTGTCAAGGATGGCCAGAGGGATGCTGGCCTGCATGAGGAGGAGTGTTGGCAGCAGATGGAGGGGGCTGATCGTGCCCCTCTCCTCAGCTCTGCTCAGGCCACACCTGAACTCTTATGGGCAGAAATATTGTGGGCTCCACAGGACAAGAGGGCTGTGGAACTTGCAGAAAGTGACCAGCTTATTGCCACAAAGATGATGAAGGAACTGGAGCATCTATCTTATGAGGAAAGAGTAAGCAAGCTGGGCCTGTTTATCCTGGGGAAGACAAGAGTGACAGGGAAACTTATCAAGAGGTACAAGGAGCTGAGGCGAGGATGTAAAAAGGACAGGGCCAAACTCTTCTTGGTGGAGCCCAGCAACAGCCCAAGGGCTAGAGGGTGCAAATTGCAACACAGTTTCAATGTGTACAAATTGCAACACACTTTCAATGTGCATATGAGGAAGAGCTTTTTGCCTGTTAGGGTGACGGAGCACTGGAAGCGGGTGTTCAGCGAGGTTATGCAGGCTCCTTCTTTAGACATCTTCCAAACCCTCCTGAGTGTGATCCTGTGCAACACGCTGTAGGGTTCCCTGCTTGTGCAGGGGCGGCTTGGACTGATGATGTGGAGAGGTCCCTTCCAACGTCAAGCACTGTGTGACTGTGTGACCGGGGAGGGCTCCGTGGGCACTCAGGGCAGCAGCGATGTTGGAAGAGCAGCGGTGGGGTTTTGTCAGGCTGTAAGGCCTCTTCTCCCATGGCACAAAATTGTCACCATGAGCAGCTGGCAGATGGCCCTGCAGACAGCAGAGGGACAGAGCAGCCTCCACCGTGGTCCCCAGCACGGGGCCCTTCCTGGCAGCAGCCCATTTCTGCACCAGCCGCCTCCAGGGACACTGACGCTGTGACGCGGTCCCTGAGCCTGTCCCAGCCCTGCGGGGCCCTGTGTCCCCCAGGGGCTTGGGGAGTTTGTCCCTGCATCTCCAGACCCCGTGTCCCTGGGGTGTGACAGCTTCCCTTTGCCTGTGGCTTGGGCACTGCGGGGACATGTTGTGTGCAGCACCCGGAGAGTTGAGAGCTGCCCCATGGTGGGGCTGGGTTTTTTTCCCCTTTGGGCATCCCCACCGCCACATGTGAAAGGAAGTCCCAGAAGGAACTTTTTGCTCCCCTGCCCCTGGTGCACACAGGGCTCCACACACAGACCTGTGGTGGGGATGCCTTTTGTGCCTGAGCTCACTTGGAAAAAATACGCAACATATGAACAATGATACAGGAATATATATTTAAACAACAACAACAAAGAATAACAATAACAAAAATAACGACAACAATAACAATTACAACAACAACAACAGTAACAACAACAATATGAAAAACAGTATCAACAATATCAACATCTAAGAACTACTGTGACACTACAAAGAAAAAAATGCAATAGTCTAGGGACGGAGTCCTCGTGCCCAGCGCTTCCCAGCAGCAGCCAGGGTGAAGGGGAGCTTGGCCTGCAAGGGAAAAGGAGGCGTGAGCAGGGCCGAGGAGCATCTCGGGGGCTCCCGTGGAGCAGAGGCTCTTTGGCGGCTGCGCGGGCTCTTTGGCAGCAGCGCTGCCGTCATTGGTGCCCTGGCAGAGGCTTGGCGTGGCCAGCGCAGCCCAGACGCTGGCAGAGGGGCTGAGGCAGCAGGTGCCCAGGCCTTGGGCGCTCCTGCGCCCTGTGCAGCTCTGCCCCGGCGCCGCGGCCCGCCAGAGCGCCCGCACACCTGGGCCAGGCTCCCGCGCGGCTGCTCCCCAAAGGCAGCGCGGAGCAGCGCCAAGGGGCCGGGCACAGCCCCAGCTCTGCCCGTGCAGCCGGCAGCAGGGGCCATACCTGGGGGCTGCACACAGAGCTCTCCCAGTCCATGGACTCGTCTGCACTGCAGCCAACCAGGCCATTGTTCCCCATCATCTGGAAGAGAGCAGGAGACCTTGGTG
This sequence comes from Tinamus guttatus, assembly GCF_059628265.1. Classification (NCBI taxonomy): domain Eukaryota; kingdom Metazoa; phylum Chordata; class Aves; order Tinamiformes; family Tinamidae; genus Tinamus; species Tinamus guttatus. Next base: position 811,271 of record NW_028289008.1, on the reverse strand, counting down.
GGGATGGTGCGTGGGGAAGAGGAAGGATAGGGCGTCCAGTGGCTGCAATGACTGTACCTGGCTGCTGCCATAACTGAGCCACTCCATTGGCTCCGACTCGTTCCCTGACAGCGCCCCATCCATATGTGGAGCCTGTAAGAGAGAAGGAAGCATTTGCAGGACAGATCACAGAGGTGGGGGGCTCTGGCCCCACGGTTCCTCTTGCAGCGGGAAGCAGGAAAGTGGAAAGGGGCCAGGTTGAGCCCCAGTTTTCCCTGCACAGCTGGCAGCATGGGCAATACCTGGAGGGTGCAGGTTGAACTCTCCCATTCCATGGGCTCCTCGTCATTGCAGGCGACATGATTGAGGGTGCCCCAATTCTGGAAGAGAGCAGGAGAGCTTGTGGGGACGGTCATGGTGGCAGCGCTGGCTCTGTGCACGGGGCCTCGTGTCCCCTGCGTGCGCGGGTCAGGTGGTGCACAGAGCCAGGGCGCCAGGCTCAGGCAGCAGCCCCCGAGGCCTTGGCCACTCCTGGCCCTGGCACAGCTCTGCCCCAGCACCCAGGCCTGCCAGAGCTCCCTGCCACCTCTGCCACCAGCCCTGCGGCTGCTCTCGCAGAGCCAAGCGCCAGCCGTCCCCGCGCAGCCTCTGCCTGCACGCACAGTACCTGCACTGAGCTCTCCCATTCCATTTCTTCGACTTCACATGTATCCATTTTTTAACTTTCCTGAGTCTGCAACAGAATGGAATTGTTTACATTTGCAGCCATGAGCACCAAGTGTCGCGTGGTGGCTTTGTGGCCTCCCCTGGGAGGCATCGCGCAGGCTGCCCTGCAGCCCCGCAGCTCCCCTGCATCTTGTGGGCACCACGGGTGGCCCCTGGTGCTGCGCGGCCCTGCTGCTCACCTGGCCTTGCTGCTGTGTGGCCAGCACTGGGGCCACTGTGAGGCGCAGCCCTGGGAAGCATCCGTGTTCCCGTGGCGATAACTGCCCCTCTGGGATGTTCCACTGCTGCGTGGGGGGAGGAGGGCAGCAACAGGGGCCAGGGGGGCTGCCGTGAGGAAGGGTCTGCGTGTGCTGGACTCCCCCTGGCACTGCTGAGCCTGGCGAAAGAGAGCAGTGCGTGGCCTTGGGCTTGCTGGGTGCCAAGGAGGTCTCCTCACGCAGCCCCATGGTGCTGCTGGCGGCTGCCTGCCCAGAGGCCGGGCTCCACTTGGGGCTCTGCTTCCACCCCTGCAAGCAGCCTTGAACGCCTTGCTCTTTCTTCCCTGCTCCACTCCTGCCCTTACAGCCCCACGAACTAGAGAAAGTTTTGTTTTCCATGGTTGAGACGTGTTCCTCCGTAGCATAATGAGCGCAAAGGGCAGTTGTGCCCCGGGGCCAGGTGTGCATGTCCTCAGCAGAGCCCTTGCGAGTTGGTGGTGTCCTGGGAGCCCCAGGTGCGCTGCTGGGCTTCTTCTCTTGTCCTGCCGCGCACCTTGCAGGCGCCATGTGCTGTGGCTGAGAGCAGCCTTGGTGCGGCATCTGCACTGGTTGCCCTGCCACGGCTTCCTAGGGCTGCAGAGGGCAGAGCAGGCACAAATGTGCCCTCAGCCACAGCAGGGACCTGCATCTGCTGCATCTCTGCCCAGCACTGGGGTAAAAGAGTCACTTCCTAACAGAGGTGAATTCCCAGCCTTTGGGAAAGGACACGCTAGGTGCCTTTGGGCAAGGTGCTGCCAGGTGTAGCCCTCCCATTGATGGAAACCCTCCAAAAGCAAGCAGTGCAACCCCTGCCACCAAAGTGCTGCAGCCCAAAGGAGAACCTTGGTGCTGGCCAAGCTTGCTTGCTGGCATGCCGCAGTGCCCCTGCGAGGCAGAGCGCAGCTGCTGGGAAGGGGCTGACGCCAGAGGTGCGCGGAGGGCTCTGGGTGGCTCCCAAGCAGCCGCAGGGCTGGTGGCACGGGGAATTGGTGGCAGGCATGATGAAGGAACTGGAGCATCTATCTTATGAGGAAAGAGTAAGCAAGCTGGGCCTGTTTATCCTGGGGAAGACAAGAGTGACAGGGAAACTTATCAAGAGGTACAAGGAGCTGAGGCGAGGATGTAAAAAGGACAGGGCCAAACTCTTCTTGGTGGAGCCCAGCAACAGCCCAAGGGCTAGAGGGTGCAAATTGCAACACAGTTTCAATGTGTACAAATTGCAACACACTTTCAATGTGCATATGAGGAAGAGCTTTTTGCCTGTTAGGGTGACGGAGCACTGGAAGCGGGTGTTCAGCGAGGTTATGCAGGCTCCTTCTTTAGACATCTTCCAAACCCTCCTGAGTGTGATCCTGTGCAACACGCTGTAGGGTTCCCTGCTTGTGCAGGGGCGGCTTGGACTGATGATGTGGAGAGGTCCCTTCCAACGTCAAGCACTGTGTGACTGTGTGACCGGGGAGGGCTCCGTGGGTACTCAGGGCAGCAGCGATGTTGGAAGGGCAGCGGTGGGGTTTTGTCAGGCTGTAAGGCCTCTTCTCCCATGGCACAAAATTGTCACCATGAGCAGCTGGCAGATGGCCCTGCAGACAGCAGAGGGACAGAGCAGCCTCCACCGTGGTCCCCAGCACGGGGCCCTTCCTGGCAGCAGCCCATTTCTGCACCAGCCGCCTCCAGGGACACTGACCCTGTGACACGGTCCCTGAGCCTGTCCCAGCCCTGCGGGGCCCTGTGTCCCCCAGGGGCTTGGGGAGTTTGTCCCTGCATCTCCAGACCCCGTGTCCCTGGGGTGGGACAGCTTCCCTTTGCCTGTGGCTTGGGCACTGCGGGGACATGTTGTGTGCAGCACCCGGAGAGTTGAGAGCTGCCCCATGGTGGGGCTGGGTTTTATTCCCCTTTGGGCATCCCCACCGCCACACGTGAAAGGAAGTCCCAGAAGGAACTTTTTGCTCCCCTGCCCCTGGTGCACACAGGGCTCCACACACAGACCTGTGGTGGGGATGCCTTTTGTGCCTGAGCTCACTTGGAAAAAATACGCAACATATGAACAATGATACAGGAATATATATTTAAACAACAACAAAAAAGAATAACAATAACAAAAATAACGACAACAATAACAACTACAACAACAATAACAGTAACAACAACAATATGAAAAACAGTATCAACAATATCAACATCTAAGAACTACTGTGACACTACAAAGAAAAAAATGCAATAGTCTAGGGATGGAGTCCTCGTGCCCAGCGCTTCCCAGCAGCAGCCAGGGTGAAGGGGAGCTTGGCCTGCAAGGGAAAAGGAGGCGTGAGCAGGGCCGAGGAGCATCTCGGGGGCTCCCGTGGAGCAGAGGCTCTTTGGCGGCTGCGCGGGCTCTTTGGCAGCAGCGCTGCCGTCATTGGTGCCCTGGCAGAGGCTTGGCGTGGCCAGCGCAGCCCAGACGCTGGCAGAGGGGCTGAGGCAGCAGGTGCCCAGGCCTTGGGCGCTCCTGCGCCCTGTGCAGCTCTGCCCCGGCGCCGCAGCCCGCCAGAGCGCCCGCACACCTGGGCCAGGCTCCCGCGCGGCTGCTCCCCAAAGGCAGCGCGGAGCAGCGCCAAGGGGCCGGGCACAGCCCCAGCTCTGCCCGTGCAGCCGGCAGCAGGGGCCATACCTGGGGGCTGCACACAGAGCTCTCCCAGTCCATGGACTCGTCTGCACTGCAGCCAACCAGGCCATTGTTCCCCATCATCTGGAAGAGAGCAGGAGACCTTGGTGGGGATGGTGCGTGGGGAAGAGGAAGGATAGGGCGTCCAGTGGCTGCAATGACTGTACCTGGCTGCTGCCATAACTGAGCCACTCCATTGGCTCCGACTCGTTCCCTGACAGCGCCCCATCCATATGTGGAGCCTGTAAGAGAGAAGGAAGCATTTGCAGGACAGATCACAGAGGTGGGGGGCTCTGGCCCCACGGTTCCTCTTGCAGCGGGAAGCAGGAAAGTGGAAAGGGGCCAGGTTGAGCCCCAGTTTTCCCTGCACAGCTGGCAGCATGGGCAATACCTGGAGGGTGCAGGTTGAACTCTCCCATTCCATGGGCTCCTCGTCATTGCAGGCGACATGATTGAGGGTGCCCCAATTCTGGAAGAGAGCAGGAGAGCTTGTGGGGACGGTCATGGTGGCAGCGCTGGCTCTGTGCGCGGGGCCTCGTGTCCCCTGCGTGCACGGGTCAGGCGGTGCACAGAGCCAGGGCGCCAGGCTCAGGCAGCAGCCCCCGAGGCCTAGGCCACTCCTGGCCCTGGCACAGCTCTGCCCCAGCACCCAGGCCTGCCAGAGCTCCCTGCCACCTCTGCCACCAGCCCTGCGGCTGCTCTCGCAGAGCCAAGCGCCAGCCGTCCCCGCGCAGCCTCTGCCTGCACGCACAGTACCTGCACTGAGCTCTCCCATTCCATTTCTTCAACTTCACATTTATTCATTTTTTTCAATGTCCTGAGTCTGCAACAGAATGGAATTGTTTACGTTTGCAGCCATGAGCACCAAGTGTCGCGCGGTGGCTTTGTGGCCTCCCCTGGGAGGCATCGCGCAGGCTGCCCTGCAGCCCCGCAGTTCCCCTGCATCTTGTGGGCACCACGGGTGGCTCCTGGTGCTGCGCGGCCCTGCTGCTCACCTGGCCTTGCTGCTGTGTGGCCAGCACTGGGGCCACTGTGAGGCGCAGCCCTGGGAAGCATCCGTGTTCCCGTGGCGATAACTGCCCCTCTGGGATGTTCCACTGCTGCGTGGGGGGAGGAGGGCAGCGGCAGGGGCCAGGGGGGCTGCCGTGAGGAAGGGTCTGCGTGTGCTGGACTCCCCCTGGCACTGCTGAGCCTGGCGAAAGAGAGCAGTGCGTGGCCTTGGGCTTGCTGGGTGCCAAGGAGGTCTCCTCACGCAGCCCCATGGTGCTGGTGGCGGCTGCCTGCCCAGAGGCCAGGCTCCACTTGGGGTTCTGCTTCCACCCCTGCAAGCAGCCTTGAACACCTTGCTCTTTCTTCCCTGCACCACTCCTGCCCTTACAGCCCCACGAACTAGAGAAAGTTTTGTTTTCCATGGTTGAGACGTGTTCCTTGGTAGCGCAATGAGCGCAAAGGGCCGTTGTGCCCCGGGGCCAGGTGTGCATGTCCTCAGCAGAGCCCTTGCGAGTTGGTGGTGTCCTGGGAGCCCCAGGTGCGCTGCTGGGCTTCTTCTCTTGTCCTGCCGCGCACCTTGCAGGCGCCATGTGCTGTGGCTGAGAGCAGCCTTGGTGCGGCATCTGCACTGGTTGCCCTGCCACGGCTTCCTAGGGCTGCAGAGGGCAGAGCAGGCACAAATGTGCCCTCAGCCACAGCAGGGACCTGCAGCTGCTGCATCTCTGCCCAGCACTGGGGTAAAAGAGTCACTTCCTAACAGAGGTGAATTCCCAGCCTTTGGGAAAGGACACGCTAGGTGCCTTTGGGCAAGGTGCTGCCAGGTGTAGCCCTCCCATTGATGGAAACCCTCCAAAAGCAAGCAGTGCAACCCCTGCCACCAAAGTGCTGCAGCCCAAAGGAGAATCTTGGTGCTGGCCAAGCTTGCTTGCTGGCATGCCGCAGTGCCCCTGCGAGGCAGAGCGCAGCTGCTGGGAAGGGGCTGACGCCAGAGGTGCGCGGAGGGCTCTGGGTGGCTCCCAAGCAGCCGCAGGGCTGGTGGCACGGGGAATTGGTGGCAGGCATTTGTCTGCTGCCCTGGGAATGCTGGAGGGGAAGTGCGAAGCAGAGCAGTGTTCCCTGCAGGGAGGCACGAGCAGAGGGCTGGGCAGCGAGCTCAGCCCCGTGGCTGTGAGGGCAAGTGCTGGGAGCCCCCTTGCCTGCGCGCGTGACGCCTGCAGAGCCCAGGCGTGCGCAGTGCCCCCGTCGGCAGGAAAGGTGCTGGGAAGCCCTTGCCCCACGCAGGCTGCTTGCACAGAAGCTGCGGCTCGTCTGCCTCATGGCTGGGCCACCAGGGTCCACTTGGACAGTCCTCTCTGGGAAGGTGCTTTGCAGCTGCTTGAAGGGACAGGCTGCCTGGAATCCTGCTGACTCCTGAAGGGAAGGGGTCTCTCCTGCTCCACGGCCTCCATTCAGAGTCATTTTTCAACACTGCAGTACAAGGTCTGTCTGCAGGTGGTTGGGGTGAATGGAGGGGCTCCTGCACGCCTTCGGGTGTGCCCTGCCCATCTTACTCAGATCTTTGCCGCATGGATAGGAACAGGTGAGCTGAATCTTCCCCTGCTGCTTCTTCACCTACTCTCCATGCTCTGAAAGTCTGAGAGTTCCTGGCAGGATGATAGATGGGAGCTTTGTTCTTGACTTACTCAGCTTGGATTCTCCCAGAGGAGTTGTCCTTCCTTCTGGCCTTCCATTGTCCTGCCTCGCATTGCTCCCTTCCCTGGGGATGGGCTCTTTTGCCACCCGACTTGCACAGTTCTCTGCTGAAGCTGCTGCAGTCAGAGGCCGGCCAGGCTGCTCTCCCGGCTGCTGCACTAGCACCCTCTCCACAGTGCTTTCTGCTGAGCTGTTTTGTAAGGCTCTTGCCTTGGAAGAGTGGATGTTGCTGTTCCAAATCCTTCTGCAGACTTTCCAGAGCATCACTGACAAAGGTCTGTGCACGCATGTCCAAATCTGAGCGGAGCTTGCTAAAGGAGCTGAGTTGCCAGCCCTCAGATCAAGGTAAGGTGGACGGAGCAGGAGATCTCCCCAGTGCTGGAGGAGCTGCTGATATCTGAGCAGGCAGGAATACAGGCATGGAAAAGCAGGGCTTTAAAGGAAGCTGCTCATTCCCATGGTTGCCCCTAACCCTCCTCGGGAAGATCAGCAGGTGTGCTTCAGATGAGTGGACAGTGTGTGGCTGGAGAACACATCCAGTGTGCGGATTGCAGAGCTCAGAGGGTTGTTCTAATCGGTGCTGAGTCTAGTTGGAGGCCTGTGGCTAGTGGTGTTCCCCAGGGGGTCAGTACTGGGTCCGGTGCTATTCACCTATTTGCTCAGTGCCTTGCAGGAGGTGACAGAGTGCCCTCTCAGCAAGTGTGCACATGAGACAAAGCTGGCCGCAGTGGCCGACACTCCTGAGAGCTGCGCTGCCTTTGAGAGGGAGCTGCAGAGGCAGGAGAGTTGGGCAGAGAGGAACCTCCTGAGACTGAAGAAAGGCAAGTGCAGGGTCCTGCACTGGGGGAGGAAATAGCTTGAGGCTCCAGTACAGATTAGGGGTGGAGCTGCTGGAAAGCAGCTCTGTGGAGAGGGGTTTGGGAGGTCTGCTTGACAACAGGTCAAGCAGGAGGCAGCAATGTGCCCTTGTGTCAAGGATGGCCAGAGGGATGCTGGCCTGCATGAGGAGGAGTGTTGGCAGCAGATGGAGGGGGCTGATCGTGCCCCTCTCCTCAGCTCTGCTCAGGCCACACCTGAACTCTTATGGGCAGAAATATTGTGGGCTCCACAGGACAAGAGGGCTGTGGAACTTGCAGAAAGTGACCAGCTTATTGCCACAAAGATGATGAAGGAACTGGAGCATCTATCTTATGAGGAAATAGTAAGCAAGCTGGGCCTGTTTATCCCGGGGAAGACAAGAGTGACAGGGAAACTTATCAAGAGGTACAAGGAGCTGAGGAGAGGATGTAAAAAGGACAGGGCCAAACTCTTCTTGGTGGCGCCCAGCAACAGCCCAAGGGCTAGAGGGTGCAAATTGCAACACAGTTTCAATGTGTACAAATTGCAACACACTTTCAATGTGCATATGAGGAAGAGCTTTTTGCCTGTTAGGGTGACGGAGCACTGGAAGCGGGTGTTCAGCGAGGTTATGCAGGCTCCTTCTTTAGAGATCTTCCAAACCCTCCTGAGTGTGATCCTGTGCAACACGCTGTAGGGTTCCCTGCTTGTGCAGGGGCGGCTTGGACTGATGATGTGGAGAGGTCCCTTCCAACGTCAAGCACTGTGTGACTGTGTGACCGGGGAGGGCTCCGTGGGCACTCAGGGCAGCAGCGATGTTGGAAGGGCAGCGGTGGGGTTTTGTCAGGCTGTAAGGCCTCTTCTCCCATGGCACAAAATTGTCACCATGAGCAGCTGGCAGATGGCCCTGCAGACAGCAGAGGGACAGAGCAGCCTCCACCGTGGTCCCCAGCACGAGGCCCTTCCTGGCAGCAGCCCATTTCTGCACCAGCCGCCTCCAGGGACACTGACCCTGTGACGCGGTCCCTGAGCCTGTCCCAGCCCTGCGGGGCCCTGTGTCCCCCAGGGGCTTGGGGAGTTTGTCCCTGCATCTCCAGACCCCGTGTCCCTGGGGTGTGACAGCTTCCCTTTGCCTGTGGCTTGGGCACTGCGGGGACATGTTGTGTGCAGCACCCGGAGAGTTGAGAGCTGCCCCATGGTGGGGCTGGGTTTTTTTCCCCTTGGGGCATCCCCACCGCCACATGTGAAAGGAAGTCCCAGAAGGAACTTTTTGCTCCCCTGCCCCTGGTGCACACAGGGCTCCACACACAGACCTGTGGTGGGGATGCCTTTTGTGCCTGAGCTCACTTGGAAAAAATACGCAACATATGAACAATGATACAGGAATATATATTTAAACAACAACAAAAAAGAATAACAATAACAAAAATAACGACAACAATAACAATTACAACAACAACAACAGTAACAACAACAATATGAAAAACAGTATCAACAATATCAACATCTAAGAACTACTGTGACACTACAAAGAAAAAAATGCAATAGTCTAGGGACGGAGTCCTCGTGCCCAGCGCTTCCCAGCAGCAGCCAGGGTGAAGGGGAGCTTGGCCTGCAAGGGAAAAGGAGGCGTGAGCAGGGCCGAGGAGCATCTCAGGGGCTCCCGTGGAGCAGAGGCTCTTTGGCGGCTGCGCGGGCTCTTTGGCAGCAGCGCTGCCGTCATTGGTGCCCTGGCAGAGGCTTGGCGTGGCCAGCGCAGCCCAGAGGCCGGCAGAGGGGCTGAGGCAGCAGGTGCCCAGGCCTTGGGCGCTCCTGCGCCCTGTGCAGCTCTGCCCCGGCGCCGCAGCCCGCCAGAGCGCCCGCACACCTGGGCCAGGCTCCCGCGCGGCTGCTCCCCAAAGGCAGCGCGGAGCAGCGCCAAGGGGCCGGGCACAGCCCCAGCTCTGCCCGTGCAGCCGGCAGCAGGGCCCATACCTGGGGGATTCAGCTGGAGCTCTCCCAATCCATGGGCTCCTCCTGGCTGTAGCTGCCCAGGCCACTGCTCCTCATCATCTGGAAGAGAGCAGGAGACATTGATGGGAACAGTGCATGTGGAAGAGGAAGGATAAGAGCGTCCAGCAGCTGCGGGGGTTGTACCTGGCTGCTGCCGTAGCTCAGCCATTCCATGGGCTCTGGCGCATTCTCTGCAAGCCCCCCTTTCATGACAGGAGTCTGCAAGAGAAAGGGAGGTGTATGCAGGACAGTTCTCACATCCGAAGGACTCTGGCCCCAAGACCTCTCTTCCTGCATTGGAAAACAGGAGACCAGGAAGGGGCCAGGCCCAGCCGCAGTTCTCCTCATGCAGCCGGAAGCAGCAGCAATACCTGTAGGGCACAGCTGGAGATCTCCCACTCCATAGGCTCCTCTTTGTCCAAGATAACCAGGCCTTGAATGCCGGGAGTCTGGAAGAGAGCAGGAGAGCTTGTGGGGACGGTCATGGTGGCAGCGCTGGCTCTGTGCGCGGGGCCTCGTGTCCCCTGCGTGCGCGGGGCAGGCGGTGCACAGAGCCAGGGCGCCAGGCTCAGGCAGCAGCCCCCGAGGCCTAGGCCACTCCTGGCCCTGGCACAGCTCTGCCCCAGCACCCAGGCCTGCCAGAGCTCCCTGCCACCTCTGCCACCAGCCCTGCGGCTGCTCTCGCAGAGCCAAGCGCCAGCCGTCCCTGCGCAGCCTCTGCCTGCACGCACAGTACCTGCACTGAGCTCTCCCATTCCATCTCTTCAATGGGAGAGTTGTCCATTTTTTTTTCAGTGTCCAGAGACTGCAAGAGAAAAGAAGTCATTGTCATTTGCAATTCTCAGAGCAGGGGGGTCTCTGTCCCAGGAGTCTCTTGGCATCTCCATGTGGGAGCAGAGGGGCCCAAAGCAGGCAGTGCTGGACCTGCCCGCAGCAGCCTCCTTGCCACCGGCAGCCCCATTGCCAGGCAGGGAGCCCAGTGCCATGTGGAGGAGAGAAAAGGGCAATGTGAGAGGTGAGCGCCAAGTGTCACGCGGTGGTTTGGGGGCCTCCCCTGGGAGGCATCGCGCAGGCTGCCCTGCAGCCCCGCAGCTCCCCTGCATCTTGTGGGCACCACGGGTGGCTCCTGGTGCTGCGCGGCCCTGCTGCTCACCTGGCCTTGCTGCTGCGTGGCCAGCACTGGGGCCACTGTGAGGCGCAGCCCTGGGAAGCATCCGTGTTCCCGTGGCGATAACTGCCCCTCCGGGATGTTCCACTGCTGCGTGGGGGGAGGAGTGCAGCAACAGGGGCCAGGGGGGCTGCCGTGAGGAAGGGTCTGCGTGTGCTGGACTCCCCCTGGCACTGCTGAGCCTGGCGGCAGAGAGCAGTGCGTGGCCTTGGGCTTGCTGGGTGCCAAGGAGGGCTCCTCACGCAGCCCCATGGTGCTGCTGGTGGCTGCCTGCCCAGAGGCCGGGCTCCACTTGGGGCTCTGCTTCCACCCCTGCAAGCAGCCTTGAACGCCTTGCTCTTTCTTCCCTGCTCCACTCCTGCCCTTACAGCCCCACGAACTAGAGAAAGTTTTGTTTTCCATGGTTGAGACGTGTTCCTTGGTAGCGCAATGAGCGCAAAGGGCCGTTGTGCCCCGGGGCCAGGTGTGCATGTCCTCAGCAGAGCCCTTGTGAGTTGGTGGTGTCCTGGGAGCCCCAGGTGCGCTGCTGGGCTCCTTCTCTTGTCCTGCCGCGCATCTTGCAGGTGCCATGTGCTGTGGCTGAGAGCAGCCTTGGTGCGGCATCTGCACTGGTTGCCCTGCCACGGCTTCCTAGGGCTGCAGAGGGCAGAGCAGGCACAAATGTGCCCTCAGCCGCAGCAGGGACCTGCAGCTGCTGCATCTCTGCCCAGCACTGCGGTACAGTGCTCACTTGCTATAGCAAATGAATTCCTGACAGTCGGGTATGAACGGCAAAGCCAGGAGCAGACGGAGCAGGAGATCCCCCTCACGCAGACAAAAGCCCTCCAAAAGCAAGCAGCGCAACCCCTGCCACCAAAGTGCTGGTGCCCAGAGGAGCATCTTGCTGCTGGCCAAGCTTGCTTGCTGGTATGCCGCAAGAGGCTCCCGCTGGACAGAGCAACCTCCATCCTGGTCCCCAGATCTTGGCATCTCTCATGCCAACAGGAATGTTCTTGGCATCTCTGACATCACAAGCTCAGAAACAAGAACCCTGCTTATCCAGTGTCACCTTTTTCTAAGTAAAGACCAAACTTGGTAAATATATTTTAAGTGACTGACTTTCCCAAGTATGGAAACCTGTGCTGGGCTTGCTGAAGCCAAGGCGCCCTCTCCTTTGACTCTTTTGGTGCTGGGAGTGCGATTGCAGGCTGAGCGTTTGGCTCCGGTTTTATCTGGTTTTATCTCAGCTGCTCCCCGTTTTGTCAGGAACCATACACATATTCCCTACAGGAGCAACAAATTCCACAGCCTGTCATTGGAATGGATACACATTGCTGGAAAAGAACCATTGTTCCTTTGCAGGCCTGGCCTTGGAGCTCCCTTCCTTTCCAGAGAACAATGCCTGCTCTCCTGAGGATGAGCTTGTCCTCTCCTGGCACTGCTTGAGTGCAGGCATTTAGAAGGGGAGCACCTGAGTGTGGAGCAGAGCTGCAGTCCCTGCTGCCTGTGGGGAATGCTCTTTGGCTCCCTGATGTCCTACGATTCTTTTCTCCAGTTTTCTCCCCCACAAAAAAAGCCACTGTGGAAAAACTGTGGAAAAAAGCCGCAGTTTTCTCCCATAGATACACATTAGAGGAAATATGGGGAAAAAGAAAGAAGGGGAAAAGAAAAAGAATAAATAAAAGGAAAGGAAAGGAAAGGAAAGGAAAGGAAAGGAAAGGAAAGGAAAGGAAAGGAAAGGAAAGGAAAGGAAAGGAAAGGAAAGGAAAGGAAAGGAAAGGAAAGGAAAGGAAAGGAAAGGAAAGGAAAGGAAAGGAAAGGAAAGGAAGAGAGAAAGGAAAGAAAGAGAGAAAGAAAGAGACTAAAAAAAAAAAAGGACCAGAAACAGGAAAAAAAAAGAAAAAAGAAAGTAAAAGAAATAGAAAAAGAGAAGATAAAGAAGGAAAATAAAAAAGGAGAAGGAAAAAGAAAAGGAAAAGAGAAAAAGATGGAAAAGGAAAAAGGAAAAGATGGAAAAGGGACTGTGGCATCCCTAGGGCCACGTGTGAAGGGAAGTCCAAAGGGACCTTTTGGTGGCCCTCACTTGCCCCTAGTGTTTGGAATATTGGGCCTACACACAGACACCTGCAGTGGGGATGATTTTAGTGCCTGAGATCACTTGGATAAAATATGCAACACTAAAACAGTGATACAGGAATACATATTTAAACAACAATATAAGAAACAATAACAACAACAATAATAAAAACAATATCAATAAAACTAACAACAAGAATCTCAACACTATCAACAAAAACAAATACTACTATAAAAGATTCTTCAGGGACTGCCGAGGCCCACCATCGCGAGACGGAATTAACGACACTTCAATGTGAAGCAGGTTTGATTCGCCTTACTATTGTCTGCTATGTAGCTTTATACAATTCCAACACCCGTAAACGCAGACACGCGCTAAGCAACAGCACTCCCATTGGTTAGGCTATAGTGTCCATGCATAGTCAGCTTGCAGCTGACTGGTGTTCTTCTCGATGCTCTGTTGCTGGGCCTCCCGGACGCTTATCTGGCTATGGCTGGCTTAATTCATTAAAAGTTGCTAACAGGCGTTATCTTCTCCTCTGGGTGACCTTGGATCCCATCACTTCAGCTCCTCATATTCTTGTAAAATCGCCAAGGCCCCAAAATTTCCCCCTCTTTTCAAAAACAGAATTAGTGATATTATGCATCAAGCGTTGCAAGCATTGGCAAAAGCAAGGCAACATAGTCACAAGCACGAGTATAACCATCCCAATCACGCACAAGTGGTACAAAATTCCTGTAATCCATGGTCCTAAGCCTAGCGATCTGAGCCAATCTTCTAATACCCAACTTTCTTCCTTTAACTTATGCAGCCCTTCCCTCAAGAGCACAATCTTTTTATGGATAGACTCTGAATGATCGGACAAGTTTAAACAACACATACCCTCAAAATCCTCACACCCATGCCCATGTGCTAATAACAGAAAATCTATTGCGGCTCTATTCTGCAGAACTGCATGATTAACGCTAGCTACATCTTGCGATAGCTGGTCTAAAATGTCTGATGTTAAATTTAACTCATTCTTTGTCCAGGATGCTAACTGCTTTAAGGAAGTCATTGTTCGGGCGGCGATGCCCCCTGGGAGAAGCAGGGACACAAAGACAGTTTTTTACCCTTGACCAAAACTTTGGATCTCCGACTTCTGTACAATCTGACTCATGTATCGATCCTTTTTTCCTTTTGGATACAAAAGTCATCACTTGGTATATATTAGGATGAAATAAGCTCAGTTTCCCCAGATAACATGGACCTCCTTGTGGACCGGATGGTATTCCGTTCCATGCCCGATCTCCGTGTATTAAAAACACTCCTGGTGGTAGCCGTTTTGCAGAGCAGCTTGTTAAATTACATTGGGTATATGTGTGAAGAGAAACATCATTAATTTTCAGCCTCGAGTTAACCGCCGCCCATTGCGATGTACTTTCTTCAAGTGTGCCTTCGCTATGTGGTTCAAAACTAGCCCATCCACCATTTCGGGTGGTATTTGTGGCATTTAAACTTCCCAACAAGTCTAATTCCTCTGGCGGGGAAGTCAGAGTGCCATTCAGACTTTTGATGATTTCACACTGCCAGCACGCGTCTAACTGTTCTGCCGTTCGCCCTAATTGGTAAGGGCACACAGTGGTATTTAATAGAGTATCATTAAGCAGAGCAAAATTAGCTACATACCCATTGAATTCCTGAGGTTGCCAAGCAGGGACACCTATCAAGCAAGTGCGGAAAGGGTTTCCTGGACATTGCAAGCTGAGACAGAAGGCATTTTGGCCTGTCTGATTAGCTATGGTGACCCAAATGTTCTCCCTCTGCTGAATTTCTGTCCGCCATTTCCCCTGCACTATCCCTGTCACCGTTATCAAGATGCTCACCAAGCAGCTGAGCCTGGTCCATTCTGACATCCTGGTCCATCAACTCTTTCTGTTTCTTCCGCAACCACGGCCGTACCCACTTGGCCGGTACCCAGGTCGCTCCGTCTCCTGCAAGTACACAAGCATAAACCCGTCCCCACGTAACTAACTCAACTGGACCTTCCCAGATCTGTTTCTGCGGCCAGAAAACTTCTACCTACACCTTTTTTCCTGAAAGATCAGCTGAGTTTTCAGAAAAATGGGTGAAAATAGGTATGTTATCATCATTTCGAGGGTTAAGCCAATTTAAGACATAACATGCTTTGCTGATTAATTCGTAGGGACCCTTCTCCCCCTCTTTTTTCAAAGCAAACAATAATTGTTTTAAATTTCGATGGTGACGCTCGGTAATGGCCTGACCACCGGAATTATCCTGCCCCTCTACTCAGCCCTGGTGAGGCCACATCTGGAGAACTGTGTCCAGTTCTGGGCTCCCCAGTACAAGAGGGATGTGGAGCTGCTGGAGAGAGTCCAGCGCAGGGCTACAAGGCTGATCAGGGGCCTGGAACATCTGCCCTATGAGGAGAGGCTGAGGGAGCTGGGCCTGTTCAGCCTGGAGAAGAGAAGGCTGAGAGGGGATCTAATTAGTGTATATAAGTACCTCAAGGGAGGCAGTGAGGAGGATGATGGCCTCTTCTCCCTGGTGGCCACTGACAGAACTAGAGGTAATGGCCACAAACTGAAACATCGAAAGTTCCACATGAACTTAAGGAAAAATTTCTTACCAGTGAGGGTGACAGAGCAGTGGAACAGGCTGCCCAAAGAGGCTGTGGAGTCTCCTTCTCTGGAGATCTTCAAAACCCGCTTGGACGCAGTCCTGTGCCATGTGTTCTAGGTGACCCTGCGTGTGCAGGGGGGTTGGACTAGATGACCTCTAGAGGTCCCTTCCAACCTTACGCATTCTATGATTCTATGATTCTATGAATTATAAGGGATACCCATTTGATGGGTTATTCCCCATTGCTGGAAAAAGGTTTTACAGGTGTTACTCTTATACACGGGTGCGTTATCTGTCCTTCTGATGTCAGCCTTTCCTAGGATGGCAATTGCCTGAGCCCAATGTTTGCAGGCCGACTTGGCGTTTGTGGAAGTGGCAGGGATCGCCCAGAGAGCCTTCGAGCAGGTATCCACAGTAACATGTAAATACTTCAGTCGCCCAAAGGATGCAAATTCTGTAACATCCGACTGCCATATCTGCCTTGGTTGTAACCCTCTCGGGTTGGTACCCATTTCCTGTAAAGGGGTCAGTCTTGCACAATCAGGACAGGCAGCAATAATAGCGCGAGTTGCTGCTCGGGAGATTTTAAATTCGCGTTGTAACGCTCGAGCAGACTGATGGAAAAATGAGCGAGAAGTTGATGCCTGCTGTTCTGCCGAACAGGGAATACCTGCTGCCGACACGGCACTATCTATGACTGCATTGCCTTCTGTTAAAGGGCCAGGGAGTGCAGTATGGCTACGGATATGTGACACCCAAAAAGCATGCTTCCTTTGTTGGGTGATGTTCCAAAGCTGAACAAACAAGGCTTGGAGACTATGGTTGTTTACATGCCCTATAATTGCCCTATGGATTCGTTGAACAATGCCTACCACATACAGGGAATCGATGACTATATTCATGGGTCGATCGTGAAAGGTTAGAAACGCCCAAACTATGGCTTTTAGTTCTAGGACCTGCACAGATGCGGTCTCCCTCCAGATTTGAGTATTCCAAAGATCTAACTCCGGGAAAGCGTACCCATATTTTCCAGTTCTGCTACTAGCATCCGTGAACACAGTAATCGCATTTGACAATGGTCTTGAGCTCTGGATTTCTCATTCTTCCAGCTCCAAAGAGGTGTGGAAGAGGGGATGCTTAGGATAGTGATTGTCCACTCTAATTCCCTGAATGGCTAAGGCAAATTCTACGCTTTTCAAGTACCATTCTTCAGCTAGCTCCAGAGCCTTTAGAGGCAGTATAATACTGTCAGGCTCTCTGCCGGCAATTGTTCGTAAACGTTGCCGGGCTTTCAAAATTCCCAACCCAATTGCCTCATGCCTCTGAGTTAAGGTGCGTCGTAGGTGACTCGGGAGAAAAACCCATTCGAGTACAAACAGGATCCCCTTCTCGTTTATCTGGGCGATGATTATCACCACCTCCCTTTCTCGGCTGTAGACCACCAGGGATATTGGTAATCTTTCCTGGAATCTGTAGGCAGCTGTTTCGGCTATCTTTTCCTCAATCTGTTCGAGGGCTGAGGCAGCCTTTGTAGTTAAGCTCCGCTTTTCCACAGGCTCTTTAGCTCCCCTGAGCAGTTGAAACAACGGCTCCATTTCCTCATTCATAATACCGCAAAAATTCCTGATCCATTGTATGTCTCCCACTAATTTTTGCACACAGTTAACAGTGTCAATTTCTGTCCGCAATTTAAGCTTCTGGGGTCTAATTCTGGCCTCCGTGATAACCACGCCCAAATAATTCCAAGGAGCTTCCCTTTGAACCTTCTCAGGGGCAACGGCCAAGCCAAATCCCTTTAAACAGTTAATTAATTCCTCTTCCTGCTCGGCTGGTAAAACTTCAGGGCTTGCTACTAGGATATCGTCCATATAGTGGTACGTAATCAAATCTGGGTGATTTTCCCTCCACGGTTTCAGGGCCAAATTCACAAACCAATGGCAGATGGTTGGCGAATTTTTCATTCCCTGGGGAAGAACTACCCACTGGTATCGCTCTGATGGGCCTTCCCTGTTGATTGTAGGAACCGTGAAGGCAAATTTTTCACTGTCCTCCGGGTCAAGGGGTATTGTAAAGAAACAATCTTTTAGATCAATTATTAGCAAACTCCATGCCTGTGGGAGCATACCAGGTGAGGGCAAGCCTGGTTGTAGGGCTCCCATGTTTTCCAGGCATGCGTTAACAGCTCGGAGATCATGCAACAACCTCCACTTTCCTGATTTTTTCCTAACGGTGAAAATGGGGGTGTTCCAAGGACTCGCGGATGGCTTAATGTGACCTTGGTCTAACTGTTCTTTGACTAGTTCCTTTAGGTGACGTAGCTTTTCCTCTGGCAGCGGCCATTGGTCCACCACACAGGGTCCTTTGTGATCCATGTTAACTTTAAGGTAGGGCGGAAGCTGCCCCCAATGGCCGCTAGGGAAAAGGTGTCTGCAAGATGACTCCCCACTGGGCCAGAACATCCCTTCCCAGCAGCCACAACGATGTGCACATCACATAAGGCTTTATCATGGCTCTATTTCCCTCTTTATCCATAACTGTTACAAAACATCGACTAACCTGCGTAGGAGATTGCCCTCCGATACCTGTCACAGGAGCATCAACCTCTTGCAGATCCCACTGTGGTGGCCACGCAAACTTGGGAATGACAGTGATATCCGAACCTGTATCAATCATCATGGCAACATCAGTAAGACGGACATCGTCCGGTCCCATCATACTCACGAGTCTCGTCGGACGCTGAGTAGTTATCTTTTCACAAAAGGTGACTCGGGGGGGTCCAGAAGATCCAAAGCCCTTGTTTCCATGCTGGGCCTGTCCAGGATTAGGAACTATGGCTCAAAAAGGTATCAGTTGGGCTATCCTGCTCAATGCTGGAATAGTAATAGGAAGGTTGAAGATTTTTATCATTATACCAATATTTCCAGAGTAATCAGCATCAATACACCCTGGTAGAACAAAAACACCCATTTTTGAAGCTGAGGAATGGCCAATCACCAAAGCGGATAGGCCCCTCCCAGGGGACCAGTGCACGTGGACTCTAATATGTGCACATCAGAATCTCTAATTATTGTGGATTTTGCCACGGCCAGATCGACTCCTGCACTTCCGCGAGTTGTGGAGGAGAGTTCGCAGAGGCAGCCATCGTTTGGGGATATTTGTTCGCCGCGTCCCTCATAACGCGGTGGCTCTCGTTTCCCTGCAACGGTGTACCGTCCTTACAAAATTGGGACCGACACTCCGCTGCCTTATGCCCAAACTTTTGGCATTTTGCACAGTTCCCATTAAATCCTTTTGGGCCCGTGCCTTCAATCCTAAATTTGTTAGGACACTTCTTTTTCACATGTCCTAGTTGGCCACACTGAAAACACGCTCTCTTTCCAAGGATACAAGTCAGAGTACGGCTCCCAGTCCTCCACCGGTGACATGGGTGGTGGGTGGGGGGAACGCCGTAGTCTGAGTTACTCCTGGCTTTCCCGCTTTCGAATTCTGCACTTTCTTGTTGTGCTTATTCAGCCCTCTCTGCTGATATATATTACACAATAAAGATCTAAAGACCACAGACACAAACAGCACAAACACAATTTCCATCCAGTGGCACGACCTCACGTGGCTGTGCACTCCACTAGTGAGTTCCACTGGTTGTCGGCAGGACACTGAGACTGAACATTCTCTCGAGTTGGCAGATTAGAGGGTTGCCAATAGGCTCCTAACTCGGCGGGCGTCCCCGCAGAGACAACGTAGGCCTCAGTGTTAGGAGTCTCACCCCCTCTCTCTCTCTGCATTGTCTGTTTAAGCCCGGTGCATCCTGCCATGTAGGGCCGTACGTGCCAGCAGGTATCATTGTGATCGGCCCCATCAAGGTGGATATCAGGGTGGTTAACCACGGCAAACCGGTGAACCAATTTTCGTACCAGCTGCGTTTGGAACAGGGTTCAATGGGTGCTAGTTGGCAAGGCGTGGCACTGAAAATTGGTGACCCTGTAGTTCTTTTTGTACTAATTACTCAAGATTGTTCGATCTGTTCAAGTACCCATTTAAAGGTCTGACGTGACTCTACTTGTCCTGTAGTGACAAGCTCCAAAATTAAGATCACGCAAAGGCATCGCAGTCCCCTCTTGCGGAGGCTGTTTTGTTGTTTTCTGGATTCGGTCGGCGTGGAACTCACAGGCTCGGTCGGGACGCTTGTCACCGGGGCATACGGGTTACGGGGGCGTCCGATGGTCCGGTCCTGTGAACAGAAACTCACAATTTTCATTAGTTTTATTTTGAAGGTCTGGTTTAATAGACTTAAGCGGGCACCACTTGACTCTGCCATCTTTCCTGACAGTGACCTTTGGGTCGATCTTGGCGTGGGGGGAGCGCTGCCAGCGAGTCCCCCAGCCAAGGGCAGTTTACTGCAACATGGCCTGCCTGGCCACATTTAGAACATGCCATTACGGTGGCTATTGCGGTGTGAACAGCCACCTGAATTGGGGTCAGATGCTCTTCCTTTGCAACATGCTTAATCATGTCTGCGATACTTGACCCCACCGGCAATAATCGCAGGATTTCTTTGGTTGCTGAATTGCATTGTTGGCGTAAACATTCCGCTACAATCGGGCCTTTTGTCTCCGTGGGCAGGGACGAAGAGTCGACCGCTGCTTGGAGACGACCTACAAATTGTGTAAAGCTCTCACTTTCACTTTGCTTTATTGTGGACCATGGCGGTGGTTTGGCAACAGCTCTACAGGCCGTGCGAATGGCTTCCCTGGCCGCACGAGTAGTTGTCCTAACTTCATGGGCTCGCAGGCCCTGGGCCTGCGCCTGGGGGGTGATCATTGTTGGATCTGCACCCATTAACCGCTGCAGGCTGGAGCCGTGTAATGGGTGATCTGCCCCAGTTACTAGGGCTAAATACCTCGTACAGTTGTCTTCCCATTCTTGTTTGAAAACAATCATCCCTGCTGCATCAAAGATCAGCCTACAAGTTTGTTTTATATCGAACGGGAGCATATTGTCCTCCCCGAAGATACCATCTATGAGGGTTGAGACCATGGCAGAATTAATCCCTTTATCTGCAATTGCTTTAACAATCACTTCTACGTCCTTAGATTTTATCGGCGAGTGGACCCTCTGTCCCCCCTCCGTCACCCGGACCGGGAACGCTAGCGCGGCTGATGGGGCCCAGTCGGCACATGCGATCTTTATTTCCTTCCAGTCCGTGAGAGGGGTTTCTCCCCTTCGCGGTTTTTCTTTAATTCAGACGGGAATATTTTGGCCCTTAGTTCTGTTTACCTTCTTTTTCTCCTTCCTTAAGTTTGAATCAGTTGTGAGCCACTCGTCCTGACTAGTGTCTGACCCGGAACCGGAACTCGACTGACTGGTCACTTCCGGGCTCCGGTACTTTTTCGTTGGGCTCTGGCCCCGCCTACCTCCGTCCCGCCCACTTCCGTTCTGGGCGGGCTGTTCCCCCCCTCTTGGCTCGCCCCGCCTTCTACCCGCGGAGGCGCCTTTTGTGAAATGGCCGCTCTGGTTCTCAGCGCCTCGCTCGGGCCTCCCTCACCGGTCCGGTCAGGGTCATTGGTTCCCAGCGCCTCCCTGGGGCCTCCCTCACCGGTCCGGTCAGGGTCATTGGTTCTCAGCGCCTCCCTGGGGCCTCCCTCACCGGTCCGGTCAGGCTCATCGGTTCTCCGCGCCTCCCTGGGGCCTCCCTCACCGGTCCGGTCAGGCTCATTGGTTCTCAGCCCCTCACTCGCGCTTGTTAGTTCTAACGGTTCCTCCCTGTTCCCGCCGGGGGCACCCTTGCCTGGCCCTTCCCCTTGCGGCTCGGCGCCATTTTGGGGGGCATAGGGTGGTGGCCTGGCCCAGACGTCCCCAAGCTCTGGCTTCTTTTCAATGTTCCTAGCTTCCTCGGCTAGCTCGCCCCAAACAGATTTCGGCTGTTTCTGCTCCTCTGTAAGCGGGACGGGGTTCGGGGATGGAGGGGATGTATCGCCCTCTTGCAGATCTTTAGCCTCAGCAGAATCGCCATCATCTGGGGGGTGCAAAGTCTGTGCGGTTGCCCCGACTCCCATTTTCGGGGTGGCCAACAAACAGTCCTTTACCACCACCCAGGTCTCCTGCTCTTTTATAGTTTTCTGCAAGGCTTGTACAGCTTTTCCCCAAGCCTTAAGGTTTTTCCCACAACCTGAAGACATCATCTCCTCGGCTAACGCCTTAGTACATTTGTCCCACACTTTAGGGACACACTTCAGGGACTTCACCTGCGCGCCCCAGGCATGCAGGGGTGATGGGAGCAATGCTGCCCAAAGCAGGGTGCGCAATGGGAGCAGTGAGGTGAGGCTCCTGGAGCGATAGCTTGGGGAAGCCTGTGCTCGCATTGGGTTGCTTTGTGAGCACAAGCTGCAGAACCTGCTCCTCATGGGAGCTCTGGGTGTGTGTGGTGCTTTTGCAGTGTGCTGCCACCAGCAGTGGGGAGTTATGCACAGAGAGCAGGAGAATTTGTCAAGGAGACATCTCCTGAGGCCACGCTCCCTGCTTGGACAGGCACAAGAGAGACCTGGTAGGTGGCAGGGATTTAAGTAATGCTGGTGTGAGCCTGCCGAGTAGAGAAGCAAATCTGTACAGCCAGGGAGGCCTCAGAGACTCCTTCAGATGTATTCATTCCCTTAGCTATTTTGGCCACAGTCTTTTGTCTTGAGAATGATGCCATGTGTCTGTGCCCTTGGCGTTCCTGCTTGCCTGCCCATGACCATGAGGGAGGGACAGAAGCGATGTTTGTGAAGGGAGCGGTGTTGCCTCTGACCTCCTGTGGAGTCGTTCCTGGAGGAAAATGGCCGCCTGATGAACCAGCCATAAGAGACGTTGGAGCAAACACATGGCACAGAACAAAAGCTTCCTTGGAACCTGCGACCTAAGGGAAGATCGATGGAGCCTGACAACAACCGATCAGGAGAAAGACTCTAGCCAATCAGATGAGACGGGAGCGCGCGTGCGCGCGCGCGGGAAAGGAACTGGTGTATAAGGGATGGCTTTGTTTCAAAAAACTGTTTTTTTTTTTTTTTTCTCATGTTGATTCACATTGGATCGTTCTGAGCCCACGGTTTTTCTCTCCTCACCTCCTGCCATCTGAAAAGGCTCCTGTCTGCTTGTCTGGCGCAATAGCTGCAACCTGAAGCAGAGCAGCAGCAGCCACAGCACTGTGGTGCCTTCCAGCAGGGCCACAAGAGGAAGGAAACTGGAGCACGTCCTGCAGGAACGGTGGTTTCTCCTGGCCTTCCATCTATATCAGAGAAGAAAGCGTCGCCAGGCCCAGAGATGCCACGGCAAGAGTAAGTGTGTGGCGTGTCCCAGCACGGCCTGGCGTTGCTGAGCGCCCAGGAGCAGCGTGGGGTGCGCGAAGGCTCCTGCTGCCCGGGGAGGATGTGCCAGGCGCCGCTTTGCCCGGCTCCAGGGTGGCCGGGCTTAGCCCCAGGGAGCGCGTGGGGCTGGTGCTGGCTGCAGGGGCTGGCGGGTGGCAGCGGGAGCGCGAGTGCAGGGGCTGCGGGCGCGCAAGGGCAGGCTGGGCAGCAGCCAGTGTGCATTTCCTCCCTGCCCTTGCAGCGTGCTGCCAGCGCGAGCCCTCCGGGGTCTGTAGCGGGCACAGCCCTGTGAAGCCTGCCGGGAGGAGTCGAGCTGGCTGCAGGCCCAAGGGCTGTGGAGAATGGGCCAGCAGCCCTTCCTCTGGTAAATGCGTGCCAATGCGGGCGCCTCTCTCCTGCGGGGCTGCTTCGCTTGTCCTGCTGGTGGTGCTGGAGGAAATGCTGCACTTGGCTGTGGGCACTGTGGCCTGCGGAGCGGTGGCTGCAGAGATGGGCGAGCTCTGCAGGGGCTCTGCGCCCTGCTGCTGCCGGCACCAACGACTGAGCGGCTTCGACTTTCCCCCGTAGTGTTGGGAAGAAGATGGAGACCCGGGAGAATGGAGCAAAGCGCGAGGCCTTCCCGGCGCTGCGGCACACACGGGAGCAGTGCAAGCAGGAGAAACCCCGCAGACCTGCACTGCGGCCCTGAGAGTGACTCCCGAGGGGCCATGCGGACACCGCAGCTCCCACTGGGGCCTTGGCAAATGCTTCCGTTTGGGAGAAATGCAAAATAAAGAGCACTGCTGCCAGCTCCCAGCTGGAGGAACCTCGCAGTGTGCCAGTCTGGAGGGTGTTGGAAAGGGAGCTCCATTAAAGGTCCTGTGCTCTGGGCAATCCTGATGCAGGAGCAGAGCCGTGGGGCAAGGGCAGGGCCCGTGCAGGCCTGGAGGGGAGATGGGGCCACATGAGGGCAGCTGGGGGCAATAGAGCAGAGCTGAGGCCTTGGCACTGGCCAGGGAGGAGATGGGAGTGCGCAGGGAGGGGAAGGGTGATGGAGACCGGCTTGGAAAAGCAGCTCTTGGAGCTGAGTGTCGCGCACTCAGCTCCGTAGGTACCTCCTGACCATGCGGTGGGATTTCCTGTGATCTCAGGGCCCTCAAATGCCTCCTCTCTGTTGCAGTCGTGGTGGCCAAAAACACAAACAACTGGGGTAGATGCAACACAAACTGCACTTTATCGGTCTCCAAGTACATTGTTTATACCGAGCCTTCCTCGTCGTGTCTGCTGCTTATTGGTGAGGACTACAAAGGACAGTAGCTAGTGACAGAGTTATGATCGGATGATTCTGAGCTTGGCCAGTTTCTGTTCCGTGGCCAAAACCTCCTTAAACTTGTTAATAACTTTCTGCTGTCTCCATGTGAATTCCCTGTCTCATAGACACACTCTAATCTTTTTAAGACTAACGTTCTCTGCTAAGGGAGCCAGGGATTCCACAGACCGGCTGTAATTCCTGACAATTCCCCTTTTTGTATTTGTGCTACAAAAATGGTGGCACTAACTATGGATCGTGCCGTGGATTGCATCAAGCCTAATCAACTAAGCGCCGAGCTGCCCTGGTGAAAAAGGTGATGAGATAATAAAGCCTGTTGGTGTTTGTTAGGGAGAGGACCCAAGGGCACAGCAGACACAAGGGCATCAGCCCTAGCATTGCCCTCAGTGGAAAAAAAGAAAAAAAAAAGAAAAAAAAAAAAAAAAGGCAATGCAGTATAGAATGCTTGAGGTTGGAAGGGACTGTAATCCCTGACAGTCCATGACTAGGCACAAGATACTGTGGGGACTGGCATGGTGATTCCTTTGGGGTTCCTACTCAGTTCTCTTGCGACCTCCAAAGGGGAACAAAAGTCCTTACAGGAGCAAAGAGAGAGGCCTGCAGGCCCCTCAGGAAGGCCCTCTCGGTGCTGCTCTGCTCCTTGGAAGGAGCATGGAGAAATGGAAGGAGCTGGGGCTCCTGCTCAAGGCAGCGCAGGCCTGGCAGGTTGGCGAGTGCCTGGTAAGGACAGCCCCAAAGCGCCCAAGACCTGCCCTGCAGAAGGGCCTTCTACCCTTGTCCTCTCCCTCCTCGCCAACCTCCCTGGTGCCAGCCCAATGCTGTGGGCTCTGGAGCTGCACATGCGCTCCCCTTCCTCCAGCACGCTGCCCCGGAGGGCTCTTCCCAAGGGCCATGATTCTCACTGGCTCAAGGATGGGGAAGGAAGCCCTGGCCTAGGACATGACATGATTAGCGTTGAGGTCCAGAGCGATCCCCCCAAAGCAGCCCGCTCTTCTGACCCGGGTGGCAGCATGGCCTTAGTGCCCGGCAGGGTGGGAGCACGGCCAAGCTGCAGCACGGCAGGGCACCAGGAGATGGGGCACCACAGTGATGCCAGGAGAGACCTCAGGTAATCAGTAGGCTTGGTGTGAAGCAGCGAGGAGGGGGGAAAGGGCCAGGGGTTGGTGGGGGTTGACAAGGAACGGGAAAGATGCTCTCCTGCTCTGTGTGAGCTGCAGCTGTGCCAGATGTTGGCTGTGGGCTGTTGCAAATGCCTTTCACCTGGAGCAGGAGCAGGTCACTGCACTCTCCCAGGAGCCTAGAGCCTATGTGCTGTTACAGAGCCCTGACAGACCCCATCCTGCCAAAGCCCTTGGCCTTGGCAGTGTGTTGGGGAATTCCTGGGCACCAGTCAGCACCCATCTTGGTCCTCTGGCCCTCTCTGGAGACCCTTGGGATTCTCCACACCTAAGGGTCAAAGCTGGGTGCAAGGCTTTGTGCTGGAGAAGCTCCTTTTCTGGTGCCGGCTCCTGAGCAGAGCTGGAGCTCCATCCACCTCCCAGGCAGCCCAGCAAGCTCTCGAGTGTCTCAGCCTGTGTTTGACCGTGAGGGCTCAAATGGTTGCTCCTGACAGAGAGAGGGAAAGCATGCTAGGGAGAAAGTGGGAAAGAGGGAAAAGGCAAAGGAAAAGAGGGAGGATGGAAGGGAGGAAGGAAGAAGGGAAGAGAAGGAGAGAAGGGGAGAGAAAGAGGGAAAGAATGGGAGAAGGAGAGAAAGAAAGAAGGGAAGAGAAAGTGCAAGTGAATGAAAGCAAGCAGGAGGAGAGCAGCAGAGGGAAAGAGAAGGAGAGAGAATGATAGGCAGATAGGAGAGAAAGAAAAGGGAGACTTGAGAGAAAGGGAAGTAGAGAAAGGGAGAGGGAGAAAGAGCGAATGAGAACAAAAAACAACAGAAAGGGGAACATGGGAGGGTTATCTCTGGACAACTAGGAACGCTCCTGTAACTTGCAGAGCTGCCGAAGGGGTAGCACTGGTGGCGGGAGGAATGGCCTAAAGGCCTTGAAAGCAGTTCTATTGCTTCCGTCTTTTGGATAATCTGGTGAAGACGAGGAGGTTGTTTGGCAGCAGCTTCAGTGACACTGTTTGAAACTCCTATACTGGGGCAGAAGGATGGTAACCTTGCCTTCCACCTGCAGCAGCCTTTATTCCACATCCTCCTAATGAATGAATACTGCACAGGCACGGGCCGTGGCGGGTCACAGTGGTCCCCGTGGCCTCATCACCCTCCCAGGGCTGGTGCTGGCTGGCTCTGTCCCTGTGACCATCAGTACCTTTACCACCATGGTGATTTCTCTATTGGGCCATCTGCAGGATGCCACTGTGAGTTCGGACTGTCCCATGGGGCTGGAGGGTTCCCCACAGTGCCCCAGCTTCCCCAATGCCATGGGAGGTCCTGGCTTCATGGCACCTCTGCCCTCCTGCCATGTCTCACTGCAAACGCTGATCCTGCCATGGTGTTGGGCAGTCGCTCCCACGTACCCTTCTTTCGTGGTGGTGGTGCCGGACTTGGGGCTTGGGTTGGCGTCAGGAAATCCCAGCACAGGAGTCTCGGCCGCTCCTAACAGCTGTGCTGAGCGGTGCCGACAGTTTGACCACAGCCTCATCATCCCGGAGCTGCTGTAGGGCTGCATGTCCCACCGCACAGTGTGTGATGTGTCAGGGCGGCCGAGAAGAGACCTACCGCCAGCTGGAGAGCATCTTGTGCGGCTCTCAGAGCTGTCTGCAGAGCTCTGTTGTAGACAGAGTAATAGCTACGGTGTCTGCAGAGCTGCAAGCAGCCCAGGTGAGTTTGTTCTCTTTTAGGGAGGCTCCGGATGCCAGTGCCCACCAGGGCTCAGGAGAGGGGCAGGATCCCCAGCCTGTCCTGGTGTACTCTCTCCCTGTAGCCTCTTTGTGGAGGTGTTGGAGCTGCTGCTGGCCAGGAGCCTTCAGTACCAGTGGCTGCAGCTGCTGCGGGAACGTGGGCATGGTTGGCAGCGCATCGGGCTCACATGGCCGGTGTGTGTCTCCTGGCAAGGTGAGAGCCCCTGGCGGGGGCCGTGCTGGAGGAAAGGCTGCCAGGAGCTGGGGCCTGCCCCGAGCTCTGCTCCTGTGTGAGTGGCGTCTGCACCGGGATGGGCGCAGCTGGGAGCGGTGCTGTGGGGCCATGCTGTGTGAGCACATGGGCGGTGAAAAACCAACAAGGCCAAGTGCAAGGTCCTGCACCTGGGGAGGAATAACCCCAGACACCAGTACAGGCTGGAGAACAACCTTCTGGAGAGCAGCTCTGCAGAGAAAGACCTGGGTGTCATGGTGGATGACAAGGTGACCATGAGGCAGCAGTGTGCTCTTGTGGCCAAGAAGGCCAATGGGATCCTGGGGTGCATTAAGAAGAGCATCTCTAGCAGGTCGAGGGAGGTGATCCTGCCCCTCTAGTCAGCCCTGGTGAGGCCACATCTGGAGTATTGTGTCCAGTTCTGGGCCCCACAGTACAAGAGGGATGTGGAGCTGCTGGAGAGTCCAGCGCAGGGCCACAAGGATGATCAGGGGCCTGGAACATCTGCCCTATGAGGAGAGGCTGAGGGAGCTGGGCCTGTTCAGCCTGGAGAAGAAAAGGCTGAGAGGGGATCTGATCAATGTCTGTAAGTACCTCAAGGGAGTGAGGAGGATGGTTCTCACCTCTTTTCAGTGGTGGCCACTGACAGAACTAGAGGAAATGGCCAGAAACTAAAGCATGAAAAGTTCCACAGGAACTTGAGGAAAAAATTCTTAACAGTGAGGGTGACAGAGCACTGAAATAGGTTGCCCAGAGAAGTTGTAAAGTCTCCTTCTCTGGAGATCTTCAAAACCCGCTTGGATGCAGTCCTGTGCCACATGCCCCTGTGTGTGTAGGGGAGTTGTACTAGATGACTTCTAGAGGACCCTTCCAACCTTAAGCATTCTGTGACTCTATGGAGCTGCTGTGCCCACAGCGGGGCTTGGGGTGTGGGGTGAGTGCCCCCAGCTCTGCAGCCCCCTGTGGTGGGCACTGCTGCGAGGCCACGCCCAGCCTGGTCTGCTCTGCTGGTTGCTCTGGGGAGAGGGCAGGGGAGGTGGGAGAGCTGGGGAGGGTCTCTTCTGGGCTAGAGAGAGGGCCCAGGAGAGGAAAACATTTGCTGAGCTGGGTGTCCTTAGTTGCATGGACTGACTGTAAAGGAGCCTCAGGGCATTTGTCACAGACTGGTCTCTCACTTTGGCCATTTCCAGCACTAGCCCAATGCTGGACATAGCCAGGACTTGGCAGGGACAGATGATGGGGGAGGCTGCCCAAGCAGGAGGGCTGTGGAGGCCTGAGACACAAGGGGCTGTTGTGAGGTCCCTACTGAGGAGACCTTTCGCCATGCCAGAACACACCATGTCCTGTGAGGTGCCTGCCCAGCAGAGCCATGGGTGTGCAGGGCACCAGGGATGGGAGCCACAGGGCTCCTCACTGCTCCCCTGCCAAAGAGACTGCCAGGGGAGCAGACCTGCCACCACCCCCACATTGTCATCTCCTGTCCCATGTCCCCACACCATTAGGAGCGGCAGTGCTGCAGGAGCTGGCACAGCCCTACAGCCACTGCCTCACCCCCAGCCCTCCCCCCCAGGCATTACAACCACCTTCCAAGTAGGACAGGAAAGAGGATCTGGGCAGTGGTGGGCTGTTCAGTGTCACCTCAGTCCATGGGAAGTAAATCCTTTTGTGAGCTCGTTCCAGCCACAAGAAGGGCTTGAGAACAGTCAGCATGAAGGCCTCAAGGCAAACGTGTGCCTCCCCAACGTGACTGCTTCTGTGACGGGATGACTGGTTGTGTGCACAAGGGGAGAGTACCATTTAGGAATGCCCTTGATGTGCTTTTCCATAACATCTTTGTAGATAGACTGAGGAGAACATAGGGTGGAGGCATCAGGAATGGAGCATGTGGGAAAGGAGCTCGACTTCATTTAGCTCCAAGAGGGGAGAAGAGTGGGGCAAGTCCATCTGACTAATGTTACCAATGATGTTCTTCAGGGGTTGATACGGGAGTCAGTGCTGCTTGTCATTATGAATGGTGTAGATGAGGGGACAAAGTGCACTCTCAGCCAGCTCATGGATGAAGCCAAAGTGGGATGAGTGACTGACATGCTGGAGGGGCAGCATGCCCTTAGGGTTGCTAAGCAGAGGGAGAGCAACAGGTTGCGGCTGATGTGGAATGATGGAAACACCGGTTGCTGAAGCAAGTCCTGTAGCTGGGATGGAATAACCTCATGCAGGAGGGCAACCTGGGGCTCACTGGGTGGAAAGCAGCTTTGCAGGAAAAGATGTGGGGGGCCTGGTGGACAAGAACATGACAAGAAGTCAGCAGGATACTGAGGTGTCCTGACAGCCTCAACCAAAGAGAAGCAAAACAAAGAGAGGGCAGAACTGCAGACTAGCAGTCTGGGAGAGAGCTGTATGATCAATGGCCCAAGTGCTGCAAACATTTTAAAACAGCCAGTGCTGTCAGATTTTTACCCGGCATAATAGATCAGAACTTTGGAGAAGGAAATGCGTTCACAAAAACAACTCGCTGATAATCTGGACAGCCTGGGGAGCCCACTGAAGGAGTAAGTGTATGTGACCTAAACCCACAGCAGAGGTCTGGGCAAGCTGAGTAGCAGTCACCCTCCTGAGGTGAAAGGGTCCCAGTGCCCAGGCTGCACACGTTCTCCTCTGATTGCTCGTGATAAGGGCTCATGACACACACCACCGGGTCAAATGAATTTCTGTGGCAGAGTTGGAGGAGGAAAGTAGGAACAAAACAAGAAAGGGGGAATGCAGTCCAGGAGTCCTACCAGTACACATCCCGAAACACAGGTGGATCTCAGACCCTCTCGGGCAAGCCCCTTTCTGCAATGATCTGCAGCAGCTGGGAGGAGATGCCTCTGGTGGGGTGCAGGGCAGCTGTATTGCTCTCTGGGTAGACGAAGAGATCTCAGGCTCTTGTCACACCAGTGCAGAGCAGCTGTCTGCTCAGAGGCCTGCGGGGGAAGAGAGACAGAGCTCAGGGCTCATGGGGTGAAGGTGGTGACGTGTGTCTGGGGCCAGGGCACTGCTCTCTCCTAGACCTTCTCCTAGGAAAGCTGTGCAGGAGCAGGCATACCCTGGAGAAAAACTTTTCCCATGTTCCTGGGACCAGTGACAGGGTCACTTCTGTGTGAGAACATGACATGCTGTCAGCAGGGCCATGGCTGCCATTCGTAGTCTGAGGTCATTTCTGCCTGAGTACCTGATAGCCCCAAATTCTGACTCCGAGGACACTTATTGCTCTGGATAGGCCAGAGGGGGCTCTTAGCTGCCACAGGCTGTTGTGATGTTACCTCAGTGTCCGATGGTGACCAGACAGAAAAGGCCCATGGTTTGGATGTTGGTTGTGTTGGCCTTTCTGCCTCAGGACCTGATAGGCCAGCAGCCAGTAAATGGCCTGGATGTTGTTAGTGAGATCACTGCTATGCCTGTTCCTGTTAGGCCAAAAGCAGGGATATGGCCTGGATATTGGTAGTGAGGTCACTGCTGGGCCAGTCCTTGATAGCTCAAAAGCAGGGAGATGGCTCTGAGGGTGACTGTGAGGTGACATCCTTCTCTGTAGACTTGACGCCATCAGGAGGCTCTGGGTTGCTGAGGTTTCTTGTGACGTCACCTCTGTCCCTGCTGCTGATAGGCCAGAGCCAGCTGAAGGTTCCAGGGCACATTGTGAGGTCACTGCTGACCCTGTGCGGGATTGGCCAGCAGCAGAACCAGCCCCAGCCAAGGGCCTGTGAGGTCCCCTCAGTGTGAGCAGCTGATCAGAGGACGGGGCTGTGACATGGACTGTGAGGACGTGTCTGTCTGTGCAGAGGACAGGCTGGAAACGCACTGGCTGTGCAGGGCTGTCCCCAGAGCGAGTCCTGGAGATGGAGATGGAGAAGGAGCAGCAGGTGAACGGCTGTTCCTCATCCATGGACGGGATCCCTGGAGCGCAGGAGCGCACGAGGGAGGTGAGCGGTGGGATTGCAGGGAGAGGCGGACAGCAGGGATGGGACCTGCACGGAGAGCACGAGGATGGTGGGGAAGGAGATCTGGGCCAAGATAGCCAGGCTGGAGCTTCTCCAGCGAGGGGACATGTATTCCTGGCCATGGGCATTTCCTCTCACACAAAGCAGACCAACGGGCACTCTCTCCTGTGCCTGACGCTGGTTCAGGAAGAACAAGGTGCCACTGAAGATGTTCACGGGCCTTGACAGCCTTCGGTGCAGCCACCCAGAGGTCCTCATTAGCCCATTGCCTGTTCATACCATGTGGTGGGAAAAAGAGTAGTTCAGGGGAGGAGAGCTAGAAGGGTTTGAGAGTGCAGAGCCTGGAGCAGAGACGTGGCGGGGCTGGGGTGCCTCCCAATTATTCAGCACCCTGGATGTAGACGGGATGGGCCTTCCCTACAGCCAGTGCTGGAATGTCTTTGTTTGGGTACGGGACAGAAACACAGGATGTCCTGGGGCACTTATTCAGCAATCACTCCAAGGGGACGTGGTTTTCCTGTAGGTCCCCGGCTGTATCTACTAGGGACGTGTGGTTGTGCTGGACGCTGCAGGCATCAGACAAGACCCTGCCAGCACTTTTCTGTGACATCAAATCAAGACTCTGCATTGAATTACAAGAGCTGCTGGTTAATCCTGGAATCTTCCCATGCCTCAACTTCATAGGGAGTGTGGCTGTTGTTGTAGTTGTCATCTGGGGTCATTTCAGATGACCAAGGCAATTCCCCACCTGGACCCCAACTCATGCTCTAGGATGATGCAGGTCTCCCAGTAGCTCCATCGGAGCAAGCAGGCAGTGGCACACGCCTTGGACCTCCTCAGTCTCTTCTACTGTCACCAGGTGTTTCTGTGGGAACTGCTGACTCTTACCCTACATCTCCAGTGATTATAGTGGAGCTTTGACAAGGAGCTCGTGGGCAGATCACTGTGCTCTGCTCACTTCAGTTTTGGCAAAGGGAATCCCACCACTTGTGTTTTTGTGGAGTTTACAGGAGGGATCTGAATACGACTTCAGACTCAAATCTAAGCAGGTACAGCCCAGATTGATATTTCTGAATCAGCACCTAAACCCTGTGTCAATGAACTCCCCACTTGTTCAGTCCTCGGTCTCCTGTCTAGTTAAGGAATGTGAAATGAGCCTTCCAGAGTGAGACATTTCCAATTTTGATACATCTTCATTCTCTGATGAAATAAATTGCAATATTGGAATCTCTCTCTCTCCACTTGTTAGCAAAGGAGAGTAGCTGATTATTTTAGTTTATTGAAGTGCACTTTTCCCAGGAGGAGGGAGCACAAGGGACAGAGAAATTGGTGAGTTCAACTGTTCCTCTGCTCCTGAGCGGGGCCAGGCTCCTGGGACGGAGGCAGCTCGTGGCAGCCTGGCAGCACTGCCCAGAGACAGCCGAGTGCAGGAGCAGCTCCTGTGCCAAGAGCAGCAGGGCTGCGGGCACTGCCTGCTGCTGCGGACAGCAGAGGAGAGAAGGCAGCGAGAGGGGAACGGCAGTGTGGAGCGGGAGGACAGAGGAGAACTGGTGGAGAAATCATCACTCCCTTGACACGGTGAGTCTCTGGCTGCAGGGCAATGCTACTGAGGTTCCTGGAGCGGTGTTCTGACTCCAATCCATGCCATTACAGATTAGCATGGATTCTCTCACTTTCTCCTGTGCAGAGAACGGGGAGATGCTGCAGAGCAGCGTTCCTGCCACTCCAACACAAGGACAGGACATGCTGCTCTCTTCTCCTGGGGATGGCTGCAGGGTGTTATGCCGGGGTGTGCATAGCAGTGTCCTTGTGCTCCATGGTGCTGTGAGTCCGAGACAGGGACTCTGCCACCTGTAAGTGTCAGTGCTCAGCCGGCTTCGGGAGCTCCCCATGGTGCTGTGGGGAGAAGCTCTGGGTTAGAAGAGAAACCCCCAGCAGGGTAGCTTGAGCCTCCCATCAAGAGGATGCTGTATTTTCTGCCTTGGGGACATACCAGAGGTGACTTTTCATCACAAACACCGAGGCAGGGAACACCTGATAGAGAGGGAATTGTCATGACTCTGTCCTCTCACTTTTATTCTCTTTGGGTGGGGGTGAAACAGGCATGGATTTGTAAGGTTTATACAGAGGTTGGAGGCTCATAAACGATGACACTGAGAGAAGAGCAGTAGTGGGACAACCTGAGCAAATACCTTTACCCACCCCTCAGCCTACAGACAGAGCCAGCATCCCCTTTCCAGCCTCAGCAAGGTTTGTCTCACCCGCAAACACGGAGGTGCCCTGGGCAGGATCCTGCCTCCAGGAGGTGTCTGCAGGGCAGAATTGAGGACCCAGCGGGTGGGATGGGGTCTGTGAGAGTCTCTGGCCATGTGAGGGCAGACACGCAGATGGAGGAACAGCTCCCACAGGGGATGGCTCCCCAGGCAGCAGAGTCATGGCCAGAGGGTGAGAGGAAACTGTCACCTCCAGCACCTCCTCTCCTGTCCACACCAGCACAATCCTCTGCTCTGCAAGCTGCAGCATCCAGACCATATTTCCTTGGCAGAGGGACGTGAATGAGACACTCCTGAGAGATCCCTTTCCCCAGCCCTGCCTGGCCCTGCTTCTCTCAGCACAGCTATCAGGGTGTTGCTCTGTGCTTCACACCAGCCTGTGCCCGTCCCTTGGACTCTCTGGGCAGGGAGTTTCTGCTGCAGTCCAGACACCGACCCTGTGGGTCCTGCCATGCAGATGTGTCCTTGTGTGTGAGGTGCCCCATACCCCTCTGCCCTGTGGTGCTTGGAGCCAGGTACTGTGAGCATCTGTGCATGAGCCAATTCTCCCTTGAGGACACTTCATCCTTAAAGCATTTTCTCTGTATTGTTGTTGGTTGGGCTGCAAGCTGCCCTCCAAAGGGGTACAGCTCCCCCATTACGGCTGAGTCTCATGGAGGGGCTCCATGGAGAAGCTTTCCAGGTACTGAGGCCCTGGAATTGCTGCTGGCAGCTGAAATAAGCCCAATGTGCTTCATGCTTGAAAAGGAGGGCTGAGACCTCCCTGAGGAACTCTGAGACAGGGCACTGGGTTGGGCGATCTGCGCTTTGAACCTGGATTCCTCTGCACTCCATGGAGTGATTTCTTTCTATGGTAAAATGAGTGAAATTGTCCTCCACATCAGAGGAGCGAACACAGGACAGCTGGGAACAGGTCAGCTCTTCTCATTCTGCATTAATGCTATAGTGAGCCCTTTTGTCCCTCTATAACCACAGCCATCTACTCAGAGTATAGTAGGAATGCTGGGGATTTCTGTGTCCTCATGGAAAACTCACCCAGCACCAACCAGAGCTCAAGACACAGACCTCAATGACTTGAGACTTGGCTGAAAGGGGAATTCATAACGTTTGTGAGCTAGAGGAGGGCTTATGAGAAAGATTTACACATGGAAATCTGTTCTAATTTCTTGACAACTCTTTTTCCTCTGTCAGTCCTTCAGTGGCCTGAAGGAGCGAATGTCCAAAAGCAGCTCCCTCAAAGAATTCCTGCTCAAGCCATTCATAGACACGCGGGAGCTGCAGCTCTTGCACTTCTCGCTCTTCCTGGCCATCTACCTGGCTGCCCTCCTGGCCAATGGCCTCATCATCACAGCCGTAGGCTGCGACCACCGCCTCCACACCCCCATGTACTTCTTCCTCCTCAACCTCTCCATCCTCGACCTGGGCTCCATCTCCACCACTCTCCCCAAATCCTTGGCTAGTTCCCTGTGGGACACCAAGGCCATTTCGTACTTGGGATGTGCAACACAAGTCTTTTTCTTCCTTTTTTTATTTTCAGGAGAGTTTTATCTCCTCACAGTCATGGCCTATGACCGCTATGTTGCTATCTGCAGACCTCTGTGCTATTGGGCCCTCATGGACAGCAGAGCTTGTGTCAAAATGGCAGTGGCTGCCTGGGCCTTTGGGGTTATCAATGCTTTCTTGCACACTGGGAACACATTTTCCATACCACTCTGCCAAGGCAATGTGGTGGAGCAGTTCTTCTGTGAGATCTCCCAGATCCTCAAGCTCTCCTGCTCAGACTCCTACCTCAGGGAAGTTGGGCTTCTTGGGGTTAGTCTTAGTTTAGCCTTTGAGTGTTTCATTTTCATTGTGGTGTCCTACGTGCAGATCTTCAGAGCTGTGCTGAGGATCCCGTCAGACCAGGGCCAGCACAAAGCCTTTTCCATGTGCCTCCCGCACCTGGCTGTGGTCTCCATGTTTGTCAGCACTGCTCTGTTTGCCTACCTGAAGACCCCCTCTATCTCCTCCCCAGCTCTGGATCTGGTGCTGGCTGTTCTGTACTCAGTTCTGCCTCCAGCACTGAACCCCCTCATCTACAGCATGAGGAACAAGGAGCTCAAGGATGCCATTAGGAAACTGGTTACATGGGTCCAATGTCAGCAGCAATAACCACACCATGCACAACCACTCACCAGTTACAGGCTATCTGGCATCAAGTCTTTATGCTGTTCCTTTCCTTGCCTTGCCTTGCCTTCCCTTCTCTTGCCTTTCCCCTCCTTTCTCCTTTTTTTCTGATGCATTCAAATAAAAATAAATAAGTTAATACACAAATTGTGAGTACTAATTCTTCTCATTTGTACTTTCTCCAGAGACTGTGTTGAAGCAGGAGACCAGGCTTCCCCCTTCACCAGCAGAGAGGGGCAACCTCAGAGCCCGCTGGTCAGAGCTCCCCCAGGTGTCATGTCCCTCAGAGCAGTGAGGAGAGTTTCCCTGTGCAGTGTCTCCTCCTGCTCTGGCACCAAGGGAGTTCTGGGGCACAGAGTTTGGCTCAGACAAGTACAGATGGGGTGAGACCATGGGTCCCCTGTCCATTGGGAGAGCTCAGCTGCTCCAGGCGCAGTCAGCATGTCATCTCACAACCCTCTCCTGCAAGGGTGACAGCCACGTGTCACCGTGGGCTGATCCTTTCCCTCTACAGAGCTTCAACTTTTGGGAGAGGAGGAACATTGGAGAGGAGGGGACTCAGGCAGCAGCTTGTGAGGACAGACCCCACGCTTGACAGCATCATCCCCACAGTGACAGCAGCCTTCCTGTGGGGGCGGCAGCTTTCCTGGAGACACGTCCCAGCAGAGCAACAGGGCTCTTTCTTTCGAGAGTCGCTCTCATTTCCATGCTGTCCTTCCATGCTCTATTCTGTGGATATGGTCCAGCATCTCCCATATCCTGAGGGTCACAGGGTTGTGTTTCCATATGTGTGTGTCCTAGAACAACAGGCAGGACGAGTCCTTGAGCTCCCTTAAGCCACAGCTGGACTCCAGAAAAACATTTCCATAATAAAAAGGGATCTGCCCTGTGATCAGCTTAAATCTGGCCCTCCTTCAGAAACTGGAGTCAAAATATATACCCAAGGGTGTGCAATCCCAAAAGGGCCTGCTCTTCTGCTTGTGAACTCCATGAGATCCAAGGGATGAGCTCAGCATTCCAGGGTGATCTGCTAGCCTGAATCCAGGGTTCATCGCTCAGTGACCAGGGGACATGGGCAATGGGCTCTGCATTGCCTGTGCCAGTCTGCCCCACACGTGACCGTGCTGGTGAGAGATGCTTCTGGAGGGGCATCCAAACCCCCAGGGGAGCTCCAGGGGCAGCGCGTGCAGCTTTACTGAATCAGGGGGATTCACAGTGCAGTGACCGGAAGGGAGAGCACTAAATACCGGTGCACACGGGGAAAGGAGGGCTCTGCAATCCCGGAACAGACAGTGGGGACCCAGGAGGTCAAGGGAAGGGGCACTGGAGGGTACCATCCATGAGCACAGACCTGAGCCATCAGAATCAGCAGTGCTGATCCCTGTCCAACTGGCTCTGCTTCATGCACTGGCCAGTGTGGCCCTTAGCCCCACAGCAGGGCTGCTCCACGTGGGAGCTGAGAGTGCTGGCAGGGCAGGCAGGGGAGGTACCCACTGAGAAGAGGTGACATCCCACGGTGCCAGGACAAGAGGAGTAGAGCAGCTTTTGGGATGTTAATGGGGGTCACACAGTCTAGTGATGGGCGCACAAGACTGGAAGCCATCAAGCAGCCCAGGTTTGTGGGGGACATGGACTGGAGACCTCCAGAGGTTGCTCCTCTCCACAACTGCTCTGCAACTCGGTGACTTCTTTTGCCTCATCCCCTGATCCAGAAGCACTGGAAGTTCATTCTGCATGAAGATCCTGGTGCTCCTATTCTCGAGCTGGCATCCTCAAAGCCTGGAGACCAGCCCCCACAAAGGCATCTCTTGCCCAGTGCCAAAGTTGTGCAGCTGAGGGCAAGGGTCTTTGCCCCAATTCCCCTGCTCTCCTCCTGCTTCCAGCACCACAAATGCTGTGCCCATGTCAAACCCTTCAGCCTCCAGACTGCCCCGAGGCCTGAGGCAGCTCCAGCTCCTCCAGGGCTGCGCTGCAGACGTTCAGGATTGGGCTAAGGTGCATCTGGCACCACAAGGTGGGTGGGAGAGGGCAGCCCCCTCTGCCACGCTGGGGCTGGTGCTGGGCACAGCTTTTCCCTGGGAGCTCCCTGCGGAGCCGCCCCAGGGGGTCCTCCACCTCTGCCCTGGCAGCAGATGCCGGGATGGGAGTGCACAGAGGGCAGGAGGGGACGGACTGCCCCGGGGGAGCATCGAGACCTGCTCTGTGCATGCAGGGATGGAGAGGGGAAATGCAGAGCTTGGCTGGAGCTGGAAAGAGCGAGGGGAGGGGAGGGCAACGAGGAGGCCTCCTGCCAGCACATCCAGAGCACAAGGAAGGAGGGAGGGAAATGGGGGCTGCTGCTCAGCGGGGTCAGGTCTGAGGCAGCCGAGGAGCCGGTCCCTGCCCACCCCAGGCTGTGCCCCACACAGGGCTCCGCAGGCAGCTGGGCTGCAGGACCTGCTGGGCTCTGCTGCACAAGAGAGCTCGTGCAAGCCTGGCCTGTTCCTCTCCTTTGGGATATGGGGACCTGCTGGAGGATGGAGCTGGCCAAGGACCACCCCACAGCTGGATGAGAACTCAGGTGTGGGACAGTACAAATGGGACCTCTTCGGAAGAATCCCATGGGCTAGAGCTCTAGAAGGAAGGGGGCCCAAGGAAGCTGGTTAGTTTTCAAGCGGCACTTCCTCCACATCCAGCAACAGTGCATCCCTGTGTGTAAGGAGTCAGGTAGAGGGGGCAGGAGACCTGCGTGGATGAGCAAGGAGCTTGCGGCAATGCTCAAGCAGAAGGCGGTGGTATATAGAATGTGGAAAAAAGGACAGGCCCCCTGGGAGAAATACAGGAACGTAGTCAGGGAATGCAGAGATGCCACAAGGAAAGCTAAAGCATGTTTGGAACGCCATCTGGTAAGGGACGTTAAAAATAACAAGAAAAACATCTTCAAATATAAGACTTGCCCTGGGAAGAGGAAGATTGAGTCAGAAAGCAAATCCATGGGCCCTGATGGGATGCACCCCAGAGTGCTGCGGGAGCTGGCAGATGCCATAGCTAAGCCGCTCTCCATCATCTTTGAAAGATCCCGGAGAACGGGGGAGGTGCCAGAAGACTGGAAGAAGGCCAATGTCACGCCAGTCTTCAAAAAAGGCAAGAAGGAGGACCCAGGCAACTACAGGCCAGTCAGCCTCACCTCCGTCCCCGGAAAAGTGATGGAACGGCTCATACTGGCTGTTGTCTCCAGGCACATGGAGGACAAGAAGGTGCTCAAGAGTAGTCAGCATGGATTCACCAAGGGGAAATCTTGCCTGACTAACCTGATAGCCTTCTATGATGAAATGACCGGCTGGATAGACGAGGGGAGAGCGGTGGATGTCGTCTATCTTGACTTCACCAAGGCTTTTGACACCGTCCCTCACAACATCCTCCTGGGCAAGCTCCGGAAGTGTGGGATAGATGAGTGCACAGTGAGATGGATTAGGAACTGGCTGGATGGCAGGGCCCAGAGAGTGGTGATCAGCGGTGCAGAGTCTGGTTGGAGGCCTGTGGCTAGTGGGGTCCCCCAGGGGTCAGTCCTTGGTCCAGTCCTGTTCAATTTATTCATCAATGAATAACCTGGACAGACTGGACAACTGGGCAGTGAAAAACCTCATGAAATTCAACAAGGCCAAGTGCAAGGTCCTGCACCTGGGGAGGAATAACCCCAGACACCAGTACAGGCTGGGGACCGACCTTCTGGAGAGCAGCTCTGCAGAGAAAGACCTGGGTGTCATGGTGGATGATAAGTTGACCATGAGGCAGCAGTGTGCTCTTGTGGCCAAGAAGGCCAATGGGGTCCTGAGGTGCATTAAGAAGAGTGTCTCCAGCAGGTCGAGGGAGGGGATCCTGCCCCTCTACTCAGCCCTGATGAGGCCGCATCTGGAGTACTGTGTCCAGTTCTGGGCTCCCCAGTACAAGAGGGATGTGGAGCTGCTGGAGAGAGTCCAGCGCAGGGCCACAAGGATGATCAGGGGCCTGGAACATCTGCCCTGTGAGGAGAGGCTGCGGGAGCTGGGCCTGTTCAGCCTGGAGAAGAGAAGGCTGAGAGGGGATCTAATCAGTGTCTATAAGTACCTCAAGGGAGGGAGTGAGGAGGATGGGGCCGGCCTCTTTTCACTGGTGGCCACCGACAGAACTAGAGGTAATGGCCACAAACTGAAGCACCAAAAGTTCCACAGGAACTTAAGGAAAAAAATTTTAACAGTGAGGGTGCCAGAGCACTGGAATAGGCTGCCCAGAGAGGTTGTGGAGTCTCCTTCTCTGGAGATCTTCAAACCCGCTTGGACGCAGCCCTGTGCCACGTGCTCTAGGTGACCCTGCGTGTGCAGGGGAGTTGGACTAGATGACCTCTAGAGGTCAGTTCCAACCTTAAGCATTCTATGATTCTATGATTGCTCACTATAAAGGCTTATGATACATACCACTGGGTCAAATGAATTTCTGTGGGAGAGGTGGAGGAAGAAAGTAGGAAGGAATCAAAAGAGGGGAAATGCAGGCCAGGAGTCCTATCAGTAACATCTCCAAATACAGGTTCATTTTAGACCCTCTCTGGCAAGCCCCTTTCTGCAGTGACCTGCAGCAGCTGGGAGGAGATGCCTCTGGTGGGGTGGAGGGCAGCTGCATTGGAGAGGCCCCTTCCAGCCCAGGAGGATTTTCTGGGCACTCAAACAAGATTTCAGTCTGGGACCTTCATGTTTCAGCCCTGGAAGACTCAGCGCAGGGCTGATTAGCTGCACATGGGACTTCTTTGAACCTGGCTTTGTCACAAGTCACATCTCCTCAACCATGGAAATGCCCCCAGAAGCTGATCCCATCACATTTGACCTCAACAAGACCTACGGTATTTCTCTGCTTTTATTCCCATGTACCTAAACTTTCTTCTTAGCTCCTCAGCATTGGGATGAAGACTCAGCTCCTGGGACAGAGAAGGCTCCATGGGCACCCAGCCCCACTGCTGCACTCAGAGCTTCACTCTGCTGACCTAAGCAAGTCCCAGAGTGCTCCCTGCAGCTGCCTGAATGGACAAAGGTGGGACCTGCCCCTTCCTCTTCCTCCCAAGCATGTCATTTGAGGAAGCACAGGAAGAACAGGCCTGGAGGCATCCTCATGGTATGGCAGCCTGTGGCTGGGGTAACTGATGGTCCCCCTCCTGCAAATGCTCCCTGAGCCAGGTGCTTGAGGCCAAGTGACTGGCAGTGATTATGGGATGGGTAAGGACCTTCCCCTCTCGGTGGGCAGGGGAACCTCATGCTCTTGTCACACCAGTG
Source organism: Tinamus guttatus (assembly GCF_059628265.1). Taxonomy (NCBI): domain Eukaryota; kingdom Metazoa; phylum Chordata; class Aves; order Tinamiformes; family Tinamidae; genus Tinamus; species Tinamus guttatus. The sequence goes on along the minus strand of NW_028289008.1, from coordinate 770,916 downwards.
GAAAGCAGCTGTCTGCTCAGAGGCCTGTGGAAGAAGAGGGACAGAGCTCAGGGCTCATGGGGTGAAGGTGGTGTCATGTATCTGGGGCCAGGGCACTGCTCTCTCCTAGACCTTCTCCTAGGAAAGCAGTGCAGGAGCAGGCATACCCTGGAGAACAGCCTTGCCCATGTTCCTAAGGCCAATGACAGGGTCCCTTCTGTGTGAGAACGTGACATGCCAGCAGCAGGGCCATGGCTGCTGTTTGTACTGAGGTCATTTCTGCCTGAGAACCTGATATCCCCAAAACTTCTGGCTGTGAGGACACTTACTGCTCTGGAGTTGATACGCCAAAGGGGGCTCTTAGCTCTCACGGGCTGTTGTGACGTCAGGTCAGTGCCTGGTGGTGACAAGCCAGAAAAACGCTCATGGTTCGGGTGTTGGTTGTGTTGGCATTTCTGACTCAGCAGGCTCTGGGATGCTGAGGTTTCCTGTGATGTCACCTCTGTCCCTGCTGCTGATAGGCCAGAGCCAGTTGAAGGTTCCAGGGCACATTGTGAGGTAACTGCTGCCCCGTGCGGGATTGGCCGGCAGCACCACCAACACCAGCCAAGGGCCTGTGAGGTCCCCTCAGTGTGAGCAGCTGATCAGAGGACGGGGCTGTGACATGGACTGTGAGGACACGTCTGTCTGTGCAGAGGACAGGCTGGAAACGCACTGGCTGTGCAGGGCTGTCCCCAGAGCGAGTCCTGGAGATGGAGAAGGAGCAGCAGGTGAACGGCTGTTCCTCATCCATGAGCGGGATCCCTGGAGCGCAGGGGCGCACGAGGGAGGTGAGCGGTGGGATTGCAGGGAGAGGCGGGCAGCAGGGATGGGACCTGCACGGAGAGCACGAGGATGGTGGGGAAGGAGATCTGGGCCAAGACAGCCCAGCAGGAGCTTCTCCAGTGAGGGGACACATACACATGTTCCTGGCCACGGGCTTTTCCTCTCACACAAAGCAGACCAACGGGCACTCTCTCCTGTGCCTGACGCTGGTTCAGGAAGAACAAGGTGCCACTGAAGATGTTCACGGGCCTTGACAGCCTTCGGTGCAGCCACCCAGAGGTCCTCATTAGCCCTATTCATATCATGTGGTGGGATGAAGAGAAGTTCAGGAGAGGAGAGCTAGAAGGGTTTGAGAGTGCAGGGCCTGGAGCAGAGACGTGGCAGGGCCGGGGTGCCTCCCATTTATGCAGCACCCTGTATGTAGACGGGATGGGCCTTCCCTACAGCCAGTGCTGGAATGTCTGTGTTTGGGTACAGGACAGAAACGCAGGATGCTCTGGGGCACTTGCCCAGCAATCACTCCGAGGGGACGTGGTTTTCCTGTAGGTTCTCGGCTGTATCTGCTGGAGACATGTGGGTGTGCTGGACACCCCGGGAATCTGACAAGGCCCTGCCAGCACTTTTCTGTGACATCAAATCAAGGTTCTTCACTGAATTGCAAGAGCTGCTGGTTAATCCTGCAATCTTCCCATGCTTCAACTTCCTAGCGAGTGGGGCTGTCATCGTAGTTGGCATCTGGGGTCATTTCAGACAGTCAAGGCAATTCCCCACCTGGACCCCAACTCGTGCTCTAGGATGATGCAGGTCTCCCAGTAGCTCCATGGGAGCAAGCAGGCACTGGCACCTGCCTTGTAACTCCTCAGTCTCTTCCACTGTCACCAGGTGCTTCTGTGGGAGCAACTGACTCTCAGCCTTCATCTCCAGTGACTGTGGTGGAGCTTTGACAAGGAGCTTGTGTGCAGATCTCTGTGCTCTGCTCACTTCAATTTTGGCAAGGGGAATCCCACCATTGCTGTATTTGTGGAGTCTAGAGGAGGGATCTGAATACAACTTCAGGTCCAGGCCTAGGCACTGCCCAGATTGATATTTCTGAATCAGCACCTGGACCATGTGTCACTTAACTCCCTATTTGTCCACTCCTCGGTCTCCTGTCTAGTTAAGGGATGTGAAATGAGGCTTCCAGAGTGGGGTATTTCCAACTTTCATAAATAGTCATCCTTTGATGCAATAAATTGCCATGTTGGAATAATCTCTCTCCAATCATTAGCAAAGGACAACAGATGATTATTTTAGTTTATTGAAGTGAACTTTTCCCAGGAGGAGGGAGCACGAGGGACAGAGCAATTGGTGAGTTCAGCTGTTCCTCTGCTCCTGAGCGGGGCCAGGCTCCTGGGACGGAGGCAGCTCGTGGCAGCCTGGCAGCACTGCCCAGAGACAGCGTGTGCAGGAGCAGCTCCTGTGCCAAGAGCAGCAGGGCTGCGGGCACTGCCTGCTGCTGCGGACAGGGGAGGAGAGAAGGCAGCGAGAGGGGAACGGCAGTGTGGAGCGGGAGGACAGAGCAGAGCTCACTGAAGGAAGAAATCTTCACAACTGCTTGCGTGGTAAGTCTCTGGCTGCAGGGCAATGCTGCTGAGGTTCCTGGAGGGATCTTCTGAGCCCATCCCACCCCTTGACTGATAGGACTTGTCTCTCCTGGAGTATCCAGCGCATGGCAGGAGAAGGAGCTGATTCAGCTCAGGGATTCCCTGATGCACCTTCACAGGATAGGGCATGCTGCTCCTTTCTTCCAGGTATTGCTACAGGGGTGTCAAGTGCTGGGTGTGCACATAGAATCATAGAATCATAGAATGCTTAAGGTTGGGAGGGACCTCTAGAGGTCATCTATTCCAACCCCCCTGCACATGCAGGGTCACCTAGAGCACACGGCACAGGACTACATCCAAGCGGGTTTTGAAGATCTCCAGAGAAGGAGACTCCACAACCTTTCTGGGCAGCCTGTTCCAGCACTCTGTCACCCTCACTGTTAAAAAATTTTTCCTTAAGTTCATGTGGAACTTTTGGTGTTTCAGTTTCTGGCCATTGCCTCTAGTTCTGCTGGTGGCCACCACTGAAAAGAGGTCTCCCCAGGTTTCTGAATCAGAGCAGCATCCCTGCACCTGAGGGAGCACCCTGGGCAGTTACTCTGCTGCCTGCAAGGGTCAGTGCTGCACAGAGAAGCTCTGACAGGGCTGGTCCCAGTCAGCCAGGATCATCTTCCTGTTGACACTGTGCTGCCTCGGTCAAGTCTGCTCACCTTGTTCATGTGCAGGACATGTCCCAAGAGTCTTTTCAAGAGGAAGATCAAGAGAAGGGCTACTTCCAAGGGCAGGAACTTTCCTCTTCCTGTCTGCACTTTCCGTTATCTCCCTAACTGCTGCAGGGAGAAAAGAGGAGTGTATTCTGTTTTGCCAAGGTAGTGGACTCAAGCCTTCCCTCTCAGAGATCAATAGGTCTGTGAGAAACTTTATATCACCTCTTCAACCCACCTTAGTCTGCAGACAGCATCAGCATCACCTTGTGCTATTTATTCTACTTGCTCCGTAAAGTGCCTGCACAGCGATGCCCCTGGACTGTGCCCTGTCCCCAGAGGCTTGTGTAGGGCAGAACTGAGCACATAAAGGTGATGTCTCTGTGAGCACAGACTGACAAAAATTGTTGGGACAGAGTAAGGTGCCATCAGGGACTGCTGTGGGCAGCAGAGATGGTCAGGGAAGGAGAGGGAAGTGCCCACCATGATGGGAGGATGGATTTGGGGAAGTCATGCTCAGTCCTTCCAATGGAGACACCTTCCTCCGAGCAAGCCCTGCCACGTCTCCTCTGCCCCCCAGCAGCCTCTCTGCCCTGACAGCCTTGGAGTCCAGGGTATCAGCCCACTCCACTACAGCCAGATCCCTGGCAAAGGACAGGGGCATCCCTCCTGCTATGGGCACATTTCCTGCTGCCCAGTATAGCGGCTTCAGATGCATGGCCTGCAATGCCACCATCTGTGAGGTGGCATGCCCACATAGGTGAGGTAAGGGTGTTCCTGAGCGTCCCTCTGCCTGTCTTCCCTTTCTCCCCTTGGCAGAAGGATCACAGGATTGCTCCTTGTTTCCCCTCCTGATCTTCTCTTGGGCTCCCTGGGGTTGCAGAGTTTCCAGATGCAGGTCAGACACCTACCCTGCAAACCTGCAAGCTGTGGAAGAGAGGAATACACATGGGAGTGAGGCGTCTCCAGTCCCCTCTAACCTGTGCAACACCAGGAAATGCAGCCCATGGGTTTAGGAACTGAGCTAACTCTCCCTTAAGCAAAGCCCATCTTCAAGGCAACTTCATTTGACCCTTTTGCCTGTAATGTCTTAATAGACTTGGAGGTGCCCTCAGGAGGGACATTGCTGCCTCCTGCCATCTCTGTGATGTCCAGGAGACCTCTGAAGAATCTGTTACTGAGACTGAGAGTATGAAAAAACGGTTTGGAAACTGCATATGGGCAGCTGAAAAGAGCCCTGCATGTTCTTGGCTAGAAGCGAAGCTTGGAGACCTCCCTCAGGAGCCCTGAGAAAGGGAGAGAAGTTGGAGAACAGAGGTTTTGAAACTGGCCTTGTCTGCTCTTAGGAGGGCCTGGGTTCTTTCTAGGCCAACTGATTAGGGTGATCATCATGCACCTCAATGAGGTTTGGGCACACAACAGCTGCAATCAAGGCTAATAGGCAGAGGAGCTCTCCTCACTCTGTATAACGTGACTATAAATCCATTTTCTCACGATTACCAGTAGAAACGCTGAAAAATTCTGCATCTGAGGAACACTCTGCAGAGGTGAGAGGGGCATCCCAAAGAAAATACACGTCAAAATAAATGTTAAAAATACCCAAATTGTGCTCTCAATACACATTCATTAGAAGTGGTGCTGTAGATACTGAAAAGCCCTTTTACAAACCAGGGGGATTTCACCTGAAAAACTGTGAATCTCAGAGCTCATCACCCCTCTTGTCTCCTTCCCACTACTGTAGAGCTGAACAGACTTCCCTGGAGCCCATGCGGAGATGCCCCTGCTCCTCACAGCACATTCAGCCACCCCACATGGAGGCTCAAGGAAGCTGCACAAACATCTCCATGAAGAGACAATATGGGCAGGGTGTTAGAACTGGAACAAGTTGGGAGATATTTAACTTTAAAAATCTGGGATAACTGCCCAATATCTTTTCTTTTCTGAACAATCCACAAAGCTTGGAGAGAGTGAAATGTCCAACAGCAGCTCCCTCAAAGAATTCCTGCTCCTGCCATTTGCAGACACACGGGAGCTGCAGCTCTTGCACTTCTCGCTCTTCCTGGCCATCTACCTGGCTGCCCTCCTGGCCAACAGCCTCATCATCACAGCCGTAGCCTGCGACCACCGCCTCCACACCCCCATGTACTTCTTCCTCCTCAACCTCTCCCTCCTCGACCTGGGTACCATCTCCACAACTGTTCCCAAAGCCATGCACAATTCCCTGTGGAACACCAGGGCCATTTCCTATTTGGAATGTGCCTCCCAAATATTTTTCTTCTTCTTCTTGTTTGGAGGAGAGTTTTCTCTCCTCACAGTCATGGCCTATGACCGCTACGTTGCCATCTGCAGACCCCTACACTATGGGACCCTCCTGGACAGCAGAGCTTGTGTCAAAATGGCAGCTGCTGCCTGGGCCAGTGGTTTCCTCGCTGCTCTCCTGCACACTGGGAACACATTTTCCCTACCGCTCTGCCAAGGCAATGTGGTGGAGCAGTTCTTCTGTGAGATCCCCCACCTCCTCAAGCTCTCCTGCTCAGACTCCTACCTCAGTGAAATTGGGATTATTGTGATTAATACTTGTTTATTCTTTGGGTGTTTCATTTTCATTGTGGTGTCCTACGTGCAGAGCTTCAGAGCTGTGCTGAGGATCCCCTCTGAGCAGGGCCGGCACAAAGGCTTTTCCATGTGCCTCCTGCACCAGGCCGTGGTCTCCTTGTTTGTCATTAGTGTATTGTTTGCCTACCTGAAGCCTCCCTCCATCTCCTCCCCACTTCTAGATATGGTTGTGTCCATTCTGTACTCTGTGGTGCCTCCAGCCATGAATCCCCTCATCTACAGCATGAGGAACAAGGAGCTCAAGGAGGCACTGAAGAAACTCATCCAGTGGGTACAAGGCCAGGGGTGACAACTGTTTAATTCACGCACCAGGATATATGGTATCAAAGCTGTATTTTATCCATTTCCTTCTTTTTTACTTCTCGTTTTTACACCCATATTAAAATAATAAAAAATAAAATATGTCCCCAGTGCAGGGAGGAGAGTTTCCCTCTGCAGCGTCTTTTCCAGCACTGACACCAAGGGACCTCTGGGGTACAGAGTCACGGTGGGACAAGGGCAGGTGAGGTGAGACCAGGGGCCCAGTGTTGTTTAGGAGATCTCAGCTCTCGTGCCTATGCTTAGAGTGTGATCTCAAATCTCTCTAATATGACAGAAATGGCAACCAAGTGTCACCACAGGTTTCCATGGTTCCATTCAAAGCTCCAGCACACAAAACTAAACATGAGTGAATTGAAGGAAAGTCTAGAGGCAGCCTTCCCATGGCAGTTCATCTTTCCTGAAGACACATTCAGGAGGACAGCAGGACTTTCTCTACTTAGAGTTAGCCTCCTCATTTCTGTGCTGTCCTTCCATGCTTCATTTTGCAGATATGGTCGAAGAACTCTCATAACCTGCTAGAGATAGGCTTTTTTTTTCCTCGTACCCTGATAAACCAGGCAGGACCAGTCCTTGGGCTCCCTTAAGCCACAGCTGGATTCCAGAATAACATTTCCATAATAAAAAGGGGATCTTCTCTATGATGGTCCTGAATCTGGCCTCTCTTTAGAAACAGGAATCAAAAAATATGCCCAAGGGTGTGCAACCACAAATGGGCCTGCTCTTCTGCTTGTGAACTCCATGAGATCCAGGGGATGACCTCAGCATTCCAGGGTGATCTGTTAGCCTCAATCCAGGGTTCATCTCTCAGTGACCACTGCAGACAGGCAATGGTCTCTGCATTGCCTGTGCCAGGCTGTCCCACACGTGACTGTGCTGATGAGAGAACCCCCAGGGGATCTCCAAGCACAGGGTTTGCCTGGGAGTGGGCACTGAGTGCAGCTTTAACGAAACAGGGATGACTCACAGTGCAGGGACCAGAAGGTAGAGCACTAAACCCAGGTGCACATGGGGAAAGGAGGGCTCTGCAATCCCCAGAGAGGCAGTGGGGACCCAGGAGGCCCAGGGAAGGGGCAGTGGAGGGCGATTCCTGCACCTGCAGTGAAACACCACAGCCTGGAGCTAGTGGCCACCCAAAGACATCTCCTGCCATTGCAATATTGTGGGGGCACTCTGAGTACCGTCAGACCTCAGCCACCAGTATCAGTGACCACAAGGGCACACTGATGGCTCATGCTCAATTTCTGGCCAATCACGATTCCCAGGTCCCTTTTTGTGGAGCTGCTCTCCTACAGGTCAACCCCCGGCCTGTCCTGGTGCATGGGGTTATTCCTCCCTAGCTGCAAGACTTGCCCATGTCGAATGTCATGAGGTTCCTCTACCCCCAGTTCTCCAGGCTGTCCAGGTCCCTCTTAAAGGCTGCACAGACCTCTGGGCTATCAGCCATTCCTCGCACTTTTATATCCGCAGAAAACTTGCTGAGGTTGCACTCTGTCCCTTCAGGTCACTCATTAATAAACTGAACAGGTTTTGACTGACTCCTGATACCAATAGTTGCAGGTCTCCAACTGGGCTCTGTGCCACTGATCACAACCCTAAAGCCTAAACCCCAAACCCAGCTGCTCACATGGAGGTGACCTCACAGGTGCAAACCCACCACATCCCTGCTGCTGCCTGTGGCCTTCAGAGACAGCAGCTTCCTCAACCCCCTTCTCCACACAGGAACCACTGCTGCCCTCTCAGCTCCTCTCACCACAGAGACCCCCCACCCACCGCCCACGCCTGCCTGCCTGCTGCCGGCCAATCAGGCACTCACAAAGACATGACGTCACAGCGCCGTCCCGCCCAGCTCTCTGGCCCTGCCCTCCAGGGCAGCAATGGCCTCCCCAGCCCTTCCCCGCCAGGAGCCCAGCCCGGGCTCAGCAGCTGCTCCGCGGAGATGATCTCAGCAGCGCAGAGCCCCGCAGGGCCCGGCTGCTGCCCAATGAGGCGCTGCGGGAGCGGTGACCTCACAGTCACCAGGCAGAGCCAGCCCTGCTGCTGCCCAATCAGCTCTGCCCGCAGCGGGGACCTCCCAAGCAGCAGCCACGCCCTCTCCCTGCAGCTGGCCTATGAGGGGCTGCGGCAGCAGTGACCTCCTCGTGCCCAGCGCAGCCATTGGCTGTGAGGCCCCGCGGGGCTCCTGGCTGTACTGGGGGCTGTGTGGGGCCGGGGCAGGGAGGGGAGCCCAGCTCAGGGGTGCTGGTGTGGGGGCCTGGGGGCTGTGTGAGCTGCTGTGTTGGGCTCAGCCAGCACTGCCCACCCCGGCGTGGGGGAAAAGAGGGGCAGCCAGTGCCAGGGAAACCTGCCCTGGATTCTCTCCTTCTGCCCTATCAGTGGCAGTTTCTGTGTGACACCTCGGGAAGGAGCTCCTGAAGCTCGGAGCCTTGTTGGAGAGCAGCAGGATCGCTGGGAACAAGAACTGAGGTGCAGGCTGCGGGTGTTGATCCAGCAGTCCCCATCTCACTCATCAGTCCCCACCTGATTTGACTCCATCAGCAGTTTGTGAGATGAGCAGCTCCCTGCTCTGCAGATGATGAAGCTGGCGAATATCCCTGCAACCTCCCTTTGTGCTCTTCCTCATCTCTGCAGATTACTGGGGACCATCTTAAAGAAGAGAACCCCCATCTCCCTGGAATCCTGTCAGAGATGTGGCTTCCCAAATCACTGCCAAAGGAAGGGCTTTTATTCAGTCTGTGGCAGCTCATCAGTGATGCTGTGAGCCCTGCTCTTCATGCTGGGGTTCTTGGCCCTTTCTCTCCCCTGTCTCCTGTGCATCTACCTAAGTCTCCCATTCCGACATGTCCTGTTTAAAGTGACAATTTCAAACATTCACTTTAGGGCACAATCTTGACACATTGTGACTCCTCCCAATACTCTGTTCACTCAGAGACCCAGCTGCTCATTTGCCCTTTATGGAGGTTAAAGCTTGCTCTGTCTTTCTGCAGCCTGCCCCATTAGCCAAGTCCTTACTATATGTACGGATTGTATGGACTTAGCATACATTCAAAGAGTGACATTAGAAGAAGATCCCCCTGTGCCTGTTGGCAGCCAGTTGTCTAAGTAAAGCAGGTGAGAATTGGGGCAGGTGAGCTGTAACGTTGAGTGCAGACATAGGTGGACTAATGCTGGCTTTCAACACGAGTGATTTAAATTCCCAAGAGGCTGATGAGGGAAATGGTAGGGCTGGGGAGGTGGGGAGAAAGATTGTGCATACAGTGTCTGATCTCTGGGACACTGCTTTTCCTACATGTGCTGACTGCATTAGGAGTTGCTCTGGATAGCTATGAATTGGATGGTGTGCTGTCACCTATTCTTTAGAATAATAATAGAAAACTTTAAAAAGATGAAATACTTGTATATGATTGTTGTCTTCAGCTTTCAGCTACAATCCCCAAAACTCTCCAATTAGCCATGGACAGTTGAAGGAAATAGCAGGGAGAGTTCTGGTGTATCAGGGCTTTTTGCTTTTTAATGAGCTCCATGCAGTACTTGGAGCTGAGTCCATGAATTGCAGCTATTGAAAGGAGGCTGAAGAAATCTGTGAAGAAGTCAAAATCAGAAGGAAACCCTAAAGTTTTGTAGAGCATTAATGGATCCCAGTGAGGCCATTAACTACAACAACTCACCAGGGGCTGATTAAAGGAAAAAAAAAATCATTGGTAATAGAGAGGTAGAGGAAATACTCTAGTGACCCTGATGCTGAATACACCATCGATACGTTTTATCAAGGAAAATGGCCAAGCACAATCAGAGAAACCCTGGGAAGGGAGATTCTTTCCTCCATGTGTTGCCCACGTCCTCCCTGGCATCAGTGTTTGGGTGAGGGTGTGCAATGCTGAGTGCAGGACAAACACACGACACCTCCCACAGTCCCCAGAAGGATAAATGGGGAAAATAAGTCCTTATGATTCCTGGTAGGCCTCGGTGACAGACACAACAGCCATAGTCAAGAGGATAAAGACCTCCATTCTGTTGGGGCCTTGGCAGTGCCCTTGGCCATCTCTACCACAGGTCATCCTAGACCTGCTCCTGTGTCCCTGCAGACTATGGACACCCAATCTGCTTCCCCAGCAAGTTCTCATAAGAGGTTCTCCTTCCCTTCATTGATGGCTTTTCCATCCTCAGTGGCTGTTTCTTGAAACCCAAAGCCATGGGTGGTGACAGACTCACTCTTGGTGCCCTGTAGCACCCAGCCCTTCAAGTGATATTTCTTCATCCTATTGCCCAATCTGAGCTTCCCAAGCTGTATTTTGGTCCTGTTTCCTCTTTTCATGCTGCCTCCCACTACCAAGGAAATTTCTTGGCAGCCTCACAATGTGGGGACGAATATAACCTTGTGTGTCATAACAGAGTGGAACGTGAGGAACTGAAATGCCAGGGCCTGAACGACAGGCCCGAGTCGGGGTTGACTTAAAGATGAATACGGCACTGCCTTTGCAGTGCACAACACTCACCTGTAGAATTGCTCATGCCAGCTTGTACGGAGGCTTATTAAACTGTAGCATTTTTAAGCTCTCATTCAACTGTTTTTGACCTTGAAGGGAACTCTCCCATCTGAGGCCTGGGCTCGGACCAGATCCCCATCCCACATGATAGGGAAAGTATGCCACATCAGATGTCACCGCTAACAAACAAAATGCAAGTTATCATGATTTGCTGATTTGGGTCTATAAAAGATGGGCACTCTTGCTGAGATTTTGGAGACCTCAAGGGTGGAAGCACCATGTAAGACCTCCCAGTTGCCGGGAAGTTTCTCCAAATCCTCGCCGCAACAGGGACTCCCCACTGGCTGCGGATTTGTATGACAGTAGCATATTTAGGCAATTGGTGATGTATCTTTTAATCACTATTATCTTTCTCATATAATAATGGTTAGGTGCATTACCTTGCCTATTTTGTCTGTTGCTAAAACTGAGTGTGTAATAAGCTTATTTTGTTAAATCTATCATTCCATACTGCCTTAATACTAATAGTGAAATAAGACCATTCTTTCCAGTGGTGGCTGGTTCTTTCTGTCGCCCCGTCTGCCCCAGAGCTGTGCCGTTGCTCTTCTTTCTCATCGTGCTCCTTTGCATGCCCCAAGCCCCGGGCCCTTACAGCCCTGAGTAGCAAGTGTGTGTTACAAGCAGCATGCAAATTATTGCCTGATGACTTTTGAAAGAAGAGAAAGATGCCTCTTCCCTTGCTGCTCTCCAAGAAAACGCAGCCCAGCCTGAAGCAGGCAATGCCTGTAACAAGACCAAGCAAGGTAGAGCAAGGTCCTTCCTTGCGCTCAGCTTCTTCTATTCCCAGTTGTCACTTTGACCATGCAGGTGGCAGGTGAAATTGTCTGGAGTGTGAAACACATGAATAACATTAGAGGAGAAACTGCCACTTGTGCACTTTGAGATGTGATCGTGACACATGCAGTGGTGCAGTGTGACAAACAGAGAAGGGGTAAAGGGAAGCAAGCTAACCATCAGGAGGCATGAAAGCAGTGCGAGATGCAGTGCCATAAATGCAGCATTCCAATGTGAGCCCCTTTTTGCATCTATCAGGCGGTGCTCAGAGAGACTCTCATGTGTGAAGGTCACTTGCCAAGGGCCAGAGGTACAAGCAGTGTAACTGGATGGACTCGATTTCTCCAGTTCATGGAGCTCTGTCAGACGTGGGCACTGAACAGTGCAAGAGAGTCCCCTCAGAGCCCATGGTTTTGTGGGTGTCCAGTTTGCTGAAGTGAGCGCTACTCAGATCCTCCTCCAGCAAGGGAAAGTCTTCCTTTCTCCATTGCTCCATGGACTCCAGGGCCTAGGATTCCTGAGGGTCACTCTTAGCACTAAAGCCTGAGGCAAAGGTGGCCTTTTCTGTGTCCTCTCTCACCAGGGCTCTTGGCCCATTTAGCAGCAGGCCCGTATTTTCCCTAGTCAGCCTTTTGTTCCTGCTGTACTGTTGTACTGTATTTTAAATAATTATTTATTATTATTTTTTCAGGAAGGTTAGAGTAAAAATTCAGAAAGAAATAAATGAAGAGCACAGGTTTCATGCCAAGTACATGGGAATGACAAGTGACTGCACACAGGACAGTTTTTGGCACTGACATGGTACCCATTGAGGAAGTTTCCTCAGTGCCTCCTTGAGCTCCTTGTTCCTCATGCTGTAGACAAGGGGGTTCAGTGCTGGAGGCACCACTGAGTACAGAATGGCCAGTACAGAGAGATCCAGAGCTGGGAAGGATATGGAGGGAAGAGAGGGGGGAATAAAGTGGCTAAGGGTGACATTTCAGTGCCCCTGTGCCCGGGGGTAGTAGTCAGACCCAACCAAATGTGTATCACAACCTCTAATCCCTCCGGGGGACTGCAGATGACTGCACAGTCCAGGGCACCTGCACTGCAGAGCATTTCCAAGGGTGCTCGTTGTGTCCAGTTGTGCCTATACATCCTGCCCCTGGTATTTGATAGATGGTGACCCAGAGGGCTCTCCGTTCTCCCTTCTTCCTGACAGTTGAGTCCTCCTTGCCTCTCCTGAGACTGCAGAGTCCTCTTTTGCCTGCGAATACCCAGTGCTTTACCTCTAAGAAACTCCATCTTTGAGGACCTCTCCCTTTATGAGGCTCTACTCACAGTCCATCCCAGGCATAGGCTGTCCCAGGAGGATCTCTGTGCTCTCCTGACACTGCCAGCTTCCCCTCCATGAGAACAGTCGTCTGACACTGTGCCTTAATATGTAGGAGAGCTGCGCATGTGTAAATCCATGACCATTCAGCCTCTCCACTATCCTTGGACTCTGATGGGTGAATTCCCAAACCAGCCCTTGGTCTCTGAAAGATCATTACATGATTCTGAGCTCTGTGTTGCTGAACCCATGGAGAATCCTGTGCAGCAGGCCCTTGAGGGGTGCAAGTCCTTGGGCCTATTCTTGACGCCAGCTTTGGAGGAAAAGCCCAGCTTTCACGCACTGTACTGAGAGAAATTACTTTATTACAGAGATACTGTTAGGGAGCCAGTCCTTGTCCTGCATTCGACACAATTGAGGGCATCAGGTGAGACAGAGCAGACACCGTAAAAAGGGGAATGAATACAAGTAGTTGTGTAGCAACACGATAACAACTATTATCACTAGTAAAAGTCATGATAAAAATATCATGAAGAAACAATGCTGAATCCAGTTACGGGATACAGAAAGAGTCATTTGCGGAGAGATGTGGAAAAATTACCACTGCTGAAAAAGGTCCATGAAATCACTTTCCTAATGGCATCCTTGAGCTCCTTGTTCCTCATGCTGTAGATGAGGGGGTTCACTACTGGAGGCACCACCGAGTACAGAACAGCCAGCGCCAGATCCAGAGATGGGGAGGAGATGGAGGGGGGCTTCAGGTAGGCAAATGCACCTGTGCTAACAAAGAGGGAGACCATGGCCAGGTGCGGGAGGCACATGGAAAAGACTTTGTGCCGGCCCTGCTCTGACGGGATCCTCAGCACAGCTCTGAAGATCTGCACGTAGGGCACCACAATGAAAGTGAAACACCCAAAGAATAAACAGGCGCTTACCGCCAGAAACCCAACTTCTCTGAGATAGGAGTGTGAGCAGGAGAGCTTGAGGATCTGGGGGATCTCACAGAAGAACTGCTCCACCACATTGCCTTGGCAGAGGGGTAGGGAAAATGTGTTCCCAGTGTGCAGGAGAGCATAGAGAAAATTAGATGCCCAGGCAGCTGCGACAATTTTGACACAAGCTCTGCTGTTCAGGAGGGTCCCATATTGCAGGGGTCTGCAGATGGCAACGTAGCGGTCATAGGCCATGACTGTGAGGAGAGAAAACTCTGCTGAAAACAAGAAGAGGAAGAAAAATATCTGGGCAGCACATTCCGAATAGGAAATGGCCCTGGTGTTCCACAGGGAATTGGCCATGGCTTTGGGAACAGTCGTGGAGATGGAGCCCAGGTCAAGGAGGGAGAGGTTGAGGAGGAAGAAGTACATGGGGGTGTGGAGGCGGTGGTCGCAGGCTACGGCTGTGATGATGAGGCCGTTGGCCAGGAGGGCAGCCAGGTAGATGGCCAGGAAGATTGAGAAGTGCAAGAGCTGCAGCTCCCGCCTGTCTGAGAATGGCAGGAGGAGGAACTCATTGAGGGAGCTGCTGTTGGACATTAGCTCCCTCCAGGCATGTGGGACTGTCTAAAGAATAGAAGATATGGAGTAGTTAAGATAAACTTTTGAATATAAAACCCCCAAAGTCATTCAGTTGTCCGACACCGTCCTCCATTACCTCCCTTTAGTAAGAGTATCTTAGTGCAGTTTATCTTGTCTATTAGTCTTGTTCCCATCTGTTCTGTACTCATGTCTCCTTGAGCTAAAAGATCATCGTGTTCATTATGCTGCCCTCAAAGGAGACCAGGCTCTGCTGATAGCAGAGCTGTGCAGTTTCAAAGTGCCCATCTCCAAATTTCTCACCCTTTCTCCACACACCTAAGGGAGGTCTCCACGCTCCCATTCTAGCCACACAGGGCTTATTTCAGCTGCTCACGGACAGCCTCCCACCACCACCTCCATACCCTCAGCATCTCAGCAGCTTCCTCACACATCGCTCAGATATCACAGATAGGCCGTGAGACAGCAGAGCCTTTCTGGAGGGCAGGTGGCAGCCTGGCAGGGCACCACAGGGAAACAGCCAAAGGAGCGTTAGCACTAAAGATGGGCTCTCCTTAAGGGAGAGTCAGTGCAATTCCTTGGCTCACAGGCTGCGTTTCCAGGAGCTCCACAGGACAAAAGATGGCTTGGGAAACCTCACTCCCATGCAGACCCCTCTGTTCCACAACCTGTAGCATCAATGTCTGAACTGCAGCTGAAAACATCCAGCTGCAAAAAGCTGAGGGCAAGAACAGGAAAAGCATGGACAGGAGGGGAACCAAGGAGCAACACCATCAATGTGCTGCCAAGGGAGGCAAGGAGAGGGACAGAGAGGCCTTCTGGAAAACTTTCACTTTCCCGGCTGGGTATGTCACCTCTCCGAGGGGGACGTCGCAGGGCAGTCCCTCTTAGCCCTTTGGTGGGACGGGAGGCAATGACCTGTGGCAGGAGAGCTGCCCCTCTCCTCTGCTGCAGGTCTGGCTGCAGAGGAGGAGGCTCCTGCCCTGCACTCCCTGCCCCTTCCCTGCCCATCTCTGCTGCCTGCAGCTGTCCCTGCCACCAGCTCTTCCTCTATCCCAGTGCCCCGTCCCTGCCATTGCTCACAGATCCCATATCGTATCACCCTCTGTGTGCTCAGTTCTGCCCTGCAGAAACCTCTGGGCCATGTCCACGGGCAGCTCTGCAGTTGCAGATCCTAAGGAGTCGATCACATGAGGTCCCTATGAGTCCACAAAGACGATATGGATGCTACCTGTAGGCTAAGGTGGCCATTAAGCAGCTTGCTGAGTCTTCTCACAGACCTATTGATCTCTAGGCATGAAGATCTAGGACTCCCAGTTCCCTGCCAAAACAGAAAACCTGTTCCTTCTTTTCCCCTGCAATATTAAGGAGGCTGAAAGAGCAGAGAGAGGAAGGAAAGCTCCTTCCCTTCCAAGTGGCCCTTCTGATCTTGCTCCTGTAAAGGACCCCTCACACGTGCCCTGTGTATGAGCTGGAGCTGTGGGCAGACTTCACAGCAGCCTCTTGGCAGCAGAATGAACCTGCCCTCACGGGTGTCTGTCTCCCCACGCAGCGCTTCCCCGCAGCGCTGTGGGGAGCACCCTGGGCAGTGCTGCCCCTCGCAGGCTGCAGAGTCACTGTCCCGGGCACACAGCACCCTGGGCCTGGGGGATGCTGCTCTCAATCACAGCCCGTGCAGAGCTGGGTGCAGAGCGCAGCTTCACACCCCTGTGTCTTCCCTGGGAGAAAGGAGCAGGATGCCCTGTCCCTGTGAGCGTGCAGCAGGGAATCCCTGCTCTGAAGCGTCTCCTCCTCCTGTTAAATCCTGCATTCTCCAGGAGAGAGACCTTTACAATCTCAAGCTGTGATTACATGCATTGAGTTCAGAAGAGCCCTCCAGGAACCTCAGCAGCATTGCCCTGAAGCTAGAAACTCACCCTGTCGAGGTCTGGGAAGGTTGCTCCTACAACAGCTCTGCTCTGTCCTCCCGCTCCACACTGCCGTTTCCCTCTCGCTGCCTTCTCTCCTCTCCTGTCCGCAGCAGCAGGCAGTGCCCGCAGCCCTGCTGCTCTTGGCACAGGAGCTGCTCCTGCACTCGGCTGTCTCTGGGCAGTGCTGCCACAAACTGCATCTTTCTCCAGATGCTGCTCCTGAGCAGGGGTTCAGAAATAGAGTCCCAGCTGAATTCAACAATTTCTCTATCCCTTGTGCTCATTACTCCTGGGAACTTATCACTGGAATAGACTTCAACAGTCCCTGAGGTTCCATCTCTAAGTATTGAAGGAAGACTGGTGCTAGAAGGACAATTGCTCTCATCAGAAATTTTCTACCTCTTATTTGCAAGAGTTGGAAATATCCTGCTCTGAAAGCCCTCATACACATCTCTCAGCTAGACAGGACACCTAGATGGGGACAAGAAGGGAGTTCATTTAACCATGGTTCAGATATTGATTCCAATCTGTCAATATGGACATGTCATGCTGATTTAGATGCTCCTGGCATGCAGTAGGATTCAGCTCCCTGTCCAGAACTCCACAAACATAAAGGCTGTGGGATTCCCCTTTCCCAAGCTGAAGGATGAACTCCAACGATGACTGCATGGGAGGTCCTCATCTAAGCTTCTGCTGTAACCACATCAGATGCAGGGTGGGAGTCAATTGCCTGGTGACACCAGGTGACATCTGAAGAGACAGGGTTGTCCCAGGCACGGACTAGTGTCTATTGCTCTGATAGAGCAACTGTGATACTCACACAGAGTATCAGGGCCCGGTGGGCATCTTCCTTGGCCATCTGAAATAGCACTAGATGCTCACTAGTGTTAGAGCCATACTCACTAGGAAGCTGAGAGACATGGAGATGTTATCAATGTAAACTGTGACTGTAATTCATTTTGGACACTTGATTCAGTGACACTGAAGTAGGCCTGCAAGGCCATGATACATGCCTGGGATTTCTAGCACATCTGCATGGGCAGGAGCTATGAGGAAACTCTGCCTTTCTTTAGTAGTTGCTAGGAAAAGACGCCAAGTTCTCTCAGGTTTTCCTACTTGTGTCCAGACATTTGAACAGAGTCTATTGGGGGCCTGGAGCCAGCTGTGTCCCCAGGGAGTAGTATTGGGTCCAATCCTATTCAACTTCTCCATCAGAAACCTGGAAGAAGGAACAGAGTGCACTCCCAGCAAATTTTGTGATGATGCAAATGCGGGAGGCTTGGCTGATACACGAGAGGGCTGTGCAGCCATGTTCCTGTGTTAGGGAAAGAGGACTGGATTCAGGTACCACTTGTTGGTGCCCAGGCCCCTGGAGAGGGTGAGTGCTCAGGAGGGATCTGCTGAGGAAAGTCCCACTCATTACAGAGCTGGGACAGACGCCCATCCTCCTGGAAGGGGCTAAGGAGCCACCATGGAGCACAGGAGACCTCCAGGGGCAGAACATGCCTGGAATGGGGGTGAGTGCTGTGCTGGGAGAGGGGCTGCCCAGAGGGGCTGAGAAAATGATTAATGTATTCAAGACACAGAAAATACGAGGGAGATCACAGTCAAATGGAGAGAGCAGTGGACACTAAAAGGCAAGGGCAGATAAATATTTTTTCACAGCAGATTCAGCAAGTTCCTGAAGATTTCTATTCTTTCATCGCTGGAAAACATTCAAAACAGTCCTTCATCTATGCAGGCAGAGCTCAAGTGTCCGAGCACCAGCACCCAGCGGGACTTGGAGATGTCCCAGTGTCTCTGAGTGACCTGCGTGGGCCTGAGAGCTCTCGCAGGGACCTGCGGGAGAGCAGAGCCCCTCAGAGCTGCAGAGGGAGGCTGGGGACAGGGGACCACGGCACCTGGAATGGCACCAGCTGTGCAGGACTCTGGGACTGCATCCCACCCACTTCTGAAAATCACTTCCCTTTTCAAGAACAAATGATCATGCCCAAGTCTAGTGTACTAAAACGCAAAAACGAATAAAGGCAGAAAGTGTAACAAATGTTTTTTTGCTTTAATTCTTAATTAATTCTCTTAATTTCTTTCTAGATTTGTATTTAAACAAATTTTCTAAACCTTTCTGTTACCATCAGGCCTATACCTGTAAGGTTTCTTTGTCCCACTCAGAGCCCAGTGCTCAGAAAAGCCCCCTGCCCACAGCTGTCCCTGCCACCCCTCACTCTCTGCACAGAGCACGTCGCACTCAAAGGTGTCATCCTCTCTCGACTGGTGCAGGCAGTTGGGGACCAGCTTCAAGGAAATGCTCTGCTTTAGTGAGGCTAGTTTTCCACAAACAAAACCTACCCAGTTATATCAACGCCCAGGGCCAGGAATAAATGAACCTTCCCCAGAAGAGCTCTCAACTCTCCCCTCATCCCGGCTCCCCTTCGACACCATCCTTGTGGTCTCCGTGTTGGTGCCATCCCCACTGCCTGCCTCTCCCTTCAGCCCCACTGCTCACCTCGCTCCCGCTCCCCTGCAAGCCTGAGAGCCCGTCTGTGCGCTGGAAGCAGGCGTTCACCTGCCGCTCCTTGTCCATGTTCAGGATCCTCCCGTGGGGACCTGACACTGGCACCAAGGGGAGCTGCTCCCTCCTGATGGAGCTGCTGTCCTCAGAGTGGGGAGCCTGGCGTCTTTGTCCCCAACAAGCGCATGGTCACCATGGGGCCCGTCCCCTCACAGCGGCCTTATGGACATGACACCACTGCCATCAAAAAGCCCTGGTGGTTTCCATGGGGACGTTATTCCGATGCCCTGGTGGAGACCACCGAGACCCTATCATGATGCCTTTGTGGGGACTATGGAGATCCCATCACAATGTCTTGGTGGAGACCATGGAGAAAGACGCCATCACAGTGTCTTGGTGAAGACCATGGGGACCTCATCATTATTGCTTTTTTTGAGATCTATAGCAGAGATCTTGACGAGGCCATAGCTGTTGCTCTGCCCACTAATCCTCATACCAACAATCCTGACTGGCTCTCTTTCCATCCCTAAGCCTCGCTCCCTGCATCCCACTGCTCTCTCACCTGCACCTTTCCCTATCATTTCAGGCCATCACCTTCTCTCTCTTGCTGGAGTCTTCTTCTCCCCTGAATCACTCCCTATTTAAGGCTCTCCTCACTAGCTTGGCCAGCTGGTTGATGACCTTCATGTGGGCAGATGGGAAGAGTCTCCTTCCAAATGAAATGTCACACCCGTTAGCTTTGCTGCCTTGCAGTGGGCTCAGCTCCAGGTCCTCCTCCAAATCCTGCTAAAAAAGAAAAAGTAAAGTAAAAAAAAAAATCTTTGCTCATTGTCCTCTCCATTTTCAGCTTGTAATAAGCTGGTGGGAGTTTACAATAAAGTGATATGAATTATGATATCTGAAATGCAGAATTAAACCATGAATCCTTAGGATATGTTTCCCCTTTTTGCATGAGTGCATGCCCAGATGTGCAGGGATGCTGCTGCTGGAGGCATGTTCTGTGCATCACTGTGCCAGAGCAAAGGCCACCCCAAGGACAACGGCTGAAGACTCCAAAGCCCATGGAGAGACCAGCAGGTTATGAGGAAGCTCCAAAAGTGCCTTTGCCCACTCTGCCTGTTGACAGCACCAGTAGCACCTTTGCTGGGCCTGTCTGGCCAATAAGCATGGGAAAGGAGATACTCAAGGGGAGCCAGGCACCCAAAGACCATGCGAGTGCCATAGGGACCAGGGTGTATGTGTGCAGGTGCTGTAGGTGGGCACATGGAGCACTTGTGACTGTCACAGCTGCCTAGCCTGAGGGACAGGGCAGGATGGCAGATTTCTTGAAGCAATCTCTAGAATAGTGAAGGTGCTACTGAAGAAGTCGCTGTTCATACAATCTAGCAGGGTGAGCAGGAATTCAGGGGAGGGGAGCTAGAAGGGTTTGAGAGTTCAGAGACCAGAGCACAGAGCTTGGAGTGATGTGCCTCCTCTTTTTGCAGCATTCTGCATGTAGGTGGGACAGTTCTGCATGTAGGTGGGACAATTTTCCCTGCAGTCAGTGCTGGAATTCATTGATTAGGGTAGAGGTAGGAAACTCAGCATAGCCTGGGGCACTTGCCCGGCAAGCGCCGCAATGGGGCATGGTTTTCCTGCCCTACTGTATCTGCTAGAGACACATGCTTGTGCTGGCCACCCCAGGCATCTGACAAGGCCCTGCCAGCATTTTTCTATGCTATCAAATTAAGTATCTGCATTGAATTACCAGAGATGCTGCTTAATACAAGCATCTTTCTATGCCTCATCTTCATAGTTAATGGGGCTCGTGTTGTATTTAGCATCTGGGGTCATTTCAGATGGGCAACGCAATTCTCCTGAGGCCCCCACCCTGATGCTCTGGGATGATGCAGGTCTCTGAGGAGCTGCATCAGAGCATGTGGGCCCTGGCACATGCCTTGGACCTCCTCAGTCTTTTCAACTGTCCCCAGGTGTTTGTGCAGGAGCCACTGACTCCCATCCTCCATCTCCAGTGATTGCAAGTGCAGCTTGGACACGGAGCTCTCTTGCAGACCTCTATGTTGTGCTCACTTCAGTTTTGAAAGTGGAATCACTTGACCTGCCTGTGGAGTTTGCAGGATTTTTCTGAATCCCAGTTCATGCCAGGGGCTTCTAGACCAGCATGAGATGCCCAGACTGACACATTTGAGTCAATCCCTGAAACATGTGTCAAGGAGCTCCCTTCATGTCCTAACTAGGTGTCCTGCCTAGGTCAGAGATGAGAATCGGGTGTTCCACAGTAGCACATTTCCATCTCTCATAGGTAGTGAACATCTGATGAAAGAATTTGCAAGGTTGGAAATAGTCGCTCTCCAGTGAATGGGAAAAGACGACAGGTAATTACTTCACTCTATTCCAGTGAACATTTCCCAGCAGGAGGGAGCACGAGGGACAGAGAAATTGGTGAGTTCAGCTGTTCCTCTGCTCCTGAGCGGGGCCAGGCTCCTGGGACGGAGGCAGCTCGTGGCAGCCTGGCAGCACTGCCCAGAGACAGCCGAGTGCAGGAGCAGCTCCTGTGCCAAGAGCAGCAGGGCTGCGGGCACTGCCTGCTGCTGCGGACAGGGGAGGAGAGAAGGCAGCGAGAGGGGAATGGCAGTGTGGAGCGGGAGGACAGAGGAGACCTTCACAACTCTTGGCACGGTGAGTTTTTGCTTACAGGACAATGCTATGGAGCTCCTTAAAGGGACATAAGAACACATCACACCTCATGGCTGGCTGCATTTTTCTCTTCTGGCTTCTGCAGTGTGGAGGAAGAGGAACTTCTTCAGAGCAGGGATTCTCTAATATACCACCTATGAGCAGGGCATCCTGCTGCCTTCCCCAACAGAAACAGCAGTGATGTGAAGCCGGGTTGTGCAGACAGGGTGAGAGGTCTGCACTTCAGAGCAGGGTCCCTGCACCCAAAGGTGCTGTGTGCCCGCAGCAGTGACTGTGTCGCCTGTGAAGGTCAGCGCTCAGCCTGCCCAGGGAGCTCCCCACAGCACTGAGGGGAGAAGTTCTGGGTGGGAGGATTATCCTCTACCAGGACAGGCTCCTTCTCCTGCTGGGAGGGTGCTGCAGGGGTCAGGTCTGCTCACAGGTCTAGCTGTGAGCACATTTCAGGGGACACTTTTCAAAAGGAAAGGCAAGGCAGGTATTTCCTGAAGGAGAAGCCAATGAGATGGTGCTTAGATGGTCCTCCCACTTGGTAAGAGGAAAATGGAAATGAAATGGTCAGATTTGGACAAGAGACTGATACTCATTAAGAGATTCAAGGAACGGCCAAAGAGTCTGCCAGGGCCATCTGAATGTTCCCTCAGCCATCCCTTAGTGCATAGACAGCACCAGCTTCTCCTGGGCTGCTGCATCAGGGTTTATCTGAGCTGCTCCTTAGCACCTGCAAACATGGGGGTTCCCCTGCTCCTGGGAGGTTTTTGCAGGGAGAACTGGGCTCACTTGTGAGTGTTGTTGTCCTTCATGTGAGTGAGGTGCAAGTACACGACAGTGAGGGGCAAGGCTCAGTGATGAGGCAGGTCCCACGACAAAGTCCTTTTTCTGCTGTTGGAATGCACAAGGGTTCGTGCTGAGAGTGATTGAAATGCCAAAGATTTCTGTTCTATCTAAGAATGCTCCCACATTGAGGAGGCACCTTTGTGTGTTTCTGTGTGCACCATCATATATAATATATATATATATATACGCACATTTCTATACCGACAGACTCCTGCAGTGACCCTTTTGCAGAGAACACTTGATTTCCGCATATTGAAGAGCCCTGCCATGGAAGGGGAGGCCATCGACTCCTGCACATTTTGTGCAGCAAAGCTGCTCCTTCTCTCTGAAGTTTCTGGAAGACAGGCGCAGATGATGAAGTGCCATGAGGACAAGTACTGTCTCTAGACATCTCGACATGTAAAAAGAGGTAAGGTCTTTCCTTGCTTCCATTTGACGGTTTTCCTCCCTGGCTGGAGTCAGATCTGGTGTGACAGATTCAGATACAAATATCTCTGTTGAGGAGGGCAAAAGGTTGATGGGGACAAATCCTTCACAAAGCTCTTCTCCTTCAGACACAACCGGTGTGAGTGCTGTATTCAGCTCTGATGCTGGTGAATGGAGAATATTCCCAGCGGGTTTTCCGGGACAAGTCCCTTCCAAGCAATGCAAGACGCCATTCCCAGGCATCTCCAGAAATACTAATCAAAGAGTAGTTTGACACATCCAGTTACACCTGCAGCACAGCAGAAACAACTCTTTGGAGCCATGGGAAGCGGGTCCCTGCTGCAGGAATACAGCCATTTCAATGTGGATCACCTGAAATGGGGCTGAAAGGGAGAGAGGAAATATGGGGGGATTTTTGAGAAACTGAAATGGTTTGGCTCAGACAAGTCTGCTCTAAATTTTTGCTTTCTTTCCTTCCTTGGACAGGACTCCCAAAGGAGCTAATGTCCAACAGCAGCTCCTTCAACGAGTTCCTTCTCTTGGCATTCTCAGACAGGCGGGAGCTGCAGCTCTTGCACTTCTCAATCTTCCTGGCCATCTACCTGGCTGCCCTCCTGGCCAACGGCCTCATCATCACAGCCGTAGCCTGCGACCACCGCCTCCACACCCCCATGTACTTCTTCCTCCTCAACCTCTCCCTCCTCGACCTGGGCTCCATCTCCACGACTGTTCCCAAAGCCATGCACAATTCCCTGTGGAACACCAGGGCCATTTCCTATTTGGAATGTGCTGCCCAGATATTTTCCTTCGTCTTCTTGCTTGGAGGAGAGTTTTTTCTCCTCACAGTCATGGCCTATGACCGCTACATTGCCATCTGCAGACCCCTGCACTACGGGACCATCATGGACAGCAGAGCTTGTGTTAAAATGGCAGTAGCTGCCTGGTCCTGTGGCTTTCTCTATGCTCTCCTGCACGCTGGGAACACATTTTCCCTACCCCTCTGCCAAGGCAACATGGTGGAGCAGTTCTTCTGTGAGATCCCCCAGATCCTCAAGCTCTCCTGCTCACACTCCTACCTCAGGGAAGCTGGGATTATTGTGCTTGGTGCCTGTTTAGTCTTTGGGTGTTTCATTTTCATTGTGGTGTCCTACGTGCAGATCTTCAGAGCTGTGCTGAAGATCCCCTCTGAGCAGGGCCAGCACAAAGCCTTTTCCATGTGCCTCTCGCACCTGGCTGTGGTCTCCTTGTTTGTCATTCCTGTATTTTTTGCCTACCTGAAGCCTCCCTCCATCTCCTCCCCGCTTTTAGATATGGTTGTGTCCATTCTGTACTCGGTGGTGCCTCCAGCCCTGAATCCCCTCATCTACAGCATGAGGAACAAGGAGCTCAAGGAGGCAGTGAAGAAACTCCTCCAGTGGGTACAAGGTCAATAATAACAACTGTTTCATTCACTCACCAGGATATCTGGCATCAAGACTGTATTTTATCTATTTCTTTCTTTTTTAGTTCTCTCTTTTACATCCATCTTAAAATAATAAATAATAAAATAAAGATACCTAGTTTTTGTCACGTCTGCACAGGAATCTCTCATTTAGCACTTAAACATAGACTGTGATAAAGCAGGAAGCCAGGCTTCCCCCTTCACTAGCAGAGAGGGGGGTTCTCTGAGCCGCTTCTTTGAGCTCCCTTGGATGTGCCCAGTGCAGGGAGGAGAGTTTCCCTCTGCAGCGTCTTTCCCAGCACTGACACCAAGGGACCTCTGGGGTACAGAGTCACGGCGGGACAAGGGCAGGTGGGCTGAGACCAGGGGTCTAGTGTTGTTTAGGAGATCTCAGCTCTCGTGACTATGGTTAGAGTGTGATCTCAAATCTCACTAATATGACAGAAATGGCAACCAAGCGTCACCACAGATTTCCATGGTTCCATGCAAAGCTCCCACACACAAAACTAAACATGAGTGAATTGAAGGAGTCTAGAGGCAGCCTTCCCATGGCAGTTCATCTTTACCGAAGACACATTCCAGGAGGGCAGCAGGACTTTCTCTATTTAGAGTTGGCCTCCTCATTTCCGTGCTGTCCTTCCATGCTTTATTCTGCAGATATGGTGCACGAACTCTCATAACCTGGTAGAGATAGGCTTGTTTATCCTCGTACCCTGGAAAAACAGGCAGGACCAGTCCTTGGGCTCCCTTAAGGCACAGCTGCATTCCAGAATAATATTTCCATAATAAAAAGGGATCTTCCCTATGACGGTCCTTAATCTGGCCTCTCTTTAGAAACTCGAATCAAAAAATACGCCCAAGGGTGTGCAATCACAAATGGGCCTGCTCTTCTGCTTGTGAACTCCATGAGATCCAGGGGATGACCTCAGCATTCCAGGGTGATCTGTTAGCCTCAATCCAGGGTTCATCTCTCAGTGACCACTGCAGATGGGCAATGGTCTCTGCATTGCCTGTGCCAGGCTGCCCCACACGTGACTGTGCTGATGAGAGAACCCCCAGGGGATCTCCAGGCACAGTGTTTGCCTGGGAGTGGGCACTGAGTGCAACTTTAACGAAACAGGGATGACTCACAGTGCAGGGATCAGAAGGTAGAGCACTAAACCCAGGTGCACATGGGGAAAGGAGGGCTCTGCAATCCTCAGAGAGGCAGTGGGGACCCAAGAGGCCCAGGGAAGGGGCAGTGGAGGGTGATTCCTGCACCCGCATTGAAACACCACAGCCTGGAGCTAGTGGCCACCCAAAGACATCTCCTGCCATTGCAATATTGTGGGGGCACTCTGAGTACCATCAGACCTCAGCCACCAGTAGCAGTGGCCACAAGGGCACACTGATGGCTCATGGTCAATTTGTTGCCAACTGCGATTCCCAGGTCCCTTTTTGTGGAGCTGCTCTCCAACAGGTCAACCCCCAGCCTGTCCAGGTGCATGGGGTTAGTCCTCCCTAGCTGCAAGACCCTGCACTTGCTCATGTTGAACTTCATGAGGTTCCTCTACCCCCAACTCTCCAGGCTGTCCAGGTCCCTCTTAAAGCCTGCACAGACCTCTGGGCTATCAGCCATTCCTCCCTCTTTTCTATCCTCAGAAAACTTGCTAAGGGTGCGCTCTGTCCCTTCAGGTCACTGATTAATAAACTGAACAGGTTTTGACTGACTCCTGATACCAATAGTTGCAGATCTCCAACTAGGCTGTGCGTCACTGATCACAACCCTAAAGCCTAAACCCCAAACCCAGCTGCTCACATGGAGGTGACCTCACAGGTGCAAACGCACCACGTTTATGAGGTGACCAGCTCCCTGCTCTGCAGATGATGAAACTGCCGAATATCCCTGCAATCTCCCTTCATGCTGTTCCTCATCTCTGCATAGCCCTGGTTACCATATGGCAGAAGAGAACACCCGTCTCCGTAAAATGCTGTCAGAGATGTGGCTTTCCAAGTCACTGCCAAAGGAAGGACTTCTTTGGGTTGCTTATTCAGTCTGTGGCAGCTCATCAGTGATGCTGTGAGCCCAACTCTTCATGCTGGGCATCTTGGCCCATACTCTCCCCTGTCTCCTCTACTTCTACTAAGTCTCCCATTCCCACATGTCCTGTTTAAAGTGACAATTTCTAACATCCCCTTTAGGGCTCTATCTGGACACACTGTGACTCCTCCTGATACTCTGTTCACTCAGAGACCCACGGCTGGTTTGCCCTTTAGGGAAGTTAAAGCTTGGTCTGTCTTTCTGCAGTCTGCCCCAATAGCCAAGTCCTTATTATGTGTACAGATTGTAAGGACTTAGCATACATTGAAAGAGTGTCATTATTTTCCATGAAACTATACTCTGTTTTATTTTTTTGTTTCTTTATAGCTAAAAGAAGATCCCCCTGTGCCTGTTGGCAGCCAGTTGTAAGTAAGTAATAAAGCAGTAAGTAAAGCAGGTGAGAATTGGAGCAAGTGAGCTATAACACTGAGTGCAGACTTAGGTGGACTAAGGCTAGCTTTCAACACGAGTGATTTAAATTCCCAAGAGGCTGATGAGGGAAATGGCAGGGCTGGGGAGGTGGGGAGAAAGATTGTGCATACAGTGCCTGATCTCTGGGACACGGCTTTTCCTACATGTGCTGACTTCATTAGGAGTCACTCTGGATGGCTATGAATTGGATGGTGTGCTGTCACCTATTCTTTAGAAGAATAATAGAAAACTTTAAAAAGATGAAATATTTGTATATGATTGTTGTCTTCACTCCCCAAACCTCTCCAATTACCCATGGGCAGTTGAAGGAAATAGCAGGGAGAGTCCTGGTTTATCAGGGGTTTTTGCTTTTTAATGAGCTCCATGCACTACTTGGAGCTGAGTCCATGAATTGCAGCTATTGAAAGGAGATTGGAGAAATCAGTGGAGAAATCAAAGTCAGAAGGAAGCCATAAAGTTTTGTAGAGCATTAATGGATCCCACTGAGGCCATTAACTACAACAACTCACCAGGGGCTGATTAAAGCTAAAAAATATAATCATTGGTAATAGTTAGGTAGAGGAAATACTCGGGTGGCTCTGATGCTGAATACACCCTTGATGTGTTTTATCAACACACATTGGCCAAGCACAAGCAGAGAAACCCTGGGAAGGGAGATCTTTTCCTCCATGTGTTGCCCACGTCCTTCCTGGCATCAGTGTTTGGATGAGGGTGTGCAATGCTGAGTGCAGGACAAACACACGACACCTCCCAGGGTCCCCAGAAGGATAAAGGGGGCAAAGAAGTCCTGATGATTCGGGGTAGGCCTCGGTGGCAAACACAACAGCCATAGTCAAGAGGATAAAGACCTCCATTCTGTTGGGGCCTTGGCAGTGCCCTTGGCCATCTCCACCACAGGTCATCCTAGACCTGCTCCTGTGTCCCTGCAGACTATAGACACCCAATCTGCTTCCCCAGCAAGTTCTCACAACAGGTTCTCCTTCCCTTCCTTGATGGCTTTTCCATCCTCAGTGGCTGTTTCTTGAAACACAAAACCGCGGGTGGTGACAGACTCACTCTGGGTGCCCTGTAGCACCACTGCTCTACCCTTCAAGTGTTATTTCTTCATCCTATTGCCTAATCTGAGCTTCCCAAGCTGTATTTTGGTCCTGTTTCCTCTTTTCATGCTACTTCCCACTACCAAGGAAATCTCTTGGCAGCCCCACAATGTGGGGACGAATATAACCTGGTGTGTCACGACAGAGTGGAACCTGAGGAACTTAAGTGCCAGGGCCTGAATGACAGGCCTGAGTCAGGGTTGACTTAGAGATGAATACGGCACTGCCTTTGCAGTACACAACACTCGCCTGTAGAATTGCTCATGCCAGCTTGCACGGAGGCTTATTAAACTGTAGCTTTTTTAAGCTCTCGTGCGGCTGTTTTTGACCTTGAAGGGAACCCTCCAATCCAAGGCCTGGGCTCTGACCAGATCCCCATCCCACATGATAGGGATAGTATGCCACATCAGATGTTGCTGCTCACAAACAAAATGCAAGTTATCATGATTTGCTGATTTGACTCTATAAAAGATGGACACTCTTGCTGCGATTTCGGAGACCTCGTGGGTGGATGCGCCACGTAAGACCTCCCAGTTGCCAGGAAGGTTCTCGAAATCCTTCCCACAACAGGGACTCCCCAGTGACTGTCAATCTGTATGACAGTAACATATTTTGGCAATTGGTGATGTATCTTTTAATCACTATTCTCTTTCTCATAGAGTTATGGTTAGGTGCATTACCTTGCCTATTTTGTCTGTTGCTAAACCTCAGTGTGCAATAAGCTTATTTTCTTAAATGTATCATTCTGTACCACCTTAATATTAATAGTGAAATAAGACCATTCTTTCCAGTGGTGTCTGGTTCTTTCCGTTGCCCTGTGTGCCCCAGAGCTGTGCCGGTGCTCTTCTTTCTCATCGTGCTCCTTTGCAACCCCAAGCCCCTGGCCCTTATGGCCCTGAGTAGCAAGTGTGTGTTACAAGCAGGACGCAAATTATTGCCTGATGACTTTTAAAAGAAGGGAAAGATGCCTCTTCTCTTGCTGCTCTCCAAGAAAATGCAGCCCAGCCTGAACCAGGCAATTCCTGTAACAAGACCAAGCAAGGCAGAGCAAGGTCCTTCCTTGCGGCTCAGCTTCTTCTATTCCCAGTTGTCACTTTGACCATGCAGGTGGCAGGTGAAGTTGTCTGAGATGTGAAACACAGGAATAACACCAGAGGAGAAATTGCCACTTGTGCACTTTGAGATGTGATCGTGACACATGCAATGGTGCAGTGTGACAAACAGAGAAGGGGTAAAGGGTAGCAAGCTAACCATCAGGAGGCATGAAAGCAGTGCGAGATGCAGTGCCATAAATGCAGCATTCCAATGTAAGCCCCTTTTTGCATCTATCAGGCGGTGCTCAGAGAGTCTCTGATGTGTGAAGGTCGCTTGCCAAGGGCCAGAGGTACAAGCAGTGTAACTGGAGGGACTCGATTTAATCCAGCTCATGGAGCTCTGTCGAACGTGGGCACTGAACAGTGCAAGAGAGTCCCCTCAGAGCCCATGGTTTTGTGGGTGTCCAGTTTGCTGAAGGGAGCCCTACTCAGATCCTCCTCCAGCAAGGGAAAGTCTTCCTTTCTCCATTTCTCCATGGTCTCCAGGGCCTAAGATTACTGAGGGTCACTCTTAGCACTAAAGCCTGAGGCAAAGGTGGCCTTTTCTGTGTCCTCTCTCACCAGGGCTCTTGGCCCATTTAGCAGCAGGCCCATATTTTCCCTAGTCAGCCTTTTGTTCCTGCTGTAGTGCTCTATTGTATATTAAAAAATTATTTATTATTATTTTATAAGGAAGGAAGGGGAAGAATTCATAAAGAAATAAATGAAGAGCACATGTTTCATGCCAGGTACATGGGAATGACAAGAGACTGCACAC
Source organism: Tinamus guttatus (assembly GCF_059628265.1). NCBI lineage: Eukaryota > Metazoa > Chordata > Aves > Tinamiformes > Tinamidae > Tinamus > Tinamus guttatus. The sequence goes on along the minus strand of NW_028289008.1, from coordinate 741,449 downwards.
AGGACAGTTTTTGGCACTGACATTGTACCCATTGAGGAAGTTTCCTCAGTGCCTCCTTGAGCCCCTTGTTCCTCATGCTGTAGACAAGGGGGTTCAGTGCTGGAGGCACCACTGAGTACAGAATGGCCAGTACAGAGAGATCCAGAGCTGGGAAGGATATGGAGGGGAGAGAGGGGAGAATAAAGTGGCTAAGGGTGACATTTCCGTGCCCCTGTGACTGAGGGTAGGAGTCAGACCCAACCAAATGGGTATCACGACCTCTAATCCCTCCGGGGGACTGCAGATGACTGCACAGTCCAGGGCACCTGGACTGCAGAGCATTTCCAAGGGTGCTCGTTGTGTCCAGTTGTGCCTATACATCCTGCCCCTGGTATTTGATAGATGGTGATCCAGAGGGCTCTCCGTTCTCCCTTCTTCCTGACAGTTGAGTCCTCCTTGCCTCTCCTGAGACTGCAGAGTCCTCTTTTGCCTGCAAATACTCTAAGAAACTCCATCTTTGAGGACCTCTCCCTTTATGAGGCTCTACTCACAGGCCATCCCAGGCATAGGCTGTCCCAGGAGGATCTCTGTGCTCTCCTGACACCTCCAGCTTCCCCTCCATGAGAACAGCCGTCTGACACTGTGCCTTAATACGTAGGAGAGCTGTGCATGTGTAAATCCATGACCATTCAGCCTCTCCACTATGCTTGGACTCTGATAGGGGAATTCCCAAACCAGCCCTTGGTCTCTGAAAGATCATTACATGATTCTGAGCTCTGTGTTGCTGAACCCATGGAGAATCCTGTGCAGCAGGCCCTTGAGGGATGCAAGTCCTTGGGCCTATTCTTGACACCAGCTTTGGAGGAAAAGCCCAGCTTTCACGCACTCTACTGAGAGAAATTACTTTATTAGAGATACTGTTAGGGAGCCAGTCCTTGTCCAGCATTTGACACAATTTAGGCTATCACGTGAGACAGAGAAGACACTGTAAAAAGGGGAATTAAAACAATTACTATCACTAGTAAAAGTCATAATAAAAATAACATGAAGAAACAATGCTCAATCCAGTTACGGGATACAGAAAGAGTCATCTGTGGAGAGATGTGGAAAAATTACCACAGCTTAAAAAGGTCCAGGAAATCACTTTCCTAATAGCATCCTTGAGCTCTTTGTTCCTCATGCTGTAGATGAGGGGATTCAGTGCTGGAGGCACCACCGAGTACAGAACAGCCAGCACCAGATCCAGAGATGGGGAGGAGATGGAGGGGGGCTTCAGGTAGGCGAACAGGCCAGTGCTGACAAACAGGGAGACCACGATCAGGTGCGGGAGGCACATGGAAAAGGCTTTGTGCCGGCCCTGCTCTGATGGGATCTTCAGCACAGCTCTGAAGATCTGCACGTAGGACACCACAATGAAAGTGAAACACCCAAAGGATAAACAGGCACAAAACACTAGAAGGCCAACTTCCCTGAGGTAGGAGTGTGAGCAGGAGAGCTTGAGGATCTGGGGGATCTCACAGAAGAACTGCTCCACCACATTGCCTTGGCACAGTGGAATGGAAAATGTGTTCCCAGTGTGCAGGAGAGCATTGAGAAAACCAGTGGCCCAGGCAGCTGCTGCCATTCTGACACAAGCTCTGCTGTCCAGGAGGTTCCCGTAGTGCAGGGGTCTGCAGATGGCCACATAGCGGTCATAGGCCATGACTGTGAGGAGGGAATACTCAGCTGATGCGAAAAAAAGGACGAAAAAGACCTGCCCAGCACATTCCAAGTATGAAATGACCCTCATGTTCCACAGGGAATTGGCCATGGATTTGGGAACAGTGGTGGAGATGGATCCAAAGTCAAGGAGGGATAGGTGGAGGAGGAAGAAGTACATGGGGGTGTGGAGGTGGTGGTCGCAGGCTACGGCTGTGATGATGAGGCCGTTGGCCAGGAGGGCAGCCAGGTAGATGGCCAGGAAGAGCGAGAAGTGCAAGAGCTGCAGCTCCCGCGTGTCTGAGAACGGCAGTAGGAAGAACTCATTGATGGAGATGTTGTTGGACATCTGTTCTATTGGGCTCAGGAAAACTGTGTAGGGAAGAAATGGCAATAATAGCTTAGAAGAATTTTCTCTGAAAGAAACTTTCCATTTTTCATAGAAATGCTTCTCGACCCCTGCCCCAGCTCTCAGTAATTTCTTCTTCTCACTGTCACCTTCAGTCAGCTCCTCAGTCTCTGCTCCACCTGAGTGTTCTGGCAGGAGCCAGAGCCTGAGTTACTCTACGCCAATGTGTATAAAGGACATGATATCTCATGGTTCTTGATATCTCTCCTTTTTGGAGTTGATGTCACAGGACATCCACCTTTAATATAAAGGGTCTTTTCATATTCCCACACACACTTCCAAGGTGTTTGGGGTGCAGCAGGGGATTTTAGCATTTTGCTTTAGAATTACTTATTTTGGAAATTTTTAGATTCTGTCACCATATCTGGTCAGGTTTTTTACATGTCTTTCTTGACATGCAAATACAGACAGCTGTCTTTATTGCTGCAAGCATGAACATAAAGCAGACTGGAGAGAGAGCTCTCTGCTGCTTAGGGAACGGTGTGGAGTGCTGTTGAGTCCATGTGCCTTGTTCCTGCAGAAAAACCTGGACTCTGTTGAGATCATAGAAGAGTGTTTCAAAGCATGCATTTAAATTTGCTCTCCCTCTAAGGTTAAGGTGGATACGTGATGGAAAGAATAGGACACTGCTCCTGACATGGCAAAGACTCTGTGCACTGAGTCCACTTATGCAGGGCAGCTCACAAACCCAGCAGGGCAACAGAGACACTCACGTGTCCTGACAGTCACAGGGTCTCCTAAAGGGAGAGTCAACCCCTTTGCAGCCCCTCCAATGACGCTGCCCAGCACCCTGGGCACATTGCCCCTCTTCAGACACCTCCATGGCAGGACCTCAGGGTGAGTATCTGAATTTGTAGCTGAAGCCCAAGCTGACTGCCAGGACAAGAGCAGAAAGGAGAGGCAGGGAAAGGAGGAGAAACACTGTGACTGCTGCCAAGGGAGGACAGAGAGACAGAGCAGCACCGTCCCCAGATTGCACCTCCCAGACAGTGTGGACTCCCAGGACAGTGGTTCTCAGACCCTGTGCCTTGCAATGGGACATGGGCACATGGCAGGAGAGAGGCAGCTCTGCTGTTCTGGAAATCTGACTGCAGAGGAGGTCAGAAATGCCCTGGAGCCCTTCCCCTTGAGAGCAGAGTGAGACTAAGCACAGCGAGAATGAGGAGAGCTGCAAAGGGGATATTGCTGCTACCCACAGGTGAAAAGGCAGTTGAAGGAATATTCTGGGGTCTTCACAGACCTATTGATCCCTCAGAGCAGCACTGCAGAACTCTCCTTCAGGCATCTAAAGCTAAAATGTCCCATTCATTTGCTGCCTTGTCAAGGATACAAAACAAAATCCTAGCCTCTGGATATTGCCTTCCCTTTCATAGAAGCTTCCCAAGAGTGTCCTCTTGAAAAGCCCCTTCCAGATATGTGGTGTGGGTGAGGCTGAGCTGTGAGCAGCCCTGACCCCACACAGCAGCCTCTCAGCAGGAGAATGAACCTGCCCGGGGGGGATCTCTCCTCCCACCCAGAGCTTCTCCCTGCAGCGCCCTGGCAGGCTGAGTGCTGATCCTCACGGAATCACTGCCCCGGGCACACAGCACCCTGGGGCGCATGGACACTGCTCTGAAGAACAGTGCTCTGAAGAACCTGTGTGCCCACATTGCCTTCACTGTCCTGCACCAGCTCCAGAAGAAGCAGCCATGATGCCCTGACCTTGTGATGCTGGGACAGGGAATTTCTGTTCTGAAGCATCTCCTCATATACAAAGTACAAGCAGGGAGAACAGTCCTCAAAAAAAGAAAAATCATCGGCTGGAGGGGTGCTGCAGACCCCTCCAGAAACCTCAGTAGCATTACCCTGCAGCCGGCGACTTACCATGTCAAAGATTGCTCCCACCATGAGCTCTGCTCTGTCCTCCCACTCCACGCTGCCTTTCACCTCTCTGTCCTCTCTCCTCCCCTGTCCGCAGCAGCAGGCAGTGCCCGCAGCCCTGCTGCTCTTGGCACAGGAGCTGCTCCTGCACTCGGCTGTCTCTGGGCAGTGCTGACAGGCTGCCATGAGCTGCAGCCCAGCTCAATTCATGAATTACTCTGTCCCTTGGGATTCCTCCCTCTGGGATATGTTCCATCAAGTAGAGTAACCTGTTTTCCTTTTCTGAAGAGTACAGGGATACAGATTCCAACATTGCAATTTATTTCATCAGATAATGATTTTCTACCAAAGTTAGAAATGTCCCACGGGAAGTCCTGATTCACATCTCTTAACTAGGCAGGACACCCAGACAGGGATAAGAAGGGAGCTTGTTGATACATGGTGCATATATGATTCAGATGATTTATTCAGATGACTTATTGGGGCTCCACATGTCTGTTCAGAAGCGCCAGGTTTGGAGAAGGATTCAGCTAACTCATGAACTCCACAAATACATGGCAGGTGGGATTCCCCCTTACCAGGCTAAGCATGCACATGGTCTGCTTGCAAGCTCCTGGCCTAAAGGTCCTAATGGAATCACTGGAAATAGAGTTTCAGTGGGAGGCCAGGGCATGAATTTCCTTGGTCATCTCTTAGGACCCTGGATGCCTTCTATCCTACTAGAGCAGCACTCACAATAAAACTGAGGGACAGGCAGACCCCTACAGCTCACAAAGCTGATATATTCAAGTGGAGACCGTTTATAGAATCACAGAATGGTTGAGGTTGGAAGGACCTTCGCAGATGATCTGGTTCAATCCCCTTGATAAAGCAGTGTCACCTACAGCATGATGCACAGGATCCCATCCAGGCAGGTCTGTAATATCTGCAGAGGAGACTCCACAACCTTTCTGGGCAATCCATGCCAGTGCTCTATCACCTTCACAGTCAAGATGCTTTTGCTTAAATTCAGGCAGAACTTCCTGTGCTTCAATTTGCGTCTGTTGCCTCTTGTGCCATCATTAGTCACCACTGAAAAGAGTCTGGGCCATCCTCTTCTGCTCTTGGCATCCTCCCTTCAGGTATTTGCATAACCTGATAAGATCCCCTCTCAGCCTTCTCTTCCCCAGGCTAAAATAGGCCCCGTTCTCTCACCTTCTCCTCACAGGAGGGATGCTCCAGCTCCCTGATCAACTTTGTAGACTTATGCTGGGCTCTCTCCAGTAGCTTCATGTCCCTCTTGTACTGCGGAGCCCAGCACTGGACACAGGACTCAAGGAGTGGCCTCCCCAGGACTTAGTAGAGAGGCAGGATGACCTCCCTTGTCCTCCTGGCAACAGTCTTCCTAATACAGCCCAAGATACCACTGGCCTTCTTGGCGGCCAGGGGACATTGCTGGCTCGTAAGCAAGCTTCAAGGGGGCTTGAGTGAGAGAAGGCACCTTTCTCTGGTTGCAAGGGACATTTGGAGATCATCTAGTCAGATGATGGTCAAGTCAATGTTTGCAAGCACCTGGGAGGCCAGCAGCAGGCACATGGCACTGCTCCTGCTTGGGAGGGGGGGTCACATTGTCTGTGCTCCTGACTGGACAGCACCAGGCATTAGCAGGTCCATCCATGTCTGTGCGGGTGACCGTGAGCTCTGCTCTTTGCTGAGTCCCGGGCAGGCCAGCAAGAGGCGCCTGGCTGGGCAGTTCCTTGGGAGGTCCCTGCTGGCAGAGCAGCTGCGAGGCCAGCGCTGGCCCATGGCTGGGGACGGGCTCTGAGGCCGCTCCTGTCCCAGCAGCAGCGCGGCCGGCAGCGGGGTCTGGTGCAGACACGCGGGGAGGTCGCTTGTGTACGCGGAGCTGCCGGGGCAGCAGCAGGCGCTGCCTGTGAGGCCAGGGGTGTCTCAGCAGCGGGCAGGGACACGGAGGCCATTGAATCCAGTGCCTGAGTGAGCATGGTGTAACGAGAGCAGCACCATTAATAACCTGTGATTGCCAGGTTCTTTGTCTGTAGTAATTCCCCTCCCTGTCCAACAGGAGGGATCTTGTGAGATTTTCCTACAGGGTCTGAACTGGGTCTCTGTCCTTCATGGGTCCACCTGCTTTTATGGTCTAGGTAGGACTGAAAGAGATCAGAGGTCTCTGACTTTCTATCCAAGCATGTTCTGCTTGGAGAACAGGTACAAATGCTTTAGCAGGAGACAGAAGGAATGTCTCCCCAAAAAAGGGAGCTCGGAGCCTGCTGCCTGAGGGACACTGAGGTTCAGGCCTGAAGCTTCCTCAGCTCTTGCCAGGATCTGCATCCACATATCGCAAGTGGCCTGTGCAACACATACAGATATGTGTCTTGGAGCATGTGGAGTAGAAGACGTAATCTCTCACGTGGAACTAAGAAGAACTGGTGTGGGATGTGGTCATGAGTCCTGGACAGCTGGTGCCATTGCAGGAGCCCTCATCCTCTCTGCTCAGCCTCCCTCTGCAGGTCTGATGGCCTCTGGTCTCCCAAGGTTTCTGTGAGAGCTGCCAGGCCCAGGCAGCTCCCTCAGAGACCCCGGGACCTCTCCAAATACTAATTTTAATTCCAATATTTTCCTGTCACCTGTTAGAAGACTGAGAGTATGAAAAAATGGTTTGAAAAGTGTATATGATTCATATAATTCATATGATTGATATGATTCATATGAATCATATGATTCTATGATTCTATGATATGGGTAGCTAAAAAGAGCCCTGCATGTTCTTGGCTAGAAGTGGAGCTTGGAGAGCTCCCTCAATGGCCCTGAGAAAGGGAGAGAAGCTGGAGATCGGAGGTTTTGAAACTGGACTTGTCTGCTCTTAGGAAGGGTTGGGTTCTTTTCAGGGGAACTTGTTTAGGGCGATCGTCATGCAGTTCAAAGAGATGTGGACACATGTCACCAGAATCAAGGCTGAAAGGCAGATGAGCTGTCCTCACTCTGCACAAGGTGACTGTGAATCCATTTTTCTCAAGATTCCCAGTAGGAATGCTGAAAATTTCTTCCTCTGAGGAACACTTCCCAGGTGGTATTTCGCCTAATCTGCTGCTATTGCAAGAGCCCTGGGGTCACTCTGAGAACCAGTCAAGAGCACAGACGCGTGCCAGCAGTATCAGTGACGGGGAGCCCCATTTCACTGGGTCTGCTCCCCACCCCAACCACCAAGACCAGTGCGGAGTTAGGAGTCACCCCATGGGCTTATGACCCCACAGCCCCACTTGTCTCCCTGGAGATTTTCTGACACCAATTGACACGGGGAGAAAAAGCTACCAAATGGGTTTATTTGAAGCAGGCGATGGCTGCTGGCGATGTTGGCGAGTTTGGTTTCTCTGGGCACAGGGGTGCTATAGGACACAACAGGGCAGCATCTCGGTAGCCCCCAGGACACAGCGTCTGTCGGTCTGTCTCTCGGCTCTGCTCCATCCCCCATCTCAGGGGACCTGTCTGGCACGTGCGTCTGCTCGCTGCTCCTCTCGCTGCCCCACGATGCAGCAGCAGCAGAACGCTCTGCACAGAGCCCGAAGCGCCGTCCTGAGCCGCGAGCGCCATCGCCGGGGAGCCGCGATGTCCGGGAGGGCAGCGATGCCTGTGGTGGGAAGCAGAGCTGTGGGCAATGGGCTGCACGGGTGCAGGGCTGCACCTGCCTGTCCCTGCCGCCAAGGGCTTCCCGAGGGGTTCTGTCCTCGGCACAGCAACTCCCGAGCGCTTCCTGCTGCCAGCCTCAGTGCCACCCCCTGTGCCAGGACAGGCCACTGTCCCCAGCAGGGCTCTCCACTCGGGTACGTACCTGGCTCAGCGTCGGGTGTGGGGCTGCAGGAGGAGGGCTTCTCCTCCTCCTCTTGGGGCTCCAAGGCCACCTGCATGGGCAGAGCAAGAACACGCACCCATCAGCCATCAGCTGGCCCTGCTGAGGGTCCCAGTGCCCCAGGCTGCACAATGGCAAAGGGTTTGGATCAGAGGAGGCTGCCCATGGCTGCACGTCCCAAGGGAAGGGACCTGCGGCTGGCACGGCAATGGGACAAGGCTCGTTGTGGGGCCATAGCAGCAGGGCTGGGCAGGGGGAATGGAGGCAGCTGGGGGTTTGCGTGGCACAGGGGGCTCGTGCCCTGGTGTGGAGGGGGCTGCTGCTGGGGCTGCCCCTTCCCTCCTTGCTCGGCCCCAGAGCTGAATGCGACATGGGCTGGAGCAGACTTCATCGCTGTGCCTTTGGCACTTGGAAACAGAGAGGAGCCGGCGTCTCCCCATGGAGACATGGCAGAGGGCAAATGCCTGGGGATGACAGTGGGGCACCATGGGCAGAGGGGTCCCAAGGGATTGGGCAGCTCTGGGCACCCCCTCTGCTCCCCCCAGACCCAGCTCACATGGCGGCTCCCTGGGATGGTGGGTGCAGGGGAGGCGCTGCTTGCTCACCTGGGGAGCAGGACCTGCAGCCAGGGGAGGAGCCGCTGGTGCCGTGTCCTCAGGCAGTGGTTGCTCCAGAGTGGGACTATCACTCACAGGGGGCACCTTCTGGTCAGACATCTCCCTGTTCACGAGCTGGCTCCGGAGGCTGGGTCTGACCCATGGCAAGGAGATGCTTCCCTCCACCTCCTGGCCTTGCAAAACCTCTTCACCATCTTCCTCTTCCTCATCAGTCTGGTCCGCGTGCTCATCCTGCTCTGCTCCCAGGTCCTTCTTCCCACTTCTCACCTGCCACTCCTTCTTGGGAGCATGGACATAGAGCCGCTCCAGCACCTCCCACTTGCACCTTGCATCTTTGAGGAGCTCCACTTGCGTGACCTTCGGGTTCCACAAGTCATAGAAGGAGTTTCTGGCGAGGAGCTAGAGGAGAGAGGGAGGTTTGTGAACAGAGCTTCATTTCCCACCTAAATGGCCTCCTGAGCACAGGGACAACTGGGATGTCACAATGCAGCGCAGCAGCTTGTCCCAGCACCGGTGGGTTACAGCTGCCCCAGCCCTCCTTTGTGCTTACTTGTTTGGGTCGGACATTGAGCGATCCCGAGGCTGTCAGGGAGAAACGTGTCCCCTCGCCCTCCTCTTCCTCGTCCTCGCTCTCCTCCAGGCTCTGCTGCTTCCTCAGGAAGGTGCCTTCTCGCAGCTGGGCCAAGCTCTGCCCGGTGCGCGCCAGGCAGCTGCTCTCGAGCTCCTCCAGCGGCTCCGTGCGGATGCTGAGCACGGACAGGCAGCGCGCGGTGTTGTCCGGGTGCACACGCAGCGGCTCTGCTCCCAGGTGGCAGACGATGCCCACAGGCCGCTGCTTTGGGCCCTGTCGTGTCCCTGCTCGGCGTGGTGGGGCAGCCTTCCGGCTCTCTGCCCTCAGCTCCACCGCAATCTCCGCAAAGATGCTGTCCACGAAGCCAGCAGTCTCGAGCAGGGATGAGCACGTGGCCTCCAGTGAGGCCGTTTCACCGGGTGAGCCGGTGGCAGCCGTGTCTTCTGCAGAGCCGGGTGGTGCCTCTGCGAAGGGCAGGCTGGGGAGTTCAGCCTCCCGGGATCCCTCCTTGGCTGCCGGCGCGCACTGCTGGGCATCCTGCGGGGCAGAAGAGGCTCTTTCCTCCTGGGACACCTTGACGGGTGGCCCTTCTACTTGAGGAAACTGCAGCTCTCCCCCTTGGCACCCTGAGGATGTGCTTAGCAACAAGTCCTGCTTCGGCACCGCTGCCTCCAGGCTGTGGTCCTTGAGCTGCTGGCCCACCTGTGGGGAGAAGGAGGCCTGTGATGGAGGTGGCTGCATGGATGCAAGTGGCCCCTGATGCACAAGAAACCTCAGCCCTGTGTCCAAGGGAGGCTCGTGGCTTCACACAGCCTGGCTGAGCTCAGTCTAGAGCTGCTTGCTGAGCCTCAGCACAGAGCTCACAGGGTTTGGGTGGCCCTGGGAGGACCCCGGCTGGTGTCTTTTGTCCGAGAAAAAATACTAAGGGCTGAGAATAAATGAGCCCACCCCAGAAGAGCTCGTGCCTGGCTACCTCACCCCAACTCCCCTTCCAAACCACCCTTGTGCTCTCTGTGTCAGTCCCATCCCTGCTGCGTGCTTCTCCCTTCAGCCCCACTGCTCACCTCGCTCCCGCTCTCCTGCAAGCCTGAGAGCCCGTCTGTGGGCTGGGAGCAGGCGTTGACCTGCTGCTCCTTGTCCATATTCAGGATCCTCTTGTGGGGACCTGACACTGGCACCAAGGGGAGCTGCTCTCTCCTGATCGAGCTGCTCTCCTCAGAGTGGGGATCTGGGGTCTTTTCCCCCAATAAAGGCATGGTCACCATGGGGACCGCCCCCTCACAATGACCTTGTGAGCATGATGCCACTGACATCACAAAGCCCTGCTGAGTGCCATGAGGACCTCGTCACGATGTCCTGGTGGAGACCACGGGGACACCATCACGATGTCTTGGTGGAGACCATGGGGATTCATCCCATAATGATGCCTTGGTGGAGACCAAGGGGACCCCATCATGATGCCTTGGTGGAGACCATAGGGACTCCACCATGATGTCCTGACGATCTCCATGGGGATGCCCATCACCATGTTGCTACCTCCAAGTCCTGATCCCAGCCTCTGAGCCTGCCTGGGAACTGCTATGAGGGGAGCAGGATGAATGTTCCTCCCTCCAGCTCTGCACTCCCCAGGCCTTGCAGAGGCTGTACTTCTTCAGGCGCTGCATAGCAGAGATCCACACAAGGCCATCGCTGTTGGTCTGCCCATTAATCCTCACCCCTACAATCCTGACTGACTCTCTGTCTGTCCCTAGGCAGAGTTCCCTGCATCCTGCTGCGCTCTCTGGGGTTTCCTTTGTCCACGTCACCTGCACCTTTCCCTGCCATCCCAGCCCATCAGTTCCTCACTCTTGCTGTAGTCTTCTTCTTCTTCTCTGAGTCATTCTCAATTTAAGGCTCTCCTCACCAGCTTGGCCAACTGGTTGGTGACCATCAGGTGGGCAGATGGGAACAGTCTCCTTCTAAATGAAATGTGACATCATGCAGTGTTGGTGTGGGCCCAGCTCAAGGTCCTCCTCCAGCTCTTCCTAAAAATAACAAAAAGAAAAGGAAAAAAAAAAAAAGGAAAAAAAAAGACCCTTTGCTCTTCGTCCTCTCCATTTCTTGCTTGTCTTAAGCTGGTATGAGGGTACATGAAAGCAATATGAATTAGGGTACCTGAAATGCAGAATTAAAACCTGAATCTTTCGGACATGTTTCTCCTTCTTGTATCAGTGCATGCCCAGATGTGCAGGGCTGCTCCTGCTGGAGGCCAGTTCTGTGCATTTCTGTGCCAGAGCAAAGGCCACTCCAGGGGCACTCACTGAAGACTCCAAGGCCAACAGGGAAATGAGCAGGTTGTGAGGAAGCCCCAAAAGTGCCTTCGCCCACTCTGCCCATTGACAGCACCAGCAACACCTTTGCTGGCCCCAGTAGACCACCAAGCATGGGAAAGGGGATAACCAAGGGGTGCCAGGCACCCAAAGGCCATGCCAATGCCGTAGGGACCATGGGTGTGTGTGTGCAGGTGCTCTAGGTGAGCACACTTGTGTCTGTCACACTGGACTAGCCTGAGGGACAGGGCAGGATGGCTCCCAGAAGCACACTGCTGTGTTCCTCTGTGCTTCCCTGGCTCAGTTAACCACGGTGACATTCCTCCTCTCCTGGGAACGTTCTAGGCCAGCCCAGCTGGGTCAGGCAGCCCCAACAGGAGATGGGGTTGCTGCCTCAGGGGACTCTAAAGTACCTGGGAGCATGCGACAGAGGTAAAGAGGATGTCCAGGAAGGGCAAGATGCTGCTGAGGAAATTCCTGTTCCTTCTGGATGAGGACAGCCTTTCATGTGGCCACATTGAGGACATCAGTAGCATGCTCACTGTCAGGATCACCATGAGTAGGAAGGTTCAGGAAGAGGAGACCCCTCAGCCTTTAAGAGTGTATGTTCGTGAATAGAGACCCCAGCATCATGTGTCTCCCGTTACTGATTCCTCCTTTCATGTGTTGGTGCTCAGTTGCTGGTCCATAGGCCCTGGACCACCTTGAGAGGCCTCAGAGTTCCTGCCCTCTGCACCCATTCCACGAGGTCGTGTCTTTCCTGGAGGTGCTGTGCTGTATTTGCCAGCCATGGCTGGCTGTAATGGGCACACCAGGCACCTGGCCCAGCTCTAGAGACCTTGGACTGAACTTAGGTGCCTGCCGTGCAGGGATGTGCATGTGTCACTTGGCTTTGCTCTGATTTGAGCTCACATGCCCTAAATGCACATGTCTGGTTCCATTTCAGGTGGACAAGCATACCATCCTTGCCCCTATGTCCACCAGCTGGTGTTTGGGAAGGATGTCCATCTCTCACGATGGTTCCAAGAGAACTTGCAGACCCTTGCATTTGCCCTGGACCGCCCCAGCCCCTCAGGCATTACAAGGTGTTATTACTGACTCCTACCATCTCTCTCTAGTGATTAGAGACACCAGGGCCATTTCCTACCTGGGATGTGCTGCACAGGTCTCTGTCTTCTTGAGTTCAAGAGAATGTTTTCTTCACACAGTCATGGCTCAGACCACTTTGAGGCCATCTGCAGACCCCTGTACTACGGGATCCTCCTGAGCAGCAGAACTTGTGTTGAAATGGCAGCAGCTGCCTGGGCCTCTGGGTTTCTCAATGCCCTGGTCCATACTGCTAACACTTTCATGCTTTCTTTCTGTAGAGACAGCTCTACGGACAGTAGTTTTGTGAAATCCCCAAAATCCTCAAGCTCTCCTGCCAGGCTACAGGCATTTCCATATATTTGTGATGCAAAACATCAGGATGTGGCACAGAAGACAGATTGGTCATGGTAGACCCTATTACCAAGAGCCAAGGACACATGTGTCCAATGGCCCCACTTGAGAGCAGAGAAATGCTGGCATGGAGAGAAGATGTCAATGCAATGGTGAAAGAAGGTTCCCACTAAGAGAGCAAAGCCTGCAGTGCCCAAGGCCAGGGAGAAACACAGTGTGGCTGTGAGGAAATGGCAGGAGAGGGCTTTGTTGCCTGAGCTGATTTGTAGCACCTTGGGGCGTGTGACAGAGTTGGGCCAATCTCCAGGCAGGAGAAGGCATCATTGAAGGTGTTCTTGGGCTGGAGCCGTCTAAGATCCAGCCATCCTGAGGCCATCATTAGCCCAGTCATATCATCCAGGGTGAAAGGAGGTTCTGTTTGATAAAAGCGAGAAGCTGTTAAGAGAGCAGAGACCAGAGCAGACACCTTGGTGTGATGTGCCTCTCCCATTTAGGGAGCACGCTTGGCGGTAGGAGGGATGGATTGGCCTAAAGGCAGTGGTGGGATCCAGTTGTTTTGGCACTGGTAGCGAACCCGAGAGGTCCTGGGGTGCTTGCCCAGCTCCAGCTCCAAAGGGACATGGCTTCTCATAGATCCCATGCTAGAGGAGGCATTTGGTTATGCTGGACAACGCAGGCATCTGTCTTGGCCCAGCCAGCCTACTCCGATGTCACTGAATGATATGCCTGCCCTGAATTATATTAACTTTTTGCACTGTGATGATCTGCCTGGGTCTCTGCTTTCTACTGCATGGTGCTCCCACAGTAGTGAAAGGCACCTGGGGTCATTTGAGATGGCCAAGAACATTCCCCACCTGGTCTTGTCCTGGAGCTCCATGAGAATGTGGGTCTGAGATTTGCCTCTTAAGAGCAAACAGACATGAGCAGGTTTTTGGTACCTCCTCTGCCTCTTCAACTGTCCCCAGCTGTTTGTGTGTTGCCAGCTGACTCCCACCCTCCATCAGCAGTGATTACAAGGGGAACTTAGAGAAGGAGCTCCCATGGAGATGTCAGTGGTGTGCACACTTCAGCATGGGGAAGCAGAATCCCACCTTCTGTGTATTCAGGGGAGGAATGTGAAACCCATCCCAGATCAGTGACTTCTGAACCAGCATGGGATGCCCACATTGACTCATCTGAATCAATGAGCCTCCTTCTTGCCCCTGTCTCAGTGTCCTGCCTATTAGGGTCTTACTAACTAGGGACTTCCAGAGTGGCACCTTTTTAACTTGCATAGATAGTCATCCTCTGATGAAATAGATAGCAAGCTGGGAATCATTCTTTCTCCACTCAATTGGAAAGGACAACAAATGATTATTTTAGTTTACTTAACAATCATTTCCCAGGAGGAGGGGGGACAAGGGACAGAGAAATTCTTGAGTTCAGCCAATCCTCTGCTCCTGAGCAGGGCCAGGCTCCTGGGACGGAGGCAGCTCGTGGCAGCCTGGCAGCACTGCCCAGAGACAGCGAGTGCAGGAGCAGCTCCTGTGCCAAGAGCAGCAGGGCTGCGGGCACTGCCTGCTGCTGCGGACAGCAGAGGAGAGAAGGCAGCGAGAGGGGAACGGCAGTGTGGAATGTGAGGACAGAGCAGAGCTCACTGTGGAAGTGAGTTCCCAGCCCCTTGCATGGTAAGTCTCTGGCTGCAGGGCAATGCTACTGAGTTTCCAGAGGGGTCTTCTGCACCCAGTCAATGCCATCACTTGATAGGGTTTTGGGCAATCGCTTTCCCACCATCTCCAATGCAGAGGATGCTTCAGAGCAGGATTCCCTGCCTCAGCGAAACAGGGACAGGGCATCCTGCTTCCTTCTCCCGGGGATGCTGCAGGGCTGTGAAGCTGGGTGTGCACCCAGGTCTGCATGGGCTCTAATCCAGAGCAGTGTCCCTGTGCCCCAGGGTTGCTCCTTGCTTCCCTCCTGTCCATGCTGGTCTTCTCTTAGGCTCACTTGGGTGGAGACTATTTCAGCTGCAGTTCAGATATCAATGCTGCAAGTTATGTGAAACAGGGGTCTGCACAGGAGTGTGGTTTTTAGGGTAACATGTAAATGCGATCATCCTCCAGCTCAAAGCAGTGTGAGTGCAGGACAGCTGAACCCTGGGGTAATAGAGAAGCTCTCGTCACTCTGCCCCAAGTGATAGGGAAGCCTTTCCTCTCAGCACTCGCAGCAGAAAGGACAATTATTGCTATCTTCAAAGAGGGCTGCCCAGGTGGGAGAGGGGCATCTCAAAGAAAATAATGTCAAAAAAACAAAAAACTTCCTTCTACAATCCACATCCTTTAGAAATGGCTGTGAAGATGCTGAACAGCCCTGTTATGTGAAAAGTGATTTTATTGTGAGTGTCGGAATTACTCACTCCAATTCCCTCCACATTCCATGGGCAGAGGTCCCAAATCCTTACAACACACCCAGTCAGCACAAAATGGGGTTCAAGCCAGGTAAGTGCGTAGATGCCCCTTCCCCGTCCCCTCCCCCTAGTAAGAGAGAATCAGTGTGATGTGTTTTTAATGAGAAATTGAATATTTTTTAATTTACTGGTTTTTCTTTCTCGAAATGTCTTTTCCTAAAATGCCACATCTTTTTTTTTTTTTTTTTTTTTTTTTCTCCCAGGACAGTGCACTATGCGCTGAGATAGCAAATGTCCAACAGCAGTTCCTTCAGTGAGTTCCTCCTCCTGCCATTCTCAGACACCCGGGAGCTGCAGCTCTTGCACTTCTCGCTCTTCCTGGCCATCTACCTGGCTGCCCTCCTGGCCAACGGCCTCATCATCACAGCCGTAGCCTGCGACCACCACCTCCACACCCCCATGTACTTCTTCCTCCTCAACCTCTCCCTCCTTGACCTTGGCTCCATCTCCACCACTGTCCCCAAATCCATGGTCAATTCCCTGTGGGACACCAGGACCATTTCCTACTTAGAATGTTCTGCACAGGTCTTTATGTTTCTTTTCTTCATAGTAGGAGAGTATTTCCTCCTCACAGTCATGGCCTATGACCGCTATGTTGCCATCTGCAGACCCCTGTATTATGGGACCCTCATGGACAGCAGAGCTTGTGTCAAAATGGCAGCAGCTGCCTGGAGTAGCAGTTTTGTCGATGCTCTCCTGCACACTGGGAACACATTTTCCTTATCACTCTGCCAAGGCAATGTGGTGGAGCACTTCTTCTGCGAGATCCCCCAGATCCTCAGGCTCTCCTGCTCTAATTCTGACCTCAGGGAAGTTGGAGTCCTTGTGATTACTATTTGTGTACACTCTGGGTGTTTCATTTTCATTGTGTTGTCCTACGTGCAGATCTTCAGGGCTGTGCTGAGGATCCCCTCTGAGCAGGGCCAGCACAAAGCCTTTTCCATGTGCCTCCCGCACCTGATTGTGGTCTCCCTGTTCATCAGCACAGCCATGTTTGCCTACCTGAAGCCTCCCTCCATCTCCTCCCCAGCTCTGGATCTGGTGCTGGCTGTTCTGTATGCGGTGATGACTCCAACAGTGAACCCCCTCATCTACAGCCTGAGGAACAAGGAGCTCAAGGATGCCCTGAGGAATGTAATTTCACGGACATTATTCAGAAATGGTAATATTGGTGTTGCTCTCCACACATGAATCCCACTGTATCCTGTACCAGGACTGAGCAATATTTCTTTATTTTTATTAGATTTACTATTACTAGCATTTGTTAACATGCTGCTACACAAATGGTTGCATTTGTTCCTCCTTGCATTAGACTACTTTGTCTCATATGGTTTCCAAATAAACTGGTGTCTATGTCTGGGTCAGAGCTGACTCCCTCACTCCGTCATTAAAAGCAGTGCAGTTCCGGAAGGATGCTCTTTAGAGGAAGCTGGTTTTAAGAATAGGCTCAAGGAATTGTATCCCAAAGGCCTTGCTTCACAGGATTCTCCATGTGTTCAGGAGAAAATAGCTCAGAAATGTGTAATGAGCTCTGCATTTAGGACTTGCTCATTGGTGACCAGTGACTGTGGAAGGGAGGAACCTTTCTGGAAAGGTGAAGAAGCAACTCATCAGGGATGTTGCCTTTAAGAATGTGGAGGAAAGGACAGGCATCAGCAGTGGTCAGCATGAATTCACCGAGGGGAAATCAAGCTGAATCAGTTCGAGAGTCTTCTAGGATGGAAGGACTGGCTGGGGAGATGAGGGGAGATTGGTGCATGTTGTCTGCCTTGACTTCAGCAAAGTCTTGAACACTGTCTCCCATCATGGACAAGCTCAAGAAGTGTGCGTTTAGATGAGTGGACAGCAGCTGAACGGCATAGCTCCATGGTTTGTGATCAGTGGTGCAGAGTCTAGCTGGAGGCCTGGAGCTCTTGGTGTTCCCCAGAGGTCAATATTGGGTTGAATCTTGTCCAGCTACTTGACTGATCACCTGGATGAAGGGGATGAGTGCACACTTAGCAAGTGTCCTTATGGTCCCAAACTGGGAGCAGTGTCTGATACCCCACACCTCTGTGCAGCCATTCCGAGGGAAATGAACAGGCTGGAGAGTCGGGCCTCATGAAGTTCAGGGTCCTACACCTAGGTAAGAATAACTGAATGCACTGGTACAGACTGGGGTTGACCTGCTGGAGGGCAGCTCTGCAGAGAAGAACCTGGGCATCCTGGTGGACTGCCAGCTGACCACGAGCCAGCAATGGCTCCTTGTGGCCAAGAAGGACGGTGGCCTCCTGGGCCGCATTAGGAAGAGTGTTGCCAACAGGTCAAGGGAGGAGATCCTCTCTCTCTATACTTGACCTTGGTGAGGTCCAGTCTGGAGTCCTGTGTCCACTTCTGTGTTCCTCAGTACAAGAGGGACATGGAACTACTGGAGAGAGTCCTGTGGAGGACTACAGAGATGATTAGGGGATTGGAACACCTCTCCTCTGAGGAGAGGCTGAGAGAGCTGCACCTGTTCAGCCAGGATAGGAGAGGGCTGAGGGGGGATCCCATCACTGTGTACAAATACATCAAGGAAGAGCCTCCTTCTCTGGAGATATTCCAAACCTGCCTGGACATGATCCTGTGCAATGTGCAGTAAGTGAACCTGCTTGTGCAGGGCTCTGGACAAGATGATCTCCACAAGTCCCTTCCAACTTCAGGCATTCTCTAATATTTGAAATGCCTGCACTGAAATAGATCAGCATTCTGCACTGTAAGGATCCGCCTGTGCCTCATCCTTATAGTGACTGATACTCGTGTAGGATGAAAAGGCATCCAGGTCACCTGAGATGGCCAAGGAAATTGACAGTGCCCTGGCACAGTTGTGGGTGACCATGGACAAATGTCAGAAACATGCAGGACCAGATTCAGCTCTGCAGAGAGGTACCTGCGTGTCATGGTGGATGATAAGTTGACCATGAGGCAGCAGTGTGCCCTCGTGGCCAAGAAGGCCAATGGGATCCTGGGGTGCATTAAGAGGAGCATCTCCAGCAGGTCGAGGGAGGGAATCCTGCCCCTCTGCTCAGCCCACATCTGAGTGAGGCTGCATCTGGAGTATTGTGTCCAGTTCTGGGCCCCACAGCACAAGAGGGATGTGGAGCTGCTGGAGAGAGTCCAGCGCAGGGCTACGAGGATGATCAGGGGCCTGGAACATCTGCCCTATGAGGAGGAACTGAGGGAGCTGGGCCTGTTCAGCTGGAGAAGGGAAGGCTGAGAGGGGATCTAATCAGTGTATATAAGTACCTCAAAGGAGGGAGTGAGGAGGATGGTGCTGGCCTCTTTTCAGTGGTGGCCACCAACAGAACTAGAGGTAATGGCCACAAACTGAAGCACCAAAAGTTCCACAGGAACTTAAGGAAAAATTTTTTAACAGTGAGGGTGACAGAGCCCTGGAACAGGCTGCCCAGAGAGGTTGTGGAGTCTCCTTCTCTGGAGATCTTCAAAACCTGCTTGGACGCAGCCCTGTGCCACGTGCTCTAGGTGACCCTGCATGTGCAGGGGGGTTGGACTAGATGACCTCTAGAGGTCCCTTCCAACCTTCAGCATTCATACTATTTTATGATTCTATGATTCCTTGTCCGCCTTCACTGTAAGGTACTCAGTTCAGGACTGCTAGGCAGGGACTCCCATATAGCCTTCATTTCTCTTTTGCATTACTTTTATGATATACAAGCCTGTGGTGCTTGCTCACCACAACTGGGCCTGCTGCACACAGGGCTGCGTTAGGAAGTGCCTTGACACTCAGGCGAGAGCAGTTCTAAGCCCCCATGACTCAGCCCTGTTGTGCCCACATGTGGAATTGTGTGTCCCACTGTGGTATACCCAGTGCTGCAGCAATGGGGAGGAACAGGAGAGGCTCCAGAGGGGGTCTGCAGAGATGGGGTTGGAGACCTAAAGCACATGGCCTGTGCGGAGAAGCTGAGGGACCTGGGTTTCTTCAGCCTGGTGAGGTGTTACAGCTAAGGCAAATATAACACTGGCCTGTGACTGCTAGAAGGGTGGTTTCAGAGATGATGGAGCCTATTCTGACAATGGGAAAGAGCATGAGAAGTTGAAAGAGCCACCAACAGCAGCTTGAAATGTACAGACTGCACTTCAGGAAAACAATAAATTTCACTTCAAGGGTAGTTCTGTGGCAAAAGAGATCATACAGAAGGCATCTAGGACCATCCCATGCCTCTGTTTCAAAGAACAGTGAACAAGACCTAGAGACATCATTTGAGATGGAGAGATCCTGGGGTGAGAGCAAGGTGGGAAGCAGTTTGGATGTCTACAGGCTGCAGGCAAACAGGCACAGAAATAGCAAATTGTAGCAGAGCCGGAGGGGGAGATGGCCAAGGTTCATTGCCATGGCCAAAAGCCTCCAAAAGAACTAGGTCTATGTCACCTTTGCTATGGCTGGTGTCTCTGATATTGAGGATTGGGAGAGGAAACTTCTTGCTCATGGCCACAGGGTCTCCTTGCCTGCTTTCCCCCAGGGACACAAAGTGTGCTGCCCTTGGCCTTGAACACCCCCACCCACACACTGACCCAGCAGGAGACCCGGGCAAAGCATGGTGGAAAGGACCCCCCTACTCAGAGTCTGGACACCTGTGCTTGGCCAAGGTACTTGAAAAACACGTGAAGTGTTAACCTGGCATGAGAGCAACCTGCACTTTGTTTTCGCTTATCTGCAATGAGGGCCTCCAACTTTCTGCTCTACTCAGGCCCTGGGGAGACTTTGCTGTTATTGGTCCTCAAGAGGACCAATTAACTCTCCAAGAAAGTTGGCCATTTGCTTCTTACTGTAACTACTGGAGAGATTTCCTCAATCTCCTCCTGGAGGTTCTAAACCTCCTGGAGGTTCATAGACTCAGCATCAAATATTCCCAGGGCTCATTAAAATGAAAAAAAAAAATCTAAGGATATGTCATATTTTTCTTGTGTGGCTAATTGGAAAGGAATGAGGCAGATTTGAATGAGCAGCTGAAAAAGAAGGATGGCTGCTTTTCAGCTTTCTTTTTTCATTCTGTTTTCAGAAGAAATCTGACCACATTCTCCAGTTCCTACAGTGTCTCCCAATGAAGTCTGCACATGTGGGAAAAGCAGTGTTTTTGAGAGGAGACCTGTATGGACAACCTTCCTGTTCACATCCCCAGTCCTGACATTTCTCTCCTCAGCCACTAGGGACTTGGATAGCTCTGGTTCAAATCTAACCTTTTTCTGCTCCAGGCTGGAGGTGAATGTTACAGCTGTTGCAGTTCATCCAGTGTCCTATGAGATAAAAAATCTAATCACCTGTATGACAAGCATAAGCTTCCTCCTCTGTCCTAAGAAACAGAATGCAATCCTGATCACTATGTTGAGTCCAAATTGCCTCCAGGGAGGTTCCCAGTCTACAAGGAATAACCTTCCTTGAGATGTTTTTGACAGATAGATAGAACAGCCTGCATAGAAACACTCTAAAACAGCTAGCTGAAGAAGTAACTACACTCCTGAAAGGCAAGGCAAGATTGAAATTCTCCACTTGCTCAAAGGAGCAACTGGAGAGTTGAGAGGTATCTGAACAAGAAAGAGAAATCATAGAATCATTAGAGTTGGAAAACACCTTCAAGATCATTGAGTCCAATCGTAAAACCTTCAACACCATACCTGTTAAACCATGTCTCTAAGTGCCTCATCTACACATTTCTTAAATACTGCCCCACCACTTCTTCAGGCAGCCTGTTCCAATGCTTGATTACTCTTTCTGTGTAGAATTTTCTCCTAAAACGTATCCTGAACTTCCCCTGGCACAACTTGAGGCCTTCTCCTCTTGTCCCATTTTCATATATTGGAGAAGAGATCAACCCTGCCTCACTACAACCTCCTTTAAGGCAGATGTAAAGAGCGATAAGGTCACCCCTGACCTTCCTCTTCTCCACACTAAATAACTTCAACTCCCTCAGCTGCTTCTCATAAGGTCTGTGCTCCAGTCCCTTTACCAGCTTTGTTCCTCTTCTTTGGACTCACTCCAGCACCTCCACGTCTTTCTTGTAGTGAGGGGCCCCAAACAGAACACAGGATTCGAGGTGTGGCCTCACCAATGCTGAGTACAGGGGGATGATCGCTTCCCTGGTCCTGCTGGCTACACTGTTCCTGATACAAGCCAGAATGCCTTTGGCCTTCTTGACCATCTGGGCACACTGCTGGCTCGTGGTCAGATGGCTGTCGACCAACACCCGCAGATCCTTTTCTGCCACGCAGCTCTCCAACCACTCAGCCTCAAGCCTGTAGCTGCATGGGGTTCTTGTGAGTGAGGTGCAGGATCCAGCACTTGGCCTTGTTGAAACTCATACAGTCGGCCTCAGCCTATTGATCCAGACTGTCCAGATCCTCCCCTAGAGCCTTCCTGCCCTCAAGTTGATCAAATGTTCCTTTGGGCTTGGTGTTGTCTGCAAACTTGCTGAAGGTGTACTCGATCCCCTTATCCCTTATTCAGATCATTGACAAAGATATTAAAGAGGACTCGACCCAACACTGACCCTGGGGGAACACCGCTCATGATCAGTCACCAGCTGGATTTCACACCATTCACCACCACTCTCTGCGCCTGGCCATCTTCTCCGTTTTTCTCCCAGCAAAGAGTACACCTGTCTAAGCCATGAGCTGCCAGCTTCTCCAGGAGAATGCAGTGGAAGACTGTGTCAAGAACCTTCCTAAAGTCTACTGAGGCCATGTCCACAGCCTTTCCCTCATCCATTAGGCAGGTCACCTGGTCTGAGGAGATCAAGCTGGTCAGGCAGGACCTGCTTTTCATGAACCCATATTGTTCCAACCTGATTCCCTGCTTATCAAGCACATACTGTATGATCGCCCTCAATATGATCTGCTCCATAACTTTTCCCAATACCGAGATCATGCTGACAGGCCTGTAGTTTCCCTGGATCCTCCATCTTGCCAACATTGGCAAGTCTCTAGCCATCTGGGACCTCCCCTGTTGACCAGGACTGCTGACAGATGATGGAGAGTGGCTTGACAAGCACTTCCACCAGCTCCCTCAGAACCTTTGGGTGGATGCCACCTGGACCCATAGACGGACGTGTGAGTGTCCAAGTGGAGTACTGTGGAAACTGACTGTTTCCTCCTGATTTATGGAGGAGTTGTTCTGCTCTACACAGGTGTCTTCTAGCTCAAGGGGCAAGCACCTTGAGGAGAACTGATCTTGTTGTTAAAGACTGAGGCAAGCTAGGTGTTAAGTTCCTCAGACTTAGCCTCATCCTTTGTGATCCCCATCCTCATCTCTGTTGCATGCAATTGTGAGGGATTTCAGCTGGTCTGTGAAATCCCTGGCTCCCTTAGCAGAGAACGTTAACCTTGAAAAGATTAGAGTGTATCTATGAGATAGGGAGTTCACATGGAGACAGCAGAATGTTATTAACAAGTGTAAGGAGGTTTTGGCCACAGAGCAGAAACTGGCCAAGCTAAGAATCGTCCAGTCATAACTCTGTCACTAGCTACTGTCCTTTGTAGTCCTTAGCTATTCAGCCAAGCTGGTCTTCTTCCCCTCCGACTCATCTTACAGCACACAGGGATGGCCTGTTCCTGCATCTTTTACACTTCCTTTTTCAAAAAAGTCCAGCTTTCCTGGACCCCTTTGCTCTTCAGGACCATCCCTGCCGCTGCTGCTGGCCCCTCAGCAGCGACCTCAGCGCCAGCACCCGCCGTGAGCCTCCTGCTGGCCCAGCAGCTCCTCGGGCAGGGGGACCTCGCTCGCGCACAGCCCAGCGTGGGCTGCTGCCGCTGCGGGCTGCAGGGACACCAGGTTCCTCGGCAGAGCCGCCCCGGCCAGGAAGGGGCTGCTGACGTCACAACCAGCTGCATAGCCTGGCCTATCAGGGGCTGCGGCAGCAGTGACGTCACCAGCCGACGCCCACGCGTCAGCACAGAGCCAGCCCTGCAGAGAGCAGGGGCCTCCCGGCAGCGTCCCCGCAATGGCCTCCGTGTCCCTGCCCGCTGCTGAGACACCCCTGGCCTCACAGGCAGCGCCTGCTGCTGCCCCGGCAGCTCCGCGCACACAAGGGACCTCCCCCGTGTCTGCACCAGACCCCGCTGCCGGCCGCGCTGCTGCTGGGACAGGAGCGGCCTCAGAGCCCGTCCCCAGCCATGGGCCAGCGCTGGCCTCGCAGCTGCTCTGCCAGCAGGGACCTCCCAAGGAACTGCCCAGCCAGGCGCCTCTTGCTGGCCTGCCCGGGACTCAGCAAAGAGCAGAGCTCACGGTCACCCTCACAGACATGGATGGACCTGCTAATGCCTGGTGCTGTCCAGTCAGGAGCACAGACAATGTGAACCCCCTCCGAAGCAGTAGCAGTGCCATGTGCCTGCTGCTCGCCTCCCAGGTGCTTGCAAACATTGACTTGACCATCATCTGACTAGATGATCTCCAAATGTCCCTTGCAACCAGAGAAAGGTGCCTTCTCTCACTCAAGCCTCCTTGAAGCCTGTCTGCCCACCTGCAGACTGCTGGCAGAGCAGCCCCTGAGGCCAAAGGTTACTGCTAGGCACAATATGCCCTGAAGATCACAGGGGTGCAAAGCAGCTCTGCAAAGAAGGACCTGGGGGTCCATGATCTCCTGGTGTGCAGTAGGAAGACTGTTGCCAGAAGGTCAAGGGAGGTCATCCTGCCTCTCTACTAGTTCCTGGGGAGGCCACCCCTTGAGTCCTGTGTCCAGTGCTGGGCTCCCCACTAAAGAGCGACATGAAGCTACTGGAGAAAACCCAGCATAGGTCTACAAAGTTGATCAGGGAGCTGGAGCATCTCTCCTATGAGGAGAAGGTGAGAGAACTGGGCCTGTTTTAGCCTGGAGAAGAGAAGGCTGAGGGGGGATCTTATCAAGGTGTGCACATACTTGAAGGGAGGATCCCAAGAGCAGAAGAGGATGGCCCAGACTCTTTTTAGTGGTGACTAGTGGTGGCACAAGAGGCAACAGACACAAACTGTAGCACAGGATGTTCTGCCTGAATTTGAGGACTGTGAAGGTGACAGAGCACTGGCATGGGTTGCCCAGAAAGGTTATGGCGTCTCCTTCTGTGGAGATATTCCAGATGTGCCTGGACAGGATGCTGTGCAACGTGCTGTAGGTGAAACTATTTGACCAAAGGGGTTGAACTAGATCATCTGCAAACCTCCTTCCAACCTCAACCATTCTGTGATTCTATAAATGATCTCCACTGGAATAGATCAGCTTTTTGAGCTGTAGGGATCTGCCTATCCCTCAGCTTCATTGTGAGTGCTGCTCTAGTAGGATAGAAGGCATCAAGGGGCATTAGAGATGATCAAGGAAATTCCTGACCTGGCCTCCCACTGAAGCTCTATCTCCAGTGATTCCATTAGGACCTTTAGGCCAGGAGCTTGCAAGCAGACCATGTGCATGCATAGCCTGCTAAGGGGAATCCCACCTGCCATGTATTTGTGGAGTTCATGAGTTAGCTGAATCCTTCTCCAAACCTGGCACTTCTGAACAGACATGTGGAGCCCCAATAAGCCATCTGAATAAGTCATCTGAATCATATATGCACCATGTATCAATAAGCTCCCTTCTTATCCCTGTCTGGGTGTCCTGCCTAGTTAAGAGATGTGAATCAGAACTTCCTGTGGGACATTTCTAACTTTGGTAGATAATCATTATCTGATGAAATAAATTGCAATGTTGGAATCTGTATCCCTGAACTCTTTAGAGAAGGAAAACAGGTTACTCTACTTGATGGAACATATCCCAGAGGGAGGAATCCCAAGGGACAGAGTAATTCCTGAATTCAGCTGGGCCACAGCTCGTGGCAGCCTGGCAGCACTGCCCAGAGACAGCCGAGTGCAGGAGCAGCTCCTGTGCCAAGAGCAGCAGGGCTGCGGGCACTGCCTGCTGCTGCGGACAGCAGAGGAGAGAGGACAGAGAGGTGAAAGGCAGCGTAGAGTGGGAGGACAGAGGAGAGCTCATGGTGGGAGCAATCTGTGACAGGGTAAGTCGCCGGCTGCAGGGTAATGCTACTGAGGTTTCTGGAGGGGTCTGCAGCATCCCTCCAGCTGATGACTTTCTTTTTTTGAGGACTGTTCTCCCTGCATATGAGGAGATCATTCAGAACAGAAATTCCCTGTCCCGGCATCACAAGGTCAGGGCATCATGGCTGCTTCTTCTGGAGCTGGTGCAAGACAGTGAAGGCAATGTGGGCACACAGGTTCTTCAGAGCACTGTTCTTCAGAGCAGTGTCCATGCGCCCCAGGGTGCTGTGTGCCCGGGGCAGTGATTCTGTGAGGATCAGCACTCAGCCTGCCAGGGCGCTGCAGGGAGAAGCTCGGGGTGGGAGGAGAGATCCCCCCTGGGCAGGTTCATTCTCCTGCTGAGAGGCTGCTGTGTGGGGTCAGGGCTGCTCACAGCTCAGCCTCACCCACACAACATATCTGGAAGGGGCTTTTCAAGAGGACACTCTCGGGAATCTTCTATGAAAGGGAAGGCAATATCCAGAGGCTAGGATTTTGTTTTGTATCTTTGACAAGGCAGCAAATGAATGGGACATTTTAGCTTTAGATGCCTGAAGGAGAGTTCTGCAGTGCTGCTCTGAGGGATCAATAGGTCTGCGAGGACCCCAGAATACTCCTTCAACTGCCTTCTCATCTGTGGGCAGCAGCAATATCCCCTTTGCAGCTCTCCTCATTCTCATTGTGCTTAGTCTCACTCTGCTCTCAAGGGGAAGGGCTCCAGGGCATTTCTGACCTCCTCTGCAGTCAGATTTCCAGAACAGCAGAGCTGCCTTTCTCCTGCCATGTGCCCATTTCCCATTGCAAGGCACAGGGGCTGAGAACCACTGCCCTGGAAGTCCACACTGTCTGGGAGGTGCAACCTGGGGACGGTGCTGCTCTGTCTCTCTGTCCTCCCTTGGCAGCAGTCACAGTGTTTCTGTTCGTTTCCCTGCCTCTCCTTTCTGCGCTGGTTCTGGCAGTCAGCTGGGGCTTCAGCTACAAATTCAGATACTCACCCTGAGGTCCTGCCATGGAGGTGTCTGAAGAGGGGCAATGTGCCCAGGGTGCTGGGCAGCGTCATTGGAGTGTCAGGACACATGGCTGTCTCTGTTGTCCTGCTGGGGTTGTGAGCTGCATTGCATAAATGGACTCAGTGCACAGAGTCCTTGCCATATCAGGAGCAGTGTCCTGTTCTCTCCATCACATATCCACCTTGAGCTAAGAGGGAGAGCAGATTTAAATGAGTGCTTTGAAACAGTCTTCTATGATCTCAACAGAGTTCAGGTTTTTCTGCAGGAACAAGGCAGATGGACTCAACAGCAAGCCACACTGTTCCCTAAGCAGTAGAGACCCCATTCCATCTCCAGTCTGCTTAATGCTCACATTTGCAGGAATAGAGACATCTGTCTGTATTTGCGTGTCAATAAAGACATGCAAAGAACCTGACGAGATATGGTGACAGAATCTAAAAATTTCCAAAATAAGTAATTCTAAAACAAAAATGCTAAAACCCCCTGCTGCACCCCAAACTCCTTGGCAGTGTGTGTGGGAATATAAAAAGACCCTTTATATTAAAGGTGGATGTCCTGTGACATCAACTCTGAAAAGGAGAGATATCAAGAACCAGTCCTTTATATACATTGGCGTAGAGTAACTCAGGCTCCGGCTCCTGCCAGAACACTCAGGTGGAGCAGAGACTGAGGAGCTGACTGAAGGTGACAGTGAGAAGAAGGAATTACTGAGAGCTGAGACAGGGATCGAGAAGCATTTCTATGAAAAATGGAAAGTTTATTTCAGAGAAAATTCTTCTAAGCTATTATTGCCTTTTTTCCCTACATAGTTTTCCTGAGCCCAATAGAACAGATGTCCAACAGCAGCTCCCTCAACAAGTTCCTGCTCCTGCTGTTCTCAGACAGGCGGGAGCTGCAGCTCTTGCACTTCTCGCTCTTCCTGGCCATCTACCTGGCTGCCCTCCTGGCCAACGGCCTCATCATCACAGCCATAGCCTGCGACCACCGCCTCCACACCCCCATGTACTTCTTCCTCCTCAACCTCTCCCTCCTCGACCTTGGCTGCATCTCCACCACTGTTCCCAAATCCATGCACAATTCTTTGTGGAACATGAGGGTTATTTCATACTTGGAATGCGCTGGGCAGGTCTTTTTCTTTTTTTTTTTTTGTATCAGCGGAGCATTATCTCCTCACAGTCATGGCCTATGACCGCTACGTTGCCATCTGCAGACCCCTGCACTACGGGAACCTCCTGGGCAGCAGAGCTTGTGTCAGAATGGCAGCAGCTGCCTGGGCCACTGGTTTCCTCAATGCTCTCCTGCACACCGGGAACACATTTTCCATACCCCTCTGCCAAGGCAATATGGTGGAGCAGTTCTTCTGTGAGATCCCCCAGATCCTCAAGCTCTCCTGCTCAAATTCCTACCTCAGGGAAGCTGGGATTATTGTGGTTAGTGCCTGTTTATTCTTCGGGTGTTTCGTTTTCATTGTGGTGTCCTATGTGCAGATCTTCAGAGCTGTGCTGAGGATCCCCTCCGAGCAGGGCCGGCACAAAGCCTTTTCCATGTGCCTCCCACACCTGGCCGTGGTCTCTCTGTTTCTCAGCACTGCTCTGTTTGCCTACCTGAAGCCCCTCTCCATCTCCTCGCCATCTCTGGATCTGGTGCTGGCTGTTCTGTACTCAGTGGTGCCTCCAGCACTGAACCCCCTCATCTACAGCATGAGGAACAAGGAACTCAAGGATGCCCTAAGGAAACTCATCCAATTGTTCTAACATCAGCAATATCTGTACTGGGAGATTTGGCATCCAGGATATGTGTTGTTTTTTTTGATTTATTTCTTACTTTTGTTCTGTTACATTACTGCAAAGGAAAATAAATTTTCTGTTTTGTGCCATTTTTCCTGAAGAATCTCTCATGTAAATCTGACTCTTAGCCATGTTCAATTCCAGCTGAGTCTGTCTCCCACCATGACAATTAGCAGTTGTTGGAGGGGCTGCAGGGCCGGTCTCATGCAGTGCTGGGCAGCAGGGTGGGTATGGAGGGACTGCAGGCAGACAGGGAGGGGACCTGCTGGGCACAAGAGCTAGGGAGACAGGGAGTCACTGACCTCATTATGGGGCCTCATGCCTCTTGTCAGGGAGCTTCTGCTCGTGACCTTGTTATTGCCCTGACTGATGCTGTGGACATGGCTGAGCCTGGTCCTGACCTGGTCTTGTCATCATTCTGTGGAGATGACTTCCCATCTCCAGCTTGACTCAGCCCTCCTAATAGTCTGGAAAGTCTTGGCAAGGGAAGCTGGAACTGCACAGGTCCCAGAGAGGGTTCTAGATACCAAAGGTGTCTGTATGTACAGGGCAGAAAATTTCCTGACAAACAGTTTAAAGGCGTGAGGAGAGCTTCAGATTCAGGGTGCCTACCCAGGGAGGCTGCATGCAGAGTCTTATGTGCATGAAGCAAGAGCAGCCACATTGGTCTGAGCTTACAATGCCCCGGATGCAGGCAGGGCCAGTAGTGCTGGGATCTATGGACAGAAGATGCCATCCTCCAGTGCTCAAACAAGAGGAGCAGGGCAGGTTTGTGGATGGTAACGGGGGTCAGGCGGAGTCCAGCAGTGGCCAGATAACACTGGAGGGCTCCAAACAGCCCTGCTTTGGATAGGAGATTGGACTGGAAAACTCCAGGGGTCCCTTCCCACAGCAACTTCTCTGCAGCTCCACGGTTTCTTACTCTTTAGACACAGATCCAGAAGCACTGGAAGCTCACTCTGCATTGGAAGTCCAAGAAGGCCCTACTGCTCCTACCTTGAGCGGGTATCCACCTAACACATAGGGTCCATCTGGCCACAGAGGCATCACCCAACCCGTGCCCTGGCCAACACAGGCGATTGCAGGGTCTGTTCCTCTCATCACCGCTGCTGCTGTGCCCACGTCAAATCCTCCTACTGCCAGATGATCTCAAGGCCCAAGGCAGCTCCAGCTCCTCGAGGGCTGCGCTGGAGCCATTCAGGATTGGGCTGAGGTGAGTCTGGCACCACCAGGTGGGTGGGAGAGGGCAGCCCCCTCTGCCACACTGGGGCTGGGGCTGGGCACAGCTTTTCCCTGGGAGCTCCCTGCAGAGCCGCTCCAGGGGATCCTCCACCTCTGCCCTGGCAGCAGCACCAGCGCTCAGGGTGCCCGGGTGGGAGTGCACAGAGGGCAGGAGGGGACAGGCTGCCCCGGGGGAGCATCGAGACCTGCTCTGTGCAAGCAGGGATGGAGAGAGGAAATGCAGAGCTCGGCTGGAGCTGGAAAGAGCGAGGGGAGGGGAGGGCAACGCGGAGGCCTCCTGCCAGCACATCCAGTGCACAAGGAAGGAGGGAGGGAAATGGGGGCTGCTGCTCAGCGGGGTCAGGTCTGAGGCAGCCGAGGAGCCGGTCCCTGCCCACCCCAGGCTGTGCCCCACACAGGGCTCCGCAGGCAGCTGGGCTGCAGGACCTGCTGGGCTCTGCTGCACAAGAGAGCTCGTGCAAGCCTGGCCTGTTCCTCTCCCCTGGGATATGGGGAC
This sequence comes from Tinamus guttatus, assembly GCF_059628265.1. Taxonomy (NCBI): domain Eukaryota; kingdom Metazoa; phylum Chordata; class Aves; order Tinamiformes; family Tinamidae; genus Tinamus; species Tinamus guttatus. The sequence goes on along the minus strand of NW_028289008.1, from coordinate 711,729 downwards.
CTGCAGGAGGATGGAGCTGGCCAGGGACTGTCCCACAGCTGGATGGGAACTCAGGTGTGGGACAGTACAAATGGGATTCCCATTAACCTGTCTTTACAACATGCTCGTTGCTACCACACTGAGCATCCCCAGCTGCCAGAAAGGAATATGATGAAAACAGCTCCAGACTCCTTTTTATTTCTTTCTTAAATTTTGTTTTTTATAACCTGTGTTGAGCTCAGCCAAGTCCACACTCACCCTACCCAATGCACGCTGGTCTGGCTCACTCAGGGAGACATTCACTCTCTTTTGATTAACATGGTCAAAAGCATTTGTGCAATCACTTGATCTTCTCACCTGCAAGATGGTCAACTGCTCCACTCAAGTGGTCTTGCAGCTTATCTAAAACAAGGGCCACACTACAGTGCCACCCTTCTGCTTTCCTTGCAAGGACTATGGTCCATCACACCCTATGTTCTTTGTGGAACCTCCTTCCATTGCAGGAATTCATTGGTCACTTGTGAAGGAAATTTATATTATACTCTAGTTTTACAGGAAACAACGTGCAAGGCGGTGTGCCCTGTGAGCAGGATATCTCAGCTGACCTTCCACAGCTCCGCTCTTCTTATAAAACAGAAGTGCTGCAAAGAAAGTAGTCTAATCCAGCCAGAGGCACAAAGGTTGTGCAAAGGTTACACTAGAAGCGCAAGATCAGCCCCAATGGCCCATTTCAGGTCTGCACAGAACTAACGCACACTGTAACATGGCAAAGGGATTGGTGGAACCAAGAATCATGAATGGATCTGATTCCTCATGTAAAATAATGCATATGTAAAAATTTACCCCTGCTTAGAAGTTAGACAGAAAAATGCTCAGGATCCTTCTTGTGCTCCTAGCCAAGAGGCACCTTCTTCCTAGTAATCATATGTAGCAACTAAGAAATATGATTCCTTCTGCTTAAAAAGTGCTCTGGGGCCTAAAGAAGGAAACCTCTGACCTGTCCCAGATTGTCTTACATGTGACTTGGACAAAAAGAGCAACCCCCAGGAGAAATCCATATTGAGGCTAACCAAAGCATCTCGTTGCACGCGCACGCTTTGCGCTGTTTCATCCCACATGCCTTGGATCCTGGCTTTGAAAAATGCCTAGCCTGAAAGTAGCCCTGAAGTCCTGGTTCCCTCACAAAACACCAAATCTCTAAACAACTCCAAAGTCGTGGCTTCTTGCACAGCTGTGCCCAGTGCAGAGGCCTGTTGGTGCAGGGGAGTAGAAAGGGCTTCTCCAGTGCCCCACTGAAAATAATTCACATCCTTTGGTACCATCTGGAGACATTCCTGAAGGATTTATCAGCAAGTTCTGGATAACAACAGGGCTGAAGGGAGGGTACTCTTTTCCAGGACTCTTCTCTGCCTGACTGGGCCATCTCCATGGCAGTGACCTACAGAGCCCCTGATGACACGAGCTGCCCTCCTCCTTTGAACATCCTCTCTTAAGGTATTTATAAACACTGATAAGATCCCCTCTCCAGCCAGGACACCACTGGCCTTCTCCGCCACAGGAGCCAGCACATGCCGGCTCATGGACAACTTCTTGGCCACCAGGATGCACAGGTCCTTCTCCACACAGCTGAATTCCAGCAGGTCAACCCCCACCTGTCCTGGTGCATGGAGTCATTCCTCCCCATGTGCTACTCTTGACTGTGTTGAACTTGATGAGGTTCATCTACATCCAGCTCTCCAGCCTGTCCAAGTCCCTCTGAATGGCTGCACAGCCGTACAAAGCATCACCACTCCTCACAGTTTTATATTCTCACCAAACCTGCTGCACTCTGTCCCTTCATGCAGGTCATTAATGAATAAACTGAACAGGACTGGACCTCTGGGGGACACTGCTAGCTACAGGTCTCCAACTAGGCTCTGCACCACTGATCACACCCCTAAAGCCTAAACCCCAAACCCAGCTGCTCACATGGAGGTGACCTCACAGGTGCAACCCCACCACCCCCTGCTGCTGCCTGTGGCCTTCAGAGACAGCAGCTTCCTCAACCCCCTTCCCCACACAGGAACCACTGCTGCCCTCTCAGCTCCTCTCACCACAGAGACCCCCCACCCACCGCCCACGCCTCCCTGCCTGCTGCCAGCCAATCAGGCACTCACAAAGACATGACGTCACAGCGCCGTCCCGCCCAGCTCTCTGGCCCTGCCCTCCAGGGCAGCAATGGCCTCCCCAGCCCTTCCCCGCCAGGAGCCCAGCCCGGCCTCAGCAGCTGCTCCGCGGAGATGATCTCAGCAGCGCAGAGCCCCGCAGGGCCCGGCTGCTGCCCAATGAGGCGCTGCGGGAGCGGTGACCTCACAGTCACCAGGCAGAGCCAGCCCTGCTGCTGCCCAATCAGCTCTGCCCGCAGCGGGGACCTCCCAAGCAGCAGCCACGCCCTCTCCCTGCAGCTGGCCTATGAGGGGCTGCGGCAGCAGTGACCTCCTCGTGCCCAGCGCAGCCATTGGCTGTGAGGCCCCGCGGGGCTCCTGGCTGTGCTGGGGGCTGTGCGGGGCCGGGGCAGGGAGGGGAGCCCAGCTCGGGGCTGCTGGTGCTGGGGGTGCTGGTGTGGGGGCCTGGGGGGCTGTGTGAGCTGCTGTGTTGGGCTCAGCCAGCACTGCCCACCCCGGCGTGGGGGAGAAGAGGGGCAGCCAGTGCCAGGGAAACCTGCCCTGGATTCTGTCCTTCTGCCCCCAGCACCCACACAAGGGTTGGAGCTGCCCCAGGGGAGCCTTGGGGCTCGGGGATGCCCCATCCCCAGGAGTCCTGGCTGCCACGTTGTCCCCTGAGCAAGGTGGGACCCTCAGGCAGGACTCCTGAGGCAGCCTCCAGCCCTGAGCAGCTGCTGCCACAGCCCGGGATCCACAGGGGTCTTTGCAGTGACAGTTTCTGTGTGATACCTCAGGAAGGAGCTCCCAAAGCTGGGAGCCTTGGTGGAGAGCAGCAGGATCAGTGGGAACAAGAACTGAGGTCCAGGCTGTGCATGTTCATCCAGCAGTCCCCATCTCACTCATCAGTCCCCATCTCATTTGACTCCATCAGCAGTTTGTGGGTTGACCAGCTCCCTGCTCTGCAGTTGATGAAGCTGACAAATATCCCTGCAACCTCCCTTCCTGCTCTCCTTCATCTCTGCATAGTCCTCGGGACCGTCTTAAAGAAGATAACACCCATCTCCCTGGAACCCTGTCAGAGATGTGGCTTTCCAAGTCACTGCCAAAGGAAGGACTTCTTTGGGTTGCTTATTCAGTCTGTGGCAGCTCATCAGTGATGCTGTGAGCCCAGCTCTTCATGCTGGGGGTCTTGGCCCATTCTCTCCCCTGTCTCCTGTGCGTCTACCTAAGTCTCCCATTCCCACATGTCCGGTTTAGACCGGCAATTTCTAGCATCCCCTTTAGGGCACTATCTGGACAAATTGTGACTCCTCCCGATACTCTCTTCACTCAGAGACCCAGCTGCTCGTTTGCCCTTTAGGGAGGTTAAACCTTGCTCTGTCTCTCTGTAGTCTGCACCATTAGCCAAGTTCTTACTATATATACGGATTGTAAGGACCTAGCATCCATTCAAAGAGTGTCATTATTTTCCATGAAACTATGCTCTGCTTTATTTTTTGTTTGTTTCTTTCTAATTGGAAGAAGACACCCCTGTGCCTGTTAGCAGCCAGTTGTCTAAGTAAAGCAGGTGAGAATTGGGGCAGGTGAGCTATAACATTGAGTGCAGACTTAGGTGGACTAAGGCTAGCTTTCAACATGAGTGATTTAAATTCCCGAGAGGCTGATGAAGGAAATGGTAGGGCTGGGGAGATGGGGAGAAAGATTGTGCATACAGTGCCTGATCTCTGGGACGCTGCTTTTCCTACATGTGCTGCCTTCATTAGGAGTCACTCTGGATGGCTATGAATTGGATGGTGTGCTGTCACCTATTCTTTAGAATAATAATAGAAAACTTTAAAAAGAGGAAATATTTGTATATGATTGTTGTCTTCAGCTTTCAGCTACACACCCCAAACCTCCCCAATGAGCCATGGACACTTGAAGGAAATTGCAGGGAGAGTCCTGGTTTATCAGGGCTTTTTGCTTTTTAATGAGCTCCATGCAGTACTTGGAGGTGAGTCCATGAATTGCAGCTATTGAAAGGAGATTGAAGAAATCAGTGAGGAAGTCAAAGTCAGAAGGAAACCCTAAAGTTTTGTAGAGCATTAATGGATCCCACAGAGGCCATTAACTACAACAACTCACCAGGGGCTGATTAAAGGTTAAAAAAAATAATCATTGGTAATAGATAGAAAAAACACTCAGGTGGCTCTAATGCTGAATACACCCTTGATGTGTTTTGTCAACACACATTGGCCAAGCACAGGCACAGAAACCCAGGGAAGGGAGATCCTTTCCTCCATGTGTTGCCCACGTCCTCCATGGCATCAGTGTTTGGGTGAGGGTGTGCAATCCTGAGTGCAGGACAAACACACGACACCTCCCAGGGTCCCCAGAAGGATAAAGGGGGCAAAGAAGTCCTGATGATTCGGGGTAGGCCTCAGTGACAGACACAACAGCCATAGTCAAGAGGTTAAAGACCTCCATTCTGCTGGGACCTTGGCAGTGCCCATGGCCATCTCTACCACGGGTCATCCTAGACCTGCTCCTGTGTCCCTGCAGACTATGGACACCCTATCTGCTTCCCCAGCAAGTTCTCACAACAGATTCTCCTTCCCTTCCTTGATGGCTTTTCCATCCTCGGTGTCTGTTTCTTGAAACACAAAATCACTGATGGTGACAGATTCGCTTTGGGTGCCCTGTAGCACCACTGCTCTACCCTTCAAGTGATATTTCTTCATCCTATTGCCCAATCTGAGCTTCCCAAACTGTATTTTGGTCTTGTTTCCTCTTTTCATGCTGCTTCCCACTACCAAGGAAATCTCCTGGCAGCCCCACAACGTGGGGATGAATATAACCTGGTGTGTCACGACAGAGTGGAACCTGAGGAACTGAAGTGCCAGGGCCTGAATGACAGGCCTGAGTCAGGGTTGACTTAGAGATGAACACGGCACTGCCTTTACAGTGCACAACACTCACCTGTAGAATTGCTCATGCCAGCTTGCACAGAGGCTTATTAAACTGTAGCTTTTTTAAGCTCTCATGTGGCTGTTTTTGACCTTGAAGGAAACCCTCCCACCTGAGGCCTGGGCTCTGACCAGATCCCCATCCCACATGATAGGGAAAGTATGCCACACCAGATGTTACCACTAACAAACAAAATGTAAGTTATCATGATTTGTTGATTTGGCTCTATAAAAGATGGACACTCTTGCCACAATTTTGGAGACCTCACGGGCGGAGGCACCATGTAAGACCTCCCAGTTTCTGGAAAGTTTCTCCAAATCCTCATTGCAACAGGGACTCCCCAGTGACTGCGGACAGTAACATATTTAGGCAATTGGTGATGTATCTTTTAACCACTATTCCCTTTCTCATATAGTGATGGTTAGGTGCATTACCTTGCCTAATTTCTCTGTTGCTAAACCAGAGTTTGTAATAAGCCTATTTTGTTAAATGTATCATTCTGTACTGCCTTAATATTAATAGTGAAATAAGACCATTCCTTCCAGTGGTGTCTGATTCTTTCTGTCACCCTGTCTGTCCCAGTCAGTTGGCAAAACACCATGTTCTTCGCAGATGCCCATTGCAGCTCTCAGGATGCAAGGTTGGCCTCTGATTTTCAGCCTTGCAGGCCACAGTATTTCTGAAGGCAGCTGTACTTCTGGTCTGGTGCTGCTTCCTGCAGTTGCTCACCCTTAAATCAAGATCAGTTGGAGGGGGGCACAAGTGTTTCCAGCCAGCTCTGAAGAGGTAACCAAGGACACAAGTTGCACCTGGAGTTCTCTCAGGCAGCAGTTGCCTGCTCCAGGGTAGTGAGCAGGCAAGTGTTGCTGTACTCTTCATTTGGTAAATGGGTGTCCTGGTTTTCATGTGATATTTGTTAATCAGGTCACAAATTCCTCCTTCCTGGATCCTGTGATGTAAAGAAAGAAGGAAAACTCTCCAAATCTCCATGCTTTCTGTGCTTTCTTTTGGCAAACCTGATTTCTGGGCTCAGCATAGCAGTCAGCAGATGGCCTGGAGGTGTGGATCTTGTCACCTCGAGTCCTACCTTAGAGCCCGTTCACTTACAATGCAGTGCGCATTAGTGGCAAGTAAAACTGTCTTTCCTTTCGCCAGGATCAAGGAGGACAGAAAGCAGGAGCAGTCCTTGTGGTTTTGTTCTGATTGCAGGCCAAGATTGTTCAGTGTCTCGTGGCTCAGCTGTGCTTTAGTAACATCCACGAGCTTCTGTAGGTTCAGACAAGCCGTGGAAGCAGCAGTCCTCTTCCCCTGTGACCCTCTTCATGCTGCCGGGGCTCATTTTCAGCCAGAAATCCCTCTCAGCACACACCTCCCCATCCTGTGAAAGGCAGCAGTGCATGACTGTAGAGGAAGGTTCACATGCCGTGTGTGACAGCATGGCTTTCCATCCCGTGGGTGACTGTGACACCACCCGCTAATCCCCCCTCCCGACCACCTCCCAAGGGGAAAAAGAGCTCAGTTCCAGTGCTGAGCTGTGCCGGTGCTCTTCTTTCTCATCGTGCTCCTTTGCATGCCCCAAGCCCCCTGCCCTTATGGCCCTGCGTAGCAAGTGTGTGTTACAAGCAGGATGCAGATTATTGCCTGATGACTTTTAAAAGAAGGGAAAGATGCCTCTTCTCCTGCTGCTCTCCAAGAAAAAGCAGCCCAGCCTGAACTAGGCAATGCCCGTAACAAGACCAAGCAAGGCAGAGCAAGGTCCTTCCTTGCACTCAGCTTCTTCTATTCCCAGTTGTCACTTTGACCATGCAGGTGGCAGGTGAAGTTGTCTGAGGTGTGAAACACAGGAATAACACCAGAGGAGAAACTGCCACTTGTGCACTTTGAGACGTGATCGTGACACATGCAATGGTGCAGTGTGACAAACAGAGAAGGGGTAAAGGGAAGCAAGCTAACCATCAGGAGGCACGAAAGCAGTGCGAGATGCAGTGCCATAAATGCAGCATTCCAATGTGAGCCCCTTTTTGCATCTATCAGGCGGTGCTCAGAGAGTCTCTGATGTGTGAACGTTCCTTGCCAAGGGCCAGAGGTACAAGCAGTATAACTGGAGGGACTCGATTTCTCCAGTTCATGGAGCTCTGTCAGACGTGGGCACTGAACAGTGCAAGAGAGTCCCCTCAGAGCCCATGGTTGGTGTCCAGTTTGCTGAAGTGAGCCCTACTCAGATCCTCCTCCAGCAAGGGAAACTCTTCCTTTCTCCATTTCTCCATGGTCTCCAGGGCCTAGGATTCCTGAGGGTCACTCTTAGCACTAAAGCCTGTGGCAAAGGTGGCCTTTTCTGTGTCCTCTCTCACCAGGACTCTTGGCCCATTTAGCAGCAGGCCCGTATTTTCCCTAGTCAACCTTTTGTTCCTGCTGTATTGTTGTATTGTATTTTAAATAATTATTTATTATTATTTTATCAGGAAGGTAAGAATAAAAAATCAGAAAGAAAGAAATGAAGAGCACATGTTTCATGCCAAGTACATGGGAATGACAAGTGACTGCACACAGGACAGTTTTTGGCACTGACATTGTACCCATTGAGGAAGTTTCCTCAGTGCCTCCTTGAGCTCCTTGTTCCTCATGCTGTAGCCAAGGGGGTTCAGTGCTGGAGGCACCACTGAGTACAGAATGGCCAGTACAGAGAGATCCAGAGCTGGGAAGGATATGGAGGGGGGAGAGGGGGAATAAAGTGGCTAAGGGTGACATTTCACTGCCCCTGTGACCGGGGGTAGGAGTCAGACCCAACCAAATGGGTATCACGACCTCTAATCCCACCGAGGGACTGCAGATGACTGCACAGTCCAGGGCACCTGGACTGCAGAGCATTTCCAAGGGTGCTCGTTGTGTCCAGTTGTGCCTATACATCCTGCCCCTGGTATTTGATAGATGGTGACCCAGAGGGCTCTCCGTTCTCCCTTCTTCCTGACCGTTGAGTCCTCATTGCCTCTCCTGAGACTGCAGAGTCCTCTTTTGCCTGCAAATACTCTAAGAAACTCCATCTTTGAGGACCTCTCCCTTTATGAGGCTCTACTCACAGTCCATCCCAGGCATATGCTGTCCCAGGAGGATCTCTGTGCTCTCCTGACACCTCCAGCTTCCCCTCCATGAGAACAGCCGTCTGACACTGTGCCTTAATACGTAGGAGATCTGTGCATGTGTAAATCCATGACCATTCAGCCTCTCCACTATGCTTGGACTCTGATAGGGGAATTCCCAAACCAGCCCTTGGTCTCTGAAAGATCATTACATGATTCTGAGCTCTGTGTTGCTGAACCCATGGAGAATCCTGTGCAGCAGGCCCTTGAGGGATGCAAGTCCTTGGGCCTATTCTTGACACCAGCTTTGGAGGAAAAGCCCAGCTTTCACGCACTCTACTGAGAGAAATTACTTTATTAGAGATACTGTTAGGGAGCCAGTCCTTGTCCAGCATTTGACACAATTTAGGGTATCAGGTGAGACAGAGAAGACACTGTAAAAAGGGGAATTAAAACAATTACTATCACTAGTAAAAGTCATAATAAAAATAACATGAAGAAAAAAATGCTCAGTCCAGTTACAGGATACAGAAAGAGTCATTTGTGGAGAGATGTGGAAAAATTACCACTGCTTAAAAAGGTCCATGAAATCACTTTCCTAATGGCATCCTTGAGCTCCTTGTTCCTCATGCTGTAGATGAGGGGGTTCACTGCTGGAGGCACCACCGAGTACAGAACAGCCAGCACCAGATCTACAGTCGGGGAGGAGATGGAGGGGGGCTTCAGGTAGGCAAACACTGCAGTGCTGAGAAACAGGGAGACCACGGCCAGGTGTGGGAGGCACATGGAAAAGGCTTTGTGCTGGCCCTGCTCAGAAGGGATCCTCAGCACATCAGCGAAGATCTGCACATAGGACACCACAATGAAAGTGAAACACCCAAAGTCTAAACAGATACTAACAACCAGAAGCCCAACTTCCCTGAGGTAGGAATCTGAGCAGGAGAGCTTGAGGATCTGAGGGATCTCACAGAAGAACTGCTCCACCACATTGCCTTGGCAGAGGGGTAGGGAAAATGTGTTCGCAGTGTGCAGGAGAGCATAGAGAAAGCCACTGGCCCAAGCAGCTGCTGCCATTTTGACACAAGCTCTGCTGCCCAGCAGGGTCCCATAGTGCAGGGGTCTGCAGATGGCAACGTAGCGGTCATAGGCCATGACAGTGAGGAGAGAAAACTCTGCTGATATGAAAATAGTAAAACTTAAGACTTGCCCAACACATCCCAAGTAGGAAATGGCTCTGGTGTTCCACAGGGAATTGGCCATGGCTTTGGGAACAGTGGTGGAGATGGAGCCCAGGTCGAGGAGGGAGAGGTTGAGGAGGAAGAAGTACATGGGGGTGTGGAGGCGGTGGTCACAGGCTACGGCTGTAATGATGAGGCCGTTGGCCAGGAGGGAAGCCAGGTAGATGGCCAGGAAGAGCGAGAAGTGCAAGAGCTGCAGCTCCCGCCTGTCTGAGAATGGCAGGAGGAGGAACTCGTTGAGGGAGATGTTGTTGGACATTTCACTCTCTCCAGGCTTTGTGGATTGTTCAAAAAAGAAAAGATATTGAGCAGTTATTCCACATTTTTAAAGTTAAATATCTCCCAACTTGTTCCAGTTCTAATACACTGCCCATATTGCCTCTCTTCCTGGAGATCTTTGTGCAGCTCCCTTCCTTGAGCCTCCGTGTGGGGTGCCTGAATGTGCTGTGAGGAGCAGGGGCATCTCCGCATGGGCTCCAGAGAAGTCTGTCCAGCTCTACAGTAGTGGGAAGGAGACAAGAGGGGTGATGAGCTCTGAGATTCACAGTTTTTCGGGTGAAATCCCCCTGGTTTGTAAAAGGGCTTTTCAGTATCTACAGGACCACTTCTAATGAATGTGTATTGACAGCACAATTTGGGGATTTTTGACATTTATTTTGACATGTATTTTCTTTGGGATGCCCCTCTCACCTCTGCAGAGTGTTCCTCAGAGGCAGAAATTTTCAGCGTATCTACTGGGAATCATGAGAAAATGGACTTACAGTCACGCTATGCAGAGTGAGGAGAGCTCCTCTGCCTATTAGCCTTGATTGCAGCTGTTGTGTGCCCAAAACTCATTGAGGTACATGATGATCACCCTAATCAGCTGCCCTAGAAAGAACCCAGCCCCTCCTAAGAGCAGACAAGGCCAGTTTCAAAACCTCCGATCTCCAACTTCTCTCCCTTTCTCAGGGCACCTGAGGGAGGTCTCCAAGCTCCACTTCTAGCCAAGAATATGCAGGGCTCTTTTCAGCTGCCCATATGCAGTTTCCAAACCGTTTTTTCATACTCTCAGTCTCTGTAACAGATTCTTCAGAGGTCTCCTGGACATCACAGAGATGGCAGGATGCAGCAATGTACCTCCTGAGGGCACCTCCAAGTCTGTTAAGACATTACAGGCAAAAGGGTCAAATGAAGTTGCATTGAAGATGGACTCTGCTTATGGGAGATTTAGCTCAGTTCCTAAACCCATGGGCTGCATTTCCTGCAGTTGCACAGGTTAGAGGGCACTGGAAGCACCTCACTCCCATGCATATTCCTCTCTTCCACAGCTTGCAGGGTAGGTGTCTGACCTGCATCTGAAAACTCTGCAACCCCAGGGAGCCCAAGAGAAGAACAGGAGGGGAAACAAGGAGCAATCCTGCGATCCTTCTGCCAAGGGGAGAAAGGGAAGACAGGCAGAGGGGCGCTCAGGAACACCCTTACCTCACCTATGTGGGCATGCTACCTCACGGATGTTGACATTGCAGGGCCTGCATCTGAAGCCCCTATACTGGGCAGCAGGAAATGTGCCCATAGCAGGAGGGATGCCCCTGTCCTTTGCCAGGGATCTGGCTGCAGTGGAGTGGGCTGATACCCTGGACCCCAAGGCTGTCAGCGCAGAGAAGCTGCTGGGTGGCAGAGGAGACGTGGCAGGGCTTGCTCAGAGGAAGGTTTCTGCATTGGAAGGACTGAGCATGACTTCCCCAAATCCATCCTCCCATCATGGTGGGCACTTCCCTCTCCTTCCCTGACCATCTCTGCTGCCCACAGCAGTCCCTGATGGCACCTTACTCTGTCCCAACAATTTTTGTCAGTCTGTGCTCACAGAGACATCACTTTTTTGTGCTCAGTTCTGCCCTACACAAGCGTCTGGGGACAGGGCACTGTCCAGGGGCATCGCTGTGCAGGCACTTTACAGAGCAAGTGAAATAAATTGCACAAAGGTGATGCTGATGATGTCTGCAGACTAAGGTGTGTTTAAGAGGCTCTATAAAGTTTCTCACAGATCTCTGAGAGGGAAGGCTTGAGTCCACTACTTTGGCAAACCAGAATACACTCCTCTTTTCTCCCTGCAGCAGTTAGGGAGATAACTGAAAGTGCAGACAGGAAGAGGAAAGTTCCTGCCCTTGGAAGTAGCCCTTCTCTTGATCTTCCTCTTGAAAAGACTCCTGGGACATGTCCTGCACATGAACAAGGTGAGCAGACTTGACCGAGGCAGCACAGTGTCAACAGGAAGATGATCCTGGCTGACTGGGACCAGCCCTGCCAGAGCTTCTCTGTGCAGCACTGACCCTTGCAGGCAGCAGAGTCACTGCCCAGGGTGCTCCCTCGGGTGCAGGGATGCTGCTCTGATTCAGAAACCTGGAGAGACCTATGTGCACAGCCAGCACTTGACACCCCTGCAGCAATACCTGGAAGAAAGGAGCAGCGTGCCCTGCCCTGTGAAGGTGCATCAGGGAATCCCTGAGCTGGATCAGCTCCTTCTCCTGCCATGCCCTGGATTCTTCAGGAGGGACAAGTCCTATCAGTCATGGGGTGGAATGGGTTCAGAAGATCCCTCCAGGAACCTGAGCAGCATTGCCCTGCAGCCAGAGACTTACCACGCAAGGGGTTGTGAAGATTTCTTCCTTCAGTGAGCTCTGCTCTGTGCTCCCGCTCCACACTGCCGTTCCCCTCTCGCTGCCTTCTCTCCTCTGCTGTCCGCAGCAGCAGGCAGTGCCCGCAGCCCTGCTGCTCTTGGCACAGGAGCTGCTCCTGCACTCGGCTGTCTCTGGGCAGTGCTGCCAGGCTGCCACGAGCTGCCTCCGTCCCAGGAGCCTGGCCCCGCTCAGGAGCAGAGGCCCAGCTGAACTCACCAATTTCTCTGTCCCTCGTGCTCCCTCCTCCTGGGAAATGTGCACTGTCGTCAACCAAAATAATCCCTGATTGTCCCTCTCTGAACCCTAGGAAAGACTGGTGTCAGCACTGTAGTTTGTTTCATCAGAGCATGGTTACTTGGAAGAGCTCGAAATGTCCCACTCAGGAAGCCCCTCCTCCCAACTCTTAGCTAGGCAAGATACATGAATACAAGAACAGAGCTCACTTTCCCAGTGTTCAGGTATTGGCTGATGTCACCCAGTTTGGGATTCTCAGGCTGGTTTAGAAGACCCTGGGCTGCCATGCTATTCTGTGGTGAGCTCCACAGAAACACACAGCAGGTGGGATTCCCCTTGCCCAAGCTGATCTGAGCACAGCAGGGATGCCTGGATGGGAGGTCTTGCTCTATGCTCCCAATCACTGGTCGTTCAGGGTGGGTGTCAGCTGCACACACACAAACCCTTGGTGACACTGGAAGGGTCAGAGGTGGTTGAAGGCATGTGCCAGGGTCTGATTGCTGTGATCACCACATCTACTTCCTTCTAGAGCATGTGTTGGGACCGGGTAGGGAATTGCTTTGGTCCCCCAAAATATTATCAGATGCCCACTGCTACCAGAGCTCTACTCACTAGGAAGCTGAGACACGAGCAGATGTTGACATTGAAACAATTCATGTCATTCTGTTCAGGCACTTGATTCACTGACACAGAAATAGGCCATGCTGGATGCCTGGGGCGTCCAGCACAGCCACGTGTCTCTAGCAGATACACCCTGTGACCTACAGGGTAAACGTGTCCCTTTCAAGTGGTTTTGGGCACTCAGGTTTCTCAACAGTGCCCACATGTCTGGATCCCACCACTGTCCTTCAGCCAACTCCTAACAGTCTGCAGCCAAGCTTATTTCATCAATGAGAGAGGCACATCACCCCAAGGTCTCCGCACCCTTAAAACCTTCTAGCTCTCCCTCTCTTGAAACTCTTCGCACCCCAAGATGGCATGAACGGGACTTGGGCCAATGATGACCTCAGGCTGTGAACTCAGGCCAAGGGACTTCTTCACTGGCGTCTTGTCCTTCCTGAAGATTGGTTCACCTCTGTGACAGGTCCCAAGGTAAAGCCTGCTCCTGCCATTCTTTCTGCACAGCCCAGCTCTGTTTCTCCCAAGGCCTCCCCTCCTCCTGGCCTGGGTGGGAATGACAAAGGCACTGCCAAAGCTCAAACAACCCAAATAAGGTTGGCATCCCCTTGGCTATGGCTGTTGTCTGCCACCAAGACCTACCAGGAGTCACTGGGCCTCACTGTCCCCCTTGCCAACACCCTGAAAGGTGTCGTATCACTGCGCTGCACTTAGCACTGCACACCCCCACCCACATAACGTCCCCAGGAGGGCCTGGAAAACATGTGGGGAAAGGATCTCCCTTTACAGAAGCTCAGTGACCGAGCTTGGACATTCTGCCTGATCAAACACATCAAGGGTTAATGTGGCATCACAGCCACCTGCACATTTCCTCTGCCTACCTGTTATCAGTGATTCCAGTTTTCTCCTCTAATCAGCCCCTAGGGAATCTTTGCGGCTAACAACTCTCAGTGGGACCCATTAATGCTCTACAGAACTTTGGAGGTTGCTTCTGACTTTGAATTCTTGAACATTTTGTTCAGTCTCCTCTCAGTAACTGAGGTTCATAGGCTCAGCCCCAGACACACTAGGGGACTCATTAAAAAGCAGAAAGCTCTGACCAACTATGTCTCTCCCTGTAATATTCTCCAAGTCTTGCATGGCTAATTGGAGACTTTTTCAGGAGTGTAGCTGAAAGGTGGATACATAAATAACCACAAGTATTTCTGCTTTTAAAGGCTTTTATCATTATTATAATTTAAGAGCAACATTCTCCAACTGGTGTCAGTGTAGAGTGACTCCTAATGAAGTCTGGACAGAGAGGAAAAGCGTGTCCTGGAGCTCAGGCACTGTATGGACACTTCCTTCCCCCTCCCCAACCCTGCCATTTCTCCCATCAGCCACATGGGACTTCCTCACTCTTGTTAGAGTGTTAGAAGCTCTCCTATTCCACTGAAGTCTGCAATTGAAGGTTGTGGTTCATCTGCCCCAGTTTGCACTTGCTTTCCTTAGAGAACTAGCTGCAAACAGGCACAGGATTTTTCTTAATTGCATAGAAAGAGAAACAGAGCAGGAATAATTTCATGAAGTGTAATTATTCTCTTTGGCTGTAGGCTAAGTCCAAGATGCCAACAATGAGTTCCCTTTGCTACAGGGGAGAGCCTCACTGGGTATCTTTTGGAGAGATGGGAAAGGCTGGACATAAGCAGAACGTGGGGGACAGGCTCCTGGAAAGCAGAGCAGGCTTTAAACTCCCTGAAGTGCAAACCAGCAGCTGGGTTGCTGAGTGAATAAAGAGTAATGGGAGGATTCCCAATCCTGCAGCTTTACAATGTCCACCTCGTGTGCTGTGAAGAACTTGTTAGAACTTGTCAGTTCAAGCAGGACGTGTGGGAATGGGAGAGCCACACAACTCCTAGGCATCCTGGGCCACAATGTGGGTCGTGCCGCTCTTGGCAATCGTAGACCTCTCTGTGTTTCTGTACAAAAGCAGGGAAAAAGCTCCGATGCAAGTACCTAGAGAAGAGGGGTTTTCTTGGCTGCTCAGAGCGACCCAAGCACAACATGAGGATGTCAAAGGAAGGCCTCCATCAGGCCTTCAGATGCACAACTTAGAACTTCAAGGGAGCTCCCTAAACCAGCACTTCCCATGACCCTGGTAATTCAGTAGACACGGAGGAGACGGTGGAGAGAGGAGAGGAGAAAGGGTAGAAACTCCAAAGACATGCTCAGTGTGCCATAGACAGGATCAAAGAGGCTGAATAAGTAAAAAATAAATGAGTAAAGGTTGTGCTTCCCTTTGCAGTGGCTTGGAAAGTCCCATCTCTGACAGGCTCCAAGGAGCATGGAGTCTCCCTTCTGCAAGACTGGCCGCAGGACTGTGCAAAGACTAGGAGGAAAGGAACATTGGTTGTGGGGATGCTCACAAGCTTCAGCAGCTGGGGAGCTGGGAGATGGTCATCTCACCACCTTGTGAACAAGTCAAAATCATAGAATCATAGAATGCTTAAGGTTGGAAGGGACCTGTAGAGGTCATCTCATCCGACCCCCCTGCACACACAGGGTCACCTAGAGCACGTGGCACAGAACTGCGCCCAAGCAGATTTTGAAGATCTCCAGAGAAGAACACTCCACAACCTCTCTTGGCAACCTGTCCCATATTTAAACAGTTTTTAATCCATTAATATTCAGTATGTATGTTTACTCGCAGACCTCACCTCTGACAAGTTCACAAAGGCTTCCCTCCTATCTGAAAGGGCTCACTCGGTAGCCCTGTTACTTTATGCCCATTTCTCTGGTGCTGCATTCAAGATTCCATGACAAATAGAAAACATGGTAAAATACACCATATTGGAAAATGCAGCTTCTGAGCCCAGCAGTGCCTTACGGGCTCCAGACGGGAGTCTGCGTGGCAGCACTGCAGTGTGTGGGCACGTCCTGAGGCGCCCAGAGGCAAAAATGTGTGGGAGATTGTTCCGGATGGGCTCGGGATTCGGCAATAATCAGCCAGAATGAGGTGACTACATCAAGCATTTATTCAGGTGAAAGCACATAAAATAAGCCAAGTATGGATAGCTATTCACGAGGTGATACCTGCCGATCCGGACCCGAACATCCTCTCGAGCTGGCAGACCAGAGGGAGTTGCTCACCAGCTCCCACGGAGACAGCATAGGCCTCAGAGTTAGGAGTTTCTTCTCCCCCCAACTCTCTCCGCACTGTCCACTTTTATGCCTGGTGCATCCTGGCACGTACGGTCAGTACGACCCAGGAGGCAGGCTGGGGGGCGGACAAATGCCACCTCTAGCTGTGCAACTCTCCCCGCTGGGTGGGCATGCCAGTCGGGGGTCCCAGCCCTCAATTCGAGGGTCCTGCCTTCCTCCTCCTCTTCCTCATTTCCGGGTGTTTGACCTCCAAAGCTGGTTTGGAGGACGTCTGTGGTTAAGTTGGCTACAAGCCCAGCCGAGCGGCCGGCTTCAACAGGTTTCCAGGGAGGGCTGCCTGGGAACTGGGCTGAGCAGCTGCATCCCTGTTACTTATCGCTCAGCCTGGGCAGGCAAACATCTTCTTTCCCAAGGTCTGGCCTCTTCTTCTCACAGGAGATTTTTATGACTCTACAGATCACAGAAATTTCCATCTCCAATACAGTGACAGAGCCCTGGAACAGGCTACCCAGAGAGGTTGTGGAGTCTCCTTCTCTGGAGATCTTCAAAACCCGCCTGGATGCAGTCCTGTGCCACATGCTCTTGGTGACCCTGCGTGTGCAGGGCGGTTGGACTAGATGATCTCTAGAGGTCTCTTCCAACGTTAACCACTCTGTGATTCTGTGAACTTGCTGCTGGAGACAGTGCCCATCATTTCCCTTGCCACATCTTCAGAGTGCAATTCAGCTGAGTCTACATTAACTTACACATCAGACAGCGATGGGAATTACTGCAGCACAAACAGCCTGGCAATCATCAATTACTAATGCCACTGCTCTTGTTACACCATGCTTACTTGGGCACTGGATTCATTTAGCAGCCTAAAAGATCTTACTGGACTCCCTGGTCCAATGGTAGCTGGCCACAAGTCTCTGCTCCTTGTCCACGTTCGACGGAGAAGATCATAATCACAGCAGCACAAATTCATGGTGCTAAGTGCTCCATCTCCCTCCTCTTGATTAAGGAGCTGCCTTTCTCCAGGGCTGCAGAGCTCCGCAGGTGTCAGCCCCTCCACGGGGCACCCTCAGCAAACCCTCTCGTCCCCGCCGCTGCTGCTGGCCCCTCACTGCTCTGGCAGCAGCGACCTCAGCGCCAGCCCCCGCCGCGAGCCTCCTGCTGGCCCAGCAGCTCCTCGGGCAGGGGGACCTCGCTCGCGCACAGCCCAGCGTGGGCTGCTGCCGCCGCGGGCTGCAGGGACACCAGGTTCCTCGGCAGAGCCGCCCCGGCCAGGAAGGGGCTGCTGACGTCACAACCAGCTGCGCGGCCTGGCCTATCAGGGGCTGCGGCAGCAGTGACGTCACCAGCCGACGCCCACGCGTCAGCACAGAGCCAGCCCTGCAGAGAGCAGGGGCCTCCCGGCAGCGTCCCCGCAATGGCCCCCGTGTCCCTGCCCGCTGCTGAGACACCCCTGGCCTCACAGGCAGCGCCTGCTGCTGCCCCGGCAGCTCCGCGCACACAAGGGACCTCCCCGCGTGTCTGCACCAGACCCCGCTGCCGGCCGCGCTGCTGCTGGGACAGGAGCGGCCTCAGAGCCCGTCCCCAGCCATGGGCCAGCGCTGGCCTCGCAGCTGCTCTGCCAGCAGGGACCTCCCAAGGAACTGCCCAGCCAGGCGCCTCTTGCTGGCCTGCCCGGGACTCAGCAAAGAGCAGAGCTCACGGTCACCCTCATAGACATGGATGGACCTGCTAATGCCTGGTGCTGTCCAGTCAGGAGCACAGACAATGTGACCCCCCTACCAAGCAGGAGCAGTGCCATGTGCCTGCTGCTCGCCTCCCAGGTGCTTGCAAACATTGACTTGACCATCATCTGACTAGATGATCTCCAAACGTCCCTTGCAACCAGAGAAAGGTGCCTTCTCTCACTCAAGACCCCCTTGGAGCTTGCTTATGAGCCAGCAATGTCCCCTTGCTGCCAAGAAGGCCAGTGGTCTTCTGGGATGTAGTAGGAAGACTGTTGCCACGAGGACAAGGGAGGCCATCCTGCCTCTCTACTAAGTCCTGGGGAGGCCACCCCTTGAGTCCTGTGTCCAGTGCTGGGCTCCCCAGTACAAGAGGGACATGAAGCTACTAGAGAGAGCCCAGCATTGATCTACAAAGTTCTTCAGGGAGCTGGAGCATCCCTCCTGTGAGGAGAAGATGAGAGAATGGGGACTGTTTTAGCCTGGGGAAGAGAAGGCTGAGGGAGGATCTTATGAGGGTGTGCAAATACCTGGATGGAGGATGCCAAGAGCAGATAAGGATGGCCCAGACTCTTTTCAGTGGTGACTAGTGATGGCACAAGAGGCAATAGACACCAATTGAAGCACAGGAAGTTCTGCCTGAATTTGAGTAAAAGCATCTTGACTGTGAAAGTGACAGAGCACTGGCATGGGTTGCCCAGAAAGGTTGTGGAGACTCCTTCTGTGGACATATTCCAGACCTGCCTGGACAGGATCCTGTGCATCGTGCTGTAGGTGATACTGCTTGATCAAGGGGATTGAACTAGATCATCTGCAAAGCTCCTTCCAACCTCAACCATTCTGTGATTCTATAAATGGTCTCCACTGGAATAGATCAGCTTTTTGAGCTGTAGGGATCTGCCTGTCCCTCAGCTTTATTGTGAGTGCTGCTCTAGTAGGATAGAAGGCATCCAGGGTCATTAGAGATGTCCAAGGAAATGCCTGATCTGGCCTCCCACTGAAGCTCTATCTCCAGTGATTCCATTAGGACCTTTAGGCCAGGAGCTTGCAAGCAGACCATGTGCATGCTTAGCCTGGTAAGGGGGAATCCCACCTGCCATGTACTTGTGAAGATCATGAGTCAGCTGAATCCTTCTCCAAACCTGCCGTTTCTGAACAGACATGTGGAGCCCCAATAAGCCATCTGAATAAGTCATCTGAATCATATATGCACCATGTATCAACAAGCTCCCTTCTTATCCCTGTCTGGGTGTCCTGCCTAATTAAGAGATGTGAATCAGGACTTCCCGTGGGACATTTCTAACTTTGGTAGATAATCATTATCTGATGAAATAAACTGCAATGTTGGAATCTGTATCCCTGTACTCTTTAGAGAAAGAAAACAGGTTACTCTACTTGATGGAACATATCCCAGAGGGAGGAATCCCAAGGGACAGAGTAATTCATGAATTGAGCTGGGCCGCAGCTCGTGGCAGCCTGTCAGCACTGCCCAGAGACAGCCGAGTGCAGGAGCAGCTCCTGTGCCAAGAGCAGCAGGGCTGCGGGCACTGCCTGCTGCTGCGGACAGCAGAGGGGAGAGCTCATGGTGGGAGCAATCTACGACATGGTAAGTCGCCGGCTGCAGGGTAATGCTACTGAGGTTTCTGGAGGGGTCTGCAGCACCCCTACCAGCTGATGACTTTTCTTTTCTTGAGGACTGTTCTCCCTGCTTCTACTTTGCATACGAGGAGATGCTTCAGAACAGAAATTCCCTGTCCCAGCATCACAAGGCAGGGCATCAAGGCTGCTTCTTCGGGAGCTGGTGCAAGAGAGTGAAGGCAATGTGGGCACACAGGTTCTTCAGAGCACTGTTCTTCAGAGCAGTGTCCATGCGCCCCAGGATGCTGTGTGCCCGGTGCAGTGATTCTGTGAGGATCAGCACTCAGCCTGCCAGGGCGCTGCAGGGAGAAGCTCTGGGTGGGAGGAGAGATCCCCCCCGGGCAGGTTCATTCTCCTGCTGAGAGGCTGCTGTGTGGGGTCAGGGCTGCTCACAGCTCAGCCTCACCCACACCACATATCTGGAAGGGGCTTTGCAAGAGGACACTCTTGGGAAGCTGATATGAAAGGGAAGGGAATATCCAGAGGCCAGGATTTTGTTTGGTATCCTTGACAAGGCAGCAAATGAATGGGACATTTTAGGTTTAGATGCCTGAAGGAAAGTTCTGCAGTGCTGCTCTGAGGGATCAATAGGTCTGCGAGGACCCCAGAATATTCCTTCAACTGCCTTTTCACCTGTGGGGAGCAGCAATATCCCCTTTGCAGCTCTCCTCATTCTCATTGTGCTTAGTCTCACTCTGCTCTCAAGGGGAAGGGCTCCAGGGCATTTCTGACCTCCTCTGCAGTCAGATTTCCAGAACAGCAGAGCTGCCTCTCTACTGCCATGTGCCCATTTCCCATTGCAAGGCACAGGGGCTGAGAACCACTGCCCTGGGAGTCCACACTGTCTGGGAGGTGCAACCTGGGGACGGTGCTGCTCTGTCTCTCTGTCCTCCCTTGGCAGGAGAGTCACAGTGTTTCTCCTCGTTTCCCTGCCTCTCCTTTCTGCTCTTGTCCTGGCAGTCAGCTGGGGCTTCAGCTACAAATTCAGGTACTCACCCTGAGGTCCTGCCATGGAGGTGTCTGGAGATGGGCAATGTGCCCAGGGTGCTGGGCAGTGTCATTGGAGGGGCTGCAAAGGGGTTGACTCTCCCTTTAGGAGACTCTGTGACTGTCAGGTCACGTGACTGTCTCTGTTGTCCTGCTGGGGTTGTGAGGTGCCCTCCAGGGCAGGATTCAGTGCACAGAGTGCTTGCCATGTCAGTAGCAGTGTCCTGGTCTCTCCATCACATATCCACCTTGAACTTAGAGGGAGAGCCAAGTTAAATGAGTGCTTTGAAACCAGCCTTCTATGATCTCATCAGAGTCCAGGTTTGTCTGGAGGAACAAGGCAGATGGACTGAACAGCACTCCACACTGTTCCCTAAGCAGCAGAGAGCCCATTTCCATCTCCAGTCTGCTTAATGGTCACATTTGCAGGAATAGAGACATCTGTCTTTATCTGCATGCCAATAAAGACATGCAAAGAACCTGACCAGATATGATGGCAGAATCAAAAAATCTCCAAAATAAGAAATTATAAAACAAAATTCTAAAACCCCCTGCTGCCCCCCAAACTCCTTGGAAGTGTGTGTGGGCATATGAAAAGACCCTTTATATTAAAGGTGGATGTCCTGTGACATCCACTCCGAAAAGGAGAGATAACAAGAACCAGTCCTTTATACACATTGGCGTAGAGAAACTCACGCTCTGGCTCCTCCCAGAACACTCAGGTGGAGCAGAGACTGAGGAGCTGACTGAAGGTGACAGTGAGAAGAAGGAATTACTGAGAGCTGGGACGGGGTTGAGAAGAATTTGTATGAAAACTGGAAAGTTTATTTCAGAAAAAATTCTTCTAAGCTATTATTGCCTTTTCTTCCCTACACAGTTTTCCTGAGCCCAATAGAACAGATGTCCAACAGCAGCTCCCTCAACGAGTTCCTGCTCATGCTGTTCTCAGACAGGCGGGAGCTGCAGCTCTTGCACTTCTCGCTCTTCGTGGCCATTTACCTGGCTGCCCTCTTGGCCAACGGCCTCATCATCACAGCCGTAGCCTGCGACCACCACCTCCACACTCCCATGTACTTCTTCCTCCTCAACCTCTCCATCCTCGACTTTGGCTCCATCTCCACCGCTGTCCCCAAATCCATGCACAATTCCCTCATGGACACCAGAGCCATTTCCTACTTGGGATGTGTTGGCCAGGTCTTAAGTTTTACTGTTTTCATATCAGCAGAGTTTTATCTCCTCACAGTCATGGCCTATGATCGCTACGTTGCCATCTGCAGACCCCTGCACTATGGGACCCTCATGGACAGCAGGGCTTGTGTCAAAATGGCAGCAGCTGCCTGGGCCAGTGCCTTTCTCACTGCTCTCCTGCACACTGGGAACACATTTTCCCTTCCACTCTGCCAAGGCAATGTGGTGGAGCAGTTCTTCTGTGAGATCCCTCAGATCCTCAAGCTCTCCTGCTCACACTCCTACCTCAGGGAGGCTGGGATTATTGTGCTTACTGGCTGTTTATCCTTTGGGTGTTTTGTTTTCATTGTGGTGTCCTACGTGCAGATCTTCAGAGCTGTGCTGAGGATCCCCTCAGAGCAGGGCCGGCACAAAGCCTTTTCCATGTGCCTCCCACACCTGGCCGTGGTCTCCCTGTTTGTCAGCACTGGCCTGTTTGCCTACCTGAAGCCTCCCTCCATCTCCTCCCGATCTCTGGATCTGGTGCTGGCTGTTCTGTACTCGGTGGTGCCTCCAGCACTGAACCCCCTCATCTACAGCATGAGGAACAAGGAGCTGAAGGCTGCCATTAGGAAAGTGATTTCATGGACCTTTTTAAGCAGTGGTTATTTTTCCACATCTCTACACAAATGACTCTTTCTGTATCCCCTAACTGGATTGAGCATTGTTTCTTCATGTTATTTTTATTATAACTTTTACTAGTGATAGTAATTGTTATCATGTTGCTACACAACTACTTGTATTCATTCCCCTTTTTACGGTGTCTGCTTTGTCTCACCTGATACCCTAAATTGGGTCAAATGCAGGACAAGGACTGGCTCCCTAACAGTAATCTGTTAGGAGATTACTGTTAGCAGATTACTGGTTATTACAGTTAAAACTGTTTATAAACTGTTTATTACCAGATCCAGATCCAGAGAGGTCTGCTGCTTGCCAGGGGCCAAAATAAAGGATGTTACAGAAAGGCTCCCAAGAACTGTTCAAGAGTCTGACTATTATCCTCTAGTATTGTTTCATGTGGGCGCTAATGATGCCATGGGGAAAATGAGGGACGTCAAGCAAGACTTCAGAGCCCTAGGGATGGCCGTCAAAGGTACACGTGCCCAGGTAGTGTTCTCCTCTATTCTGCCAACGAGGGGAATGGACTCAAGGAGGAGAAGGCGGATATGGCAGCTTAACAACTGGCTGCGCTGCTGGGCTTGGCAACAGGGTTTTGGCTTCTATGACCATGGGACTCTGTTTGATGACCACCAGCTAGTGGGGAATGATGGGACCCATCTTAGCAAGAGGGGCACACGTCTCTGCCAAAAGGCTGGCCAACCTGGTTAGGAGGGCTTTAAACTAGGCAAGAAGGGGGAAGGGGAGTGGCACACTGACACGGCAAGCAGTACCGCACAGCCCAGGTCAGATGGCGTCCAGCGGGAGTATGCTAGTGCGGAAGTGAGGATAGGAAATGGTCACAGACGGTCCTCTTCCACCCCTCCTGAGAAACCTGTGGCCTCTGTTGCTTCCCTGAAATGCCTGTATACCAACGCGCGAAGCATGGGGAATAAGCAGGATGAACTGGAGATCTGTGTGCGGTCCCAGCGTCATGATCTCATCGGAATCACAGAGACGTGGTGGGATAGCTCGCACGACTGGAGCGCTGCCATGGAAGGCTATGTGCTCTTTAGGAAGGACAGGCTGGGAAGGCGAGGTGGTGGAGTTGCTCTTTATGTGAGAGAGCAACTGGAATGCATGGAGCTCAACCTGGGAGTGGAGGATGAGCGAGTTGAGAGCTTGTGGGTAAGGATTAGAGGGCAGGCTAATGTGGGAGACACTGTGGTGGGTGTCTGCTACAGACCACCTGACCAAGACGAGGAGGTTGATGAGGCCTTCTATAGGCAGCTGGATATTGCCTCACGGTCACAGGCCCTGGTTCTCATGGGAGACTTCAACTACCCCGACATCAACTGGGAGGACAACACAGCCAGGCACAAGCAGTCCTGGAGGTTCCTGCAGAGTGTCGACGATAACTTTTTGACGCAGGTTGTGGAGGAGCCGACGAGGAGAGGTGGGCTACTGGACCTCGTGCTATCAAATAGGGAGGGCCTAGTAGGAGATGTTAAGGTGGGGGTAGCCTCGGCTGCAGTGAACATGAGTTGGTGGAGTTCAGGATTCAACGAGGAGGAGGCAGGGCTATAAGTAGCCTTGCGACGATGGACTTCAGGAGGGCCAACTTTAGCCTCTTCAGAGACCTCCTCGGTAGAATCCCATGGGCTAGAGCTCTAGAAGGCAGGGGGGCCCAAGAGAGCTGGTTAGTTTTCAAGCGGCACTTCCTCCATGCCCAGCAACAGTGCATCCCTGTGTCTAGGAAGGCGGGCAGAGGGGGCAGGCGACCTGCGTGGATGAGCCGGGAGCTTGTGGCAATGCTCAAGCAGAAGGCAGCGGTATACAGAATGTGGAAAAAAGGACAGGCCCCCTGGGAGAAATACAGGAACGTAGTCAGGGAGTGCAGAGATGCGACAAGGAAAGCTAAGGCACGTCTGGAAGGCAAGCTGGCAAGGGATGTTAAAAATAACCAAAAAAAATTATTCAATTACATTAACAGCAAAAGGAAAATCAGGGAAAACGTGGGACCGATGGCGGACGGGATGGGCACCCTGGTTACAAATAACACAGAAAAAGCAGAGTTGCTCAATGCCTTCTTTGCTTCGGTGTTTACCAAGAGCAGCCCTTTAGAGCCCCAGGCCCTAGAGGCAAGAGAAGAAGCTGGTGGAGAGGAAGACTTGCCCTGGGTAGAGGAAGATTGGGTCAGAGAGCACCTAAGGAACCTCGATACCCGCAAATCCATGGGCCCTGATGGGATGCACCTCAGAGTGCTGCGTGAGCTGGCAGATGCCATAGCTAAGCCGCTCTCCATCATCTTTGAAAGATCCTGGAGAACGGGGGAGGTGCCGGAAGACTGGAAGAAGGCCAATGCCATGCCAGTCTTCAAAAAAGGCAAGAAGGAGGACCCAGGCAACTACAGGCCAGCGAGCCTCAACTCCGTCCCCGGAAAAGTGATGGAACGCCTCATACTGGCCGTTGTCTCCAGGCACATGGAGGACAAGAAGGTGCTCAAGAGTAGTCAGCATGGATTCACCAAGGGGAAATCTTGCCTGACTAACCTGATAGCCTTCTATGATGAAATGACCGGCTGGATAGACGAGGGGAGAGTGGTGGATGTTGTCTATCTCGACTTCACCAAGACTTTTGACACCGTCCCTCACAACATCCTCCTGGGCAAGCTCCGGAAGTGTGGGATAGATGAGTGGACAGTGAGATGGATTAGGAACTGGCTGGATGGCAGGGCCCAGAGAGTGGTGATCAGCGGTGCAGAGTCTAGTTGGAGGCCTGTAGCTGGCGGGGGTCCCCCAGGGGTCAGTCCTTGGTCCAGTCCTGTTCAATTTATTCATCAATGACCTGGATGAAGGCACAGAGTGCTCCCTCAGCAAGTTTGCTGATGACACGAAACTGGGAGGAGTAGCCGATACCCCAGAGGGCTGCGCTGCCATCCAGAGGGACCTGGACAGACTGGACAACTGGGCGGTGAAAAACCTCATGCAATTCAACAAGGCCAAGTGCAAGGTTCTGCACCTGGGGAAGAATAACCTCAGATACCAGTACAGGCTGGGGACCGACCTTCTGGAGAGCAGCTCTGCAGAGAAAGACCTGGGTGTCATGGTGGACGACAAGTCGACCATGAGGCAGCAGTGTGCCCTCGTGGCCAAGAAGGCCAATGGGATCCTGGGGTGCATTAAGAAGAGCGTCTCCAGCAAGTCAAGGGAGGTGATCCTGCCCCTCTACTCAGCCCTGGTGAGGCCGCATCTGGAGTACTGTGTCCAGTTCTGGGCTCCACAGTACAAGAGGGATGTGGAGCTGCTGGAGAGAGTCCAGCGCAGGGCCACAAGGATGATCAGGGGCCTGGAACATCTGCCCTATGAGGAGAGGCTGAGGGAGCTGGGCCTGTTCAGCCTGGAGAAGAGAAGGCTGAGAGGGGATCTAATCAGTGTATATAAATACCTCAAGGGAGGGAGTGCAGAGGACGGGGATGGTCTCTTTTCAGTGGTGGCCACTGATAGGACTAGAGGAAATGGCCGGAAACTGAAACACCAAAAATTCAATAGGAACTTAAGGAAAAATTTCTTAACAGTGAGGGTGACAGAGCACTGGAACAGGCTGCCCAGAGAGGTTGTGGAGTCTCCTTCTCTGGAGATTTTCCAAACCCGCTTAGATGCAGTCCTGTGCCACGTGCTCTAGGTGACCCTGCGTGTGCAGGGGGGATGGACTAGATGATCTCTAGAGGTCCCTTCCAACCCTAAGCATTCTATGATTCTATGATTCTATGATTCTCTCTTGGTCCCCCCTTCCTTTTAGAGCTCTAGCCCCTGGGATTTTCCTGAAGAAGTCGCTGAAGAGGCTAGAGTTGGCCCTCCTGAAGTCCATCTTTGCAAGGCTACTTACAGCCCTGCCACCTCCTTGTTGGATCCTGAACTCCACCAACTCATGGTCACTGCAGCTGAGGCTACCCCCTGTCTTCACATCTCCTACCAGTCCCTAATGTCAAAATGTCAGTGATGGAGTAGAGCACTGCGGTCTCGACAAGGTTCTTCCTGGAGAAGGTATGAGAAAGGGCTCCTGAGGGCAGGCCCCAGTGCTGACCCCTCAGCAGCGACGGCTTCCCTTGCTGTGGCCAAGCCCATGATGGGGAGCAGGCTGTTGCAGTGCTCTGGCTACAGCAGCCAAGCCAGCTCCCATGCTGAGAAACTCTTCTGCGGCAAGAGGCAAGGCTGTGCCCCTTGCTCTCCCCTGCAGCCTCCCCTCCTGCACTGCGAGAGCAGGAGCCACTGGGCTCTCCTTTGCACACCAAGGGCTGCGAGTGCCTGTGGCTCGGCACCACAGAACTTGCCTAGAATTTGCAGACACTTGTGCATCACAGCCTAGAGCTCCGACCCGGCACTGGAGGCTCCAGCGCCTCCACGGAGGAAACTCTTCACTGCCACTGCCTGCAGAAGCCAAATGTACCAGCAGGAAGATGCTGGAGTCTCTCCTTTGCATTATTTGCCCAGAGATTTGACACCTTTCAGATGAGGCTTTGGCACCTGGTGATTTCTCTCCTACAAGGCCCTTCTTCTCCAAGGCCATGCTGTGGTCTCTCCCCACCCCGCAGGGCATGACTGATCAGCCAGAATTCAAGCAGGAATCCTTACGTGGCCATGCTGTTCACTGTATATACTATTACACTTCCTTTTTGAAGGTATTAAATGACCAGACATAGGAAACATAGGAATATATTACCTGGTAAAGTTAAATTTCATCACAAAGGAAAAGGGTGGAAGCATGTCTGAGGACAATGATGTATCTGAAAGAGATGGAATCATTTCTTCCATTGATGATGACGTATTTTCATTGAGATATTGTCTTAATGAAGGTTCCTGAGAAAAGAAGGACATTCAAATATATTTATCTGAATCATGTACAGTCAGCTGAGAAGGAATTTCTGCCTGACTGAGGCACTTTGGTTCTAAAATTCTCCTGACTGGTAGAGGGGCAACTAACAGCTGGTAAATGCTGATCCACTTCTGCACCTACAAGCAGCTTTCAGAAAAACAACACATTAAAAAAATCTTTCAAAGTTAGTGTTTCCCCTTCAGTTTTTCTTGTAGATGAAGTAAGCAGGAAAACCTGTTCAGCTTTTCCAAGGAAAAAACTTCAGCACCTCCATAGGGCACCCAGGTTCAACCACTCCTGACAAACTTTCAAATGAGGAGCAACATATAAAGGAGGGGTTTGTTTATCAGCTCACAACCAATGTAAGCGACTAAAACCCCTCTAGTTCTGCTGTGTGGAAACTGGGCTGCACAACAAGCAGGGCTCCAGGGCAGGGCTCCCCGGAAGAGCAGAGTTTGGGTCTGTATCCGATGGGCCCTCTGTTGCCTCGGCAGTGTGGAACATCCCATTGGGAAGGGCCCTGCCTGGGAAGAACGCAGGGAAGTGGCAGATTTTGAAAGATGCATTAAAATCAACGAGCTTTTCCACCTGAAATTGTTCACTTAGGAGTGGTAACAGCACTGGGATGTAGACAGCACAGACACGTAACCCCCTTTAGAACTGCGCAAGTTGGTGATTCCCAAGGTTTTGCCCTTAGGTTGTTTAAAAAATAATAATAAGAAAAAATCTTTAACCATTTTGGGCTATGCAAATGGCTGATGTAATTAAGTACAATGTAAACATGATTTCTAAGCACTGCTTTGTTTTAAAAGCCCCTCAATGGTAACTCTACACTTTTCCCTGGAGCGTGTGTCACACCTAACTCCCATTGCCCACCGGAAAGCAGTTACAGATAAAACACCCCATGTCAAACATTATTTTTGATGTACATAAGCCATTAAAATGATACAAACTCTCCCTGTAAGTGTCACCTTAGTTATCTTAAAAGGTTTCTAAGATCTTTTCAGGATGATTACTTTTTTTTATTATTTTTTCCCCCCACCGAGGAATGAAGCTAACCAAAGCAAGCTGTGATCAGGAAGCAAATTACACAGAATTACGGTACTCAGACCTGCTTTGGAGCATTTCCTGCCGCTGCAGGCAGCTCAGGGACTGCCTGTCAGCAGGGATCAGTTCAGGCTGCCTGGAGCTGCCCTCCTTGTGCAGCAAAAATGCATCAGTTTGGGTGATGCTGATGCCTTCTGCACCAGGCGGATGCGGAGCAGGGGCTTTTCCAGCTGCAGGCGCTCAAGCCCTGTGGAAACTTCCTTTAAAGGCTTCGCTTTCCCTCACGGGCAGCCCTGCCCCGGGCTCCCACAGCCAGAGGGGGCGGGCGAGGGGCTGCCCTGGGGCCACCATGGCCCCTCCGCACGTTCTGGGACGCCCTCCTGCAGCCGCCCGCACTCTGCCGCGCTCACTCCCTGCTCCTCCGCTCTCGGCGCCGGCTCCTCCGTGGCGCCATCCGAGGCGGCGGCAGCGGCGGGCCCTGGTGGGCCCAGGCACGAGGGCTGCTGCGTGGCGGGGGGAGCTCATGGTTGGCCTCCTCGCCGCGGTCGCCAGGCAGGGGGTCCCCACGGAGAGCCGCGTCGCGTCCAGTGCGCGGTGGGACCACAGCACCGCCCCAGCCCCGAGCCAGAACCGACACCAGCGCGACCCAAAGCGATAGACCAGGCTGCTTAGCTCCTATGGGGAAAAAGAAATCAAGCATCAATATGTTAAGGTTTACGTAGCAAAGAACTTTTAACTCTGGGGGCTCATCAGGAGGCTTCTCCTGGGACTGCAAGAGCACTGCTATGGGCTTGTACCCAGACCAAGCAGGATGAGCCCCTGCAGCTTGCTTCTTTGAGGCTTTTAATATGGCGGGCTCTCCTTGAAGGCCAGCACTGTCCCATGCCGGGGGCTGGCACAGCAAATGCTCAACATAAAAGCACACAAAGAGATTGGCCACAAAATGCTCGTCTTGTCAGGCAACACTGAATGACTACAGCATGAACCTGTGCATCCTGAGTGCTCCCTGAGAGTCGCTTCTGGATTCATAGGTGAGAGGGACATGAGCATGTCCTGATGTCCCTCCACAAGGAAAACATATCCTTTTTGCCCAAGGCAACATATGGCACCGCACACCTAAAAAGTCACAGAAAGTCCAAAAAAGAGCTGCAGTCCCAACCACTCACAACTCACTCCTTGCCTCCAGAGGCTAAAGCTTTGCAAGTGAGAGCTGGCAACCAGGCACCCATGAGGAAGAGTTTGTTCCACATCCCATTGGCGTTACCACTATCTGTGGCTTCAGGTGATGGGTCCTGAGACAGATGCTTGCCCAAGGATTTCCCATTGACTTCACGCTCTGCACCGAGGGCAAGAAGAGCTTGCCCTTTCTGGAGCTGAAAGGCCATTTTTTTTCTCCAGCAAGAGATGCTCCTACAAGAGGGAAGAAGAGCAGTGAGGAAAAGATTACCACAAGGTTTCCTTTTCCCACAGATGCTCCCTCCAGCATCCTGCACACAGCTCACATGCACTCTTTTCTCTCTACGAGAGAAAGGGCTGCTCCAAGCTTCAACACATTTCCTAGCATGACGCCATCCGTTTGTTTTGGGACCAATCCTTGTGGAGCAGGGGTGCAATGAAGAACAAACAGGCAAAGAACAGAACTGCTGGGCAGCAAGACACATAGTCGAAGTCCCCCTTGTAAGCGCATTACTCCTCTGTTGCTTGGCAGATAACTTGTTATTGAAGGCTGGAGAGGTTTCTTCTTGTCTGCATGAGATTGCTGTATGACACTATCTCCTGGCCAAGCAAGGAAACGCTGTATTTTCTGCTTTACTGCTTTGCGCATGTCCATCAAGCTCATGTGTCCTCCAAGCTCATATGGAGAGGCCCCTTCACCTCTCCTCTCTTTATGCTTGCCCTGCTCAAGCTGCACTCCCGTCCACAGCAAGAACAGACCAGTAGCGCGTGAAAGGAGGCAACCTGCTCCTTTGGAGAGCACTTAGGAAATGCCCTGCTCCACGCCAAACACAAGAGACACAACACTCTTTCTTTTCTCCTTTTCTTTCTTTTATTCTTTTGAAGAAAAGCCAGCAGCATTAGTGCTGCAATGCTCTTTTTCCATGCACCTGCACTCGATAGATACAGGTGTAGTCCGGATTTCCCCAGTTGCTCTCCACCTGGATTTTTATGTACTGAAACGCATTGTGATGATGACTCTGCAACAAGAAAGTAAGCAAAAGAAACAGCATTACTGGGACATAAAGAGCAACAAGAGCAAGCAGCATAGATCCTTTTTAAGCCACAGTTGTGCTCAGGAAATGAGGCCAACGTTCTCAAGAGAGGGAGCTTCCTACTCCCTCTTGGCCCTCCTTTCCTCGGGCTCGCAAAGACTCCCCTGCAGCTCAAAAGCAAATTCCTGCTCTCAGGAAGGTGGCAAGAGCACCTGTGGAAACCTGAGGCTCAGTGATGCTGCGCACTGCGTTTTCCTGTCAGACACCCATGTTTCTGGACAGAGCACAGGCTCCCTGCGGGTGAAGCACCACAGGCACCACTGGCTCTGCCAAAAGCGATGGGCGCAGCTGGGGAGCTCCGGGGATGTGGGTGCCCATGCCTTGGCCCTGTTTGCCATCTGCTTTCACTTTCCTTAACACAGCTGGCCTCTGCTCAGCCTTTGCAGTGGCACGTGTCCCTCTCATCCAGGACTCAGCATGCTCTGCCCCTACAGCCACCCATTGTGGGCCCTCGCTCTGCCACAGACTTGCCCACACAACCGCCTTCCTCCCCGGTGTCGTCTGCACACCCTTGCCGTACCATCAGTGGGAAGAGCTGCAGGACCTCTCTTTCAATGTCGTAGACGAAGGTGCCGAGCAGAGTGGCGTGTCCTTCGTCATCCAGTCCCTGCGAGACAAGCACAAGGGCAGCACGTGAGGCGCGACGCCAGCAAGGGCAAAGGCGCAGCGCTCTCAGGGCCCGGGATGCCCCGTCCCTGCCCTCACCCTCGCTTGCAGCAGCAGCCTGCCCATGGGCTGCGACGCAGCTGCCCCTCCCGAGGGCCTTTTTGCCTGCAGCCCTCCCTTCAGAGGCTTGTCCACAAAGCGCTGCACATCCTGAGAGCCCAAAGGCAGCCCAGGGCTTGAAAGGTGCCCTTAGGACAGTGCCGGGCTCAGCAGGGTGCAGTGCGTAGCCTCTCCTAGCAGGGGGGCAGGGACAAGACAGCCCCTGCTCAGCCCTTTCCCCACAGCCAGCTGGCAGGCGGCTCTGCACGACAGGCGCTTACCGAGACAGCGATGTCTTTGGGGGCACTGCTGACACTGCCAGAGGGTGAATGCGCTTTTGCAATGTGCTGCACAGTGATAGCAGTGGGCCAGACTGGTGCAGGCAGCCTAATGACCACGTGGCCCTGAGAGCCTTGGAAGGGCCAGCACTGTCCTGGAGTGAGGTCCGTCTGAAAGCAGAAGGCAACAGCAATGAATGGTGAAGGAGTGCCAGCAACAGCACCTGCTCCTGCTCCTGCAGGCAGGAAGACGGCAACCCTTTGTCACTGGCTCGTATTGCTGCCCCGTGGGTGGGAGGCAAGGGGCAGAAGCAGCAGGCCTTTTTCCCCACCTGCTTAAGTGCACTCTCAGTGTTGCTTACAAAAGGAAGCTGGGTAGGGCATAGAAGACGGGCTAGCGTGCAGCTGACTCTGGGCCCGGGCACAGAAACATCCTTCAAGGCACTGTCAGAAAGCAGGTAGGCAAGTGGGCAATGTAGGGAAAAACGGCTTCCCCCAGCTGTGAGCCAGGGCCACAAGGCTTGTGGGCACGCTGCGGCCACACAGATGAGTTCATGTGAGTCCTGCCGCAGAGGGGAGCGCTGCTTTCCAGCAAGTCAGCCTTGAGGTGCCAGGAGCACGAGCAATGGCAGGGAGTCGAGCAAGAGTGCTGCAAGGAGGGCCAATGCCCTGGGCCTTGCTCTTCCGCCACTTCAGAGGAAGCAACTCGGGCAGCAAGGATGTGGTTTTTCTGCTACAGTACCTTTAGAATAGTCTCGGGAGGGTTGGTGGTGCAGAGCAGCCAAAATACGCTGCAGAGCCAATTCTCTGTCAGTGCGGCATTGCTGGAGGTTCTCTGCACATCAATCGTGGCACCTGAAAGGAGACCCATGTGCTCACCGTGGGGCAGCGCACGCCTGGTGCTCAAGGGGTCTTTGTGAGCCTGCGTGCCAGCTGTGCCTGTCACTTTGCACGCAGTTACATCCCTTGTGAGGGGCTCTGCTGCCTAGGAGAAGGGGATTTCTTGAGAGCAGCCTCGGCTTGTCTCCCACAGAGCCAGGAAAAGAGAGCTCTGCAGGTGGGGGCAGACAGCAAGGGCTCATCCCAGTGAGAAGGAGAGCAGAGCAAAGCGCGGGGCCTGCTGTGTGGGCAGCAGAGGACAGGGCAGCCCTTCCCGCTTGATCCCCAGGGCAATGCTGTACAAAGCAGGAGAACCTATGTCAGCACAGAAATGTGGCAGGGCGGTGCCAGAGGCAGCAGCAAAGGACGCGAAGGCGGCACAGGGCGGCAGTCGTGACCGCCTGTCTCTTGAGCCCCTTCCCATGGCTCACGGCATCGGAGTGGGCACTGCTGAGCAGAGCCTGCAGCACAGCACCCTTTGGCAAGTGCCATACACGAGCACAGCCCTGGCACCCTTGCCTTCGTGGCGCCATACCTGAGGTTTGCAGGGCCCAGTCTGCCATCGGCAAGCCATGTCCTGTAGGCTCTGCAACCATGGCCTCCCTCATTTGCTGCACTTGCTGGCAAAGACACAAGGGAACACAGAAAAGGACCACATCAGCAGGCAGTGCTGCACGACTCCTGAGTCCTAGCACAGATGTGAGGGGAGAGCCTGTGTCCACAAGGCCAATGCAGACCTTGTGGCTAGAGCCCAAAGGCCCAGGGCTTCCTGAGGAGAAGCACGAGCCCTCGGCAAGCATGTGCCTGTCTGCAAGCGTTGTGCCCCATAAGCCAGGTCCCCCAGCCGTCTCTCCAGCCTCCTCCGCGCTCAGGCTGCAGATGGACTTAGGCCCTGCCAGGGCCAACTGGGCACACGAGGGCGCCTGTGTCTCCCCACTGCTCCCGGGGCCAGGCCAGAGCTACGAGCTACGAGCGGCCCATTCTTAAAGCAAGCAACAGAGGCAAGGCTGATTCTGAACAAGGCCACACAGCAGAGCAAAAGGCAAGAGCAGGTGCCACTGCAGAAAACTTTGCAGCAGCAGGAGGGCCAGGCATAGGTGCAGGAAAGGCAGGCAGGAAATGCTTCTAGAGCATCCCCATGCATTCAGGTAACTTCCAGAGACTAGGTTTCCTTGCATTAAGCAGAGTCAGCCCAAGCAAGAAGGCGACAAAGTCTGCCCATGCAAGGCTTCAGGTACAAAATGGAGCATCACCTGCTTCATATGTCCGAGCTGCCTGGTGAGGAGAGACAGCTCCTCCCTGAGAAGCTGCATCTCCCTGTCTTGCTCCTGCAGCCTATTCAGCAAGTCCCTGCAGACAGGAGCAGCAGCTGTTAGCGAGGTGTCACCCCTGCCAGGAGCACGTGCGAGCTCGGAGAAGAGGAGAGGGGCCCGTGCTTGGTGCCTTTTGTTTTGTGCCCTTTTGATGTTGTGGTGCTCCCCTCCCCACTCCCTCCAGCCTAAACAAAAGCCAGAGGCAAGGAAAAGAGAGACAGCCTGGGAGGGCAAGCGGCGCACGCTCCGCTGACACTAGTGCGTGCCACGAGTCCTGCGCCAGCAAGCGTCTCACCCGTTGGCCTTAGGGTCCGGTGCTGGTGTAAACAATTTCAAGATCTCCTGGAAGGCAAAAGGTCTCCATGAACAGAAATCCTGGGAGAGCTGTGGGGCTTCGCAGGGAGCCTTCAGGAGGAAGGCCCAGCAGAAGCTGTTGCATGCCTTTGGCAGAGGGAAACTTGCAGAGCTTTGCTCTGCAAGTCTCCGGAGTGCTTGGGCCTTGAGTGACCTTTGCAGGAGGCGCCTGTCCCGCACTGACTGACCTGTGGCTTGTCTTGTGCCCACGTCGTCCAGCCATGGAGACTCTCAGGACTCACGGGCCAATAAAGAGCGACTGCAATTCGGAGCACCAAAAAATGGTAATGACCTTGGTCATTACCATTAATGGTAATGGTCTTGGTAATGACCGCTAGAGTAATGGTAATGGATTGCTAGAGGCCTGGTGCTTCCTGCCAACCATGGGTGCCAAGAGCTTTGTGGTAGGGAGGCGGTAGGGAAATGCTGCAGAGAGAGGCACAGTGGCATGCGGGAGACATGGCTGCAGCCCTGCAGGCTTGGCACAGTTCCCCCGTGTTGCAACACTTGGAGGCACGGGTGGGAGATGAGGAGCCTAGCTTTGATTTGGACATCCTGAGGGAGGCGTTGGGCCACGCGAGGTTGCACATGCCAACCAAAGAGGGAAGCTGCACAGGAGGAGGGAGCTCTGTGCCCAAGGGGGTGGCGCTTCCTAATGCTGAGAGCATCTGGAACATGGCCTAGGGCGAGGGTGAGTCCCTGGACTGCGGAGAGCACGCCTGGAGCTCCCTGGAGTGCAGAACAGCAAAGCTGACAGCTCTTTGCTCACAAAGACTCACCAAGAGCCACAGGGATCAGTGCCATGAGGATTCCGAAGAGCTTCCTCTTCTTGCAGATGGATTTTTGCCTAGAAAAGGGGGAGTTGTGTGGGTTAGGCAAGTTTCAAGCTGTGGGCAGCACACCCCTGCTTTCCGTGAGCTGCCTCCATCAGCACAGGCAGAGCTTGCTGGCAGCCAGGGCTCCAGGCAAAGCGTGGAGACACACGGACAAGCAGATGGATAGCAGACCAGCTTGCCCTTGAAATCAAAGAAAAGGGCTCTTCTGTGCTCCAGAGGGGCAGAAGGGATGATACTCACATAGCCGAAAGACACGCAAGAAGCCAGCTCCATAAAACCGTCAGCAGCATGGCCAGGCGCTCCGGAAGGCGGAACATCCTCCCTGAGACAGCAAAGCAGAGGGAAGTGAGGTCTGGCTGCTACGGTGCCATGAGCAGGGTCTTCGCGTGTAGCCCTGTGCCCTCGGGAGGAATGTCCTGAGCCCCACTCCGGAGCAGCACTTCGGCTGTGCCACCAGACCGCACAAGGACATGCCATTTATAGGTAGCACATGTGGTGTCTCCAGAATTCCCTCTCTGAACATGACTGCATTGTTATTTGAGGGCCGCTTGGCCTGGGCAAGGTGGGATGGGTTGGACAGATGTGGAGCCTCCCAGAGGGGACCCGAAGCAGCGGCATAGCCGACTTAGCACTGAGGCAGAGTCAAGCCAAAGGGCTCTGTGGCGCACACTTACCAGCGACACTGCTGGTTTCCTGGGTCCTGGTGGCGGGCAGCTCGCCCACCGCACTGCCAACAGCCCCGGTCACCTGGGCCCCCAGCAGCAGCGGAGAGTCCCGCTCAGCTGCGGCTGCCCGTGACTTGGAGCGGCATGCTCGCCACGGGGCAACCCTTCTTGGGCCCATTGCTGGGCACAAACCGGTAGCTGCCAATCACTTGCTCCTTGCTAGGCAGGGGCTCTTTGCCAATTGGGCAAAAAGACGGCACCCAGAATGCAGAGGAGCACGTCCGCTAGGGCCAGTGAGCTGTGAAGCCACAGCCAGGTCCCTGCAGCGGACTGAGGGTGGCTGCGGCCGTGTGGGCTGATAAAGGGCATCTGGCTGTGAGCTCACAGAAGCCCATGAGGTGGCATCAGTCCTGGTGAGATGACAGACTGGGACATGCTCACCCCACGCTGCTGCCCGCGGCCCCACATCCACCACCGTGCAAGATGGCCCCTGAAAGCGCATCATTCCTCTGTTGCTTGGCAGAGGACTTGTTCTTGAAGGCTGGGGAGGCTTCTTCTTGTCTGCATGAGATTGCTGCATGAGATTGATTATCTCCAGGTCGAGCAAGGAAACGCTGTATTTCTGCTTTCCTGCTTTGTGCGTGTCCCCCCTTTCAAAGCTCATATGGAGAGGCCCCTTCACCACTTCTTCCTTTATGCTTGCCCTGCTCAAGCCGCGCTCCCGTCCGCAGCTCCTCCCACTCTAGCAAAGTTTTTAAAGCCCTGTGGGCAAGCCAAACTTGGATCTACCAAGTGAAA
Organism: Tinamus guttatus; assembly: GCF_059628265.1. Lineage (NCBI taxonomy): Eukaryota > Metazoa > Chordata > Aves > Tinamiformes > Tinamidae > Tinamus > Tinamus guttatus. The sequence continues at coordinate 675,505 of NW_028289008.1, read as the reverse complement.
AGAGTCTTGGAGATGTGCTTGCTTTGCCTTTCACTAGGAGAGCTGACTTGTTCCCCCTTGAAATCAAATATTTTGGCTTTTCTGGACAAGAAGGGAGAACAAGTACTCACAGGGCAGAGATGCTGCTTGTGAAAAAGCTCTAGAACAACATAAAAATGTGTAAAGGGAGCTGCCCACACCCTCCCCCATCCCACATGATAGGGAAAGTATGCCACATCAGATGTTACCGCTCACAAACAAAATGAAAGCTGTCATGATTTGCTGATTTGGCTCTATAAAAGATGGTCACTCTTGCTACGGTTTTGGATACCTCACGGGTGGATGCACCACGTAAGACCTCCCAGTTGCCGGGAAGGTTCTCCAAATTGTCGCCACAACAGGGACTTCCCAGCGAGTGCGGATCTGGATGATGATGACAGATGATGGCATATTTAGGCAATTGGTGATGTATCTTTTAATCACTGTTCTAATATAGTAATGGTTAGGTGCATTACCTTGCTTATTTTGTCTGTTGCTAAAACCAGTGTGTAATAAGTTTATTTTGTGAAATGTATCATTCTGTACTGCCTTAATTTTAACAGTGAAATAAGACCATTCTTTCCAGTGGCGTCTGGTTCTTTCCGTTGCCCCGTCTGCCCCAGTCAATTGGCAAAACACCATGTTCTTTGCAGATGCCCATTGCAGCTCTCAGGATGCAAGGCTGGCCTCTGATTTTCAGCCTTGCAGGCCACAGTATTTCTGAAGGCAGCTGTAGTTCTGGTCTGGTGCTGCTTCCTGCAGGTGGTCACCCTCAAATCAAGATCAGTTGGAGGGGGCCACAAGTGTTTCCAGCCAGCTCTGAAGAGGTACCAAGGACACAAATTGCACCCCGAGTTCTCTCAGGCAGCAGTTACCTGCTCCAGGATAGTGAGCAGGCAAGTGTTGCTGTACTCTTCATTTGGTAAATGGGTGTCGTGGTTTTCATGCAATATTTATTAGTCGGGTCAAAAATTCCTCCTTCCTGGATGCTGTGATGTAAAGAAAGAAGGACAACTCTCCAGAGCTCCATGCTTTCTGTCCTTTCTTTTGTGCAAACCTGATTTCTGGGCTCTGCATAGCAGTCAGCAGATGGCCTGGAGGTGTGGATCTTGTCTCCTCGGGTCCTGCGTTAGAGTCCATTCACTTAAAATGCAGTGGGCATTGGTGGCAAGTAAAACTGTCTTTCCTTTTGCCAGGGTCAAGGAGGACAAACAGCAGGAGCAGTCCTTGTGGTTTTGTTCTGATTGCAGGTCAAGTTTGTTCAGTGTCTCGTGGCTCAGCTGTGCTGTAGTAACATCCATGAGCTGCTGTAGGTTCAGACAAGCCCTGGAAGCAGCAGTCCTCTTCCCCTGTGACCCTCTTCATCCTGCTGGGGCTCATTTTCAGCCAGAAATCCCTCTCAGCACACACCTCCCCATCCTGTGAAAGGCAGGAGTGCAGGACTGTAGAGGAAGGGCCACATGCTGTGTGTGACAGCATGGCTTTCCATCCCGTGGGTGACTGTGACACCACCCACTAACCTCCCGACCACCCTCCAAGGGGAAAAAAGAGCTTAATTCCAGTGCTGAGCTGTGCCGGTGCTCTTCTTTCTCATCGTGCCCCTTTGCATGTCCCAAGCCCCTTATGGCCCTGAGTAGCAAGTGTGTGTTACAAGCAGGATGCAAATTATTGCCTGATGACTTTTAAAAGAAGGGGAAAGATGCCTCTTCTCTTGCTGCTCTCCAAGAAAAAGCAGCCCAGCCTGAACCAGGCAATGCCTGTAACAAGACCAAGCAAGGTAGAGCAAGGTCCTTCCTTGCGCTCAGCTTCTTCTATTCCCAGTTGTCACTTTGACCATGCAGGTGGCAGGTGAAGTTGTGTTGGGAATTGGCTACGAGAGCGTGGACATGAGTATGGTTCTACTGACTTTGGTTCAGGCCTGCAACTGAGCAAGCAGGGGCTTCTGGGAGATTAGGCCTCAGGAGAGAAGTGCTGACTAAGCGCTGGTAAGGCAAGGACACTCTGTCCTTGGCGAGTTTCGTAAACAACCCTGAGGGGATAAGGCAGGAAGAATGAAGAAGCTGCTTGCTTATCGATCGTAATCTGGGCTGGCCAGACAGAAGTTATCTTTCGAATAAACAACCAAATACCGTGGAATAAACAATCAAATACCGTTAGCAACCAATCATGAGCTCAAGTTTTGTAATATGCATGAGGCTAATTAAGAAATGTATAAGAAGCAAGCTAAAACGACTAATAAACGAGTCTTGTTGATGACCAACCGGTGTCAGCAGTCTCCCTTTCTCCTACAAAGTTGTCTGAGGTGTGAAACACAGGAATAACACCAGAGGAGAAACTGCCACTTGTGCACTTTGAGATGTGATCGTGACACATGCAATGGGGCAGTGTGACAAACAGAGAAGGGGTAAAGGGAAGCAAGCTAACCATCAGGAGGCATGAAAGCAGTGCAAGATGCAGTGCCCTAAATGCAGCATTCCAATGTGAGCCCCTTTTTGCATCTATCAGGCGGTGCTCAGAGGGTCTTTGATGTGTGAAGGTCGCTTGCCAAGGGCCAGAGGTACAAGCAGTGTAACTGGAGGGACTCGATTTCTTGCAGTTCATGGAGCTCTGTCAGATGTGGGCACTGAACAGTGCAAGAGAGTCCCCTCAGAGCCCATGGTTTTGTGGGTGTCCAGTTTGCTGAAGTGAGCCCTACTCAGATCCTCCTCCAGCAAGGGAAAGTCTTCCTTTCTCCATTTCCCCATGGTCTCCAGGGCCTAGGATTCCTGAGGGTCACTCTTAGCACTAAAGCCTGCAACAAAGGTGGCCTTTTCTGTGTCCTCTCTCACCAGGGCTCTTGACCCATATAGCAGCAGGCCAGTATTTTCCCTAGTCAGCCTTTTGTTCCTGCTGTATTGTATTTTAAATAATTATTTATTATTATTTTATCAGGAAGGTAAGAATAAACATTGAGAAAGAAAGAAATGAAGCGCACATGTTTCATGCCAGGTACATGGGAATGACAAGTGACTGCACACAGGACAGTTTTTGGCACTGACATTGTACCCATTGAGGAAGTTTCCTCAGTGCCTCCTTGTTCCTCATGCTGTAGACAAGGGAGTTCAGTGCTGGAGGCACCACTGAGTACAGAATGGCCAGTACAGAGAGATCCAGAGCTGGGAAGGATGTGGAGGGCGGAGAGGGGGGAATAAAGTGGCTAAGGGTGACATTTCACTGCCCCTGTGACCGGGGGTAGGAGTCAGACCCAACCAAATGGGTATCACGAACTCTAATCCCTCCAGGGGACTGCAGATGACTGCACAGTCCAGGGCAGAGCATTTCCAAGGGTGCTCGTTGTGTCCAGTTGTGCCTATATATCCTGCCCCTGGTATTTGATAGATGGTGACGCTGAGTGCTCCCCATTCTCCCTTCTTCCTGACAGTTGAGTCCTCACTGCCTCTCCTGAGACTGCAGAGTCCTCTTTTGCCTGCGGATACCCAGTGCTTTACCTCTAAGAAACTCCATCTTTGAGGACCTCTCCCTTTATGAGGCTCTACTCACAGTCCATCCCAGGCATATGCTGTCCCAGGAGGATCTCTGTGCTCTCCTGACACCTCCAGCTTCCCCTCCATGAGAACAGCCGTCTGACACTGTGCCTTAATACGTAGGAGAGCTGTGCATGTGTAAATCCATGACCATTCAGCCTCTCCACTATCCTTGGACTCTGATAGGTGAATTCTCAAAACAGCCCTTGGTCTCTGAAAGATCATTACATGACTCTGAGCTCTGTGTTGCTGAACCCATGGAGAGTCCTGTGCAGCAGGCCCTTGAGGGGTTCAAGTCCTTGGGCCTATTCTTGACACCAGCTTTGGAGGAAAAGCCCAGCTTTCATGCACTGTACTGATAGAAATTACTTTATTACAGAGATACTGTTAGGGAGCCAGTCCTTGTCCAGCATTCGACACAATTTAGAGCATCAGGTGAGACAGAGCAGACACCGTAAAAAGGGGAATGAATACAAGTAGTTGTGTAGCAACACGCTAACAATTATTATCATTAGTAAAAGTCATAATAAAAATAACATGAAAAAACGATGCTCAATCCAGTTATGGGATACCGAAAGAGTCATTTGTGGAGAGATGTGGAAAAATTACCACTGCTTAAAAAGGTCCATGAAATCACTTTCCTAATGGCATCCTTGAGCTCCTTGTTCCTCATGCTGTAGATGAGGGGGTTAAGTGCTGGAGGAACCACCGAGTACAGAACAGCCAGCACCAGATCCAGAGATGGGGAGGAGATGGAGAGGGGTTTCAGGTAGGCAAACAGGCCAGTGCTGACAAACAGGGAGACCACGGCCAGGTGTGGGAGGCACATGGAAAAGGCTTTGTGCCGGCCCTGCTCTGATGGGATGCTCAGCACAGCTCTGAAGATCTGCACGTAGGACACCACGATGAAAATGAAACACCCAAAAGTTAAACAAAGACTAACCACAAGAAGCCCAACTTCCCTGAGGTAGGAGTGTGAGCAGGAGAGCTTGAGGATCTGGGGGATCTCACAGAAGAACTGCTTCACCACATTGCCTTGGCAGAGTGGAATGGAAAATGTGTTCCCAGTGTGCAGGAGAGCATTGAGGAAACCACTGGCCCAGGAAGCTGCTGCCATTCTGACACAAGCTCTGCTGTCCAGCAGGGTCCCGTAGTGCAGGGGTCTGCAGATGGCAACATAGCGATCATAGGCCATGACTGTGAGAAGAGAATACTCAGCTGAAAAGAAAATCGTAAAACTTAAGACCTGCCCAACACACCCCAAGTAGGAAATGACTCTGGTGTCCATGAGGGAATTGTGCATGGATTTGGGGATAGTTGTGGAGATGGAGCCAAGGTTGAGGAGGAAGAAGTACATGGGGGTGTGGAGGCGGTGGTCGCAGGCTATGGCTGTGATGATGAGGCCGTTGGCCAGGAGGGCAGCCAAGCAGATGGCCAGGAAGAGCGAGAAGTGGAAGAGCTGCAGTTCCCGCGTGTCTGCAGATGGCAGAAGGAGGAACTCATTGAGGGAGCTGCTGTTGGACATTTCCTCCCCAAACATATGGGGGACTCACAAAGGGAAAAACAGAGAGAGACAAGTTAGGAGACACTCTTAAAAGGAAAACAAATTAATGACGTTTTCTTATCTATTCATCTCATTCCCAGATCTCTGAGGCTCATGCCTCTTCTAGCTAGAAAATGATGTGCCCATCTCGGACCTTCTCACCCCTTCTACATGCACCTGAGGGAGGTCTCCACATTCCCCTTCCAGCAAACAACACATACGACCCTTTTCTGCTGCCCACAGCCTCCCACCATCACTTCCATACAGTCAGTATTCGCATAGGTTCCCCGTGGGTCACTGAGATACCACAGATATGCCAGGAGACAGCAGAGGCTTTCTGGAGGGCAGGTGACAGCCTGCAGGACACCACAGGGTAACAGCCAAATGATTGTCAGGATTTAAGACAGACTTTCCGTAAGGGACAGTCAACTCATTTCCCTGTACTGCATTTCCTAGAGCTCTACAGGACAGAATGGGCCTGTGGAGACCTCACTCCCTTGGAAATCCTTCTTTTCCACTACTTTGGTCCCTGAACTGCAGCTGAATACTCCCAAGCACAGGAAGCAGAGAGCAAGAACAGGAGCAGCATGGACAGGAGAAGGAATAAGGAGCAACACCATGACCCTGTTGCCAAGGGAGGCAAGGAGAGGGACAGAGAGGCATTCTGGAAAACCTTCGCTTTACCAGCGGGGTATGGCACCTTGCAGAGGGGGACATTGCAGCACTGCCCCTCTCAGCCCCTTGGTGGGGAGGCACCAAAGAGATGCCCCTCTCCTCTGCTACAGCTCTGGCTGCAGAGTTCAGCAGAGTCCCATGCCCTGCAGTTCCTTCTCCTTCCCTGCCCATCTCTGCTGCCTGGAGCTGTCCCTGCTGGCAGCTCTTTCTCTGTCCCAGTGTCTTGTCCCTGTCACTGCTCCAAGACCCCATGTCACCCTCTGGGTGCTCAGTTCTGCCCTACAGAAACTTCTGGCAATGTCCAGGGCCAGCTCTGTTGTTGCAGGTTGGAATGGGCAGGTCACATAAAGCCCTAGAATGCTGCAAAGAAGATGCTGATGCTGCCTTTAGGCTAAAGTGGGGATGAAGCAGCTCACTGACGTTTCTCACAGACCTACTAATCTCTCAGAGTGAAGGTTTACAACTCCCAGCCCATTGCCAAAACAGAAAACTTGTTCCTTCATTCTCCCTGTCAAAATGAAGAAAGTGAAAGTGCAGAGTCCTGAAGGAAAGCTCCTTCTCCTTCAAGCAGCTCTTCTCTTGATTTTCCTCTTGAAAGGACCCCTCAGACATGTCCTGCGCATGTGCTGGAGCTGTGAGCAGAACCTGACCCCTGCAGCACCCCTCAAAGGCAGAAAGAACCTGCCCTGCCAGGGATCTCTCTTCCCACCCAAAGCTTCTCCCCACAGCAGCACAGGGAGCTCCCTGGAGAGGCTGTGTGCTGACCCTCACGGGTGGCAGAGTCACTGCCCTGGGCAAACAGCACCATGAGGTACAGGGACACTGCTCTGAATCACAGCCCCAGGCAGACCTTGGTGCACTCCCTGCCTTCACAGCCCTACAGCCCTGTGTTCAAGTGGCAGACCCAAGAGAAGCATACCTGATCCTCTGACCATGTGTCAGGGAATCCCTGCCCTGAAGCATCTCCTCCTCCTGCTATGTCCTGCTTACTCCAGGAGAGAGACCATTAAAAATCCTATGAGCCATGGTTTGGCTGGGATGCAGACACCCTCTCCAGGAACCTCAGCAGCATTGCCCTGCAGACAGAGACTCACTGTTTCAAGGGCTGTGAAGATTCCCCCACAATGAGCTCTGCTCCCGCTCCACACTGCTGTTCACCTCTCACTGCCTTTTCTCCTCCCCTGTCCACAGCAGCAGGCAGTGCCCGCAGCCCTGCTGCTCTTGGCACAGGAGCTGCTCCTGCACTCGGCTGTCTCTGGGCAGTGCTGCCTGGTTGCCACGAGCTGCCTCCATCCCAGGAGCCTGGCCCCGCTCAGGAGCAGAGGCCCAGCTGAACTCATCAATTTCTCTGTCCCTTGTGCCCCCTCCTCCTGGGGAATGTTCTCTCAAACAAACTAAAATAATCATCTGTTTTCCTTTTCTCGTGAGTGGAGAGAGGTTCCAACATTGCAATTTATTTCATCAGAGGATGAGGAGCTATGAAAGTTGTGAATGTCCCACTCTGGAAGAATGATTTTCATCTCTCAACCAGACAGGGACATCTAGATGGGACAAAAGCCAACTCACTTAGACATGGTTCAGGTTTTGATTAGGATTAATCAACTTGGGCATTACAGAATTCAGACTCCGAGGCCTGGGTCTGAAGTGATATTCAGATTATTCCTGTAAATTCCACAGACGCCATCGGTGGGATTCCCCTTACCAAAAACAAAGTGAGCACAACACAGAGGTGTGCATGTATGCTCTGTCTAAGATCCCGGTGTAATCATTGGAGATGGAAGAGTCAGTCTCTTACACACAGATATCTGGAGACAGCTGAAGAGACAGATGTGGTCCAAAGCAGATGTGCCACACACAGATGTGGTGTCAGTGTCTGCTTGCTCTGATGCAGGAACTGGGGGACCTGCATCATCCTAGAGGATGAGGTGAGGATCAGATGGGGAATTGTCTTGGCTATCTGAAATGACCTCCTGGTGCCAAACACAACTAGAGCCCCACTCACTCCAGCTGAGGCACAGGAAGATACCAGTATTAACCAGCAGTGTTGCAGATAGTTAGGGTCCGGCAGCCGGAAGATATCGCGCTTTACAGAAAGATAGGGCCCCTAATAGCCATTAGCATTTAGTTTATGATGTAAGCAGACGGATGTGATGTTGTAAACCTTATCTATATAACACCTTGTTACCCATCAATAAAGGCCATTTGCCGTCCACCACACTGGTGTTAGCGAGCTGATGGCCCGAGCGGCCTGTGGGTGGTCGCCGTGCCGTTCCTGAACCAGGTCGCTGCGCCGTTTGAACGGCAAAACAGCAGCTCTTCTAATTCAGAGCAGACACTTGATTTGATGGCGTTGAAAAGTGCTGGAAGAGCCTTGTCAGATGCCTGGGTTGTCCAGCTCAACCATATGTCTCTAGCAGTTTGGACCTACAGGGAAACTATTCCCTTTGGAGCACTTGCTGGGCAAGTGCTCCAGGGAATCCTAGGGTTCCGTCCTGAACCCAAAAAAATGAAATCCAGCACTTCTGTAGGGAAAGTCCATCCCATCTAAATCCATGTGTCCTGCATAAATGAGGCACATCACACCAAGGTATCTTGAGATTCTTTGCACTCTTAAACCCTTCTTGCTCTCCTCCCCTCAACTTCTGCTCACTCCATCATATTATATGAACAGGTACTGGGCTAATGAGGACCTCAGCATGGCTGGATCACGGGCTGTCAAGGTCCATGGACATCTTCAGGGACACCTTGTCCTTCCTGGAGATTTGTGCAAGAAGTCTGTCATAGGTCCAGTATAGCCACAGAGTCACCTCAGGCAGAACCCCCTTTCCTGCTGTTTCTCATTGGCCCAGCTCTGTGTCCTCCTGGCCTCAGACACTGCTGGATTCACTTTCTTAGTAGGAAGCTGCTTCCACCATTGCATTGTTCCTGCTATATATGACAGCATGGCTCTGCTCTGAACTGGGCCATTGCACACCCAGTGTCTTTGCCTCTTGGTAACAGGTTTCTCTGTGACCATTCTGTTCTCTGTGCCACAGCTGAAGCTCTATAGCCCAAATATGTGCAAGTGTAGGCAGCCTGAACTAGAGGCAGGAGTACATGAAGATGTGCAAGCTGTCACAGGCCTGAAATATCATTGGAATGGTGATCAATGGAAGATGAGGGAGGATGTCTTTTGTGTGAAGGAGCAGATTGGATGTGTGGAGCTCTTCCTTGGAAGAGGCAAGGTTCAAAGTGAGAGCTTGTGGGTGAGCGTCTCAAGAGGGAGCTCTCCTACTTCTTGGCAGGATAAAAAAAAGTCTGTGGATCACCGGCCCTGGTTCTTGTTGGGCGGACTTTAATCCCCCTATCATGACCTGGAAAGGCAAACTGCAGGGTGCAAGCAGTCTGGGAGGCTTCTGGAGGACATCAAGGAGAACTTTTTTGCACAGCTGCCAGATGGGCTGATAAGGATGATGCTTTCTGGTATCTGGACATTTCAAGCAAGGACAAACTGATCAGGGATGGGATAGTCAGTGTCTGCCTTGCCTACTGTGACCATGAGAATCTGGAGTGCCTAATGCTGAGGGGAGTGCAGAAGGACAGTAGCAGAATAGAGACTGGGCTTCAGAAGAGCCGACTTCCTGGCCTGTTCAGGGGACTGGTGGGGGATTCCAGGGGAGGCAGCTCTCAAGGACATCAGAGCTCAGGAATGCCAGCAGATCTTTAAGGACAGACCTGTCAAGCACAAGGATGGGTCATTCCAATACTCACTAAATCTATCAGATACCTCAGGGCACTCAAACCAGCAGATACCCCTTGGGTAAACTGGGATCTCATAACTTAGCTCCAGACTAATATGGCAATGTAGGGGTGAAAAAAAATCAAAAGCAAAGGCAGACGCATTTAGAAATATTGTCCAGCATCAGATTAGAAGGACGAGTGCAGGGTCCTGCACCTGGGGAGGAATAACCGCAGGCACCGATATAGATTAGAGGTTGACCTGCTGGAAAGCAGCTCCACAGAGAGGGATTTGGGAATCCTGGTTGACAAGGAGTTAACCATGATTCAGCAATGTGCCCTCGTGGCCAAGAAGGCCAATGACATCCTGGCCTGCATCAGGAGGAGTGTTGCCAGCAGATGTTGACCCCTCTCCTCAGCTCTGGTGAGGCTTCACCTGCAGTATTGTGTCCAGTTCTGGGCTCTGCAGTACAGGAGGGACATTGAGGTCCTAGAGAGGGTGCAGCATAAAGCAACCAAGATGATTAACGGACTGGAGCATCTATCATATGAGGAAAGACTAAGCGAGCTGGGCCTGTTTAGTCTGGAGAAGACTGAGAGGAGATCTGATCAACATGTAGAAGTAATTACCTTAGGGGTGACTGTAGGGAGGATGGGGCCAAACTCTTCTTGGTGGTGGCCAGTGACAGGACAAGGGGTAATGGGTGCAAGTTGAAGCACAGGAAGTTCCATCTCCATGTGAGGAAGAACTTCACTGTGAGGGTGACAGAGCCCTGGAACAGGCTGCCCAGGAGGGGTTGTGGAATCTCCCTCTCTGAGGATCTTCAAAACCCACCTGGATGCCGCCCTGTGCCACATGCTCTATGTGTCCCTGCTTGAGCTGGGACATTAGACTAGATGATCTCTAGAGGTCCCTTCCAGTGTTAACCACTCTGTGATTCTGTGAACTTGCTGCTGGAGACAGTGCCCATCATTTCCCTTACCACATCTTGAGAGTGCAATTCAGCCGAGACTACATTAGCTCACCCATCAGACAGGGAGGGGAATTACTGCAGCACAAGGAGCCTGGCAATCATCAATTACTAATGCCAGTGCTCTTGTTACACCATGCTCACTTAGGCACTGGATTCATTTAGCAGCCTAAAAGGTCTTGCTGGACTCCCTGCTCCAATGGTAGCTGGCCGCAAGTCTCTGCTCCTTGTCCACATTCGCCAGAGAAGATCATGCTCACAGCAGCACAAATTCATGGTGCTAAGTGCTCCATCTCCCTCCTCTTGATTAAGGAGCTGCCTTTCTCCAGGGCTGCAGAGCTCCGCAGGTGTCAGCCCCTCCACGGGGCACCCTCAGCAAACCCTCTCGTCCCCACCGTTGCTGCTGGCCCCTCACTGCTCTGGCAGCAGCGACCTCAGCGCCAGCACCCGCCGTGAGCCTCCTGCTGGCCCAGCAGCTCCTCGGGCAGGGGGACCTCGCTCGCGCACAGCCCAGCGTGGGCTGCTGCCGCCGTGGGCTGCAGGGACACCAGGTTCCTCGGCAGAGCCGCCCCGGCCAGGAAGGGGCTGCTGACGTCACAACCAGCTGCGCGGCCTGGCCTATCAGGGGCTGCGGCAGCAGTGACGTCACCAGCCGACGCCCACGCGTCAGCACAGAGCCAGCCCTGCAGAGAGCAGGGGCCTCCCGGCAGCGTCCCCGCAATGGCCTCCGTGTCCCTGCCCGCTGCTGAGACACCCCTGGCCTCACAGGCAGCGCCTGCTGCTGCCCCGGCAGCTCCGCGCACACAAGGGACCTCCCCGCGTGTCTGCACCAGACCCCGCTGCCGGCCGCGCTGCTGCTGGGACAGGAGTGGCCTCAGAGCCCGTCCCCAGCCATGGGCCAGCGCTGGCCTCGCAGCTGCTCTGCCAGCAGGGACCTCCCAAGGAATTGCCCAGCCAGGCGCCTCTTGCTGGCCTGCGCGGGACTCAGCAAAGAGCAGAGCTCACGGTCACGCTCACAGACATGGATGGACCTGCTAATGCCTGGTGCTGTCCAGTCAGGAGCACAGACAGTGTGACCCCCCTGCCAAGCAGGAGCAGTGCCATGTGCCTGCTGCTGGCCTCCCAGGTGCTTGCAAACGCTGACTTGACCATCATCTGACTAGATGATCTCCAAACGTCCCTTGCAACCAGAGAAAGGTGCCTTCTCTCACTCAAACCCCCTTGGAGCTCGCTTATGAGCCAGCAATGTCCCCTTGCTGCCAAGAAGGGCAGTGGTCTTCTGGTGTGCCATAGGAAGACTGTTTCCAGGAGGACAAGGGAGGCCATTCGGCCTCTCTACTAAGTCCTGGGGAGGCCACCACTTAAGTCCTGTGTCCAGTGCTGGGCTCCGCAGTACAAGAGGGACATGAAGCTACTGGAGAGAGCCCAGCATAGGTCTACAAAGTTGATCAGGGAGCTGGAGCATCTCTCCTATGATGAGAAGGTGAGAGAACTGGGCCTGTTTTAGCCTGGAGAAGAGAAGGCTGAGAGGGGATCTTATCAGGGTGTGCAAATACCTGAAGGGCGGATGCCAAGAGCAGAAGAGGATGGCCCAGACTCTTTTTAGTGGTGACTAGTGATGGCACAAGAGGCAACAGACACAAATTGAAGCACAGCACATTCTGCCTGAATTTGAGGAAAAGCATCTTGACTGTGAAGTTGTCAGAGCACTGGCATGGGTTACCCAGAAAGGTTATGGAGACTTCTTCTCTGCAGATATTCCAGACCTGCCTGGACAGGATCCTGTGCATTGTGCTGTAGGTGACACTGCTTGACCAAAGGGTTTGAACTAGATCATCTGGAAAGCTCCTTCCAACCTCAACCATTCTGTGATTCTATAAATGGTCTCCACTGGAATAGGTCAGCTTTATGAGTTGTAGGGATCTGCCTGTCCCTCAGCTTTATTGTGAGGGCTGCTCTAGTAGGATAGAAGGCATCCAGGGTCATTAGAGATGACCAAGGAAATTCCTGCCCTGGCCTCCCACTGAAGCTCTATCTCCAGTGATTCCATTAGGACCTTTAGGCCAGGACCTTGCAAGCAGACCATGTGCATGCTTAGCCTTGTAAGGGGGAATCCCACCTGCCATGTATTTGTGGAGTTTGTGAGTTAGCTGAATCCTTCTCCAAACCTGGCATTTCTGAACAGACATGTGGAGCCCCAATAAGCCATCTGAATAAGTCATTTGAATCATATATGCACCATGTATCAACAAGCTCCCTTCTTATCCCTGTCTGGGTGTCCTGCCTAATTAAGAGATGTGAATCAGGACTTCCCGTGGGACATTTCTAACTTTGGTAGATAATCATTATCTGATGAAATAAATTGCAATGTTGGAATCTGTATCCCTGTACTCTTTAGAGAAGGAAAACAGGTTACTCTACTTGATGGAACATATCCCAGAGGGAGGAATCCCAAGGGACAGAGTAATTCATGAATTCAGCTGGGCCGCAGCTCGTGGCAACCTGTCAGCACTGCCAGAGACAGCCGAGTGCAGGAGCAGCTCCTGTGCCAAGAGCAGCAGGGCTGCGGGCACTGCCTGCTGCTGCGGACAGGAGAGAGGACAGAGAGGTGAAAGGCAGCGTGGAGTGGGAGGACAGAGGAGAGCTCATGGTGGGAGCAATCTGTGACACGGTAAGTCACCGGCTGCAGAGTAATGCTACTGAGGTTTCTGGACGGGTCTGCAGCATCCCTCCAGCTGATGACTTTCTTTTTTGAGGATTGTTCTCCCTACTTCTACTTTGCATACGAGGAGATGCTTCAGAACAGAAATTCCCTGTCCCAGCATCACAAGGTCAGGGCATCATGGCTACTTCTTCTGGAGCTGGTGCAAGACAGTGAAGGCAATGTGGGCACACGGGTTCTTCAGAGCACTGTTCTTCAGAGCAGTGTCCATGCGCCCCAGGGTGCTGTGTGCCCGGGGCAGTGATTCTGTGAGGATCAGCACTCAGCCTGCCAGGGCGCTGCAGGGAGAAGCTCTGGGTGGGAGGAGAGATCCCCCCTGGGCAGGTTCATTCTCCTGCTGAGAGGCTGCTGTGTGGGGTCAGGGCTGCTCACAGCTCAGCCTCACCCACACCACATATCTGGAAGGGGCTTTTCAAGAGGACACTCTTGGGAAGCTTCTATGAAAGCGAAGGGAATATCCAGAGGCTAGGATTTTGTTTTGTATCTTTGACAAGGCAGCAAATGAATGGGACATTTTAGGTTTAGATGCCTGAAGGGGAGTTCTGCAGTGCTGCTGTGGGGGATCAATAGGTCTGTGAGGACCCCAGAATATTCCTCCAACTGCCTTTTCACCTGTGGGCAGCAGCAATATCCCCTTTGCAGCTCTCCTCATTCTCGTTGTGCTTAGTCTCACTCTGCTCTCAAGGGGAAGGGTCCAGGGCATTTCTGACCTCCTCTGCAGTCAGATTTCCAGAACAGCAGAGCTGCCTCTCTCCTGCCATGTGCCCATTTCCCATTGCAAGGCACAGGGTCTGAGAACCACTGCCCTGGGAGTCCACACTGTCTGGGAGGTGCAACGTGGGGACGGTGCTGCTCTGTCTCTCTGTCCTCCCTTGGCAGCAGTCACAGTGTTTCTCCTCATTTCCCTGCCTCTCCTTTCTGTTCTTGTCCTGGCAGTCAGCTGGGGCTTCAGCTACAAATTCAGATACTCACCCTGAGGTCCTGCCATGGAGGTGTCTGAAGAGGGGCAATGTGCCTAGGGTGCTGGGCAGCGTCATTGGAGGGGCTGCAAAGGGGTTGACTCTCTCCTTAGGAGACCCTGTGACTGTCAGGACACGTGACTGCCTCTGTTGTCCTGCTGGGGTTGTGAGGTGCCCTCCAGAAGAGGATTCTGTGCACAGAGTCTTTGCCATGTCAGGAGCCGCATTCTGTTCTCTCCATCACATATCCACCTTGAGCTAAGGGGGAGAGCAGAGTTAAATGAGTGCGAAGAAGAAATTACTGAGAGTTCGGACGGGGTTGAGAAGGATTTCTATGAAAAATGGCAAGTTTATTTCAGAGAAAATTCTTTTAAGTTGTTATTGCCTTTTCTTCCCTACACAGTTTTCCTGAGCCCGATAGAACAGATGTCCAACAGCAGCTCCCTCAATGAGTTCCTCCTCCTGCTGTTCTCAGACAGGCGGGAGCTGCAGCTCTTGCACTTCTCGCTCTTCCTGGCCATCTACCTGGCTGCCCTCCTGGCCAACGGCCTCATCATCACAGCCGTAGCCTGCGACCACCGCCTCCACACCCCCATGTACTACTTCCTTCTCAACCTCTCCCTCCTCGATCTTGGATCCATCTCCACCACTGTTCCCAAATCCATGGCCAATTCTTTCTGGGACACCACGGCCATTTCCTACTGGGGATGTGCTGCACAGCTCTTAACTTTTACCTTTTTCATTTCAGCAGAGTATTCTCTCCTCACAGTCATGGCCTATGACCGCTATGTTGCCATCTGCAGACCCCTGCACTATGGAATCCTCATGGACAAAAGAGCTTTTGCCAAAATGACAGCTGCTGTCTGGACATCTAATTTTCTCTATGCTCTCCTGCACACTGGAAACACATTTTCCATTCCACTGTGCCAAGGCAATGAGGTGGAGCAGTTCTTCTGTGAGATCCCCCAGATCCTCAAGCTCTCCTGCTCATACTCCTACCTCAGGAAAGTTGGGCTTCTGGTGGTTAGCATCTCTTTAGCCTTTGCGTGTTTCATTTTCATTTTGCTATCCTACATGCAGATCTTGGCTGCAGTGCTAAGGATCCCCTCCGAGCAGGGCCGGCACAAAGCCTTTTCCATGTGCCTCCCGCACCTGGCCGTGGTCTCCCTGTTTCTCAGCACAAGTGCATTTGCCTACCTGAAGCCCCCCTCCATGTCCTCCCCATCTCTGGATCTGGTGCTGGCTGTTCTGTACTCGGTAGTGCCTCCAGTGCTGAACCCCCTCATCTACAGCATGAGGAACAAGGAGCTCAAGGATGCCATTAAGAAAGTGATTTCATGGACCTTTTTAAGCAGTGGTAATTTTTCCACATCTCTCTGCAAATGACTCTTTCTGTATCCCGTAACTGGATTGAGCATTGTTTCTTCATGTTATTTTTATTATGACTTTTACTAGTGATAATAATTGTTATTGTGTTGCTACACAACTACTTGTATTCATTCCCCTTTTTACGGTGTCTGCTCTGTCTCACCTGATACCCTCAATTGTGTTGAATGTTGGACAAGACTGGCTCCCTAACAGTATCTCTGTAATAAAGTAATTTCTATCAGTACAGTGCGTGAAAGCTGGGCTTTTCCTCCAAAGCTGGTGTCAAGAATAGGCCCAAGGACTTGCACCCCTCAAGGGCCTGCTGCACAGGATTCTCCATGGGTTCAGCAACACAGAGCTCAGAATCATGTAATGACCTTTCAGAGACCAAGGGCTGGTTTGAGAATTCCCCTATCAGACTCCAAGGATAGCGGAGACGCTGAATGGTCATGGATTTACACATGCACAGCTCTCCTACGTATTAAGGCACAGTGTCAGATGGCTGTTCTCATGGAGGGGAAGCTGGAGGTGTCAGGAGAGCACAGAGATCCTGCTGGGACAGCATATGCCTGGGATGGACTGTGAGTAGAGCCTCATAAAGGGAGAGGTCCTCAAAGATGGAGTTTCTTAGAGGTAAAGCACTGGGTATTCACAGACAAAAGAGGACTCTGTAGTCTCAGGAGAGTCAGTGAGGACTCAACTGCCAGGAAGAAGGGAGAACGGAGAGCGCTCTGGGTCACCATCTATCAAATACCAGGGGCAGGATGTATAGGCACAACTGGACACAACGAGCACTCTTGGAAATGCTCTGCAGTCCAGGTGCCCTGGACTGTGCAGTCATCTGCAGTCCCTCGGATGGATTAGAGGTCGTATACCCATTTGGTTGGGTCTGACTCCTACCTCCGGTCACAGGGGCAGTGAAATGTCACCCTTAGCCACTTTATTCCCCGCTCCCCCCCTCCATATCCTTCTAGCTCTGGATCTCTCTGTACTGACCATTCTGTACTCAATGGTGCCTCCAGCACTGAACCCCCTTATCTACAGCATGAGGAACAAGGAGCTCAAGGAGGCACTGAGGAAACTTCCTCAATGGGTACAATGTCAGTGCCAAAACCTGTCCTGTGTGCAGTCACTTGTCATTCCCATGTACTTGGCATGAAACATGTGCTCTTCATTTATTTCTTTCTGATATTTTACTCTTACCTTCCTTATAAAATAATAATAAATACTTATTTAAAATATATATAAAATATAACAATAGAGCAGGAACAAAAGGCTGACTAGGGAAAATACGGGCCTGCTGCTAAATGGGTCAAGAGTCCTGGTGAGAGAGGACACATAAAAGGCCACATTTGTCGCAGGGTTTAGTGCTAAGAGTGACCCTCAGAAATCCTAGGCCCTGGAGACCATGGAGAAATGGAGAAAGGAAGACTTTCCCTTGCTGGAGGAGGATCTGAGTAGCACTCACTTCAGCAAACTGGACACCCACAAAACCATGGGCTCTGAGGGGACTCTCTTGCACTGTTCAGTGCCCACGTCTGACAGAGCTCCATGAACTGGAGAAATCGAGTCCCTCCAGTTACACTGCTTGTACCTCTGGCCCTTGGCAAGTGACCTTCACACATCAGAGACTCTCTGAGCACCACCCGATAGATGCAAAAAGGGGCTCACACTGGAATGCTGCATTTATGGCACTGCATCTCGCACTGCTTTCATGCCTCCTGATGGTTAGCTTGCTTCCCTTTACCCCTTCTCTGTTTGCCACACTGCACCATTGCATGTGTCACGATCACATCTCAAAGTGCACAAGTGGCAATTTCTCATCTGGTGTTATTCCTGTGTTTCACACCTCAGACAACTTCACTGCCACCTGCATGGTCAAAGTGACAACTGGGAGTAGAAGAAGCTGAGCGCAAGGAAGGACCTTGCTCTACCTTGCTTGGTCTTGTTACAGGCATTGCCTGGTTCAGGCCGGGCTGCTTTTTCTTGGAGAGCAGCAAGAGAAGAGGCATCTTTCCCTTCTTTTAAAAGTCATCAGGCAATAATTTGCATCCTGCTTGTAACACACACTTGTTACTCAGGGCCATAAGGGCAGGGGGCTTGGGGCATGCAAAGGAGCATGATGAGAAAGAAGAGCACCGGCACAGCTCAGCACTGGAACTGAGCTCTTTTTCCCCTTGGAGGGTGGTCAGGAGGGGAGATTACCAGTGGTGTCACAGTCACCCACGGGATGGAAAGCAATGCTGTAACACACGGCATGTGGCCCTTCCTCTACAGTCCTGCACTCCTGCCTTTCACAGGATGGGGAGGTGTGTGCTGAGAGGGATTCTGGCTGAAAATGAGCCCTGGCAGAATGAAGAGGGTCACAGGGGAAGAGGACTGCTGCTTCCAGGGCTTGTCTGAACCTACAGCAGCTCGTGGATGTTACTAAAGCACAGCTGAGCCATGAGACACTGAACAAACTTGACCTGCAATCAGAACAAAACCACAAGGACTGCTCCTGCTCTTTGTCCTCCTTGACCCTGGCAAAAGGAAACACAGTTTTACTTGCCACCAATGCCCACTGCATTTTAAGTGAACAGGCTCTAAGGCAGGACCCGAGGTGACAAGATCCACACCTCCAGGCCATCTGCTGACTGCTATGCAGAGCCCAGAAATCAGGTTTGGATAGAAGAAAGGACAGAAAGCATGGAGCTCTGGAGAGTTTTCCTTCTTTCTTTACACGACAGGATCCAGGAAGGAGGAATTTGTGACCTGACCAAGAAACATCACATGAAAACCAGGACACTCATTTACCAAATGAAGAGTACAGCAACACTTGCCTCCTCACTACCCTGGAGCAGGCAACTGCTGCCTGAGAGAACTCCAGGTGCAACTTGTGTCCTTGGTTACCTCTTCAGAGCTGGCTCAAAACACTTCTGGCACCCTGCAGCTGGTCTTGATTTGAGGGTGAGCACCTGCAGGAAGCAGCACCAGACCAGAAGTACAGCTGCCTTCAGAAATACTGTGGCCTGCAAGGCTGAAAATCAGAGGCCAACCTTGCATCCTGAGAGCTGCAATGGGCATCTGCAAAGAGCATGGTGTTTTGCCAACTGACTGGGACAGACAGGGTGACAGAAAGAATCAGACACCACTGGAAGGAATGGTCTTATTTCACTATTAATATTAAGGCAGTACAGAATGATACATTTAACAAAATAGGCTTATTACAAACTCTGGTTTAGCAACAGAGAAATTAGGCAAGGTAATGCACCTAACCATCACTATATGAGAAAGGGAATAGTGGTTAAAAGATACATCACCAATTGCCTAAATATGTTACTGTCATACAGATCCGCAGTCACTGGGGAGTCCCTGTTGCAATGAGGATTTGGAGAACCTTTCCAGAAACTGGGAGGTCTTACATGGTGCATCCGCCCATGAGGTCTCCAAACTCACAGCAAGAGTGTCCATCTTTTATAGAGCCAAATCAGCAAATCATGATAACTTGCATTTTGTTTGTGAGCGGTGACATCTGATGTGGCATACTTTCCCTATCATGTGGGATGGGGATCTGGTCAGAGCCCAGGCCTTGGATGGGAGGGTTCCCTTCAAGGTAAAAAACAGCCGCACGAGAGCTTAAAAAAGCTACAGTTTAATAAGCCTCTGTGCAAGCTGGCATGAGCAATTCTACAGGTGAGTGTTGTGCACTGTAAAGGCAGTGCCGTGTTCATCTCTAAGTCAACCCTGACTCAGGCCTGTCATTCAGGCCCTGCCACTTCAGTTCCTCACGTTCCACTCTGTCGTGACACACAAGGTTATATTTGACCCCACATTGTGGGGCTGCCAGGAGATTTCCTTGGTAGTGGGAAGCAGCATGAAAAGAGGAAACAGGACCAAAATACAGTTTGGGAAGCTCAGATTGGGCAATAGGATGAAGAAATATCACTTGAAGGGTAGAGCAGTGGTGCTACAGGGCACCCAGAGCGAATCTGTCACCATCAGTGATTTTGTGTTTCAAGAAACAGACACTGAGGATGGAAAAGCCATCAAGGAAGGGAAGGAGAATCTGTTGTGAGAACTTGCTGGGGAAGCAGATTGGGTGTCTATAGTCTGCAGGGACACAGGAGCAGGTCTAGGATGACCTGTGGTAGAGATCGCCAAGGGCACTGCCAAGGTCCCAGCAGAATGGAGGTCTTTATCCTCTTGACTATGGCTGTTGTGTCTGTCACTGAGGCCTACCCCGAATCATCAGGACTTCTTTGCCCCCTTTATCCTTCTGGGGACCCTGGGAGGTGTCGTGTGTTTGTCCTGCACTCAGCATTGCACACCCTCACCCAAACACTGATGCCATGGAGGACGTGGGCAACACATGGAGGAAAGGATCTCCCTTCCCTGGGTTTCTGTGCCTGTGCTTGGCCAATGTGTGTTGACAAAACACATCAAGGGTGTATTCAGCATTAGAGCCACCTGAGTGTTTTTTCTATCTATTACCAATGATTATTTTTTTTAACCTTTAATCAGCCCCTGGTGAGTTGCTGTAGTTAATGGCCTCAGTGGGATCCATTAACGCTCTACAAAACTTTAGGGTTTCCTTCTGACTTTGACTTCCTTACTGATTTTTTCAATCTCCTTTCAATAGCTGCAATTCATGGACTCAGCTCCAAGTACTGCATGGAGCTCATTAAAAAGCAAAAAGCCCTGATAAACCAGGACTCTCCCTGCAATTTCCTTCAAGTGTCCATGGCTCATTGGGGAGGTTTGGGGTGTGTAGCTGAAAGCTGAAGACAACAATCATATACAAATATTTCATCTTTTTAAAGTTTTCTATTATTCTTCTAAAGAATAGGTGACAGCACACCATCCAATTCATAGCCATCCAGAGTGACTCCTAATGAAGGCAGCACATGTAGGCAAAGCAGCGTCCCAGAGATCAGGCACTGTATGCACAATCTTTCTCCCCATCTCCCCAGCCCTACTATTTCCTTCATCAGCCTCTCGGGAATTTAAATCACTCATGTTGAAAGCCAGCCTTAGTCCACCTAAGTCTGCACTCAATGTTATAGCTCACCTGCCCCAATTCTCACCTGCTTTAGTTAGACAACTGGCTGCTAACAGGCACAGGGGTGTCTTCTTCCAATTAGAAAGAAACAAACAAAAAATAAAGCAGAGCATAGTTTCATGGAAAATAATGACACTCTTTGAATGTATGCTAGGTCCTTACAATCCGTATATATAGTAAGAACTTGGCTAATGGTGCAGACTACAGAGAGACAGAGCAAGGTTTAACCTCCCTAAAGGGCAAACGAGCAGCTGGGTCTCTGAGTGAACAGAGTATCGGGAGGAGTCACAATGTGTCAAGATTGTGCCCTAAAGGGGATGCTAGAAATTGCCAGTCTAAACAGGACATGTGGGAATGGGAGACTTAGGTAGATGCACAGGAGACAGGGGATGGAATGCGCCAAGACCCCCAGCATGAAGAGCTGGGCTCACAGCATCACTGATGAGCTGCCACAGACTGAATAAGCAACCCAAAGAAGTCCTTCCTTTGGCAGTGACTTGGAAAGCCACATCTCTGACAGGGTTCCAGGGAGATGGAGTTTTCACTTCGCTAAGATGGTCTCCAGGACTATGCAGAGATGAGGAACAGCATGAAGGGAGGTTGCAGGGATATTCACCAGCTTCATCAGCTGCAGAGCAGGGAGCTGGTCATCTCACAAACTGCTCATGGAGTCAGATGAGATGGGGACTGATGAGTGACATGGGGACTGCTGGATCAACACTCGCAGCCTGGACCTCAGTTCTTGTTCCCAGGGATCCTGCTGCTCTCCAACAAGGCTCCCAGCATCGGGAGCTGCTTCCCGAGGTGTCACACAGAAACTGTCACTGCAAAGACCCCTGTGGATCCCGGGCTGTGGCAGCAGCTGCTCAGGGATGGAGGCTGCCACAAGAGTCCTGCCTGAGGGTCCCACCTTGCTCAGGGGTCAATGTGGCAGCCAGGACCCTTGGGGCTGAGGCTTCCCCAAGCCCCAAGGCTCCCGTGGGGCAGCTCCAACCCTTGTGTGGGTGCTGGGGGCAGAAGGACAGAATCCAGGGCAGGTTTCCCTGGAACTGGCTGCCCCTCTTCTCCCCCACGCCGAGGTGGGCAGTGCTGGCTGAGCCCAACACAGCAGCTCACACAGCCCCCCAGACCCCCAGACCCCCACACCAGCACCCTCAGCACCCTCAGCACCCGCAGCCCCGAGCTGGGCTCCCCTCCCTGCCCCAGCCCCGCACAGCCCCCAGCACAGCCAGGAGCCCCGCAGGGCCTCACAGCCAATGGCTGCGCTGGGCACGAGGAGGTCACTGCTGCCGCAGCCCCTGATAGGCCAGCTGCAGGGAGAGGGCGTGGCTGCTGCTTGGGAGGTCCCCGCTGCGGGCAGAGCTGATTGGGCAGCAGCAGGGCTGGCTCTGCCTGGTGACTGTGAGGTCACCGCTCCCGCAGCGCCTCATTGGGCAGCAGCCGGGCCCTGCGGGGCTCTGCGCTGCTGAGATCATCTCCGCGGAGCAGCTGCTGAGCCCGGGCTGGGCTCCTGGCGGGGAAGGGCTGGGGAGGCCATTGCTGCCCTGGAGGGCAGGGCCAGAGAGCTGGGCGGGACGGCGCTGTGACGTCATGTCTTTGTGAGTGCCTGATTGGCCGGCAGCAGGCAGGCAGGCGTGGGCGGTGGGTGGGGGGTCTCTGTGGTGAGAGGAGCTGAGAGGGCAGCAGTGGTTCCTGTGTGGGGAAGGGGGTTGAGGAAGCTGCTGTCTCTGAAGGCCACAGGCAGCAGCAGGGATGTGGTGGGTTTGCACCTGTGAGGTCACCTCCATGTGAGCAGCTGGGTTTGGGGTTTAGGCTTTAGGGTTGTGATCAGTGGCGCAGAGCCTAGTTGGAGACCTGCAACTATTGGTATCAGGAGTCAGTCAAAACCTGTTCAGTTTATTAATCAGTGACCTGAAGGGACAGAGTGCACCCTCAGCGAGTTTGCTGAGGATAGAAAAGTGGGAGGAATGGCTGATAGCCCAGGGGTCTGTGCATGCTTTAAGAGGGACCTGGGCAGCCTGGAGAGCTGGGGGTAGAGGAACCTCATGAAGTTCAACACAGTCAAGTGCAGGGTCTTGCAGCTAGGGAGGAATAACCCCATGCACCAGGACAGGCTGGGGGTTGACCTGTAGGAGAGCAGCTCCACAAAAAGGAACCTGGGAATCGTGGTTGGCAACAAATAGACCATGAGCCATCAGTGTGCCCTTGTGGCCACTGCTACGGGTGGCTGAGGTCTGACAGTACTCAGAGTGCCCCCACAATATTGCAATGGCAGGAGATGTCTTTGGGTGGCCACTAGCTCCAGGCTGTGGTGTTTCACTGCGGGTGCAGGAATCGCCCTCCACTGCCCCTTCCCTGGGCCTCCTGGGTCCCCACTGCCTCTCTGGGGATTGCGGAGCCCTCCTTTCCCCATGTGCACCTGGGTTTAGTGCTCTACCTTCTGGTCCCTGCACTGTGAGTCATCCCTGTTTCGTTAAAGCTGCACTCAGTGCCCACTCCCAGGCAAACCCTGTGCCTGGAGATCCCTGGGGGTTCTCTCATCAGCACAGTCACGTGTGGGGCAGCCTGGCACAGGCAATGCAGAGACCATTGCCCATCTGCAGTGGTCACTGAGAGATGAACCCTAGATTGAGGCTAACAGATCACCCGGGAATGCTGAGGTCATCCCCTGGATCTCATGGAGTTCACAAGCAGAAGAGCAGGCCCATTTGTGGTTGCACACCCTTGGGCATATTTTTTGATTCCGGTTTCTAAAGAGAGGCCAGATTCAGGACCATCCTAGGGCAGATCCCCTTTTATTATGGAAATATTATTCTGGAATCCAGCTGTGGCTTAAGGGAGCCCAAGGACTGGTCCTGCCTGTTCTTCCAGGGTACGAGGGAAAACAAGCCTATCTCTTCCAGGTGATGAGAGTTCCTGGGCCATAACTGCAGAATAAAGTGTGGAAGGACAGCACGGAAATGAGGAGGACAACTCTAAATAGAGAAAGTCCTGCTGCCCTCCTGGAATATGTCTTCAGGAAAGATGAACTGCCATGGGAAGGCTGCCTCTAGACTTTCCTTCAATTCACTCATGTTTAGTTTTGTGTGTTGGAGCTTTGCATGGAATCATGGAAACCTGTGCTGACACTTGGTTGTCATTTCCCTCATGTTAGAGAGATTTGAGATCACTCTCTAACCATAGCCATGAGAGCTGAGATCTCCTAAACAACAGTGGACCCCTGGTCTCAACCCACCTGCCCTTGTCCCGCCGTGACTCTGTACCCCAGAGGTCCCTTGGTGTCAGTGCTGGAAAAGACGCTGCAGAGGGAAACTCTCCTCCCTGCACTGGGCACATCCAAGGGAGCTCAAAGAAGTGGCTCAGAGAATCCCCCCTCTCTGCTAGTGAAGGGGGAAGCCTGGCTTCCTGCTTTATCATGGTCTGTCTTTAAGTGCTAAATGAGAGACTGCTGTACAGACGTGACAAAAACAAGGCATCTTTATTTTATTATTTATTATTTTAAGATGTATGTAAAACAGAGAAGTAAAAATGAAAGAAATGGATAAAATACAGTCTTGATACCAGATATCCTGGTGAGTGAATGAAACAGTTGTCACCTCTGACCTTGTACCCACTGGATGAGTTTCTTCAGTGCCCCCTTGAGCTCCTTGTTCCTCATGCTGTAGATGAGGGGATTCAGGGCTGGAGGCACCACTGAGTACAGAATGGACACAACCATATCTAGAAGTGGGGAGGAGATGGAGGGGGGCTTCAGGTGGGCAAACAATACAGTAATGACAAACAAGGAGACCACGACCAGGTGCGGGAGGCACATGGAAAAGGCTTTGTGCCGGCCCTGCTCTGAGGGGATCCTCAGCACAGCTCTGAAGATCTGCACGTAGGACACCACAATGAAAACAAAACACCCAAAGCCCAAAGAGAAAGTAACCCCAATGAGCCCAACTTCCCTGAGGTAGGAATTGGAGCAGGAGAGCTTGAGGATCTGGGGGATCTCACAGAAGAACTGCTCCACCACATTGCCTTGGCAGAGTCGTATGGAAAATGTGTTCCCAGTGTGCAGGAGAGCATTGAGGAAACCACTGGCCCAGGCAGCTGCTGCCATTTTGACACAAGCTCTGCTGTCCATGAGAGTCCCGTAGTGCAGGGGTCTGCAGATGGCAATGTAGCGGTCATAGGCCATGACTGTGAGGAGAGAATACTCTGCTGAAATGAAAAAGGTAAAAGTTAAGACCTGTGCAGCACATCCCAAGTAGGAAATGGCCCTCATCTTCCACAGAGAATTGTGCATGGCTTTGGGAACAGTGGTGGAGATGCAGCCAAGGTCGAGGAGGGAGAGGTTGAGGAGGAAGAAGCACATGGGGGTGTGGAGGCGGTGGTCGCAGGCTACGGCTGTGATGATGAGGCCGTTGGCCAGGAGGGCAGCCAGGTAGATGGCCAGGAAGAGCGAGAAGTGCAAGAGCTGCAGCTCCCGTGTGTCTGCAAATGGCAGGAGGAGGAACTCATTGAAGAAGCTGCTGTTGGACATTAACTCCCTGCAGTTATGTGGGCCTGTCTAAGGAACAGAAAACAATGAAAAGTTAGGAGGGACTTTATAAGAAATAAAATTTCAAAGTCATTTCTTTTATGACACTGCCCACCACTGCCTCTCTTTAGTAAGAGTGTCTTCGTGCAGTTGCTTTGCTTGAGTTCCATTTTGCACTGGTTGAGTGTGCTATGAGGAGCAGAGACCTCAACTCGAGAGCTGTCTGTGCTGAACAGTAGTGGGAAGTGGGGAACGGAGGCTACACTTTTGGATGTTTTACCTTTTCTGGCAGAACGGAGGCCACACTTTTGGATGTTTTACCTTTTCTGGCAGGTGAGATCCATTCAAAATGTAGATGAAATTTTCAGCATCTTTACTCCCAAGTAAGCAAAGAGGTTTGAGGAACAGTAGTTTTTAGTTTCTTTGAGATGTCCTTGTCACTCCTCGGGAGTGTTCCCCAAAGGACAAATCCTTCACATTTCAACTCTGAGTCCTTAGAGGAATGCATCCACAGTCACTTATGTGCAGAGTCGGGACATCTCGTTTGTCTGTTAAGTTTTTTCCCAGATGTCCTGTGCACCGGTCTCCTTGAGCTAGAGTGTCATCGTGCTCATATGGTGCACTAAAAGGAAACAGGCCCTGCTGAGAGCAGAGCTGTGCAGTTTCTAACTGCCCACCTCCACCTTTCTCACCCTGTCTCCATGCCCCTAAGCGAGGGCTCCACACTCCTGGCCAAAGACACACAGGGCCCATTTCATCTGCTCCTGGACAGCCTCCCACCACCACCTCCATACCCTCAGCATCTTGGCAGCTTCCTCACGGGTCACCCAGGTATCACAGAATGGCCATGAGACAGTAGAGCCTTTCTGGAGGGAAGGGGGCAGCCTGGCGGGACACCACAGCGCAAGAGCCAAAGGACTGGCAATGCTGAAGAGGGGCTCTCCTTAAGGGAGAGTCAGCTCAATTCCCAGACCCAGGGTCTGCTTTTCCTGCAGCTCTACAGGACAGGCTTGGAAAGAACCTCATTCCCATTCAGACCCCTCTGTTCCACACCTTGCAGCATCCATGTTTGAAGTGCAGCTGAAAACACTCAACCATGGGAAGCTGAGAGCAAGAACAGGAGCAGCATGGACAGGAGAAGAATTAAGGAGCAACCCCTTCAATGTGCTGGATGGCGGAAGGGAGAGGGACAGGGAGGCATTGTGGAAAACCTTCACCTTACCAGCTGGGTACGTCACCTCACAGAGAGCACACCTTAGTCCCTTGGTGGGGAGGCTGGAAATGGTCCCATGGCAGGAGAAGTTTCCCAGGTCTGGCTGCAGAGGAGGCGGCTCCTGCCCTGTACTTCCTGCCCCTTCCTTGCCCATCTCTGCCGCCTGCAGCTGTCCTTGCTGGCAGCCCTTCCTCTGTCCCTGGGTCTTGTCCCTGCCATTGCTCACAGATCCCCTATGACCCTATCTGTGCTCAGCTCTGCCCTGCACAAACCTCTGGGCAATGTCCAACATAAGCTCTGCAGTTGCAGGTCCTAAGAAGTAGGTCACATAAAGTCCTATGAGGCCACAAAGATGATATTGATGCTGCCTCTAGGCTAAGATGGGGATGAAGCAGCTTGCTGAGGTTTCTCACAGAAATATTAATTCTCTCTTAATCTTTCAGAGTAAAGGTTTAGGACTCTCAGTTCTTTATCAAAGTAGAAAACTTGTTCAACCTTCTCCCAGCCATAATAAGGAGGCTGAAAGAGCAGAGACCTGAAGGAAAGCTCCTTCCCTTTCAAGTAGCCCTTCTCTTGCTCTTCTCCAGTAAAGGACCCCTCGTGCATGTGGCAGGGAATCCCTGCTCTGAAGTGTCTCCTCCTCCTGCTAAACCCTGCATACTCCAGGAGAGAGACCTTTAAAATCCCAATCCTTAATTACATGCACTGAGTTCAGAAGAGCCCTCCAGGAACCTCAGCAGATTTGCTCCGCTCACCGTGTCAAGGGCTGGAAAGGTTTCTCCCACAACAGCTCTGCTCTGTCCTCCCGCTCCACACTGCCGTTCCCCTCTCGCTGCCTTCTCTCCTCTGCTGTCCGCAGCAGCAGGCAGTGCCCGCAGCCCTGCTGCTCTTGGCACAGGAGCTGCTCCTGCACTCGGCTGTCTCTGGGCAGTGCTGCCAGGCTGCCACGAGCTGCCTCCGTCCCAGGAGCCTGGCCCCGCTCAGGAGCAGAGGCCCAGCTGAACTCACCAATTTCTCTGTCCCTTGTGCCCCCTCCTCCTGGGAAATGTGCATGAAGTAACCTAAAAGAATCACACTTGTTGTCCTTTCCTAAGGAATGGGTAAAAAAGGATTCCAAAATTGCCATCTGTTTCATCAGAGGATGACCATCTATGAAAGCTGGAAGTGTCCCGCTCTGGAAGACCCTAGTTATAAAGCCCCTAATAGACAGAACAGCCAGAAAGGGGCAAGTAGGAGGCACTACGTGAGCACCATAATATAGTGCAGTATAATGTGGAGACTCTGGTGGATCATTACAGTGCAAAAATTTTGTATAATTCAGTGCAGACATTTAGTTGAGTGACATAGAAATAGGCTTCAGGGCCAAGATAGATGTCTGGCTTGTCCAGCATAACCAGATGTCTCCTCTAGGAGGCACAGGCTGGGATCTATGCTAAACCATGTCCAATCCCTCCTGCAGCTGAGCGTGCTTCATCAGTGGGAGAGGCACCTCACACCAAGGGGTCTGCTCTGGTCTCTGCTCTCCTAAAAGCTTCTCGCTTTGTTCGCACACAACCTCTTTGCACCCTGGAAAACATGATGGGGCTAATGATGACCCCAGGGTTGGTGGATCACAGTTGGGTCAAGCCCAAGGACATCTTCAGGGGCACCTTCTCCTGCCTGGACATGGGCTCACCTCTGTCCCAGGCCCCAAGGTGCTACGAATCAGCTCCGTCAACAAAACCCTCTCCTGTCGTTCCCTCACAGGCCAGCTCTGTTTCTCCCTGGTCTTGGGCACTGCAGCCTTGCCTCTCTTAGTGGGAACCTCCTCTCACCATTGCATTGACCCCTGCTCTCCATGCCAGCATGGCTCTGCTCTCAAGTGGGGCCATTGCACACAGCGTCTTTGGCTCTTGGTAACAGGTTTCACCAGGACCAATCTGTCTTCTGTGCCACATCCTGACATTTTGCAGCCCAAAGATATGCAAATGCCTCTAGCCTGGCATGGAGACAGAAGCACAAGCTGTCACAGGCCCTCAACACCATTGCAATAACTGAGATGCATTATCACCACTCACGCAACTGGAGGCCTGCGCTGCTGGGGTAAGAGCTCTTCAGGGGAGGCTGTGAGGGAAGAGGAGGAGGGGGCAGGTCCTTTGTGTGGAGGGCAGCTCGGATGTACAAAGTGCTTCCATGGCATGGACAAGGTTTGGGTATGTGCTTGTGGGTGAGCATCAGGTGAAGGGTGACATCATGCTGGGAGCTACAGACCATGCAGTCAGTCTGATGGCGTGGATGGCATCTTTAAGCAACATGACAAAGTCTGTGGATCATAGGCCCTGGTTCTTACTGGCAGAACAGGTTGGAAGGCTCTTGAATCCCCCTAACATTCACTGGAAAGGCAAAGACCAGGATGTAAGCAGGCCGTGAGGTTTCTGGAGTGTGGACACCAGATGCAACAGAGAAGTCTCAGTGAAGGTGGAATATATGCAACAGTTTGGGTAGCAACAGGATATAAAATACTACTACTGTTAATAAAAAATGAAGTGAAAAAATATTAAAAATATAATACAAATATTAAAAAAATAGTGAAGAAACAATGTTCAGCATTGGTATGGGATGCTGAGGGAGTCATTTTTTAGAGAGCAGTGACAATTTCCCAAGGCTGAAAAATATCCGTGAAATTATTTTCCTCATCCTCCTTGAGCGCCTTGTTCCTCGTGCCGTAGATGAGGGGGGTTCCCTGTTGGAGGCACCACCATGTACAGAACAGCCAGCACCAGATCCAGAGCAGGAGAGGGGACATAGGGGACCTCAGGTAGACAAAGATGCCAGTGCTAAGAGAAAAACAGACAATGGGCAGGTGTGGGAGGCACATGGAAAAGGCTTCGTGCTGGCCCTGCTCTCAGCACAACAGCAAAGATCTGCTTGTAGGATAAGACTGTGAAAATGAAACAATCAAACATTAAACTGGCACTAATAATAAGATGCCTAACATGGCTGAGGTAGGAGTGTGAGCAGGAGAGCTTGAGGGTCTGAAGGATTTCACACAAGAACTGTCCACAGAGTTCTCTCTACAGAAAGAAAACAGGAAAGCGTTAGCAGTGGGGACAGGAACAGGTACAGTAGGGCACCTGTAGGAAAACCATGTCCCACTGCAGTGCTTGCTGGGCAAGTGCCGCAGGTTGTGCTGGGCTTCCTACCTCTACGCTAATAAATGAATTCCAACACTGACTGTAGGGAAAATCCATCCCGCCTGCACATAGCGTGCGGCAAAAATAGGAGACACATCACACTGAGCTCTGTGCTCTGGTCTCTGAACTCTCACACCCTTCTAGCTCTCCTGCCCTGAATTTCTGCTCACTCCGCCAGATGATATGAACAGGGACTGGGCTAATGAGGGCCTGAGGGTGGATGGACCGCTGGCTACCCAGGCCTAAGGACTTCTGCAGTAGCACCTTTGTTTTCCCAGAGATTGCTTCAAGAAATCTGCCATCCTGCACTGTCCCACGGGCTAGGCAGCTGTGATAGTCACAAGTGCTCCATGTGCCCACCTACAACCCCTTCACACACACACCCGTGGTCCCTACGGCACCGGCATGGCCCTTGGGTGCCTAGGATCCCTTCGTTATCTCCTTAACCCTGCTTCGTGGACTCAGGGGGCCAGCAAAGGGGCTGCTGGTGCTGTACATGGGCCAGAGTGGGCAAAGGCACTTCTGGAGCTTCCTCACAACCTGCTGGACTCTCCATGGGCTTTGGAGACTTCAGTCAGATCCCTTGGGGTGGCCTTTTCTCTGGCACAGTGATGCACAGAACATGCCTCCAGCAGCAACATCCGTGCACATCCGGGCATGCACTGATGCAAGAAGGGGAAACGTCCTAAGGATTCATGGTTTAATTCTGCATTTCAGATACCCTAATTCATATTGCTTTCATGTACCCTCATACCGGTTTATTACAAGATGAAATTGGAGAGGACAAATAGCATGGGTCTTTCCCGCTCTCTTCCCTTTTTTTTTTCTCTCCTTTTTCAGTTTATTTTTTTCAGTAGGAGTTGGAGGAGGACCTGGAGCTGAGCCCACAGCAGAGCACCAAGACTGCAGGTTGTCACATTTCATTTGGATGGAGGCTCTTCCCATCTGCTGGCCTGATGGTCATCAACCAGGTGGCCAAGACGGTGAGGAGAGCCTTAAACTGGGAGTGACTCAGGGGAGAAGACTCCAGCAAGAGTGAGGAAGTGATGGCCTGGGATGGCAGGGAAAGGTGCAAGTGATGTGGACAAAGGAACCCCTGGAGAGAGCAGTGGGATGCAGGGAGCTCTGCTCAGGAACGAAGAGGGAGCCTGTCAGGATTGGAGGGATGAGGATGAGTGGGCAGAGCAACAGAGGTCGCCTTGTGTAGATCTCTACTACGGATCTCTAGAAAGGCGTTGTGATGGTATCCCCGTGGTTTTCACCAAGACATTTCTCCATGGCGTCTTTCTCCATGGTCTCCACCAAGGAATCGTGAAGGGATCTCCATAGTCCCCACAAAGACATCATGATGGTGTCTGCCATGGTGTCCAGCAGGACATGATGATAGGGTCCCCATGGAAACCACCAGGGCTTTGTGATGGCAGTGGTAGCCTGCCCATAAGGCCATTGTGAGCGGGTGGTCCCCATGGTGACCATGTCCTTGTTGGGGGCTAAGGCCCCAGGTTCCCCACTCTGAGGAGAGCAGCTCCAAGCAGCTCTGAAGGGTGGAGGATCTCAGGAAAGGCAGCCATTAAGTAAGCATCTGTCAAGAAGAAGAATGCTCCATACAAACAGTTGGTAAAATTAGGAAACATCTCTGGAGCCCAGCTTGACTAAACAGGGAACTGGCATGTGGTCTTCAAGTCAGTAAGGCAGCATGTGGAAAGGGGAAGAAGGGAGAGGCTGCAAAGGAGGAAGTTACAAATATTGTCCGGTAAAGTAAGGATGGTTTGGGGAAAGCCAAATCTCCCTCCTCCTGCTTCAGTAAGAGTAAAAGAATGAAGAAGGAAAATGTGGGCTCATGGCTGAATGGGACTGGGATTCTAGCAAGTGCAGCCCTGCTTGGCTTCAGTCAACCTTAACCAACAATCTGAAGCCTGAGAAATGTCTGAAAGGGGCAACTGGAGAGGTCACTTCTCTCTCCCTGCCCTGGCAAGTGTGGGCCCTGGGCAGACCTGTGGGATTGCCTGGGGTTGGGGCTTGGTTTGGGGGTTTGGCGTTTGGCAAGACAGGATCAAAGTCCTGTGGGATGAAAGAGCACAAAGTCTGAGCACAGACTGAGATGAGGGTGAGCCTCAGCTCCATGACAACTGCTGTGTGCTGCTCTTTGTGTAGAAGTGGGATGGAGGACAGTCTGTGACAGAAGAAAGTCTTCCTCCTGGAGGCACCAAATCAGGCTCGCTGTTCTTCACTTCCTCAGCAGGGTTTCATGCACTGTGCTGCTTAAGATAGAGGTGATAGGCCAGAAAAGAGCAAAGGTGCCCTTAACACAGATCCCCCTGAGAACTTTATCTAGGAGTCTGCTTCCTGCCTTACTTCATTGCCATGGTCAGTGTTGTGCACCAACATGGTGCTGCCAAATTAGAAGAATGAAAATGTATTTCATAATGTTAAAAATGGGGCGAAGTTTTGGAAGGGATAATTTTTGTTATTCTATGAGAATGTTCTGACTTATGACTAAGATCTGCTTTAGGGGTTGGATTCAATTTGACCACATAGAGAGGCTGCTGCTGTTGGAGATTCCCTGGGGTGGTTGTGTTCCCCTGTGGTGCCGAAATCAAGTGCCTGTTAAGACCACTTATTCCCTTCCATCGACTAGAAAGGGAATTCCAGACAACCGCATTTGACAGAGGCAACTACATGGATGGGGTCTGACACTTATCACTTTGAAAGTGTACATCTGCACTTTTCATGGTTTGAGTATTCCTTCTCCCCTTGCTCTTTATCATTCAGACACCGCTCAACTCTTCCCTTGCTGCTTTGAGCTTCAGGGACTCTTTCAGGAGACTCTTGTTGTCTCTTAACCAGCTCCTTCACCGCGTGTCTATCCAGCCTTTACTAACTGTTTGTGAAAAGAGGTTCAAGGAAGGTTATTCCTTGTAGGCTGTGGAGCTCCTTGGAGGCAACTCGGGATTCAACCTACAGTTGAGGTTTGGATTTTGTTTCCTATTGACATAGGATCCAGGTTATTTTGTTTTATCATACTTAATACTTTTACATGTTTGCAGGTAGTTCAGGTGGGAATTGGTGCACATGAGCTGTAACATTCAGCTACAGAGTGAGAAAAACAGTTTGATTTTAGCCAGAGTGATCCAAGGACCCAGTGGCTGATGAGAGAAGTGGCAGGGCTGGGGAGCTGAGCAAGAAGGTTCTGCATACAGGTCTCCCCTCAAAAACACTGCTTTTCACACATGTCCAGACTTCATTGGAAGACACTTTAGGAAGTGGAGAACGTGCGCATGGCTGATTCAGAACATGGAACAATAAAGAAAGCTCAAAAAAATATATCTATCTTTCTTTTCCAGGTGCTCATTGTAATCAGTCTAATGTTAAGACACTCCTTTCCAATTAGCTATAGCAGATTTGAAAATTGAAGAAAATTATGGCAAGAATCGTGGCTCCTGAGGGGTTTTGCATTTTACTGATGCTTTGGGAATAGTTGGAGCTGAGTCCATGAACCTCTGATGTTGAGAAGAGACTGAAGAAACTTCTCCAGAAGTTCAAGTCAGAAGCACATCCCCAAGTTTCTTGGAGGGTTAATGGGTCCCACTGTGGTTCATTACCAAGCAAAGCCTCCCCAGGGGCTGATTAGAGCAGAGAGTTGGAAGTCGTGATTGCAGATAGGAAAAGGCAACGTGCAGGTTCCTCTGATGCCAGGTCAACCCTTCATGTGTGTTAACAAGCAGAATGACCAAATAGAGGTGCCGATTCCCTGAGTACGGACATCCTTTCCATCATGCTTTGCCCAAGGCTTTTGGTTGGAGTAGTGTGTGGGTGGGAGTGTTCAAGGCCTAGGGCAGGGCACTGATCCAGGACACCTTGTGTGCCTGGGGGAAAGCAGGCACAGAGGCCCTGTTGCCAGAAGGAAGAAGTGTCTTCTCCTAGGCCTCAATGGCAGACACACCAGCCATGGCCAAGAGGACGTAGACCTAGTTCTTGAGGAGATTTTTGGCACTGCTCTCAGCTGTCTCTCCCTTGGGCTCTCCTACACTTTCCCATGCCTGTGTCTGTTTCCCTGCAGCCTGTAGACACCCAAGCTGCTTCCCCACCTTGTTCTCACCCCAGCATCTCTTTATCTTTTCCCATGTCTGTCTGTCCTTGGTGACTGTTCTTTGAAGGCATGGCTTGATCTCAGGTCCAAACCAGGCGACCTGTTGCACCACAGTACTGCTCTTAAGTGACATTTCTCTTTTATTCAAGTCAAGTCGGTACCTCAAGCTGCAGTTGGTGGTTCTTTCCCCTTCTCAAACTCTTTTCCACTACCAGAACAACTTCCATCATCCCCGAAACCACCCTGCAGCCAGTCACAGGCTCCTGCTCTGTTCCAATTAGCTGTGGCACTTGAGCAGGCTAAAGCAGCTCATGGCCCTTATCTTCTCTATGCAGGCCATGTGCTTACCAGGCCTGAAAAGCAACCTCACAACAATAGAAGGGCCTGACTCTGGGGAGGCCATGTCAGGTGCTGACCCACAGGCTAAAAGAAAAAAAAAAAGATTTTTTCAGCAGAACCCTTAACTTCTTTGCACTGAATAAACCCGAATCCTCTCCTCACAGGCTGGGAAAGTGATGCTGCAGCCCCCAACCTTTTTGGAGGCCTGAGACTGAACTCACTTCATGTGATGAGCAGAGAGCCCCAGTTGGATGCAGTATCTAGAGGTACTCTAATGAGTACAGAGTAGAGGGACTCCTGTTCATGCAGTCCAGGACACTGTGGCCTCCAAAGCATGTTGCTGGCTCACTGCCCACAAAGGTCCTCCAAAGAGCTGCTGCCCAGCTAGACATTCCCCAGCCCATATCACTGGGAGGGTTCATTTGTCCTAAGACAGGACCTGGTTTTTGTCCTTCTTTCCCAAGGTGTCTTCTAGTTTTAATGCGCTTCGGGATGGACCATCCTTGTGCTGGGTGGCTGTGGTCCTTAAATACCTTCTAGTTTTCCTAAGCTCCATTGCCCTTCAGATTGTCAGATTCCCTCACCCGGAGGGAGCCTACACAAGCTCTCACCCAAACCTTGATCCATCCCATGCAAGAGCTCCTTCCATCTGAGCTGTCCCATCTCATCAAGGACATCCACCCCATCCTGCTCTTCCCCCCTAACTTTCCTGCCTGCGGAGCTTGTCCTCTGCCATCACAGTCCTCTAGTCATGTGAGTGGTCTCAAAGCATCTCCATTATTCCAACTGCCTTTCAATGCAGTGACAGTTCGTGCCTCTCCATCTGCTCCCCCCTGTGACCCAGCCTGCATGCACTTGTGTGGGATATTGGGGTTGGAAAGCCTCAGCTGTGGCACAGAGAAGAGATCTGCAATGGTGCAACCTGTTACCAAGAGTCAAGGACACTCTGTGTGCAATTGCCCAACTTGGCAGCAGGGACACGCTTGTGTAGAGAGCACTTGTCAGGGTTATGCTGAAAGGAGGTTCCCACAAAGAGAGCAAAATCTGTAATGCCCAAGGCCAGGGAGAAACAGGAGAGGGATTTGCCTCCTAGGGGTAATTAATGGCACCTTGGGCCTGTGACAGAGGTGAACCCCTCTCCGGAAGGACAAGGTGCCACTGAAGAAGTACCTGGATCTGAGCAGCCTGTGATTTGCCACTCTGAGGTCATCATTAGCCCATTTCCCTCATCTAAGTGTGGGAAGAGTTTCCACCGAGGGAAAGCTATAAGGGTGCGGCAACTAGAGTAGAGACCTTGATGTGATGTGACTCTCCCGTTTATGAAGCATGCTTGGCTGGAGATAAGGAGGACTTGGCCTTAGGCAATGGTTGCATCCTGTTGATTGGACACTGGTAAGAAACATGAGTCACTGTAGGCCTCTTGCCAGCCACCACTCCAAAGGGACATGCCAGGATTGTGCCAGGCCTTTTCTTCCAGCATTGCCTTGAACAAGCAGCTTGTGAGGAGCAGGAATTTCTCAGGCCCCATGGATACCCCTTCAGTCAGCTGTAGGGAGCAGCTTGGGGACGTGATCGGGTTCAGCACCGAGAAACTGTGAGTGCAGCAGCAGGGCTGGCCATCACTGGTGCTGGTGGGGCAGGGGTGGGAGAGCTCCTGGCAGGTTCCCTTCTCCCAAGCGGAACACGGGGGCTTCCATGTGTGCCCATCCCTGCACCCACACACGGTTCCCTGGCTCCACTGTGCAGACTGCGCCCAGGGCAGGGTGCTCAGCCCTGGGGAAATGTCCCTCTGACATGGTCCCCATGACAGCCCGCACTGCCCTGTCCCCCCACAAACCCTGCTGGCCCCAGCCTTGTACCACGTTGGGGTTGGTGCAGAGCCGTCCTCGGCCTCTGAGCTGGGAGGGAGGCTGGGCAGGGCCGGCTGGTCCTCTGGCTACAGGCACCAAGGCCGGCAGGAAGGAGCTGCCCAGGCAGCCAAACACTGACACTGAAGGTGACCTCAGTGACTCTCCAGCCTCCCTTCCCTGGGCCTCCTGGGTCCCCACTGCCTCTTGTGGGACTGCAGAGCTCTCCCTAGCCTGGACATTCATTGCTTTTGCCCTTTCCATTTGGGTGGCTCCCCTTGAGTTCCTGAAGCTCCATTCACTCCCAGGAACACAGTGCCCTTGAGGATGCCCTGTGCTCTCCTGGAAGCACCATATCCATCTCCAGCCCTGTCATATGACAGATACGGCTTGACCATTCACCACCTGCAGGAGCTCTGAGCACCCACAGCTGGAAACTGAATCCAACCCACATTACCTAACACACCATTGCCAGGGGGCCCTGGAGAGTCCCAGAAGAGCAACAGACTCTGTGAAGCTTAAAGTCCTTGAGCACATTATGGACTCCAGCTTTGGAAGGAGAGGCCAACCTATAAGCATCGTCCTGAGGAAATCCATTTTTATTTGAGTGAAGCCACGACTGACACAGAGACACAAGGACAGACATATTTACAGCAGATATGGCAATTAGACTGAGTGGGTTCACCCCTCTGGCAAAGTAGCATGAATTAAAAACCTTATGTTAAAAAAAAATATATATATAAACACAGAGAGAATTCCCAAATCACAGAACACTCTGAAACGCATTAGAAACCCCTTGTTAGGAAGGATGGGGAGCTTATTTCTAGCACCGACTGTACTAATTGCTTCAATGCATTCTTGAGACTCTTGTACCTCATGCTATAGATGAGGGGGTTGATCATTGGAGGCACCACTGAGTACAGAACAGAGCACCAGATCCAGAGCTGGGGAGGAGACGGAGGGGGGCTTCAGGTAGGCAAAAGCTGTGGTGCTGATCAAGAGGGAAACCAGGTGCGGGAGACACATGGAAAAGGTTTTCTGCCAGCCCTGCTCAGAGGGGATCCTCACCACAGCAGTGAAGATCTGCACGTAGGGCACAACAATGAAAATGAAACACCCAAAGCCCAAAGAGACAGTAACCCCAATGAGCCCAATTTCCCTGAGGTAGGAGACTGAGCAGCAGGGTTTGAGCATCTGAGGGATCTCACAGAAGAACTGCTCTACCTCATTGCCTTGGCAGAGGGGTAGGGAAAATGTGTTCCCGGTGTGCAGGAGGGAATTGAGAAAGCCACTGGCCCAGGCAGCTGCTGCCATTCTGACACAAGCTCTGCTGCCCATGAGGGTCCTGTAGTGCAGGGGTCTGCAGATGACAACGTAGTGGTCATAGGCCATGACTGTGAGGAGAGAAAACTCTGCTGAAAACAAAAATGCTACCAGGAAAACCTGGGCGGCACATCTTGCGTAGGAAATAGCTCTGCTGTTCCACACACAATTGGCCATGGATTTGGGGAGAGAAATCCTTTCCGTTTCTCAAGGAAACACCCATATTTCCTCTCTCTCCCTTATTTCACCTCCCTTTTCTGCGACTCTGCTCTGCCCTGGTTGAATGTGCCATGTGCAGCAGGGACCCCTGCCCATGGCTCCAAAGCAGTTTTTTCTGCTGTGCTGCAGGTGTAAATGAATGTGTCAAACGACTCTTTCAGGAAATGCCTGCCCTGCCTTTCCTTTTGAAAAGTGCCCTCTGAAATGTGCTCACAGTTAGACCCGTGAGCAGACCTGAGCCTTGTAGCACCCTCCCAGCAGGAGAAGGAGCCTGTCCTGGTAGAGGATGATCTTCCCACACAGAACTTCCCCTCTCAATCCTGTGGGGAGCTTCGTGTCCTGCTGGGCAGGGCGGGGGTTGTCTCTGGGGTCAGGAGCTCTATAAGTTGCATTTAAATAAAGGTTTTTGGTTTCACATCACTGAAGTCTGTGAATCCTTCATACGCTGCCAATTTTCCATTGTCCATCTTTTCCTTGCTGCCTCCCATGCAATTGCTGTGGCCTTCCAAGAAAAACCTGCTGCTCTGTGCCCTCCACAAGGTATTTGTGCACAGCATGAAGATCCCTCCTGGCCTTCTCTGGTCTAGGCTGAACAAAACCCCCTCTTTCAGCCTCTCCTTACCTGCCCCATGCTCCAGCCCCTGACCAACTTGTTGTCCCTGTGCTGAACTCCCTCCCGTTTGTTCATTTCCTTGCAGAACTGGAGAGCCCAAGTGGGATCCGGTATAGAGGCATGGTGTCCACTGTGCCAAAAAGAGCAGTAGAACACGCATGTGGCCCCGCTGGCTGTGCTCTCCCAAATAAAAATCCGTGAGGATGGCCAAACTATGGCACAGGGACCCAAAAGGCCTCCCTTGCTGACCACTAAGGCACTGAGATGAGTTGTGGGTGCCCTTGGCCACCACCAGGACATACCCCTGGGAGTCTTTATGGCAACGGCCAGGGCTTTGTGATGGGGGTGGCATCATGTCCCCAAGGCCATTGTGATGGGGTGATGCCCATGGCAACCAAGGCTGTGTTGGGCTAGAGCATCACCCTCAGGGTCGCACTCTAAGGAGAGCAGCTCCAGCAGAAGGAGCAGCTCGTGTTGGTCCCCAGAGCAGCAAGTCCCCAGGTGCAGCGAGTGCCCTGGAGATGGAGAAGGAGAGGCAGGCGAACGCCTGCTCCCAGCCCAGCAATGGGTGTCCTGCCAGGCGCAAGTGCACAAGGAATGTGAGTGCTGGGGCTGGAGGGGGAGGCTGACAGCAGGGATGGGAGCTGCATGGAGAGCACAAGCATGGTGGGCCAAGCCAGCCAGGTGTGACCTCCTCTGGCCAGGGCCTGCTTCTTGCTGGCTGTGGGGATTTTCTCGAACACAAAGCATGACTGGGATGCTCCAAGGCCCATATGGATCCTGGGAGCCCTGTGCGGAGAGTCAGAGATCCTCTTTGGACCACGTGTAGCTGGGCTGTGCTCAACCATGAGCTTCCCTTCGACATGGGGCTGGGGCTTCCTGTGCCTCAGGGGCTGCTTGTAGCAACACAACCCTCTCCATCATGTGCCTCCTTCTCCCTGCAGGTGGGCAAGCAGGAACCGCACGCAGCGAGGCGACGCAGGCGGACCCTGACTTCGTCCCCACAAAAGGACAGGCGGCCTTTGCTGTCTGACCCCCAGGGCTTTGAAGATGCTGATCAGGCCATCACAAAGGTACAGAGCTGAGCAGTGAGGCCGGCAAAGGCCCTGCCTGACCGCTGCCCTTCTCAAGACGACTCCTGTGAGGCTCAGGGAGACCCTGCCCAGCAGAGCTGGGCTAAGAGCAGAGG
This sequence comes from Tinamus guttatus, assembly GCF_059628265.1. Classification (NCBI taxonomy): domain Eukaryota; kingdom Metazoa; phylum Chordata; class Aves; order Tinamiformes; family Tinamidae; genus Tinamus; species Tinamus guttatus. The sequence goes on along the minus strand of NW_028289008.1, from coordinate 636,439 downwards.
TGCCACATCTGCCTCCCAAACCACCGCACACATGGAGGCCTGGAGGCTCCTGCATGGAAAACACCAGGGTCTACAGGGAAAAAGAAGCTGCCTGCTCCAGAGCCTCTGCCAGGTGCAGGACCAAGGCCATCGATACGGAAGATGTGGCCAGGAGACTGGTGGACATGGTGATGGAGGGATTAGAGACAGTGGCAATAACTTGCAGGGAAGCTGCTGCCAGGGAAGCTTCGGGGGCTGCTGGGGGTGCTGTGATGTCTCTGGAGTGCAGGAAGAGACTGGAAGAGTCCATGTCTCTTGATTTGCCTGCCCTTCAAAAAGCCAAGCGAGATGCTGGTGTTCCCCACCAGGCAGTTCCAGAGCACGGCCACTGCTTGCCTGAGGCCGGACCTGGGCCTTGTGCGCTGGGAAAAACAAGGATGGCGCCAGAAGTGTGGTGCTTATCCCAGTGTGTCCTTGATGCAGAGGCAGGTGTAGGCTGAGGACCCTCTGTTTAGGTGTGCAGGTAGTGGCGTGCTGCAGTGCTCTGCTCCAGAGCCCAGCCTGCCACCCCAGGGTCCTGCTGGGAGAGCAGAGGGAGGACTGTTGGTTTCCCTGTTCTCTCCTTGGAGCATCCTGGTGCCACCCAGGGGTTCTCACAGTTTCATGGTTTCTGTCAGCTGATGTTCAGGCTTGCAGTTTCTGATCGTCTTGATGATTACCTGAGTCTTTGGGATTTGAGTCACTCTGATGGAGTCAGTTATCTTCTCACTCCTTTAAAGGCTTTCTGTTGAAGCTGGACCCTCATTACATCTTCCCATCGCAGAGCCTAATCCATTGTGATCCCTCATACAAACTGGTAGTTAAACAAAACAGTCAGAACCATTTCTGCACTTTGTGGATATGCAGACACTTGCAGACAGGGAGATGTCTCCTCACAAGAATCAGGCCTCTCAGGGTGATGGATGGCTCTGGATGGCTCTGAGCCCTGCCCTTCCCTTACTTTTGACCGTGGGTGTCTCAGGACAGGCCCACACACTGCAGCGCTGCTGTCCAGGCTCCTACATGGAGCCTGTAAGGCACTGCCGTGCCTCAGGAGCTGAATTTTGACTTGTTCACAAGTCGGTGAGATGACCATCTCCCAAATCCCCTACTGCTGAAGCTTCCAACAACCAACATCCTCTTTCCATAGTGTTTGCACAGTCCTGGAGCAAATCTTGAAGAAGGGAGACTGCATCCCTCTTGAAGCTTCCAGATATGTGGCATTCCAGACACTGAAAAGCAAAGCACGCCTTTCCTCCTTTCTTTCGGTTGCCTGTTGAGCCTCTAGCATCCTGTCTTTGGCACAGGAAGGCCCATTCTGGACCCGGGTGTCTCTGCACATTCCCTCTCCTGTCTCCTCTGTGTTTGCTCAGTCTGCTCTATGGCCTAGGGTCATGGGAAGTATTGGTTTAGGGAGCTCCCCTGAAGCCATGAGAAGCTGCAGAGCTGAAGGCCTGATGGAGGAAGTCTGGAACATGGATGTGTCTCCTGCCCTCTCCTGCTCCCAGCTGAAGGGTTGAGAAAGGTCCAGTGCTTTTGGTGTTGGTGGGTTGGGTTTCCTTTGACAGCCCCAAGTCCTTCTTTGAGTTGCTCTGAGCAGCCAGGAAAATCCTTCTTCTCTAAGGTCTTGCATCAGGGCCTTTTCCCTACTTTTGTAGAGAAGCGCGGGCAGGTCTGGGATCTCCAAAATCAGCATGGCCCACATCACAACCCAGGACCCCCAGGAGCTGTATGGCTCTCCCATTCCCACATGTCCTGCTTAAACTGACAATTTCTAACACCATCTTTACAGGCCACGAGTTGGCCATTGTAGAACCGCAGTATTGTGACTCCCTCTGTTACTCTCTGTTCACTCCAGGACCCAGCTGCTGGTTTGCACTTCAGGGTTTAAAGGTTGCTCTGTCTTTCAGGAAGGCTGTCCCTTGTAGCAAGGGAACCTCATTGTTGACGTGTGAGACTTAACCTACACTCAAAGAGCACAAGTATTATTTATGAAATTATTTCATGCTTTATTTCTGTTTCTTTGCAGTTAAGAAAAATCCTGTGCTTATTTGCAGCTGGTTCTCTACGGAACTCTCTAAGGAAAGCAGTTGGGAGTTGCAGCACATGAGCTCTAACTTTCAGTTGCTGATTTCAGCAGAACAGAGAAGCTTCTAACAAGAGTGATGGAAGTCCCAGGTGGCTGATGTGAGAAATGGCAGGTTGGGGAGGGAAGGAAGAGTGTCCATACAGTGCTTGAGCTCTGGGACAGTGGTTCTCCTAGATGTCCAGACTTCACTGGGAGTCATTCTGGATTGATTCCAATTCCAGAATATTGCTGTTGATTACTCTGAAAGCTGGATGTTAATAGTAACAATAAAAACCTGTAAAATCAGAAATCCTTGTATATTATTAATGTCTCCACCTTTCAGCTACAGTCCCCAAACCTCTCCAATGAGTCATACAAGCCTAGACAAAAATTGCAGGGAGGGACATGGTTTGTGAGAGCTTTTTGCATTTTAATGAGTCCCATGGTATATTTCATGCTGAATCCATGAACCTCAGTTACTGAGAGGAGAATTCAAAGTCAAGATCAACCCCCAACATTTTGTTGAGTTTTAATGGGTCCCATTGATAGTTGTTAGCAGTAAAGTGTCTCCAGGGGCTGATTAGAGTGGAAAATTGTCATCACTGATAGCAGATAGGCAGAGGAAACGTGCAGGTGGCTCTGATGCCACATTAACCCTTGAGGTGTTTTATCAGGCAAAATGTCCAAGCTCGGCCACTGAGCTTCTGGGAAAGGAGATCCTTTCTCCTACATGTTTTCCAGGTCCTCTTGGGGACAGTGTGTGGGTGGGGGTGTGCAGTGCTCAGTGCAGGACAATGATATGACACCTTTCGGGGTGTCAGCAAGAGGGACACTGAGGCCCAGTGTCTCCTGACAGGCCTTGGTGGCAGAGACAACAGCCATAGCCAAGAAGGTGCTGACCTCCTCTGGTGTCTTTGGGCCTTGGCAGTGCCTTTGTCTGTCTCCACCAGAGCCTGTCCTGTGCTGTCTCATGCCTGCAGCCGTGTCCATGCAGCCTGTAGACACCCACCCTGCTTCCCCACTTTGCTCTCACACGGGATCTCCTTCCCTTCACTGTTGTCTCTGCATCCCCACCGGCTGTTCCTTTCCAAAGCCATGGGATGATTCTTGACTCCTCCTGGGTGTCCTGTTGCACCACAGCACCAGCCTTTAGGTGTCATTTCTTCAGGCTTATGTCCAGTCTGAAAATCTCTAAACTGGGGATTTTTTGGGTTGTTTTGGCTATTCATACTGCCTCCCACTACCAAGTAAAGCTCCTGGCAGTACCACAGTGTGGGGAAGAATATAACCTTGTCTGTCAGGACAGATAGAACCTTGAGGAACTGAGGACAGGGCTGAGGGGAAGGGCCTTGGTGCTACGAGGGATGCCATATGAGGCAGTGGTGCATGGTCATGCGAATAATGCCAGATGCCTGTGGGGCTGCATTAGTAGTAGCATGGCTAACCAGAGGAGGGGAGCTGTTATCTGTCTCCAAGGGGGACTTTTCCTGGAGGCAGTGGTGGCACTCAACTTTGGGGGAGCATGTATGAAACCCAGGTGTCCTAGGTGGTTGCCAACTAATTAGAAAGATCCGATTTTCCTGTTGGTTCCCTCTTAAATATGCTACGAATGTGGCGATTTTTCTGGACACCTCAGGCATCTGACACGGCCAAGTAGACCTGTTTTCCTTGCATGAAATCAAGTGTCTGCACAGAATCATGCAAGCTCTTTGCAATGGACATGGATCTCCTCATTGCTCTGTCAGAACAAGTGGACATTTGCACCTGTCTTGGACCAGCTCTGTCCAACGTGGACTGCCTCCCCCTTGGAAAAAGTCCAAAGGGGCGAGTGTGCTGCACAGCTGATTCACTTCTCCCAGTGACTGCAGTGGGAGCTCAGAAAACCAGCTCCCATACAGGCAGCCGTTTTGTGCACCCCAGCAGCTGGACAAAGGGAATCCTCCTCTGAGTTTGTGGAGTGCACAAGAGCAAACTGAATCCTCCTGCGCTCCTGGAGCTTCTCAATGGGCATTAGCTGAACTGCTGAACTCCTCTGAATCACCTCCTGAAGCACGAGGGTGTTAACTCCCTTCTTGCCCCTGTGCAAGTGTTCTCATAGAATCATAGAATGCTTAGGGTTGGAAGGGATCTCTAGAGATCATCTAGTCCAACCCCCCTGCACACGCAGGGACACCTAGAGCACGTGGCACAGGACTGCATCCAAGCGGGTTTTGAAGATCTCCAGACAAGGAGACTCCACAACCTCTCTGGGCAGCCTGTTCCAGTGCTCTGTCACCCTCACTGTTAAGAAATTTTTCCTTAAGTTCTTATGGAATTTTTGGTGTTTCAGTTTCCGGCCATTTCCTCTAGTCCTATCAGTGGCCACCACTGAAAAGAGACCATCCCCGTCCTCTGCACTCCCTCCCTTGAGGTATTTATATACACTGATTAGATCCCCTCTCAGCCTTCTCCTCTCCAGGCTGAACAGGCCCAGCTCCCTCAGCCTCTCCTCATAGGGCAGATGTTCCAGGCCCCTGATCATCCTTGTAGCCCTGCGCTGGACTCTCTCCAGCAGCTCCACATCCCTCTTGTACTGTGGAGCCCAGAACTGGACACAATACTCCAGATGCGGCCTCACCAGGGCTGAGTAGAGGGGCAGGATCACCTCCCTCAACCTGCTGGAGATGCTCTTCTTAATGCAGCCCAGGATTCCATTGGCCTTCTTGGCCACGAGGGCACACTGCTGCCTCATGGTCAACTTGTCGTCCACCATGACACCCAGGTCTTTCTCCACAGAGCTGCTCTCCACAAGCTCGGTCCCCAGCCTGTACTGGTGTCTGGGGTTATTCCTCCCCAGGTGCAGGACCTTGCACTTGGCCTTGTTGAATTGCATGAGGTGTTTCACCGCCCAGTTGTCCAGTCTGTCCAGGTCCCTCTGGATGGCAGCGTTCTGAGTTCTTATGGGATGGAAGCAGAGGCTTCAACAGCAGGACATGTCCACTCTCCTAGACAACCATCCTCTGATGAGGCCAGCTACATGCTGGATTTGTTCCATGGACTCTCTTTACATCAGTGGACCTTTGCCAGGGATGACCTTGCTGCCTTGCAGAAACCGTCAGCCCTGGAGCCCCAGAAATGCCTGGAGGCTGCACAGGGGACAGAAAATGTCCCATCTGCAGCTGGGTCCCTGCTCCTGAGCTGGGCCTGGCTCCTGGGACTGCGGGAGCCCATGGCAACCTGGCAGGCGCTGCAGAGAGACAGCTCTGCCCAGGAGCAGCTCCTCATAAAGGAGCACCAAGACCCAGGGCACTGCCCGCAGGCACCAGGCTGGGATGAGTCGCTCCTAAGTGAAAGACAGTTGGGAATGGGAGGACGGCTGAGCTCACTGCAGGCAGAAACCTCCCCAGCCCTTGACACGGTAAGTCTCTGGCTGCAGGGCTACACTGCTGCGGTTCCTGGAGGGATCTTCTGAACCTGGCGCCTTCAGCAGCTGATTGGATTTGTCAGGGTGGCTCTCCCAGCTTCTCCTGTTTGGAGCTGGTCGTGCTTTAGAGCAGGGACTCCCAGGCACACACTCAGAGGGATCACGGCTGCCCTCGTCCACCCCTCTGCCTGCAGACACAGCCAACATCCCCTCCCCGGCCTCAGCAAGGTTTGTCTCACCTGCTCTTTTGCACCTGCAAACACAGAGGTGCCCTGGGCAGGGTCCTGCCCCTGGCAGGTGTCTACAGGGCAGAGCTGAGCACCCAGCGGGTGCGATGGGGTCTATGAATATGGACAGGGCAGAGACATGGGGACAGAGAAGCAGCTCCTGCAGGGACGGCTCCAGGCAATGGAATCATGGTGAGAGGAAAGTGCCTCCTGCAGCGCCCCTTCCCACCAGCCCAGCCCTCTGCACTCCAGGCCATGGGGGCCAGGGCAGGAGTTGTCCCAGAGCAGCCAGATGTCCAGGAGAGGAGACACATCTGAGTGCCCCTCTGTCCCTGCCAGGCCCTGCCTCCCTTGGCACAGCTATCATGGTGTTACTCCATGATCCCACCTGCCCACGCTGCCCTTCTCCTTCCCTTGGACTCTCTGGACAGGGGGTTTCTGATGCAGGTCAGACACTGGCCCTGTGGGTCCTGCCATGCAGATGGGTCCTGGACTGTGAGGTGCCCAAGTGCCCTCTAAGCTGTGGGGCTCAGGGCAGTGCGGTTGGAGGAGCTTGGAATGAGCCACCTCTCTCATCAGGACACCCCATCCTTAGGACGTCCTGCCATCTCCCTGGGTGCCTGTCTGGGCTGCAAGCTGCCCTCCAGAAGAGCTCAGCTCACCCGTTACAGCAGGTGCTGTCTAGGTGCCCCAGGGAGAAGCCTCCTGGAATCTGAGGTCACAGAATCGCTGCAGGGAGGTGGATGTTGGCAGCTGGCAGGAGCCCAGGGTGTTGCTGGCTCCAAGGGGAGGGCGGAAACCTGCCTGACATCCCCTCCAAAAGAGTGCTGGTGGACATGATGTAAAGGAATCCTCTGCTCTTCATGGTGCCATTTAATTGAGGGGTAACATGAGTGCAAGCGTCCTACAGCTTCAAGGTGAGAGCACAGGGCAATTGGGACCAAGGCAGATGGAGAGGCCAGCTCTGCTCCCCCAGCATCAAGGCCAAGAGCTGAAGTCATAGAGCTCAAGGATGGTCCTGCTAAAATTGCGGGGGAGGCAAAGAGTGTGTGTTTGGGCACAGATATGAGAAAGTTTTGCTCAGAGAAGTTTTCTCCAACTCATCCATGTCTTTTCTTCCTCAGATATTGCCCCTGTGCTGCAAAGGAACAAATGTCCAACAGCAGCTCCCTCAACGAGTTCCTCCTCCTGCCATTTGCAGACACACGGGAGCTGCAGCTCTTGCACTTCTCGCTCTTCCTGGCCATCTACCTGGCTGCCCTCCTGGCCAACGGCCTCATCATCACAGCCGTAGCCTGCGACCACCACCTCCACACCCCCATGTACTTCTTCCTCCTCAACCTCTCCCTCCTCGACCTTGGATCCATCTCCACCACTGTCCCCAAATTCATGGCCAATTCCTTCTAGGACACCAGGGCCATTTCCTACTGGGGATGTGCTGCACAGGTCTTAACTTTTACCTTTTTCATTTCAGCAGAGTATTCTCTCCTCACAGTCATGGCCTATGACCGCTATGTTGCCATCTGCAGACCCCTGCACTACTGAACCCTCCTGGACAGCAGAGCTTGTTTCAAAATGGCCGCAGCTGCCTGGGCATCTGATTTTCTCTATGCTCTCCTGCACACTGGGAACACATTTTCCCTACCCCTCTGCCAAGGCAATGTGGTGGAGCAGTTCTTCTGTGACATTCCCCAGATCCTCAAGCTCTCCTGCTCAAATTCCTACCTCAGGGAAATTGGGCTTATTGTGGTTAGTGTCTGCTTAGTCTTTGGTTGTTTCATTTTCATTGTGGTGTCCTATGTGCAGATCTTCAGAGCTGTGCTGAGGATCCCCTCTGAGCAGGGCCAGCACAAAGCCTTTTCCATGTGCCTTCCGCACCTGGCCGTGGTCTCCCTGTTTCTCAGCACTGGCCTGTTTGCCTACCTGAAGCCTCCCTCCATCTCCTCCCCATCTCTGGATCTGGTTCTGGCCGTTCTGTACTCAGTTCTGCCTCCATCACTGAACCCTCTCATCTACAGCATGAGAAACAAGGAACTCAGGGATGCACTGAAAAAAATGATTCAATTGGTAATATTTCAGCAGCAATAAGCTGAAATCCCATCCTTCTACTCAAGCACTATCTAATTTCTCTGAGACAACTCCTGCGATTTCAGCATTCTTGCTTTAATAATGAGCTTTGTGCACAAGTTTCTGAATTCATCCCACTTCTCCACAGGTGTTAACCATGTCTTTCTGACCCAGAGGTCTTCTTTAAATGTGTCTGTCATTGTGATAGAGCTGTCATTCCCCTAATTAAAGGCTATGTTTTCAGTGCATCTTGTGGACTGGGCTCTTCTTCCAATGCTGGTGCCAAGAATTTGCTCCAAGACTTTCAACCTGAAAGATGCTTGTTTCCTTTTCTGGGGCTCTTCATGGGCCCAAGGCAATGAGCTCCTGGGGGTATATGTTAGGGAATAAGGCCTGGATTCAGTTCTCACTTGTGAGTGCTTGGTGCTCCTGATAGTGATGAATGGACAAGTAGTATCTGCTTGGGACTGTCCCCTGTATGGTGGGCTATGACCACATTGGGGACCTTGCAGGCACAGGGAAAGGAGCTTCAAGAGCCGCCCATGATAGCTTATACCTGAAGTCATGGTCTGGATCTAGGGACACATGAACACACGGCGGGACAAGGACAGGTGGGCTGAGACCAGGGGTCCAGTGTTGTTTAGGAGATCTCAGCTCTCGTGCCTATGGTTAGAGTGTGATCTCAAATCTCTCTAATATGACAGAAATGACAACCAATTCTCAGCACGGGTTTCCATGGTTCCATGCAAAGCTCCAACACACAAAACTGAACATTAGTGAATTGACAGAAAGTCTAGAGGCCGCCTTCCTGTGGCAGTTCGGGTGGGAGGCAATTGCCTGGTGACACCAGGTGACATCTGAAGAGACAGGGTTGTCCCAGGCACAGGCTAGTGTCTATTGCTCTGAAAGAGCAAATGTGATACTCACATCTTTCTAGAATGCCTGGTCAGGGCCTGGTGGGCATCTTCCTTGGCCATCTGAAATAGCACTAGATGCTCACTACTGTTAGAGCCACAGTCACTAGGAAGCTGAGACACATGGAGATGTTAACAATGTAAACTGTGACTGTAATTCATTTCGGACACTTGATACAGGGACACTGAAGTAGGCCTGCAAGGCCATGATACTTGCTGGGATTTCTAGCACATCTGCATGGGCAGGAGCTATGAGGAAACTGCCTTTCTTTAGTAGTTGCTAGGAAAAGACCCCAGGTTCTCTCAGGTTTTCCTACTTGTGCCCAGACATTTGCACAGAGTCTACTGGGGGCCTGGAGCCAGCTGTGTCCCCCAGAGAGTAGTATTGGGTCCAATCCTGTTCAACTTCTCCGTCAGTAACCTGGAAGAAGGAACAGAGTGCACTCCCAGCAAATTTCGTGATGCCCCTTAGTGTGAAGGGGAACACGCGGGCTAGGGCCTGAGTTCAAGCTTGTAGTGCCCTGGTCTCCACCACATGCCAGCACCTTCACCTCGCAAACCACAGGAGGACTCACGTCCTTCCTCCCCACACTCCTCCCAGTGGACAACTCCTCCCCAAAAGGCTGAGGGAGCCTGAGGCCTCCTTGTCCACCCAGAGGGCATGTCCCAGATGGACTCCCATCAACACTGCCAGTTGTTTGTTCCCAAGTGCCTGTCCCAGGAACCATTCTCTGGAGGGGACTGTTCACTTGTGACAGTCACAGGCAGTGCAGGGCCAAGAGGATGGTGCCAGGCCTGTTCTTCCAACATTGCCTTGGACAAGCAGCTTGTGAGGAGCAGGAATGGCCAGGTCCCATGGGTGTCCCTGCAGCCAGCTGTAGGGAACAGCTTGGGGACGTGGTTGGGTTCAGCACCAAGAAACTGTGGGTGCAGCAGCAGGGCTGGTCATCACTGGTGCTGGTGGGGCAGGGCTGGGAGAGCTCCTGGCAGGTTCCCTTCTCCCAGGCGGAACATGGGGGCTTCCATGTGTGCCCATCCCTGCACCCGCACACAGCTCCCTGGCTCCACTGTGCAGACAGCACCCAGGCCAGGGTGCTCAGCCCCGGGGAAATGTCCCTCTGACATGGTCCCCATGACAGCCCGCACTGCCCTGTCCCGTCCCCCCACAAACCCTGCTGGCCCCAGCCTTGTACCACGTTGGGGTTGGTGCAGAGCCGTCCTTGGCCTCTGAGCTGGGAGGGAGGCTGGGCAGGGCCGGCTGGTCCTCTGGCTACAGGCACCGAGGCCGGCAGGAAGGAGCTGCCCAGGCAGCCAAACACTGACACTGAAGGTGACCTCAGTGACTCTCCAGGCTCCCTTCCCTGGGCCTCCTGGGTCCCCACTGCCTCTTGCAGCACTGCAGAGATCTCCCTAGCCTGCACATTCATTGCTTTTGCCCCTTCCATTTGGGTGGCTCCCCTTGAGTTCCTGAAGCTCCATTCACTCCCAGGAACACAGTGCCCTTGGAGATGCCTTGTGCTCTCCTGGAAGCACCATATCCATCTCCAGCCCTGTCATATGACAGATACGGCTTGACCATTCACCACCTGCAGGAGCTCTGAGCACCCACAGCTGGAAACTGAATCCAACCCACATTACCTAACACACCATTGCTAGGGGGCCCTGGAGAGTCCCAGAAGAGCAACAGACTCTGTGAAGGTTAAAGTCCTTGAGCACATTATGGACTCCAGCTTTGGAAGGCGAGGCCAACCTTTAAGCATCGTCCTGAGGAAATCCATTTTTATTTGAGTGAAGCCACGACTGACACAGAGACACAAGGACAGACATATTTACAGCATATGTGGCAATTAGACTGAGTGGGTTCACCCTGTGGCAAAGTAGCATGAATTAAAAACCTTATGTTAAAAAAAAGAAAAAAAAAACCATTATAAACACAGAGAGAATTCCCAAAGCACAGAACTCTCTGAAACGCATTAGAAACCCCTTGTTAGGAAGGATGGGGAGCTTATTTCTAGCACCGACTGTACTAATTGCTTCAATGCATTCTTGAGACTCTTGTACCTCATGCTAGAGATGAGGGGGTTGATCATTGGAGGCACCACTGAGTACAGAACAGAGAGCACCAGATCCAGAGCTGGGGAGGAGATGGAGGGGGGCTTCAGGTAGGCAAAAACTGTGGTGCTGATCAAGAGGGAAACCAGGTGCGGGAGACACATGGAAAAGGTTTTCTGCCAGCCCTGCTCAGAGGGGATCCTCAGCACAGCAGTGAAGATCTGCACGTAGGGCACAACAATGAAAATGAAACACCCAAAGCCCAAAGAGACAGTAACCCCAATAAGCCCAATTTCCCTGAGGTAGGAGTATGAGCAGGAGAGCTTGAGGATCTGGGGGATCTCACAGAAGAACTGCTCCACCACATTGCCTTGGCAGAGGGGTAGGGAAAATGTGTTCACAGTGTGCAGGAGAGCATAGAGAAAATCAGATGCCCAGGCAGCTGCGGCCATTTTGAAACAAGCTCTGCTGTCCAGGAGGGTTCCGTAGTGCAGGGGTCTGCAGATGGCAACATAGCGGTCATAGGCCATGACTGTGAGGAGAGAAAACTCTGCTGAAAACAAAAATGCTACCAGGAAAATCTGGGCGGCACATCTTGAGTAGGAAATAGCTCTGCTGTTCCACACACAATTGGCCATGGATTTGGGGAGAGAAATCCTTTCCGTTTCTCAAGGAAACACCCATATTTCCTCTCTCTCCCTTATTTCACCTCCCTTTTCTGCGACTCTGCTCTGCCTGGGTTGAATGTGTCATGTGCAGCAGGGACCCCTGCCCATGGCTCCAAAGCAGTTTTTTCTGCTGTGCTGCAGGTGTAAATGAATGTGTCAAACTACTCTTTCAGGAAATGCCTGCCCTGCCTTTCCTTTTGAAAAGTGCCCTCTGCAATACACTCACAGTTAGACCCGTGAGCAGACCTGAGCCATGTAGCACCTTCCCAGCAGGAGAAGGAGCCTGTCCTGGTAGAGGATGATCTTCCCACACAGAACTTCCCACCTCGCTCCTGTGGGGAGCTTCGTGTCCTGCTGGGCAGAGCGGCGGCTGTCTCTGGGGTCAGGAGCTCTATAAGTTGTGTATAAAGATTTTCGGTTTCACAGCACCAAAGTCTGTGAATCCTTCATACACTGCAAATTTCCCATTGTCCATCTTCTCGCTGCTGCCTCTCAAGCAATTCCTGTGGCCTTCCAAGAAAATCCTGCTGCTCTGTGCCCTCTACAAGGTATTTGTGCGCAACATGAAGATCTCTCCTGGCCTTCTCTGGTCTAGACTGAACAAATATCCCTCTTCCAGCTTCTCCTTACCTGCCCCATGCTCCAGCCCCTGACCAACTTGTTGTCCCTGTGCTGAACTCCCTCCCATTTGTTTGTTTCCTTGCAGAACTGGAGAGCCCAAATGGGATCCGGTATAGAGGCATGGTGTCCACTGTGCCAAAAAGAGCGATAGAACATACATGTGACCCCAAAAAGAGCGATAGAACACACATGTGACCCCACTGGCTATGCTCTCCCAAATAAATACCCGTGAGGATGGCCAAACTATGGCACAGGGACCCAAAAGGCCTCTCCTTGCTGACCACTAAGGCACTGAGATGAGATGTGGGTGCCCTTGGCCACCACCAGGACATACCCCTGGGAGTCTCTATGGCAACGGCCAGGGCTTTGTGATGGGGGTGGCATCATGTCCCCAAGGCCATTGTGATGGGGCGATGCCCATGGCAACCAAGGCTGTGTAGGGCCAGAGCACCAACCTCGGGGTCACACTCTGAGGACAGCAGCTCCAGCAGAAGGAGCGGCTCGCGTTGGTCACCAGAGCAGCAAGTCCCCAGGGGAGCAAGTGCCCTAGAGATGGAGAAGGAGGCAGGCGAATGCCTGCTCCCAGCCCAGCAATGGGCGTCCTGCCAGGAGCAAGTGCACAAGGAAAGTGAGTCCTGGGGCTGGAGGGGGAGCCTGACAGCAGGGATGGAAGCTGCATGGAGAGCACAAGCATGGGGGTTCAAGCCAGCTAGGCCTGACCTCCTCTGGCCAGGGCCTGCTTCTTGCTGGCTGTGGGGATTTTCTCAAACACAAAGCACAACTGGGATGCTCCAAGGTCTGTAAGGACCCTGGGAGCTCTGTGTGAAGGATCAGAGAGCCTCTTTGGACCACGTGTAGCTGGGTTGTGCTCGACCATGAGCTTCCCTTCGACATGGGGCTGGGGCTTTCCATGCCTCAGGGGCTGCTTGTAGCAACACAACCCTCTCCATCCTGTGCCTCCTGCTTCCCGCGGGTGGACAAGCGGGAGCCGCACGCAGGGAGGCAATGCAAGCGGACTCTGACTTCGTCCCCACAAAAGGACAGGCGGCCTTTGCTGTCTGACCCCCAGGGCTTTGAAGATGTTGATCGGGTCATCGCAAAGGTACAGAGCTGAGCAGTCAGGCTGGCAAAGGCCCTGTCTGACTGCGCGGAGCTGCCAGGAAGCAGGCGGGAAGTGGAGGGAAGAACAGCAGCAGCGCATGCTCTGCATGGCACTCTGCAAGGCCAAGCTTCACGCTGGGCCACGGTGCTGCTCCATGTGCCCATCTTCTGCCTGCCCCACAGTGACGAGCCCTCTCCAAAGGCCTCTCTCAGTCTTTGGTGACAGGTTGGCAGCTGCCCGTGTGCTCTGTTACTCCAGGAGAAATCTAAAATGGGAGCAAATAAAAGCTTGCAGGCATATTTTGGAGAGCTGAAACAGTACTACTGCACATGCCTGTTGTTTAGTTTGTGTGTGGTAAATACAATTTGTCCTTTGGCCCAGAGCCCCGTTCACTGAGGATCCTTGTGAGCTCCCATAAAACACCCTTCTGCGGGTGACATTATTCACTGGAGTCTGTAGAGGGATCCTATGACTGAAAATACCTGGCTCCAAGGGACCTGAGCTCTCCTGTTGGCTCTTCCCAGAGATCTGGATCCTCAGGTTTCGGAGCAGGAGGACACATGGGGACAAAGTCTCCATTACACCTTCAGCTCCACAAAGTGTCAGAGCTTCACATGTACTCCCTAAATCGACGTTTCCCATGGCCTTGGGGAATGGTGAAGACCTTGAGTAGACACACAGGAGATTGGAGAGAAAGGGCCAAGGCCCCAGGATGCAGAGCAGGGCTCACAGCGTGATGAATGAGGTGCCACAGACTTAAACGAGCAACCCAAAGAAGTCCTTCCTTTAGCAGTGACTTGGAAAGTCACATTTCTGACAGAATTCCAGATGGATGGGTCTTCTGTTCTGTAAGATTGTCTCCAGGATTCTGCAGAGATGAGGAAGAGCACAAAGGGAAGTTGTGGGGATGTTCTTCAACTTCATCAGCTGCAGAGCAGGGAGGTGGTCATCTCACAAAATGCTGGTTGAATCAAAATGCAGATCCTGCAGCACTGCACCAACTTACAGGTTTTGCACCAAGCCCAGGCAGCAGCACTGCAGTGTGTGGCCATGTCCTGAGATGTCCAGGGTCAAAAATGCAGGAGATCACAGAATGCTTGAGGTTGGAAGGGGCCTCTAGAGATCATCTAGTCCACCAAGATCCAGGGTTCCAGGGCTGTGCAGACCTCCAGAAGAGGATCCCAAGTCCCAGGGAAAAGTACACTGAAAAGTACGAGGAGTACTTAAGGTCCAAGACGAGGAAGAGCAGTTTTGGAAAATAACATCACTGGTGGGAGGTGACTGCTTCCAGGAGACAAACGTCTCTGTTCTCCCCCTGCATCGTCCACCTCCATGGCAGTGACCTGCTGAGCCCCAGAGGACACACTGGGATGAGTCCCACCACAGGGAAGTCTCCCTGGTGACATGGGTGAAGACCCTCATTTTCCGGTGGGTCCTTGTTGCTCCTGAGCGCTGCTCCCACACACCCCATGGCTGCTCTTTGCAGCAGCTCTATGGCATGGAGTGGGGACAAGAGGCAGCAGGGCCGCGCTGGGAGCCCCTTTCATCTGGCCGAGGAGTGGAGGCATGTTGGAAAAGGAAGAACATCCCTCCACTCCAGCTGGTCTCTCCTCCCTGCCCCATTCCCACACAGCCCCCAGCACAGCCAGGAGCCCCGCGGGGCCTCACAGCCAATGGCTGCGCTGGGCATGAGGAGGTCACTGCTGCCGCAGCCCCTGATAGGCCAGCTGCAGGGAGAGGGCGTGGCTGCTGCTTGGGAGGTCCCCGCTGCGGGCAGAGCTGATTGGGCAGCAGCAGGGCTGGCTCTGCCTGGTGACTGTGAGGTCACCGCTCCCGCAGCGCCTCATTGGGCAGCAGCTGGGCCCTGCGGGGCTCTGCGCTGCTGAGATCATCTCCGCGGAGCAGCTGCTGAGCCCGGGCTGGGCTCCTGGCGGGGAAGGGCTGGGGAGGCCATTGCTGCCCTGGAGGGCAGGGCCAGAGAGCTGGGCGGGACGGCGCTGTGACGTCATGTCTTTGTGAGTGCCTGATTGGCCGGCAGCAGGCAGGCAGGCGTGGGCGGTGGGTGGGGGGTCTCTGTGGTGAGAGGAGCTGAGAGGGCAGCAGTGGTTCCTGTGTGGGGAAGGGCTTTGAGGAAGCTGCTGTCTCTGAAGGCCACAGGCAGCAGCAGGGATGTGGTGGGTTTGCACCTGTGAGGTCACCTCCATGTGAGCAGCTGGTTCTAGGCTTTAGGGTTGTGATCAGTGGTGCAGAGCCCAGTTGGAGACCTGCAACTATTGGTATCAGGAGTCAGTCAAAACCTGTTCAGTTTATTAATCAGTGACCTGAAGGGACAGAGTGCACTCTCAGCAAGTTTTCTGAGGATAGAAAATTGGGAAGAATGGCTGATAGCCCAGAGGTCTGTGCAGGCTTTGAGAGGGATCTGGGCAGCCTGGAGAGTTGGGTGTAGAGGAACCTCATGAAGTTCAACACGGGTCTAACAGCTAGGGAGGAATAACCCCATGGCCCAGGACAGGCTGGGGGTTGACCTGTTGGAGAGCAGCTCCGCAAAAAGGGACCTGGGAATCGTGGTTGGCAACAAATTAACCATGAGCCATCAATGTGCCCTTGTGGCCGCTGGTCCTGGTGGCTGAGGTCTGACGGTACTCAGAGTGCCCCCACAATATTGCAATGGCAGGAGATGTCTTTGGGTGGCCACTAGCTCCAGGCTGTGGTGTTTCACTGTGGGTGCAGGAATCGCCCTCCACTGCCCCTTCCCTGGGCCTCCTGGGTCCCCACTGCCTCTCTGGGGATTGCAGAGCCCTCCTTTCCCCATGTGCACCTGGGTTTAGTGCTGTACCTTCTGGTCCCTGCACTGTGAGTCATCCCTGTTTCGTTAAAGCTGCACTCAGTGCCCACTCCCAGGCAAACCCTGTGCCTGGAGATCCCCTGGGGGTTCTCTCATCAGCACAGTCACGTGTGGGGCAGCCTGGCACAGGCAGTGCAGAGACCATTGCCTGTCTGCAGTGGTCACTGAGAGATGAACCCTAGATTGAGGGTAACAGATCACCCTGGAATGCTGAGGTCATCCCCTGGATCTCATGGAGTTCACAAGCAGAAGAGCAGGCCCATTTGTGGTTGCACACTCTTGGGCATATTTTTTGATTCCAGTTTCTAAAGAGAGGCTTGATTCAGGACCGTCATAGGGCAGATCCCCTTTTATTATGGACATGTTATTCTGGAATCCAGCTGTGGCTTAAGGGAGCCCAAGGACTTGTCCTGCCTGTTCTTCCAGGGTATGAGGAAAAACAAGCCTCTCTCTACCAGGTTATGACAGTTTCTGGGACATATCTGCAGAATAAAGCATGGAAGGACAGCACAGAAATGAGGAGGCCAACTCTAAATAGAGAAAGTCCTGCAGCCCTCCTGGAATGTGTCTTCAGGAAAGATGAACTGCCATGGGAAGGCTGCCTCTAGACTTTCCTTCAATTCACTCATGTTTAGTTTTGTGTGTTGGAGCTTTGCATGGAACCATGGAAACCTGTGGTCACGCTTGGTTGCCATTTCTGTCATATTAGAGAGATTTGAGATCACACTCTAACCATAGGCACGAGAGCTGAGATCTCCTAAACAACACTGGACCCCTGGTCTCAGCCCACCTGCCCTTGTCCCACCGTGACTCTGAACCCCAGAGGTCCCTTGGTGTCAGTGCTGGAAAAGACGCTGCAGAGGGAAACTCTCCTCCCTGCACTGGGCACATCCAAGGGAGCTTAAAGAAGCGGCTCAGAGAATCCCTCGTGTCTGCTAGTGAAGGGGGAAGCCTGGCTTCCTGCTTTATCATCTTCTATGTGTTAAATAAGAGATTCCTGTGTAGTCGTGACAAAAACTAGGTATTTTATTTTATTATTTATTATTTTAAGATGGATGTAAAAGAGAAGTAAAAACAAAAGAAATGGATAAAATACAGCCTTGATGCCAGATACCCTGGTGAGTGAATGAAACAGTTGTTAGCACTGACCTTGTACCCACTGGATGAGTTTCCTCAGTGCCTCCTTGAGCTCCTTGTTCCTCATGCTGTAGATGAGGGGGTTCAGGGCTGGAGGCACCACCGAGTACAGAATAGACACAACCATATCTAGAAGTGGGGAGGAGATGGAGGGGGGCTTCAGGTAGGCAAAAAATACAGTAATGACAAACAAGGAGACCACAGCCAGGTGCGGTAGGCACATGGAAAAGGCTTTGTGCTGGCCCTGCTCTGACGGGATCCTCAGCACAGCTCTGAAGATCTGCACGTAGGACACCACAATGAAAACAAAACACCCAAAGACTAAACAGGTACTAACAACAAGAAGCCCTACTTCCCTGAGGTAGGAGTGTGAGCAGGAGAGCTTGAGGATGTGGGGGATCTCACAGAAGAACTGCTCCACCACATTGCCTTGGCAGAGTGGTAGGGAAAATGTGTTCCCAGTTTGCAGGAGAGCATTGAGGAAACCACTGGCCCAGGCAGTTGCGGCCATTTTGACACAAGCTCTGCTGTCCAGGAGGGTCCCATAGTGCAGGGGTCTGCAGATGGCAACGTAGCGGTCATAGGCCATGACTGTGAGGAGAAAAAACTCTCCTCCAAACAAGAAGAAGAAGAAAAATATCTGGGCAGCACATTCCAAATAGGAAATGGCCCTGGTGTTCCACAGGGAATTGTGCATGGCTTTGGGAACAGTTGTGGAGATGGAGCCAAGGTCGAGGAGAGAGAGGTTGAGGAGGAAGAAGTACATGGGGGTGTGGAGATGGTGGTCGCAGGCTACGGCTGTGATGATGAGGCCGTTGGCCAGGAGGGCAGCCAGGTAGATGGCCAGGAAGAGCGAGAAGTGCAAGAGCTGCAGCTCCCATGTGTCTGCGAAAGGCAGGAGGAGGAACTCGTTGAATGAGCTGCTGTTGGTCATTAGCTCCTTCAGGCCACTGCAGGACTGTCCGAGTAAAAAGAGTTGTGGAGAAATTAGAACAGATTTCCGTGTGCAATTCTTTCCCATAAACCCTCTTCTAACACACGAATTTTATTAACTCCCATCTCAGTCAAACTGTCATTGAGGTCCATGTCTTGAGCTGTGGTTGGTGCTGGGTGGGTTTGCCATGAGGAGACAGAAATCCTCAGCACTGCTTCTGCACTCTGAGTAAATGGCTGTGGTTATAGAGGGGCAAACGGGATCACTATAGCATTAATGCAGAATGAGAAGAGCTGACCTCTTCCCAGCTGCCCTGTGTTCGCACCTTTGATATAGAGGACAATTTCCCTGATTTTACCATAGAAAGAAATCACTCCATGGAGTGCAGAGGAATCCAGGTTCAAAGTACTGATCGCCCAACCCAGCGCCCTATCTGAGAGTTCCTGAGAGAGGTCTCAGCCCTCCTCTTCAAGCCTGAAGCCCATTGGACTTATTCCAGCTGTTCCCATGCACCTGCCCAGCAGCAGTGCTGTGGCCTCAGTACCTAGAGAGCTTCTCCATGGAGCCCTTCATAAGACTCACCCATAATGGGGGAGCTGTGCCCCTCTGGAGAGGCAGGTCGCAGCCCAACCAACAAAAATAAAGAGTAAAGGTCTAATGTCTTAAGGATGGTGTGTCCTGAAGGGAGAGTTGGCTCATTCCCACACCCGCACTGTACATGGCTCCAAGCGCCACAGGGCAGAGGGGCATTGGGTACCTCACACTCAAGGACACATCTGCATGGCAGGACCCACAGGGTCGGTGTCTGGACTGCAGCAGAAACCCCCTGCCCAGAGAGTCCAAGGGAAGCACATGGTGAAACACAGAGCAACACCCTGATTTGTTCCAAGAGAGCTAGGGCCAGGCAGGCCTGGGTGAAGGGAGCTCTCAGGGGTGTCTCCTTCATGTCCATCTGCCAAGGAAATGTGGTCTGGATGCTTCAGCTTGCAGAGCAGAGGGTTGTGCTGGTAGGGAGAGGGGAGGAGGTCCTGGAAATGGCAGATTCCTCAAACCCTCTGGCCATGACCTTGCTGCCTGGGGAGCCATCCCCTGTGGGAGCTGTTCCTCCATCTGCGTGTCTGCCCTCACACGGCCAGAGACTCTCCCAGACCCCATCCCACCCGCTGGGTCCTCAGTTCTGCCCTGCAGGCACCTCCTGGAGCCAGGATCCTGCCCAGGGCACCTCCGTGTTTGCGGGTGAGACAAACCTTGCTGAGGCTGGAAAAGGGATGCTGGCTCTGTCTGTAGGCTGAGGGGTGGGTGAAGGCATTTGCTCAGGTCGTCCCACTACTGCTCCTCTCTCAGTGTCACCGTTTATGAGCCTCCAACCTGTGTATAAACCTGACAAATCCATGCCTGTTTCACCCCCACCCAAAGAGAATAAAAGTGAGAGGACAGAGTCATGACAATTCCTTCTCTATCAGATGTTCCTTGCCTCGGTGTTCTTGATGAAAAGTCACCTCTGATATATCCCCAAGGCAGAAAATGCAGCATCCTCTTGATGGGAGGCTCAAGCTGGGGGTTTCTCTTCTAACCCAGAACTTCTCCCAACAGCACCATGGGGAGCTCCCCGAGCCAGCTGAGTACTGACACTTACAGGTGGCAGAGTCACTGCCCTGGGCACACAGCACCATGGAGCACAAGGACACTACTGTGCACACCCCGGCTTCACACCCTGCAGCCATCCCTGGGAGAAGAGAGCAGCATGTCCTGTCCCTGTGTTGGAGTGGCAGGAACGCTGCTCTGCAGCATCTCCCCGTTCTCTGCACAGAAGAAAGCAAGAGAATCCATGCCGATCTGTAATGGCATGGATTGGGGTCAGAAGACCCCTCCAGGAATCACAGTAGCATTGCCCTGTAGTCAGAGACTCACCGTGTCAAAGGAGTGATGATTTCTCCACCAGTTCTCCGCTGTCCTTCCGCTCCACACTGCTGTTCCCCTCTCACTGCCTTCTCTCCTCCCCTGTCCACAGCAGCAGGCAGTGCCCGCAGCCCTGCTGCTCTTGGCACAGGAGCTGCTCCTGCACTCGGCTGTCTCTGGGCAGTGCTGCCAGGCTGCCACGAGCTGCCTCCGTCCCAGGAGCCTGGCCCCGCTCAGGAGCAGAGGAACAGCTGAACTCACCAATTTCTCTGTCCCTTGTGCTCCCTCCTCCAGGGAAAAGTGCACTTCAATAAACTAAAATAATCAGCTACTCTCCTTCGCAAACAAGTGGAGAGAGAGAGATTCTAATATTGCAATTTATTTAATCAGAGAATGAAGATCTATCAAAATTGGAAATGTCTCACTCTGCAAGGCTCATTTCACATCCCTTAACTAGACAGGAGACTGAGGAGTGAACAAGTGGGGAGTTCACTGACACAGGGTTTAGGTGCTGATTCAGAAATATCAATCTGGGCAGTACCCATCTAGGCCTGGATCTGAAGTTGTATTCAGATCCCTCCTGCAAACTCCACAAATACAGAAATGGTGGGATTTCCCTTGCCAAAACTGAAGTGAGCAGAGCACAGCGATCCGCACACGAGCTCCTTGTTAACGCTCCACTATAATCACTGGAGATGCAGGGTGAGAGTCAGTAGCTCCCACAGAAACACCTGGTGTCAGTGGAAGAGTCTGAGGGGGGTCCAAGCAAGGTGCCAGTGATGGAGCTACTAGGAGACATGCATCATCCTAGAGCATGAGCTGGGGTCCAGGTGGGGAATTGCCTTGGCTGTCTGAAATGACCCCAGATACCAATTACAATGAGAGCATGGGGAAGCTGAGGCATGGGAAGATTCCAGGATTAACCAGCAGCTCCTGTAATTCAGTGCAGACCCTTGATTTGATGGCACAGAAAAGTGCTGGCAGGGCCTTGTAAGATGCCAGGGGTGTCCAGCACAACCACACGTCTCTAGCAGATACATCAGGGGACCTACAGGAAAACCACATCCCCTTGGAGTGATTGCCTGGATAAGTGCCCCAGGACATCCTGCGTTTCTGTCCTGTACCCAAACACAGACATTCCAGCACTGGCTGTAGGGAAAGCCTATCCCGTCTACATCTAGGGTGCTGCATAAATGGGAGGCACCCTGGCCCTGCCTCGTCTCTGCTCCAGGCTCTGCACTCTCAAACCCTTCTAGTTCTCCTCCCCTGAACTCCTCTTCATCCCATCACATGACATGAACAGGCAATGGGCTAATAAGGACCTCTGGGTGGCTGCATCAAAGGCTGTCAAGGCCCATGGACATCTTCAGTGGCACCTTGTTCTTCCTGAACCAGCGTCAGGCACAGGAGAGAGTGCCCGTTGGGCTGCTTTGTGTGAGAGGAAATGCCCATGGCCAGGAATAGGTGTTCCCTCACTGGAGAAGCTCCAGCCTGGCTATCTTGGCCCAGGTCTCCTTCCCTACCATTCTCATGCTCTCTGTGCAGGTCCCATCCCTGCTGCCGCCCACCTCTCCCTCCAGCCCCACCGCTCACCTCCCTCGTGCACTCCTGCACTCCAGGGATCCCGTCCATGGATGAGGAACAGCCGTTCACCTGCTGCTCCTTCTCCATCTCCATCTCCAGGACTTGCTCTGGGGACAGCCCTGCATGGCCAGAGTGTTTCCAGCCTGTCTTCTACACAGACAGACGCGTCCTCACAGCCCATGTCACAGCCCTGTCCTCTGATCAGCTGCTCACACTGAGGGGACCTCATAGGCCCTTGGCTGGGGCTGGCTCTGCTGCTGGCCAATCCTGCACGGGGCAGCAGTGACCTCACAATGTGCCCTGGAACCTTCAGCTGGCTCTGGCCTATCAGCAGCAGGGACAGAGGTGACGTCACAAGAAACCTCAGCAACCCAGAGCCTCTTGATGACGTCAAGTCTACAGAGAAGGATGTGACCTCACAGTCACCCTCAGAGCCACATCCCTGCTTTTGGGCTATCAAGGACTGGCCCAGCAGTGACCTCACTACCAATATCCAGGCCATGTCCCTGCTGCTAGCCTATCAGGGACTGGCACAGCAGTGACCTCACTAACAAACATCCAGGCCATTTACCTGCTGCTGGCCTACCAGGTCCTGAGGCAGAAAGGCCAACACAACCAACATCCAAACCATGGGCCTTTTCTGCCTTGTCACCACCGGACACTGAGGTGACATCACAACAGCCTGTGGGAGCTAAGAGACCCCTCTGGCCTATCCAGGGCAATAAGTGTCCTCAGAGTCAGAATTTGGGGCTATCAGCTACTCAGGCAGAAAGGACCTCAGAGTACGAACAGCAGCCATGGCCCTGCTGCTGGCATGTCACGTTCTCACACAGAAGGGACCCTGTCATTGGTCCCAGGAACATGGACAAGGTTGTTCTCCAGGGTGTGCTTGCTCCTGCAGTGCTTTCCCAGGAGAGGGTCTAGGGAAGAGCAGTGCCCTGGCCCCAGACACAAGTCACCACCTGTGGAGGTCAGCCTAAGGTCAGTAGCAAAGAATGTTCCCTCGGCAGATGGGGGGCTGAGCAGGAGAGGCGGGAGCTGCAACCACCTGGCCAGCTCATGATCAAGGAACTCACTGGACAGCCTCATGTGTGGTCAGCGCGTGATCATCTGGTTGATGGGTCGGTTGGGTTTGGGGCTTAACGTGCTGCCAGGCAGGGTGGGGGCTTTCTCCGGGGTCAGAAGCTCTATAAATTGTGTTTAAATAAAGTCTTTGGTTTCACAACACCGAAGACCATGATTGCTTCAGACACTGCAAATGGCGCCCGAAGCTGGGGCAAGAACATAGGGGAAGCTCACAAAGCCCGAACGCGGCAGCATAGCCCAGCCGAACCAGGAACGGAGCAGGAAGAACTCCGGTGTGCACCCATCGCCTAATTAGAGGACAGCATCCTGGGAACCACGGGAGGCGGAATGTCTCACGGGCAGCAACGCAGCCTGGACGCACTGCAGCACATGGTGCACGAAGAGAACCGGCAGGTTTCCGGGAAGGATTTAGTCACTCTACTAGAGTGGATTCTGGAGAAGGTACCTACTTTCCCGAAGGAAGGCACACTCCAGCGAGAGGTGTAGGAAGAACTCGGAAAGCGCCTTAAGGAGGCGATGGCGGATGGTGATACAGCCGTAGTAAAACATGTGAGCACCTGGTGGCAGATCATGGTCGCCTTGAAAATGGCCTGGGATCTTCAGGGGGACAAAAGCAATCAGCTACGTGCAGCAGCACCATCAGCACTGGGGCGGCTGATCCTCCGTGCGACCATCCGTTCGACCCAGGCCCCAGGGACCCAGAGAAGGAACATGATTTACAGTCCCAGACCCACATAACGAGGTTACAAAAGGGGATCGAGGGTCGAATCACTGGAAATGTTTAGCAGAGAGGTGGAGGTGGTAGCTGCATCCACGGCTTTTTGAAAATTCACAACTCTAAATCTTAAGGTTGGAATGGATTCCTTATATGTCGAAGGCCTGGTGAAGCGCTTGGAGGGAGCTACGCTTTGAGAGGTTGCCAATCCTTTGCTGATGGCCCAATTGCAAATTTATGGACTTTGTTAAATCGCTGAGCCAATCCCTACTTTATTACTCATGCATGGTCACATACTGGGGAGAAAAGTCAAGATGTGTGTAAGCACTGGTTAAGATGTTTTGTGGTCATGGGTGTTCCAAAAACAATAAAAACAGACAATGGGCCTGCGAACTCAAGACTTCCTTAAACAATGGGGCGTTCAACATATCTTCGATATTCCTCATTCTCCAACTGGGCAGGTAGTTATTGAATACTCGCACCAGAACTTAAAAAATATGTTAATTAAACAGAGAGGGGGAGTTCAGAGAGATGGCCCCCAAGAAAGATTGGATAAAGCATTATATGTATTTAATTTTTTAAATCGTAACATAGCAGGTGAGAGATGAGTTGTTACTCAACACTTTGGCCAACGGTCAGAAAGTTTACAGCCAAGATCCCAAGTTACCATAAAAGATCTAGTTACAGGGAAGTGGGAAGGTCCAAAAGACTTAGTAACTTGGGGAAGGTGTTATGCTTTTGTTTTGACAGACAGGAAACTAAGATGAGTCCCTTTGAGATGTGTACGGCCCTGGCTTTTCTCAGCAACTGTGCAGTCCTTGTCCCAAACTGGGTCAAACAGCCAAGAAACCTATGGGTAACGTTAGCCATGTCAACAACAGACAATCCCTTTCAAACATGTTTAATAGGAGTATTTTCTTGGTTAAGACAGTTTGGGCTTTGGAAAACGCAAATTGTAAAGTTTTTGATTATTAGGTTATTTGTATTTTGCTTGTTGTTAATTGTCTACCTTTTCTGTTATCATGTGTACAATGGTTAATTGTATGATCAATCAATCAAGTGATGACTGCTCAAATAAAAACTAAATAAGGAAGGGGGAGATGTGGAGGTTAGCCTAAGGTCAGTAGCAAAGAATGTCTATGGTTTCACAACACCGAAGTCTGTGAATCCTTCATACGCTGCAGATTTTCCGTTGTCCATCTTTTCCCTGCTACCTCCCATGCAATTAATGTGGCCTTCCAAGAAAATCCTGCTGCTCTCTGCGCACCGCAAGGTATTTGTGCACAGCATGAAGATCTCTCCTGGCCTTCTCTGGTCTAGGCTGAACAAACATCCCTCTTCCAGCCTCTCCTTACCTGCCCTGTGCTCCAGCCCCTGACCAAGTTGTTGTCCCTGTGCTGAACTCCCTCCCGTTTGCTTGTTTCCTTGCAGAATTGGAGAGCCCAAATGGGATCTGGTATAGAGGCATGGCGTCCACTGTGCCATAAACAGCGGTAGAACACGCATGTGGTCCCACTGGCCGTGCTCTCCCAAATAAAAATCTGTGAGGATGGCCAAACTATGGCACAGGGACCCAAAAGGCCTCCCCTTGCTGACCACTAAGGCACTGAGATGAGATGTGGGTGCCCTTGGCCACCACCAGGACATACCCCTGGGAGTCCCTATGGCAACGGCCAGGGCTTTGTGATGGGGGTGGCATCATGTCCCCAAGGCCATTGTGATGGGGCAGTGCCCATGGCAACCAAGGCTGTGTTGGGCCAGAGCACCACCCTCAGGGTCGCACTCTGAGGAGAGCAGCTCCAGCAGAAGGAGCTGCTCACATTGGTCCCCAGAACAGCAAGTCCCCAGGTGCAGCGAGTGCCCTGGAGATGGAGAAGGAGAGGCAGGCGAACGCCTGCTCCCAGCCCAGCAACGGGCGTCCTGCCAGGACCAAGCGCACAAGGAAGGTGAGTGCTGGGGCTGGAGGGGGAGGCTGACAGCAGGGATGGGAGCTGCATGGAGAGCACAAGCATGGGGGTTCAAGCCAGCCAGGTGTGACCTTCTCCGTCCAGGGGCTGCTTCTTGGTGGCTGTGGGGATTTTCTCAAACACAAAGCATGACTGGGATGCTCCAAGGCCCATATGGATCCTGGGAGCCCTGTGCAGAGAGTCAGAGATCCTCTTTGGACCACGTGTAGCTGGGCTGTGCTCGACCATGAGCTTCCCTGTGACATGGGGCTGGGGCTTCCTGTGTCTCAGGGGCTGCTTGTAGCAACACAACCCTCTCCATCATGTGCCTCCTTCTCCCTGCAGGCGGGCAAGCAGGAGCCACACACAGCGAGGCGACGCAGGCAGACCCTGACTTCGTCCCCACAAAAGGCCAGGCGGCCTTTGCTGTCTGACCCCCAGGGCTTTGAAGATGCTGATCAGGCTATCACAAAGGTACAGAGCTGAGCAGTGAGGCCGGCAAAGGCCCTGCCTGACCGCTGCCCTTCTCAAGACGACTCCTGTGATGCTCAGGGAGACCCTGCCCAGCAGAGCTGGCCTAAGAGCGGAGGTGCCACATCTGCCTCCCAAACCACCGCGCACTGCCAGGGCAGCCAGCCAGGCACATGGAGGCCTGGAGGCTCCTGCATGTAAAACACCAGGATCTACAGGGAAAAAGAAGCTGCCTGCTCCAGAAAAGCCTTGCAGAGCTTCTGCCAGGTGCAGGACCAAGGCCATCGATACGGAAGATGTGGCCAGGACACTGGTGGACATAGTGATGGAGGGATTGGAGACAGTGGCAAAAACTTGCAGGGAAGCTGCTGCCAAGGAACCCTCGGGGGCTGATGGGGGTGCTGTGATGTGTCTGGAGTGCAGGAAGAGACTGGAAGAGTCCATGTCTCTTGATTTGCCTGCCCTTCAAAAAGCCAAGTGAGATGCTGGTGTTCCCCACCGGGCAGCTCCAGGGCATGGCCACTGCTTGCCTGAGGCCGGACCTGGGCCTTGTGCGCTGGGAAAATCAAGGATGGTGCCAGAAGTGTGGTGGAACCCTCTGTTTAGGTGTGCAGGTAGTGGCGTGCTGCAGTGCTCTGCTCCAGAGCCCAGTCTGCCACCCCAGGGTCCTGCTGGGAGAGCAGAGGGAGGACTGTTGGTTTCCCTGTTCTCTCCTTGGATCATCCTGGTGCGACCCAGGGGTTCTCACAGTTTCATGGTTTCTGTTCAGGCTTGCAGTTTCTGATCGTCTTGATGATTATCTGAGTCTTTGAGATTTGAGTCACTCTGGTGGAATAAGTTATCTTCTCACTCCTTTAAAGGCTTTCTGTTGAAGCTGGACCCTCATTACATCTTCCTATTGCAGACCCTAATCCATTGTGATCCCTCATACAAACTGGTAGTTAAACAAAGCAGTCAGAGCCATTTCTGCACTTTGTGGATATGCAGACACTTGCAGACAGAGAGATGCCCCCTCACAAGAATCAGGCTTCTCAGGGTGATGGATGCTCTGCGATACCTGTTCTTGGTCAGTGGTGGAGGCGGCAATTTGAAATCCACAGGTCCCTTTGGAAAGAGTCTCCGAATAGCGGATTCCTTGAGCCTGCTTTTAGGGAGCCATCTGGAGGTAGGGATCCAACACCCTGCTGAAGACACTTCCCAGTAGAGGTGTTGTCTTTAGGCCTTTTCCAGTGAAATTTACATTATCTCTGAGGATAGGAGGATACCTGAGAACCTCTCTGGGTCCCCGTGCCATATTTTGCCCGCGATCCTGGATTTGTATTAGGGAGAACACCACCAGGAAGGCCACTGACACATTCTACCTCTGTTTTTGGCACAGTGGGGACCATACCTGTACACCAGACTCCATTTGGTCTCTCCAGTTCTGCACAGGCACTTAGAGGTGAGAGGGAGTCCAGCACAGGGACAAGAAGATAGCCAGGGGCTGGAGTGTGGGGCAGAAAAGGAGATGGTGGGAGAGCAAGGTTAGTTCAGCGTAGACCAGAGAAATCCAAGGGTTTTTTGTTGTTGTTGTTGTTTGTTTGTTTTTTGTTTTTTTCTGTGCAAAGCTCCCTTGTGGAGAGCTCAGAGCAGTTGGATTTTCTTGGAGGGTCACACTAATGGCAGGTGAGGCAACAGTGAGAGAAAAAGAAATGAACAATGGGAAATGCTTCTTAGATGTTAAGAACCAATCTTTTTGTCTATGAGCATGAACAAACTCTGGCACAGGATCCAGAGAGATTCTCAGATCTCCATCCTCGGAGATAACCCAAAGTTCACTGGAAAAGGCCCCAAGGACCTGCCTGCTGGGACCTGCCTTCAGCAGGGCACTGGATCCCCTGCTGCAACCTCAAGGAATCTACTCTTCTGAGAAAGGCTCTACAAGCTCTTTGCTTTTAAAAGCCCTCAGGAAGGTTTCTTGATCTATGATAAGATAGAGATGATATGTCAGAAAAGAGCAAACATATTCTTAACACGTCTTCCCTCCAGAGGGCTTGAGATGGGACATTGGTTCCTACTAGGCTCCAAAACCATGGGTCAGTCCAGATAGAAAATCTGAGGAAGTTTCTTCAAATTTTATGAATTATGCCCAGCTTTCTTTCATCTGACCCCGAGGAAAGCCATTTCTCTTTTGCACGTTACTTATGCTTTGGGGTTTTCCATTACACCTCCAAGTAGTGTTTCTCCCCTGGGTATAGTTCCTGGCACCTGCCTGTCTTTGGGATCTGTAGAGTACTGGCACCCTGCATCTCCCACACTTTTGATCCTGGGTGTCTCAGGAAAGGCCCACACACTGCAGCACTGCTGTCCAGGCTCCCGTATGGAGCCATACGTATGGAGCCACTGCCATGCCTCAGGAGCTGAATTCTGACTTGTTCACAAGTCGGTGAGATGACCATCTCCCAGCTCCCCTACTGCTGAAGCTTCCAACAACCAACATCCTCTTTCCATAGTGTTTGCACAGTCCTGGAGCAAATCTTGAAGAAGGGAGACTGCATCCCTCTTGAAGCTTTCAGATATGTGGCATTCCAGACACTGAAAAGCAAAACATGCCTTTCCTCCTTTCTTTCAGTTGTATATTCAGCCTCTAGCATCCTGTCTTTGGCATAGGAAGGCCCATTCTGGACCCAGGGGTCTCTACCCATTCTCTCTCCTGTCTCCTCTGTGTCTGCTCAGTCTGCTCAATGCACTAGGGTCATGGGAAGTGTTGGTTTAGGGAGCTCCCCTGAAGCCATGAGAAGCTGCAGAGCTGAAGGCCTGATGAAGTCTGGAACGTGGATGTTTCCCCTGCCCGCTCCTGTTCCCATCTTAATGGTCCAGGAGGGTCCAGTGCTTTTGGTGTTGGTGGGTTGGGTTTCTTTTGACATCCCCAAGCCCTTCTTTGGGTTGCTCTGAGCAGCCAGGAAAATCCTTCTTCTCTAGGGTCTTGCATCAGGGCCTTTTCCCTGCTTTTGTAGGGAAGCTGAGGCAGATCTGGGATCTCCAGAAGCAGCATGGCCCACATCATGACCCAGGACACCCAGGAGCTGTGTGGCTGTCCCATGGCTTAAACTGTGTGGCTGTGTGGCTTAAACTGACAGTTTCTAACACCATCTTTACAGGCCATTGTAGAACCGCAGTATTGTGACTCCCTCTGTTACTCTTTGTTCACTGTGGGACCCAGCTGCTGGTTTGCACTTCAGGGGTTTAAAGGTTGCTCTGTCTTTCAGGAAGGCTGTCCCTTGTAGCAAGGGAACCTCATTGTTGATGTGCTGGGCTTAGCCTAAACTCGAAGAGCACAATTATTATTTATGAAATCATTTCATGCTTTATTTCTGTTTCTTTGCAATTAAGAAAAACCCTGTGTTTGTTTGCAGCTAGTTCTCTAAGGAAAGCAGTTGGGAGTTGCAACAAATGAGCTCTAACTTTCAGTTGCTGATTTCAGCAGAACAGAGAAGCTTCTAACAAAAGTGATGGAAGTCCCAGGTGGCTGATGTGAGAAATGGCAGGTTGGGGAGGGGAGGAAGAGTGTCCATACAGTGCTTGAGCTCTGGGACACCGGTCCTTCTAGATGTCCAGACTTCAATGGGAGACATTCTGGATTGATTCCAATTTCAGAATATTGCTCTCAATTACTTGGAAAGCTGAATATTAATAGTAAGAATAAAAGCCTTTAAAATCAGAAATACTTGTATGTTATTAATGTCTCCACCTTTCAGCTATGCTCCCCAAACCTCTCCAATTAGTCATGCAAGATTGATGAAAATGGCAGGGAGGGACATGGTTTGTGAGAGTTTTTTGCATTTTAATAAGCTCCATGGTGTATTTGGTGCTGAACCCCTGAACCTCAGTTACTGAGAGGAGAATTCAAAGTCAAGATCAACCCACAACATTTTGTTGAGTTTTAATGGGTCCCACTGATAGTTATTAGCAGTAAAGTGTCTCCAGGGGCTGATTAGAGCAGAAAATTGTCATCACTGATAACAGGTAGGCAGAGGAAACGTGCAGGTGGCTCTGATACCACATTAACCCTTGAGGTGTTTTATCAGCCAAAATGTCCAAGCTCGGCCACTGAGCTTCTGGGAAAGGAGATCCTTTCCCCCACATGTTTTCCAGGTCCTCTTGGTGACAGTGTGTGGGTGGGGGTGTGCAGTGCTCAGTGCAGGACAATGATATGACACCTTTTGGGGTGTCAGCAAGAGGGACACTGAGGCCCAGTGTCTCCTGACAGGCCTTGGTGGCAGAGACAACAGCCATAGCCAAGAAGATGCTGACCTCCTCTGGTGTCTTTGAGCCTTGACAGTGCCTTTGTCTGTCTCCACCAGAGCCTGTCCTGTGCTGTCTCATGCCTGCAGCCGTGTCCATGCAGCCTGTAGACACCCACCCTGCTTCCCCACTTTGCTCTCACACGGGATCTCCTTCCCTTCGCTGTTGTCTCTGCATCCCCACTGGCTGTTCCTTCCCAAAGCCATGGGATGATCCTTGACTCCTCCTGGGTGTCCTGTTGCACCACAGCACCAGCCTTCAGGTGTCATTTCTTCATCCTTATGTCCAGTCTGAAATTCTCTAAACTGGGGATTTTTTGGGTTGTTTTGGCTATTCATACTGCCTCCCACTACCAAGTAAAGCTCCTGGCAGTACCACAGTGTGGGGAAGACATAACCTTGTCTGTCAGGACAGATAGAAACTTGAGGAACTGAGGACAGGGCTGAGGGGAAGGGCCTTGGTGCTACGAGGGATGCCATATGAGGCAGTGGTGCAGGGTCATGTGAATAATGCCAGATGCCTGTGGGGCTGCATTAGTAGTAGCATGGCTAACCAGAGGAGGGGAGCTGTTATCTGTCTCCAAGGGGGACTTTTCCTGAAGGCAGTGGTGGCACTCAACTTTGGGGGAGCATGTATGAAACCCAGGTGTCCTAGGTGGTTGCCAACAAATTAGAAAGATCCGATTTTCCTGTTGGTTCCCTCGTAAATATGCTAGGAATGTGGCGGTTTTGCTGGATACCTCAGGCATCTGACACAGCCGAGTAGACCTGTTTTCCTTGCATGAAATCAAGTGTCTGCACAGAATCATGCAAGCTCTTTGCAATGGACATGGATCTCCTCATTGCTCTGTCAGAACAAGTGGACATTTGCACCTGTCTTGGACCAGCTCTGTGCAACGTGGACTGCCTCCCCCTTGGAAAAAGTCCAAAGGGGCGAGTGTGTGTGCACAGCTGATTCACTTCTCCCAGTGACTGCAGTGGGAGCTCAGAAAACCAGCTCCCATACAGGCAGCCATTTTGTGCACCCCAGCAGCTGGACAAAGGGAATCCTCCTTGAGTTTGTGGAGTGCACAAGAGCAAACTGAAAACTCCTGCACTCCTGGAGCTTCTCAATGGGCATTAGCTGTACTGCTGAACTGCTCTAAATCACCTCCTGAAGC
The DNA here is from genome assembly GCF_059628265.1 of Tinamus guttatus. Taxonomy (NCBI): domain Eukaryota; kingdom Metazoa; phylum Chordata; class Aves; order Tinamiformes; family Tinamidae; genus Tinamus; species Tinamus guttatus. Next base: position 605,239 of record NW_028289008.1, on the reverse strand, counting down.
ATGAGGGTGTTAACTCCCTTCTTGCCCCTGTGCAAGTGTTCTGAGTTCTTATGGGATGGAAGCAGAGGCTTCAACAGCAGGACATGTCCACTCCCCTAGACAACCATCCTCTGATGAGGCCAGCTGCATGCTGGATTCGTTCCATGGACTCTCTCTCTTTACATCAGTGGACCTTTGCCAGGGATGACCTTGCTGCCTTGCAGGAACTGTCAGCCCTGGAGCCCCAGAAATGCCTGGAGGCTGCACAGGGGACAGAAAATGTCCCATCTGCAGCTGGGTCCCTGCTCCTGAGCTGGGCCTGGCTCCTGGGACTGCAGGAGCCCATGGCAACTTGGCAGGCGCTGCAGAGAGACAGCTCTGATCCTACCTGCCCACGCTGCCCTTCTCCTTCCGTTGGACTCTCTGGACAGGGGGTTTCTGATGCAGGTCAGACACTGGCCCTGTGGGTCCTGCCATGCAGATGGGTCCTGGACTGTGAGGTGCCTAAGTGCCCTCTAAGCTGTGGGGCTTAGGTCAGTGCAGTTGGAGGAGCTTGGAATGAGCCACCTCTCTCATCAGGACACCCCATCCTTAGGACATCCTGCCATTGCCCTGGGTGCCTTTCTGGGCTGCAAGCTGCCCTCCAGAAGAGCTCAGCTCCCCCGTTACAGCAGGTGCTGTCTGGGTGCCCCAGGGAGAAACCTCCTGGAATCTGAGGTCACAGAATCGCTGCAGGGGGGTGGATGTGGGCAGCTGACAGGAGCCCGAGGTGTTGCTGGCTCCAAGGGGAGGGCGGAAACCTGCCTGACATCCCCTCCAAAAGAGTGCTGTTGGACGTGATGTAAAGGAATCCTCTGCTCTTCATGCTGCCATTTAATTGAGGGGTAACATGAGTGCAAGCGTCCTACACCTCCAAGGTGAGAGCACAGGGCAATCGGGACCAAGGCAGGTGGAGAGGCCAGCTCTGCTCCCCCAGCATCAAGGCCAAGAGCTGAAGCCATAGAGCTCAAGGATGGTCCTGCTAAAATTGGGGGGGAGGCAATGACTGTGTGTTTGGGCAAGGATATGAGAAAGCTTTGCTCAGAGAAGTTTTCTCTAACTTGTCCATGTCTTTTCTTCCTCAGATATTGCCCCTATGCTGCAAAGGAACAAATGTCCAACAGCAGCTCCCTCAACGAGTTCCTCTCCTGCCATTTGCAGACACACGGGAGCTGCAGCTCTTGCACTTCTCGCTCTTCCTGGCCATCTACCTGGCTGCCCTCCTGGTCAACGGCCTCATCATCACAGTCGTAGCCTGCGACCACCGCCTCCACACCCCCATGTACTTCTTCCTCCTCAACCTCTCCCTCCTCGACCTTGGCTCCATCTCCACGACTATCCCAAAATCCATGCACAATTCTCTGTGGAACATCAGGGTCATTTCATACTTGGAATGTGCTGGGCAGGTCTTTTTCTTCTTTTTTTTCGTATCAGCAGAGTATTACCTCCTCACAGTCATGGCCTACGACCGCTACATTGCCATCTGCAGACCCCTGCACTACAGGACCCTCCTGGGCAGCAGAGCTTGTGTCAAAATGGCAGCAGCTGCCTGGGCCAGTGGTTTCCTCAATGCTCTCCTGCACACTGGGAACACATTTTCCCTACCCCTCTGCCAAGGCAATGTGGTGGAGCAGTTCTTCTGTGAGATCCCCCAGATCCTCAAGCTCTCCTGCTCAGATTCCTACCTCAGGGAAGTTGGGATAATTGTGGTTAGCGCCTGTTTATTCTTCGGGTGTTTCACTTTCATTGTGGTGTCCTACGTGCAGATCTTCAGAGCTGTGCTGAGGATCCCCTCTGAGCAGGGCCAGCACAAAGCCTTTTCCATGTGCCTCCCACACCTGACAGTGGTGTCCCTGTTTGTCAGCACAGGTGCATTTGCCTACCTGAAGCCTCCCACCATCTCCTCCCCAGCTCTGGATTTGGTGGTGGCTGTTCTGTACGCGGTGGTGCCTCCAGCACTGAACCCCCTCATCTACAGCATGAGGAACAAGGAGCTCAAGGATGCCATTAGGAAAGTGATTTCATGGACATTTTTAAGCAGTGGTAATTTTTCCACATCTCTCCACAGATGACTCTTTCTGTATCCCGTAACTGCATTGAGCATTGTTTCTTCATGTTATTTTTATTATTTCTTTTACTAGTGATAATAATTGTTATTGTGTTGTTACACAACTACTTTTACTCATTCTCCTTTTAACGGTGTCTGCTATGTCTCACCTGATACCCTAAATTCTGTTGAATGCTGGACAAGGACTGGCTCCCTAACAGTATCTCTGTAATAAAGTAATTTCTATCAGTACAGTGCGTGAAAGCTGGGCTTTTCCTCCAAAGCTGGTGTCAAGAATAGGCCCAAGGACCTGCACTCCTCAAGGGCCTGCTGCACAGGATTCTCCATGGCTTCAGCAACACAGAGCTCAGAATCATGTAATGATCTTTCAGAGACCAAGGGCTGGTTTGGGAATTCACCTATCAGAGTCCAAGGATAGTGGAGATGCTGAATGGTCATGGATTTACACATGCACAGCTCTCCTACGTATTAAGGCACAGTGTTAGACGGCTGTTCTCATGGAGAGGAAGCTGGAGGTGTCAGGAGAGCACAGAGATCCTCCTGGGACAGCATATGCCTGGGATGGACTGTGAGTAGAGGGAGAGGTCCTCAAAGATGGAGTTTCTTAGAGGTAAAGCACTGGGTATTCACAGGCAAAAGAGGACTCTGCAGTCTCAGGAGAGGCAATGAGGACTCAACTGTCAGGAAGAAGGGAGAACGGAGAGCCCTCTGGGTCACCATCTATCAAATCCCAGGGGCAGGATGTATAGGCACAACTGGACACAACGAGCACCCTTGGAAATGCTCTGCAGTCCAGGTGCCCTGGACTGTGCAGTCATCTGCAGTCCCCCGGAGGGATTAGAGGTCGTGATACCCATTCGGTTGGGTCTGACTCCTACCACCAGTCACAGGGGCAGTAAAATGCCACCCTTAGCCACTTAATTTCCCCCTCTCCTCCCTCCATACCCTTCCCAGCTCTGGATCTCTCTGCACTGCCCATTCGGTACTCAGTGGTGCCTCCAGCACTGAACCCCCTTGTCTACAGCATGAGGAACAAGGAGCTCAAGGAGGCACTGAGGAAACTTGCTCAATGGGTGCAAAGTCAGTGCCAAAACCTGTCCTGTGTGCAGTCACTTGTCATTCCCATGTACTTGGCATGAAACATGTGCGCTTCATTTCTTTCTTTCTCAATGTTTACTCTTACCTTCCTGATAAAATAATAATAAATAATTATTTAAAATACAATACAACAATACAGCAGGAACAAAAGGCTGACTAGGCAAAATATGGGCCTGCTGCTAAATGGGCCAAGAGTCCTGGTGAGAGAGGACACAGAAAAGGCCACCTTTGCCGCAGGCTTTAGTGCTAAGAGTGACCCTCAGGAATCCTAGGCCCTGGAGACCATGGAGAAATGGAGAAAGGAAGACTTTCCCTTGCTGGAGGAGGATCTGAGTAGGGCTCACTTCAGCAAACTGGACACCCACAAAACCGTGGGCTCTGAGGGGACTCTCTTGCACTGTTCAGTGCCCACGGCTGACAGAGCTCCATGAACTGGAGAATTCGAGTCCCTCCAGTTACACTGCTTGTGGCTCTGGCCCTTGGCAAGCGACCTTCACACATCAGAGACTCTCTGAGCACTGCCTGATAGATGCAAAAAGGGGCTCACATTGGAATGCTGCATTTATGACACTGCATCTCACACTGCTTTCATGCCTCCTGATGTTAGCTTGCTTCCCTTTACCCCTTCTCTGTTTGTCACACTGCACCATTGCATGTGTCATGATCACATCTCAAAGTGCACAAGTGGCAATTTCTCCTCTGGTGTTATTCCTGTGTTTCACACCTCAGACAACTTCACCTGCCACCTGCATGGTCAAAGTGACAACTGGGAATAGCAGAAGCTGAGTGCAAGGAAGGACCTTGCTCTGCCTTGCTTGGTCTTGTTACAGGCATTGCCTGTTTCAGGCTGGGCTGCTTTTTCTCGGAGAGCAGCAAGAGAAGAGGCATCTTTCCCTTCTTTTAAAAGTCATCAGGCAATAATTTGCATTCTGCTTGTAACACACACTTGCTACTCAGGGCCATAAGGGTCGGGGGCTTGGGGCATGCAAAGGAGCACGATGAGAAAGAAGAGCAGCAGCACAGCTCTGGGGCAGTCGGCACATGGGGAGACAGAAGGAACCAGACGCCACTGGAAAGAATAGTCTTATTTCACTATTAATATTAAGGCAGTATAGAATGACACATTTAACAAAATAAGCTTATTACACACTCAGGTTTAGCAACAGACAAAGTAGGAAAGCTAATGCACCTAACCATTACTATATGAGAAAGAGAATAGTGATTAAATGATACATCACCAATTGCCAAAATATGTTACTGTCATACAGATCGACAGTCACTGGGGAGTCCCTGTTGTGGCAAGGATTTGGAGAACCTTCCCGGCAACTGGGAGGTCTTACGTGGTGCATCCACCCGTGAGGTCTCCAAAATCGCAGCAAGTGTGTCCATCTTTTATGGAGTAAAATCAGCAAATGATGATAACTTGCATTTTGTTTGTGAGCGGTAACATCTGATGTGGCATACTTTCCCTATCATGTGGGATGGGGATCTGGTCAGAGTCCAGGCCTCAGATGGGAGGGTTCCCTTCAAGGTCAAAAACAGCCGCACGAGAGCTTAAAAAACCTACAGTTTAAGAAGCCCCCATGCAAGCTGGCATGAGCAATTCTACAGGCGAGTGTTGTGTACTGCAAAGGCAGTGCCGTATTCGTATCTAAGCCAACCCCAACACGGGCCTGTCGTTCGGGCCCTGGCACTTCAGTTCCTCACGTTCCACTCTGTCGTGACACACCAGGTTATATTCGTTCCCACATTGTGGGGCTGCCAAGAGATTTCCTTGGCAGTGAGAAGTAGCATGAAAAGAGGAAACAGGACCAAAATACAGCTTGGGAAGCTCAGATTGGGCAATAGGATGAAGAAATATCACTTGAAGGGTAGAGCAGTGGTGCTACAGGGCACCAAGAGCGAGTCTGTCACCACCAATGGCTTTGTGTTTCAAGAAACAGCCAGTGAGGATGGAAAAGCTCTCAAGGAACGGAAAGAGAAGCTGTTGTGAGAACTTGCTGGGGAAGCAGATTGGGTGTCCATAGTCTGCAGGGACACAGGAGCAGGTCTAGGATGTCCTGTGCTAGAGATGGCCAAGGGCATTGCCAAGGCCCCAACAGAATGGAGGTCTTTATCCTCTTGACTATGGCTGTTGTGTCTGTCACCAAGGCCTACCAGGAATCATCAGGACTTCTTGGCCCCCTTTATCATTCTAGGGACCCTGGGAGATGTCATGTGTTTGTCCTGCACTCAGCATCGCACACCCTCACACAAACACTGATGCCAGGGAGGATGTGGGCAACACATGGAGGATAGGATCTCCCTTCCCAGGGTTTCTCTGCCTGTGCTTGGCCAATGTGTGTTGACAAAACACATCAAGGGTGTATTCAGCATGAGAGCCACCTGAGTATTTTCTCTACCTAGCTTTTACCAATGATTATATTTTTTAGCTCTAATCAGCCCCTGGTGAGTTGCTGTAGTTAATGGCCTCAGTGGGATCCATTAATGCTCTACAAAACTTTAGGGTTTCCTTCTGACTTTGACTTCTTCACCGATTTCTTCAATCTCCTTTCAATAGCTGCAATTCATGGACTCAGCTCCAAGTACTGCATGGAGCTCATTAAAAAGCAAAAAGCCCTGATAAACCAGGACTCTCCCTGCAATTTCCTTCAAGTGTCCATGGCTAATTGGAGAGGATTGGGGAGTATAGCTGAAAGCTGAAGAGAACAATCATATACAAGTATTTTATCTTTTTAAAGTTTTCTATTATTATTTTAAAGAATAGGTGACAGCACACCATCCAATTCATAGCCATCCAGAGTGACTCCTAATGAACTCAGCAAACATAGGAAAAGCACTGTCCCAGAGATGAGGCACTGTATGCACAATCTTCCTCCCCACCTCCCCAGCCCTGCCATTTCCCTCATCAGCCTCCTGCGAATTTAAATCACTCATGTTGAAAGCTAGCCTTAGTCCACCAAAGTCTGCACTCAATGTTATAGCTCACCTGCCCCAATTCTCACCTGCTTTACTTAGACAACTGGCTGCTGACAGGCACAGGGGATCTTCTTTTAGTTAGAAAGAAACAAACAAAAAATAAAGCAGAGCATAGTTTCATGGAAAATAATGACACTCTTTGAATGAATGCTAGGTCCTTACAATCCATATATATAGTAAGGACTTGGCTAATGGGGCAGACTGCAGGAAGACAGAGCAAAGTGTAAGCTCCCTAAAGGGCAAAGCAGCCGCTAGGTCTCTGAGTGAACAGAGTATCGGGAGGAGTGACAATGTGTCCAGATAGTGCCCTAAAGGGGATGTTAGAAATTGTCACTTTAAACAGGAGATGTGGGAATGGGAGATTTAGGTAGATGCACAGGAGACACGGGAGAGAACAGGCCAAGACTCCCAGCACGGAGATCTGGGCTCACAGCATCACCGATGAGCTGCCACGGACTGAATAAGCAACCCAAAGAAGTCCTTCCTTTGGCAGTGACTTGGAAAGCCACCTCTCTGACAGGGTCCCAGGGAGATGGGGGTTTCTCTTCTGTAAGATGGTCCCCAGGACTATGCAGAGATGATGGAGAGCAGGAAGGGAGGTTGCAGGGATATTCGCCAGCTTCATCAGCTGCAGAGCAGGGAGCTGGTCACCTCCCAAACTGCTGATGGAGTCAAATGAGATGGGGACTGATGAGTGAGATGGCGACTGCTGAATCAGCACCCACAGCCTGGACCTCAGTTCTTGTTCCTGACGATCCTGCTGCTCTCTACCAGGGCTCCCAGCTTCGGGAGCTCCTTCCCAAGGGGTCACACAGAAACTGTCACTGCAAAGACCCCTGTGGATCCCAGGCTGTGGCAGTAGTTGCTCAGGGCTGGAGGCTGCCGGACTCCCGGACGTCGTGGCTCCCCGTCGATGGCGCTCACGGCTCAGGACGGCGCTTCGGGCTCTGCGCAGAGCGTTCTGCTGCCGCTGCATCGCGGGGCAGCGAGAGGAGCAGCGAGCGGACGCATGTACAACACAGGTCCCCTGAGATGGGGGCTGGAGCAGAGCCAAGAGACAGCACCCATGTGCTCAGAGAAACCAAACTCGCCAACATCGCCAGCAGCCATCGCCTGCTTCAAATAAACCCCTTTGTAGCTTTTTGTCCCTGTGCCAATTGGTGTCAGAAAATCTCCAGGGAGACAAGTGGGGCTGTGGCGCCATAAGGCCCCATAAGACTCAGGCACTGGATTCATTTAGCAGCCTAAAAGGTCTTGCTGGACTTCCTGTTTCAATGGTAGCTGGCCACATGTCTCTGCTCCTTGTCTTTCCTTAAATTTGTAACAGCACCTGGTGAAATCAAAGTTGAGACAAGTTTAATACCTTTCCTAGTTAAGTATCAGATACTTCAGAAGAAATAATACAACCTGATGATCTAGTGTTTCCAGAAATTATGGATTTTAGCGCTTTACAATCGTAGCGCCACCTCTTCCTCAAATCTTCAATTGCAGCCTGCCCTCTAGCCACAGTGCCCCCACTTTACATGCTGGGACACATGAGCATGCAGGATGACAGATTCCTTCTTTGATTTCTGCTGAAATTCTGCCTGATACAGCTCTTCTGCCTCCTTTCTGTTCACAAAGATGTGTCAGACAAAATATCTGTCTTGTTGTCTGCCAGTTTCAGGCTCCAAATATAATGCCAGGCACAGGAGTCCACGCCTCTTCTCCCCTTTCCTTACCTCTCCGCCACTTCTCCAGCTGCCTTGTTTTTTTGTGGAGCTCAGAAACATGACTTCTTTGAAGATTTATGAAAGAAAAAGTCCAGTTCACCATATAACTCATTGAAATGGGAAGCAGGTTTTAGCATATAGTTTACCCCCATTTCACGTGATGTGCTGAACACTTACAAATTATGTCAATGTTGATGTGTTGAACACTAACAAATTATGTCAATGTTATTTCATCAGCCTTTTGAACTTAGCAGAAAGGATTCTGCAGCCATGATAGATTGACCAGTCTCTGCTCCTCGTCCACGTTCGCCAGAGAAGATCATGCTCACAGCAGCACAAATTCATGGTGCTAAGTGCTCCATCTCCCTCCTCTTGATTAAGGAGCTGCCTTTCTCCAGGGCTGCAGAGCTCCACAGGTGTCAGCCCCCCCACGGGGCACCGTCAGCAAACCCTCTCGTCCTCACCGCTGCTGGGACAGGAGCGGCCCCAGAGCCCGTCCCCAGCCATGGGCCAGCGCTGGCCTCGCAGCTGCTCTGCCAGCAGGGACCTCCCAAGGAACTGCCCAGCCAGGTGCCTCTTGCTGGCCTGCCCGGGACTCAGCAAAGAGCAGAGCTCACGGTCACCCTCACAGACATGGATGGACCTGCTAATGCCTGGTGCTGCCCAGCCAGGAGCACAGACAATGTGGCCCCCTCCCAAGCAGGAGCAGTGCCATGCGCCTGCTGCTGGCCTCCCAGGTGCTTACAAACATTGACTTGACCACCATCTGACTAGATGATCTCCAAATGTCCCTTGGAACCAGAGGAAGGTGGCTTCTCTCACTCAAGCCCCCATGAAGCTTGCTTATGAGCCAGCAATGTCCCCTTGCTGCCAAGAAGGCCAGTGGTCTTCTGGTGTGCAGTAGGAAGACTGTTGCCAGGAGGACAAGGGAGCTGATCCTGCCTCTCTACTAGGTCCTGGGGAGGCCACCCCTTGAGTTCTGTGTCCAGTGCAGGGCTCCCCACTACAAGAGGGACATGAAGCTACTGGAGAGAGCCCAGGATTGATCTACCAAGTTGATCAGGGAGGTGGAGCATCCCTCCTGTGAGGAGAACGGGGCCTATTTTAGCCTGGGGAAGAGAAGGCTGAGAGGGGATCTTATCAGGGTGTGCAAATACCTGAAGGGAGGATGCCAAGAGCAGAAGAGGATGGCCCAGACTCTTTTTAGTGGTGACTAGTGATGGCACAAGAGGCAACAGACACAAATTGAAGCACCGCACATTCTGCCTGAATTTGAGGAAAAGCATCTTGACTGTGAAGGTGACAAGAGCACTGGCATGGGTTGCCCAGAAAGGTTTTGGAGACTCCTTCTGTGGAGATATTCCAGACCTGCCTGGACAGGATCCTGTGCATTGTGCTGTAGGTGACACTGCTTGATCAAGGGGTTTGAACTAGATCATCCCCAAAGCTCCTTCCAACCTCAACCATTCTGTGTTTCTATAAATGGTCTCCACTGGAATAGATCAGCTTTTTGAGCTGTAGGGATCTGCCTGTCCCTCAGCTTCATTGTGAGGGCTGCTCTAGCAGGATAGAAGGCATCCAGGGTCATTAGAGATGACCAAGGAAATTCCTGGCCTGGCCTCCCACTGAAGCTCTATCTCCAGTGATTCCATTAGGACCTTTAGGCCAGGAGCTTGCAAGCAGACCATGTGCATGCTTAGCCTGCTAAGGGGGAATCCCACCTGCCATGTATTTGTGGAGTTCATGAGTTAGCTGAATCCTTCTCCAAACCTGGCGCTTCTGAACAGACATGTGGAGCCCCAGTAAGCCATCTGAATAAGTCATCTAAATCATATATGCACCATGTATCAACAAGCTCCCTTCTTATCCCTGTCTGGGTGTCCTGCCTAGTTAAGAGATATGAATCAGGACTTCCCGTGGGACATTTCTACCTTTGGTAGATAATCATTATCTGATGAAATAAATTGCAACATTGGAATCTGTATCCCTGTACTCTGAAGGAAAACAGGTTACTCTACTTGAGGGAACATATCCCAGAGGGAGGAATCCCAAGGGACAGAGTAATTCATGAATTCAGCTGGGCTGCAGCTCGTGTCAACCTGTCAGCACTGCCCAGAGACAGCCGAGTGCAGGAGCAGCTCCTGTGCCAAGAGCAGCAGGGCTGCGGGCACTGCCTGCTGCTGCGGACAGCAGAGGAGAGAGGAGAGAGAGGTGAAAGGGAGCATGGAGTGGGAGAACAGAGGAGAGCTCATGGTGGGAGCAATCTGTGACACGGTAAGTCTCTGGCTGCAGGGTAATGCTACTGAGGTTTCTGGAGGGGTCTGCAGCATCCCTCTAGCTGATGACATTTCTTTTTTTTTTTTTTTTTTTTTTTCTTTTTTTTTGAGAATTGTTCTCCCTGCTTCTACTTTGCATACGAGGAGATGCTTCAGAACAGAAATTCCCTGTCCCAACATCACAAGGTCAGGGTATCATGGCTACTACTTCAGGAGGTGGTGCAGGACAGTGAAGGCAATGTGGGCACATAGGTTCTTCAGAGCACTGTTCTTCAGAGCAGTGTCCATGCGCCCCAGGGTGCTGTGTGCGCGGGGCAGTGATTCTGTGAGGATCAGCACTCAGCCTGCCAGGGCGCTGTAGGGAGAAGCTCTGGGTGGGAGAAGAGATCCCCCCTGGGCAGGTTCATTCTCCTGCTGAGAGGCTGCTGTGTGGGGTCAGGGCTGCTCACAGCTCAGCCTCACCCACACCACATATCTGGAAGGGGCTTTTCAAGAGGACACCCTTGGAAAGCTTCTATGAAAGGGAAGGCAATATCCAGAGGCTAGGATTTTGTTTGGTATCCTTGACAAGGCAGCAAATGAATGGGACATTTTAGGTTTAGATGCCTGAAGGAGAGTTCTGCAGTGCTGCTCTGAGGGATCAATAGGTCTGCGAGGACCCCAGAATATTCCTTCAATTGCCTTTTCACCTGTGGGCAGCAGCAATATCCCCTTTGCAGCTCTCCTCATTCTCGTTGTGCTTAGTCTCCCTCTGCTCTCAAGGGGAAGGGCTCCAGCGCATTTCTGACCTCCTCTGCAGTCAGATTTCCAGAACAGCAGAGATGCCTCTCTCCTGCCATGTGCCCATTTCCCATTGCAAGGCACAGGGGCTGAGATCCACTGCCCTGGGAGTCCACCCTGTCTAGGAGGTGCAACCTGGGGACGGTGCTGCTCTGTCTCTCTGTCCTCCCTTGGCAGCAGTCACAGTGTTTCTCTTCGTTTCCCTGCCTCTCCTTTCTGCTCTTGTCCTGGCAGTCAGCTGGGGCTTCAGCTACAAATTCAGATACTCACCCTGAGGTCCTGCCATGGAGGTGTCTGAAGAGGGTCAATGTGCCCAGGGTGCTGGGCAGCGTCATTGGAGGGGCTGCAAAGCGGTTGACTCTCCCTTTAGGAGACCCTGTGACTGTCAGGACACGAGACTGTCTCTGTTGTCCTGCTGGGGTTGTGAGGTGCCCTCCATAAGTGGACTCAGTGCACAGAGTCTTTGCCATGTCAGTAGCAGTGTCCTGTTCTCTCCATCACGTATCCACCTTGAACTTCGAGGGAGAGCAGAGTTAAATGAGTGCTTTGAAACCAGCCTTCTATGATCTCAACAGAGTCCAGGGTTATCCACTGGGAACAAGGCAGATGGACTTAACAGCACTCCTCATGGTTCCCTGAGGAGTAGAGACCCCATTTCCTTCTCCAGTCTGCTTAATGTTCACCTTTTCAGAAATAGAGACATCTGTCTGTATTTGCATGTCAATAAAGACATGCAAAGAACCTGACCAGATATGGTGACAGAATCTAAAAATTTCCAAAATAAGTAATTCTAAAACAAAATGCTAAAAACCCCTGCTGCACCCCAAACTCATTGGAAGTGTGTGTAGGCATATGAAAAGACCCTTTATATTAAAGGTTAATGTCCTCTGACATCAACTCCGAACAAGAGAGATATCAAGAACCAGTCCTTTATACACATTGACGTAGAGTAACTCAGGCTGCGGCTCCACCCAGAACACTCAGGTGGAGCAGAGAATGAGGAGCTGAAGAAGAAATTACTGAGAGTTGGGAGGGGGTCGAGAAGCATTTCTATGAAAAATAGAAAGTTTATTTCAGAGAAAATTCTTCTAAGCTATTATTGCCTTTTTTCCCTACACAGTTTTCCTGAGCCCAATAGAACAGATGTCCAACAGCAGCTCCCTAAATGAGTTCCTGCTCCTGCTGTTCTCAGACAGGCGGGAGCTGCAGCTCTTGCACTTCTCGCTCTTCCTGGCCATCTACCTGGCTGCCCTCCTGGCCAACGGCCTCATCATCACAGCCGTAGCCTGCGACCACTGCCTCCACACGCCCATGTACTTCTTCCTCCTCAACCTCTCCCTCCTCGACCTTGGATCCATCTCCACCACTCTCCCCAAATCCTTGGCCAGTTCCCTGTGGGATACCAAGGCCATTTCCTACTTGGGATGTGCAACACAAGTCCTTTTCTTCCTTTTTTTATTTTCAGCAGAGTTTTATCTCCTCACAGTCAAGGCCTATGACCGCAACGTTGCCATCTGCAGACCCCTGCATTACGGCACCCTGCTGGGCAGAAGAGCTTGTGTCAGAACGGCAGCAGCTGCCTGGGCCAGTGGCTTTTTCAATGCTCTCCTGCACACTGGGAACACGTTTTCCCTACCACTTTGCCAAGGTAATGTGGTGGAGCAGTTCTTCTGTGAGATCCCCCAGATCCTCAAGCTCTCCTGCTCACACTCATACCTCAGGGAAGTTGGGCTTCTTGGGGTTAGCCTTAGTTTAGCCTTTGGGTGTTTCACTTTCATTGCGGTGTCCTACATGCTTATGTTCAGAGCTGTGCTGAGAATCCCCTCTGAGCAGGGCCGGCACAAAGCCTTTTCCATGTGCCTCCCGCACCTGGCCGTGGTCTCCCTGTTTGTCATTACTATATTGTTTGCCTACCTGAAGCCCCCCTCCATCTCCTCGCCATCTCTGGATCTGGTGCTGGCTGTTCTGTACTCGCTGGTGCCTCCAGCAGTGAACCCCCTCATCTACAGCATGAGGAACAAGGAACTCAAGGATGCCCTGAGGAAACTGGTTAAATGGGTCCAATGTCAGCACCAATAACCCCGCCATGCACAACCACTCACCAGTTACAGGCTATCTGGCATCAAGTCTTTATGCTGTTCCTTCCCTTCCCTTCCCTTCCCTTCCGTTCCCTTCCCTTCCCTTGCTTTTCCTTCCCTTCCCTTCCCTTCCTTTCCCTTCCCTTGCTTTTCCTTTCCTTTCCTTTCCTTTCCTTTCCTTTCCTTTCCTTTCCTTTCCTTTCCTTTCCTTTCCCTTTCCTTTCCTTCTTTCCTTTCCTTTCTTTCCTTTCCTTTCCTTTCCTTTCCTTTCCTTTCCTTCTTTCCTTCCTTTCCTTTCCTTTCCTTTCCTTTCCCTTCCCTTGTCCTTCCATGTTCTTTTCCATGATATGGTCCAGCAGCTCTTATTACCTGAGGGCCACAGGATTGTGTTTCCATGTGCATGTGTTCTGGAAGAACTGCCAGGATGAGTCCTTGGGCTCCCTTCCTGGCCTCCAGGATGGCATTTCCTTAATAAGAGGGGATTTGCCCTGTGATCAGCCTAAATCTGCCTTACAGAAACTGGAGTCAAAAGATATGCCCAAGGGTGTGCAACCCCCAAAGGGCCTGCTCTTCTGCTTGTGAACTCCATGAGATCCAAGGATGAGCTCAGTGTTCCCGGGTGCTCTGTTAGCCTGAATCCAGGGTTCATCGCTCAGTGACCAGTGGACATGAGCAATGGGCTCAGCATTTCCTGCATCAGGCTGCCCCACAGGCGACAGTGCTGGTGAGAGATGCTTTGGAGGGGCATCCAAACCCCCAGGGGAGCTCCAGGGGCAGTGAGTACAGGTTTACTGAATCAGGGTGATTCACAGAGCAGTGACCAGAGGGGAGAGCACTAAATCAAGGTGCACATGGGGAAAGGAGGGCTCTGCAATCCCAGAACAGACAGTGGGGACCCAGGAGGCCCAGGGAAGGGGCACTGGAGGGTACCATCCATGAGCACAGACCTGAGCCAGCAGAATCAGCAGTGCTGACCCCTGTCCAACTGGGTCTGCTTCATGCACTGGCCAGCGTGGGCCTTAGCCCCACAGCAGGGCTGCTCCGTGTGGGAGCTGAGAGTGCTGGCAGGGCAGGCAGGGGAGGTACCCACTGAGAAGAGGTGACATCCCACGGTGCCAGGACAAGAGCAGCAGAGCAGCTTTCAGGATGTTAACCAGGGTCAGGCACAGTCTAGTAATGGCCACACAAGACTGGAAGCCTCCAAGCAGCCCAGGTTTGTGGGGGAGATGGACTGGAGGCCTCCAGAGGTCCCTCCTCACCACAACTGCTCTGCAACTCGGTGACTTCTTTTGCCTCATCCCCGGATGCATGAAGACCCTGGTGCTCCTACCCTCGAGCTGGCATCCCCGAAGCCTGGACACCAGCCCCCACAAAGGCATCTCCTGCCCAGTGCCAAAGTTGTGCAACTGAGGGCAAGGGTCTTTGCCCCATTTCCCCTGTCCTCTTCCTGCTTCCAGCACCACAAATGCTGTGCCCATGTCAAACCCTTCAGCCTCCTGACTGCCCCAGGGCCCGAGGCAGCTCCAGTTCCTCCAGGGCTGCTCTGGAGCTGTTCAGGATTGGGCTGAGGTGCGTCTGGCACCTCTGGTGCCAGAGAGGGCAGCCCCCTCTGCCACGCTGGGTCTGGGCACAGCTTTTCCCTGGGAGCTCCCTGCAGAGCCGCTCCAGGGGATCCTCCGCCTCTGCCCTGGCAGCAGCACCAGTGCTCAGGGTTCCAGGGTGGGAGTGCACAGAGGGCAGGAGGGGACGGACTGCCCCGGGGAAGCATCGAGACCTGCTCTGTGAAAGCAGGGATGGAGAGAGGAAATGCAGAGCTCGGCTGCAGCTGGAAAGAGCGAGGGGAGGGGGAGGGCAACGCAGAGGCCTCCTGCCAGCACATCCAGAGCACAAGGAAGGAGGGAGGGAAATGGGGGCTGCTGCTCAGCAGGGTCAGGTCTGGGGCAGCCGAGGAGCCGGTCCCTGCCCACCCCAGGCTGTGCCCCACACAGGGCTCCGCAGGCAGCTGGGCTGCAGGACCTGCTGGGCTCTGCTGCACAAGAGAGCTCGTGCAAGCCTGGCCTGTTCCTCTCCCTTGGGATATGGGGACCTGCAGGAGGATGGAGCTGGCCAGGGACCGCCCCACAGCTGGATGGGAACTCAGGTGGGACAGTACAAATGGGATTCCCATTAACCTGTCTTTACAACACGCTCGTTGCCACCACACTGAGCATCCCCAGCTGCCAGAAAGGAATACGATGAAAACAGCTCCAGACCCCTTTTTTATTTCTTTTTTAAATTTTGTTTTTATAACCTGTGTTTTGCTGAGCCAGGTCCATACTCACCCTACCCAACGCATCCTGGTCTAGCTCACTCAGGGAGACATTCACTCTCTTTTGATTTATATGGCCAAAGGCGTATGTGCAACCACTTGATCCGCTCAGCTGCAAGATGGTCAACTGCTCCACTCAAGTGGTCTTGCAGCTCATCTAAAACAAGGGCCACACTACAGTCCCACCCTTCAGCTTTCCTTGCAAGAACTGTGGTCCCTCACACCCTATCTTCTTCCCAGAACCTCCTTCCATTGCAGGAATTTATTGGTCACTTGTGAAGGAAATTTATATTATACTCTAGTTTTACAGGAAACAACATGCAAGGCCGTGTGCCTCATGATCAGAACATCTCATCTGACCTTCTGCAGCCCCGCTCTTCTTATAAAATAGAAGTGCTGCAAAGAAACCAGTGTAATCCAGCCAGAGGCGCAAAGGTTGTGCAAAGGTTACACTAAAAGTGCAAAATCAGCCCCAATGGCCCATTTCATGTCCACACAGAACTAACTCATACTGTAACACAGCAAAGGGATAGGTAGGATCAAGAATGGTGGATAGATCGGATTCATCATGTAAACTAATATCTATGTAAAAATTTACTCCTGCTTAAAAGTTGGACAGAAAAATGCTCAGGATCCCTCCTGTGCTCTTAGCCAAGGGGCACCTTCTTCGTAGTAATGATATGCACTGCTTAAAAACTGCTCTGGTGCCTAAAGAAGGAAGCTTCTGACCTGTCCCATATTGTCCTACATCTGACTTGCACAAAATGAGCAACTCCCAGGAGAAACTCGTATTGAGGTTCATCAAAGCATCTCGTCCCATGGCCATGTTTTGTGCTGTTTCATCCCACACGACTTCAATTCTAGCTTTGAAAAATGCCAAGCCTGAAAGCAGCCTGAAATCCTGGTTCCCTCATAAAACATCAAATCCTGGCTTCCTGCACATCTGTGCCCAGTGCGGAGGCCTGTTGGTGCAGAGGAGTAGAAGGGACTTCTCCAGTGTCCCACTGGAAATACTTAACATCCTTTGGTACCATCTGGAGACATTCCTGAAGGATTTATCAGCAAGTTCAGGATAACAACAGGGCTGAATGGAGGGTACTCTTTTCCAGGACTCTTCTCTGCTTGACTGGGCCATCTCCATGGCAGTGACCTACCGAGCCCCTGATGACACAAGCTGCCCCCCTCCTTTGAACATCCTCTCTTAACATAATTTATAAACACTGACAACATCCCCTCTCCAACCAGGACACAATTGGCCTTCTCCACCACAGGGGCACATTGCTGGCTCATGGACAACTACTTGGCCATCAGGATGCACAGGTCCTTCTCCACACAGCTGAAGTACAGCAGGTCAAATTCCACCTGTCCTGGTGCATGGAGTCATTCCACCCCAAGTGCTGGTCTTGACTGTGCTGAACTTCATGAGGTTCATCTACACCCAACTCTCCCGCCCGTCCAAGTCCCCCTGAATGGCTGCACAGCCTCCAATGGATCACCCACTGCTCCCAGGTTTATATCCTCAGGAAACTTGCTGCACTTGGGCCCTTCATGCAGGACATTAATGAATAAACAGAGCAGCACTGGACCCCTGGGTACACCGCTAGCTACAGGCCTCCAACTAGGCTCTGCGCCACTGATCACAACCCTAAAGCCTAGAACCAGCTACTCACATGGAGGTGACCTCACAGGTGCAAACCCACCACATCCCTGCTGCTGCCTGTGGCCTTCAGAGACAGCAGCTTCCTCAACCCCCTTCCCCACACAGGAACCACTGCTGCCCTCTCAGCTCCTCTCACCACAGAGACCCCCCACCCACCGCCCACGCCTGCCTGCCTGCTGCCGGCCAATCAGGCACTCACAAAGACATGACGTCACAGCGCCGTCCCGCCCAGCTCTCTGGCCCTGCCCTCCAGGGCAGCAATGGCCTCCCCAGCCCTTCCCCGCCAGGAGCCCAGCCCGGGCTCAGCAGCTGCTCCGCGGAGATGATCTCAGCAGCGCAGAGCCCCGCAGGGCCCGGCTGCTGCCCAATGAGGCGCTGCGGGAGCGGTGACCTCACAGTCACCAGGCAGAGCCAGCCCTGCTGCTGCCCAATCAGCTCTGCCCGCAGCGGGGACCTCCCAAGCAGCAGCCACGCCCTCTCCCTGCAGCTGGCCTATCAGGGGCTGCGGCAGCAGTGACCTCATCATGCCCAGCGCAGCCATTGGCTGTGAGGCCCTGCGGGGCTCCTGGCTGTGCTGGGGGCTGTGCGGGGCCGGGGCAGGGAGGGGAGACCAGCTCGGGGCTGCGGGTGCTGGGGGTGCTGGTGTGGGGGCCTGGGGGGCTGTGTGAGCTGCTGTGTTGGGCTCAGCCAGCACTGCCCACCCCGGCGTGGGGGAGAAGAGGGGCAGCCAGTGCCAGGGAAACCTGCCCTGGATTCCCTCCTTCTGCCCCCAGCACCCACACAAGGGTTGGAGCTGCCCCACGGGAGCCTTGGGGCTCGGGGAAGCCCCAGCCCCAGGGGTCCTGTCTGCCACATTGTCTTCTAAGCAAGGTGGGACCCTCAGGCAGGACTCCTGCGGCAGCCTCCAGCCCTGAGCAGCTGCTGCCACAGCCTGGGATCCGCAGGCATCTGCAGAGTCCTGGGGACCATCTTAGCGAAGAGAAACCCCATCTCCCTGGAACCCTGTCAGGGATGTGGCTTTCCAAGTCACTGCCAAAGGAAGGACTTCTTTGGATTGCTTATTCAGTCTGTGGCAGCTCTTCATGCCGGGGCTCTTGGCACGTTCTTTCCCCTGTCTCCTGGGCGTCCACCTAAGTCTCCCATTCCCAAATGTCCTATTTAAATTGGCAATTTCTAACAACCTCTTAGGACACCATGTGGACACATTGTGACTCCTCCCGATACTCTGTTCACTCAGAGACCCAACTGCTCGTTTGCCCTTTAGAGAGGTTAAAGCTTGCTCTGTCTTTCTGTAGTCTGCCCCATTAGCCAAGTCCTAACTGTATGTATGGGTTGTATTGACTTAGCACACATTCAAAGCGTGTCATTATTTTCCATGAAACTATACTTTGCTCTTTTTTGTTTCCTTGTAACTAAAACAAGATCCTCCTATGTCTGTTTGCAGCCAGTTGTCTAAATAAAGCAGGTGGGAATTGGGGCAGTTGAGCTCTAACATTCAATGCAGACCTTGGTGGACTAAGGCTGGCTTTCAACATGAGTGATTTAAATTCCCAAGAGGCTGAAATGGCAGGGCTGGGGAGATGGGGAGGAAGATTGTGCATACAGTGCCTTATTTCTGGGACGATGCTTTTCCTGTATTTCCTGGCTTTACTAGGAGTCACTCTGGATGGCTGCGAATTGGCAGTGTGCTATCACCTGTTTTTTGGAATAATAATGCAAAACCATAAAAAGATGAAATACTTATATATGATTGTTGTCTTCATCTTTAAGCTACACTCCTGAAAACTCTCCAATTAGCCATGGACACTTGAAGGAAATTGCAAAGAGAGTCCTGGTTTATCAGGGCTTTTTGCTTTTAAATGAGCTCCATGCAGTACTTGGAGCTGAGTCCATGAATTGCAGCTTTGAAAGGAGATTGAAGAAATCACTGAAGAAGTCAAAGTCAGAAGGAAACCCTAAAGTTTTGTAGAGCATTAATGGATCCCACTGAGGCCATTAACTACAACAACTCACCAGGGGCTGATTAAAGCTAAAAAGTATAATCATTGGTAATAGTTAGGTAGAGAAAATATTCAGGTGGCTCTGATGCCGAATACACCCTTGATGTGTTTTATCAAGGAAAATGGCAGAGCACAGGCACAGAAACCCTGGGAAGGGAGATCCTTTCCTCCATGTGTTGCCCACGTCCTCCCTGGCATCAGTGTTTGGGTGAGGGTGTGCAGTGCTGAGTGCAGGACAAACACACGACACCTCCCAGGGTCCCCAGAAGGATAAAGAGGGCAAAGAAGTCCTGATGATTCGGGGTAGGCCTCAGTGACAGACACAACAGCCATAATCAAGAGGATAAAGACCTCCATTGTGTTGGGGCCTTGGCAGCGCCCTTGGCCATCTCTACCACAGGTCATTCTAGACCTTCTCCTGCAGACTATAGACACCCAATCTGCTTCCCCAGCAAGTTCTCACAAGAGGTTCTTCCCTTCATTGAGAGCTTTTCCATCCTCAGTGGCTGTTTCTTGAAACACAAAACCGCTGGCGGTGACAGACTCGCTCTGGGTGCCCTGTAGCACCACTGCTCTACCCTTCAAGTGATGTTTCTTCATCCTATTGCCCAATCTGAGCTTCCCAAGCTGTATTTTGATCCTGTTTCCTCTTTTCATGCTGCTTCCCACTACCAAGGAAATCTCTTGGCAGCCCCACAATGTGGGGACGAATATAACCTTGTGTGTCACGACAGAGTGGAACGTGAGGAACTGAAGTGCCAGGGCCTGAACGACAGGCCCGAGTCGGGGTTGACTTAGAGATGAATATGGCACTGCCTTTGCAGTGCACAACACTCACCTGTAGATCTGCTCATGCCAGCTTGCGCGGAGGCTTATTAAACTGTAGCTTTTTTAAGCTCTCGTGCGGCTGTTTTTGACCTTGAAGGGAGCCCTCCCATCCAAGGCCTGGGCTCTGAACAGGTCCCCATCCCACATGATAGGGAAAGTATGCCACATCAGATGTCACCGCTCACAAACAAAATGTAAGTTATCATGATTTGCTGATTTGGCTCTATAAAAGATGGACACTCTTGCCGCGATTTTGGAGACCTCACAGGTGGATGCACCATGTAAGACCTCCCAGTTGCCGGGAAGGTTCTCCAAATCCTCACCACAACAGGGACTCCCCAGCGACCACGGATCTGGATGATGATGGCATATGATGGCATATTTAGGCAATTGGTGATGTATCTTTTAACCACTATTCTCTTTCTCATATAGTAATGGTTAGGTGCATTACCTATTTTATGTGTTGCTAAACCTGAGTGTGTAATAAACTTATTTTGTTAAATGTATCATTCTGTACTGCCTTAATATTAATAGTGAAATAAGACAATTTTTTCCAGTGGTGGCTGGTTCTTTCCATCGCCCTGTCTGCCCCAGTCAATTGGCAAAACACCATGCTCTTTGCAGATGCCCATTGCAGCTCTCAGGATGCAAGGTTGGCCTCTGATTTTCAGTCTTGCAGGCCACAGTATTTCTGAAGGCAGCTGTGCTTCTGGTCTGGTGCTGCTTCCTGCCCTTGGTCACCCTCAAATCAAGACCAGTTGGAGGGGGCCACAAGTGTTTCCAGCCAGCTCTGAAGAGGTACCAAGGACACAAGTTGCACCTGGAGTTCTCTCAGGCAGCAGTTGCCTGCTCCAGGGTAGTGAGCAGGCAAGTGTTAGTGTACTCTTCATTTGGTAAATGGGTGTCCTGGTTTTCATGTGATGTTTCTTGGTCAAGTCACAAATTCCTCCTTCCTGGATCCTGTGGTGTAAAGAAAGAAGGAAAACTCTTCAGAGCTCCATGCTTTCTGTCCTTTCTTTTGTGCAAACCTGATTTCTGGGCTCTACATAGCAGTCAGCAGATGGCCTGGAGGTGTGGATCTTGTCACCTTGGGTCCTGCCTTAGAGCCTATTCACTTACAATGCAGTGGGCATTGGTGGCAAGTAAAACTGTCTTTCCTTTTGCCAGGGTCAAGGAGGACAAAGAGCAGGAGCAGTCCTTGTGGTTTTGTTCTGATTGCAGGTCAAGATTGTTCAGTGTCTCGTGGCTCAGCTGTGCTTTAGTAACATCCACGAACTGCTGTAGGTTCAGACAAGCCCTGGAAGCAGCTGTCCTCTTCCCCTGTGACCCTCTTCATTCTGCCAGGGCTCATTTTCAGCCAGAAATCCCTCTCAGCACACACCTCCCCATCCTGTGAAAGGCAGGAGTGCAGGACTGTAAAGGAAGGGCCACATGCTGTGTGTGACAGCATGGCTTTCCATCCCATGGGTGACTGTGACACCACCTGCTAATCCCCACTCCCGACCACCCTCCAAGGAGAAAAAGAGCTCAGTTCCAGTGCTGAGCTGTGCAGGTGCTCTTCTTTCTCATCGTGCTCCTTTGCATGCCCCAAGCCCCCTGCCCTTATGGCCCTGAGTAGCAAGTGTGTGTTACAAACAGGATGCAAATTATTGCCTGATGACTTTTACAAGAAGGGAAAGATGCCTCTTCTCTTGCTGCTCTCCAAGAAAAAGCAGCCCAGCCTGAACCAGGCAATGCCTGTAACAAGACCAAGCAAGGTAGAGCAAGGTCCTTCCTTGCGCTCAGCTGCTTCTATTCCCAGTTGTCACTTTGACCATGCAGGTGGCAGGTGAAGTTGTCTGAGGTGGGAAACACAGGAATAACACCAGAGGAGAAACTGCCACTTGTGCACTTTGAGATGTGATCATGACACATGCAATGGTGCAGTGTGACAAACAGAGAAGGGGTAAAGGGAAGCAAGCTAACGATCAGGAGGCATGAAAGCAGTGCGAGATGCAGTGCCATAAATGCAGCATTCCAATGTGAGCCCCTTTTTGCATCTATCAGGCGGTGCTCAGAGGGACTCTGATGTGTGAAGGTCGCTTGCCAAGGGCCAGAAGTGCAAGCAGTGTAACTGGAGGGACTCGATTTCTTCCAGTTCATGGAGCTCTGTCAGACGTGGGCACTGAACAGTGCAAGAGAGTCCCCTCAGAGCCCATGGTTTTGTGGGTGTCCAGTTTGCTGATGTGAGCGCTACTCAGATCCTCTTCCAGCAAGGGAAAGTCTTCCTTTCTCCATTTCTCCATGGTCTCCAGGGCCTAGGACTCCTGAGAGTCACTCTTAGCACTAAAGCCTGAGGCAAAGGTGGCCTTTTCTGTGTCCTCTCTCACAAGGGCTCTTGGCCCATTTAGCAGCAGGCCCGTATTTTCCCTAGTCCAACTTTTGTTCCTGCTGTATTGCTTTATTGTATTTTAAATAATTATTTATTATTATTTTATCAGGAAGATAAGAGTAAAAATTCAGAAAGAAATAAATGAAGAGCACATGTTTCATGCCAAGTACATGAGAATGACAAGTGACTGCACACAGGACAGTTTTTGGCACTGACATTGTACCCATTAAGCAAGGTTCCTCAGTGCCTCCTTGAGTTCCTTGTTCCTCACGCTGTAGACAAGGGGGTTCAGTGCTGGAGGCACCACTGAGTGCTGAATGGCCAGTACAGAGAGATCCAGAGCTGGGAAGGATATGGAGGTGGGTCGGGGGGCAAAGGGGGGTGGGCAAATAAAGTGGCTAAGGGTGACATTTGACTGCCCCTGTGACCAGGGTAGGAGTCAGACCCAACCAAATGGGTATCATGACCTCTAATCCCTCCGGGGGACTGCAGACGACAGCACAGTCCAGGGCACCTGGACTGCAGAGCATTTCCAAGAGTGCTCGTTGTGTCCAGTTGTGCCTATACATCCTGCCCCTGGTATTTGATAGATGGTGACCCAGAGGGCTCTCCGTTCTCCCTTCTTCCTGACAGTTGAGTCCTCACTGCCTCTCCTCAGACTGCAGAGTCCTCTTTTGCCTGCGAATACCCAGTGCTTTACCTCTAAGAAACTCCATCTTTGAGGACCTCTCCCTTTATGAGGCTCTACTCACAGTCCATCCCAGGCATATGCTGTCCCAGGAGGATCTCTGTGCTCTCCTGACACCTCCAGCTTCCCCTCCATGAGAACAGCCATCTGACACTGTGCCTTAATACATAGGAGAGCTGTGCATGTGTAAATCCATGACCATTCAGCGTCTCCGCTATCCTTGGACTCTGATAGGTGAATTCTCAAACCAGCCCTTGGTCTCTGAAAGATCATTACATGATTCTGAGCTCTGTGTTGCTGAATCCATGGAGAATCCTGTGCAGCAGGCCCTTGAGGGGTGCAAGTCCTTGGGCCTATTCTTGACACCAGCTTTGGAGGAAAAGCCCAGCTTTCACGCACTGTACTGATAGAAATTACTTTATTACAGAGATACTGTTAGGGAGCCAGTCCTTGTCCAGCATTTGACACAATTTAGGGTATCAGATGAGACAGCAGACCCTGTAAAAAGGGGAATGAATACAAGTAGTTGTGTAGCAACACGCTAAGAATTATTATCGCTAGTTAAAGCCATAATAAAAATAACATGAAGAAACAATGCTCAATGCAGTTACGGGATACAGAAAGAGTCATTTGTGGAGAGATGTGGAAAAATTACCACTGCTTAAAAAGGTCCATGGAATCACTTTCCTAATGGCATCCTTGAGTTCCTTGTTCCTCATGCTGTAGATGAGGGGGTTCAGTGCTGGAGGCACCACCGAGTACAGAACAGCCAGCACCAGATCCAGAAATCGGGAGGAGATGGAGGGGGACTTCAGGTTGGCAAATGCACCTGTGCTGAGAAACAGGGAGACCACGGCCAGGTGTGGGAGGCACATGGAAAAGGCCTTGTGGCGGCCCTGCTCAGAGGGGATCCTCAACACAGCTCTGAAGATCTGCACGTAGGACACCACAATGAAAGTGAAACACCCAAAGACTAAACAGGCACTAACCACCAGAAGCCCAACTTCCCTGAGGTAGGAGTCTGAGCAGGAGAGCTTGAGGATCTGGGGGATCTCACAGAAGAACTGCTCCACCACATTGCCTTGGCAGAGTGGCAGCGAAAATGTGTTCCCAGTGTGCAGGAGAGAATTGAGGAAACCGCTGGCCCAGGCAGCTGCTGCCATTTTGACACAAGCTCTGCTGTTCAGGAGGTTCCCGTAGTGCAGGGGTCTGCAGATGGCCACATAGCGATCATAGGCCATGACAGTGAGGAGATAATACTCCGCTGATATGAAAAAAAGGAAGAAAAATACCTGCCCAGGACATTCCAAGTAGGAAATGACCCTCATGTTCCACAGAGAATTGTGCATGGATTTGGGAACAGTGGTGGAGATGGAGCCCAGGTCAAGGAGGGAGAGGTTGAGGAGGAAGAAGTACATGGGGGTGTGGAGGCGGTGGTCGCAGGCTACGGCTGTGATGATGAGGCCGTTGGCCAGGAGGGCAGCCAGGTAGATGGCCAGGAAGAGCGAGAAGTGCAAGAGCTGCAGCTCCCGCCTGTCTGAGAACAGCAGGAGGAGGAACTCATTGAGGGAGCTGCTGTTGGACATCTGTTCTGTTGGGCTCAGGAAAACTGTGTAGGGAAGAAAAGGCAATAATAGCTTAGAAGAATTTTCTCTGAAATAAACTTTCAATTTTTCATAGAAATCCTTCTCAAACCCATCCCAACTCTCAGTAATTTCTTCTTCGCACTCATTTAACTCTGCTCTCCCTCTAAGTTCAAGATGGATATGTGATGGAGAGAACAGGACACTGCTCCTGACATGGGAAAGACTCTGTGCACTGAATCCTCTTCTGGAGGGCACCTCACAACCCCAGCAGGACAACAGAGACAGTCACATGTCCTGACAGTCACAGGGTCTCCTAAAGGGAGAGTCAACCCCTTTGCAGCCCCTCCAATGACGCTGCCCAGCACCCTGGGCACATTGCCCCTCTTCAGATACCTCCATGGCAGGACCTCAGGGTGAGTATCTGAATTTGTAGCTGAAGCCCCAGCTGACTGCCAGGACAAGAGCAGAAAGGAGAGGCAGGGAAATGAGGAGAAACACTGTGACTGCTGCCAAGGGAGGACAGACAGACAGAGCGGCACCGTCCCCAGGTTGCACCTCCCAGACAGTGTGGACTCCCAGGGCAGTGGTTCTCAGCCCCTGTGCCTTGCAATGGGAAATGGGCACATGGCAGGAGAGAGGCAGCTCTGCTGTTCTGGAAATCTGACTGCAGAGGAGGTCAGAAATGCCCTGGAGCCCTTCCCCTTGAGAGCAGAGTGAGACTAAGCACAATGAGAATGAGGAGAGCAGCAAAGGGGATATTGCTGCTGCCCACAGGTGAAAAGGCAGTTGAAGGAATAATCTGGGGTCCTCGCAGACCTATTGATCCCTCAGAGCAGCACTGCAGAACTCTCCTTCAGGCATCTAAACCTAGGATGTCCCATTCATTTGCTGCCTTGTCAAGGATACCAAACAAAATCCTAGCCTCTGGATATTGCCTTCCCTTTCATAGAAGCTTCCCAAGAGTGTCCTCTTGAAAAGCCCCTTCCAGATATGTGGTGTGGGTGAGGCTGAGCTGTGAGCAGCCCTGACCCCACACAGCAGCCTCTCAGCAGGAGAATGAACCTGCCCAGGGGGGATCTCTCCTCCCACCCAGAGCTTCTCCCTGCAGTGCCCTGGCAGGCTGAGTGCTGATCCTCACAGAATCACTGCACCGGGCACACAGCACCCTGGGGCGCATGGACACTGCTCTGAATTCGAACAGTGCTCTGAAGAACCTGTGTGCACACATTGCCTTCAGTGTCCTGCACCAGCTCCAGAAGAAGCAGCCATGATGCCCTGACCTTGTGATGCTGGGACAGGGAATTTCTGTTCTGAAGCATCTCCTCGTATGCAAAGTAGAAGCAGGGAGAACAGTCCTCAAAAAAAGAAAAGTCATCAGCTGGGAGGGGTGCTGCAGACCCCTCCAGAAACCTCAGTAGCATTACCCTGCAGCCGGTGACTTACCGTGTCACAGATTGCTCCCACCATGAGCTCTCCTCTGTCCTCCCATCCACGCTGCCTTTCACCTCTCTGTCCTCTCTCCTCTGCTGTCCGCAGCAGCAGGCAGTGCCCGCAGCCCTGCTGCTCTTGGCACAGGAGCTGCTCCTGCACTCGGCTGTCTCTGGGCAGTGCTGACAGGCTGCCACGAGCTGCAGCCCAGCTGAATTCATGAATTACTCTGTCCCTTGGGATTCCTCCCTCTGGGATATGTTCCATCAAGTAGAGTCACTTGTTTTCCTTCCCTAAGGAGTACAGGGATACATATTCCAACATTGCAGTTTATTTCATCAGATAATGATTATTTACCAAAGTTAGAAATGTCCCACGGGAAGTCCTGATTCACATCTCTTAACTAGGCAGGACACCCAGACAGGGATAAGAAGGGAGCTTGTTGATACATGGTGCATATATGATTCAGATGACTTATTCAGCTGGCTTATTGGGGCTCCACATGTCTGTTCAGAAGCGCCAGGTTTGGAGAAGGATTCAGCTAACTCATGAACTCCACAAATACATGGCAGGTGGGATTCCCCCTTAGCAGGCTAAGCATGCACATGGTCTGCTTGCAAGCTCCTGGCCTAAAGGTCCTAATGGAATCACTGGAGATAGAGCTTCAGTGGGAGGCCAGGCCAGGAATTTCCTTGGTCATCTCTAATGACCCTGGATGCCTTCTATCCTGCTAGAGCAGCCCTCACAATAAAGCTGAGGGACAGGCAGATCCCTACAGCTCAAAAAGCTGATCTATTCCAGTGGAGACCATTTATAGAATCACAGAAGGGTTGAGGGTGGAAGGAGCTTCGCAGATGATCTAGTTCAATCCTCTTGATCAAGCACTGTCACCTACAGCACAATGCACACGATCCTGTCCAGGCAGGTCTGGAATATCTGCAGAGTAGGTGACTCTCTGGGCAACCCATGCCAGTGCTCTGTCACCTTCACAGTCAAGATGCTTTTCCTCAAATTCAGCAGAAATTCCTTTACTTCAATTTGTGTCTGTTGCCTCTTGTGCCATCACTAGTCACCACTGAAAAGAGTCTGAGCCATCCTCTTCTGCTCTTGGCACCCTCCCTTCAAGTATTTGCACACCCTGACAAGATCCCCCTTAACCTTCTCTTCTCCAGGCTAAAATAGGCTCAGTTCTCTCACCTTCTCCTCATAGGAGAGATGCTCCAGCTCCCTGACCAACTTTTCAGTCCTGTGCTGGTCTCTCCCTAGTAGCTTCATGCCCCTCTTGTAGTGGGGAGCCCAACACTGGACACAGGACTCAAGGGGTGGCTTCCCCAGGACTTAGTAGAGAAGCAGGATCACCTCCCTTGACCTCCTGGCAACAGGTTTCCTACTGCACACCAGGAGATCATGGACCCCTAGGTCCTTCTTTGCAGAGCTGCTTTGCACCACCGTGTTCTTCAGGGCATCTTCTGCCTAGCAGGAACCTTTGGCCTCAGGGGGTGCTCTGCCAGCAGTCTGCAGGTGGGCAGAGAGGCTTCAAGGGGGCTTGAGTGACGGAAGGCACCTTTCTCTGGTTGCAAGGGACGTTTGGAGATCATCTAGTCAGATGATGGTCAAGTCAATGTTTGCAAGCACCTGGGAGGCCAGCAGCAGGCACATGGCACTGCTCCTGCTTGGCAGGGGGGTCACATTGTCTGTGCTCCTGACTGGACAGCACCAGGCATTAGCAGGTCCATCCATGTCTGTGAGGGTGACCGTGAGCTCTGCTCTTTGCTGAGTCCCGGGCAGGCCAGCAAGAGGCGCCTGGCTGGGAAGTTCCTGGGGAGGTCCCTGCTGGCAGAGCAGCTGCGAGGCCAGCGCTGGCCCATGGCTGGGGACGGGCTCTGAGGCCGCTCCTGTCCCAGCAGCAGCGCGGCCGGCAGCGGGGTCTGGTGCAGACACGCGGGGAGGTCCCTTGTGTGCGCGGAGCTGCCGGGGCAGCAGCAGGCGCTGCCTGTGAGGCCAGGGGTGTCTCAGCAGCGGGCAGGGACACGGAGGCCATTGCGGGGACACTGCCGGGAGGCCCCTGCTCTCTGCAGGGCTGGCTCTGTGCTGACGCGTGGGCGTCGGCTGGTGACGTCACTGCTGCCGCAGCCCCTGATAGGCCAGGCCGCGCAGCTGGTTGTGACGTCAGCAGCCCCTTCCTGGCCGGGGCGGCTCTGCCGAGGAACCTGGTGTCCCTGCAGCCCGCGGCGGCAGCAGCCCACGCTGGGCTGTGCGCGAGCGAGGTCCCCCTGCCCGAGGAGCTGCTGGGCCAGCAGGAGGCTCACGGCGGGTGCTGGCGCTGAGGTCGCTGCTATGGGGCCAGCAGCAGCAGCAGGGATGGTCCTGAAGAGCAAAGCGGTCCAGGAAAGCTGAACTTTTCTCAAAAAGGAAGTGTAAAAGATGCAGGAACAGGCCACCCCTGTGAGCTCTAAGATGAGTTGGCGGGGAGGAAGACCAGCTTGGCTGAATAGCTGAGGACTACAAAGGACAGTAGCTAGTGACAGAGTTATGATTGGACGATTCTTAGCTTGGCCACATTCTGCTCCATGGCCAAAACCTCCTTACACTTGTTAATAACGTTCTGCTGTCTCCATGTGAACTCCCTATCTCATAGATACACTCTAATTTTTTCAAGGTTGACATTCTCTGCTAAGGGAGCCAGGGATTTCACAGACCCGCTACAAACCCTGACAATTGCATGCAAAAGGGATGAGGATGGGGATCACAAAGGATGAGGCTAAGTCTAAGGAACTTAACGCCTAGTTTATCTCAGTCTTTAACAACAAGATCAGTTCTCCTCAAGGTGCTTGCCCCCTGAGCTAGAAGACACCTGTGCAGAGCAGAACAACTCCCCCATAAATCAGGAGGAAACAGTCAGTTTCCACAGTACTCCACTTGGACACTCACACGTCCGTCTATGGGTCCAGGTGGCATCCACCCAAAGGTTCTGAGGGAGCTGGTGGAAGTGCTCGTCAAGCCACTCTCCATCATCCATCAGCAGTCCTGGTCAACAGGGGAGGTCCCAAACAGCTAGAGACTTGCCAATGATGGCAAGATGGAGGATCCAGGGAAACTACAGGCCTGTCAGCGTGACCTCGGTATTGGGGAAAGTTATGGAGCAGATCATATTGAGGGCGATGATACAGCATGTCCTTGATTAGCAGGGAATCAGGCTGGAACAATACGGGTTCATGAAAAGCAGGTCCTGCCTGACCAGCTTGATCTCCTCAGGCCAGGTGACCTGCCTAATGGATGAGGGAAAGTCTGTGGACATGGTCTCAGTAGACTTTAGGAAGGTTCTTGACACAGTCCTCCACTGCATTGTCCTGGAGAAGCTGGCAGCTCATGGCTTAGACAGGTGTAGTCTTTGCTAGGAGAAAAACAGAGAAGATGGCCAGGCCCAGAGAGTGGTGGTGAATAGTGTGAAATCCAGCTGGTGACTGATCACGAGCAGTGTTCCCCCAGGGTCAGTGTTGGGTCGAGTCTTCTTTAATATCTTTGTCAATGATCTGAATAAGGGATAAGGGGATTGAGTGCACCTTCAGCAAGTTTGCAGACAACACCAAGCTCAAAGGAACATTTGATCAACTTGAGGGCAGGAAGGCTCTAGGGGAGGATCTGGACAGTCTGGATCAATACGCTGGGGCCAACTGTGTGAGTTTCAACAAGGCCAAGTGCTGGATCCTGCACCTCAGCCACAAGGACCCCATGCAGCTACAGGCTGAGTGGCTGGAGAGCTGCGTGGCAGAAAAGGATCTGCAGGTGTTGGTCGACAGCCATCTGACCATGAGCCAGCAGTGTGCCCAGATGGTCAAGAAGGCCAAAGGCATCCTGGCTTGTATCAGGAATGGTGCAGCCAGCAGGACCAGGGAAGCGATCATCCCCCTGTACTCAGCATTGGTGAGGCAGCACCTCAAATCCTGTGTTCTGTTTGGGGCCCCTCACTACAAGAAAGACATGGAGGTGCTGGAGTGAGTCCAAAGAAGAGGAACAAAGCTGGTAAAGGGACTGGAGCACAGACCTTATGAGGAGCGGCTGAGGGACTTGGAGTCATTTAGTGTGGAGAAGAGGAAGGTCAGGGGTGACCTTATCGCTCTTTACATCTGCCTTAAAGGAGGTTGTAGTGAGGCAGGGTTGATCTCTTCTCCAGTATGTGAAAATAGGACAAGAGGAGAAGGCCTCAAGTTGTGCCGGGGAGGTTCAGGATAGGTTTTAGGAGAAAATTCTACACAGAAAGAGTAATCAAGCATTGGAACAGGCTGCCTGGAGAAGTGGTGGGGCAGTATTTAAGAAATGTGTAGATGAGGCACTTAGGGACATGGTTTAACAGGTATGGTGTTGAAGGTTTTACGATTGGACTCAATGATCTTGAAGGTGTTTTCCAACTCTAATGATTCTATGATTCTATCATTTCTCTTTATTGTTCAGATACCTCTCAACTCTCCAGTTGCTCCTTTGAGCAATTGGAGAATTTCAATCTTGCCTTGCCTTTCAGGAGTGCAGTTACTTCTTCAGCTAGCTGTTTTAGAATGTTTCTATGCAGGCTGTTCTATCTATCTGTAAAAACATCTCAAGGAAGGTTATTCCTTGTAGACTGGGAACCTCCCTGGAGGCAATTGGGACTCAACATAGTGATCAGGATTGCATTCTGTTTCTTAGGACAGAGGATGAAGCTTATGCTTGTCATACAGGTGATTAGATTTTTTTATCTCATAGGACACTGGATGAACTGCAACAGCTGTAACATTCAGCTCCAGCCGGGAGCAGAAAAAGGTTAGATTTGAACCAGAACTATCCAAGTCCCCAGTGACCAAGGAGAGAAATGTCGGGGCTGGGGATGTGAACAGGAAGGTTGTCCATACAGGTCTCCTCTCAAAAACACTGCTTTTCCCACATGTGCATACTTCGTTGGGAGACACTGTAGGAACTGGAGAATGTGGTCAGATTTCTTCTGAAAACAGAATGAAAAAAGAAAGCTGAAAAGCAGCCATCCTTCTTTTTCAGGTGCTTGTTGAAATCTGCCTCATTTCAATACATTGCTTTCCAATTACCCACACAAGAATTGAAGATTGAAGAAAAATATGACACATCCCTAGATATATATATATTTTTTTCCTTTTAATGAGCCCTGGGAGTATTTGGTGCTGAGTCTATGAACCTCCAGGAGGCTGAGAACCTCCAGGAGGACATTGAGGAAATCTCTCCAGCAGTTACAGTCAGAAGCAAATGCCCAACTTTCTTGGAGAGTTAATTGGTCCTCTTGAGGACCATTAGCAGCAAAGTCTCCCCAGGGGCTGAGTAGAGCAGAAAGTTGGAGGCCCTGATTGCAGATAAGCAAAGACAAAGTGCAGGTTGCTCTAATGCCAGGTTAACACTTCATGTGTTTTTCAAGTACCTTGGCCAAGCACAGGTGTCCAGACTCTGAGTAGGGGGGTCCTTTCCACCATGCTTTGCCCAGGTGTCCTGGTGGGTCAGTGTGTGGGTGGGGGTGTTCAAGGCCAAGGGCAGCACACCTTGTGTCCCTGGGGGAAAGCAGGCAAGGAGGCCCTGTGGCCATGAGCAAGAAGTTTCCTCTCCCAATCCTCAATATCAGAGACACCAGCCATAGCACAGGTGACATAGACCTAGTTCTTTTGGAGGCTTGTGGCCATGGCAATGCCCTTGGCCATCTTCCCCTCGGGCTCTGCTACACTTTGCTATTTCTGTGCCTGTTTGCCTGCAGCCTGTAGACATCCAAACATCGCACCTTGCTCTCACCCCAGGATCTCTCCATCTCAAATGATGTCTCTAGGTCTTGTTCACTGTTCTTTGAAACAGAGGCATGGGATGATCCTAGATACCTTCTGCATGATCTCTTATGCCACAGAAGTACCCTTGAAGTGAAATTTCTTGTTTTCCTGAAGTGTAATCTGTACATTTCAAGCTGCTGTTGGTGGCTCTTTCAACTTCTCATGCTCTTTCCCATTGCCAGAATAGGCTCCATCATCTCTGAAACCACCCTTCTAGCAGTCACTGGCCAGTGTTATATTCACCTTAGCTGTAACACCTCACCAGGCTGAAGAAACCCAGGTCCCTCAGCTTCTCCACACAGGCCATGTGCTTTAGGTCTCCAACCCCGTCTCTGCAGACCCCCTCTGGAGCCTCTTCTGTTCCTCCTCATTGCTGCAGCACTGGGTGTACCACAGTGGGACACACAATTCCACATGTGGCCACAACAGGGCTGAGTCATGGGGGCTTAGAATTGCTCTCAGCTGAGTGTCCAGGCACTTCCTAATGCAGCCCTGTGTGCAGCAGGCCGAGTTGTGGTGAGCATGCACCACAGGCTTGTGTATCATAAAAGGTAATGCAAAACAAAAATGAAGGCTATATGGGAGTCCCTGCCTAGCAGTCCTGAACCTGAATACCTCAAAGTGAAGGGGGACAAAGAATCATAGAATCATAGAATCATAGAATGCTTAAGGTTGGAAGGGACATCTGGAGGTCATCTAGTCCAACCCCTCTGCATACACAGGGTCACCTAGAGCACGTGGCACAGGACTGTGTCCAAGCAGGTTTGAAGATCTCCAGAGAAGGAGACTCTACAGCCTCTCTGGGCAGCCTGTTCCAGTGCTCTGTCACCCTCACTGTTAAAAAAATTTTCCTAAAGTTCATGTAGAACTTCTGGTGCTTCAGTTTGTGGCCGTTACCTCTATTTCTGTTAGTGGCCACCAGTGAAAAGAGACC
The DNA here is from genome assembly GCF_059628265.1 of Tinamus guttatus. Lineage (NCBI taxonomy): Eukaryota > Metazoa > Chordata > Aves > Tinamiformes > Tinamidae > Tinamus > Tinamus guttatus. The sequence goes on along the minus strand of NW_028289008.1, from coordinate 572,614 downwards.
ATCACCATCCTCTGCACTCCCTCCCTTGAGGTACTTCTAGACACTGCTCAGGTCCCCTCTCATCCTTCTCTTCTCCAGGCTGAACAGGCCCAGCTCCCTCAGCCTCTCCTCACAGGGCAGATGTTCCAGGCCCCTGATCATCCTTGTGGCCCTGCGCTGGACTCTCTCCAGCAGCTCCACATCCCTCTTGTACTGTGGAGCCCAGAACTGGACACAATACTCCAGATATGGCCTCACCAGGGCTGAGTAGAGGGGCAGGACCACCTCCCTCGACCTGCTGGAGACATTCTTCTTAATGTACCCCAGGATCCCATTGGCCTTCTTGGCCATGAGGGCACACTGCTGCCTCATGGTCAACTTGTCATCCAACATGACACCCAGGTCCCTCTCTGCAGAGCTGCATCTGGTCCTGCATGTTTCTGACATTTGTCCATGGTCACCCACAACTGTGCCAGGGCACTGTGGATTTCCTTGGCCATCTCAGGTGACCCTGGATGCTTTTTCCTCCTACACAAGTACCAGTCACTATAAGGATGAGGCACAGGCAGTCTGTACCAGTGCATTCAGTAATTCTTCCCTAGGTGTAGGACCCTGAACTTCATGAGGCCCAGCTCTCCAGCCTGTTCGTTTCCCTTGGAATGGCTGCACGGAGGTGTGGGGTATCAGACACTGCTCCCAGTTTGGGACCCTAAGGACACTTGCTAAGTGTGCACTCATCATCTTCATCCAGGTGATCAGTCAAGTAGCTGGACAAGACTTAACCCAGTGTTGACCTATGGGGAACACCAATAGCTCCAGGCCTCCAGCTAGACTCTGCACCACTGATCACAACCCATGGAGCTCTGCCATTCAGCTGCTGTCCACTGATCTAAACACACACTTCTTGACCTTGCCCATGATGGGAGACAGTGTTCAAGACTTTGCTGTAGTCAAGGCAGACAACATGCACCAATCTCCCCTCATCTACCCAGCCAGTCCTTCCATCCTAGAAGACTCTCAGACTGATTCAGCTTGATTTCCCCTCGGTGAATTCATACTGACCACTGCTGATGCCCATCCTTTCCTCCACATGCTTAGAGACAACATCTCTGATGAGTTGCTTCTTCACATTCCAGAAAGGTTCATCCCTTCCACAGTCACTGGTCACCAATGAGTGAGTCCTAAATGCAGAGCTCATTACACATTTCTGAGCTATTTTCTCCTGAAACATGACGAATCCTGTGAAGTAAGGCCTTTGGGGTACAATTCCTTGAGTCTATTCTTAAAAGCAGCTTCCTCTAAGGAGCAGCCTTCAGACACTGCACTGGGTGGAACTTTCTGCTTTTAATGACAGAGTGAGGGGATCAGCTCTGACCCAGGCTTAGACACCAATTTATTTGGAAACAATATGAGACAAAGTAGACTAATTCAAGGAGGAACAAATCCAACCATTTGTATAGCAGCATGTTAACAAATGCTAGTAAGAGTAAATCTAATAAACATAAACAAATATTGCTCAGTCCTCGTACAGGATACAGTGGGATTCACATGTTGAGATCAACACCGATATTAACATTTCTGAATAATGTCCATGAAATTACTTTCCTCAGGGCATCCTTGAGATTCTTGTTCCTCAGGCTGTAGATGAGGGGGTTCACTGTTGGAGGCACCACCGCATACAGAACAGCCAGCACCAGATCCAGAGCTGGGGAGGAGATAGAGGGAGGCTTCAGGTAGGCAAACATGGCTGTGCTGATGAACAGGGAGACCACAATCAGGTGCGGAAGGCACATGGAAAAGGCTTTGTGCTGGCCCTGCTCAGAGGGGATCCTCAGCACTGCTCTGAAGATCTGCACGTAAGACACCACAATGAAAATGGAACACCCAGAGTGTACACAAAAAGTAATCACAAGGACTCCAACTTCCCTGAGGTCAGAATTAGAGCAGGAGAGCTTGAGGATCTGGGGGATCTCACAGAAGAACTGCTCCACCACATTACCTTGGCAGAGTGGTAAGGAAAATGTGTTCCCAGCGTGCAGGAGAGCATTGACAAAACTACTACTCCAGGCAGCTGCTGCCATTTTGACACAAGCTCTGCTGTCCAGGAGGGTCCCATAATACAGGGGTCTGCAGATGGCAACATAGCGGTCATAGGCCATGACTGTGAGGAGGAAATACTCTCCTACTATGAAGAAAAGAAACATAAAGACCTGTGCAGAACATTCTAAGTAGGAAATGGTCCTGGTGTTCCAGAGGGAATTGACCATGGATTTGGGGACAGTGGTGGAGATGGAGCCAAGGTCGAGGAGGGAGAGGTTGAGAAGGAAGAAGTACATGGGGGTGTGGAGGCGGTGGTCGCAGGCTACGGCTGTGATGATGAGGCCGTTGGCCAGGAGGGCAGCCAGGTAGATGGCCAGGAAGAGCGAGAAGTGCAAGAGCTGCAGCTCCCGCCTGTCTGAGAATGGCAGGAGGAGGAACTCGTTGAGGGAGCTGCTGTTGAACATTTGCTATCTCAGGGCATAGTGCACTGTCCTGGGAGAAAGAAAAAAAAAGATGTGGCATTTTAGGAAAAGACATTTGAAGGAAGAAAAATGAGTAAATTAAAAAAATATTCTATTTCTCATTAAAAACACACCACACTGAGTCTCTCTTTACTAGGGGGAGGGGACGGGGAAGGGGCATCTGCGCACTTACCTGGCTTGAACCCCATTTTGTGCTTACCGGGTGTGTTGTAAGGATTTGGGGCCTCTGCCCATGGAATGTGGAGGGAATTGGAGTGAGTAATTCTGGCACTCACAATAAAATCACTTTTCACATAACAGGGCTGTTCAGCATCTTCACACCCATTTCTAAAGGATGTGGATTGTAGAAGAAAGTTGGTTTCTTTTTTTGACATTATTTATTTTCTTTGAGATGCCCCTCTCCCACCTGGGCAGCGCTCTTTGAAGATAACGATCATTGTCCTTTCTGCTGCGAGTGCTGAGAAGAAAGGCTTCCCTATCACTTGGGGCAGCGTGACAAGAGCTTCTCTATTGCCCCAGGTTCCAGCTGTCCTGCACTCACACTGCTTTGAGCTGGAAGATGATCTCGCTTACATGTTACCCTAAAAACCACACTCCTGTGCAGACCCCTGTTTCACATAACTTGCAGCATTGATATCTGAACTGCAGCTGAAATCCTCTCCACCCAAGTGAGCCTAAGAGAAGACCAGGAGCAGCATGGACAGGAGGGAAGCAAGGAGCAACCCTGGGGCACAGGGACACTGCTCTGGATTAGAGCCCATGCAGACCTGGGTGCACACCCAGCTTCACAGCCCTGCAGCCTCCCCGAGAGAAGGAAGCAGGACACCCTGTCCCTGTGACGCTGAGGCAGGGAATCCTGCTCTGAACCATCCTCTGCATTGGAGATGGTTCAGAGATGGAAACCGATGGAAAGCAATTGCCCCAAACCCTATCAAGTGATGGAATTGCCTGGGTGCGGAAGACCCCTCTGGAAACTCAGTAGCATTGCCCTGCAGCCAGAGACTTACCATGCAAGGGGCTGGGAGCTCACTTCCACAGTGAGCTCTGCTCTGTCCTCCCGCTCCACACTGCCGTTCCCCTCTCGCTGCCTTCTCTCCTCTGCTGTCCGCAGCAGCAGGCAGTGCCCGCAGCCCTGCTGCTCTTGGCACAGGAGCTGCTCCTGCACTCGGCTGTCTCTGGGCAGTGCTGCCAGGCTGCCACGAGCTGCCTCCGTCCCAGGAGCCTGGCCCCGCTCAGGAGCAGAGGAACAGCTGAACTCACCAATTTCTCTGTCCCTTGTGTCCCCTCCTACTGGGAAAAGTTCACTTCAATAAACTAAAATAATCACCTGTTGTCCTTTGCTAATGATTGGAGAGAGATTATTCCAACATGGCAATTTATTGCATCAAAGGATGACTATCTATGAAAGTTGGAAATACCCCACTCTGGAAGCCTCATTTCACATCCCTTAACTAGAGAGGAGACTAAGGAGTGGACAAATAGGGAGTTAATTGACACATGGTCCAGGTGCTGATTCAGAAATATCAATCTGGGCAGTACCCATCTAGGCCTGGATCTGAACTTGTGTTCGGATCCCTCCTCTAAACTCCACAAATACAGCAATGGTGGGATTTCCCTTGCCAAAACTGAAGCGAGCAGAGCACAGAGATCTGCCCACGAGCTCCTTGTCAAAGCTCCACCACAATCACTCGAGATGCAGGGTGAGAGTCAGCAGTTCCCACAGAAACACCTGGTGACAGCAGAAGAGACTGAGGAGGTCCAAGGCGTGTGTCAGTGCCTGTTTGCTCTGATGGAGCTACTAGGAGACCTGCATGATCCTACAGCACGAGTTGGGGAATTGGCTGTCTTGGCCATCTGAAATGACCCCAGATGCCACGACAACAGCAACACTCCCCATGAAGTTGAGGTATGGGAAGATTGCAGGATTAACCAACAGCTCTTGTAATTCAGTGAAGTGCCTTGATTTGATGTCACAGAAATGTGTTGGCAGGGCCTTGTCTGATGCGTGGAGTGTCCAGCACAACCTCATGTCTCTAGCAGATACAGCAGGTCACCTACAGGAAAACCATGTCACTTGGAGTGATTGCTGGGCAAGTGCCCCAGGGCATCCTGGTTTCCATCCTGTACCCCAATAAAGACATTCCAGCACTGGCTGTAGGGAAAGCCCATCCCGTCTACATCCAGGGTGCTGCATAAATGGGAGGCACCCTGGCCCCGCCAGGTCTCTGCTCCAGTCTCTGCACTCTCAAACCCTTCTAGCTTTCCTCTCCTGAGCTCCTCTTCATCCGACCACATGACATGAACAAGCAATGGGCTAATGAGGACCTCTGGGTGGCTGCATCAAAGGCTGTCAAGGCCCATGGACATCTTCAGTGGCACTGTCCTCCTTGCAGACAGATGCGTCCGCACAGTCCATGTCACAGCCCTGTCCTCTGATCAGCTGCTCACACTGATGGGACCTCACAGGCCCTTGGCTGGGGCTAGTCCTGCTGCTGGCCAATCCCGCACGGGGCAGCAGTGACCTCACAATGATGTGCCCTGGAACCTTCAGCTGGCTCTTGCCTATCAGCAGCAGGGACAGAGGTGACGTCACAAGAAATCTCATCAACCCAGAGCCTCCTGATAGCATCAGGTCTACAGTGAAGGATGTGACCTCATTGTCACCATCAGAGCCATATCCATGCTTTTGGCCTATCAGGATCAGGCACAGCAGTGACTTCACTATTAATATCCAGGCCATGTCCCTGCTGCTGGCCTATCAGGGACTGGCACAGCAGTGACCTCAGTAACAACATTCAGGCCATGGGCCTGCTGCTGGCCTACCAGGTCCTGAGGCAGAAAGGCCAACACAACCAACAACCAAACCATGGGCCTTTTCTGCCTTGTCACCACCAGGCACTGAGGTGACATCACAACAGCCTAAGAGCCCCCTCTGGCCTATCCAGAGCAATTAGTGTCCTCAGAGTCAGAATTTGAGGTTATCAGCTACTCAGGCAGAAAGGACCTCCGAGCACGAAGGGCAGCCATGGCCCTGCTGCTGGCATGTCACGTTCTCACACAGAAGGGACCCTGTCGTTGGTCCCAGGGACATGGGCAAGGTTGTTCTCCAGGGTGTGCTTGCTCCTGCAGTGCTTTCCCAGGAGAGGGTCTAGGAAAGAGCAGTGTCCTGGCCCCAGACACAAGTCACCACCTGTGGAGGTCAACCTAAGGTCAGTAGCAAAGAATGTCCCCTCAGCAGATGGGGGGCTGAGCAGGAGAGGCGGGAGCTGCAGCCACCTGGCAGCACATGATCAAGGAACTCACTGGAAGGCCTCACGTGTGATCAGCGTGTGATCATCTGGTTGGTGGGTCGGTTGGGTTTGGGGCTTAACGTGCTGCCAGGCAGGGTGGGGGCTGTCACTGGAGTCAGAAGCTCTATAAATTGTGTTTAAATAAAGGTCTTTGGTTTCACAACACCAAAAACCATGGTTGCTTCAGACACTGCAAATGTCGCCCAAAGTTGGGGCAAGAACACAGGGGAAGCTCACAAAGCCCAAACCCGGCAGCGTAGCCCAGCCGAACCAGGAACGGAGCAGGAAGAACTCCGGTGTGCACCCATCACCTAATGAGAGGACAGCAGCCTGGGAATCACGGGAGGCGGAATGTCTCAAGGGCAGAAACGCAGCCTGGACGCATTGCAGCACGTGGTGCATGAAGAGAACCGGCAGGTTTCCGGGAAGGATTTAGTCACTCTACTAGAGTGGATTCAGGAGAAGGTACCTACTTTCCCGAAGGAAGGCACACTCCAGCGAGAGGTGTAGGAAGAACTCGGAAAGCGCCTTAAGGAGGCGATGGTGGATGGTGATACAGCTGCAGTAAAACATGTGAGCACCTGGTGGCAGATCATGGTCGCCTTGAAAACGGCCTGGGATCTTCAGGGGGACAGAAGGAATCAGCCACATGCAGCAGCACCGTCAGCACCACCGTACGCTGGGGCGGCTGATCCTCCGTGCGACCATCCGTTCGACCCAGGCCCCATGGAAGGGGGCCCCGGGCTCCCCATAACCAGAGAAGGAACCTGATTTGCAGCCCCAGACCCACATAACGAGGTTACAAAAGGGGATTGAGGGTCGAATCACTGGAAATGTTTAGCAGAGAGGCAGTTCAGTGGGGGAACTTAGAAATATTAACAGCTATGCCGGTCATGTACGCATCGGCGGTGCGTTTCACTGAGAAAAACCAAATCCCGCCTTAAAAGGAAGAGGCAGGGAAATGTTTTCAATGTGGAGAGAATGGCCATCTCAAGAAAAACTGCCCCAAAGGCCGAGAGGCGGAGGCAAGCCAGCTCCAGCTCGCTTATTCACGCGCTGTATGGGTCATTGACAGATCCACTTCGAGTGCTGGATTGGTTTGTCAAAAAGAAATTATCACCATGACAGAAGAATATGCACAGTTAATTCAGAGAGCAAGAATGCACTTAAGAATATTAAACAGCAGCGATCCAAGATTCATTTATCTTCCTGCAACAAAGGAAAATTTGCAATGGTTATTAGCAGAACATTTGCCCATGCAGGTGGCTTTAGCAGACTTTGCAGGACAGATGAACATCCACTATCCCCTGCATAGGTTGTGGTCAAAACTTCCTAACATTCCCTTATTAGCAAGGTCTCTTTGGCAGCAAACTCCCCTTTCAGGTATGACTGTCTTCACAGATGGATCAAGGCCAATTAAAAAGGCTGCCATTGCCTGGAAAACGTCAACGGACGCAGAGCGGCAAACTGAGGTTCAAGTACCAGGCTCCACACAGCTGGTGGAGCTGGTAGCTGCAACCGTGGCTTTTTAAAAATTCACAACTCTAAATCTTAATGTTGGAACGGATTCCTTAAATGTCGAAGGCCTGGTGAAGCGCTTGGAGGGAGCTACGGTTTGAGATGGCCCAATTGCTGATTGCTGATTTGCTGATGGCCCGATTGTGAAATTTATGGACTTTGTTAAATCGCTGAGCCAATACCTGCTTTATTACTCACGCATGGTCACATACTGGGGAGAAAATTCGGGATGTGTGTAAGCACTGCTTAAGATGTTTTGCAGTCATGGATGTTCCAAAAATGATAAAAACAGACAACAGGCCTGTGTATGGTGCTATGCAAACCCAGGACTTCCTTAAACAATGGGGCGTTCAACATATCTTCGATATTCCTCATTCTCCTACTGGGCAGGCAGTTATTGAACACTCACACCAGACCCTAAAAAATATGTTAATTAAACAGAGAGGGAGAGCTCAGAGAGATGGCCCCCAAGAAAGATTGGATAAAGCTTTATATATATTTAATTTTTTAAATCGTAACATAGCAGGTGAGCAGATGAGCAGGTGAGTTACTCAACACTTTGGCCAACGGTCAGAAAATTTACAGCCAAGATCCCAAGTTACCATAAAAGATCTAGTTACAGGGAAGTGGGAAGATCCAAAAGACTTAGTAAATTGGGGAAGGGGTTATACTTGTGTTTTGACAGATGGGAAACTAAGATGGGTCCCTTTGCGATGTGTACGACCCTGGCTTTCCTCAGCAGCTGTGCAGCCTTTGTCCCAGACTGGATCAAACAGCCAAGAAACGTATGGGTAACATTAGCCATGTCAACACCAGACAATCCCTTTCAAACATGTTTAATAGGAGTATTTTCTTGGTTAAGACAGTTTGGGCTTTGCAAGACGCAAATTTTAAAGTTTTTGATTATTGAGTTAATTGTGTTTTGCTTGTTGTTAATTGTCTACCTTGTCTGTTATCATGTGTACAATGGTTAATTGATTGATCAATCAATCAAGTGATGACCGCTCAAATAAAAACTAAATAAGGAAGGGGGAGATGTGGAGGTCAGCCTAAGGTCAGTAGCAAAGAATGTCTTGTGGGCAGGTGGGGGGCTGAGCAGGAAAGGCGGGAGCTGCAGCCCCATGGCCAGCGCATGATCAAGAAGCTCCTTGGACGGCCTCGTGCATGACCAGTGCGTGATCATCTGGTTGATTGGTTTGTGGGGTTTCTGGGTTCCACGTGCTGCCAGGCTGGATGGGGGCTGTCTCTGGGGTCAGGAGCTCTATAAGTTGCGTTTAAGTTAAGGTCTTTGGTTTCACAACATGGAAGTCTGTGAATCCTTCTTATGCTGCAGATTTTCCATTGTCCATCTTTTCCCTGCTGTCTCTCATGCAATTAGCCTGGCTTTCCAAGAAAATCCTGCTGGTCTGTGCCCTCCACAAGGTATTTGTTCACAGCATGAAGATCTCTCCTGGCCTTCTCTGGTCTAGGCTGAACAAACATCCCTCTTCCAGCCTCTCCTTACCTGCCCCATGCTCCAGCCCCTGACCAACTTCTCGTCCCTGTGCTGAACTCCCTCCCGTTTGTTCATTTCCTTCCAGAATTGGAGAGCCCAAATGGGATCTGGTATAGAGACATGGTGTCCACTGTGCCAAAAAGAGCGATAGAACATGCATGTGGCCCCACTGGCCGTGCTCTCCCAAATAAATACCCGTGCGGATGGCGAAACTATGGCACAGGGACCCAAAAGGCCTCCCCTTGCTGACCACTAAGGCACTGAGATGAGATGTGGGTGCCCTTGGCCACCACCAGGACATACCCCTGGGCGTCCCTATGGCAACGGCCAGGGCTTTGTGATGGGGGTGGCATCATGTCCCCAAGGCCATTGTGATGGGGCGATGCCAATGGCAACCAAGGCTGTGTTAGGCCAGAGCACCACCCTCAGGGTCACACTCTGAGGAGAGCAGCTCCAGCAGAAGGAGCAGCTCGCGTTGGTCCCCAGAGCAGCAAGTCCCTGGGTGCAGCGAGTGCCCTGGAGATGGAGAAGGAGAGGCAGGCGAATGCCTGCTCCCAGCCCAGCAATGGGCGTCCTGCCAGGAGCAAGTGCACAAGGAAGGTGAGTCCTGGGGCTGGAGGGGGAGGCTGACAGCAGGGATGGGAGCTGCATGGAGAGCACAAGCATGGGGGGCCAAGCCAGCCAGACCTCACCTCCTTTGGCCAGGGGCTGCTTCTTGCTGGCTGTGGGGATTTTCTCGAACACAAAGCATGACTGGGATGCTCCAAAGCCCATATGGATCCTGGGAGCCCTGTGTGAAGGATCAGAGAGCCTCTTTGGACCACGTGTAGCTGGGCTGTGCTCGACCATGAGCTTCCCTATGACATAGGGCTGGGGCTTCCTGTGTCTCAGGGGCTGCTTGTAGCAACACAACCCTCTCCATCATGTGCCTCCTTCTCCCTGCAGGTGGGCAAGCAGGAGCCGCATGCAGCGAGGCAATGCAGGTGGATGCCAACTTCGTCCCCACAAAAGGACAGGCGACCTTTGCTGTCTGACCCCCAGGGCTTTGAAGATGCTGATCAGGCCATCGCAAAGGTACAGAGCTGAGCAGTGAGGCTGGCAAAGGCCTTGCCTGACCGCTGCCCTTCTCAAGATGACTCCTGTGAGGCTCAGGGAGACCCTGCCCAGGAGGGCTGGGCTAAGAGCAGAGGTGCCACATCTGCCTCCCAAACCACCGCGCACTGCCAGGGCAGCCAGCCAGGCACGTGGAAGCCTGGAGGCTTCTGCATGTAAAACACCAGGATCTACAGGGAAAAAGAAGCTGCCTGCTCCAGAAAAGCCTTGCAGAGCTTCTACCAGGTGCAGGACCAAGGCCATCGATACGGAAGATGTGGCCAGGAGACTGGTGGACATAGTGATGGAGGGATTAGAGACAGTGGCAATAACTTGCAGGGAAGCTGCTGCCAGGGAACCCTTGGGGGCTGCTGGGGGTGCTGTGATGTCTCTGGAGTGCGGGAAGAGACTGGAAGAGTCCATGTATCTTGATTTGCCTGCCCTTCAAAAAGCCAAGCGAGATGCTGGTGTTCCCCACCAGGCAACTCCAGAGCATGGCCACTGCTTGCCTGAGGCCAGACCTGGGCCTTGTGTGCTGGGAAAAACAAGGATGGTGCCAGAAGTGTGGTGCTTATCCCAGTGTGTCCTTGATGCAGAGGCAGGTGTAGGCTGAGGACCCTCTGTTTAGGTGTGCAGGTAGTGGCGTGCTGCAGTGCTCTGCTCCAGAGCCCAGCCTGCCTCCCCAGGGTCCTGCTGGGAGAGCAGAGGGCGGACTGTTGCTTTCCCTGTTCTCTCCTTGGAGCATCCTGGTGTGACCCAGGGGTTCTCACAGTTTCATGGTTTCTGTCAGCTGATGTTCAGGCTTGCAGTTTCTGATCGTCTTGATGATTACCTGAGTCTTTGGGATTTGAGTCACTCTGGTGGAGTAAGTTATCTTCTCAGTCCTTTAAAGGCTTTCTGTTGAAGCTGGACCCTCATTACATCTTCCCATCGCAGACCCTAATCCATTGTGATCCCTCATACAAACTGGTAGTTAAACAAAGCAGTCAGAGCCATTTCTGCACTTTGTGGATATGCAGACACTTGCAGACAGAGAGATGCCCCCTCACAAGAATCAGGCCTCTCAGGGTGGTGGATGGCTCTGCAATACCTGTTCTTGGTCAGTGGTGGAGGCAGCAGCTTGAAATCCACAGATCCCTTTGGAAAGAGTCTCAGAATAGCAGATTCCTTGAGCCTGCTTTTAGGGAGCCATCTGGAGGTAGGGATCCAACACCCTGCTGAAGACACTTCCCAGTAGAGGTGTTGTCTTTAGGCCTTTTCCAGTGATATTTACATTATCTCTGAGGATAGGAGGATATCTGAGAACCTCTCCGGGTCCTTGTGCCATATTTTGCCCACGATCCTGGATTTGTATTTGGGAGAACACAACCAGGAGGGCCACTGACACATTCTACCTCTGTTTTTGGCACAGTGGGGACCATGTCTGCTTACCAGATCCCATTTGGTCTCTCCAGTTCTGCACAGGCACTAACAAGTGAGAGGGAGTCCAGCACAGGGACAAGAAGATGGTCAGGGGCTGGAGTGTGCGGCAGAAAAGGAGATGGTGGGAGAGCGAGGTTTGTTCAGGGTAGACCAGAGAAGTCCAAGGAGGATCTTCATGCTGTGCAAAACTCCCTTGTGGAGGGCACAGAGCAGTTGGATTTTCTTGGAGGGTCACACAAATGGCGTGTGAGGCAATAGTGAGAGAAAAAGAAATGAACAATGGGAAATGCTGCTTAGATGTTAAGAACCAATCTTTTTCTCTATGAGCATGACCAAACTCTGGCACAGGATCCAGAGAGATTCTCAGATCTCCATCCTCGGAGATAACCCAAAGTTCACTGGAAAAGGCCCTAAGGACCTGCCTGCTGGGACCTGCCTTCAGCAGGATCCCCTGCTGCAACTTCAAGGAATCTACTCTTCTGAAAAAGGGTCTACAGGCTCTTTGCTTTAAAAGCCCTCAGGAAGGTTTCTTGATCTGTGATAAGATAGAGATGATATGTCAGAAAAGAGCAAACATATTCTTAACACGTCTTCCCACCAGAGGGCTTGAGACGAGACATTGGTTCCTACTAGGTTCCTAAACCACGGGTCAGGCCAGGTAGAAAATCTGAGGAAGTTTCTTCAAATCCTATGAATTATGCCCAGCTTTCTTTCATCTGACCCTGAGGAAAGCCATTTCTGTTTTGCACCTTACTTATGCTTTGGTGTTTTCCATTACACCTCCAAGTAGTGTTTCTCCCCTGGGTATAGTTCCTGGCACCTGCCTCTCTTTGGGACCTGTAGAGGCCTGGCATCCTGCATCTCCCACACTTTGACCCTGGGTGTCTCAGGACAGGCCCACACACTGCAGCACTGCTGTCCAGGTTTCTGTATGGAGCCTGTAAGGCACTGCCGTACCTCAGGAGCTGAATTTTGACTTGTTCACAAGTTGGTGAGATGACCATCTCCCCACTCCTCTACTGCTGAAGCTTCCAACAACCAACATTCCTCTTTCCATGGTGTTTGCACAGTCCTGGAGCAAATCTTGCTGAAGGGAGACTGCATCCCTCTTGAAGCTTTCAGATATGTAGCATTGCAGACACTGAAAAGCAAAGCACGCCTTTCCTCCTTTCTTTGGGTTGCCTATTCAGCCTCTAGCATCCTGACTTTGGCACAGGAAGGCGTACTCTGCACCCTGGGGTCTCTATCCGTTCTCTCTCCTGTCTCCTCTGTGTCTGCTCAGTCTGCTCGATGCACTAGGGTCATGGGAAGTATTGGTTTAGGGAGCTCCCCTGAAGCCATGAGAAGCTGCAGAGCTGAGGGCCTGATGGAGGAAGTCTAGGACGTGGATGTTTCCCCTGCCCCCTCCTGCTCCCATCTTAAGGGTCCAGGAGGGTCCAGTGCTTTTGGTATTGGGGGATTGAGTTTCCTTTGACAGCCCCAAGTCCTTCTTTGGGTTGCTCTGAGCAGACAGGAAAATCCCTCTTCTCCAGGGTCTTGCATCAGGCACTTTTCCATACTTTTGTAGAGAAGCGCAGGCAGGTCTGGGATCTCCAAAGCAGCAAGGCCCACATCATGACCCAGGACTGCCAGGAGCTGTATGGCTCTCCCATTCCCACATGTCCTGCTTAAACTGACAATTTCTAACACCATCTTTACAGGCCATTGTAGAACCGCAGTATTGTGACTCCCCCTGTTACTCTTTGCTCACTCCAGGACCCAGCTGCTGGTTTGCACTTCAGGGATTTAAAGGTTGCTCTGTCTTTCAGGAAGGCTGTCCCTTATAGAAAGGGAACCTCATTGTTGACATGTTGGACTTAGCCTACACTCAAAGAGCACAATTATTATTTATGAAATTATTTCATGCTATATTTCTCTTTCTTTGCAGTTAAGAAAAATCCTGTGTTTATTTGCAGCTGGTTCTTTAAGGAACTCTCTAAGGAAAGCAGTTGGGAGTTGCAGCAGATGAGCTCTAACTTTCAGTTGCTAATTTCAGTAGAACAGAGAAGCTTCTAACAAGAGTGATGGAAGTCCCAGGTGGCTGATGTGAGAAATGGCAGGTTGGGGAAGGGAAGGAAGAGTGTCCATACAGTGCTTGAGGTCTGGGACATTGGTTCTCCCAGATGTCCAGACTTCATTGGGAGTCATTCTGGATTGATTCCAATTCCAGAATATTGCTGTTGATTACTCTGAAAGCTGGATGTTAATAGTAACAATAAAAACCTGAAAAATCAGAAATACGTATATATTATTGATGTCTCCACCTTTCAGCTACAGTCCCCAAACCTCTCCAATTAGTCATGCAAGCCTAGACAAAAATTGCAGGGAGGGACATGGTTTGTGAGAGCTTTTTGCATTTTAATGAGTCCCATAGTATATTTCATGCTGAATCCATGAACCTCAGTTACTGAGAGGAGAATTCAAAGTCAAGATCAACCCCCAACATTTTGTTGAGTTTTAATGGGTCCCACTGATACTTGTTAGCAGTAAAGTGTCTCCAGGGGTTGATTAGAGCAGAAAATTGTCATCACTGATAACAGGTAGGCAGAGGAAACGTGCAGGTGGCTCTGATGCCACATTAACCGTTGAGGTGTTTCATCAGGCAAAATGTCCAAGCTCGGCCACTGAGCTTCTGGGAAAGGAGATCCTTTCCCCAACATGTTTTCCAGGTCCTCTTGGGGACAGTGTGTGGGTGGGGGTGTGCAGTGCTCAGTGCAGGACAATGATATGACACCTTTTGGAGTGTCAGCAAGAGGGGCGCTGAGGCCCAGTGTCTCCTGACAGGCCTTGGTGGCAGAAACAACAGCCATAGCCAAGAAGATGCTGACCTGCTCTGGTGTCTTTGAGCCTTGGCAGTGCCTTTGTCTGTCTCCACCAGAGCCTGTTCTATGCTGTCTCATGCCTGCAGCTGTGTCCATTCAGCCTGTAGACACCCACCCTGCTTCCCCACTTTGCTCTCACACGGCATCTCCTTCCCTTCACTGTTGTCTCTGCATCCCCACTGGCTGTTCCTTCCCAAAGCCATGGGATGATCCTTGACTCCTCCTGGGTGTCCTGTTGCACCACAGCACCAGCCTTCAGGTGTCATTTCTTCATCCTGATGTCCAGTCTGAAATTCTCTAAACTGGGGATTTTTTGGGTTGTTTTGGCTATTCATACTGCCTCCCACTACCAAGTAAAGCTCCTGGCAGTACCACAGTGTGGGGAAGAATATAACCTTGTCTGTCAGGACAGATAGAAACTTGAGGAACTGAGGACAGGGCTGAGGGGAAGGGCCTTGGTGCTACGAGGGATGCTATATGAGGCAGTGGTGCATGGTCATGTGAATAATGCCAGATGCCTGTGGGGCTGCATTAGTAGTAGCATGGCTAACCAGAGGAGGGGAGCTGTTATCTGTCTCCAAGGGGGACTTTTCCTGAAGGCAGTGGTGGCACTCAACTTTGGGGGAGCATGTATGAAACCCAGGTGTCCTAGGTGGTTGCCAACTAATTAGAAAGACCCGATTTTCCTGTTGGTTCCCTCTTAAATATGCTACGAATGTGGCGATTTTGCTGGACACCTCAGGCATCTGACACGGCCGAGTAGACCTGTTTTCCTTGCATGAAATCAAGTGTCTGCACAGAATCATGCAAGCTCTTTGCAATGGACATGGATCTCCTCATTGCTCTGTCAGAACAAGTGGACATTTGCACCTGTCTTGGAGCAGCTCTGTCCAACGTGGACTGCCTCCCCCTTGGAAAAAGTCCAAAAGGGCGAGTGTGCTGCACGGCTGATTCACTTCTCCCAGTGACTGCAGTGGGAGCTCAGAAAACCAGCTCCCATACAGGCAGCCGTTTTGTGCACCCCAGCAGCTGGGCAAAGGGAATCCTCCTCTGAGTTTGTGGAGTGCACAAGAGCAAACTGAATCCTCCTGCGCTCCTGGAGCTTCTCAGTGGGCATTAGCTGTACTGCTGAACTGCTCTAAATCACCTCCTGAAGCATGAGGGTGTTAACTCCCTTCTTGCCCCTGTGCAAGTGTTCTGAGTTCTTATGGGATGGAAGCAGAGGCTTCAACAGCAGGACATGTCCACTCTCCTAGACAACCATCCTCTGATGAGGCCAGCTGCATGCTGGATTCGTTCCATGGACTCTCTCTCTTTACATCAGTGGACCTTTGCCAGGGATGACCTTGCTGCCTTGCAGGAACTGTCAGCCCTGGAGCCTCAGAAAGGCCTGGAGGCTGCACAGGGGACAGAAAATGTCCCATCTGCAGCTGGGTCCCTGCTCCTGAGCTGGGCCTGGCTCCTGGGACTGCGGGAGCCCATGGCAACCTGGCAGGCGCTGCAGAGAGACAGCTCTGCCCAGGAGCAGCTCCTCATAAAGGAGCACCAAGACTCAGGGCACTGCCCGCAGGCACCAGGCTGGGAGGAGTCACTCCTAAGTGAAAGACAGTTGGGAATGGGAGGGTGGCTGAGTTCACTGCAGGCAGAAACCTCCCCAGCCCTTGGCACGGTAAGTCTCTGGCTGCAGGGCTACACTGCTGCGGTTCCTGGAGGGATCTTCTGAACCTGGAGCCTTCAGCAGCTGATTGGATTTGTCAGGGTGGCTCTCCCAGCTTCTCCTGTTTGGAGCTGGTCGTGCTTTAGAGCAGGGACTCCCAGCCACACATTCAGAGGGATCACGGCTGCCTTCGCCCACCCCTCAGCCTGCAGACACAGCCAACATCCCCTTCCCGGCCTCAGCAAGGTTTGTCTCATCTGCTCTTTTGCACCTGCAAACACGGAGGTGCCCTGGGCAGGGTCCTGCCCCTGGCAGGTGTCTACAGGGCAGAGCTGAGCGCCCAGTGGGTGCAATGGGGTCTATGAACATGGACAGGGCAGAGACGTGGAGACAGGGACGGCTCCAGGCTATGGAATCATGGTGAGAGGAAACTGCCTCCTGCAGCACCCCTTCCCACCAGCCCAGCCCTCTGCACTCCAGGCCATGGGGGCCAGGGCAGGAGTTGTCCCAGAGCAGCCAGATGTCCAGGAGAGGAGACACATCTGAGTGCCCCTCTGTCCCTGTCAGGCCCTGCCTCCCTCGGCACAGCTATCATGGTGTTACTCCATGATCCCACCTGCCCACGCTGCCCTTGTCCTTCCCTTGGACTCTCTGGACAGGGGGTTTCTGATGCAGGTCAGACACTGGCCCTGTGGGTCCTGCCATGCAGAGGGGTCCTGGACTGTGAGGTGCCCAAGTGCCCTCTAAGCCGTGGGGCTCCAGACAGTGCGGTTGGAGGAGCTTGGACTGAGCCACCTCTCTCATCAGGACACCCCATCCTTAGGACATCCTGCCATCTCCCTGGGTGCCTGTCTGGGCTGCAAGCTGCCCTCCGGAAGAGCTCAGCTCCCCCGTTACAGCAGGTGCTGTCTGGATGCCCCAGGGAGAAGCCTCCTGGAATCTGAGGTCACAGAATCGCTGCAGGGAGGTGGATGTGGGCAGCTGGCAGGAGCCCAAGGTGTTGCTGGCTCCAAGGGGAGGGCGGAAACCTGCCTGACACCCCCTCCAAAAGAGTGCAGGTGGACGTCATGTAAAGGAATCCTCTGCTCTCCATGGGGTCATTTAATTGAGGGGTAACATGAGTGCAAGCGTCCTACAGCTCCAAGGTGAGAGCGCAGGGCAATTGAGACCAAGGCAGATGGAGAGGCCAGCTCTGCTCCCCCAGCATTGAGTCCAACAGCTGAAGCCATAGAGCTCAAGGATGGTGCTGCTAAAATGGGGGGGAGGCAATGAGCGTGTGTTTGGGTAAGGATACGAAAAAGTTTTGCCCAGAGAAGTTTTCTCTAACTTGTCCATGTCTTTTCTTCCTCAGATATTTCCCCTATGCTGCAAAGGAACAGATGTCCAACAGCAGCTCCCTCAACGAGTTCCTCCTCCTGCCATTCTCAGACAGGCGGGAGCTGCAGCTCTTGCACTTCTCGCTCTTCCTGGCCATCTACCTGGCTGCCCTCCTGGTCAACGGCCTCATCATCACAGCCGTAGCCTGCAACCACCGCCTCCACACCCCCAAGTACTTCTTCCTCCTCAACCTCTCCCTCCTCGACCTTGGATCCATCTCCATGACTGTCCCCAAATCCATGCACAATTCTCTGTGGAACATCAGGGTCATTTCATACTTGGAATGTGCTGGGCAGGTCTTTTTCTTCCTTTTTTTTCGTATCAGCAGAGTATTATCTCCTCACTGTCATGGCCTACGACCGCTACGTTGCCATCTGCAGACCCCTGCACTACAGGACCCTCCTGGGCAGCAGAGCTTGTGTCAAAATGACAGCAGCTGTGTGGGCGAGTAGCTTTCTCTATGCTCTCCTGCACACTGGGAACACATTTTCCCTACCCCTATGCC
Source organism: Tinamus guttatus (assembly GCF_059628265.1). Lineage (NCBI taxonomy): Eukaryota > Metazoa > Chordata > Aves > Tinamiformes > Tinamidae > Tinamus > Tinamus guttatus. The sequence goes on along the minus strand of NW_028289008.1, from coordinate 554,896 downwards.
AAGGCAATGTGGTGGAGCAGTTCTTCTGTGAGATCCCCCACATCCTCAAGCTCTCCTGCTCACACTCCTACCTCAGGGAAGCTGGGATAATTGTGGTTAGCGCCTGTTTATTCTTTGGGTGTTTCACTTTCATTGTGGTGTCCTACGTGCAGATCTTCAGAGCTGTGCTGAGGATCCCCTCAGAGCAGGGCCGGCACAAAGCCTTTTCCATGTGCCTCCCACACCTGGCTGTGGTCTCCTTGTTTTTCATTACTGTATTGTTTGCCTACCTGAAGCCTCCCTCCATCTCCTCCCCACTTCTAGATATGGTTGTGTCCATTCTGTACTCCGTGGTGCCTCCAGCCCTGAATCCCCTCATCTACAGCATGAGGAACAAGGAGCTCAAGGAGGCACTGAAGAAACTCATCCAGTGGGTCCCAGGGAAGTGGTAACAACTGTTTCATTCACTCACCAGGATATTTGCCATCAAAGCTGTATTTTATCAATTTCTTTCACTTTTACTTCTCTCTTTTACATCCATCTTAAAATAATAAATAATAAAATAAAGATACCTAGTTTTTGTCACGTCTGCACAGGAATCTCTCATTGAGCACTTAAACATAGACCATGATAAAGCAGGAAGCCAGGCTTCCCCCTTCACTAGCAGAGAGGGGGGATTCTCTGAGCCGCTTCTTTGAGCTCCCTTGGATGTGCCCAGTGCAGGGAGGAGAGTTTCCCTCTGCAGTGTCTTTTCCAGCACTGACACCAAGGGACCTCTGGGGTACAGAGTCACGGCGAGACAAGGGCAGGTGGGCTGAGACCAGGGGTCCAGTGTTGTTTAGGAGATCTCAGCTCTCGTGGCTATGGTTACAGTGTGATCTCAAATCTCTCTAATATGACAGAAATGACAACCAAGTCTCAGCACGGGTTTCCATGGTTCCATGCAAAGCTCCCACACACAAAACATGAGTGAATTGAAGGAAAGTCTAGAGGCAGCCTTCCTGTGGCAGTTGGGTGGGAGGCAATTGCCTGGTGACACCAGCTGACATCTGAAGAGACAGGGTTGTCCCAGGCACGGGCTAGTGTCTATTGCTCTGATAGAGCAAATGTGATACTCACATCTTTCTAGAATGCCTGGTCAGGGCCCGGTGGGCATCTTCCTTGGCCATCTGAAATAGCACTAGATGCTCACTAGCGTTAGAGCCACACTCACTAGGAAGCTGAGACACGTGGAGATGTTGACAATGTGAACTGTGACTGTAATTCATTTTGGACACTTGATTCAGTGACACTGAAGTAGGCCTGCAAGGCCATGATACATGCCTGGGATTTCTAGCACATCTGCATGGGCAGGAGCTATGAGGAAACTCTGCCTTTCTTTAGTAGTTGCTAGGAAAAGACCCCAGGTTCTCTCAGGTTTTCCTACTTGTGCCCAGGCATTTGTACAGAGTCTGTTGGGGGCCTGGAGCCAGCTGTGTCCCCCAGGGAGTAGTACTGGGTCCAATCCTATTCAACTTCTCCATCAGTAACCTGGAAGAAGGAACAGAGTGCACTCCCAGCAAATTTTGTGATGATACAAATGTGGGAGGCTTGGCTGATACACCAGAGGGCTGTGCAGCCATGTTCCTGAGTTAGGGAAAGAGGACTGGATTCAGCTGCCACTTGTTGTACCCAGGCCCCTGGAGAGGGTGAGTTCTCAGGAGGGATCTGCTGAGGACAGTCCCACTCATTACAGAGCTGGGACAGATGCCCATCCTCCTGGAAGAGGCTATGGAGCCACCATGGATCACAGGAGACCTCCAGGGGCAGAACATGCCTGGAGTGGGGGTGAGTACTGTGCTGGGAGAGGGGCTGCCCAGAGGGGCTGCGCAAATGATTCATGTATTCAAGACATAGAAAATATGGGGGCGATCACAGAGATTTCCTCTACAGCCCAATGGAGAGAGCAGTGGACACTAAAAGGCAAGGGCAGATAAATAGTTCTCCAAAGCAGGTTGAGAAAGTTCCTGAAGATTTCCACTCTTTCATCACTGGAAAACATTCAAAACAGTCCTTCATCTTTGCAGGCAGAGCTCAAGTGTCTGAGCACCAGCAGCCAGAGGGACTTGGAGATGTCCCAGTGTCTCTGAGTGACCTGCGTGGGCCTGAGAGCTCTCGCAGGGACCTGCGGGAGAGCAGAGCCCCTCAGAGCTGCAGAGGGAGGCTGGGGACAGGGGACCACGGCACCTGGAATGGCACCAGCTGTGCAGGACTCTGGGACTGCAGCCCACCCACTTCTGAAAATCGCTTCCCTTTTCAAGAACAAATGATCATGCCCAAGTCTAGTGTACTAAAACACAACAACGAATACAGGCGGAAAGTATAACAAATGATTTTTTTGCTTTAATTCTTTCTCTTAATTTATTTCTAGATTTGTTTTTAAACAAATCTTCTAAACCTTTCTGTTATCATCAGGCCTATACCTGTAAGGTTTCCTTGCCCCACTCAGAGCCCAGGGCTCAGAAAAGCCCCCTGCCCACAGCTGTCCCTGCCACCCCTCACTCTCTGCACAGAGCACGTCGCACTCGGAGGTGTCGTCCTCTCTCGACTGGTGCAGAAAGTTGTGGACCAGCTTCAAGGGAATGCTCTGTTTAGGCAGGGTCAACTTTGCACAAACTAAATCTACCCCAGTTACATCAACGCCCAGGGCCAGGAATAAATGAACCTTCCCCAGAAGAGCTCTCAAATCTTCCCTCATCCTAGCTCCCCTTCCAAACCATCCTTGTGCTCCCCGTGTTGGTGCCATCCCCGCTGCCTGCCTCTCCCTTCAGCCCCACTGCTCACCTCGCTCCCGCTCTCCTGCAAGCCTGAGAGCCCGTCTGTGCGCTGGGAGCAGGCGTTCACCTGCTGCTCCTTGTCCATGTTCAGGATCCTCTCGTGGGGACCTGACAGTGACACCAAGGGGAGATGCTCCCTCCTGATGGAGCTGCTATCCTCAGAGTGGGGAGCCTGGCATCTTTTTCCCCAGCAAGGGCATGGTCACCATGGGGCCCATCCCCTCGCAACAGCCTTATGGACATGATGCCACTGCCATCACAAAGCCCTGGTGGTTTCCATGGGGACGTTATTCCGATGCCCTGGAGGAGACCACCGAGACCCTATCACGATGCCTTTGTGGGGACTATGGAGATCCCAGCATGATGCCTTGGTGGAGACCATGGAGAAAGACACCATCACAATGTCTTGGTGAAGACCATGGGGACCTCATCATTATTGCTTTTTTCCAGATCTATAGCAGAGATCCTCACAAGGCCATAGCTGTTGCTCTGCCCACTAATCCTCATACCAACAATCCTGACTGGCTCTCTTTCCATCCCTAAGCCTCGTTCCCTGCATCCCACTGCTCTCTCACCTGCACCTTTCCCTCTCATTTCAGGCCATCACCTTCTCTCTCTTGCTGGAGTCTTGTTCTCCCCTGACTCACTCCCAATTTAAGGCTCTCCTCACCAGCTTGGCCAGCTGGTTAATGACCATCATGTTGGCAGATGGGAGGAGTCTCCTTCCAAATGAAATGTGACACCTGGTAGCTTTGCTGCCTTGCTGTGGGCTCAGCTCCAGGTCCTCCTCCAAATTCTTCTAAAAAAAAGAAAAAGTAAAGTAAAAAAAAATATATTTGCTCACTGTCCTCTCCATTTTCAGCTTGAAATAAGCTGGTATGAGTGTACAATAAAGCAATATGAATTATGATATCTGAAATGCAGAATAAAACCATGAATCCTTAGGACATGTTTCCCCTTGTTGCATGAGTGCATGCCCAGATGTGCAGGGATGCTGCTGCTGGAGGCATGTTCTGTGCATCGCTGTGCCAGAGCAAAGGCCGCCCCAAGGGAACTGGTTGAAGACTCCAAAGCCCATGGAGAGATCAGCAGGTTGTGAGGAAGCTCCAAAAGTGCCTTTGCCCACTCTGCCTGTTGACAGCACCAGTAGCACCTTTGCTGGGCCTACCTGGCCAATAAGCACAAGAAAGGAGATACTCGAGGGGAGCCAGGCACCCAAAGACCATGCGAGTGCCATAGGCACCATGGGTGTATGTATGCAGGTGCTGTAGGTGGGCACATGGAGCACTTGTGACTGTCACAGCTGCCTAGCCTGAGGGACAGAGCAGGATGGCAGATTTCTTGAAGCAATCTCTAGAAAAGTGAAGGTGCTACTGAAGAAATCTCTGTTCATATAATCTAGCAGGGTGAGCAGGAATTCAGGGGAGGGGAGCAAGAAGGGTTTGAGAGTTGGGAGACCAAAGCACAGAGCTCGGAGTGATGTGCCTCCTCTTTTTGCAGCATTCTGCATGTAGGTGGGACAGTTCTGCATGTAGGTGGGACAATTTTCCCTACAGCCAGTGTTGGAATGTCTTTGTGTGGGTACAGGACAGATGTTTAGACATTTCTTGGGCTTCACCTTGTTGGTGAAGGTTGACTGAAGCCAAGCAGGGTTGCACTTGCTAGAATCCCAGTCCCATTCAGCCATGAGCCCACATTTTCCTGTTGAAAGTTCCCTGTTTAGTCTAGCTGAGCTCCAGAGATGTTTCCTAATTTTACCAACTGTTTGTATGGAGCATTCTTCTGCTTGACAGATGCTTAATTAATGGCTGCCTTTCCTGAGGTCCTCCACCCTTCAGAGCTACTTGCCTTGGTCCATCCTATGGAAGAGCTCCCTGTATCCAGGCTGTCCATTCTGCTTGGCATCCTCAGCAAGTTTGCTGATGACACGAAACTGGGAGGAGTAGCCGATACCCCAGAGGGCTGCGCTGCCATCCAGAGGGACCTGGACAGACTGGACAACTGGGCGGTGAAAAACCTCATGCAATTCAACAAGGCCAAGTGCAAGGTCCTGCACCTGGGGAGGAATAACCCCAGACACCAGTACAGGCTGGGGACTGACCTTCTGGAGAGCAACTCTGCGGAGAGGGATTTGGGTGTCATGGTGGATGATAAGTTAACCATGAGGCAGCAGTGTGCCCTCATGGCCAAGAAGGCCAATGGAATCCTGGGGTGCATTAAGAAGAGCGTCTCCAGCAGGAGACGATCCTGCCCCTCTACTCAGCCCTGGTGAGGCCACATCTGGAGTATTGTGTCCAGTTCTGGGCTCCACAGGACAAGAGGGATGTGGAGCTGCTGGAGAGAGTCCAGCGCAGGGCTACGAGGATGATCAGGGGCCTGGAGCATCTGCCCTATGAGGAGAGGCTGAGGGAGCTGGGCCTGTTCAGCCTGGAGAAGAGAAGGTTGAGGGGGGATCTTATCGGCGTGTGCAAATACCTGAAGGGAGGATGCCAAGAGCAGAAGAGGATGGCCCAGACTCTTTTCAGTGGTGACTAGTGATGGCACAAGAGGCAACAGACACAAACTGAAGCACAGGAAGTTCTGCCTGAATTTGAGGAAAAGCATCTTGACTGTGAAGGTGATAGAGCACTGGCATGTATTGTCCAGAAAGGTTGTGGAGTCATCTTCCCTGCAGATATTCCAGACCTGCCTAGACAGGATCCTGTGCAAAGTGCTGTAGGTGACACTGCTTGATCACGGGGATTGAACTAGATCATCTGCAAAGCTCCTTCCAACCTCAACCATTCTGTGATTCTATAAATGGTCTCCACTGGAATAGATCAGCTTTTTGAGCTGTAGGGATCTGCCTGTCCCTCAGCTTTATTGTGAGTGCTGCTCTAGTAGGATAGAAGGCATCCAGGGTCCTAAGAGATGACCAAGGAAATTCCTGACCTGGACTCCCACTAAAGCTCTATCTCCAGTGATTCCATTAGGACCTTTAGGCCAGGAGCTTGCAAGCAGACCATGTGCATGCTTAGCCTGTTAAGGGGGAATCCCACCTGCCATGTATTTGTGGAGTTCATGAGTTAGCTGAATCCTTCTCCAAACCTGGCGCTTCTAAACAGACATGTGGAGTCCCAATAAGCCATCTGAATAAATCATCTGAATCATATATGCACCATGTATCAACAAGCTCCCTTCTTATCCCTGTCTGGGTGTCCTGCCTAGTTAAGAGATGTGAATCAGGACTTCCCGTGGGACATTTCTAACTTTGGTAGATAATCATTATATGATGAAATAAATTGCAATGTTGGAATCTGTATCCCTGTACTCTTTAGAGAAGGAAAACAGGTTACTTTACTTGATGGAACATATCCCAGAGGGAGGAATCCCAAGGGACAGAGTAATTCATGAATTCAGCTGGGCCGCAGCTCGTGGCAACCTGTCAGCACTGCCCAGAGACAGCCGAGTGCAGGAGCAGCTCCTGTGCCAAGAGCAGCAGGGCTGCGGGCACTGCCTGCTGCTGCAGACAAGAGAGGAGAGAGGACAGAGAGGTGAAAGGCAGCGTGGAGTGGGAGGACAGAGCAGAGCTCATGGTGGGAGCAATCTGTGACACGGTAAGTCACCGGCTGCAGGGTAATGCTACTGAGGTTTCTGGAGGGGTCTGCAGCATTCCTCCCAGCTGATGACTTTTTTTTTTTTTTATGAGGATTGTTCTCCCTGCTTCTACTTTGCATACGAGGAGATGCTTCAGAACAGAAATTCCCTGTCCCAGCATCACAAGGTCAGGGCATCATGGCTGCTTCTTCTGGAGCTGGTGCAGGACAGTGAAGGCAATGTGGGCACACAGGTTGTTCAGAGCACTGTTCTTCAGAGCAGTGTCCATGCGCCCCAGGGTGCTGTGTGCCCGGGGCAGTGATTCTGTGAGGATCAGCACTCAGCCTGCCAGGGCGCTGCAGGGAGAAGCTCTGGGTGGGAGGAGAGATTCCCCCTGGGCAGGTTCATTCTCCTGCTGAGAGGCTGCTGTGTGGGGTCAGGGCTGCTCACAGCTCAGCCTCACCCACACCACATATCTGGAAGGGGCTTTTCAAGAGGACACTCTTGGGAAGCTTCTATGAAAGGGAAGGCAATATCCAGAGGCCAGTTTTTTGTTTTGTATCCTTGACAAGGCAACAAATGAATGGGACATTTTAGGTCTAGATGCCTGAAGGAGAGTTCTGCAGTGCTGCTCTGAGGGATCAATAGGTCTGCGAAGACCCCAGAATATTCTTTCAACTGCCTTTTCACCTGTGGGCAGCAGCAATATCCCCTTTGCAGCTCTCCTCATTCTCATTGTGCTTAGTCTCACTCTGCTCTCAAGGGAAAGGGCTCCAGGGCATTTCTGACCTCCTCTGCAGTCAGGTTTCCAGAACAGCAGAGCTGCCTCTCTCCTGCCAAGTGCCCATTTCCCATTGCAAGGCACAGGGTCTGAGAACCACTGCCCTGGAAGTCCACACTGTCTGGGAGGTGCAACCTGGGGACGGTGCTGCTCTGTCTCTCTGTCCTCCCTTGGCAGCAGTCACAGTGTTTCTCCTCATTTCCCTGCCTCTCCTTTCTGCTCTTGTCCTGGCAGTCAGCTGGGGCTTCAGCTACAAATTCAGATACTCACCCTGAGGTCCTGCCATGGAGGTGTCTGAAGAGGGGCAATTTGCCCAGGGTGCTGGGCAGTGTCATTGGAGGGGCTGCAAAGGGGTTGACTCTCCCTTTAGGAGACCCTGTGACTGTCAGGACACATGACTGTCTCTGTTGTCCTCCTGGGGTTCTGAGCTGCCCTCCATAAGTGGACTCAGTGCACAGAGTGCTTGCCATGTCAGTAGCAGTGTCCTGTTCTCTCCATCACATAACCAGCTTGAGCTAAGAGGGAGAGCAGAGTTAAATGAGTGCTTTGAACCAGTCTTCTATGATCTCAACAGAGTTCAGGTTTTTCTGCAGGAACAAGGCAGATGGACTCAACAGCAATCCACACTGTTCCCTAAGCAGTAGAGACCCCATTTCCATCTCCAATCTGCTTAACATCCACATTTTCAGAAAGAAAGACATCTGTCTTTATTTGCATGTAAATAAAGACATGCAAAGAACCTGATGAGATATGGTGACAGAATCTAAAAATTTCCAAAATAAGTAATTCTAAAGCAAAGTGCTAAAACCCCCTGCTGCACCCCGAACACCTTGAAAGTGTGTGTGGGAATATGAAACGACCCTTTATATTAAAGTTGGATGTCCTGTGACATCAACTCCAAAAAGGAGAGATATCAAGAACCAGTCCTTTATACACATTGACTTAGAGTCAGGCTCCGGCTCTTCCCAGAAAACTCAGGTGGAACAGAGACTGAGGAGCTGACTGAAGGTGATAGAGAGAAGAAGAAATTACTGAGAGTTGGGACGGGGTCGAGAAGCATTTCTGTGAAAAATGGAAAGTTTATTTCAGAGAAAATTCCTCTAAGCTATTATTGCCTTTTTTCCCTACACAGCTTTCCTGAGCCCAATAGAACAGATGTCCAACAGCAGCTCCTTCAATGAGTTCCTCCTCCTGCCATTTGCAGACACACGGGAGCTGCAGCTCTTGCACTTCTCGCTCTTCTTGGCCATCTACCTGGCTGCCCTCCTGGCCAACGGCCTCATCATCACAGCCGTAGCCTGCGACCACCGCCTCCACACCCCCATGTACTTCTTCCTCCTCAACCTCTCCCTCCTTGACCTGGGCTGCATCTCCACAACTGTTCCCAAAGCCATGGCCAATTCCCTGTGGAACACCAGGGCCGTTTCCTATTCGGAATGTGCTGGGCAGGTCTTTTTCTTCCTTTTTTTCATATCAGCGGAGTATTCTCTCCTCACAGTCATGGCCTACGACCGCTACATAGCCATCTGCAGACCCCTGCACTACGGGACCCTCCTGGACAGCAGAGCTTGTTTCAAAATGGCAGCAGCTGCCGGGGCTAGTGGTTTCCTCAATGCTCTCCTGAACACTGGGAACACATTTTCCCTACCCCTCTGCCAAGGCAATGTGGTGGAGCAGTTCTTCTGTGAGATCCCCCAGATCCTCAAGCTCTCCTGCTCACATTCCTACCTCAGGGAAGTTGGGATTATTGTGGTTAGTGCTTGTTTAGCCTTTGGGTGTTTCACTTTCATTGTGGTGTCCTACGTGCAGATCTTCAGAGCTGTGCTGAGGATCCCCTCTGAGCAGGGCCGGCACAAAGCCTTTTCCATGTGCCTCCCGCACCTGGCTGTGGTCTCCCTGTTTCTCATCACTGTAGTGTTTGCCTACCTGAAGCCCCCCTCCATCTCCTCCCCAGCTCTGGATCTGGTGCTGGCTGTTCTGTACTCGGTGGTACCTCCAGCAGTGAACCCCCTCATCTACAGCATGAGGAACAAGGAGCTCAAGGATGCCATTAGGAAAGTGATTTCATGGACCTTTTTAAGCAGTGGTAATTTTTCCACATCTCTCCACAAATGACTCTTTCTGTATCCCGTAACTGCATTGAGCATTGTTTCTTCATGTTATTTTTATTATAACTTTTACTAGTGATAATAATAGTTATCATGTTGCTACACAACTACTTGTATTCATTCCCCTTTTTACGGTTTCTGCTCTGTCTCACCTGATACCCTAAATTGTGTTTAATGCTGGACAAGGACTGGCTCCCTAACAGTATCTCTGTAATAAAGTAATTTCTATCAGTACAGTGCGTGAAAGCTGGGCTTTTCCTCCAAAGCTGGTGTCAAGAATAGGCCCAAGGACTTGCACCCCTCAAAGGCCTGCTGCACAGGATTCTCCATGGGTTCAGCAACACAGAGCTCAGGATCATGTAATGATCTTTCACAGACCAAGGGCTGGTTTGAGAACTCACCTATCAGAGTCCAAGGATAGTGGAGAGGCTGAATGGTCATGGATTTACACATGCACAGCTCTCCTACGTATTAAGGCAGTGTCAGATGGCTGTTCTCATGGAGGGGAAGCTGGCGGAGTCAGGAGAGCACAGAGATCCTCCTGGGACAGCATATGCCTGGGATGGACTGTGAGTAGAGCCTCATAAAGGAGGAGGTCGTTGAAGATGGAGTTTCTTAGAGGTAAAGCACTGGGTATTCGCAGGCAAAAGAGGACTCTGCAGTCTCAGGAGAGGCAGGGAGGACTCAACTGTCAGGAAGAAGGGAGAACGGAGAGCCCTCTGGGTCACCATCTATCAAATACCAGGGGCAGGATGTATAAGCACAACTGGACACAACGAGCACCCTTGGAAATGCTCTGCAGTCCAGGTGCCCTGGACTGTGCAGTCATCTGCAGTCCCCCAGAGGAATTAGAGGTCGTGATACCCATTTGGTTGGGTCTGACTCCTACCCCTGGTCACAAGAGCAGTGAAATGTCACCCTTAGCCACTTTATTGCCCCCTCGCTCCCCGCTCCATATCCTTCCCAGCTCTGGATCTCTCTGTACTGGCCATTCTGTACTCAGTAGTGCCTCCAGCACTGAAACCCCTTGTCTACAGCATGAGGAACAAGGAGCTCAAGGAGGCGCTGAGGAAAATTCCCCAATGGGTACAATGTCAGTGCCAAAAACTGTCCTGTGAGCAGTCACTTGTCATGCCCATGTACTTACATGAAACGTGCTCTTCATTTCTTTCTTTCTTTCTGAATTTTTACTCTTATCTTCTTGATAAAATAATAATAAATTATTTAAAATACAATACAGCACTACAGCAGTAACAAAAGGCTAACTAGGGAAAATACGGGCCTGCTGCTAAATGGGCCAAGAGCCCTGGTGAGAGAAGACACAGAAAAGGCCACCTTTGCCTCAGGCTTTAGTGCTAAGAGTGACCCTCAGGAATCCTAGGCCATGGAGACCATGGAGAAATGGAGAAAGGAAGACTTTCCCTTGCTGGAGGAGGATCTGAGTAGGGCTCACTTCAGCAAACTGGACACCCACAAAACCATGGGCTCTGAGAGGTCTCTCTTGCACTGTTCAGTGCCCACGTCTGACAGAGCTCCATGAACTGGAGAAATCGAGTCCCTCCAGTTACACTGCTTGCGGCTCTGGCCCTTGGCAAGTGACCTTCACACATCAGAGACTCTCTGAGCACCACCTGATAGATGCAAAAAGGGGCTCACATTGGAATGCTGCATTTATGGCACTGCATCTCGCACTGCTTTCATGCCTCCTGATGGTTAGCTTGCTTCCCTTTACCCCTTCTCTGTTTGTCACACTGCACCATTGCATGGGTCACAATCACATCTCAAAGTGCACAAGTGGCAATTTCTCCTCTGGTGTTATTCCTGTGTTTCACACCTCAGACAACTTCACCTGCCACCTGCATGGTCAAAGTGACAACTGGGAATAGAAGAAGCTGAGCGCAAGGAAGGACCTTGCTCTACCTTGCTTGGTCTTGTTACAGGCATTGCCTGGTTCAGGCTGGGCTGCTTTTTCTTGGAGAGCAGCAAGAGAAGAGGCATCTTTCCCTTCTTTTAAAAGTCATTAGGCAATAATTTGCATCCTGCTTGTAACACACACTTGCTACTCAGGGCCATAAGGGCCGGGGGCTTGGGGCATGCAAAGGAGCACGATGAGAAAGAAGAGCACCTGCACAGCTCTGGGGCAGACGGGGCGATGGAAAGAACCAGACACCACTGGAAAGAATGGTCTTATTTCACTATTAATATTAAGGCAGTACAGAATGATACATTTAAAAAAATAAGCTTATTACACACTGGTTTTAGCATCAGACAAAATAAGCTATGTAATGCACCTAACCATTAGTATACGAGAAAGAGAATAGTGATTAAAATATACATCACCAATTGCCTAAATATGCCATCATATGTCATCATCATCCAGATCCGCAGTCGCTGGGGAGTCCCTGTTGTGGCAAGGATTTGGAGAACCTTCCTGGCAACTGGGAGGTCTTACGTGGTGCATCCACCGTGAGGTCTCCAAAATCGCGGCAAGAGCGTCCATCTTTTATAGAGCCAAATCAGCAAATCATGATAACTTGCATTTTGTTTGTGAGTGGTGACATCTGATGTGGCATACTTTCCCTATCATGTGGGATGGGGACCTGGTCAGAGCCCAGGCCTCGGATGGGATGGTTCCCTTCAAGGTCAAAAACAGCTGCACGAGAGCTTAAAAAAGCTACAGTTTAATAAGCCTCCGTGCAAACTGACATGAGCAATTCTACAGGCGAGTGTTGTGTACTGCGAAGGCAGTGCTGTATTCATCTCTACGTCAACCCCGATTCGGGCCTGTCATTCAGGCCCTGGCACTTCAGTTCCTCTTGTTGCACTCTGTTGTGATAGACAAGGTTATATTCGCCCCAAGTGAAAAAATATCACTTGAAGGGTAGAGCAGTGGTGCTACAGGGCACCCAGAGCGAGTCTGTCACCACCCATGGCTTTGTGTTTCAAGAAACAGCCACTGAGGATGGAAAAGCCCTCAATGAAGGGAAGGAGAACCTCTTGTGAGAACTTGCTGGGGAAGCACATTAAGTGTGCATAATCTGCAGGGACACAGGAGCAGGTCTAGGATGACCTGTGGTAGAAATGGCCAAGGGCACTGCCAAGGCCCCAACAGAATAGACGTCTTTATCCTCTTGACTATGGCTGTTGTGTCTGTCACCGAGGCCTACCCCGAATCATCAGGACGTCTTTGCCCCCTTTATCCTTCTGGGGACCCTGGGAGGTGTCGTGTGCTTGTCCTGCACTCAGCATTGCACACCCTCACCCAAACACTGATGCCAGGAAGAGACTTGGGCAACACATGGAGGAAAGGATCTCCCTTCCCAGGTTTTCTCTGCCGGTGCTTGGCCAATGTGTGTTGACAAAATACATCAAGGGTGTGTTCAGCATCAGAGCCACATGAGTACTTTTTCTACCTATCTATTACCAGTGATTATATTTTTTAGCTTTAATCAGGACCTGGTGAATTGTTGTAGTTAATGGCCTCAGTGGGATCCATTAATGCTCTACAAAACTTTAGGGTTTCCTTCTGACTTTGACTTTTTCACAGATATTTTCAATCTCCTTTCAACAGCTGCAGTTCATGGACTCAGCTCCAAGTACTGCATGGAGCTCATTAAAAAGTAAAAAGCCATGATATATCAGGACTCTCCATGCTATTTCCTTCAAGTGTCCATGGCTAATTGGAGAGGTTGGGGGAGGGTAGCTGAAAGCTGAAGACAACAATTATATACAAGTATTTCATCTTTTTAAAGTTTTCTATTATTATCCAAAAGAATAAGTGACAGCACACCATCCAATTCATAGCCATCCAGAGCGACTCCTAATGAAGGCAGCAGAGGTAGGAAAAGCCGTGCCCCAGAGATCAGGCACTGTATGCACAATCTTCCTCCCTACCCCCCCAGCTCTACCATTTCCCCTCATCAGCCTCTCAGGAATTTAAATCACTCGTGTTGAAAGCTAGCCTTAGTCCACCTAAGTCTGCACTCAATGTTATAGCTCACCTGCCCCAATTCTCACCTGCTTTATTTAGACAGCTGGCTACAAACAGGCACAGGGGGATCTTCTTTTAGTTACAAGGAAACAAAAAAAAATAAAGCAGAGTATAGTTTCATGGAAAATAATGACACTCTTTGAATGTATGCTAAGTCCATACAATCCGCACATATAGTAAGGGCTTGGCTAATGGGGCAGACTACAGAAAGACAGAGCAAGCTTTAACCTCCCTAAAGGGCAAACCAGCCACTGGGTCTCTGAGTGAACAGAGTATCGGGAGGAGTCACAATGTGTCCAGATAGTGCCCTAAAGGGGATGTTAGAAATTGTCACTTTAAACAGGACACGTGGGAATGGGAGACTTAGGTAGATGCAGAGGAGACAGGCAGAGAATGGGCCAAGACCCCCAGCATGAAGAGCTGGGCTCACAGCATCACTGATGAGCTGCCACAGACTGAATAAGCAACCCAAGGAAGTCCTTCCTTTGGCAGTGACTTGGAAAGCCACATCTCTGACAGGGTTCCAGGGAGATGGCGGTTTTCTTCTGTAAGATGATAACCAGGACGCTGCTGCAGAGATGAAGAAGAGCATGAAGGGAGGATGCAGGGATTGTTGTTCACCAACTTCATCAGCTGCAGAGCAGGGAGCTGGTCATCTCACAAACTGCTGATGGAGTCAAATGAGATGGGGACTGATGAGTGAGATGGGGACTGCTGGATCAACACCCGAGCCTGGACCTCGGTTCTTGTTCCCAGTGATCCTGCTGCTCTCCACCAAGGCTCCCAGCTTCGGGAGCTCCTTCCCGAGGGGTCACACAGAAACTGTCACTGCAAAGACCCTGTGGATCTGAGACTGGGGCAGCAGTTGCTCAGGGCTGGAGGCTGCCGCAGGAGTCCTGCCTGAGGGTCCCACCTTGCTCAGGGGACAATGTGGCAGCCAGGACTCCTGGGGCTGGGGCTTCCCCGAGCCCCAGGGCTCCCGTGGGGCATCTCCAACCCTTGTGTGGGAGCTGGGGGTAGAAGGAGAGAATCCAGGGCAGGTTTCCCTGGCACTGGCTGCCCCTCTTCTCCCCCACGCCGGGGTGGGCAGTGCTGGCTGAGCCCAACACAGCAGCTCACACAGCCCCCCAGGCCCCCACACCAGCACCCCCAGCACCCGCAGCCCCGAGCTGGGCTCCCCTCCCTGCCCCGGCCCCGCACAGCCCCCAGCACAGCCAGGAGCCCCGCGGGGCCTCACAGCCAATGGCTGCGCTGGGCACGAGGAGGTCACTGCTGCCGCAGCCCCTGATAGGCCAGCTGCAGGGAGAGGGCGTGGCTGCTGCTTGGGAGGTCCCCGCTGCGGGCAGAGCTGATTGGGCAGCAGCAGGGCTGGCTCTGCCTGGTGACTGTGAGGTCACCGCTCCCGCAGCGCCTCATTGGGCAGCAGCCGGGCCCTGCGGGGCTCTGCGCTGCTGAGATCATCTCCGCGGAGCAGCTGCTGAGCCCGGGCTGGGCTCCTGGCGGGGAAGGGCTGGGGAGGCCATTGCTGCCCTGGAGGGCAGGGCCAGAGAGCTGGGCGGGACGGCGCTGTGACGTCATGTCTTTGTGAGTGCCTGATTGGCCGGCAGCAGGCAGGCAGGCGTGGGCGGTGGGTGGGGGGTCTCTGTGGTGAGAGGAGCTGAGAGGGCAGCAGTGGTTCCTGTGTGGGGAAGGGCTTTGAGGAAGCTGCTGTCTCTGCAGCCCATAGGGCAGCATCAGGGATGTGGTGGGTTTGCACCTGTGAGGTCACCTCCATGTGAGCAGCTGATGGGTCAGGAGAAGTCCCATGTGCCTGTTGCAAGGCCTTGGAGGACTAGAAGGGAATGGAAGGGTTGGAGAATTGGGCTTGCTGTGTTTTGGGGCACCTTGGGTTGTCTGCTACCATGTGTGGTGCTTAGCCCAGTGTGTCCTTGATGCAGAGGCAGGTGTAGGCTGAGGACCCTCTGTTTAGGTGTGCAGGTAGTGGCGTGCTGCACTGCGGGGTGTTCCCAGTGTCTTGGTGCTCAGAAGGGAGGAGGTGTCTGCAGAGAGCAGTGCTCTGCTCCAGAGCCCAGCCTGCCACCCCAGGGTCCTGCTGGGAGAGCAGAGGGAGGACTGTTGGTTTCCCTGTTCTCTCCTTGGAGCATCCTGGTGTGACCCAGGGATTCTCACAGTTGGGTGGTTTCTGTCAGCTGATGTTCAGGCTTGCAGTTTCTGAAGGTCCTGTTGATTACCTGGGTCTTTGGGATTTGAGTCACTCTGGTGGAGTAGGTTATCTTCTCACTCCTTTAAAGGCTTTCTCCTGAAGCTGGACCCTCATTGCATCTTCCCATCCCAGCACCAATCCCTTGTGATCCCTCCTAGGAATGGGTAGTTAATCAAAGCAGTCAGAGTCACTTTGTGCCTACGCAGACACTTGCAGACAGGGAGATGCCCCCTCACAAGATTCAGGCCTCTCTGGGTGGTAGGTGGCTCTGAGATACCTGTCCTTGGTCAGTGGTGGAGACAGAAGCTCCAAATCCACAGATCTCTTTGGAAAGAGTCTCAGAATAGCAGATTCCTTGAGCCTGCTTTTAGGGAGCCATCTGGAAGTAGGGATCCAACAGCCTGCTGAAGGCAGGTCTCAGTAGAGGTGGTATCTTAGGGCCTTTTCCAGCGAAGTTTAAATCATCTCTGAGGATAGGAGGCAATCTGAGAAATTATCTGGATCCCTGTGCTATAGTTTAGCCTCCCTCATGGGTTTGTATTTGTGAGAGCACAGCCAGGAGGGCTACTGCCACATTCTACTCCTCTTTTTGGCACTGTGGAGACCATGTCTGCTTACCAGATTGCATTTGGGCTTTCCACTTCTGCAAAGGCACTAACAAGTAAGAGGGAGTCCAGCACAGGGGCACTAAGGTGGTCAGCAGATGGAGTGTGGGACAGATAAGGAGATGCTGGGAAAGCGGGGTTTGTGCACCTTAGACCAGAGGATGCCAAGGAGGATCTTCATGCTGTGCACAACTCCCTTGTGAAGGCCTCAGAGCAGCTGGATTTTCCTGGAGGGACACACTAATGGCATGTGAGGCAGCACTGAGAGAAAAAAAAAAAATTGGACAATGTGAAATTCTTCTTAGATGTGAAGACAAATCTTTTTCTCTAAGAGCATGACCGAACTCTGGCACAGGTATCCAGAAAGATTCTCAGCTCTCCGTCCTTGGAGAGAACCCAGAGCTCACTGGAAGAGGCCCCAAGACACCCCCTCTACTGGGACCTGCCTTCAGCAGGACACTCGATCTCCTGTTGCAGCCTCAAGGAATGTGCTCTTCTGAGACAGGCTCTATGGGCTTGTTGCTTTTAAAAGTCCTCAGCAAAGTTTCTTGGTCTGTGGTGAGATCACAGAATCACAGAAATCACAAAATGATTGAGGTTGGAAGGGACCTCTAGAGACCACCTAGTCCAACCACACTGGTGCAGCAGAGACACCCAGAGTACGGGGCACGGGGTCGAATCCTGGCACTTTTTGAAGATCTGCAGAGAAGGAGACACCACAGCCTCTCTGGGCAGCCTCTTCCAGTGCTCTGTCACCCTCACAGTAAAGAAATTCTTCCTCATATGCAGATGGAACTTCCTGTGTGGTACCCATTACCCCTTGTCCTGTCACTGGCCACCACCAAGAAGAGTTTGGCCCCAACTTCTTTACATTTTCCCCTCTGCTATTTATACATATTGATCAGAGATAGAGATGCTATATCAGAAAAGAGCAAAAATGCCCTTAACGCATGTCTTCCTTCCAGAGGGCTTGAGATGGAATGCTGGTTCCTTCTTGTCTCTAAAACGATGGATCAGGCGAGGTATCAAATCTAGGGAAGTTTCTCCAAATCCCATTAATTTTTGCAGCTTTCCTTCATCTGTCTATGACGAGAGCCATTTCTCATGTTGTACCTTCCTTAGTCCTTGAGCTTTTCCATGACACCTCCAGGTAGTGTTTCTCTCCTGGGTATAGTTCATGTCACCTGCCTTGCTTGGGGACCTGTAGAGCCCTGGCACCCTGGATCTCCCACACTTTTGACCTTGGGATTCTCAGGACAGGCCCACACAGTGCAGCACTGCTGCCCAGGCTCCTGTATGGAGCCTGTAAGCCACTGCCGTGCCTCAGGAGCTGCATTTCCATTTGTGCAGAAGTTGGTGAGATGACCATGTCCTGGCTCCCCTACTGCTGAAGCTTCCAACAACCCGCATTCCTCTTTCCGCAGTGTTTGCACAGTGCCAGGGCCAGTCTCTCAGAAGGGAGACCCCATCCCCCTTGAAGGTTGTCAGAGATGTGTCTTTCCAGCCACTGAAAAAGCAAAGCACGCCTTTCCTCCTTCCTTTGGGTTGCTTATTTTGTCTCTAGCAACCTGTCTATGGCAGAAGGAGGCTTACTTTGTACCCCGGCGTCTCTCCCCGTTCTCTCTCCTGTCTCCTCTGTGTCTGCTCCGTCTGCTCAATGCACTAGGGTCAGGAAGTATTGATTTAGGGAGCTCCCCTGAAGCTATGACAAGCTGTGGAGCTGAAGGCCTGATGGAGGAAGTCTGGGATGTGACTGTTTCCTCTGACCCTTCCTGCTCCCAGGCGAAGGGTTGAGGAAGGTCCAGTGCTTTTGGTGTTGGTGGTTTGGATTTCCTTTGACATCCCCAAGTCCTACTTGGGCCAAGCTCTGGACAGCCAGGAAAATCCCTCCTCTCTAAGGTCCTGCATCAAAGGTTTTTCCCTACTTTTTGTAGAGAAGCACCAGCAGGTCTGGGATCTCCAAAAGCAGTATGGCCGGCATCATGACCCAGGTCCCACAGGAGCTTTATGGCTCTCTCATTTGCACATGTCCTGCTTAAGTTGACAATTTCTGACACCATCTTTACAGGACATGAGCTGACCATTGTAAAACCACAGTCTTGTGACTCCTCCTGTTACTCTCTGTTCCCTCAGAGACTCAGTTGCTGGTTTGCGCTTCAGGGAGTTTAAAGCTTGTTCTGTCTTTCAGGAAGACTGTCCCTTGTGTTGACATGTTGGACATAGCCTACACTCGAAGAGCATAATTAGCATTTATAATATTATGTCATGCTCTATTTATGTTTCTTTGCAGCTGAGAAAAATCCTGTGTTTATTTGCAGCTTTCTCTAAGGCAAGCAGGTGGGAGTTGGGACAGATGAGCTGCTACCTTCAGTTGCAAACTTTAGAGGAACAGGGAAGCTTCTAATGAGAGTGATGGAAGTCCCAGATGACTGCTGACAAGAATAGCAGGGACTGATGAGAAGAATGGGAAGAGGGGAGGAAGAGTGTCCCCCTGGCACTTGAGGTCTGAGACACTGGTTTTCCTCCATGTCCAGACTTCATTAGGAGTCATTCTGGATTGATACGAATTGGAGAATGCTGCTGTCACTTACTCTGGAAACTGAATAACAATAAAAACATTAAATGCTTTAAAAGCAGAAATGTTTGTGTATTATTGATGTCTCCAGCTTTCATCTACGCTCCCAAAACCTCTCCAATTATCCATGCAAGACTTGACGAAAATTACAGGGAGAAAAATGGTTTGTGAGAGCTTTCTGTATTTTAATGAGCCTCATGGTGTATTTGGTGCTGAGCCCATGTAACCCAGTTAAGCCCATTAACCTCAGTTACTGAGAGGGGACTGAACAAAACATTCAAAAATTCAAAGTGAAAATCAACCCCAACATTTTGTTGAGTTTTAATGGGTCCCACTGATAGTTGTTAGCAGCAAAGACTGCCCAGGGACTGATTAGAGCAGAAAATTGTCATCACTGGTAACAGGTAGGCAGAGGAAACGTGTAGGTGGCTCTGATGCCACATTAACCCTTGGTGTGTTTCATCAGTTGAAATGTCCAAGCTCAGCCACTGAGCTTCTGGGAAAGGAGATCCTTTCACCCACATGTTTTCCAAGTCCTCCTGGGGACAGTGTGTGGGTGGGGGTGTGCAATGCTCAGTGCTGGACAATGATACGATACCTTTCAAGGTGTCAGCAAGAGGGACACTGAGGCCCAGTGTCTCCTGACAGACCTTGGTGGCAGAGACAACAACCACAGTCAAGAGGATGAAGACCTCCTCTGGTGTCTGTGAGCCCAGGCAGAGCCTTTGTCTGTCTCCACCAGAGCCTGTCCCATGCTGGTTCATACCTGCAGCTGTGTCCATGCATCCTGCAGACACCCAGCCTGCTTCCCCAGTCACAGCCCTGAAGCCCCAGAAATGTCCGAAGGCTGCAGAGGACACAGAAATCATTCTGTCTAAAGCTAGGTCTTAGCTTCCGTCTAAGCTCCTGAGCTGAGCCTGGCTCCTGGGACAGTGGGATCCCATGGCAACTTGGCTGCAGAGAGACAGCTCTGCCCAGAAGCAGAGCTCTTAAAGGAGCATCAAGACTCGGGGCACTGCCCACAGGCACCAGGCTGGGATGAGTCGCTCATAAGTGAGGGACAGGTGAGGGACAGTTGGGAATGGGAGGACAATTGAGAACTCACTGCAGGGAGAAATCTTACCAGCCTGAGATACGGAAAGTGTCTGTCTGCAGGACAACACTGCTGTGGTTACTGGAAGGATCTTTTGAATGTAGCACCTTCCCCAGCTGGGGTGCCTCTCCCAGCTTCTCCTGCTTGGAGCTGGTGGTGCTTTGGAGTAGGGATTCCCAGCCAGACCATCAAAGGGACTGGGCATCACGGCTGCCTTCTCCTCGGGATGCTGCAGGGGTTTGAAGCCAATGAGTGCACCCAGGTCTGCATGGGCTGAAATTCAGAGCAGTGTTCCTCTGCTGAAGGGTGCTGTGTCCCCAGGGCAGTGCCACCTGCCTGGGACTGCAGCACTAACCCTGCCTGGGATATCCCCATGGTGCTGTGGGGAGAAGCTCTGGATGTGAGGAGAGACTCCCATAAGGACGGATTCTTTTCTGAAAGAGCCTTTTCAAGAGGACAGTGAAGGCAGTGGTAATGTCTAAGATCAGGAGATTTCTTGTGTCCTCTTTCCGAAAACTCGGGGGTATATGGAAAGGAAATGCCAGGTTAGAGCAGGAACCTGACACTCTAGTCCTTTAAATGGAGAGATCTGTGAGGAACCTCAGAAAACCCCTGCCCCCCTCCCTTGACTGCAGACAGCACCAGCATCACCTTCTCTGGCCTCACCAGGGCTTGTCTGACCTTCTCCTTACTACCTGCAGAGAGATGTCCCTGGACAGCGCCCTGCTGCTGAGATACTGCTGTAGGGCAGAGTAAGTGTCCAGGGGGTGGGATGGGTTGTGCGGCACTGGCAGGGAGAAGACATGGGCAAGAGCAACTGCTGCCATCAGGAAAAGCTCCAGCAGTGGAGATAAAATCAGCAAATGGGAGGGAACTAGAAACATAATCACTGTGGGAGGGGGGATTTGGATCACTCCCCCCCAGTCAGTCCCTGCAACGCGGATGTCTTCCTCTAAGCAAAGCCCCGTGTCTCCTCTCCCAGCCCTCAAGGCCATGGGGTCCCAGCCGTGAGTTCCCTCCTTCGTAGAAGAGGGGCTGTGTCTGTACTGCAGCCTGGTCCTTTCCCACTGCAGGAGAAGGGGACTGAGAGGGACTGTGTGGAGCTGTTGCTGTCTGGGAGGTGATGTGCACAGCTTGGGGAGGGGAAGCCTTTCTCCAGTGCTCCTCTGTCTGTTACTCCTTCCTGTTCCTTGGCATAAGGTTCATAGTATTGCTCTACATTTCTTCACCTCTCGTTCTGGTCTGGTTCTTGCTCCCTCGAGCTAAGGACAGGGAGTCAGCTGCAGTTAAGGCAGAAACTTCCCTCTCCCACTGCATTGTGTCAAGCAAGAGTGAAGATACTAAGATGCTTGGAGGACAGGGTCCATTTCAGGCACTTCTGTTCAAAAGGGTAAGCTGGAGATGAATCCTTCCCAACAATTTTTTCTTTTAGAAAGAGCTGTCATGAGTGATGCCATTGCGCAAGAGTAATTAGAGAATATTGCTATTGAGTCACTGGATCAAACCCCCTTCACTCAGTTCGTGGTGCCCATCCCCTGGTCTCCTCACTGAATACATGAGGCAGTTGGAAACCTCCATTTACACCACCCACAAAAGCAGGACTGACTGCTCTGAAGCCCAAGCACAGATGAAGCGCACACTCAGCCAGCACAAACCAGAGGTCAGATAAGAGAGCTGAACAAGATAAAGGAGAGAGGCAATGTGGTATTACTAAGAGGAGTAGAAGGAGTTTTACTCAGAGAAGCACTTTTGCTCAGAGAAGCCTATTCTAACATGTTGACGCTTTTTCTTCATTGGACAGTGCTCCGAAACAACAGCAGCTCCCTCAACGAGTTCCTCCTCCTGCCATTCGCAGACACATGGGAGCTGCAGCTCTTGCACTTCTCGCTCTTCCTGGGCATCTACCTGGCTGCCCTCCTGGCCAACAGCCTCATCATCACAGCCGTAGCCTGCGACCACCGCCTCCACACCCCCATGTACTTCTTCCTCCTCAACCTCTCCCTCCTCGATCTTGGATCCATCTCCACCACTCTCCCCAAATCCATGGCCAATTCTCTGTGGGACACCAGGACCATTTCCTACTTAGGATGTGCTGCACAGGTCTTTATGTTTGCCTTTTTCATGTCAGCAGAGTTTTCTCTCCTCACAGTCATGGCCTATGACCGCTACGTTGCCATCTGCAGACCCTTGCACTATGGTGTCCTTATGGGCAGCAGAGCTTGTGTCAAAATGGCAGCAGCTGCCTGGGCATCTGATTTTCTCTATGCTCTCCTGCACACTGGGAACACATTTTCCCTACCCCTCTGCCAAGGCAATGTGGTGGAGCAGTTCTTCTGTGAGATCCCCCAGATCCTCAAGCTCTCCTGCTCACACTCCTACCTCAGGGAAGTTGGGATTATTGTGGTTAGTTTTTGTTTAGCCTTTGGGTGTTCCACTTTCATTGTGGTGTCCTATGTGCAGATCCTCAGAGCTGTGCTGAGGATCCCCTCCGAGCAGGGCCGGCACAAAGCCTTTTCCATGTGCCTCCCACACCTGGCTGTGGTCTGTGTGGTTATCAGCACTGCATTTTTTGCCTACATGAAGCCTCCCTCCATCTCCACCCCAGCTCTGGATCTCGTGCTGGCTGTTCTGTACTCAGTTTTGCCTCCAGCACTGAACCCCCTCATCTACAGCATGAGGAACAAGGAACTCAGGGATGCACTGAAAAAAATGATTCAATTGGTAATATTTCAACAGCAATAAGCTGAAATCCCATCCTTCTACTCAAGTAATATCTAATTTCTCTCAGACAACTCCTGTGATTTCAGCATTCTTGCTTTAATAATGAGGTTTGTGCACAAGTTTCTGAATTCATCCCACTTCTCCACAGGTGTTAACCATTTCTTTCTGACCCAGAGGTCTTCTTTAAATGTGTCTGTCATTGTGATAGAGCTGTCGTTTCCCTAATTAAAGGGTATGTTTTCATTGCATCTTTTGGACTGTGCTCTCCTTCCGAAGCTGGTGCCAAGAATTTGCTCCAAGACTTTCAGCCTGAGAGATGCTTGTTGCTTTTCTGGGACTCTTCATGGGCCCAAGGCAGTGAGCTCCTGGGGGGATATGTTAGGGAATAAGGACTGGATTCAGTTCTCATTTGTGGGTGCTCGGTGCTCCTGATAGTGATGAATGGCCAAGTAGTATCTGCCTGGGACTGTCCCCCTTATGGTGGCCTATGACCACATTGGGGACCTTGCAGGGACTGGGAAAGGAGCTTCAAGAGCCGCCCATGACAGCTTATACCTGAAGTCATGGTCTGGATCTAGGGACACATGAACACAGCCTGAGCCATTTTATATGCCCTGTGGTTGCTCAGAGCATCATTCACAGATAGGAGCCCCTTCATATGGTGTTCTCAGGTACAATGATGCCTGTCCAGCTGGGTCTGTGTCCAACCATGACCACAACAACTGCAGAGTCACTCTGTGACCGCAGAGCACCACAGCCCACTCACTCTGCAGAGCAGCACCAGCATCTCAGGGTCCTGCAAGGAGCACCGGGGAGGCTCCAGGGCCTTCCAGGCAGACCATAACTAAAGAATTAATCTGGGAAACAGTTTTCCAAGGAGCAGGGATATCCTCGGGGAAGGGGAAAAGGAGCAATTGTGCCCTTAGAAGGAGGAATAAATGGGGAAAAGAAATATGTTTCTCTGCATGTCAGCTATGGGCTGGCTGCTGTGTCCCTGGCAGCAGGAGGTGCCAGCAGAGCCCCAGGACAGGAGCCTTGTGCTGTGCTGGAGAGAGGGGCTGGCATGGGGGCTGCAGCAGCCTGGGGTAGGGAAGCTCTGGGATACAGGAACAAGAGGCACAGAGTGTCCCTGTCCTCTGTGTCCGTATGCCACTGGGGCCAGTTCCAGCTTGGAGCCTGATGGGGCACCTGACACACACGGCCCTGTCCCCTGGAGCTGCTGTGCCCACAGTGGGGCTGGGGCTGTGGGGTGAGTGCCCTGCGGGGGGCACTGCTGTGGGGCCACCCCCAGCCTGGTCTGCTCTGCTGGGTGGGCTGGGAGAGGGCAGGGCAGGTGGGGAGAGCTGGAGAGGGGCTGGGCTGGGCTGGAGAGGATCCGGAGAGGAAAAGGACGTTTGCTGAGCTGGGCGTCCTTGTTTGACTGTGAAGGGGCCACAGGGCATTTGTCACGGATTGGTCTCTCACTTTGGCCATTTCCAGTACTCGTCCAACATTGGACATTTGCAGGACTCAGCAGGGGCAGGTTGCTGAGGGTGGCTGCCCAAGCAGGAGGGCTGTGGTGGGCTGAGACACCAAGGGTTGTTGCTGGGTCCATACTGGGGAGACCTTTCCCCATCCTGGAGTGCACCCTGCCCCATGAAGTGCCTGCACAGCAGGACCGTGGGACATTGGGTTCCTTCAGGATCTGAAGCTGCCCTTTTGGTCTGTTTCCTGAAGCAAGAGCCATGCTGACATGCAGCAGAAGCAGGGCATCTTCTTTGAGAGAAGCAGAAGAGAGGGCTAAAGCAGTGAAGCAGGACTGGGGCGAGCGTGTTCGTGAGGGCTGGTCCCTGCAGGTGATCATTGGCCGCAATGAGCCAGGCTGTTGGGCGCACTCAGCTGCTCCCCGTGTGCCGCGCGACTCCCGCTGGGCCTGGCAGAGCTGCCTTCCAGCTCATCTGGCAACAACCTCCTTGCCTTCTTCCTCACTTGTCCCATTTTGCCAGGCACCATCCACTCATTCCCAACTCCGTAAGAGAGCAAGAAATCCCACAGCCTGGAATTGGAATGGATACACATTACTGGAAAAGAACCATTTTTCCTTTGCAGGCCTGGCCTTGGAGACTCCCTTTCTTTCCAGAGAGCAATGCCTGCTCTCCTGAGGATGAGCTTGTCCTCTCCTGGCACTGCTGGAGTGCAGGAAGGGGAGTGCCTGAGTGTGGAGCAGAGCTGCGGTCCCTGCTGCCTGTGGGAATGCTCTTTGGCTCCATGATGTCCTACCTGCTTTTTCTCTGCCACAGTTTTCTCCCACAGATACAGCTTGGACGAAATAAATATAAAATAAAGAGGCGAAAACAAGGTATGAGAGTAAATAAAAGGAAAAGGAAAGGAAAAGAAAGGAAAAAGGAAAAAAAATTAAAAAAACAGTGAGAGGAAAAGGAATAAAAGAAAAGGAAAATAGGATAAAAAGAAGGCGAAAGGAGAAGAGAAACAAAGAGATTAAAAAAGAAACAGAAATACACAGGAAAAGAAAAGGAAAAAGAAAAAGAAATAGAAAAAGTAAGCGAAGAAGAGGGAGAAGAAAAAGACCAAAAAGGAATAAAAATGGCGAAGAGGAAAAAAGAGAAAAAGAAGAAAAAAGAAAAAGAATAGGAAAAAGCAAAAAGATAGGAAAGGGATTGTGGATTTCCCCGGGCCGCGTGTGAAGGGAAGTCCTAAACGGCCTCTTTGCTGGCCCTCCCTTGCCCCTAGGGGCTGGAATCTTAGGGCTACACACACACATCTGCAATGGGGATGATTTTTGTGCTTGAGCTCACTTGGAAACACGACATAAAACTTAAGCAATGATACAGGAATATATATTTAAACAATAACAATAAAAATAACAATATAATAAACACTAACAACAACAACAATAAAAACAATATCAATAACACTAACAACAATAATATCAAGAATAACAAATATTACTATAAAAGTCTCCAAAGAAAAATCCACATAAGAAGTCATTGCTGCCCTCCCTGGGCCCAGCTCTTCCTGGCAGCAGCCAGGGTGAAGGGGAGCTTGGCCTGCAAGGGAAAAGGAGGCGTGAGCAGGGCCGAGGAGCGGCTCGGGGGCTCCCGTGGAGCAGAGGCTCTTTGGCGGCTGCGCGGGCTCTTTGGCAGCAGTGCTGCCGTCATTGGTGCCCTGGCAGAGGCTTGGCGTGGCCAGCGCAGCCCAGAGGCCGGCGGAGGGGCTGAGGCAGCAGGTGCCCAGGCCTTGGGCGCTCCTGCGCCCTGTGCAGCTCTGCCCCGGCGCCGCGGCCCGCCAGAGCGCCCGCACACCTGGGCCAGGCTCCCGCGCGGCTGCTCCCCAAAGGCAGCGCGGAGCAGCGCCAAGGGGCCGGGCACAGCCCCAGCTCTGCCCGTGCAGCCGGCAGCAGGGGCCATACCTGGGGGCTGCACACAGAGCTCTCCCAGTCCATGGACTCGTCTGCACTGCAGCCAACCAGGCCATTGTTCCCCATCATCTGGAAGAGAGCAGGAGACCTTGGTGGGGATGGTGCATGGGGAAGAGGAAGGATAGGGCCTCCAGTGGCTGCAATGACTGTACCTGGCTGCTGCCGTAACTGAGCCACTCCATGGGCTCAGGATGGTCCCCTGAAGGCCCCCCATTCATGCATGGAGCCTGCAATGGAGAGGGAGGGCAGGTCACAGAGCGGGAGGTCCCTGGCCCCAGCGCCCCTCTTCCTGCAGCAGGAAGCAGGAAAGTGGGAAGGGGCTGGGACCAGCCCCAGCTCTGCCTGTGCAGACAGCTGCAAGGGCAATACCTGAAGGCCACAGAAGGAGCTTTCCCACTCCATGGGCTCCTCATTGTTGCAGCCATCCAGGCCTTGGATGTAGGGAGTCTGCAAGACAGCAGGAGAGTTTCTGGGGACAGTCATGGTGGCAGCGCTGGCTCTGTGCACGGGGCCTCGTGTCCCCTGCGTGCGCGGGGCAGGCGGTGCACAGAGCCAGGGCGCCAGGCTCAGGCAGCAGCCCCCGAGGCCTTGGCCGCTCCTGGCCCTGGCGCAGCTCTGCCCCAGCACCCAGGCCTGCCAGAGCTCCCTGCCACCTCTGCCACCAGCCCTGCGGCTGCTCTCGCAGAGCCAAGCGCCAGCCGTCCCCGCGTAGCCTCTGCCTGCGCACACAGTACCTGCACTGAGCTCTCCCAGTCCATGTCCTCAACTCCACAGTTGTCCATTTTTTTCAGTCTCAAGCAACTGCAAAAGAAAAGGAGTCATTGGCATTTGCACTGCTGAGAACAGGGGTCTCTGTCCCAGGAGCCTCTTGGCGTCTCCGTGCATGGGAGCTGTGGGGCACAGAGCAGGCAGTGTTGGGCCTGCCCGCAGCAGCCTCCTTGCCCCCGGCAGCCCCTTTAGCAGGCAGGGAGCCCAGTGGCAAGTGGAGGAGAGAAAAGGGCAATGTGAGAGGTGTGAGCGCCAAGTGTCGCGCGGTGGCTTTGGGGCCTCCCCTGGGAGGCATCGTGCAGGCTGCCCTGCAGCCCTGCAGCTCCCCTGCATCTCATGGGCACCACGGGTGGCCCCTGGTGCTGTACGGCCCTGCTGCTCACCTGGCCTTGCTGCTGCGTGGCCAGCACTGGGGCCACTGTGAGGCGCAGCCCTGGGAAGCATCCGTGTTCCCGTGGCGATAACTGCCCCTCTGGGATGTTCCACTGCTCTGTGGGGGGAGGAGGGCAGTGGCAGGGCCAAGGGGCCGCCGTGAGGAAGGGTCTGTGTGTGCTGGACTCCCCCTGGCGCTGCTGAGCCTGGCGGCAGAGAGCAGTGCGTGGCCTTGGGCTTGCTGGGTGCCAAGGAGGGCTCCTCACGCAGCCCCATGGCGCTGCTGGCGGCTGCCTGCCCAGAGGCCGGGCTCCCCTTGGGGCTCTGCTTCCACCCCTGCAAGCAGCCTTGAACGCCTTCATCTTTCTTCCGTGCTCCACTCCGGCCCTTACAGCCTGATGGACTCGAGAAAGTTTGATTTTCCATGGTCGAGACGTGTTCCTTGGCAGTATAATGAGTGCGAAGAGCACTTGTGCCCCGGGGCCAGGTGTGCGTGTCCTCAGCAGAGCTCTTGTGAGTTGGTGGTGTCCTGGGAGCCCCTGGTGCTGCTGGGCTCCTTCTCTTGTCCTGCCGCGCACCTTGCAGGCGCCATGTGCTGTGGCTGAGAGCAGCCTTGGTGCGGCTCCTGCACTGCTGCCCCTGCCACGGCTTCCTAGGGCTGCAGAGGGCAGAGCAGGCACAAATGTGCCCTCAGCAGCAGCAGCAGGGACCTGCAGGTGATGCAGCTCTGCCCAGCACTGGTCTACAATGCTCACTTACTAATGGAGGTGCATTCCCAGTCCTTGGGTAAGGACAGGAAAGCCAAGGACAGATGCAGCAGGCGATCGCCCCAGTGCCATCGTGTGTTTCCCTCACGCAGAGGAAAACCCTCCAAAAGCTAGCAGCACAACCCCTGCCACCAAAGTGCTGGAGCCCAGAGGAGCATCTTGCTGCTGGCCCAGCTTGCTTGCTGGCATGCCGCAGTGCCCCTGCGAGGCAGAGCGCAGCTGCTGGGAAGGGGCTGGTGCCAGATGTGCGCAGAGGGCTCTGGGTGACTCCCAAGCAGGGCTGGTGGCACGGGGAATTGGCGGCAGGCATTTGTCTGCTGCCCTGGGAATGCTGGAGGGGAAGTGTGAAGCAGAGCAGTGTTCCCTGCAGGGAGGCGCGAGCAGAGGGCTGGGCAGCGAGCTCAGCCCCGTGGCTGTGAGGGCCAGTGCTGGGAGCCCCCTTACCTGCACGCGTGACGCCTGCAGAGCCCAGGCGTGCGCAGTGCCCCCGCCGGCAGGAAAGGCGCTGGGAAGCCCTTGCCCCATGCAGGTTGCTTGCAGAGAAGCTGCCGCTCATCTGCCTCTAAACTCTGGCGCAAGGGCTCTTGCAAGCAACATCTTTATTCTCTGTGCAGGTACTGCCCTTGCTCTGCACTCCCCTTTCTCTGGCTTGTCCATCACCAGCTTTACATGCGGGGATCTCTCCGGGTCCTCTCTCTGGGAGGGGATCTTTGGAGGTGCAGGAAGGACGGGTTGCACGGAATCCTGGTGAGCCGTGTAAGGGAAGGAGTCTCACATACTACCTGTCCTTTTTTTATTTAAAGATAAGGGGAGACCAAGCAAGAGACCTCCCCATTGCTGGAAAAGCTGTCATTGACCTCTGGGGTGAGATGAAAGTCAAAAAAGTCTTTCAGACAGAGACAACTGGAGTACAATATCTAAGGGCTGTTATTTAAATAGTTGTTGATGTATATGCTGTCATTCCTAAGCCTTCTTTTCTTACAACAAGAATCATGGAAAGCCTCTCTTTTACAGTGTTGGATTTAAAAGACACTTTCTTTTGTATCCCATGGGAAGAACAAGTCATATGGTGTTTGCGTTTGAATGGGAAAGTCCCACAAGAGGACACAAATTTCAGCTGTGCTGGACTGTGCTCCGTCAAGGATTTAAGTTTAGCCCTTCTCTTTGGTAATGTTTTAGCAAAAGAACTGGAGTAGTACCAAGGTGAAAAGCCTCGTATTACCTTGTTACAGGGTCTGTGAAAAACTACTGGCCAGGTGTACTCCACTCGTTCAGATCTGAGAGATCCTCCTTTACAAAATACCGCTGAGGAGCTACTTACCGTTTTGTGGAAAAAGGAGAAGAGAAGGCCATTTGTGTGATTGTCACCCTAGAAGAAGAAATAGAGGCAAAACCCACTGAGAGTGAATACATCATCTCAGAAAGCTGAACTGAGTGCTTTAACAGTGGCTCTGGTGTTATCTGAGGGAAAGCGGGCCAATATCTCTACTGACTATCTACTACTCCATCTTTGAGGTAGCACATGCATGTGGGGCAATTTGGAAGAAAAGGAAATCATTACCTTCACAAGGCAAGCCCATAAATATAGTAGAGACATTAATGCCGCTGCTTGAGGCTGTCAAAAAACCTCGAGAAGTAGCAGTGATGCCCTGCAAGGCACACAAACCTGGACAAACCAGCATAACCAGAGGGAATCAGAAAATGGATGAAGCTGCAAAAAGAGTTGCAGCATCACTAACCATAGCTGCCATGGTTCCTGGAAGAACTTTAAACATCGAAGCCCTAAAATACAGAAAAAGGAAGCGTTTGTCTGAATTATGGAAATGCAAAAAGGCTACTGATGGATGGTGGGTAACCCCAAACAGACAGGGTGTTGTGACTCCACCGATAATAAGGGAGTTGATGGCACATCCCCCCAAAAGTACACCCATGGGAATTGAGGCTGTGACTGAAACAGTGAAGGATTGCACAACTGGGATCCATGTGATTGCCTGAAGCGCTATCCAGTGTTGTGAAACCTGCACCAAGAAGAATCCCACTGTTCAAAGGAAAGTTCCTTCTCAGGAGGTAAAGAGAGGGCATTTTCAGGATGCCCTGAGTCCTTCCTGTGTCCAATGAACAAGGCAAAGGAGGTAGTAGAAGTGTTCTTTTTTAAGGAATTATAGCAAATTTGGGGGTATCAGAAGCTTACTCCAAGGATACCTTGGGTTGAAACACCTCATTTTATTACAAGAATTCTACAAATTAAATAAAAAATCCTACCGGATACCCAAACTCCCAGGAGGAATGCATGTAAAGGGTACTGCAGACTTGCAGTTGCCCTTAATTTCTTTCTGAAAGATTTTGGCAAATTTTTGGCCGGACACTGTCTTGGCCAGATCACCTGGCTCTCAGTACTTTGGAATATCTTTACCAACCATGAGATTTCATCTGTGTAAAAGCTGTGAATTCAGAGCCACCGAAGGAGGGGAGGGAGGACCTATTCAAATATTCGTGACAGTTCACACCGCAGTAAAGGTAGAGGATATTGAGCAGTGGGTTTCTTACACAAGGGCAAAAGCCTTACCTGGATATTATGGTAAGCCAGCTAGGCACCCCGTGCATGTGATATGGAGCAGAACTACATACTAATACTAGATATGGCAGTATGGAAGGATGTGAGCTGCGTAAATCTGGCATGATTATATTAAGCTGAGACTTTAAGGGAATCCAAAATAGTTTTGAGATATGGTGGCTGGAGGGATCAAAGCTGGAATACTGTTTCCATGCAGAGTGGACAAATCCTTCCCTTAATTCAAACGAAGGACCAGACCATAAGTATCACTACCATCTGGGAATATACTTTAGGGGGATAAAAGGAGTATGGTGTATAGCCCAGCATAGATCTCCGGAGGAATGTTGTATCTCTCTTAGGGTGAGGCGGCTAAGAATTGAAGCTACTTGTATTAAATATGTATATTGGACTCGGGATGATACAGGAGGTCCCTGCCATTATGCTCACCATGGATGTTGCTCTTTTGGAGGAGACTTTTACTTGAAAAACTTACTTGGCAGATAGAAACATCAGCGAAGGCCACAGAGAAAGGATATTTGCTAGTAAATAACCAGGTCCGTGCAAACACAAGGATGATGCTTCAAAATCGTCTCACCCTAGATCTTTTACCAGCTAAAAGCAGGGAGTCTGTGGGTATCTGAAATTAAAATCACATCACTGTTGTTTTTACAGATCTAATGTCAAATAAAACAGATAGATAGAAAAAGTTGCCCAATAAGGCCGGGATCTTAGGAAAGGTATGGAAATAACTTTGTTAAATAAACTTTTAAGTGAAATAGGAGAAATTTCCCTCAGTGGAGGACTGTCATCTTTGCTAGGGACCATTCTAATTTTAGTAATTTTGATAATCATAACTTGTGTAATAGTTCTGTGTTGTCCATCAGTCATGGTATGCTGTTTTCACTGGTGCTGCAGAAGGAACCAAAAGTATTACCAGCATTATCCAGTCTAGGTGAGACTCTCCAAGAGATCTTCCTTTGGAAGTCCCCAGGAGGGGAACTGTTATGAGAAGCCTCAGACAAGAATGCATCCAAGGACATAATTTCTGCTGCTGTTGCTGGAACCTCGTGAGCACATGCAGACAAAAAAGCTAACACTGTTTGAAGATGAAGAAAGGAGCGTCGAATTTTCAAGAAACTATCTGAAACTGGGCAATGACGTCAGAGTTCATAGAAAGGACAGTGAAAGCGACCACCAGCTGTCTTAAAAGAACACCTGGGACCACCAAAGGGACAGAGGGCACAGGCATGTGAGAATGGGGCATATTATAATTAGCTCCAGAAAATAGAATGATTGTGTAAGATCATTCCGGGAAAATTCATGCACATGTGGATAATCTAGAAATATTAGCTTTGGTTAAGTCACCTTATGGTGTGTGTGCTGGGAGAAGAGATCCCCCTTGCACCCAGCACTACAAATAAATGATTCCTGCTTCTTAACACTACCTTGGTGTTAAGGAGTTCATTATTCCGACTTTTCAGTAATATGTCAAACAGGGTTGAATTAAAAAATGAAATCAGAACAGCAGCTTGTTGTATCTCTTCAGTCACAACATGACTATTTACTCGACATTTAGCAGAAAAACTAGTACCAATTTATGTAATTAAATGGTGAAATTAGAAAGTTCTCAAATAAGAGTCATGATGACGAGTACCAGTAGACTGCTAATTAGAATAAAACTGATGTATTTACACAAAAGTGCAAATATTATATGCAGGAGAAGCTCTCAGATGGGACTCACTGCTTGTACCTAGTAAATGCTAGCATATTTCTTCCCGAATGTGCAGGTGTCTCTCATCTTTGCAAGGAATTATCTTAGTGCAGGGTCCCAGGTTAAGGGGAGGTGAGGGATTCTCACAGTCCAGCCCCAGGAGTTGGTCAGGTGTCATTCCTGATCCCAGCTCAGCTTATCAGTGCTAGGCCCTGTCATTTATACCACTAGGAGGAAGAAGACATGGCTATGATACAGTGATCCTCATAAGGTGATCCTTCCGGAATCTGCAGGCAAGTTGCATTAGATTCTCCTCTCCTTGCATCATGAGTGAGTGGAGTTGTGCACTGTCAGTAGGTGCCTCCACAAGTCTATCGAGTTCCTTATTTGAGCAGTCCTTGAGAAGGACTCGCTCATTCCATATGTATTAGTGGATGGAGGAATTTGAGTAAGGGAGATGAATTACCCTAGGCTTGAGGAGAAAAGTAGGTTATTGACAGAGATTTTGTGTGGAATGTGTGTGCGTGTTGGGGACAGCTTTTTAGAAGGGCAATGCTGCTAGGGGAAATGTGTGAGTAGCCATGGTGCCTGTGCTGAGGAGGGATGAAAGGAAGCAGGGGCAATATTTGGGGGCTTCCCTAAGCATGCAGTGGCTAGTGATGTTAGCTCTGAGCCCAGTATTTTGTGGAGGGGAAAGAGCAGGGTGACCAAGGTGTGAGAAGTGTGGTGTAGCTGAATGACATTCTAAGTAGCAAGGGATAAGCAGACATGGTATAAGGGTCAGAAGGAGAAAGAGAGAAGAATGAAAGAGAGATATGGATCTGGGCTGCCTTAGCAAATATGAGGCAGTCTTGGTGTGTCAGTTCACAGGCCTATGATCCCTGATTCTTTGGGGAGGTATCTGAGTCATGTATCATTGCTAGTGGAAATGTAGGATTAGCAATATGCTAGACTCTCTCCATTGGTTCTATGTGTCTCCGAGGAGGAGCCCAGCAACTATCCCTATCCCTACCAAGCAATCTCCAGTACTCCAGACGGGCTGTGTGCGGGTGAGGTCCTCCCCTCATGTACCCAGCCTGTCATCCCAGCTTCCCATCCCATCATGGATGGGCACTTGCCTTCAGGAGCTTCCTCTGCTCCCATCTCTCCGGCCTGTCCAGGGCTCTCAGGAGGGCAGCCCAGAGCTCTGCTGTAGCAGCCATTCCTCCCACTTGTGCATCACCAGCCAACATGCAGAGGGAGCCCTCTGTGCCTTCATCCCTGTCAGTGCTGAGCAGGCTGAACAAGAGTGCAGCCAGTCCCGAGCCCTGGGCATGGCGCTATCCTCAGGCTGCTCAAAAGTCTCTGAGCTCTGCCCAGCTCAGCCCCTTCTCAATGCACCTCATCTAACCCACACTGCCTGCGCTTACCGAGGAGGCTGTGATGGGAGACAGTATCAAAGGGCTTGCTGAAGTCGAGGGAGACAATATCCACTGTTCTCCCCTCATGTCCCCAACCAGGCATTGACCTCCCCATCACACCATGACGTCTGCCAACAACCTCCTTGTCTTCTTCCTTGCTTGTCCTGTTTTGTCAGGAACCATACACTTAGTCCCTACAGGAGCAATAAATTCCACAGCCTGGCACTGGAATGGATACACATTGCTGGAAAAGAACCATTGCTCCTTTGCAGGCCTGGCCTTGGAGGCTCCCATCCTTTCCAGAGAGCAATGCTTGCTCTCCTGATGATGAGCTTGTCCTCTCCTGGCACTGCTTGAGTGCAGGCATTTAGAAGGGGAGCGCCTGAGTGTGGAGCAGAGCTGCAGTCCCTGCTGCCTGTGGGATTGAATACTCTTTGGTTCGGTGATGTCCTACATTACTTTTCTCTGCCACAGTTTTCTCCCAGGGAACAACCCTTGGAGGAAATAAAAGAAGAAAAAAGGTAGGAAAAAACAGAATAAAACAAATAAAAAGAATTGGAATGAAAACAAAGAGGAAAAGATAGTAAAAATAAAGAAGAGGAAAAGAAAAAAAAGGAAAGGTAAAGAAGAAAAAAATGTAAAGAAAAGAAAAAAGAAGAGTAGAAAAAGAGAAAAAGAAGAATTGAAAAGACTAAAAAAAGAAAAAGGGGGGAAAATGGTCTCTGGCATCCCAAGGGCCACGTGTGAAGGGAAATCCTAGAGGGAAACTTTGCTGGCCCTCGCTTGCCCCTAGGGTCTGAAATCTTAGGGCTACACACACATGTGCAACGGGGATGATTTTTGTGCCTGACCTCACTTGGAAACAACACAACACAAAAAAGAATGATACAGGAATATATGTTTAAACAACAACAAAAATAACAATATTATAAACAATAACAAGAAAAATAAAAACAATATAACCAATAATAACAACAATAAAACCAACAACAATATTAACAACAATAAAAGCTAATATAAAAGTGTATACAGAAAAATCCAAATTAGAAGTTACTGCTGGCGTCCGTTCGCCCAGCGCTTCCAGGCAGCAGCCAGGGTGAAGGTGAGCTTGGCCTGCAAGGGAAAAGGAGGCGTGAGCAGGGCCGAGGAGCGGCTCGGGGGCTCCCGTGGAGCAGAGGCTCTTTGGCGGCTGCGCGGGCTCTTTGGCAGCAGCGCTGCCGTCATTGGTGCCCTGGCAGAGGCTTGGCGTGGCCAGCGCAGCCCAGAGGCCGGCAGAGGGGCTGAGGCAGCAGGTGCCCAGGCCTTGGGCGCTCCTGCGCCCTGTGCAGCTCTGCCCCGGCGCCGCGGCCCGCCAGAGCGCCCGCACACCTGGGCCAGGCTCCCGCGCGGCTGCTCCCCAAAGGCAGCGCGGAGCAGCGCCAAGGGGCCGGGCACAGCCCCAGCTCTGCCCGTGCAGCCGGCAGCAGGGACCATACCTGGAGGTTGCAGCCGGAGCTCTCCCACTCCATGGGCTCCTCCTGGCTGCAGCCGACCAGGCTGCTGCTCCCCATCATCTGGAAGAGAGCAGGAGACCTTGGTGGGGACGGTGCATGGGGAAGAGAAAGGACAAGCACATTCAGGGGTTGTGGGGAGCTGCACCTGGCTGCTGCCAGAACTTTGCCACTCCATGGGCTCAGGATGGTCCCCTTTAGGCCCCCCATTCATGCATGGAGCCTGCAATAGACAGGGAGGGCAGGTCACAGAGAGGGAGGTCCCTGGCCCCAGCGCCCCTCTTCTTGCAGCAGGAAGCGGTAAAATGGGAAGGGGCTGGGACCAGCCCCAGCTCTGCCTGTGCAGACAGCTGCAAGGGCAATACCTGAAGGCCACAGAAGGAGCTTTCCCACTCCATGGGCTCCTCATTGTTGCAGCCATCCAGGCCTTGGATGTAGGGAGTCTGGAAGAGAGCAGGAGAGCTTGTGGGGACGGTCATGGTGGCAGCGCTGGCTCTGTGCGCGGTGCCTCGTGTCCCCTGCGTGCGCGGGGCAGGCGGTGCACAGAGCCAGGGCGCCAGGCTCAGGCAGCAGCCCCCGAGGCCTTGGCCGCTCCTGGCCCTGGCGCAGCTCTGCCCCAGCATCCAGGCCTGCCAGAGCTCCCTGCCACCTCTGCCACCAGCCCTGCGGCTGCTCTCGCTGAGCCAAGCGCCAGCCGTCCCCGCGCAGCCTCTGCCTGCACGCACAGTACCTGTCCGCTGCAGCCATAGCTCTCCCAAGCCATTTCCTCCACTCCAAAATTATCCATTTTTCTTTAGTCTCCAGTGACTGCAAGAGAAAAGGAGTCATTGGCATTTGCAGCGCTGAGAGCAGGGGTCTCTGTGTAAGCAGATGTGAGCGCCAAGTGTCGCGCGGTGGCTTTGGGGCCTCCCCTGGGAGGCATCGCGCAGGCTGCCCTGCAGCCCCGCAGCTCCCCTTCATCTCATGGGCACCACGGGTGGCCCCTGGTGCTGCGCGGCCCTGCTGCTCACCTGGCCTTGCTGCTGCGTGGCCAGCACTGGGGCCACTGTGAGGCGCAGCCCTGGGAAGCATCCGTGTTCCCGTGGCGATAACTGCCCCTCTGGGATGTTCCACTGCTGCGTGGGGGGAGGAGGGCAGCGGCAGGGCCAGGGGGGCCGCCGTGAGGAAGGGTCTGCGTGTGCTGGACTCCCCCTGGCACTGCTGAGCCTGGCGGCAGAGAGCAGTGCGTGGCCTTGGGCTTGCTGGGTGCCAAGGAGGGCTCCTCACGCAGCCCCATAGCGCTGCTGGCGGCTGCCTGCCCAGAGGCCGGGCTGCACTTGGGGCTCTGCTTCCACCCCTGCAAGCAGCCTTGAACATCTTGATCTTTCTTCCCTGCTCCCTTTCTGCCCTTACAGCCCGATGGAGTCAAGAAAGTTTTGTTTTCCGTGGTCGAGACGTGTTCCTTGGTAGTGCAATGAGCGCCAAGGGCAGTTGTGCCCTGGGGCCAGGTGTGCATGTCCTCAGCAGAGCCCTTGTGAGTTGGTGGAGGCCTGGGAGCCCCTGGTGCTGCTGGGCTCCTTCTCTTGTCCTGCCGCGCACCTTGCAGGCGCCATGTGCTGTGGCTGAGAGCAGCCTTGGTGCGGCTCCTGCACTGCTGCCCCTGCCACGGCTTCCTAGGGCTGCAGAGGGCAGAGCAGGCACAAATGTGCCCTCAGCAGCAGCAGGGACCTGCAGCTGCTGCAGCTCTGCCCAGCACTGGGCTACAATGCTCACTTGCTAATGGAGGTGAAATCCCAGGCCTTGGGTAAGGACAGGAAAGCCAAGGGCAGATGGAGCAGCAGATTGCCCCGGTCCCGTTGGGTGTTTCCCTCACGCAGAGGAAAACCCTCCAAAAGCAAGTAGCGCAACCCCTGCCACCAAAGTGCTGGAGCCCAGAGGAGCATCTTGCTGCTGGCCCAGCTTGCTTGCTGGCATGCCACAGTGCCCCTGCGAGGCAGAGCGCAGCTGCTGGGAAGGGGCTGGTGCCAGAGGTGCGTGGAGGGCTCTGGGTGGCTCCCAAGCAGGGCTGGTGGCGCAGGGAATTGTCAGCAGGCATTTGGCTGCTGCCTTGGGAATGCTGGAGGGGAAGTGTGAAGCAGAGCAGTGTTGGCTGCAGGGAGGCGCGAGCAGAGGGCTGGGCAGCGAGCTCAGCCCCGTGTCTGTGAGGGCCAGTGCTGGGAGCCCCCTTGCCTGCGCGCACGACGCCTGCAGAGCCCAGGCGTGCGCAGTGTCCCCGCTGGCAGGAAAGGCGCTGGGAAGCCCTTGTCCCACACAGGCCCCTTGCAGAGAAGCTGCGGCTCATTCGCCTCCCGATCTGGGCACAAGGGCCCTTGCGAGCAACGTCTATATCCTCTGTGTAGGTGCTGCCCTCGCTCCGCACTGGCATTGCTCTGACTTGTCCATCAGCAGCTTTACACATGGGGGTTTCTGTTGCATCTCTTGCTGGGAAAGGGGCTGTGGAGGTGCCGTGCAGAGGAGCTGGAGGAGGTGAAGTGATTGGAGCAATTCGCTTTACACAGCTTTTGGCTGCCTCACCTTTTTCCTGCTCTGCTCGCATGACACCTCTGCCTGTTTTGGTGGTCTTGTTGGCTCCTTCTCCAATGCTCATTTGGAGAGGAGGAACAAAAAGTCCTTGTTCCTGGAGCTCCCTGCATTGTCATGCTTTGTGAGAGACCACTGCCCAGAATGGGGATTTGGAATAGCATAAGAGAAAATCTTCCCTCAGCATTCCCAGAGGGTGCTTGGGGATGACTTTGCCCCCATTCCCAAATCCCGCACCCTGCATCAGCTCAGCATGGACCCAAACACTCGTTTCCAGGCCACAAGGGCTGTCTGGCCAGCGCAGCCTTTCCCGCTCCTGCAGCTCCTGCCTTGCTGGGAGAAAACAAGGTAAGCCCCAGCCCTCTGCAGCACCAAGCGTCCCTGTGAACCCTGAGCTTTAGCTCCTTGTTGTGGCCCACGTGTCTTGTCGCGCTCTCTCCTGGGTGCAGCCAGGTGCTGCCTGTGCTGGCTGCAGTGGCGCAGGTTGCAGACGCCCCATGGCGAGATGAGGGCAGCAAGGAGGCGGCACTCGTGGCGCTCCCGCGCAGGCTGCCTTGCCAGGAGGAGCGCTGGCCCTGCGGGAGCTGCTCCCCTGCGCGCGCGGCCCTGCCCAGCGCCAGGGGCCTTGACTCCCAGTAGAACTTCGCTGGCCCTGCTGGAAGGACCCCGTCCCCTGGCCGCCTTGCTGCCTGCTGCACGCAGGGCCCCGCTGCACACTTCTCCAGGGCCGCACGCCAGGCTGCCCTTGGCTCTGCAAGCTCCTGCCTGGGCACAGAGCTGCACTGGGACCTGCTCTCCCACCTCCTGGACACCACCTGGCTGGCTGACCCTGCTGGAGTGGGAGGATGAAGAAGGTCTCTGAAGGTCCTTTCCAGTCTGAGCCATCCTGGAATGTGTAAAGTCACGCAGGCAACGTGGAACTTCAGTCTTTCAGAGTGAAACTGATATCTGAGCTCCTGTGTTGGTATTTGTCCAGTGTAAGATAGTTATTGCAATCTATCTTATGACCTGGAGTTTCTAATTGTTTTGTTCTTTTATTTATTTATTTATTTTTCTTGGCCACATCTGGCTATGTTGTATGCTCTACCCCTTAGAAAAATCCTTATAGTCCTTGAAAATGCAAACATTAATTTCTAGGGTTTCTCTGTAACATGACAAGATCTACAGTTTTTTCTTTTTTTTTCCTTGCACTGACCAAGAAAGCCTAAAACGTTTTGACTCTTTCCTTTAGGAGGCCAAGGCAGGATGACCCACACTCTCTCCTGAGGAGCTCTCAAATCCACCTGAACTCTCTCCTTATGTCTGCTGTGCAGCCCTTGAGTAGCTACTGCCCAGGAAGCAGATTGATATTCCTGACAGAGCAGGACATGCCTACGTGTCCCAGATGGAACCTGGCTCAGCGGGTGGGTTCACATGCCACGCTTGCCACCACCAGCTCTGCTGGTCACTGACTCCTTGGGAGATGATCTGCAGGTGTCCTCACTACTCGTCTAACCACATCGGGGGGAAAGGAAACAACCGAATTCTACCAAGCAATTAACCTGAGCAAACTCTGTGTCTCCTGGAAGGCAGGACGCTGAACAGCATCGGCTCAGCAATAAGGCAGCAGTGCAGTGATGGGAGGGTATGGAGAGAGAGGACACTCTGGCACTTAGCAAAGGCCGGGAATATTGTTCTGCTCTACAATCAAGCACATGTTGATGTGCAGCGTCCAGGGAATCTCACTCCACAGATACCCTGCAGACACGTGCCGTGCTCAGTAACAGAGGAGAGGGGGAGCGCTGCGAGTGCCCTCTCCTTCCCTGATGAGCTCCGGAGAGGAGCGTCCCCAGTCCATGCCTGAAAACAGGTTGTGGTTGACCCTCTGCGTCCTCTGCTTTGCTGACTAGGCATAAGGTCTTCTGCTGTGCTGGAGAAGCAGATGATGCCTGCAGTGATGATCAGGAAAGTCACAAGAGCACAAGTATCTGGTATGGTGTGTGGTCTCTGTCCCTTGAGGTGCTGAGGGACAGAGCAGCCTCCGTTGTTGTCCCCAGCACGTGGCCCTTCCTGGCAGCAGCCCATTTCTGCACCAGCTGCCTCCAGGGACACTGCCCCCGTGACGCGGTCCCTGAGCGTGTCCCAGCCCTGCAGGGCGCTGTGTCCCCCAGGGGCTCGGGGAGTTCGGCCCTGCATCTCCAGGCCCCATGTCCCTGGGGTGTGACAGCTTCCCTTTGCCTGTGGCTTGGGCATTGCGGGGACATGTTGTGTGCGGCACCCGGAGAGTTGAGAACTGCCTCGCGGTGGGACTGGGGCTCCTTCCCCTTTGCGCATCCCGTGGGACACTTGTGAAGGTTCTACATTTAGGGATTACTAGCAGGTTGATTTTTAATTGTCTTTGGTAAAAGTATTTAATAAGACACATTTTCAGGATGTCCTGAGTCCTTCCCATGTCTCGTACACAGAATTGCTAACATCAGACGAGAGGGAAGCGCTGCTTGTACATGGTAAATGTACAGGGGCATTTCTTCCTGAGTTTGCAGGGGTGTCTCATCCTTGCAAGGAGTTTCCTTAGCACAGTGTGTCAGGTTAAGGGGAAGTGAGGGATTCTCACTGTCCATCCTCAGGAGTTGTTCAGGTGTCATTCCTGATTCTTGCCCAGCTTATCAGTGCTAGGACCTGTCATTTATAGCATTAGGAGGAAGAAGACATGGCTGTGATATGGTCATCCTCATAAGGTGATCCTTCCAGAATCTTCAAGCAATTTGTGTAATATTCTCCGCTCCTTGAACCGCAAGTGAGTTGAGTTGTGCACTGTCAGTGGGTGCCTCTGCAAGACTTCCCAGTTCCCTATTTGAACAGTCCTTGAAAAGTACATGCAATTTCCAACACATGTTTTTGTGGCATCAGCATCTGTTTGTGCTTTTTACACCCCCATTCCATACATATTGTTGGAGGGAGGAAGTGGAGTAGGGCAAGTGATTTACCCTAGGCCTGAGGAGACAAGTATGTTGTTATCAGAGATTTTGTGTGCAATGTGTGGGTGTTGGGGACAGCTTTTTAGTAGCGTAATGCCGCTAGGGGAAATATGCGAGTAGCTGTGGTGCATGTGCTGGGAAGGGATGCTAGGAAACAGGGGCAATGTTTGGGTCTTCACTAAGCATGCAATGGTTAGTGGTTTTAGCTGTGAGGCCTGTGTTTTCTGAGAGGTGAATGAGCAGAGTGACGCTGCTAATAGCAAGGTATGAGGAGGCCGGTATAATTGTTGGGAGAGAATGAAGCAGGGCAAGCAGGTGTTGTGAGGCTGCCCTCCTCATAGAGAGGGAAGGTTTTGTCCTGAAGCTGTGCTGGAAAGGACACGGTTGTGCAGAATGACACTGTAGGTAGCAAGGAATAGGCAAGTATGGTATAAGATTCAGAAGAAGAAAGAGAGGACAAAGAAAGAAGGAAAGAAAGAAGGAAAGAAAAATGGAAAGAATGAAAGCAGAAAGAAAGAAAAAAGCAAAAGAAGGAAAGAGAGAGAAAGAGAAAGAGAGAAAGAAAGGGGGAGAGAGATAAAAGGAGAAAGCATGAGAGTGAGAGAGCGAGAAAGAGAGAGAGAGAAAGAAAAAAGAAAGAATAAAAAAGAAAGAGAGAGAAATAAATAGAGAAAGGAAAAGAAAAAAGAAAGAAAAAGGGAAAAAAGAAGAAAAAGGTGAAGAAGAGGAAGAAGAGAAAGAGAAAAATACTTAAAAAAGAAAAGGAAAAGGAAAAGAGAAAAAGTAGAATAAGGAAAAAGAAAAAGAAAATAGATGACAAAGGGACTGTGGCATCCCCACGGCCACATGTGAGGGGAAGTCCTAGAGGGACCATTTCCTGGCCCTCACTTTCCCCTAGGGTCTGAAATCTGAGTGCCACAAACATACATCTTCAGTGGGGATGATTTTAGTGCTGGAGATCGCTTGGAAACAACACGCAACACTTAAGGAATGATACAGGAATATATATTTAAACAACAACAAAAATAACAATATAATAAACACTAACAAGAAAAATTACAGCAATATAATCAACAATAACAACAATAAAACCAACAACAATATTAACAACAATAGGTGCTACTATAAAAGTATATAAAGAAAAATCCAAAGCAGAAGTCATTGCTGGCATCCATGAACCCAGCGCTTCCCAGCAGCAGTCAGGGTGAAGGGGAGCTTGTCCTGCAAGGGAAAAGGAGGCGTGAGCAGGGCCGAGGAGCGGCTCGGGGGCTCCCGTGGAGCAGAGGCTCTTTGGCGGCTGCGCGGGCTCTTTGGCAGCAGCGCTGCCGTCATTGGTGCCCTGGCAGAGGCTTGGCGTGGCCAGCGCAGCCCAGAGGCCGGCAGAGGGGCTGAGGCAGCAGGTGCCCAGGCCTTGGGCGCTCCTGCGCCCTGTGCAGCTCTGCCCCGGCGCCGCGGCCCGCCAGAGCGCCCGCACACCTGGGCCAGGCTCCCGCACGGCTGCTCCCCAAAGGCAGCGCGGAGCAGCGCCAAGGGGCCGGGCACAGCCCCAGCTCTGCCCGTGCAGCCGGCAGCAGGGGCCATACCTGGGGGCTGCAGCCGGAGCTCTCCCACTCCATGGGCTCCTCCGTGCTGCAGCCAACCAGGCCGCTGCTCCCCATGGTCTGGAAGAGAGCAGGAGACCTTGGTGGGGATGTTGTGTGGAGAAGATGAAGGATAAGGGCATCCAGCAGCTGCAGGGTCTGTACCTGGCTGCTGCCATAGCTCAGCCATTCCATTGGCTCAGGTTCATTTCCTGCAGTCCGATCAGTGCACGGAATCTGCAAGATTGAAGTAGGTGTTTGCAGGGGAGGTGCCACAGGCAGGAAGTCCTAGTCCCAGGGTCCCTCCTCCAGCCATGGGAAGCAGGAAATAGGGAAGCGGCCAGATCCAGCCCCAGCTCTCCTCATGAGGCTGGCAGCAGCAATACCTGGAGAATACAGTCGGAGCTCTCCCATTCCATGGGCTCTTCCTCCTGGCTGCAGCCATGCAGGCTGTGGGTGCTGGGAGCCTGGAATAGAGCAGGAGAGTGTGGGAGAACGGTCATGGTGGCAGCGCTGGCTCTGTGCGCGGGGCCTCGTGTCCCCTGCGTGCGCGGGGCAGGCGGTGCACAGAGCCAGGGCGCCAGGCTCAGGCAGCAGCCCCCGAGGCCTTTGCCGCTCCTGGCCCTGGCACAGCTCTGCCCCAGCACCCAGGCCTGCCAGAGCTCCCTGCCACCTCTGCCACCAGCCCTGCGGCTGCTCTCGCAGAGCCAAGCGCCAGCCATCCCCGCGCAGCCTCTGCTTGCGCGCACAGTACCTGCACTGAGCTCTCCCACTCCATATCTTCAACTTCACTTTTTTCCATCTTTCTCACTGTTCTGAGTCTGCAACGGAATGGAATTGTTTACATTTGCAGCCATGAGCACCAAGAGTCGCGCGGTGGCTTTGGGGCCTCCCCTGGGAGGCATCGTGCAGGCTGCCCTGCAGCCCCGCAGCTCCCCTGCATCTCATGGGCACCACGGGTGG
Source organism: Tinamus guttatus (assembly GCF_059628265.1). Lineage (NCBI taxonomy): Eukaryota > Metazoa > Chordata > Aves > Tinamiformes > Tinamidae > Tinamus > Tinamus guttatus. Next base: position 511,909 of record NW_028289008.1, on the reverse strand, counting down.
CCCCTGGTGCTGCGCGGCCCTGCTGCTCACCTGGCCTTGCTGCTGCGTGGCCAGCACTGGGGCCACTGTGAGGCGCAGCCCTGGGAAGCATCCGTGTTCCCGTGGCGATAACTGCCCCTCTGGGATGTTCCACTGCTGCGTGGGGGGAGGAGGGCAGCGGCAGGGGCCAGGGGGGCCGCCGTGAGGAAGGGTCTGCGTGTGCTGGACTCCCCCTGGCACTGCTGAGCCTGGCGGCAGAGAGCAGTGCGTGGCCTTGGGCTTGCTGGGTGCCAAGGAGGGCTCCTCACGCAGCCCCATGGTGCTGCTGGCGGCTGCCTGCCCAGAGGCCGGGCTCCCCTTGGGGCTCTGCTTCCACCCCTGCAAGCAGCCTTGAACGCCTTCATCTTTCTTCCATGCTCCACTCCTGCCCATACAGCGCGGTGGACTGGAGGAAGTTCTGTTTTCCATGGTGGAGACGTGTTCCTTGCTAGTGCAATGAGCGCGAAGGGCGGTTGTGCCCTGGGGCCAGGTGTGCGTGTCCTCAGCAGAGCCCTTGTGAGTTGGTGGTGGCCTGGGAGCCCCTGGTGCTGCTGGGCAATTCTTCTCTTGTCCTGCCATGCACCTTGCAGGCGCCATGTGCTGTGGCTGAGAGCAGCCTTGGTGCCGCTCCTGCACTGCTGCCCCTGCCACGGCTTCCTAGGGCTGCAGAGGACAGAGCAGGCACATATGTGCCCTCCGCAGCAGCAGCAAGCATCTGTAGCTGCTCTGCCCATCACTGCAATGGCACTTGCTAAACGAGGTGAGTTCCTGACACTCGGGTAGGAACGGTAAAGCCAGGAGCAGATGGAGCAGGAGATCCCCCTCAGGATGGAGCAGGAGATGCCCCCCCGCGCAGCGGAAAACCCTCCAAAAGCAAGCAGCACAATGACTGCACCAAAGTGCACACACAGACCCTTCCTCACGGCGGCCCCCCTGGCCCCTGCCGCTGCCCTCCTCCCCCCACGCAGCACTGGAACATCCCAGAGGGGCAGTTATCGCCACGGGAACACGGATGCTTCCCAGGGCTGCGCCTCACAGTGGCCCCAGTGCTGGCCACGCAGCAGCAAGGCCAGGTGAGCAGCAGGGCCGCGCAGCACCAGGGGCCACCCGTGGTGCCCATGAGATGCAGGGGAGCTGTGGGGCTGCAGGGCAGCCTGCGCGATGCCTCCCAGGGGAGGCCCCAAAGCCACCGCGCGACACTTTCTTTCAGGAGACTGAAAGAAAATGAATAAATATGAAGTTGAGGACATGGAGTGGGAGAGCTCACTGCAGGTACTGTGCGCGCAGGCAGAGGCTGCGCGGGGACAGCTGGCGCTTGGCTCTGCGAGAGCAGCCACAGGGCTGGTGGCAGAGGTGCCAGGGAGCTCTGGCAGGCCTGGGTGCTGGGGCAGAGCTGCGCCAAGGCCAGGAGCGGCAAAGGCCTCGGGGGCTGCTGCCTGAGCCTGGCGCCCTGGCTCTGTGCACCGCCTGCCCCGCGCACGCAGGGGACACGAGGCACCGTGCTCAGAGCCAGCGCTGCCACCATGACCGTCCCCACAAGCTTTCTGCTCTCTTCCACACTGCAAGCACCCAAAGCCTGGGCAGCTGCATAGATGAGGAGCCTATGGAGTGGGAAAGCTCCAGCTCTGCCCTTCAGGTATTGAACCCTGCAGCTGGATGCAACGGGAGATTTGGGGCTGAGCCTGGACACTTCCCCCTTCCTGCTTGTCACTGCATAAGGAGGGATCCTGGGTCCAGACACTTCCAGCTCTGGGACTTGCCCTGCAAAAGCCTCCTTCTCTCTTACAGCCTCCGCATATGGATGGAGGGCCTGCAGGGAATGAACCTGAGCCCATGGAATGGCTCAGCTATGGCAGCAGGCAGGTACAGACCCTGCAGCCCCTGGATGTGCTTGTCCTCCCTCTTCCCCACACAACATCGCCACCAAGGTGTCCCGCTCTCTTCCAGGTTGTGGGGAGCAGCGGCCTGGTCGGCTGCAGCCTGGAGGAGCCCATGGAGTGGGAGAGCTCCGGCTGCAGCCCCCAGGTATGGCCCCTGCTGCCGGCTGCACGGGCAGAGCTGGGGCTGTGCCCGGCCCCTTGGCGCTGCTCCGCGCTGCCTTTGGGGAGCAGCCGCGCGGGAGCCTGGCCCAGGTGTGCGGGCGCTCTGGCGGGCCGCGGCGCCGGGGCAGAGCTGCACAGGGCGCAGGAGCGCCCAAGGCCTGGGCACCTGCTGCCTCAGCCCCTCTGCCGGCCTCTGGGCTGCGCTGGCCACGCCAAGCCTCTGCCAGGGCACCAATGACGGCAGCGCTGCTGCCAAAGAGCCCGCGCAGCCGCCAAAGAGCCTCTGCTCCACGGGAGCCCCCGAGCCGCTCCTCGGCCCTGCTCACGCCTCCTTTTCCCTTGCAGGACAAGCTCCCCTTCACCCTGGCTGCTGCCAGGAGGCGCTGGGCACGAGACCTCCAGCCATAACATCTTATTTGGATTTTTCTTTGGAGACTTTTATAGTAATATTTGATATTGTTGATATTATTGTTGTTAGTGTTATTGATATTGTTTTTATTGTTGTTGTTGTTAGTGTTTATTATAATTTTTTATTGTTATTGTTTAAATATATATTCCTGTATCATTGTTTAAGTTTTGTGTCGTGTTTACAAGTGAGGTCAAGCACAGAAATCATCCCTATTGCAGAGGTGTGTGTGTAGCCCTAAGATTCCAGCCCCTAGGGGCAAGGGAGGGTGTTGCAGATAGTTAGGGTCCGGCAACCGGAAGATATCGCGCTGTACGGAAAGATAGGGCCCCTAATAGCCAATAGTGTTTAGTTTATGATGTAAGCAAATGGATGTGACGTTGTAAACCTTAGCTATATAACACCTTGTTACCCATCAATAAACGCCATTTGCCGTCCACCACATTGGTGTCAGCGTGCTGATGGCCCGAGCGGCCTGGGGGTGGTCGCCGTGCCATTCCTGAACCAGGTCGCCGCGCCGCTTGAACGGCAACAAGTGGTGCCGAAACCCGGGAATCATCGCCTGGACGGGTGAACGGCGGCCGGAGCGGCAGGACCAGCCCGGTGGGGAGGACGCTCCTGGACCAACAAGGAGGATGGAAGCCCTTGTGAAGGTCGTATCGCAATTACATAAGCATTGGGGGATTGATTGTAAGCCAAAAGATTTTACTCTCGCTATTGCGAGGCTTTTAAAAATTAAGGTTATAGACCAGCCGGTGGATATTCTGAAGTCCCTGAAGTGTGTCCCTAAAGTGTGGGACAAATGTACTGAGGCGTTAGCCGAGGAGATGATGTCTTCCGGTTGTGGGAAAAACCTTAAGGGTTGGGGAAAAGCTGTACAAGCCCTGCAGAAAGCTATAAAAGAGCAGGAGACCTGGGTAGCGGTAAGGGACTGTTTGCTGGCCACCCCGAAAATGGGAGTCGGGGCAGCCGCACAGACTTTGTACCCCCCAGATGATGGTGATTCTGCTGACCCTAAAGATCTGCAAGAGAGCGACACATCCCCTCCATCCCCGAACCCCGTCCCGCTTACAGAGGAGCAGAAACAGCCGAAATCTGTTTGGAGTGAGCTAGCCGAGGAAGCTAGGAACATTGAAAAGAAGTCAGAGCTTGGGGACGTCTGGGCCAGGCCACCACCCTATGCCCCTCAAAATGGCGCCGAGCCGCAAGGGGAAGGGCCGGGCGAGGGTGCCCCCGGCGCGAGTGAGGGGCCGAGAGCCAATGGGAGTGACCGGACAGGTGAGGGAGGCCCGAGCGAGGGGCCCAGAACCAATGGGGGTGACCGGACAGGTGAGGGAGGCCCGAGCGAGGGGCCGAGAACCAATGGGGGTGACCGGACAGGTGAGGGAAGCCCGAGCGAGGCGCTGAGGACCAATGAGGGTGACCGGACAGGTGAGGGAGGCCCGAGCGAGGGGCCGAGAACCAATGGGGGTGACCGGACAGGGGAGGGAGGCCCGAGCGAGGGGCCGAGAACCAATGGGGGTGACCGGACAGGTGAGGGAGGCCCGAGCGAGGCGCTGAGGACCGATCAGAGCGGCCATTTCACAAAAGGCGCCTCCGCGGGTGGAAGGCGGGGCGAACCAAGAGGGGGGAACAGCCCGCCCGCAACGGAAGTAGGCGGGACGGAAGTGGGCGGAGCCGGAGCCCAACGAGAAAGTACCGGAGCCCGGAAGTGACCAGTCAGTCGAGTTCCGGCTCTGGCTCAGACACTAGTGAGGACGAGTGGCTCACAACTGATTCAAACTTAAGGAAGGAGAAAAAGAAGGTAACCAGAACTAAGAGCCAAAATATTCCCACCCGAATTAAAGAAAGGCCGCGAAGGGGAGAAACCCCTCTCACGGACTGGAAGGAAATAAAGATCCCATGTGCTGACTGGGGCCCATCAGCCGCGCTAGCGTTCCCGGTCCAGGTGACAGAGAGGGGACAGAGGGTCCACTCGCCGATAAAATCTAAGGACGTACAAGCGATTGTTAAAGCAATTGCGGATAAAGGGATTAATTCTGCCATGGTCTCAACCCTCATAGATGGTATCTTCGGGGGGGACGATATGCTCCCGTTCGATATAAAATAAACTTGTAGGCTAATCTTTGATGGAGCAGGGATGATCGTTTTCAGACAAGAATGGGAAGACAACTGTACAAAGTATTTAGCCCAAGTAACTGGGGCAGATCATCCATTACACGGCTCCAGCCTGCAGCGGTTAATGGGTGCAGACCCAACAATGATCACCCCCCAGCCGCAGGCCCACGGCCTTTGGGCCCATGAGGTTATGACAACTACTCGTGCGGCCAGAGAAGCTATTTGCACAGCCTCTAGAGTTGTTGCCAAACCATCGCCATGGTCCACAATAAAGCAAAGTGAAAGTGAGAGCTTTACACAATTTGTAGATCGTCTCCAAGCAGCGGTCGACTCTTCGGCCCTGCCCACAGAGGCAAAAGGCCCGGTCGTAGCGGAATGTTTACGCCAACAATGCAATTCGGCAACCAAAGAAATCCTGCGATCATTGCCGGCGGGGGCAAGTATCGCAGACATGATTAAGCATGTTGCAAAGGAAGAGCATCTGACCCCAATTCAGGTGGCTGTTCACACCGCAATAGCCAACGTAATGACATGTTCTAAATGTGACCAGGCAGGCCATGTTGCAGTAAACTGCCCTTGGCTGGGGGACTCGCTGGCAGCGCTCCCCCCACGCCAAGATCGAGCCAAAGGTCACTGTCGGGGAAGATGGCAGAGTCAAGTGGTGCCCGCTTAAGTCTATTAAACCAGACCTTCAAAATAAAACTAATGAAAATTGTGAGTTTCTGTTCACAGGACCGGATCATCGGACGCCCCGGTGACAGGCGTCCCGCCCGAGCCTGTGAGTTCCACGCCGACCGAATCCAGAAAACAACAAAACAGCCTCCGCAAGAGGGGGCCGCGATGCCTTTGCGTGATCTAAATTTTGCAGCTTGTCACTATAGGACAAATAGAGTCACATCAGCCCTTTAAATGGGTACTTGAACAGATGGAACAATCTCGAGTAATTAGTACAAAAGTAACTACAGGGTCACCAGTTTTCAGTGCCACGCCTTGCCAACCAGCACCCATTGAACCCTGTTCCAAACGCAGCTGGTACGAAAATTGGTTCACCGGTTCGTCGTGGTTAACCACCCTGATATCCACCTTGATAGGGCCGATCACAATGATCATGATGACACTGATCTTTGGACCCTGTATATTGAATAAGCTCATGCCGTTTGTCAAGAGTCGGCTAGAGAAGGTTAACATCGTGTTAGTGGAACGCCGACAACTGCTTTAAGAATATATCCACTCAGTGTTATCCCCAAGTTATCCCAAGGTACACCCTATTCCTATACCGCGGTATTACCTATCATCCCCTACCTTCTACACTTTGCGCCTTATGTTTTTATGTCAAGTTTATGATACATAATTTTAAGATTGTTATAAACTATAAGAATAGAATAATATAATAATAAGAATAAGTAAGAGTAATATAATAATAAGAGTAAGTGATAAGGTAATAATGACAGTAAGTAAGAGTAAGATAATAAGTGATCACAATAAGATAATAACAAGATAGTAATAAGAATAAGATAATAATGAGAATAAGTAATTAGAATAAGATAAGAATATGTAAGAATAAGATAGTCATATTTTAGCTAGTTTTGTTATGCATAGGGAGGGGGGAAATGTTGCTACTACACTGTTACAGATAGTTAGGGTCCGGCGCCCGGAAGATATCGCGCTGTACGGAAAGGTAGAGCCCCTAATAGCCGATAGTGTTAGTTTATGATGTAAGCAGACAGATGTGACGTTGTAAACCTAGCTATGTAACACCTTGCTACCCATCAATAAACGCCATTTGCCGTCTACCACACTGGTGTCAGCGAGCTGATGGCCCGAGCGGCCTGGGGGTGGTCGCTGTGCCGTTCCTGAACCAGGTCGCCACGCCGCTTGAGCGGCAACACCTTAGTCCAACTCCTCCTTATGTACAGTCAAGCGTGCTTCAGAAATGGGAGAGGCACATCACCCCAAGGTCTCTGCGCTACTCGCTGCACCCCTAACACCTTCTATCACTCCCTCTCCAGAAACCCTTCACACCCCTAGAGGATATGAAGAGAAAACGGGCTAAGGGTGACCTCAGGCTGCCAAATCACAGGCTGACCAGATACAGGGACTTCTTCACTAACTTGATGTTATGATGTTATGATGAAGCAGTCCTGTCCCACATGCTGATCACTGAGGGATGCCACTAACAGCCAGCTGCCGCTTGGCAGCACTGTACTGCTGATCACTGTTCTCAGTGAGCCTGATGCTCCATCTACCTCCCTTATGGTCCACTGATCCTCTGCAGATCAGTCCGCAATTTGACTAGAAGGAGACTATGAGAAACCTTTTCAATGCCCTTGCTAAAGTGAGAGTTTACAGAATCCCCTGCTTTGTCCTTTTGCACACAGGCTTTCCTCTTGAGGCAGGAGGCAACCAGGTTGCTCTGGGAAGGGTTAACTTTACTATTCTATCAGGTTGGTAGGTGGTTTCACCAGGAAAATCTCCTGGCTCCTGTCCCAGTGCTGCTCAGCTACAAAAATTATTATTAGTTTGTCCTTAAACTCTTGAAATTCCCTTTGCTGCTGCTTGTCCTTGTTGTCTCTTGTCCTTTCCTGACCTTGGCCCCAATCAGACTTTCACCAAGGACAGTGACACCTTCACCTCTAAGCGCAGCCTTGCTGGGGTCTTCAGGCACCACGCAGGCAGGCCTGCTCCATGGTAGGAGAGGGGTCTGCAGACAGTGGGGCTGCCTTGGGGACCCTCAGCAACAGGCAGCAGAGCAGGGGCACATTGCAGGCACCTGGCGGTGACAAGAAGGCAGGAGCGTCCCTCCTCCCTGGGGGCAGACGCCTTCTGAGGGCAACGGCACGCTGGAGGTGTGGGGGACCCTGGACCCTTCCACAAGGCTTCACACACGGTCTGTTTTTCTCCTGCTTTGGAGGTTTTCCCCACAGATTAATTTTTACTGGTATTCTTACACTTTGCCACTTCTTCCCACGTTTTTCCCACATTTTCCTCTACTTTGATAGTTTTCCCATGATTTGACTTTTTTCCTTCTCTTTCACAAACATTCCCTCCCATGTTTGTGACCATTTTCTCACACTTGTGAAGATTTTCCTACCCTTTTGTCTTTTCCCCAACCTCTCCTTCTATTCCCATGCTTTCTCAATATTACCGAGCTCTGTGTTCTTTTTGCACTTTCCTTTTTTTCCCATCACTTCACTCTTTTTCCACTTTTGTAACCATTCCTGCACTTTTGACCATATTCCTACACTATCGTTCCTTGCCCATGTTTTTCCCTATTTTCCAAGATCTGGGCACTTCTCCAATGCTTTTGCACTTTTTCCCACCATTTCAATCTTTTTCCAATGCTTATATTTGCCTATATTATTTTCCAACTCTTGCGCTCATTTGCTGCACTTTTCCCTATGCTTCTAGTAATTTTCCCATGCCTTCCCTTCTTCCCCTTCCTTTAAGTGTTCTCCTACACTTGCCGTATCCTTGCCACTTATTTCCACTTGTACAACCTCGTTAAAAACCCTGTATATCTCAATAAAACCTATAACCATTTCTTACATATTAAGATGATAGCTAATGTCTCTTAGCTAGGCATGCACCTAGATGGGGAAAAGAACAATTTCTTTACATATTGATTGCAATTAATAAATGGTATTAACTCCCTTCTCCACTCTTACCACTCAATGCTGCACCCACAGGGCAGGAATTTTGGGGGTGGTAAATGCATGTAGGCAGAAAGAAGCCCATGTCAGGAACCTAAGCACAAGAGCCCCAAGTGTTTTGTCTTTTCATGGTGACCGGTTGGGGGTTGGCGTCACATGAAGCTGATGGGGTGTAAAACGCGGCTGTTCCCATGTGCTGACCTGATGGTCGAGCAGGTGGCCACGCTGGTGAGGAGAGCCTCAAAGTGGGAGCAACTCGGGGAGGAGGAGGACTCCAAGAAGAGTGAGGAAGTGATGGCCTGGGATGGCAAGGAATAGCCACGGGGTGATGTGGGAAAGAGAAGCTCAGGGAGGGAGCAGTGGGATGCAGGGAGCTCTGCCTTGGGATGAACCAAGAGGCAATCGAGAGCACAGGGGCGAGGACGGGGGTGGCCTCATGGTGGGTGTCTGCTATGGAGCGCCTGACAAGGCCTGGAGAGCGCAGCCCTGCAAGGCCCGGAGAGCGCAGAGCTGTGGAGGGGACAACTCGTCCTGCGCCCCAGGGACCTGCTCAGGAGTGGGGAGAGGAGGAACCGACGCGGTGCCTGGTGTCCCCATGGCAACTCCCAGGGCTTTGTGATGGGGGTGGCATCACACCCACAGGCCACTGTGATGGGGCAGTCCCCAAGGTGACCGTGTCCCTGCTGGGGTCTTCACTCTGAGGATTGCGGCGCAACCAGCAGGGAGCAACTCCCCTTGGTGCCCGTGCAAGAGGTCCTCAGAGAGGTTCCTAGAGATGGAGAAGGAGCAGCAGGCGAACGCCCGCACCTCATCCATGGAAGGGAACTCCAGTGCGCAAGAGTGCACGAGTGAGGTGAGTGTTGGGGCTGGAGGGAGAGCTGGGAGGCAGGGACAGGACCCGCATGGAGAGCACAGGGGTGGTGGGGAAGGAGCCCTGGGTCAAGATAGCCGGGCAGGAGCTCCTCCAGCGAGGGGACGTGCATTCCTGGGCACGGAAAAAGCAGCCTGACCTGCACTCTCCCCCTGTACTTGATGCTGGTGATGTTGCACCTCAAACACTGTGTTCAATTCTGGGCCCATCACTAGAAAAACTAAAAATAAAAGCCATGGAGGCACTGGAGTGTGCCCAGAGAGGGGCACCAAAGCTGGTGAAGGCTTTGGAGCATGGACCCTATGAGGAGTGGCTGAGGGAGCTGGGGTTATCTAGGAGCCTCAAGGGAGACATTATTGCTCTGCGCAAGAACCTGAGAGGTGGTTGTAGTGAGGCAGGGTTGCTCTATTCCCAGAAATAGCTATCTATAAGACAAGAGGGAATGGCTTCAGGTTGCACCAGGAGAGGCTCAGGTTAAATATTAGGAAAACTTTCCAGGTGGAAAGAGTGCTGAAGCATTGGAAGAGGCTGCCCAGGGAAGTGGTAGAATCGCTGTCCCTGGCAGCCTTCAAGAAATGCGCAGATAAGGCACTTTAGAGCGATGGTTTAGCAGACATGGGGTTGAGGGGTTTACAGTCGGACTGAATGGTTTTGGCGAACTTTCCCAACATAGTGATTCTATGATTCTTTGATCTGGACGCTCCAAGGCCCGCATGAACCCCATGAGCTCTGTGCTGAGGGCAGAGAGCAGGTCCAGGCCACGCACAGCCGCATTGTGCTCAGCCAAGAGGTTCCCTTCGACACGAGGCTGGAGTTTCCTGTGCTTAGGAGCTGCTCGTACCAACACAAGTCTCCCCATCACGGGCCTCCTTCTCCCCACAGGTGGGCCAGCAGGAGCTGCCCGCAGCAGTGCAGCGCAGCGGGAGCCCGGCTTCGTCCCACCAAAGGGACCGGCTGTCACCGCTACCCGGCCCTCAGGGCTCGGACACCTCTGAACACGGCATCGCACAGGTACAGAGCTGAGCGGCGGTGGAGGCCGAGCCTCTGCCTGACTCCCCATGGGGCCAAGAAGCAGGCGGGACGTGCTGGGAGACACCAGGAGGTCTCTGTGCCCGGCAGGCCGAGCGCTGCTCTGCACGGCAGCCTGCACGCACCCGCCTCGGGCTCTCTGAGGAGCTGCCTTTGCCCAAGGCTTGCCCATAGGCATGAGCCCTCTCCCCAGGCAGCCTTTGGGAGCAGGGCAGCAGCCACCTGCATGGCAGAGCCATCGTCAATGGGCTCAGAGGCTGCCGGGGGTTTCCCGTTGGGAAGGATGGAGGGAAGGGTCAAGGACGGCAGTAAGGACTGCCTTTGTGGTGGCCTTCATTGCAGGTTGTGGAGGAGAAGGCCAGCGATGTCCCCTCCACGGTGCAAGAGCCGCAGCCCTCCACCAGCCTTGGAAGGACTCAGGAAACGCTATCGCCCGCTCCACAGGACCAAGCACAGCCTGATGCCGGTGGTGCTCGGATGGAGCTCGCTGTACCTGTGCCACCACACGCACTGGCACGTGTCATCGATCAAGGTGCACGGGCAAGATCATGGCAGCTCCAGAGCATAGAGTGGCGCCCCAGCACATCATCCTCTGCACCTCAGAGAGGGCCTGATCCCTACAGCCGTCGGGGAGAATTCCAGTGCAGCATTCCTAGCTGGCCGAGCTGGCCTAGCGGACTAAGCTGTCCAACTGGGCCAGTGAGAGCACGGCCATCACGGACACGGCAGCAGCCCTTGGAGATCACGTGCTACCTCCAAGGAAGGCCAGTGCACGTGCACCAAGACAACACTGCGCGCTACCTGGCTGTGCTCAGCATCAAAACAGAGCCGCTGGAGGAGCTCGAGAGGAGCTGCCTGCACCGCACTGGACAGGGCTTGGCCCAGCTCCGAGAAGGAGCTTTTCCAAGGAGGGAGCAGAACCTGAGAGAGAGCCAGGGCGAGCGAGAGGAGGGCCGTGACAACCGTTTGTCCCTGACGCTGGCAGGATCACTCAATGCCAGACCCAAGGAGGTGAGTGCAAGGAGTGCTGGGCCACGGGGGAGCCCTCCCAGTGCTGTGGCCAGCAGCTGTGCCGCGCCGTGCGGGACAGCCGGCTTGTCAAAGCACTGGCGGAGCCCCACGAGGCCTTTCCTCCCTTCACAAACCTCCCTCTCTCCTTCTAGCTCCTCGCCAGAAACTCCTTCTATGACCTCTGGAGACCAGAGATCACGCGAGTGGAGCTCCTCAAAGGCGCAAGCTGCAAGTGGGAGGTGCTGGAGCGGCTCTATGCTCATGCCCCAACACGGGAGGCGCCGAGAGGCAAGAGAGGCCTGGGAGCACTGCAGGAGGAGACAGCAGAGGACACGGATGAGGAGGAGGAGGCTGGGGAAGAGCTTGTGCAAGGGGAGGAGGTGGAGGAAATTAACTCCTTGCCCTGGGTCAGAGCCAGCCTCTGCAGCCCAGCTGTGGACAAGGACACGGAGCACAAGAAGGTGCCCTGCTCGCCCCATGTCAGCAGCACAGAGGCTGTGAGCGAGGCACCTGGCCACGTGGAGAGCCCCTCTCTGGAGCCAGCAGTGCCCAGGGGCGGTGAGCCAGGAGCACCTGCTTTGGCCAGCAGCTTTCTGCACGCAGAGGACAGCATGTCTGTCCCACCACCAGCAAGTGCAGGAGCAGAACCAGAGGCCTCCCCTGCATCCATCAACTGCATCCAGCATGCAGGGGAAAATGCTCCTTCAGCTCCATCAGTTCCTCCAGAAACTGCACAGGAGGCCTCTCCCTTGGCTGAAACCCCTTGGGATGAGATGAGCAGCAGCCCGTCTCCCAAGGAAACCCTGCTGCAGGAAACAACAGCAGCAGCTTCTCCCGCGGCTGCAGGCCCTGCTCCCCAGGTGAGCAAGCAGCACCTCCCCTGTCCCCACCATCCCTGGGAGCTGCTGTGGCAGCTGTGTGGGGGGTGCCCAGAGTTGCCCCATCTCGTCGGAGCCCCCCTGCCCGTGGCATCCCACTGTCACCCCCAGGCATTTGCCCTCTGCCATGTCTCCATGGGGAGATGCCGGCTCCACTCTGTTTCCCAGTGCCAAAGGCACAAGGATGAAGTCTGCTCCAGCCCACGTCACATTCAGCCCTGGGGTCTGGATGCCGAGCGAGGAGGGAAGGGGCAGCCCCAGCAGCAGCCCCCTCCACACCAGGGCACAAGCCCCCTTGTGCCACACACGCCCCCGACTGCCTCCGTTCCCCATGCCCAGCCCTGCTGCTACGGCCCCACAACGAGCCTTGTCCCATTGCCGTGCCAGCCACAGGTCCCTTCCCTTGGCACGCACAGCTGGGGACAGCCTGCCCCAATCCCAAAGCCTTTCCCCCATGCAGCCTGGGGCACCGCTACCCTGAGCAGGGCCAGCTAATGGCTTCTGGGTTCCTCTTCTTGCTCTGCCCATGCAGGTGGCCTTGGAGCACAACAAGGACGAGGAGTCGCCCTCCTCCTGCAGCCCCACACCAGAGGTGGATCCAGGTACGTACCTGAGTGGAGAGCCCTGCTGGGGACAGCGGGCCTGCCCCGCACAGCCAGTAGCACTGAGGCCGGCAGCAGGACACACTTGGGAGCTGCCGTGCTGAGGCCACAGCTCCTTGGGAAGCCCTTGGTGGCTGCCACAGGCAGGTGCTCCCTGCCACCCGCTCAGCCTCTTACCCTGGCCCTGCTTTCCCTGCAGGCACCACCGCCCTCCCGCACGTCGCAGCTCCCCGGCGATGGCGCTCACGGCTCAGGACGGCGCTTCGGACTCTGCGCAGAGCGGTCTGCTGCTGCTGCATGGCGGGGCAGCGAGAGGAGCAGCGAGCAGACGCACATGCCAGACAGGTCCCCTGAGATGGGGGCTGAAGCAGAGCAGAGAGACAGAGCGACAGACGCTGTGTCCTGGGGGCTACGGAGATGCTGCCCTGTTGTGTCCTATAGCACCCTGTGCCCAGAGAAACCAAACTTGCCAACATCGCCAGCAGCCATCGCCTGCTTCAAATAAACCCCTTTGGTAGCTTTTTCTCCCCGTGTCAACTGGTGACAAGTGGGGCTGTGGGGCTATAAGGCCGTGGGGTGACTCCTAACTCCGCACTGGTTTTGGTGTTGGGGTGGGTAGCAGAACCAGTGAAATGGGGCTCCTCGTCACTGATAATGCTGGCATGCGTCTCTGCTCTTGACTGGTTCTCCGAGTGACCCCAGGGCTCTTGCAATAGCAGCAGATTAGGTGAAATACCACCTGGGGAGTGTCCCTCAGAGGCAGAAATTTTCAGCATTTCTCCTGGGAATCTTGAGAAAAATGGATTCATAGTCACCTTGTGCAGAGTGAGGACAGCTCGTCTGCCTGTCAGCCTTGATTCCAGCATCATGTGCTCACATCTCTTTGAACTGCATTATGATCACCCTAAATAAGTTCCCCTAAAAAGAACCCAGCCCTTCCTAAGAGAAGACCAGTCCAGTTTCAAAACCTCCGATCTCCAACTTCTCTCCCTTTCTCAGGGCACTTGACGGAGGTCTCCAAGCTCCACTTCTAGCCAAGAACATGCAGGGCTCTTTTTAGCTACCCATAGGCACTTTCTGAACAATTTTTTCATACTCTTAAGTCTTTGTAACAGGTGACAGGAAAATATTGGAATTAAAATTAGCCCTTGGAGAGGCCCTGGGGTCTCTGAGGGAGCTGCCTGGGCCTGGCAGCTGCACCTGCAATGGCACCAGCTGTCCAGGACTCCATGACCACATCCCACACCAGTTATTCTCAGTTCCACCTGAGAGATTACGTCTTCCACTCCACATGCTCCAAGATACATATCTGTATGTATTGCACAGGCCACTTGCGATATGTGGATGCAGATCCTGGCAAGAGCTGAGGAAGCTTCAGGCCTGAACCTCAGTGTCCATCGGGCAGCAGGCTCCAAGCTCCCTTTTGTTGGGGGGACATTCCTTCTGTCTCCTGCTAAAGCATTTGTACCTGTTCTCCAAGGAGAACTTGGTTGGATAGAGAGTCACAGACCTCTAATGACTTTCAGTCCTACCTAGACCATAAAAGCAGGTGGACCCATGATGGACAGAGACCCAGTTCAGATCCTGTAGGAAAATCTCACAAGATCCCTCCTGTTGGAAAGGGAGGGGAATTACTACAGACAAAGAGCCTGGCAACCACAGGTTATTAATGGTGCTGCTCTCAATACACCATGCTTGCTCAGGCACAGGATTCATTTAGCAGTCTAAAAGATCTTGCTGGACTCCCTGGTCCAATGGCAGCTGGTCGCAAGTCTCTGCTCCTTGTCCACGTTCGATGGAGAAGATCATGCTCATAGCAGCACAAATTCCTGGTGCTAAGTGCTCCATCTCCCTCCTCTTGATTAAGGAGCTGCCTTTCTCCAGGGCTGCAGAGCTCCGCAGGTGTCAGCCCCTCCACAGGGCACCCTCAGCAAACCCTCTCGTCCCCACCGCTGCTGCTGGGACAGGAGCGGCCTCAGAGCCCGTCCCCAGCCATGGGCCAGCGCTGGCCTCGCAGCTGCTCTGCCAGCAGGGACCTCCCAAGGAACTGCCCAGCCAGGCGCCTCTTGCTGGCCTGCCCGGGACTCAGCAAAGAGCAGAGCTCACGGTCACCCTCACAGACATGGATGGACCTGCTAATGCCTGGTGCTGTCCAGTCAGGAGCACAGACAATGTGACCCCCCTCCCAAGCAAGAGCAGACACTGCTTGATCAAGGGGATTGAACTAGATCATCTGCAAAGCTCCTTCCAACCTCAACCATTCTGTGATTCTATAAATGGTCTCCACTGGAATAGATCAGCTTTTTGAGCTGTAGGGATCTGCCTGTCCCTCAGCTTTATTGTGAGTGCTGCTCTAGCAGGATAGAAGGCATCCAGGATCATTAGAGATGACCAAGGATATGCCTGACCTGGTCTCCCAATGAAGCTCTATCTCCAGTGATTCCATTAGGACCTTTAGGCCAGGAACTTGCAAGCAGACCATGTGCATGCTTAGCCTGGTAAGGGGGAATCCCACCTGCCATGTATTTGTGGAGTTAATGAGTTAGCTGAATCCTTCTCCAAACCTGGCGCTTCTGAACAGACATGTGGGGCCCCAATAAGTCATCTGAATAAGTCATCTGAATCATATATGCACGATGTATCAACAAGCTCCCTTCTTATTCCTGTCTGGGTGTCCTTCCTGGTTAAGAGATGTGAATCAGGACTTCCAGTGGGACATTTCGAACTTTGGTAGATAATCATTATCTGATGAAATAAATTGCAATGTTGGAATCTGTATCCCTGTACTCTTTAGAGAAGGAAAACAGGTTACTCTACTTGATGGAACATATCTCAGAGGGAGGAATCGCAAGGGACAGAGTAATTCATGAATTGAACTGGGCTGCAGCTCGTGGCAGCCTGTCAGCACTGCCCAGAGACAGCCGAGTGCAGGAGCAGCTCCTGTGCCAAGAGCAGCAGGGCTGCGGGCACTGCCTGCTGCTGCGGACAGCAGAGGAGAGAGGACAGAGAGGTGAAAGGCAGCGTGGAGTGGGAGGACAGAGCAGAGTTCATGGTGGGAGCAATTTGTGACACAGTAAGTCACCGGCTGCAGGGTAATGCTATGGAGGTTTCTGGAGGGGTCTGCAGCACCCCTCCAGCTGATGACTTTTTTTTTTTTTTTTGAGGATTGTTCTCCCTGTTTCTACTTCGCATACAAGGAGATGCTTCAGAACAGAAATCCCCTGTCCCAGCATCACAAGGTCAGGGCATCATGGCTGCTTCTTCTGGAGCTGGTGCAAGACAGTGAGGGCAATGTGGGCACACAGGTTCTTCAGAGCACTGTTCTTCAGAGCAGTGTCCATGCGCCCCAGGGTGCTGTGTGCCCGGTGCAGTGATTCTGTGAGGATCAGCACTCAGCCTGCCAGGGCGCTGCAGGGAGAAGCTCTGGGTGGGAGGAGAGATCCCCCTGGGCAGGTTCATTCTCCTGCTGAGAGGCTGCTGTGTGGGGTCAGGGCTGCTCACAGCTCAGCCTCACCCACACCACATATCTGGAAGGGGCTTTTCAAGAGGACACTCTTGGGAAGCTTCTATGAAAGCGAAGGGAATATCCAGAGGCTAGGATTTTGTTTTGTATCCTTAACAAGGCAGCAAATGAATGGGACATTTTAGCTTTAGATGCTTGAAGGAGAGTTCTGCAGTGCTGCTCTGAGGGATCAATAGGTCTGTGAGGACCCCAGAATATTCCTTCAACTGCCTTTTCACCTGTGGGCAGCAGCAATATCCCCTTTGCTGCTCTCCTCATTCTCATTGTGCTTAGTCTCACTCTGCTCTCAAGGGGAAGGGCTCCAGGGCATTTCTGACCTCCTCTGCAGTCAGGTTTCCAGAACAGCAGAGCTGCCTCTCTCCTGCCATGTGCCCATTTCCCATTGCAAGGCACAGGGTCTGAGAACCACTGCCCTGGGAGTCCACACTGTCTGGGAGGTGCAACCTGGGGATGGTGCTGCTCTGTCTCTCTGTCTTCCCTTGGCAGCAGTCACAGTGTTTCTCCTCGTTTCCCTGCCTCTCCTTTCTGCTCTTGTCCTGGCAGTCAGCTGGGGCTTCAGCTACAAATTCAGATACTCACCCTGAGGTCCTGCCATGGAGGTGTCTGAAGAGGGGCAATGTGCCCAGGGTGCTGGGCAGCGTCATTGGAGGGGCTGCAAAGGGGTTGACTCTCCCTTTAGGAGACCCTGTGACTGTCGGGACACATGACTGTCTCTTGTCCTGCTGGGGTTGTGAGGTGCCCTCCATAAGAGGATTCAGTGCACAGAGTCTTTGCCATGTCAGGAGCAGTGTCCTGTTCTCTCTACCAGATATCCGCCTTGAACTTAGAGGGAGAGCAGAGTTAAATGAGTGCTTTGAAACCAGTCTCCTATGATCTCAACAGAGTCCAGATTTGTCTGGAGGAACAAGGCAGATGGACTCAACAGCACTCCTCACTGTTCCCTAAGAAGCAGAGAGCCCATTTCCATCTCTAGTCTGCTTAATGTTCACATTATCAGAAATAGAGACATCTGTCTTTATCTGCATGCCAATAAAGACACGCAAAGAACCTGACGAGATATGATGGCAGAATCTAAAAATTTCCAAAATAAGAAATTCTAAAACAAATTGCTAAAACCCCCTGCTCCACCCCAAACTCCTTGGAAGTGTATGTGGGAATATTAAAAGACGCTTTATCTTAAATGTGGATGTTCTGTGACATCAAGTCCGAAAAGGAGCGATATCAAGAACCAGTCCTTTATACACATTGACATAGAGTAACTCAGACTCTGGCTCCTCCCAGAACACTCAGGTGGAGCAGAGACTGAAGAGATGACTGAAGGTGACAGTGAGAAGAAGAAATTACTGAGAGTTGGGACGGGGTCGAGAAGCATTTCTATGAAAAATGGAAAGTTTATTTCAGAGAAAATTCCTCTAACCTATTATTGCCTTTTCCTCCCTACACAGTTTTCCTGAGCCCAATAGAACAGATGTCCAACAGCAGCTCCCTCAACGAGTTCCTCCTCCTGCCATTCTCAGACACGCGGGAGCTGCAGCTCTTGCACTTCTCGCTCTTCCTGGCCATCTACCTGGCTGCCCTCCTGGCCAACGGCCTCATCATCACAGCCGTAGCCTGCGACCACAGCCTCCACACCCCCATGTACTTCTTCCTCCTCAACCTCTCCCTCATCGACCTAGGCTGCATCTCCACCACTGTCCCCAAATCCATGCACAATTCATTCTGGGACATCAGGGCCATTTCCTACTGGGGATGTGCTGCACAGGTCTTAACTTTTAACTTTTTCATGTCAGCAGACTTTTCTCTCCTCACAATCATGGCCTATGACCGCTACATTGCGATCTGCAGACCCCTGCACTATGGAATCCTCGTGGACAACAGAGCTTGTGTCAAAATGGCCGCAGCTGCCTGGGCCAGTGGTTTCCTCAATGCTCTCCTGCACACTGCTAATACATTTTCCCTACCGCTCTGCCAAGGCAATGTGGTGGAGCAGTTCTTCTGTGAAATCTCCCAGCTCCTCAAGCTCTCCTGCTCAGACTTCTACCTCAGGGAAGCTGGTGTTATTGTGGTTAGTGTTTGTTTAGCGTTTGCATGTTTCATTTTCATTGTAGCGTCCTACGTGCAGATCTTCAGAGCTGTGCTGAGGATCCCCTCAGAGCAGGGCCGGCACAAAGCCTTTTCCATGTCCCTCCCACACCTGGCCGTGGTCTCCTTGTTCATCAGCACGGGCACATTTGCCTACTTGAAGCCCCCCTCCATCTCCTCCCCAGCTCTGGATCTGGTGCTGGCCGTTTTATACTCAGTGGTGCCTCCAGCACTGAACGCTCTCATCTATAGCCTGAGGAACAAGGAGCTCAAGCAGGCACTGAAGAAACTAATTCAACAGCTACTTGTGAAGCAGCAATAAACAGCTTCTCCCTCTTCATTCATAAGTGACTTTCAATTTGTCTCACACTGCTTTTGTCCTTTGAGCATTCTCTCTGTGATAATGTTTATGTGTTTGAATTCATCCCACTTTTCCAGCAGCATGAATCCAGTCTCTCTGACCCAGAGGCCTTCTGTAAATCTGCCTTTCACTGTCAGAGGTGTTCTGCCTCTAATAAAAGGGTGTGTTGTGAGTGCAGTTCTTGCAAGTTGGGCTCTTACAGAGCTGAAGCCAAGAATCTGTTCTAGGACTGTGAAGCTGAAGGAGTCTGTTGCTTTCCAGGGCTCTCCATTGGCTGAGGGCAATGAGATCCTGGGTTGATGTGTTAGGGAATGAGGTCTGCATTCATCTCTTATTTGTGGGTGCCCAGTTTTTCTCCTGATGCTGAATGGTCAAAGCAGCCTCTGCCTGGGACTGTCTCATGTTTGATATGGCTGGTGACAGATGCCCACAGTGGGGACCCTGTGAGCACAGGGGAGAGTAGTTTATGTCAGTGTTCAAGTCCTGGAAGGAAATGATTTACTCCCTGTGTTTGACCCAGGTTGCAAGCATTTCCCTACATAATGGTTTTCTCCTCTCTCTGCTGCTCATTGCTGTATCTCTCCTTTTCCTTAAATAAAAGTCAATAGGTTACATATTAATTGCAATTAATAAATAGTATTAACTCCCTTCCCCACTCTTGCCACTCAATGCTGCACCCACAGGGCAGGAAGGATGGGGTGGTAAATGAGTGTGGGCAGAAACAAGCCCATGTTGGGAACCTAAGCATGAGAGTCCCAAGTGTTTTGTCTTTTCGTGGTGCCCGGTTGGGAGTTGGCGTCACGTGGAGCTGAGGGCTGTTCCCATGTGCTGACCTGATGGTCGAGCAGGGGCCACGCTGGTGAGGAGAGCCTTAAAGTGGGAGCAACTTGGGGAGGAGGAGGACTCCAAAAAGAGTGAGGAAGTGAGGGCCTTCGATGGCAAGGAATAGTCACGAGATGACGTGGGAAAGAGAAGCGCAGGGAGGGAGCAGTGGGATGCAGGGAGCTCTGCCTTGGGGTGAACCAAGAGGCAATCGAGAGCACAAGGGCGAGGATGGGGGGCAGAGTAACAAGGTGGCCTCGTGGTGGGTGTCTGCTATGGAGCGCCTGACGAGGGGCAGCCTCTGCAAGGCCTGTGGAGCGCAGAGCTATGGAGAGGACAACTCGTCCTGCGCCCCAGGGACCTGCTCAGGAGTGGGGAGAGGAGGAAACGACACGGTGCCTGGTGTCCCCATGGCGACTCCCAGGGCTTTGTGATGGGGGTGGCATCGTGCCCATAGGCCACTGTGATGGGGCAGTCCCCAAGGTGACCGTGTCCCTGCTGGGGTCTTCACTCTGAGGAGAGCGGCGCAACCAGCAGGGAGCAACTGCCCTTGGTGCCCGTGTGAGAGGTCCTCAGAGAGGTTCCTGAAGATGGAGAAGGAGCAGCAGGCAGATGCCTGCTCCTCATCCATGGAAAGGAATTCCAGTGTGCAAGAGTGCACGAGTGAGGTGAGTGGTGAGGCTGGAGGGAGAGCTGGGAGGCAGGGACCGGACCCGCATGGAGAGCACAAGGCTGGTGGGGAAGGAGCCCTGGGTCAAGATAGCCAGGTAGGAGCTCCTCCAGAGAGGGGATGCGTTATTCCTGGGCATGGGAAAAGCAGGCTGACCTGCACTGTCCCCCTGTACTTGATGCTGGTGATGCCGCACCTCAAACACTGTGTTCAATTTTGGGCCCATCTGTTGCCGTTCAAGCGGCATGGCGACCTGGTTCAGGAACGGCACAGCGACCACCCCCAGGCCGCTCGGGCCATCAGCACGCTGACACCAGTGTGGTAGACGGCAAATGGCGTTTATTGATGGGTAGCAAGGTGTTATATAGCTAAGGTTTACAACGTCACATCCGTCTGCTTACATCATAAACTAACACTATTGGCTATTAGGGGCTCTACCTTTCCGTACAGCACGATATCTTCCGGCCGCCGGACCCTAACTATCTGTAACAGTGTAGTAATCTGCAACATCTCCCCCCTCCCTATGCATAACAAAACTAGCTAAAATATGACTATCTTATTCTTACTTATTCTTATCTAATTACTTATTCTCATTATTATCTTATTCTTATTGCTATCTTATTATTATCTTACTCTTACCTATTGTCATTATTACCTTATCCTTATTACTTACTCTTATTATTATGTTACTCTTACTTACTCTTATTATTCTATTCTTATAGTTTATAACGATCTTAAGATTATATATCATAAACTTGACATAAAAACATAAGGCACAATGAAGAAGGCGCGTAGAAGGTAGGGGATGACAGGTAATACCGCGGTATAGAAATAGGGTGCACCTTGGGATAACTTGGGGATAATACTGAGTGGATATATTCTCAAAGCCATTGTCGGCGTTCTACTAAAATGATGTTAACCTTCTCTAGTCGACTCTTGAAAAACGGCATGAGCTTATTCAATATACAGGGTCCAAGATTAGCATCATCATGATCATTGTGATCGGCCCTATCAAGGTGGATATCAGGGTGGTTAACCACAGTGAACCGGTGAACAAGTTTTCGTACCAGCTGCGTTTGGAACAGGGTTCAATGGGTGCTGGTTGGTAAGGCATGGCACTGAAAACTGGTGGCCCTGTAGTTATTTTTGTACTAATTGCTCGAGATTGTTTGATCTGTTCAAGTACCCATTTAAAGGGCTGGTGTGACTCTACCTGTCCTATAGTGACAAGCTGCAAAATTAAGATAACGCAAAGGCATCGCGGCCCCCTCTTGCGGAGGCTGTTTTGTTGTTTTCTGGATTCGGTCGGCGTGGAACTCGCAGGCTCGGGCAGGACGCCTGTCACCGGGGCGTACGGGTTACGGGGGCGTCCGATGATCCGGTCCTGTGAACAGGAACTCACAATTTTCATTAGTTTTATTTTGAAGGTCTGGTTTAATAGACTTAAGCGGGCACCACTTGACTCTGCCATCTTTCCTGACAGTGACCTTTGGGTCGATCTTGGCATGGGGGGAGCGCTGCCAGCGAGTCCCCCAGCCAAGGGCAGTTTACTGCAACATGGCCTGCCTGGTCACATTTAGAACATGTCATTACGTTGGCTATTGCGGTGTGAACAGCCACCTGAATTGGGGTCAGATGCTCTTCCTTTGCAACATGCTTAATCATGTCTGCGATACTTGCCCCCGCCGGCAATGATCGCAGGATTTCTTTGGTTGCGGAATTGCATTGTTGGTGCAAACATTCCGCTACGACCGGGCCTTTTGCCTCTGTGGGCAAGGCCGAAGAGTCGACCGGTGCTTGGAGACGATCTACAAATTGTGTAAAACTCTCACTTTCACTTTGCTTTATTGAGGACCATGGCGGTGGTTTGGCAAGAACTCTAGAGGCTGCGCGAATGGCTTCCCTGGCCGCACGAGTTGTTGTCATAACTTATCTTCATGGGCCTGTGCCTGGGGGGTGATCATTGTTGGGTCTGCACCCATTAACCGCTGCAGGCTGGAGCCGTGTCATGGATGATCTGCCCCAGTTACCTGGGCTAAATACTTTGTACAGTTGTCTTCCCATTCTTGTTTGAAAACGATCATCCCTGCTCCATCAAAGATCAGCCTACAAGTTTGCTTTATATCTAACGGGAGCATATCACCCCTCCCGAAGATACCATCTGTGAGGGTCCAGACCATGGCAGAATTAATCCCTTTATCTGCAATTGCTTTAACAATCGCTTGTACGTCCTTAGATTTTATCGGCGAGTGGACCCTCTGTCCCCCCTCCGTCACCCGGACCGGGAACGCTAGCGCGGCCGATGGGGCCCACTCGGCACACGCGATCTTTATTTCCTTCCAGTCCGTGAGAGGGGTTTCTTCCCTTTGCAGTTTTTCTTTAATTCGAATGGGAATATTTTGGCTCTTAGCTCTGTTTACCTTCTTTTTCTCCTTCCTTAAGTTTGAATCAGTTGTGAGCCGCTCGTCCTCACTAGTGTCTGAGCCAGAGCCGGAACTCCACTGACTGGTCACTTCCGGGCTCCGGTACCTTTTCGTTGGGCTCCGGCCCCGCCTACTTCCGTCCCGCCTACTTCCGTCCCGCCTACTTCCGTTCTGGGCGGGCTGTTCCCCCCCTCTTGGCTCGCCCCGCCTTCTACCCGCGGAGGCGCCTTTTGTGAAATGGCCGCTCTGATCGGTCCTCAGCGCCTCGCTCGGGCCTCCCTCACCTGTCCGGTCAGGGTCATTGGTTCTCGGCCCCTCACTCGCGCTTCCCTCACCTGTCCGGTCACCCCCATTGGTTCTCAGCGCCTCGCTCGGGCCTCCCTCACCTGTCCGGTCACTCCCATTGGTTCTCGGCCCCTCGCTCGGGCTTCCCTCACCTGTCCGGTCACCCCCATTGGTTCTCGGCCCCTCGCTCGGGCCTCCCTCCCCTGTCCGGTCACCCCCATTGGTTCTCAGCCCCTCGCTCGGGCCTCCCTCACCTGTCCGGTCACCCCCATTGGTTCTCGGCCCCTCGCTCGGGCCTCCCTCACCTGTCCGGTCACCCCCATTGGTCCTCAGCGCCTCGCTCGGGCCTCCCTCACCTGTCTGGTCACCCCCATTGGTTCTCGGCCCCTCGCTCGGGCCTCCCTCACCTGTCCGGTCACCCCCATTGGTTCTCAGCGTCTCGCTCGCGCTTCCCTCACCTGTCCGGTCACCCCCATTGGTTCTCGGCCCCTCACTCGCGCGTCCCTCACCTGTCCGGTCACCCCCATTGGTTCTGGGCCCCTCGCTCGGGCCTCCCTCACCTGTCCGGTCACCCCCATTGGTTCTCGGCGCCTCGCTCGGGCCTCCCTCACCTGTCCGGTCACCCCCATTGGTTCTCGGCCCCTCGCTCGGGCCTCCCTCACCTGTCCGGTCACCCCCATTGGTTCTCGGCGCCTCGCTCGGGCCTCCCTCACCTGTCCGGTCACCCCCATTGGTTCTCGGCCCCTCGCTCGGGCCTCCCTCACCTGTCCGGTCACCCCCATTGGTTCTCGGCCCCTCACTCGCGCCGGGGGCACCCTCGCCCTGCCCTTCCCCTTGCGGCTCGGCGCCATTTTGAGGGGCATAGGGTGGTGGCCTGGCCCAGACGTCCCCAAGCTCTGACTTCTTTTCAATGTTCCTAGCTTCCCCGGCTAGCTCGCTCCAAACAGATTTCGGCTGTTTCTGCTCCTCTGTAAGCGGGACGGGGTTGGGGGATGGAGGGGATGTGTCGCTCTCTTGCAGATGTTTAGGGTCAGCAGAATCACCATCATCTGGGGGATGCAAAGCCTGTGTGGCCGCCCCAACTCCCATTTTCGGGGTGGCCAGCAAACAGTCCCTTACCTCTACCCAGGTCTCCTGCTCTTTTATAGCTTTCCGTAAGGCTTGTACAGCTTTTCCCCAACCCTTAGGGTTTTTCCCACAACCTGAAGACATCGTCTCCTCGGCTAACGCCTTAGTACATTTGTCCCACACTTCAGGGACACGCTTCAGGGACTTCAGAATATCCACCGTCTGGTCTATAACCTTAATTTTTAAAAGCCTCGCAACAGCGAGAGTAAAATCTTTTGGCTTGCAATCAATCCCCCAATGCTTATGTAATTGCGATATGACCTTCACAAGGGCTTCCATCCTCCTTGTTCGTCCGGGAGCGTCCTCCCCGCCGGGCTGGTCCACTCGCTCCAGCCGCCGTTCACCCGTCCAGGCGATGATTCCCGGGTTTCGGCACCACTTGTTGCCGTTCAAGCAGCGCGGCGACCTGGTTCAGGAACGGCACGGCGACCACCCCCAGGCCGCTCGGGCCATCAGCTCGCTGACACCAATGTGGTGGATGGCAAATGGCGTTTATTGATGGGTAGCAAGGTGTTATATAGCTAAGGTTTACAACATCACATCTGTCTGCTTACATCATAAACTAACACTATTGGCTATTAGGGGCCCTGTCTTTCCGTACAGCACGATATCTTCCGGCTGCCGGACCCTAACTATCTGCAACACCCTCCCTTGCCCCTACGGGCTGGGATCTTAGGGCTACACACACACCTCTGCAATGGGGATGATTTCTGTGCTTGACCTCGCTTGGAAAAACGACACAAAACTTAAGCAATGATACAGGAATATATATTTAAACAATAACAATAAAAAACATTATAATAAACACTAACAACAACAACAATAAAAACAACATCAATAACACTAACAACAAAAATATCAACAATATGAAGAAGAACAAATATTACTATAAAAGTCTCCAAAGAAAAATCCAAATAAGACGTTATGGCCGGAGTCCTCAGGCCCAGAGCTTCCTGGCAGCAGCCAGGGTGACGGGGAGCTTGGCCTGCAAGGGAAAAGGAGGCGTGAGCAGGGCCGAGGAGCATCTCGGGGGCTCCCGTGGAGCAGAGGCTCTTTGGCGGCTGCGCGGGCTCTTTGGCAGCAGCGCTGCCGTCATTGGTGCCCTGGCAGAGGCTTGGCGTGGCCAGCGCAGCCCAGAGGCCGGCAGAGGGGCTGAGGCAGCAGGTGCCCAGGCCTTGGGCGCTCCTGCGCCCTGTGCAGCTCTGCCCCGGCGCCGCGGCCCGCCAGAGCGCCCGCACACCTGGGCCAGGCTCCCGCGCGGCTGCTCCCCAAAGGCAGCGCGGAGCAGCGCCAAGGGGCCGGGCACAGCCCCAGCTCTGCCCGTGCAGCCGGCAGCAGGGGCCATACCTGGGGGCTGCAGCCGGAGCTCTCCCACTCCATGGGCTCCTCCGTGCTGCAGCCGACCAGGCTGCTGCTCCCCATGGTCTGGAAGAGAGCAGGAGACCTTGGTGGGGATGGTGCCTGGGGAAGAGGAAGGACACGCGCGTCCAGGGGCTGTACCTGGCTGCTGCCGTAGCTCAGCCATTCCATTGGCTCAGGAAGGTCCCCTGAAGGCCCTCCATCTGTGCATGGAGCCTGTAAGAGAGAAGGAGGTGTTTGCAGGGAAGGTATCAGAACCCAAGGATCCTGGCCCCAGGGCCCCCGTTCCTGCAGAGGGAAGCAGGAAAGTGGGAAGGGGCCAGAATGAGCTCCAGCTCTCCCCATGCAGCCGGGGCAATACCTGAATGCCACAGCTGGAGCTCTCCCACTCCATTGGCTCTTCATCCTGGCTGCATCCAGCCAGGCTGTGGGTGCTTGGAGTCTGGAAGAGAGCAGGAGAGCTTGTGGGGACGGTCATGGTGGCAGCGCTGGCTCTGTGTGCGGGGCTTCGTGTCCCCTGCGTGCGCGGGGCAGGCGGTGCACAGAGCCAGGGCGCCAGGCTCAGGCAGCAGCCCCCGAGGCCTTGGCCGCTCCTGGCCCTGGCGCAGCTCTGCCCCAGCACCCAGGCCTGCCAGAGCTCCCTGCCACCTCTGCCACCAGCCCTGCGGCTGCTCTCGCAGAGCCAAACGCCAGCCGTCCCCGTGCAGCCTCTGCCTACACGCACAGTACCTGTCCGCTGCAGCCATAGCTCTCCCAATCCATTTCCTCCACTCCAAAATTATCCATTTTTCTTTAGTCTCCAGTGACTGCAAGAGAAAAGGAGTCATTGGCATTTGCAGCGCTGAGAGAAGGGGTCTCTGTGTGAGCAGGCGTGAGCACCAAGTGTCGCGCGGTGGCTTTGTGGCCTCCCCTGGGAGGCATCGCGCAGACTGCCCTGCAGCCCCGCAGCTCCCCTGCATCTCATGGGCACCACGGGTGGCCCCTGGTGCTGCGCGGCCCTGCTGCTCACCTGGCCTTGCTGCTGCGTGGCCAGCACTGGGGCCACTGTGAGGCGCAGCCCTGGGAAGCATCCGTGTTCCCGTGGCGATAACTGCCCCTCTGGGATGTTCCACTGCTCCATGGGGGGAGGAGGGCAGCGGCAGGGCCAGGGGGGCCGCCGTGAGGAAGGGTCTGCGTGTGCTGGACTCCCCCTGGCACTGCTGAGCCTGGCGGCAGAGAGCAGTGCGTGGCCTTGGGCTTGCTGGGTGCCAAGGAGGTCTCCTCACGCAGCCCCATGGTGCTGCTGGCGGCTGCCTGCCCAGAGGCCGGGCTGCACTTGGGGCTCTGCTTCCACCCCTGCAAGCAGCCTTGAAGGCCTTGATCTTTCTTCCCTGCTCCCCTCCTGCCTTTACAGCCCGATGGACTCAAGAAAGTTTTGTTTTCCATAGTCAAGACGTGTTCCTTGGTAGTGCAATGAGCGCCAAGGGCAGTTGTGCCCTGGGGCCAGGTGTGCATGTCCTCAGCAGAGCCCTTGTGAGTTGGTGGAGGCCTGGGAGCCCCTGGTGCTGCTGGGCTCCTTCTCTTGTCCTGCCGCGCACCTTGCAAGCACCATGTGCTGTGGCTGAGAGCAGCCTTGGTGCAGCTCCTGCACTGCTGCCCCTGCCACGGCTTCCTAGGGCTGCAGAGGGCAGAGGAGGCACAAATGTGCCCTCAGCAGCAGCAGGGACCTGCAGGTGATGCAGCTCTGCCCAGCACTGGGCTACAATGCTCACTTGCTAAGGGAAAGAATTCCCGATTTTCAGGGTAGGACATGAAAGCCAAGGGCTGGTGGCATGAGGAATTGTCGGCAGGTATTTGTCTGCTGCCCTAGGAATGCTGGAGGGGCAGTGTGAAGCAGAGCAGTGTTCCCTGCAGGGAGGCACGAGCAGAGGGCTGGGCAGCGAGCTCAGCCCCGTGGCTGTGAGGGCCAGTGCTGGGAGCCCCCTTGCCTGCGCGCATGACGCCTGCAGAGCCCAGGCGTGCGCAGTGCCCCTCGCGGCAGGAAAGGCGCTGGGAAGCCCTTGCCCCACGCAGGCTGCTTGCAGAGAAGCTGCGGCTCCTCTACCTCGTGACATGGGTGCAAGGGGCCTTGTGAGCAACGTGTTTATTCTCTGATCAGGCACTGCCCTCACTCAGCACCCGCCTTGCTCTGGCTTGTCCGTCAGCAGCTTTACACATGTGGGTCTCCACTCGGCCCCTCTCTGGAAAGCAGTGTTTGGAGGTGCAGGAGAGACGAGCTGCCTGGAATCATGCTGAGCCATGGAGAGGAAGAGTCTTGCCTGCTTCCTCTTTTTGCCTTAGGCAAAGTCGAGGATATACGGAGAAGGTGACTTTCACAGTGCTGGAGAAGCTGCTATTGACTGCAGTGATGAACTGAAATTCTTAAAAACAGCCAGGAATACTTGTTTGTAAAAGCTGGCCCATGAAACAAGCTTCTCGTTCCCATCATCTCCTGTAACATCCTTCTAGGGATGCTGGGAAGCTCAGGCAGTTTGGTGTAGTTAAGTGCAGAGCATGTGGATCAAGAACTAGCTGGATGGCCAAGCTTCAAGAGTTGTTATCAATGGTGCTGAATCTAGTTGCAGGCCTGTGGCCAGTGGTATTTCACCAGGAAGAGTGGAATTAAAGGCAAGGCAATCAGAGGATGAGATCTAAGTGCTATCATTCAAAGAGTGTTTGACATATATCTTGTTGTACCTAATCTGTATACTCTTAAAATCAAAATTGTGTTAAGCCTCTCTCTTACACTTTTGGATTTAAAAGACACTTTCTTTTGTATCCTATGGGAAGAACAAAGTCATAAGCTGCTCGCTTTTGAATGGGGAAGGCCCACAACAGGGCGCAAATGCACCAAAATGAATGTAAAATCTACAAAAAGCTCCATGTTGTGAACAAAGAACAAAGAACCAAGGACCATGAACTGTAAATACGTCACCTCAGAAAGCTGATTTGCTTGCTTTCACACAGACTCTGGAGTTACCTGAGGAAAGTGGGCCAAATCTATGTGACTTTAAATATACCTTTGGGGTAATACATGCACTTGTGGCCATTTAGAAGGAAAGGAGCAATGTAACCAGAGGAAATCAGAAAGTGGATGAAGCTGCAAAAAGAGGTCCCAGGCCACCACCAACTCACAAGGGCTCTGCTGAGGACATGCACACCTGGCCCCAGGGCACAACTGCCCTTGGCGCTCATTGCGCTATCAAGGAACACGTCTCAATCATGGAAGACAAAACTTTCTCGAGTCCATCGGGCTGTAAGGGCAGGAGGGGAGCAGGGAAGAAAGATCAAGGTGTTCAAGGCTGCTTGCAGGGGTGGACGCAGAGCCCCAAGTGCAGCCCGGCCTCTGGGCAGGCAGCCGCCAGCAGCGCCATGAGGCTGCGTGAGGAGCCCTCCTTGGCACCCGGCAAGCCCAAGGCCACGCACTGCTCTCTGCCGCCAGGCTCAGCAGTGCCAGGGGGAGTCCAGCACACGCAGACCCTTCCTCACAGCAGCACCCCTGGCCCTGCCGCTGCCCTCCTCCCCCCACGGAGCAGTGGAACATCCCAGAGGGGCAGTTATCGCCACGGGAACACGGATGCTTCCCAGGGCTGCGCCTCACAGTGGCCCCAGTGCTGGCCACGCAGCAGCAAGGCCAGGTGAGCAGCAGGGCCGCGCAGCACCAGGGGCCACCCGTGGTGCCCATGAGATGAAGGGGAGCTGCGGGGCTGCAGGGCAGCCTGCGCGATGCCTCCCAGGGGAGGCCCCAAAGCCACGGCGCGACACTTGGTGCTCATGGCTGCAAATGTAAACAATTCCATTCTGTTGCAGACTCAGGACAGTGAAACAAAATGGAGAAATGTGAAGTTGAAGAGATGGATTGGGAGAGCTCTGTGCAGGTACTGTGCCTGCAGGCAGAGGCTGCGCGGGGACGGCTGGCACTTGGCTCTGCGAGAGCAGCCGCAGGGCTGGTGGCAGAGGTGCCAGGGAGCTCTGGCAGGCCTGGGTGCTGGGGCAGAGCTGCACCAGGGCCAGGAGCGGCCAAGGCCTCGGGGGCTGCTGCCTGAGCCTGGCGCCCTGGCTCTGTGCACCGCCTGCCCCGCGCACGCAGGGGACACGAGGCCCCGCGCACAGAGCCAGCGCTGCCACCATGACCGTCCTCACAAGCTCTCCTGCTCTCTTCGAGAGTCCGGGAACTGACAGCCCGGTCAGTTGCACCAACGATGCGGAGCCCACGGAGTGGGAGGTCTCCTTCTGTGGCCTGCAGGTATTGTCCATGCTGCCATCTGCAACGATCTGTGCATCTGTGGCTGGGCTGGGACTCTTCCCGTTTTCCCACTTCCTGCTGCACCAGGAGGGACCCTGGGGCCAGAGTCCTTCAGATTTCAGACCTGCCCTGCAAATGCCTTTTTCTCTCTTACAGGCTCCACATGCAGATGGGGGGCTTGCAGAGAATGCGCCAGAGCCCATGGAATGGCTGAGCTACGGGAGCAGCCAGGTACAGCCCTTGCAACCACTGGACGTGCTTGTGCTTCCTCCTCTCCATGCACCACCTCTACCAAGATCTCCCGCTCTCTTCCAGATTGTGGGGAGCAGCGGCCTGGTCGGCTGCAGCACGGAGGAGCCCATGGACTGGGAGAGCTCCGGCTGCAGCCCCCAGGTATGGCCCCTGCTGCCGGCTGCACGGGCAGAGCTGGGGCTGTGCCCGGCCCCTTGGCACTGCTCCGCGCTGCCTTTGGGGAGCAGCCGCGCGGGAGCCTGGCCCAGGTGTGCGGGCGCTCAGGCGGGCCGCGGCGCCGGGGCAGAGCTGCACAGGGCGCAGGAGCGCCCAAGGCCTGGGCACCTGCTGCCTCAGCCCCTCTGCCGGCCTCTGGGCTGTGCTGGCCACGCCAAGCCTCTGCCAGGGCACCAATGACGGCAGCGCTGCTGCCAAAGAGCCCGCGCAGCCGCCAAAGAGCCTCTGCTCCACGGGAGCCCCCGAGATGCTCCTCGGCCCTGCTCACGCCTCCTTTTCCCTTGCAGGCCAAGCTCCCCTTCACCCTGGGTGCTGCTGGGAAGCGCTGGGCTCAGGGACACCAGCAATGACTTCTTCTTTGGATTTTTCTTTATAGACTTTTATATTAGCATTTATGGTTGTTAATATTGTTGTTGGTTTTATTGTTGTTCTGATGATTGTATTGTTGTTATTTTTCTTGTTGTTGTTATTTTTTATTATATTTTTATTTTTATCGTTGTTTAAATATATATTCCTGTATCATTCTTTAAGTGTTGTGTGATGTTTCCAAGTGATCCCAGGCACAGAAATCATCCCCACTGCAGGTGTGTGTGACTAGCCCTAAGATTTCAGAACCTAGGGGCAAGCGGGTCCAGGAAAAGGTTCCTGTAGGATTTCCCTTTACACAGAGTCCTTTAGGATGCCACAGCCCATTTCCATCCTTTTTCTTTTCTTATTCTATTTCACTTCTTCTTTTTTTTTATTCTTCTTCATTTTTCTTTCCATCTTTTTCTTCTTTACCTTTTATTTCTTTTCTCTTTATTTTTATTATTTTTTCCTCTTTCTTTTTCTTTCCAATTTTTTTCATTTATTTCTTTTTCTTCTTTTTTTTTTTCTATTTTTCTTCCTCTGAGGGTGGTTCTCTGGGAGAGAACTCTAGCAGAGAAAAGGAGTGTAGGATATCACTGAACCAAAGCGCATTCCCACAGGCAGCAGGGACACTCAGGTGCTCCCCTTCTAAATGCCTGCACTCAAGCAGTGCCAGGAGAGGACAAGCTCATCCTCAGGAGAGCAGGCATTGCTCTCTGGAGTGGAAGGGAGCCTCCAAGGCCAGGCCTGCAAAGGAAAAATGGTTCTTTTCCAGCAATGTGTATCCATTCCAGTGCCAGGCTGTGGGATTTCTTGCACCCTTACGGAGTTGGCAATGAGTGGATGGTGCCTGGCAAAGCGGGACAAGCAAGGAATTAGGCAAGGAGGTTGTTGCCAGATGAGCTGGAAGGCAGCACTGCCAGGCCCAGCGGGAGTCGTGCGGCACACGGGGAGCGGCTGAGTGCGCCCAACAGCCTGGATCATTGCGGCCAATGACCACCTGCAGGGACCAGCCCTCACGCACACGCTCGCCCCAGTCCTGCTTCACTGCTTTAGCCTTCTCTTCTGCTTCTCCCAAAGAAGATGCCCTGCTTCTGCTGCATGTCAGCATGGCTCTTGCTTCAGGAAACAGACCAAAAGGGCAGCCTCAGATCCTGAAGGAACCCAATGTCCCACGGTCCTGCTGTGCAGACACTTCATGGGGCAGGGTGCACTCCAGGATGGGGAAAGGTCTCCCCAGTATGGACCCAGCAACAACCCTTGGTGTTTCAGCCCACCACAGCCCTCCTGCTTGGGCAGCCACCCCCAGCAACCTGCCCCTGCTGAGTCCTGCAACTGTCCAATGTTGGACTAGTGCTGGGAATGGCCAAAGTGAGAGACCAATCCGTGACAAATGCCCTGTGGCCTCTTCACAGCCAGGCCATGCAACCAAGGACACCCAGCTCAGCAAACGTCCTTTTCCTCTCCGGACCCTCTCCAGCCCAGCCCAGCCCCTCTCCAGCTCTCCCCACCTGCCCTGCCCTCTCCCAGCCCACCCAGCAGAGCAGACCAGGCTGGGGGTGGCCCCACAGCAGTGCCCCCCGCAGGGCACTCACCCCACAGCCCCAGCCCCACTGTGGGCACAGCAGCTCCAGGGGACAGGGCTGTGTGTGTCAGCTGCCCCATCAGGCTCCAAGCTGGAACTGGCCCCAGTGGCATACGGACACAGAGGGCAGGGACACTCTGTGCCTCTTGTTCCTGTATCCCAGAGCTTCCCTACCCCAGGCTGCTGCAGCCCCCATGCCAGCCCCTCTCTCCAGCACAGCACAAGGCTCCCTGCCCTGGGGCTCTGCTGGCACCTCCTGCTGCCAGGGACACAGCAGCCAGTCCCTAGCTGACATGCACAGAAACATATTTCTTTTCCCCATTCATTCCTCCTTCTAAGAGCACAAGTGCTCCTTTTCCCCTTCCCCAGGGATATCCCTACTCCCTGGAAAACCCTTTCCCAGGTTAATTCCTTAGTTATGGTCTGCCTGGAAGGTCCTGGAGCCTCCCCGGTGCTCCCTGCAGGACCCCGAGATGCTGGTGCTGCTCTGCAGAGTGAGTGGGCTGTGGTGCTCTGGGGTCACAGGGTGACTCTGCAGTTGTGCTCATGGTTGGACACAGACCCAGATGGACAGGCATCATTGTACCTGAGAACACCATATCAAGGGGCTTCTATTTGTGAATGATGCTCTGAGCAACCACAGGGCATATAAAACGGCTCAGGCTTTGTTCATGTGTCCCTAGATCCAGACCATGACTTCAGGTATAAGCTATCATGAGCGGCTCTTGAAGCTCCTTTCCCTGTGCCTGCAAGGTCCCCAATGTGGTCATAGGCCACCATATGGGGGACAGTCCCAAGCAGATACTACTTGGCCATTCATCACTATCAGGAGCACCGAGCACTCGCAAGTGAGAACTGAATCCAGTCCTTATTCCCTAGCATATCCCCCCAGGAGCTCATTGCCTTGGGCCCATGAAGAGCCCCAGAAAAGCAACAAGCATCTTTCAGGCTGAAAGTCCTGGAGCAAATTCTTGGCACCAGCTTTGGAAGAAGAGACCAGTCCACAAGATGCACTGAAAACATACCCTTTACTTAGGGGAACGACAGCTCTGACACTATGATAGAGACATTTAAAGAAGACCTCTGTGTCAGAAAGACACGGTTAACACCTCTGGAGAAGCGGGATGAATCCAGAAACTTGTGCACAAACCTCATTATTAAAGCAAGAATGCCAAAATCACAGGAGTTGTCTGAGAGAAATTAGATATTACTTGAGTAGAAGGATGGGCAGTTTATTGCTGCTGAAATATTACTAATTGAATCATTTTATCTTTAAGCAGGAAAAGGAAGACAGACAGAAAGACAGAAAGAGAGAAAGAGAGAGAACGAGAGAGACAGAGATAGAGGATGAGAGAAACAAAGGAAGAGAGGATGGAAGGAAGAGGAAGGAAGAGAGGAAGAGAGGAAGGAAGGCAGGGAGAGAGGAAGGGAGGGAGGGAGGGAGGGAGGGAGGGAGGGAGGGAGGGAGGAAGGAAGGAAGGAAGGAAGGAAGGAAGGAAGGAAGGAAGGAAGGAAGGAAGGAAGGAAGGAAGGAAGGAAGGAAGGAAGGAAGGAAGGAAGGAAGGAAGGAAGGAAGGAAGGAAGGAAGGAAGGAAGGAAGGAAGGAAGGAAGGAAGGAAGGAAGGAAGGAAGGAAGGAAGGAAGGAAGGAAGGAAGGAAGGAAGGAAGGAAGGAAGGAAGGAAGGAAGGAAGACCCTTAATGCCAGTTACCCTGGGGATGAGTAGATACACCTTGTCAGTCGTGCAGTAGATGCAGATGGTCTTGGCATTGTACCCATTGAACCAGTTTCCTCAGTGCAGCTTTGAGCTCCTTGTTCCTCAAGCTGTAGATGAGGGGATTCAGTGTAGGAGGCACCAGCGAGTACAAAACAGCCAGCACCAGATCCAGAGCTGGGGAGGAGATGGAGGGGGGCTTCAGGTAGGCAAAAAATGAAGTACTGGCAAACAGGAGGACCACGGCCAGGTGTGGGAGGCACATGGAAAAGGCTTTGTGCTGGCCCTGCTCAGAGGGGATCCTCAGCACAGCTCTGAAGATCTGCATGTAGGACACCATGATGAAAACAAAACACCCAAAGGCTAAAAAAAGACTAACCACACTAACTCCAATTTCCCTGAGGTAGGCATCTGAGCAGGAGAGCTTGAGGATCTGGGGGATCTCACAGAAGAACTGCTCCACCACATTGCCTTGGCAGAGGGGTAGGGAAAATGTGTTCCCAGTGTGCAGAAGAGCATAGAGAAAGCCACTGACCCAGGTAGCTGCTGCCATTCTGACACAAGCTCTGCTGTCCAGGAGGGTCCCGTAGTGCAGGGGTCTGCAGATGGCAACGTAGCGGTCGTAGGCCATGACTGTGAGGAGACAATACTCTGCTGAGATAAAGAAGACAAAGAAAAAGACCTGGGTAGCACAACCCAGGTAGAAAATGTCCCTGCTGTTCCAGAAGGAATTGGCCATGGATTTGGGGACAGTGGTGGAAATGGATCCAAGGTCAAGGAGGGAGAGGTTGAGGAGAAAGAAGTACATGGGGGTGTGGAGGCGGTGGTCGCAGGCTACGGCTGTGATGATGAGGCCGTTGGCCAGGAGGGCAGCCAGGTAGATGGACAGGAAAAGTGAGAAGTGCAAGAGCTGCAGCTCCCATGTGTCTGCGAATGGCAGGAGGAGGAACTCGTTGAGGGAGCTGCTGTTGGACATTTCCTCCCCATACATATGGGAGACTCACCAAGGAAAAAACAGACAGAGAAAAGTTAGGAGGACACTCCTCAAAGGAAAATAAACAAATTAATGAAGTTTTTTATCTATCTGTCTCATTCACAGATCTCTGAGGCTCATGCCTCTTCTAGCTAGAAAATGATGTTACTGCACAGGACAGAATGGGGCTGTGGAGACCTCACTCCCTTCGAAATTCTTCTTTTCCACTACTTGTAGCTTTGGTGCCTGAACTGCAGCTGAATACGCCCAAGCACAGGAAGCAGAGAGCAAGAACAGGAGCAGCATGGACAGGAGAAGGATTAAGGAGCAACACCATGACCCTGTTGCCAAGGGAGGCAAGGAGAGGGACAGAGAGGCATTCTGGAAAACCTTCACTTTACCAGCAGGGTATGGCACCTTGCAGAGGGGGACATTGCAGCACTGCCCCTCTCAGCCCCTTGGTGGGGAGGCACCAAAGAGATGCCCCTCTCCTCTGCCACAGCTCTGGCTGCAGAGTTCAGCCAGAGTCCCATGCCCTGCGGTTCCTTCTCCTTCCCTGCCCATCTCTGCTGCCTGGAGCTGTCCCTGCTGACAGCTCTTTCTCTGTCCCAGTGTCTTGTCCCTGTCACTGCTCAAAGACCCCATGTCACCCTCTGGGTGCTCAGTTCTGCCCTACAGAAACCTCTGGCAATGTCCAGGGCCAGCTCTGTGGTTGCAGTTTGGAATGGAGCAGGTCACATAAAGTCCTGGGATGCTGCAAAGAAGATGCTGATGCTGCCTTTAGACTAAAGTGGGGATGAAGCAGCTCACTGACGTTTCTCACAGACCTACTAATCTCTCAGAGTGAAGGTTTACGACTCCCAGCTCATTGCCAAAACAGAAAATTTGTTCCTTCATTCTCCCTGTCAAAATGAGGCAAGTGAAAGTGCAGAGACCTGAAGGAAAGCTCCTTCTCCTTCAAGCAGCTCTTCTCTTGCTTTTCCTCTTGAAAGGACCCCTCAGACATGTCCTGCGCATGTGCTGGAGCTGTGAGCAGAACCTGACCCCTGCAGCACCTCTCAAAGGCAGAAAGAACCTGCCCTGCCAGGGATCTCTCTTCCCACCCAAAGCTTCTCCCCACAGCACCACAGGGAGCTCCCTGGAGAGGCTGTGTGCTGACCCTCACAGGTGGCAGAGTCACTGCCCTGGGCAAACAGCACCATGAGGTACAGGGACACTGCTCTGAATCACAGCCCCAGGCAGACCTTGGTGCACTCCCTGCCTTCACAGCCCTACAGCCCTGTGTTCAAGTGGCATAGCCAAGAGAAGCATACCCTGATCCTCTGACCATGTGTCAGGGAATCCCTGCCCTGAAGCATCTCCTCCTCCTGCTATGTCCTGCTTACTCCAGGAGAGAGACCATTAAAAATCCTATGAGCCATGGTTTGGCTGGGATGCAGACACCCCCTCCAGGAGCCTCAGCAGCATTGCCCTGCAGACAGAGACTCACTGTTTCAAGAGCTGTGAAGATTTCCCCCACAATGAGCTCTGCTCCCGCTCCACACTGCCGTTCCCCTCTCGCTGCCTTCTCTCCTCTGCTGTCCGCAGCAGCAGGCAGTGCCCGCAGCCCTGCTGCTCTTGGCACAGGAGCTGCTCCTGCACTCGGCTGTCTCTGGGCAGTGCTGCCAGGCTGCCACGAGCTGCCTCCGTCCCAGGAGCCTGGCCCCGCTCAGGAGCAGAGGCCCAGCTGA
Source organism: Tinamus guttatus (assembly GCF_059628265.1). Classification (NCBI taxonomy): domain Eukaryota; kingdom Metazoa; phylum Chordata; class Aves; order Tinamiformes; family Tinamidae; genus Tinamus; species Tinamus guttatus. The sequence goes on along the minus strand of NW_028289008.1, from coordinate 475,550 downwards.
ACTCACCAATTTCTCTGTCCCTTGTGCTCCCTCCTCCTGGGAAATGTTCCCTCAAGCAAACTAAAATAATCATCTGTTTTCCTTTTCTTGTGAGTGGAGAGAGTTTCCAACATTGCAATTTATTTCATCAGAGGATGAGGAGCTATGAAAGTTGTGAATGTCCCACTCTGGAAAAATGATTTTCATCTCTCAACCAGGCAGGGATGCCTAGATGGGATGAAAGCCAACTCATTAGAATGTGGTTCAGGTTTTGATTAGAATTAATCAATGTGGGCATTACAGAATTCAGACCCCCACGCCTGGGTCTGAAGTGATATTCAGACTATTCCCGTAAAATCCAGAGACGCCACTGGTGGGATTCCCCTTGCCAAAAACAAAGTGAGCACAACACAGAGGTGTGCATGTATGCTCTGTCTAAGATCCCCTTGTAATCATTGGGATAATCATTGGAGAGGGATAATCATTGATAATCATTGATAATCATTGGAGATGGAAGAGTCAGTTGCTTACACACAGATATCTGATGACAGTTGAAGAGACAGATGTGGTCTAAGGCAGATGTTCCACACACAGATGTGGTGTCAGTGTCTGCTTGCTCTGATGTAGGAACTGGGGACCTGCAACATCCTAGAGGATGAGGTGAGGATCAGGTGGGGAATTGTCTTGGCTATTTGAAATGACCTTCTGGTGCCAAACACAACTGGAGCTCCACTCACTCCAGCTGAGGCATAGGAAGATTCCAGTATTAACCAGCAGCTCTTGTAATTCAGTGCGGACACTTGACTTGATGGTGTTGAAAAGTGCTGGAAGAGCCTTGTCAGATGCCTGGGTTGTCCAGCTCAACCATATGTCTCTAGCAGATTGGACCTACAGGGAAACTATCCCCTTTGGAGCGCTTGCTGGGCAAGTGCTCCAGAGAATCCTAGGGCTCCATCCTGAACCGAAACAAATGAAAGCCATCACTGCCTATAGGGAAAGTCCATCCCGTCTACATCCATGTGTGCTGCATAAATGAGAGGCACATCACACCAAGGTATCTTCGGATTCTTCACACTCGCAAGCCCTCTTTGCTCTCCTCCCCCCAACTTCTGCTCACTCCATCATATTATATGAACAGGGTTTGGGTTAATGAGGACCTCAGCGTGGCTGGATCACAGGCTGTCAAGGTCCATGGACATCTTCAGGGGCACCTTGTCCTTCCTGGAGATTTGTGCAAGAAGTCTGTCATAGGTCCAGTATAGCCAGAGTCATCTCAGGCAGAACCCCCTTTCCTGCTGTTTCTCAATGGCCCAGCTCTGTGTCCTCCTGGCCTCAGACACTGCTGGATTCAGTTCCTTAGTGGGAAGCTGCTTCCACCACTGCATTGTTCCTGCTATATATGACGTCATGGCTCTGCTCTGAACTGGGCCATTGCACACGCACTGTCTTTGCCTCTTGGTAACAGGTTTCTCTGTGACCATTCTGTTCTCTGTGCCACAGCTGCAGCTCTATAGCCCAAATATATGCAAGTGTAGGCTGTCTGAAGTAGAGGCAGGAACACGTGAAGATGTGCAGGCTGTCACAGGCCAGAAATGGCATTGGAATGGTGATCAATGGAAGATGAGGGAGGATGCCTTTTGTGTGAAGGAGCAGACTGGATGTGTGGAGCTCTTCCTTGGAAGAGGCAAGGTTTGAAGTGAGAGCTTGTGGGTGAGCGTCTCAGGAGGGAGCTCCCCTATTTCTCGGCAGGATAAAAAAATTCTGTGGATCACTAGCCCGGGTTCTTGTTGAGCGGACTTTAAGCCCCCTATCATGACCTGGAAAGGCAAACTGCAGGGTGCAAGCAGTCTGGGAGGCTTCTGGAGGGCATCAAGGAGAATTTTTTGCACAGCTGCCAGATGGGCTGATAAGGACAATGCTTTCTGGTATCTGGACATTTCAAACAAGGACAAACTGATCAGGGATGGGATAGCCAGTGTCTGCCTTGCCTGCTGTGACCATGAGAATCTGGAGTGCCTAATGCTGAGGGGAGTGCAGAAGGACAGTAGCAGAATAGAGACTGGGCTTCAGAAGAGCCGACTTCCTGGCCTGTTCAGGGGACTGGTGGGGGATCCCAGGGGAGGCAGCTCTCAAGGACATCAGAGCTCAGGAAAGCCAGCAGGTCTTTAAGGACAGACCTGCCAAGCATAAGGATGGCCCATTCCGATACTCACTAAAACTATCAGATACCTCAGGGCACTCAAACCAGCAGATACCCCTTGGGTAGACTGGGATCTCGTTACTTAGCTCCAGGCTACTAGGGCAATGTAGAGGAGAAAAAAGGCAGAGGCAAAGGCAGAGGCATTTAGAAATATTGCCCAGCATCACATTAGAAGGACGAGTGCAGGGTCCTGCACCTGGGGAGGAATAACCCCAGGCACCGCTATAGATTAGAGGTTGACCTGCTGGAAAGCAGTTCCACAGAGAGGGATTTGGGAATCCTGATTGACAAGTAGCTAAACATGAGTCAGCAATGTGCCCTCATGGCCAAGAAGGCTAATGGGATACTGGCATCTATCCTATGAGGAAAGACTAAGCAAGCTGGGCCTGTTTAGTCTGGAGAAGACTGAGAGATCTGATCAACATGTAGAAGTAAGTACGTTAGGGGTGACTGTAGGGAGGATGGGGCCAAACTCTTCTTGGTGGTGGCCAGTGACAGGACAAGGAGTAATGGGTGCAGGCTGAAACACAGGAAGTTCCATCTCCATGTGAGGAAGAACTTTACTGTGAGGGTGACAGAGCCCTGGAACAGGCTGCCCAGAGAGGTTGTGGAGTCTCCTTCTCTGGAGATCTTCAAAACCCGCCTGGATGCAGTCCTGTGCCACATGTTCTAGGTGACCCTGCGTGTGCAGGGCGGTTGGACTAGATGATCTCTAGAGGTCTCTTCCAACGTTAACCACTCTGTGATTCTGTGAACTTGCTGCTGGAGACAGTGCCCATCGTTTCCCTTACCACATCTTGAGAGTGCAATTCATCCGAGTTTACATTAACTCACCCATCAGACAGGGAGGGGAATTACTGCAGCACAAACAGCCTGGCAATCATCAATTACTAATGCCACTGCTCTTGTTACACCATGCTCACTTAGGCCCTGGATTCATTTAGCAGCCTAAAAGGTCTTGCTGGACTCCCTGGTCCAATGGTAGCTGGCCGCAAGTCTCTGCTCCTTATCCACATTCGCCAGAGAAGATCATGCTCACAGCAGCACAAATTCCTGGTGCTAAGTGCTCCATCTCCCTCCTCTTGATTAAGGAGCTGCCTTTCTCCAGGGCTGCAGAGCTCCGCAGGTGTCAGCCCCTCCACGGGGCACCCTCAGCAAACCCTCTCGTCCCCGCTGCTGCTGCTGGCCCCTCACTGCTCTGGCAGCAGCGACCTCAGCGCCAGCACCCGCCGTGAGCCTCCTGCTGGCCCAGCAGCTCCTCGGGCAGGGGGACCTCGCTCGCGCACAGCCCAGCGTGGGCTGCTGCCACCGCGGGCTGCAGGGACACCAGGTTCCTCGGCAGAGCCGCCCCGGCCAGGAAGGGGCTGCTGACGTCACAACCAGCCGCGCGGTCTGGCCTATCAGGGGCTGCGGCAGCAGTGACGTCACCAGCCGACGCCCACGCGTCAGCACAGAGCCAGTCCTGCAGAGAGCAGGGGCCTCCCGGCAGCGTCCCCGCAATGGCCTCCGTGTCCCTGCCCGCTGCTGAGACACCCCTGGCCTCACAGGCAGCGCCTGCTGCTGCCCCGGCAGCTCCGCGCACACAAGGGACCTCCCCGCGTGTCTGCACCAGACCCCGCTGCCGGCCGCGCTGCTGCTGGGACAGGAGCGGCCTCAGAGCCCGTCCCCAGCCATGGGCCAGCGCTGGCCTCGCAGCTGCTCTGCCAGCAGGGACCTCCCAAGGAACTGCCCAGCCAGGCGCCTCTTGCTGGCCTGCCCGGGACTCAGCAAAGAGCAGAGCTCACGGTCACCCTCACAGACATGGATGGACCTGCTAATGCCTGGTGCTGTCCAGTCAGGAGCACAGACAATGTGACCCCCCTCCCAAGCAGTAGCAGTGCCATGTGCCTACTGCTGGCCTCCCAGGTGCTTACAAACACTGACTTGACCATCATCTGACTAGATGATCTCCAAACATCCCTTGCAACCAGAGAAAGGTGCTTTCTCTCCCTCAAGCCCCCTTGAAGCTTGCTTATGAGCCAGCAATGTCCCCTTGCTGCCAAGAAGGCCAGTGGTCTTCTGGGGTGTAGTAGGAAGACTGTTTCCAGGAGGACAAGGGAGGTCATCCTGCCTCTCTACTAAGTCCTGGGGAGGCCACCCCTTGAGTCCTGTGTCCAGTGCTGGGCTCCCCAGTACAAGAGGGACATGCAGCTACTGGAGAGAGCCCAGCATAGGTCTACAAAGTTGATCAGGGAGCTGGAGCATCAGAGGAAGGTGCCTTCTCTCACTCAAGCCTCCTTGAAGCCCTGCCTACCCACCTGCAGACTGCTGGCAGAGCAGCCCCTGAGGCCAAAGGTTGCTGCTAGGCACAATATGCCCTGAAGATCACAAGGGTGCAAAGCAGCTCTGCAAAGAAGGACCTGGGGGTCCATGATCTCCTGGTGTGCAGTAGGAAGACTGTTGCCAGGAGGACAAGGGAGGTCATCCTGCCTCTCTACTAGGTCCTGGAGAGGCCACCCCTTGAGTCCTGTGTCCAGTGCTGGGCTCTGCAGTACAAGAGGGACATGAAGCTACTGGAGAGAGCCCAGCATAGGTCCCTCTATGTCTAAAGTTGATCAGGGAGCTGAAGCATCTCTCCTACAGGAAGACGGTGAGAGAACTGAGCCTATTTTAGCCTGGAGAAGAGAAGGCTGAGAGGGGATCTTATCAGCGTGTGCAAATACCTGAAGGGAGGATGCCAAGAGCAGAAGAGGATGGCCCAGACTCTTTTTAGTGGTGACTAGTGATGGAACAAGAGGCAACAGACACAAATTGAAGCACAGGAAGTTCTGCCTGAATTTGAGGAAAAGCATGATGACTGTGAAGGTGACAGAGCACTGGCATGGATTGCCCAGAAAGGTTATGGAGACTCCTTCTGTGGAGATATTCCAGACCTGCCTGGACAGGATCCTGTGCATCATGCTGTAGGTGACACTGCTTGATCAAGGGGTTTGAACTACATCATCCCCAAAGCTCCTTCCAACCTCAACCATTCTGTGATTCTATAAATGGTCTCCACTGGAATAGATCAGCTTTTTGAGCTGTAAGGATCTGCCTGTCCCTCAGCTTCATTGTGAGTGCTGCTCTAGTAGGATAGAAGGCATCCAGGGTCATTAGAGATGACCAAGGGAATTCCTGACCTGGCCTCCCACTGAAGCTCTATCTCCAGTGATTCCATTAGGACCTTTAGGCCAGGAGCTTGCAAGCAGACTATGTGCATGCTTAGCCTGCTAAGGGGGAATCCCACCTGCCATGTATTTGTGGAGTTCATGAGTTAGCTGAATCCTTCTCCAAACCTGGTATTTCTGAACAGACATGTGGAGCCCCAATAAGCTATCTGAATAAGTCATCTGAATCATATATGCACCATGTATCAACAACCTCCCTTCTTATCCCTGTCTGGGTGTCTTGCCTAGTTAAGAGATGTGAATCAGGACTTCCCGTGGGACATTTCTAACTTTGGTAGATAATCATTATCTGATGAAATAAATTGCAACATTGGAATCTGTATCCCTGTACTCTTTAGAGAAGGAAAACAGGTTACTCTACTTGAGGGAACATATCCCAGAAGGAGGAATCCCAAGGGACAGAGTAATTCATGAATTCAGCTGGGCTGCAGCTCGTGGCAGCCTGGCAGCACTGCCCAGAGACAGCCGAGTGCAGGAGCAGCTCCTGTGCCAAGAGCAGCAGGGCTGCGGGCACTGCCTGCTGCTGCGGACAGGGGAGGAGAGAGGACAGAGAGGTGAAAGGCAGCGTGGAGTGGGAGGACAGAGCAGAGCTCATGGTGGGAGCAATCTGTGACACGGTAAGTCACCGGCTGCAGGGTAATGCTGCTGAGGTTTCTGGAGGGGTCTGCAGCACCCCTCCAGCTGATGACTTTCTTTTTTGAGGATTGTTCTCCCTGCTTCTACTTTGTATACGAGGAGATGCTTCAGAACAGAAATTCCCTGTCCCAGCATCACAAGGTCAGGGCATCATGGCTGCTTCTTCTGGAGCTGGTGCAGGACAGTGAAGGCAATGTGGGCACATGGGTTCTTCAGAGCACTGTTCTTCAGAGCAGTGTCCATGCGCCCCAGGGTGCTGTGTGCCCGGGGCAGTGATTCTGTGAGGATCAGCACTCAGCCTGCCAGGGCGCTGCAGGGAGAAGCTCTGGGTGGGAGGAGAGATCCCCCCTGGGCAGGTTCATTCTCCTGCTGAGAGGCTGCTGTGTGGGGTCAGGGCTGCTCACAGCTCAGCCTCACCCACACAACATAACTGGAAGGGGCTTTTCAAGAGGACACTCTTGGGAAGCTTCTATGAAAGGGAAGGGAATATCCAGAGGCTAGGATTTTGTTTTGTATCCTTGACAAGGCAGCGAATGAATGGAACATTTTAGGTTTAGATGCCTGAAGGAGAGTTGTGCAGTGCTGCTCTGAGGGATCAATAGGTCTGTGAGGACCCCAGAATATTCCTTCAACTGCCTTTTCACCTGTGGGCAGCAGCAATATCCCCTTTGCAGCTCTCCTCATTCTCATTGTGCTTAGTCTCACTCTGCTCTCAAGGGGAAGGGCTCCAGGGCATTTCTGACCTCCTCTGCAGTCAGATTTCCAGAACAGCAGAGCTGCCTCTCTCCTGCCATGTGCCCATTTCCCATTGCAAGGCACAGGGGCTGATAACCACTGTCCTGGGAGTCCACACTGTCTGGGAGATGCAACCTGATGATGGTGCTGCTCTGTCTCTCTGTCCTCCCTTGGCAGGAGAGTCACAGTGTTTCTCCTCCTTTCCCTGCCTCTCCTTTCTGCTCTTGTCCTGGCAGTCAGCTGGGGCTTCAGCTACAAATTCAGATACTCACCGTGAGGTCCTGCCATGGAGGTGTCTGAAGAGGGGCAATGTGCCCAGGGTGCTGGGCAGAGTCATTGGAGGGGCTGCAAAGGGGTTGACTCTTCCTTTAGGAAACTCTGTGACTGTCAGGACACGTGAGTGTCTCTGTTGTCCTGCTGGGGTTGTGAGGTGCCCTGCATAAGAGGATTCAGCGCACAGAGTCTTTGCCATGTCAGTAGCAGTGTCCTGTTCTCTCCATCACATATCCACCTTGAACTTAGAGGGAGAGCAGGGTTAAATGAGTGTGAAGAAGAAATTACTGAGAGTTCGGACGGGGTTGAGAAGGATTTCTATGAAAAATGGAAAGTTTATTTCAGAGAAAATTTTTCTAAGCTATTATTGCCTTTTCTTCCCTACACAGTTTTCCTGAACCCCATAGAACAGATGTCCAACAGCAGCTCCCTCAATGAGTTCCTCCTCCTGCCATTCTCAGACAGGCGGGAGCTGCAGCTCTTGCACTTCTCGCTCTTCCTGGCCATCTACCTGGCTGCCCTCCTGGCCAACGGCCTCATCATCACAGCCATAGCCTGCGACAACCGCCTCCACACCCCCATGTACTTCTTCCTCCTCAACCTCTCCCTCCTTGACCTGGGCTCCATCTCCACGACTGTTCCCAAAGCCATGGCCAATTCCCTGTGGAACACCAGGGACATTTCCTTTTTGGAATGTGCTGCCCAGATATTTTTCTTTGTCTTCTTGTTGGGAGGAGAGTTTTATCTCCTCACAGTCATGGCCTATGACCGCTACGTTGCCATCTGCAGACCCCTGCACTATGGGGCCCTCCTGGACAGCAGAGCTTGTGTCAAAATGACAGCAGCTGCCTGGGCCAGTGGTTTCCTCAATTCTCTCCTGCACACTGGAAACACATTTTCCCTACCCCTCTGCCAAGGCAATGTGGTGGAGCAGTTCTTCTGTGAGATCCCCCAGATCCTCAAGCTCTCCTGCTCATACTCCTACCTCAGGGAAGTTGGGTTCATTGGGTTTACTTTCTCTTTGGGCTCTGGGTGTTTCACTTTCGTTGTGGTGTCCTATGTGCAGATCTTCAGAGCTGTGCTGAGGATCCCCTCTGAGCAGGGCCAGCACAAAGCCTTTTCCATGTGCCTCCCACACCTGGCCGTAGTCTCCCTGTTTGTCATTACTATATTGTTTGCCTACCTGAAGCCCCCCTCCATCTCCTCCCCACTTCTAGATATGGTTGTGTCCATTCTGTACTCCGTGGTGCCTCCAACCCTGAATCCCCTCATCTACAGCATGAGGAACAAGGAGCTCAAGGAGGCACTGAAGAAACTCATCCAGTGGGTACAAGGTCAATGATAACAACTGTTTCAGTCACTCACTAGGATATCTGGCATCAAGGCTGTATTTTATCCATTTCTTTCATTTTTACTTCTCTCTTTTACATCCATCTTAAAATAATAAATAATAAAGATACCTGTTTTGTTTCACAACTGCACAGGAATCTCTCATTTAGCACTTAAACACAGACCATCATAAAGCAGGAAGCCAGGCTTCCCCCTTCACTAGCAGAGAGGGGGGATTCTCTGAGCCGCTTCTTTGAGCTCCCTTGGATGTGCCCAGTGCAAGGAGAAGAGTTTCCCTCTGCAGCGTCTTTTCCAGCACTGACACCAAGGGACCTCTGGGGTACAGAGTCACGGCGGGACAAGGGCAGGTGGGCTGAGACCAGGGGTCCAGTATTGTTTAGGAGATCTCAGATCTCGTGGCTATGGTTAGAGTGTGATCTCAAATCTCTCTAATATGACAGAAATGGCAACCAAGTGTCACCACAGGTTTCCATGGTTCCATGCAAAGGCTCCAGCACGCAGAACTAAACATGAGGGAATTGAAGGAATGTCTAGAGGGAGCCTTCCCGTGGCAGTTCGGGTGGGAGGCAATTGCCTGGTGACACCAGGTGACATCTGAAGAGACAGGGTTGTCCCAGGCACGGGCTAGTGTCTATTGCTCTGATAGAGCAAATGTGATACTCACATCTTTCTAGAATGCCTGGTCAGGGCCCAGTGGGCATCTTCCTTGGCCATCTGAAATAGCACTAGATGCTCACTAGTGTTAGAGCCACACTCACTAGGAAGCTGAGACACATGGAGATGTTGACAATGTAAACTGTGACTGTAATTCATTTCGGACACTAGATTCAGGGACACTGAAGTAGGCCTGCAAGGCCATGATACATGCCTGGGATTTCTAGCACATCTGCATGGGCAGGAGCTATGAGGAAACTCTGCCTTTCTTTAGCAGTTGCTAGGAAAAGACCCCAGGTTCTCTCAGGTTTTCCTACTTGTGCCCAGACATTTGTACAGAGTCTACTGGGGGCCTGGAGCCAGCTGTGGAGTAGTATTGGGTCCAATCCTATTCAACTTCTCTATCAGTAACCTGGAAGAAGGAACAGAGTGCACTCCTAGCAAATTTTGTGATGATACAAATGCGGGAGGCTTGGCTGATACACCAGAGGGCTGTGCAGCCATGTTCCTGAGTTAGGGAAAGAGGACTGGATTCAGCTGCCACTTGTGGGTGCCCAGGACCCCGGAGAGGGTGAGTGCTCAGGAGGGATCTGCTGAGGACAGTCCCACTCATTACAGAGCTGGGACAGATGCCCATCCTCCTGGAAGGGACTATGGAGCCACCATGGAGCACAGGAGACCTCCAGGGGCAGAACATGCCTGGAGTGGGGGTGAGTGCTGTGCTGGGAGAGGGGCTGCCCAGAGGGGCTGTGGAAATGATTAATGTATTCAAGACATAGAAAATATGGGGGCGATCACAGAGATTTCCTCTACAGCCCAATGGAGAGAGCAGTGGACACTAAAAGGCAAGGGCAGATAAATATTTCTTCACAGCAGATTCAGCAAGTTCCTGAAGATTTCCACTCTTTCATCACTGGAAAACATTCAAAACAGCCCTTCATCTTTGCAGGCAGAGCTCAAGTGTCCGAGCACCAGCACTCAGAGGGACTTGGAGCATGTCCCAGTGTCTCTGAGTGACCTGCGTGGGCCTGAGAGCTCTCGCAGGGACCTGCGGGAGAGCAGAGCCCCTCAGAGCTGCAGAGGGAGGCTGGGGACAGGGGACCACGGCACCTGGAATGGCACCAGCTGTGCAGGACTCTGGGACTGCAGCCCACCCACTTCTGAAAATCACTTCCCTTTTCAAGAACAAATGATCATGCCCAAGTCTACTGGACTAAAACAGAATAATGAATAAAGGTGGAAAGTATAACAAAGCATTTATTTGCTTTAATTCTTTTTCTTAATTTATTTCTACCTTTGTTTGTGAAGACATTTTCTAACCATTTCTGTTACCATCAGGCCTATACCACTAAGCAGGAGGTTTCCTTGTCCCACTCAGAGCCCAGCGCTCAGAAAAGACCCCTGCCCACAGCTCTCCCTGCCACCCCTCACTCTCTGCACAGAGCACATTGCACTCGGAGGTGTCATCCTCCCTCAACTGGTGCAGAAAGTTGGGGACCAGCTTCAAGGAAATGCTCTGTTTTGGTGGGGCCAACATTGCACAAACTAAATATACCCCAGTTAAAGTTATGCCCAGAGCCAGGAAGAAAGGAACCCTCTCCAGAAGAGCTCTCAACTCTTCCCTCATCCCGGCTCCCCTTCGACATCATCCTTGTGCTCCCCGTGTTGGTGCCATCCCCGCTGCCTGCCTTTCCCTTCAGCCCCACTGCCCACCTCGCTCCCGCTCTCCTGCAAGCCTGAGAGCCCGTCTGTGGGCTGGGAGCAGGCGTTCGCTTGATGCTCCTTGTCCATGTTCAGGATTCTCTTACAGGGACCTGACAGTGGCACCAAGGGGAGCCGTTCCCTCCTGATGGAGCTGCTCTCCTCAGAGTGGGGAGCCTGGGGTCTTTGTTCCCAACAAGGGCATGGTCACCATGGAGCCCGTCCCCTCACAATGGCATTATGGACCTGATGCCACTGCCATCACAAAGCCCTGGTGGTTTCCATGGGGACATTATTCCGATGCCCTGGTGGAGACCACCGAGACCCTATCATGATACCTTTGTGGGGACTATGGAGACCCCATCATGATGCCTTGGTGGAGACCATGGAGAAAGACACCATCACAATGTCTTGGTGAAGACCATGGGGACCTCATCATTATTGCTTTTTTGGCGATCTGTAGCAGAGATCTTCACAAGGCCATAGCTGTTGCTCTGCCCCATAATCTTCATACCAACAATCCTGACTGGCTCTCTTTCCATCCCTAAGCCTAGCTCCCTGCATCCCACTGCTCTCTCACCTGCATCTTTCCCCATCATTTCAGGACATGACCTTCTCTCTCTTGCTGGAGTCTTCTTCTCCTCTGAATCACTCCCAATTTAAGGCTCTCCTCACCAGCTTGGCCAGCTGGTTGACGACCATCATGTGGGCAGGTGGAAGGAGTCTCCTTTGAAAGGAAATGTGACACCTGGCAGCTTTGCTGCCTTGCTGTGGGCTCAGCTCCAGGTCCTGCTCCAAATCCTGCTAAAAAAGAAAAAGTAAAGTAAAAAAAAAATTGCTCATTGTCCTCTCCATTTTCAGCTTGTAATAAGCTGGGATGATTGTACAATAAAGCAATATGAATTATGATATCTGAAATGCAGAATTAAACCATGAATCCTTAGGACATGTTTCCCCTTGTTGCATGAGTGCGTGCCCAGATGTGCAGGGATGCTGCTGCTGGAGGCATGTTCTGTGCATCACTGTGCCAAAGCAAAGGCCACCCCAAGGACACTGGCTGAAGACTCCAAAGCCCATGGAGAGATCAGCAGGTTATGAGGAAGCTCCAGAAGTGCCTTTGCCCACTCTGCCTGTTGACAGCACCAGTAGCAGCTTTGCTGGCCCCATCAAGCCAATAAGCAGGGGAAAGGGGATACTCAAGAGGTTCCAGGCAACCAAAGACCATGTGAGTGCTATAGGCACCATGGGTGTATGTGTGCAGGTTCTGTAGGTGGGCACAGGGGCCACTTGTGACTGTCACAGCTGCCTATCCTGAGGGACAGGGCAGGATGGCAGATTTCTTGAAGCAATCTCTAGAAAAGTGAAGGTGCTACTGAAGATCTCCCTGTTCATGTAATTTAGCAGGGTGAGCAGGAATTCAGGGGAGGGGAGCTAGAAGGGTTTGAGAGTTCAGAGACCAGACCCCAGAGCTTGGAGTGATGTGCCTCCTATTTTTGCAGCATTCTGCATGTAGGTGGGACAGTTCTGCATGTAGGTGGGACAATTTTCCCTACAGCCAGGGCTGGAATGTCTTTGTTTGGGTACAGGACAGGAACGCAGGATGCTCTGGGGCACTTGCCCAGCAAGCACTGCAATGGGGCATGCTTTTCCTGCAGGTGCCCTACTGTATCTGCTAGAGACATGTGGTTGTGCTGGATACCCCAGGCATCTGAAAAGGCCCTGCTAGATTTTTCTATGCCATCAAATCAAGTATCTGCATTGAATTACCAGAGACGCTGCTTAATAAATGGGGCTCCTGTTGTATTTAGCATCTGGGCTCATTTCACATGGTCAATGCAATTCTCCTGAGGCCCCCACCCTGATGCTCTGGGATGATGCAGGTCTCCGAGGAGCTGCATCAGAGAAAGTGGGCCCTGGCACATGCCCTGGACCTCCTCAGTCTTTCCAACTGTCCTCAGGTGTTTGTGTGGGAGCAACTGATTCCCATTCTCCATCTCCAGTGACTGCAATTGCAGCTTAGACGAGGAGCTCTCTTGCAGACCTCTATGTTGTGCTCACTTCAGTTGTGGCAAGGGGAATCACTTGACCTGCCTGTGGAGTTTGCAGGATTTTTCTGAATCTCACTTCATGCCAGGGACTTCTAGACCAGCATGAGATGGGCAGAGTGACTCATCCCCTGAACCTACTGTGAGGGTGACAGAGCACTGGAACAGGCTGCCCAGAGAGGTTGTGGAGTCTCCTTCTCTGGAGATCTTCAAAGCCTGCCTGGATGCCACCCTGTGCCACGTGCTCTAGGTGTCCCTGCTGGAGCAAGGGGGTTGAACTTGATGATCGCTAGAGATCCCTTCCAACCTTAACCATTCTGTGATTCTGTGAAGAGATGAGAATCAGAGGTTCCACAGAGCACATTTCCATTTCTCATAGGTAGTCATGCTCATCTGAATCAAAGCTGTCTTTCCAAAAGTTCAACTTAATCAGGCTTGCAGAGATATGTGAGGGATTGGTGAAAGAGTGTATAAGAAGAGGCAGATTCCCCCTGCCGCCATGTCTGACCCTATCCGTGCAGATGTCTCTGTCAAATCCAGTTGCCTGGACTTCCCTTTCTAGTGAATGGAGGGAAATAAGTGCTCTTAACAGACTTTTAATTTCAGATGTATTTCTTAATGACAAGCTAAGGGCCTGCAGGAACCGCCTCCAAAATTTTCAGCCCTACAGGGGAACACAATGAGCCCAGGGCATCTCCAGCAGTGCCAGCCTCTCTACGTGATCAAACGGAATCAATCCCCTAATGCAAATTATAGTCATAACTGAGAACATTCCCAAAGAATAACAAAGATTGCCTTTTCCAAAACATCCGTCAGTCTTTAATGTTATGAAATACATTCTCATTCTTCTAATTTGGCAGCCCCATGTTCATGCACTACTTTCACCATGGTCAGGAAGTAAGGCAAGAAGCAGAGCCCTAGGCAAAGTTCTTAGGAGGTTCTTTGGTAAGGGCACCTTTGCTCTTTTCTGGCCTATCACCTCTATCTTAAGTAGCACAGTGCATGAAACCCTGCTGAGGAAGTGAAGAGGAGCAAGCCTGCTTCGGTGCCTCCAGGAGGAAGACTGTCTTCTGCCACAGACTGTCCTCCATCCCACTTCTACCCAAAGAGCAGCCCGCAGCAATTATCATGGAGCTGAGGCTCACCCTCATCTCACTCTGTGCTCAGACCTTGTGCTCTTTCATCCCACAGGACTTTGATCCTGTCTTGCCAAACGCCAAACCTCCAAACCAAGCCCCAATCCCAGGCAATCCCACAAGTCTGCCCAGGGCCCACAATTACCAGGGAAGGACAGAGAATAACCTCTCCAGTTGCCTCTGTTAGGCATTTCTCAGGCTTCACCTTGTTGGTGATGGCTGACTGAAACCAAGCAGGGCTGCACTTGCTAGAATCCCAGTCCCATTCAGCCATTAGCCCACATTTTCCTTCTTCATTCTTTTACTCTCACTGAAGCAGGAGCAGGGAGATTTGGCTTTCCCCAAACCATCCTTACTTTACCGGACAATATTTCTGACTTCCTCCTTTGCAGCCTCTCTCTTCTTCCCCTTTCCACATGCTGCCTTACTGACTTGAAGGCCACATGCCAGTTCCCTCTTTAGGCTAGCTGGGCTCCAGAGATGTTTCCTAATTTTACCAACTGTTTGTATGGAGCATTCTTCTGCTTGACAGATGCTTACTTAATGGCTGCCTTTCCCGAGGTCCTCCACCCTTCAGAGCTGCTTGGAGCTGCTCTCCTCAGAGTGGGGAGCCTGGGGCCTTGGCCCCCAACAAGGACATGGTCACAATGGGGATGACCAGCTCACAATGGCCTTATGGGCATGCTACCACTGCCATCACAAAGCCCTGGTGGTTTCCATGGGGACCCTATCATCATGCCCTGCTGGACACCATGGCAGACCCCATCATGAAGCCTTTTTGGGGACTATGGAGATCCCATCATGATTCCTTGGTGGAGACCATGGAGAAAGATGCCATCACAGTGTCTTGTTGAAAACCATGGGGATCCCATCATGATGCCTTTCTAGAGATCCATAGTAGAGATCTACACAAGGCCACGGCTCTTGCTCTGCCCACTAATCCTCATCCCTACAATCCTGACTGAATCTCTCTCCATCCCTAAGCAGAGCTCCCTGCATCCCACTGCTCTCTCCAGGGGTTCCTTTCTCTACATCTCCTGCACATTTCCCTGCCATCCCAGGCCATCAATTCCTCACTCTTGCTGGAGTCTTCTCCCCTGAGTCACTCCCAGTTTAAGGCTCTCCTCACCGTCTTGGCCACCTGATTGATGACCATCAGGCCGGCAGATGGAAAAACTCTCCATCCAAATGAAATGTGACAACCTGCTGCTTTGCTGCCCTGCCATGGGCTCAGCTCCAGGTCCTCCTCCAAATCCTACTGAAAAATAAAAGAAAA
The DNA here is from genome assembly GCF_059628265.1 of Tinamus guttatus. Taxonomy (NCBI): domain Eukaryota; kingdom Metazoa; phylum Chordata; class Aves; order Tinamiformes; family Tinamidae; genus Tinamus; species Tinamus guttatus. The sequence goes on along the minus strand of NW_028289008.1, from coordinate 460,359 downwards.
ATAAGAGAAAAACAAGCGGGGGGGTGGGAAGACCCTTGCTATTTTTCCTCTCCAATTTCATCTTGTAATAAGTTGATATGAGGATACATGAAAGCAATATGTATTATAGTATATGAAATGCAGAATTAAACCATGAATCCTTAGGACATGTTTCTCCTTCTTGCATGAGTGCATGCCCAGATGTGCAGGGATGCTGCTGCTGGAGGCATGTTCTGTGCATCACTGTGCCAGAGTAAAGGCCACCCCAAGGGAACTGACTGAAGTCTCCAAAGCCCATGGAGAGACCAGCAGGTTGTGAGGAAGCTCCAAAAGTGCCTTTGCCCGCTCTGCCTTTTGACAGCACCAGCAGCACCTCAGGCCAATAAGCAGGGAAAAGGGATAGCCACGGAGTGCCAGGCACCCAAAGGCCGTGCCTGTGCCGTAGGGACCATGGGTGTGTGTGTGCAGGTGCTGTAGGTGGGCACATGGGCCACTTGTGACTGTCACACCTGCCAAGCCTGAGGGATGGGGCAGGATGGCAGATTTCTTGAAACAATCTCTAGGAAAGTGAAGGTGCTGCTAAAGAAGTCCCTAGGCCTGGTAGCCAGTGCTCCATCCACTCTGAGGCCCTCATTAGCCCAGTCCTTGTTCATATCATCTGGCAGGGGGAGCAGAAATTCAGGAGAGGAGAGCTAGGAGGGTTTGAGAGGGCAGAGACTGGAGCAGAGACGTGGCAGGGTGAGGATGCCTCCCATTTATGCAGCACCCTGGATGTAGACAGGATGGGCTTTCCCTACAGCCAGTGCTGGAATGTCTTTGGGTACAGGATGGAAACGTAGGATGCCCTGGGACACTTGCCCAGCAGTCACTCCAAGAGGACATGATTTTCCTGCAGGTGCCCTGCTGCATTTGCCAGAGACACGTGATTGTGCTGGACACCCCAGGCATGTGACAAGGCCCTGCCAGCACTTTTCTATGCCATCAAATCAAGGATCTGCACTGAATTACCAGAGCTGTTGGTTTATGCTATAATCCTTCTATGCCTCATTTTCATTGTTCCTGGGGTTGCCATTTTTGTTGGCATCTGGGGTCATTTCAGATGGGCAATGCAATTCCACATTGGCCCCCACCCTGAGCCTCTAGGATGATGCAGTTCTCCTAGGAGCCGCATCAGAGCAAGTGGGCACTGGCACAGGCCTTGGACCTCCTCAATCCTTTTGGACTGTCACCAGGGAGTGTTTGTGTGTGATCAGCTGACTCTCATCCTCCATCTCCAGCTACTGCAATTGCAGCCTAGACAAGGAGCTCTCTTGCAGACCTCTGTGTTGTGCTCACTTCAGTTGTGGCAAGGGGAATCACTTGACCTGCCTGTGAAGTTCACAGGAGTTTTCTGAATCCTACTTCATGCCAAGCTCTTCTAGACCAGCAGGAGGTACTGAGACTGACACATCTGAGTCAATCCCTGAACCTTGTGCCAAGGAACTCCCTTCTTGTCCTAACTAGGTGTCCTGCCTAGGTCAGAGATGAGAACTGGGGGTTCCACAGGAGCACATTTCTATTTCTTATAGGTAGTCATGCTCTGATGAAAGAACTTGCAATGTTGGAAATAGTTGCTCTCCACTCAATGGGAAAAGACGACAGGTAATTACTTCACTCTATTGCAGTGAACATTTCCCAGGAGGAGGGAGCACAAGGGACAGAAAAATTGATGAGTTCAGCTGGGCCTCTGCTCCTGAGCGGGGCCAGGCTCCTGGGACGGAGGCAGCTCGTGGCAGCCTGGCAGCACTGCCCAGAGACAGCCAAGTGCAGGAGCAGCTCCTGTGCCAAGAGCAGCAGGGCTGCGGGCACTGCCTGCTGCTGCGGACAGCAGAGGAGAGAAGGCAGCGAGAGGGGAACGGCAGTATGGAGCGGGAGGACAGAGGAGACCACAGCTCTTGACATGGTGAGTTTGTGCTTACAGGACAATGCTACGGAGCTTCTTGAAGGGGACATAAGAACTCATCACACTCCATGGGTGGCAGCATTTTTCTCTTCTTTCTCCCAGCTTTTGCAGTTCAGAGGAAGAGGAGCTGCTTCAGAGTAGGGATTATCTAACATACCACCTATGAGCAGGGCATCCTGCTGCCTTCCGCAATAGAAATGGCAGTGATGTGGAGCTGGGGTGTGCAGACAGGGTGAGAGGTCTGCACTTCAGAGCAGGGTCCCTGCACCCAAAGGTGCTGTGTGCCTGCAGCAGTGACTGTGTTGCCTGTGAAGGTCAGCACTCAGCCTACCCAGGGAGCTTCTCACAGCACTGAGGGGAGAAGTTCTGGGTGGGAGGATTATCCTCCACCAGGTCAGGCTCCTTCTGCTGCTGGCAGGGTGCTGTAGGGGTCAGGTCTGCTCACAGGTCTAGCTGTGAGCACATTTCAATGAACACTTTGCAAAAGGAAAGACAAGGCAGGCATTGAGATGGTGCTTAGAATTTCCTTCCACTTGGTAAGAGGAAAATGGTAACAAAACTGTCAGACTTGGACAAGAGACTGAGACTCATTAAGAGATTCAAAGAGCAGCCAAAGACTCTGCCAGGGACATCTGAATGTCCCCTCACCCACCCCTTAGTTCATAGACAGAACCAGCTTCTCCTGGGCTGCTTCATCAGGGTCTATCTAAGCTGCTCCTTAGCACATGCAAACATGGGGGTGCCCCTGGACAGTCCCCTTCTCCTTGGAGGTTTCTGCAGGGAGAACTGGGCTCACTTGTGAGTGTCGTTGTCCTTCATGTGAGTGAGGTGCAAGTACATGACAGCGAGAGGCAAGGCTCGGTGATGAAACAGGTCCCATTACAAAGACCCTTTTCTCCTGTTGGGATGCACACGGGTTCCTGCTGAGAGTGCTTGAAATGCCAAAGATTTCTGTTCTATCAAAGAATGCTCGCACATTGAGGAAGCACCTTTGTGTGCACTGTGTGCCCCATCATATATATTATATATATGCACATTTCTATATCAACAGACTCCTGCAGTGACCCTTTTGCAGAGAACACTGGATTTCTGCTTATTGAAGAGCCCTGCCATGGAAGGGGAGGCCGTCAACTCCTGCAGATTTTGTGCAGCAAAGCTACTCCTTCTCTCTGAAGTTTCTGGAATACAGGCACGGACAGTGCAGTGGCATGAGAACAAGGTCTGTCTCTAGACATCTCAACATCTAAAAAGAGGTAAGGTCTTTCCTTGCTTCCATTTGACAGTTCTCCTCCCTGGCTGGAGTCAGATCTGGTGTGAGAGATTCAGACACAAATATCTCTGTTGAGAAGGGCAAGATTGATGGGGACAAATTCTTCACAAAGCTCTCCTCCTTAAGATACAGCTGGTGTGAGGGCTGTATTCAGCTCTCATGCTGGTGAATGGAGAGTATTCCCAGTAGGGAATTCCCAAGTAGTTTGACACATCCAATTACACCTGCAGCACAGCAGAAACAACTCCTTTGGAGCCATGGGAAGCCGGTCCCTGCCATTTCAATATGTGGATCACATGAAATGGGGCTGAACTAAGGGGGAGAGGAAATATGGGGGATTTTTGAGAAACTGAAATGGTTTGGCTCAGACAAGTCTGCTCTAAATTTTTGCTTTCTTTCCTTCCTTGGACAGGACTCCCAAAGGAGCTAATGTCCAACAGCAGCTCATTCAATGAGTTCCTCCTCCTGCCTTTTGCAGACACGCGGGAGCTGCAGCTCTTGCACTTCTCGCTCTTCCTGGCCATCTACCTGGCTGCCCTCCTTGGCAATGGCCTCATCATCACAGCTGTAGCCTGCGACCACCGCCTCCACACCCCCATGTACTTCTTCCTCCTCAACCTCTCCCTCCTTGACCTTGGCTGCATCTCCACCACTGTCCCCAAATCCATGGCCAATTCCCTGAGGGACAACAGGATCATTTCCTACTCAGGATGTGCCACCCAGGTGTTCCTGGTAGGATTCTTGTTTTCAGCAGAGTTTTCCCTCCTCACAGTCATGGCCTATGACCGCTACGTTGCCATCTGCAGACCCCTGCACTACGGGACCATCATGGACAGCCGAATTTGTGTCAAAATAGCAGCAGCTGCCTGGGCCAGTGGCTTTCTCCATGCTCTTCTGCAGACTGGGAGCACATTCTCACTACCACTGTGCCAAGGCAATGAGGTGGAGCAGTTCTTCTGTGAGATGCCCCAGATCCTCAAGCTTTCTTGCTCACACTCCTACCTCAGGAAAGTTGGGCTTCTTGTGCTTAGTATTTGCTTATTCTTTGCATGTTTCATTTTTATTATGGCGTCCTACGTGCAGATTTTCACAGCTGTGCTGAGGATCCCCTCTGAGGAGGGTCGGCACAAAGCCTTTTCCATGTGCATCCCACACATGGTCGTGGTCTCCCTGTTTCTCAGCAGTGGCATGTTTGCCTACCTGAAGCCCCCCTCCATTTCCTTGCCGGCTCTGGATCTGGTGGTGGCTGTTCTGTATGCAGTGGTGCCTCCAACGGTCAACCCCCTCATCTACAGCATGAGGAACAAGGATCTGAAGAACGCCCTAATGAAACTGGCTCAGTCGGTGCTAGAAATGAGCTCCCTGTCCTTTCTAACAAGTGGTTCCTAATGCATCTCAGATAGTTCTGTGATTTGAGCATTCTCTCCGTGTTTATAATAATTTTTTTACTTAAGTTTTTGAATGCATCCTGCTTTGCCAGAGGCATGAACTCACTCTGTGTAATTACAATACCGGCTATAAATATGTCTGTCCTTGTGTTTCTGTGTCAGTCCTGGCTTCGCACAAATAAAAGTGGATTTCCTCACTGCACTACTTGAAGGTTTGCCTCTCCTTCCAAAGTGAGATTCTAATATGTGCTCAGGGACTTTTACCCTCCAAGTATCTGTTTCTTTCTCAGGGCTCTCCAGGGCCTCCAGCAATGATCTCATAGATGATGTGTTAGGGAAGGAGGGTTGGATTCAGTTCTAAGCTGTGGGTGCTCAGAGCTGCTGCAGGTGGTGAATGGTCAAGCACTATCTTCCATGTGACAGGGCTGAAGACGGATATGGAGCCTCCAGGAGATCACAGGGCATCTCCAAGGGCACCATGTTCCTAGCAGTGAATGGCAATTCAGAAACTCAAGGGGAGCCACCCAAATGGAAGGGGCAAAGAAAATGAATGTCTATACTAGGGAGAGCTCTGCAGTGCTGCAAGAGGCAGTGGGGACCCAGGAGGCCCAGGGAAGGGAGCCTGGAGAGTCACTGAGGTCCCCTTCAGTGTCAGTGTTTGGCTGCCTGGGCAGCTCCTTCCTGCCGGCCTCGGTGCCAGTAGCCAAAGGACCAGCCAGCCCTGCCCAGCCTCCCTCCCAGCTCAGAGGCCAAGGACGGCTCTGCACCAACCCCAACGTGGTACAAGGCTGGGGCCAGCAGGGTTTGTGGGGGGACAGGGCAGTGCGGGCTGTCATGGGGACCATGTCAGAGGGACATTTCCCCAGGGCTGAGCACCCTGTCCTGGGTGCTGTCTGCACAGTGGAGCCAGGGAGCTGTGTGCGGGTGCAGGGATGGGCACACATGGAAGCCCCCATGTTCCCCTGGGAGAAGGGAACCTGCCAAGAGCTCTCCCAGCCCTGCCCCACCAGCACCAGTGATGACCAGCCCTGCTGCTGCACCCACACTTTCTTGGTGCTGAACTCAACCACGTCCCCAAGCTGCTCCCTACAGCTGGCTGCAGGGACACCCATGGGGCCTGGCCATTCCTGCTCCTCACAAGCTGCTTGTCCAAGGCAATGTTGGAAGAACAGGCCTGGCACCATCCTCTTGGCCCTGCACTGCCTGTGACTGTCACAACTGACAGCCCCCTCCAGAGAACGATTCCTGGGACAGGCACTTGGGAACAAACAGCTGGCAGTGTTGATGGGAGTCCATCTGGGACATGCCCTCTGGGTGGACAAGGAGGCCTCAGGCTCCCTCAGCCTTTTGGGGAGGAGTTGTCCGCTGGGAGGAGTGCGGGGAGGAAGGACGTGAGTCCTCCTGTGGTTTGCGAGGTGAAGGTGCTGGCATGTGGTGGAGACCAGGGCACTACAAGCTTGAACTCAGGCCCTAGCCGCGTGTTCCCCTTCACACTAAGGGGCATCACGAAATTTGCTGGGAGTGCACTCTGTTCCTTCTTCCAGGTTACTGACGGAGAAGTTGAACAGGATTGGACCCAATACTACTCTCTGGGGGACACAGCTGGCTCCAGGCCCCCAGTAGACTCTGTGCAAATGTCTGGGCACAAGTAGGAAAACCTGAGAGAACCTGGGGTCTTTTCCTAGCAACTACTAAAGAAAGGCAGTTTCCTCATAGCTCCTGCCCATGCAGATGTGCTAGAAATCCCAGGCATGTATCATGGCCTTGCAGGCCTACTTCAGTGTCCCTGTATCAAGTGTCCGAAATGAATTACAGTCACAGTTTACATTGTCAACATCTCCACGTGTTTCAGCTTCCTAGTGACTGTGGCTCTAACACTAGTGAGCATCTAGTGCTATTTCAGATGGCCAAGGAAGATGCCCACCAGGTGCTGACCAGGCATTCTAGAAAGATGTGAGTATCACATTTGCTCTATCAGAGCAATAGACACTAGCCTGTGCCTGGGACAACCCTGTCTCTTCAGATGTCACCTGGTGTCACCAGGCAATTGCCTCCCACCCGAACTGCCATAGGAATGCGGCCTCTAGACTTTCTGTCAATTCACTATGTTCAGTTTTGTGTGTTGGAGCTTTGCATGGAACCATGGAAACCCGTGCTGAGAATTGGTTGTCATTTCTGTCATATTAGAGAGATTTGAGATCACACTCTAACCATAGTCACGAGAGCTGAGATCTCCTAAACAACACTGGACCCCTGGTCTCAGCCCACCTGTCCTTGTCCCGCCGTGTGTTCATGTGTCCCTAGATCCAGACCATGACTTCAGGTATAAGCTATCATGGGCGGCTCTTGAAGCTCCTTTCCCTGTGCCTGCAAGGTCCCCAATGTGGTCATAGCCCACCATACAGGGGACAGTCCCAAGCAGATACTACTTGTCCATGCATCACTATCAGGAGCACCAAGCACTCACAAGTGAGAACTGAATCCAGGCCTTATTCCCTAACATATGCCCCCAGGAGCTCATTGCCTTGGGCCCATGAAGAGCCCCAGAAAAGGAAACAAGCATCTTTCAGGCTGAAAGTCTTGGAGCAAATTCTTGGCACCAGCATTGGAAGAAGAGCCCAGTCCACAAGATGCACTGAAAACATACCCTTTAATTAGGGGAATGACAGCTCTATCACAATGACAGACACATTTAAAGAAGACCTCTGGGTCAGAAAGACATGGTTAACACCTGTGGAGAAGTGGGATGAATTCAGAAACTTGTGCACAAAGCTCATTATTAAAGCAAGAATGCTGAAATCACAGGAGTTGTCTCAGAGAAATTAGATAGTGCTTGAGTAGAAGGATGGGATTTCAGCTTATTGCTGCTGAAATATTACCAATTGAATCATTTTTTTCAGTGCATCCCTGAGTTCCTTGTTTCTCATGCTGTAGATGAGAGGGTTCAGTGATGGAGGCAGAACTGAGTACAGAACGGCCAGAACCAGATCCAGAGATGGGGAGGAGATGGAGGGAGGCTTCAGGTAGGCAAACAGGCCAGTGCTGAGAAACAGGGAGACCACGGCCAGGTGCGGGAGGCACATGGAAAAGGCTTTGTGCTGGCCCTGCTCAGAGGGGATCCTCAGCACAGCTCTGAAGATCTGCACATAGGACACCACAATGAAAATGAAACAACCAAAGACTAAGCAGACACTAACCACAATAAGCCCAATTTCCCTGAGGTAGGAATTTGAGCAGGAGAGCTTGAGGATCTGGGGAATGTCACAGAAGAACTGCTCCACCACATTGCCTTGGCAGAGGGGTAGGGAAAATGTGTTCCCAGTGTGCAGGAGAGCATAGAGAAAATCAGATGCCCAGGCAGCTGTGGCCATTTTGAAACAAGCTCTGCTGTCCAGGAGGGTTCCGTAGTACAAGGTTCTGCAGATGGCAACATAGCGGTCATAGGCCATGACTGTGAGGAGAGAATACTCTGCTGAAATGAAAAAGGTAAAAGTTAAGACCTGTGCAGCACATCCCCAGTAGGAAATGGCCCTGGTGTCCCAGAAGGAATTGGCCATGAATTTGGGGACAGTGGTGGAGATGGAGCCAAGGTCGAGGAGGGAGAGGTTGAGGAGGAAGAAGTACATGGGGTTGTGGAGGTGGTGGTCGCAGGCTACAGCTGTGATGATGAGGCCGTTGGCCAGGAGGGCAGCCAGGTAGATGACCAGGAAGAGCGAGAAGTGCAAGAGCTGCAGCTCCCGTGTGTCTGCAAATGGCAGGAGGAGGAACTCGTTGAGGGAGCTGCTGTTGGACATTTGTTCCTTTGCAGCACAGGGGCAATATCTGAGGAAGAAAAGACATGGATGAGTTGGAGAAAACTTCTCTGAGCAAAACTTTCTCATATCTGTGCCCAAACACACACTCTTTGCCTCCCCCCCAATTTTAGCAGGACCATCCTTGAGCTCTATGACTTCAGCTCTTGGCCTTGATGCTGGGGGAGCAGAGCTGGCCTCTCCATCTGCCTTGGTCCCAATTGCCCTGTGCTCTCACCTTGAAGCTGTAGGACGCTTGCACTCATGTTACCCCTCAATTAAATGGCACCATGAAGAGCAGAGGATTCCTTTACATCATGTCCACCAGCACTCTTTTGGAGGGGGTGTCAGGCAGGTTTCCGCCCTCCCCTTGGAGCCAGCAACACCTTGGGCTCCTGCCAGCTGCCCACATCCACCTCCCTGCAGCGATTCTGTGACCTCAGATTCCAGGAGGCTTCTCCCTGGGGCACCCAGACAGCACCTGCTGTAATGGTGGAGCTGAGCTCTTCCGGAGGGCAGCTTGCAGCCCAGAAAGGCACCCAGGGAGATGGCAGGACGTCCTGAGGATGGGGTGTCCTGATGAGAGAGGTGGCCCATTCCAAGCTCCTCCAACCGCACTGCCCTGAGCCCCACAGCTTAGAGGGCACTTGGGCACCTCACAGTCCAGGACCCATCTGCATGGCAGGACCCACAGGGCCAGTGTCTGACCTGCATCAGAAACCCCCTGTCCAGAGAGTCCAAGGGAAGGAGAAGGGCAGCGTGGGTAGGTGGGATCATGGAGTAACACCATGATAGCTGTGCCGAGGGAGGCAGGGCCTGGCAGGGACAGAGGGGCACTCAGATGTGTCTCCCCTCCTGGACATCTGGCTGCTCTGGGACAACTCCTGCCCTGGCCCCCATGGCCTGGAGTGCAGAGGGCTGTGCTGGTGGGAAGGGGCGCTGCAGGAGGGACTTTCCTCTCACCCTCTCACCATGATTCCATAACCTGGAGCCGTTCCTACAGGAGCTGCTTCTCTGTCCCCAGGTCTCTGCCCTGTCCATGTTCCAGACCCCGTCGCACCCGCTGGGTGCTCAGCTGTGCCCTGTAGACACCTGCCAGGGCAGGACCCTGCCCAGGGCACCTCCGTGTTTGCAGGTGCAAAAGAGCAGGTGAGACAAACCTTGCTGAGGCCGGGGAGGGGATGCTGGCTGTGTCTGCAGGCAGAGGGGTGGGCGAAGGCAGCCGTGATCCCTCTGAATGTGTGGCTGGGAGTCCCTGCTCTAAAGCACAACCAGCTCCAAACAGGGGAAGCTGGGAGAGCCACCCTGACAAATCCAATCAGCTGCTGAAGGCGCCAGGTTCAGAAGTTCCCTCCAGGAACTGCAGCAGTGTAGCCCTGCAGCCAGAAACTTACCGTGTCAAGGGCTGGGGAGGTTTCTGCCTGCAGTGAGCTCAGCCGCCCTCCCATTCCCAACTGCCTTTCACTTAGGAGCGACTCATCCCAGCCTGGTGCCTGCGGGCAGTGCCCTGAGTCTTGGTGCTCCTTTATGAGGAGCTGCTCCTGGGCAGAGCTGTCTCTCTGCAGCGCCTACCCGGTTGCCATGGGCTCCCGCAGTCCCAGGAGCCAGGCCCAGCTCAGGAGCAGGGACCCAGCTGCAGATGGGACATTTTCTGTCCCCTGTGCAGCCTCCAGGCATTTCTGGGGCTCCAGGGCTGACAGTTCCTGCAAGGCAGCAAGGTCATCCCTAGCAAAGGTCCACTGATGTAAAGAGAGAGAGTCCATGGAACAAATCCAGCATGCAGCTGGCCTCATCAGAGGATGGTTGTCTAGGAGAGTGGACATGTCCTGCTGTTGAAGCCTCTGCTTCCATCCCATAAGAACTCAGAACACTTGCACAGGGGCAAGAAGGGAGTTAACATCCTCATGCTTCAGGAGGTGATTCAGAGCAGTTCAGCAGTACAGCTAATGCCCATTGAGAAGCTCCAGGAGCGCAGGAGGATTCAGTTTGCTCTTGTGCACTCCACAAACTCAGAGGAGGATTCCCTTGGTCCAGCTGCTGAGGTGCACAAAACGGCTGCCTGTATGGGAGCTGGTTTTCTGAGCTCCCACTGCAGTCACTGGGAGAAGTGAATCAGCTGTGCACACACACTCGCCCCTTTGGACTTTTTCCAAGGGGGAGGCAGTCCACGTTGGACAGAGCTGGTCCAAGACAGGTGCAAATGTCCACTCGTCCTGACAGAGCAATGAGGAGATCCATGTCCATTGCAAAGAGCTTGCATGATTCTGTGCAGACACTTGATTTCATGCAAGGAAAACAGGTCTACTTGGCCGTGTCAGATGCCTGAGGTATCCAGCAAAACCGCCACATTCGTAGCATATTTAAGAGGGAACCAACAGGAAAATTGGGCCCTTCAAATTAGTTGGCAACCACCTAGGACACCCGGGTTTCATACATGCTCCCCCAAAGTTGAGTGCCACCACTGCCTTCAGGAAAAGTCCCCCTTGGAGACAGATAGCAGCTCCCCTCCTCTGGTTAGCCATGCTACTACTAATGCAGGCCCACAGGCATCTGGCATTATTCACATGACCATGCACCACTGCCTCATATGGCATGCCTCGTAGCACCAAGGCCCTTCCCCTCAGCCCTGTCCTCAGTTCCTCAAGTTTCTATCTGTCCTGACAGACAAGGTTATATTCTTCCCCACACTGTGGTACTGCCAGGAGCTTTACTTGGTAGTGGGAAGCAGTATGAATAGCCAAAACAACCCGAAAAATCCCCAGTTTAGAGAATTTCAGACTGGACATAAGGATAAAGAAATGACACTGGAATGCTAGTGCTGTGATGCAACAGGACACCCAGGAGGAGTCAAGGATCATCCCATGGCTTTGGGAAGGAACAACCGGTGGGGATGCAGAGACATCAGTGAAGGGAAGGAGATCCCGTGTGAGAGCAAAGTGGGGAAGCAGGGTGGGTGTCTACAGGCTGCATGGACACGGCTGCAGGCATGAGACAGCACAGGACAGGCTCTGCTGGAGACAGACAAAGGCACTGTCAAGGCTCACAGACACCAGAGCAGGTCAGCATCTTCTTGGCTATGGCTGTTGTCTCTGCCACCAAGGCCTGTCAGGAGACACTGGGCCTCAGTGTCCCTCTTGCTGACACCCCGAAAGGTGTCATATCATTGTCCTGCACTGAGCACTGTACACCCCCACCCACACACTGTCCCCAAGAGGACTTGGAAAACATGTGGGGGAAAGGATCTCCTTTCCCAGAAGCTCAGTGGCCGAGCTTGGACATTTTGCCTGATAAAACACCTCAAGGGTTAATGTGGCATCAGAGCCACCTGCACGTTTCCTCTGCCTACCTGTTATCAGTGATGACAATTTTCTGCTCTAATCAACCCCTGGAGACACTTTACTGCTAACAAGTATCAGTGGGACCCATTAAAACTCAACAAAATGTTGGGGGTTGATCTTGACTTTGAATTCTCCTCTCTGTAACTGAGGTTCATGGATTCAGCATGAAATACACCATGGAGCTCATTAAAATGCAAAAAGCTCTCACAAATCATGTCTCTCCCTGCAATTTTTGTCTAGGCTTGCATGACTAATTGGAGAGGTTTAGGGACTGTAGCTGGAAGGTGGAGACATAAATAATATACAAGTATTTCTGATTTTACAGGTTTTTATTGTTACTATTAACATCCAGCTTTCAGAGTAATCGACAGCAATATTATGGAATTGGAATCAATCCAGAATGACTCCCAATGAAGTCTGGATATCTAGAAGAACCAGTGTCCCAGAGCTCAAGCACTGTATGGACACTCTTCCTTCCCTCCCCAACCTGCCATTTCTCACATCAGCCACCTGGGACTTCCATCACTCTTGTTAGAAGCTTCTCTGTTCTACTGAAATCAGCAACTGAAAGTTAGAGCTCATCTGCTGCAACTGCCAACTGCTTTTCTTAGAGAGTTCCTTAGAGAACTAGCTGCAAATAAACACAGGATTTTTCTTAATTGCAAAGAAACTGAAATAAAGCTTGAAATAATTTCATAAATAATAATTGTGCTCTTTGAGTGTATGCTAAGTCCAACCTGTCAATAGCGAGGTTCCCTTGCCACAAGGGCCAGCCTTCCTGAAAGAGAGCAACCTTTAAACTCCTTGAAGTGCAAACCAGCAGATGGGTCAGAGTGAACAGAAAGTAACAGAGGGAGTCACAAAACTGCGGGTCTACAATGGCCAACTCGTGGCCTGTAAAGATGGTGTTAGAAATTGTCAGTTTAATCAGGACATGTGGGAATGGGAGAGCCACACAGCTCCTGGGGGTCCTGGGCCATGATGTGGGCCATGCTGCTTCTGGAGATCCCAGACCTGCCTCAGCTTCTCTACAAAAGTAGGGAAAAGACCCTAGAGAAGAGAGATTTTCCTGGCTGCTCAGAGCAACCCAAAGAAGGACTTGGGAATGTCAAAGGAAACTCAATCCCCTAACACCAAAAGCACTGGACCCACCTGGATCCTTAAGATGAGAGCAGGAGTGGGCAGGGGAAACATCCACGTTCCAGACTTCCTCCATCAGGCCTTCAGCTCTGCAGCTTCTCATAGCTTCAGGGGAGCTCCCTAAACCAATACTTCCCATGACCCTAGTGCATCGAGCAGACTGAGCAGACACAGAAGAAACAGGAGAGAGAATAGGTAGAGACTCCCGGGTCCAGAAAGGGCCTTCCTGTGCCAAAAACAGGATGCTAGATGCTGAACAGGCAACTGAAAGAAAGGAGGAAAGGCGTGCTTTGCTTTTCAGTGTCTGGAATGCCACATATCTGAAAGCTTCAAGAGGGATGCAGTCTCCCTTCTTCAAGATTTGCTCCAGCACCGTGCAAACGCTACAGGAAGAGGAATGTTGGTTGTTGGAAGCCTCAGCAGTAGAGGACCCAGGACATGGTCATCTCACCCACTTGTGAACAGTCAAAATGCAGCTTCTGAGGCACAGCAGTGCCTTACAGGCTCCATACAGGAACCTGGACAGCAGTGCTGCAGTGTGTGGACCTGTCCTGAGACAGGGTCCAGGGTCAAAAGTGTGGCAGATGCAGGGTGCCAGGGCTCTACAGATCCCAACGAGAAGCAGGTGGGGTCAAAAGTGTGGGAGATGCAGGGTGCCAGGGCTCTATAGATCCCAAAGACAGGCAGGTGCCAGGAACTATACCCAGGGGAGAAACACTACTTGGAGGTGTAATGGCAATCTCCAAAGCATAAGTAAGGTGCAAAAGAGAAATGGTTTTCCTCGGGGTCAGATTAAAGAAAGCTAGACATAATTCATAGGATTTGAAGAAACTTCCTCAGATTTTCTACCTGGCCTGACCCATGGTTTTGGAGCCTAGTAGGAACCAATGTCCCATCTCAAGTCCTCTGGAGGGAAGACACGTGTTAAGGATATGTTTGCTCTTTTCTGACATATCATCTCTATCTCACCACAGACCAAGAAACCTTGCTGAGGGCTTTTAAAAGCAAAGAGCCTGTAGAGCCTTTCTCAGAAGAGTAGATTCCTTGAGGTTGCAGCAGGGGATCCAGTGCCCTGCTGAAGGCAGGTCACAGTAGGCAGGTCCTTGGGGCTTTTTCCATTGAACTTTGGGTTATCTCCGAGGATGGAGATCTGAGAATCTCTCTGGAACCTGTGCCAGAGTTTGGTCATGCTCATAGACAAAAACTTTGGTTCTTAACATCTAAGAAGAATTTCCCATTGTCCTTTTTTTTCGCTCACTGTTGCCTCACCTGCCATTAGTGTGACCCTCCAAGAATATCCAGCTGCTCTGAGCCCTCCACAAAGGAGCTGTGCACAGCATGAAGATCCCCCTTGGACTTCTCTGGTCTACTCTGAACAAACCTCACTCTCCCAGCATCTCCTTTTCTGCCCCACACTCCAGCCCCTGACCATCTTCTTGTCCCTGTGCTGGACTCCCTCTCACTTCTTAGTGCCTGTTCAGAACTGGAGAGACCGAATGGGATCTGGTTTACAGACATGGTGTTGTAATCCCGCTCCATCCCAGGAGCTTCTCCGTGTGCTCAGACATGCACGTGCATGTACATGCATGTGCTTAGACATGCGTGTGCTTGGGTGTGCGTGTGCTCTGACATGTGTGTATACCCGTGTGTGCGTGCATCTGTGTGTGTGTGCGCCCATGTGCGCGCGTGCTCTGCGCCCGCTCCTGTCTCCCAGTGGCATGTGCCTGTATGTGCGTGTGGCTGGATGTGCATGTGTGCTCAGATGTGTGTGTGCGTACGCCTGTGTGCGCGTGCGCCCGTGTGTGCGCTGCGCCTGCTCCTGTCTCCTCGTGGCAGGGGCCTGCATGGCACAGGGGCTGTGCGTGAGCCCGGCCACCCATGTGCGCGGTGCGTGCAAGCTGGTGAGTGTGTGCGCTGCACACGGGAGACGCACGGCAGGTGTCCGAGTCTTCACGGCCACCTGTGCCTCCTGTGACACGTGTGTGCTCTTCAGCACACTGGCGTCCTGCGTGGGCAGGACGTGTGTTCTCATGCATATGGTCACGACACATGGATGCCTGTGGTCAACCTCATGTCACCCGTGTGTGAGACGCTGGTGCTCATGCACATGTCCATGACTCCCGCTTGCAGCACACACATGTGCTCGTGCGCACCCTGCCCGGGGTCTCCATCTCTTCTTCTGGGATTATGGGAATGGGCACAGGCTTGCAGGTCCCCGCTCCGTCCGTCGACACCCCCATCCTCCCCAGGCTCTTCAGAGCCTCCCTGCAGAAGCTGCTGATGGTGCGCAAGGTGGCCAAGGACCCTGATGCCACCACTGCCAAATCCCAAGTGAGATGTAACAAGGTCCCGTGGGTGGGCGAGCCGGGACCGAAAGGTTCCTTCCCCTGAGGGGGACACCAGGGGATCTGGGGGGTCTAAAGAGGTCTGTGGGGAGTGTGCCAAAGCGGCCCCTGGCACTTAAGGTCCAGGGGGTCCCATGGCTGTCACAGGGCAGAGCTGTTGGGAGCGGGTACCAATGGGGTGGATCATCGGGGCTTTTAACGAGAGTCTCAGAGCACTGGGAAGTCCAAAGAGCACAAGGATCCTGTCCTGTGGTGCAGGCAGGGGTTGGGAAATGTTTCCAGGGGCTTCCCAAGATGCCCTATGCTGCAAGAGGGGGGTTCTGAGGGGTCTGCAGGGGCCCAGGGGAGCCCCAGGCTGCAGGTAGAGGGGTCCCAAGTGGATTCCAAAAGAGCAACATGGGGGCAAGAAAGATTGGAGGGGTGTCCCGTGGGTGCCCCAGGGTCCCACATGGGCATTTAAATGGGTCTGGGGGGGATCCCAGGGTGCAACAGGAGTGTCCCAAGGGATCTGGGGTGGGACAGGAGGGTTCAGTGGTGCCCTGTGGTGCAACAGGGGGAGTCCCAAACGGTCTGAAGGGACCATGGGTGCTCCAGGCTGCTCCCAGGGGTTCCCAGCGGGTCTTGAGGAGCACAGTGGTACTATAGAACATGGGCAGGATGGACCCAATGGGTCTGGGAGTCCCAAGGATGCCCCAGGGTGCAACAGGGGAGCCCCAAAGGGTCTGGTGGGGCCCATGGGTGCCTCAGAGTGGAGGCTGGGGGGTCCCCAGGGGTCAGCAGTGTCCCATTTGTACCCCAGTTTACAACAGAGGGATTCCAAGGGGTCTGGGGATCCCATGAGTGTCCCAGGGTCCAACATGGGGGTTCCAAGGGGTCTGGAGTATCCATGGTGCAACACAGGGATCCCAATGTGTAATGGTGGCCTAGGACGCAGGCAGGGGGGTCCCAAGGGGTTGGAGGGTCCCATAGGTGCCCCAGGGTGCAACAGAGGCTGTCCCAATGGATTGGGGGTGGGGAATGATGCCCAGGGTGCAGGTGAGGGGATCTCAGTGTGTCTGGGAGGTTCCAAGGGATCCCAGGGTGCAAGAGTGGGTCCCAATGGGTGTGTGTGGGGCAGGGGGGGCAGGTCAAGGGTGCCCAGGGTGTAGGCAGGGGGTTACGAGGCATCTGTAGTGGGGGAGGGTTCCAAAGGTGCCCTGTGGTGCAAGAGCGGAATCCCACGGGGTTTGATGGGGTCCCATAGGTTCCCCAGGGTGTGGGCAGGGGGTTCTGATGGGTCTCTGGGGGTTCCATGGGTGCCCCGGGGTGCAGCAGGGGAGTCCCAAAGGATCTGGGGGATCAAGGGAGTCCCAGGGTACCTGCTGGGGGGTCCCAGTGGGTCTGGAGGGGAAGGAGGGTGTCTCAGGGTGCAGCCCTGGGGGTCACAAGGGGTCTGCACGGGGGCAAGGGGGGCAAAGGTGCCCTCTCCTGCAACAGGGGGTCCCAAAGGATCTGGTGGAGTCCCCTGGGTGACTCAGGGTGCCAGCAGCGGGTTGCAAGGGACCAGGGATCCCCAGAGTGTCCTGTGGTGCCACAGGGGGTCTTGAGGGATCTGGGGGTCCAATGGGTGCTCCAGGGTGCAGGTGGGGGTGTCAAGAAGTCTGGGGAAGACCAAGGGTTCCCTAAGGTGCAACGGGGGGATCCCAGTGGGTCTGTGGGGTTCCCAGGCTGCTCCAGGGTGCAGGCGGGTCCCAAGGCGTCTGGGGCTCCAGTGGTTGCCCTGGGGTGCAGACATGGGTCTGGAGGGGATCCCATAAGTGCCCTGTGGTGCAGCTGGGGGTTCCAGTGGGTCTGGAGAGCTGCCAGGGGCTCCTGGGGCAGGAGGGAAACTCCATGGAGTGGCTGGGGCTCCAGGGGGAAGGGGGCCCTGCCCCCCTGCACTGCTGGGTGCCTCCTGGTGACACCGAGCCCGGCACAGGGCTCCCCGCGGGTGCTGCGCTCCAAGGAGCTGGAGGGGGCCGTGGGGCCCAGCGCCCCCCTCACGCCGGAGCTGCAGCTGCAGACGGGGCCCGCGGCCCCGCGAGCCCCCGCACAGGTGCCCCCGCGTGCGGCGCCCCTCGCCCTGCGGCCCCCGGCACCCAGTGCCCCTGGGGCGCTGCCACCGGGACCTGCCACCCTGGGGGTCCCAGCACGAGGAGCCCTCGCTGTGGGGCCACCTGCACCAGGAGCCCTCCCTGCTGGGTCCCAACCAGCTGGAACCGTCACCTTCGGGCCCTCAACACCAGGGCCCCCCACTCAGGGACACGTCCCACCTGGGCACCTCAACCCTGGGCTCCCGACCCCAGACTCCTTCATCCCTAAAACTTCAGCCCATGTTTCCATCGTTATAGGACCCCCACCCACAAGACCCCCCACCCAAGGCCAATGGCCGAGGAACAGTTCACCCATGGGAAGAAGTCTGCAGGATCCCTCACCCACCTGCTCTGACCATCAGGCTGCTTCAGTCCCAGGGCTAGGCCCAGAGGACCCTTCATCCATGCGCCCGGCTCCCCCAGGACTTCAGCCATGGACCCCCATTCCCAGGACCCCATTGACCCCCACCTATGGAACCCATCACCCATGAGGCCTGGTATACTGGACCCTTATTTCCAGACCCACCCCCCCCAGCTCCTTCCCCCATGAATCCCCAACTCTCAGACCTGTCACCTGTAGGCCTTGCTTCCCTGCACCATTCTTCCATAGTGCCCCCTGCCCTGGACCCTTCACCCGTGGGCCCCCACTGCCAGCAACCATCCCCCATGGACCTCAGACCCAAGGCCTCACAACTGGTGTTCCCCAATCTGCAGGACCCGTCTCCTGTGGGCGCAAAACGGCAGCACTCACCACCAAGGGTCCCCCCCATCAGCAGCCCTACCTTCATCAGTAGCCCTGGACCCTTCATCAGTAGGTCCCCCTACCCTGGGTCCTTTACCCACAGACCTCCACATCCTGAACACTTTGCCCATGGGCCCCACTTCCCTGGACTCTTTATGCGTGGGCCCCGCTTCCCTAGACCCTTTACCCATGGGCCCCGCTTCCCTAGACCCTTATCCATGGACCCTGCTTCCCTGGAACCTTTATTCGTGGGCCCCCACCTCCCGGCCCCTTCTCCCATGGGCCCCCATCTCCTAAGCACTTTCCCCGTGGGTCCCAGCTCCCCAGACCCTTCTTCCGTAGGGGCCCAAGCCCCTGAACACTGCAGCCAGGGGGTCCCCATCTGCTCGGGTCCACCCCCTCCAGGAGCCACCACCCACAGGCTCCCACTTGCAGAACAGTTCACCTGGGGGTCCTTGTCCTCAGTGCCCATCCCCCCGCTAGCACAGTTCATCCATAGGCCCTATGAACCATCCCACTTGTGCCCCCACTCCCAGGACCGTTGACCCTTGGGTTCCCTTTCCCCAGTGCGATCCTCCCCACAGCAGCCGCAGGGCCCTGTTGCCAGGATCCATTTCATACAATGCCATTTCATAGAATGCTTAAGGTTGCAAAGGACCTCTAAAGATCATCTAATCCAACCCCTCTGCACACACAGGGTTACCTAGAGCATGTGGCATAGGACTGTGTCCAAGCGGGTTTGAAGATCTCCAGAGAAGGAGACTCCACAACCTCTCTGGGCAACCGGTTCCAGGGCTATGGCACCCTCACTGTTAAGAAAATTGTTCCTTAAGTTCCTGTAGAACTTTTGGTGCTTGAGTTTCCGGTCGCTCCCTCTAGTTCTGTCAGTGGCCACCACTGAAAAGAGGCCAGCACCATCCTCCTCACTGCCTCCCTTGAGGTACTTCTAGACACTGCTCAGATCCCCTCTCAGCCTTCTCTTCTCCAGGCTGAACAGGCCCAGCTCCCTCAGCCTCTCCTCATAGGGCAGATGTTCCAGGTCCCTGATCATCCTCGTAGCCCTGTGCTGGACTCTCTCCAGCAGATCCACATCCCTCTTATACTGTGGGGCCGAGAACTGGACACAATACTCCAGATGTGGCCTCACCAGAGCTGAGTACAGGGGCAAGATCATCTCCCTCAACCTCCTGGAGTTGCTCTTCTTAATGCACCCCAGGATCCCATTGGCCTTCTTGGCCACGAGGGCACACTGCTGCCTCATGGTCACCTTGTAGTCCACAATGATGCCCAAGTTATTCTCTGCAGAGCTGCTCACCAGAAGGTCAGTCCCCAGCCTGTACTGGTGTCTGGGGTTATTCCTTGCAGTGGGGCTGCGTGTGCAGCGAACACGCACCCGGCATGCGTCGCGCGTGTCGCATGCTCACCACGTGTGCATCTTGCAGGTGTTCCGCGTGCACCATGCATCCACTGCAGGTGTCTTACATACACGCTCTGCATGGGTTGTACACGTGTCGCACACATGTTGCCCAAGGGTTCTGCACACATCACACGTGCGTTTTCCTTGTGTTCTGTGTGTGTTGCCTGTGCATTACACACCGTTCTTCATGTGCTGTGCGTGTGTTGCACTGTTCACTAAGCAGCACAGAGCCCATCTCCGTGCCCGGTCCCTTTAATGTTCCTGCTTGCAGTGCTAAAAACATCTGTCCCCATGAAGAATCCTCACCAGATGTGATGGAGTAGAACTTAAAATCGCCAAACAAAGTAATTGTAGTTGTAAAATTGTAAAAGTAATTGTAAAAGTAATTGCTCCGCAGGGCCCCTGCGGCAGAGTCCAGCCCCGCCGGGGCAGCCAACGTGCCCCGGGGCCCCAACCTGCCTTGCACATGGCGCCCAGCTGCCCCCAGCCCTGCAACGCCCTGCATGGCCCTGCAAGATGACGCCACCCGTGGGAGGGGAGGGCGGAGCTGCCGGCAGGGCAGGGGGCCGCAGTGTTGCCATGGCAGCTGACAGCCAATGGCTGCGCTGGGCATGATGAGGTCACTGCTGCCGCAGCCCCTGATAGGCCAGCTGCAGGGAGAGGGCGTGGCTGCTGCTTGGGAGGTCCCCGCTGCGGGCAGAGCTGATTGGGCAGCAGCAGGGCTGGCTCTGCCTGGTGACTGTGAGGTCACCGCTCCCGCAGCGCCTCATTGGGCAGCAGCCGGGCCCTGCGGGGCTCTGCGCTGCTGAGATCATCTTTTTTTTTTACTTTACTTTTTCTTTTTTAGCAGGATTTGGAGGATGACCTGGAGCTGAGCCCACAGCAAGGCAGCAAAGCTGCCGGGTGTCACATTTCATTTGGAAGGAGACTCCTCCCATCTGCCAACATGACGGTCATCAACCAGCTGGCCAAGCTGGTGAGGAGAGCCTTAAATTGGGAGTGAGTCAGGGGAGAAGAAGACTCCAGCAAGAGAGAGAAGGTGATGGCCTGAAATGATAGGGAAAGGTGCAGGTGAGAGAGCAGTGGGATGCAGGGAGCGAGGCTTAGGGATGGAAAGAGAGCCAGTCAGGATTGTTGGTATGAGGATTAGTGGGCAGAGCAACAGCTATGGCCTTGTGAAGGTCTCTGCTATAGATCTCAAAAAGGCAATAATGATGACGTCCCCATGGTCTTCACCAAGACATTGTGATGGCATCATTCTCCATGGTCTCCACCAAGGGATCATGATGGGATCTCCATAGTATCCACAAAGACATCGTGATAGGGTCTTGGTGGTCTCCACCAGCGCATTGGAATAACGTCCCCATGGAAACCACCAGGGCTTTGTGATGGCAGCGGCATCATGTCCATAAGGCCGCTGTGAGGGCACGGGCCCCATGGTGACCATGCCCTTGCTGGGGACAAAGACCCCAGGCTCCCCACTCTGAGGACAGCAGCTCCATCAGGAGGGAACAGCTCCCCTTGGTGCCAGTGTCAGGTCCCCACGAGAGGATCCTGAACATGGACAAGGAGCGGCAGGCGAACGCCTGCTCCCAGCCCACAGACGGGCTCTCAGGATTGCAGGAGAGCGGGAGTGATGTGAGCAGTGGGGCTGAAGGGGAAGGCAGACAGCAGGGATGGGACTGACACGGAGAGCACAAGGATGGTGTCGAAGGGGAGCTGGGATGAGGGAAGAGCTAGGAGCTCTTCTGGGGAACGCTCATTTCTTCCTGGCCCTGGCCTTTGCTTTAACTGGGTAGATTTCTTTTGGGCAAAGTCAGCCACGTGAAAAGAGCGCATTTCCTTGAAGCTGGTCCCTGAGTTTCCACATCAGTCAGGAGAGGACAACACCTCCGAGTGTGACGTGCTCTGTGCAGGGAGAGCTGTGGGCAGGGGGGCTTTTCTGAGTGCTGGGCTCTGAGTGGGCCAAGGAAACCTCCTATTTAGTGCTATAGGCCTGATTGTAACAGAAATTTTAGAAAATGTCTTAAAAAAAAAGCTGTAAAGAAATTAAGAGAAAGAATTAAAGCAAGTAAATGCTTTAAATTCCCACTGTTATTCATTGATCTGTTTTAGCACCCTAGAGTTCGGCATGATCTTTTTTTCATGAAAAGGCTCATGAAAGGCAGAGTCCTGCACAGCTGGTGCCGTCCCAGGTGCCGTGGTCCCCTGTCCCCAGCCTCCCTCTGCAGCTCTGAGGGGCTCTGCTCTCCCGCAGGTCCCTGCGAGAGCTCTCAGGCCCACACAGGTCACTCAGAGACACTGGGACATCTCCAAGTCCCACTGGGTGCTGGTGCTCGGACACTTGAGCTCTGCCTGCAGAGATGAAGGACTGTTTTCAATGTCTTCCAGTGATGAAAGAGTGGAAATCTTCAGGAACTTGCTGAATCTGCTGTGAAAAAATATTTATCTGCCCGTGCCTTTTAGTGTCCACTGCTCTCTCCATTGGACTGTAGAGGAAATCTCTGTGATCACTCCCATATTTTCTATGTCTTGAATACATGAATCATTTCCACAGCCCCTCTGGGCAGCCCCTCTCCCAGCACAGCACTCACCCCCACTCCAGGCATGTTCTGCCCCTGGAGGTCTCCTGTGCTCCATGGTGGCTCCATAGCCCCTTCCAGGAGGATGGGCATCTGTCCCAGCTCTGTAATGAGTGGGACTGTCCTCAGCAGATCCCTCCTGAGCACTCACCCTCTCCGGGGTCCTGGGCACCCACAAGTGGCAGCTGAATCCAGTCCTCTTTCCCTAACACAGGAACATGGCTGCACAGCCTCTCTGGTGTATCAGCCAAGCCTCCCACATTTGCATCATCACTGGGAGTGATGATACAAATCATCATCATTTGCTGGGCGTGCACTCTGTTCCTTCTTCCAGGTTACTGATGGAGAAGTTGAATAGGATTGGACCCAATACTACTCCCTGGGGGACACAGCTGGCTCCAGGCCCCCAGTAGACTCTGCGCAAATGTCTGCGCACAAGTAGGAAAACCTGAGAGAACCTGGGGTCTTTTCCTAGCAACTACTAAAGAAAGGCAGAGTTTCCTCATATCTCCTGCCCATGCAGATGTGCTAGAAATCCCAGGCATGTATCATGGCCTTGCAGGCCTACTTCAGTGTCACTGAATCAAGTGTCTGAAATGAATTACAGTCACAGTTTACATTGTTAACATCTCCACGTGTCTCAGCTTCCTAGTGAGTGTGGCTCTAACGCTAGTGATCATCTAGTGCTATTTCAGATGGCCAAGGAAGATGCCCACCGGGCCCTGACCAGGCATTCTAGAAAGATGTGAGTATCACATTTGCTCTATCAGAACAATAGACACTAGCCCGTGCCTGGGACAACCCTGTCTCTTCAGATGTCACCTGGTGTCACCAGGCAATTGCCTCCCACCCAACTGCCACAGGAAGGCTGCCTCTAGACTTTCCTTCAATTCACTCATGTTTTGTGTGTGGGAGCTTTGCATGGAACCATGGAAACCCGTGCTGAGACTTGGTTGTCATTTCTGTCGTATTAGAGAGATTTGAGATCACACTCTAACCATAGGCACAAGAGCTGAGATCTCCTAAACAACACTGGACCCCTGGTCTCAACACACCTGCCCTTGTCTCGCCGTGACTCTGTACCCCAGAGGTCCCTTGGTGTCAGTGCTGGAAAAGACGCTGCAGAGGGAAACTCTCCTCCCTGCACTGGGCACATCCGAGGGAGCTCAAAGAAGCGGCTCAGAGAATCCCCCCTATCTGCGAGTGAAGGGGGAAGCCTGGCTTCCTGCTTTATCATGGTGTATATTTAAGTGCTAAATGAGAGATTCCTGTGCAGACGTGAAAAAAAACAGGTATCTTTATTTTATTATTTAGTATTTTAAGATGGATGTAAAAGAGAAGTAAAAAAGAAAGAAATGGATAAAATACAGCCTTGATGCCAGATATCCTGGTGAGTGAATGAAACAGTTGTTATCATTGACCTTGTACCCACTGGATGAGTTTCCTCAGTGCCTCCTTGAGCTCCTTGTTCCTCATGCTGTAGATGAGGGGATTCAGGGCTGGAGGCACCACTGAGTACAGAATGGACACAACCATATCTAGAAGTGGGGAGGAGATGGAGGGGGGCTTCAGGTAGGCAAACAATACAGTACTGACAAACAAGGACACCACGGCCAGGTGTGGGAGGCACATGGAAAAGGCTTTGTGCTGGCCCTGCTCTGAGGGGATCCTCAGCACAGCTCTGAAGATCCGCACGTAGGAAACCACAATGAAAATGAAACACCCAAAAATTAAACAAAGACTAACCACAAGAAGCCCAACTTCCCTGAGGTAGGAGTGTGAGCAGGAGAGCTTGAGGATCTGGGGGATCTCACAGAAGAACTGCTCCACCTCATTGCCTTGGCAGAGTGGCAGGGAAAATGTGTTCCCAGTGTGCAGGAGACCATAGTGAAAGCCACTGGCCCAGGCAGCTGCTGCCATTTTGACACAAGCTCTGCTGTCCAGGAGGGTCCCATAGTGCAGGGGTCTGCAGATGGCAACATAGCGGTCATAGGCCATGATTGTAAGGAGAGAAAACTCTGCTGAAAACAAGAAGTAGTAGAAAAATACCTGGGCAGCACATTCTAAGTAGGAAATGTCCCTGGTGTTCCACAGGGAATTGTGCATGGCTTTGGGAACAGTGGTGGAGATGGAGCCCAGGTCGAGGAGGGAGAGGTTGAGGAGGAAGAAGTACATGGGGGTGTGGAGGCGGTGGTCGCAGGCTACGGCTGTGATGATGAGGCCGTTGGCCAGGAGGGCAGCCAGGTAGATGGCCAGGAAGAGCGAGAAGTGCAAGAGCTGCAGTTCCTGCGTGTCTGCAAATGGCAGGAGGAGGAACTCGCTGAGGGAGCTGCTGTTGGACATTTCACTCTCTCCAAGCTTTGTGGATTGTTTAGAAAAGAAAATATATTGAGCAGTTGTCCCAGATTTTTAAAGTTTGATATCTCCCAACTTGTTCCAGTTCTAATACACTGTCCATATTACCTCTCTTCATGGAGATCTTTGTGCAGCTCCCTTTCTTGAGTCTCAGTGTGGGATGGCTCAATGTGCTATGAGGAGCAGGGGCATCTCCCCATGGGCTCCAGAGATGTCTGTCCAGCTCTACTGTAATGGGGAGGAGACAAGAGGGGTGGTGAGCTCTGAGATTCACAATTTTTCAAGTGAAATCCCCCTGGTTTGTAGAAGGGCTTTTCAGTATCTACAGCACCACTTCTAATGAACGTGTATTGAGAGCACAATTTGGGGATTTTTAACATTTATTTTGACATGTATTTTCTTTGGGATGCCCCTCTCACCTCTGCAGAGTGTTCCTCAGTGGAAGAATTTTTCAGGGTTTCTATGGGGAATCGTGAGAAAATGGATTTATAGTCACGTTATGCAGAGTGAGGAGAGCTCCTCTGCCTATTAGCCTTGATTGCAGCTGCTGTGTGTCCAAACCTCAGTGAGGTGCATGATGATCACCCCAATCAGTTGCCCTAGAAAGAACCCAGCCCCTCCTAAGAGCAGACAAGTCCAGTTTCAAAACCTCCGATCTCCAACTTCTCTCCCTTTCTCAGGGCACCTGAGGGAGGTCTCCAAGCTCCACTTCTAGCCAAGAATATGCAGGGCTCTTTTCAGGTGCCCATATGCAGTTTCCAAACCGTTTTTTCCTACTCTCAGTCTCTGTAACAGATTCTTCAGAGGTCTCCTGGACATCACAGAGATGGCAGGAGGCAGCAATGTCCCTCCTGAAGGCACCACTACAGGCAAAATGGTCAAATGAAGATGCATTGAAGATGGACTGTGCTTAAGGGAGAGTTAGCTCAGTTCCTAAACCCATGGGCTGCATTTCCTGGAGTTGCACAGGTTAGAGGGGACTGGAGACACCTCACTCACATGCATATTCCTCTCTTCCACAGCTTGCAGGGTAGGTGTCTGAACTGCATCTGAAAACTCTGCAACCCCAGGGAGCCCAAGAGAAGAACAGGAGGGGAAACAAGGAGCAATCCTGCGATCCTTCTGCCAAGAGGAGAAAGGGAAGACAGGCAGAGGGGCGCTCAGGAACACCCTTACCTCACCTATGTGGGCATGCTACCTCACAGATGGTGACATTGCAGGCCATGCATCTGAAGCCCCTATATTGGGCAGCAGGAAATGTGCCCATAGCAGGAGGGATGTCCCTGTCCTTTGCCAGGGATCTGGCTGCAGTGGAGTGGGCTGATACCCTGGACCCCAACGCTGTCAGTGCAGAGAGGCTGCTGGGTGGCAGAGGAGACGTGGCAGGGCTTGCTCAGAGGAAGGTGTCTGCATTGGAAGGACTGAGCATGACTTCCCCAAATCCATCCTCCCATCATGGTGGGCACTTCCTTCTCCTTCCCTGGCCATCTCTGCTGCCCACAGCAGTCCCTGATGGCACCTTACTCTGTCCCAACAATTTTTGTCAGTCTGTGCTCACAGAGACATCACTTTTGTGTGCTCAGTTCTGCCCTACACAAGCCTCTGGGGACAGGGCACTGTCCAGGGGCATCGCTGTGCAGGCACTTTATGGAGCAACTGAAATAAATTGCACAAAGGCGATGCTGATGCTATCTGCAGACTAAGGTGGGTTGAAGAGGCTCTATAAACTTTCTCACAATAGGTCCATTGATCTCTGAGAGGGAAGACTTGAGTCCCACTTCCTTGACAAAACAGAATACACTCCTCTTTTCTGCCTGCAGCAGTTAGGGAGATAACTGAAAGTGCAGACAGGAAGAGGAAAGTTCCTGCCCTTGGAAGTAGCCCTTCTCTCGATCTTCCTGTTGTAAAGACTCTTGGGACATGTCCTGTACATGAACAAGGTGAGCAGACTTGACCGAGGCAGCACAGTGTCAACAGGAAGATGATCCTTGCAGGTTGGGAGCCAGCCCTGCCAGAGCTTCTCTGTGCAGCACTGACCTTGCAGGCAGCAGAGTCACTGCCCAGGGTGCTCCCTCGGGTGCAGGGATGCTGCTCTGATTCAGAAACCTGGAGAGACCTGTGTGCACACCCAGCACTTGACACCCCTGCAGCGATACCTGGAAGAAAGGAGCAGCGTGCCCTGCCCCATGAAGGTGCATCAGGGAATCCCTGAGCTGGATCAGCTCCTTCTCCTGCCATGCCCTGGATAGTCCAGGAGAGACAAGTCCTATCTGTCATGGGGTGGGATGGGTTCAGAAGATCCCTCCAGGAACCTCAGCAGCATTGCCCTGCAGCCAGAGACTTACCACGCAAGGGGTTGTGAAGATTTCTTCCTTCAGTGAGCTCTGCTCTGTGCTCCCGCTCCACACTGCCGTTCCCCTCTCGCTGCCTTCTCTCCTCTGCTGTCCGCAGCAGCAGGCAGTGCCCGCAGCCCTGCTGCTCTTGGCACAGGAGCTGCTCCTGCACTCGGCTGTCTCTGGGCAGTGCTGCCAGGCTGCCACGAGCTGCCTCCGTCCCAGGAGCCTGGCCCCGCTCAGGAGCAGAGGAACAGCTGAACTCACCAATTTCTCTGTCCCTTGTGCCCCCTCCTCCTGGGAAATGTTCACTGGAGTCAACTAAAATAATCCCTGATTCTCCCTCTCTAAACACTAGGAAAGACTGGTGTCAGCACTGTAGTTTGTTTCATCAGAGCATGGTTACTTGGAAGAGCTGAAAATGTCCCACTCAGGAAGCCCCTCTTCCCAACTCTTAGCTAGGCAAGATAAATGAATACAAGAATAGAGCTCACTTTCCCAGTGTTCAGGTTTTGGTTGATGTCACCCAGTTTGGGATTCTCAGGCTGGTTTAGAAGACCCTGGGCTGCCATGGTATTCTGTGGTGAGCTCCACAGATACGCACAGCAGGTGGGATTCCCCTTGCCCAAGCTGAAGTGAGCACAGCGGGGATGCCTGGATGGGAGGTCTTGCTCTATGCTCCCAATCACTGGTCGTTCAGGGTGGGTGTCAGCTGCACACACACAAACCCTTGGTGACACTGGAAGGGTCAGAGGTGGTTGAAGGCATGTGCCAGCATCTGATTGCTATGATCACCATACCTACTTTCTTCTAGAGCATGTGTTGGGACCGGGTAGGGAATTGCTTTGGTCTCCCAAAATGTTATCAGATGCCCACTGCTACCAGAGCTCTACTCACTAGGAAGCTGAGACACGAGAAGATGGTGGCATTGAAATAGTTCATCTCATTCTGTTCAGGCACTTGTCCCTTTCAAATGGTTTTGGGCACTCAGGTTTCTCAACAGTGCCCACATTTCTGAATCCCACCACTGTCCTTCAGCCAAGTCCTAACAGTCTGCAGCCAAGCTTATTTCATAAATGAGAAAGGCACATCACACCAAGGTCTCCGCACCCTTAAAACATTCTAGCTCTCCCTCTCTTGAAACTCTTCACACCCCTAGATGGCATGAACGGGACTTGGGCCAATGATGACCTCAGGCTGTGAACTGAGGCCAAGGGACTTCTTTTCTGGCATCTTGTCCTTCCTGGAGATTGGTTCACCTCTGTCACAGGTCCCAAGGTAAAGCCCGCTCCTGCCATTCTTTCTGCACAGCCCAGCTCTGTTTCTCCCGAGGCCTCCCCTCCTCCTGGCCTGGGTGAGAATGACGGTGCTGGGGCTGGGGCTGGAGGAGAAATACTCAACTTTGATAATGCTCAGCAGAGGCCACCAACAAAGGGAGATTGTAACACCCAGATCTCTGAGGAAGAAAGGAAAGCACATAGCAGTTACATGTTATCCAAACAAACAAAGAAGATGGAGAAACAAGAACTGCTGTTCAAGCTGCCTTGCTGCCAGCCTAACTACAAAATGCTGTCTAAGGATGTTTGAAGGCCGAAGTCACTGTGAGAATGAGAAGGATAAGGAAAGCGGGACCACCACACTGAGGAATGAGACCCCCTTCTGGAATGTGCGCAGTCTTAGAAGGATTCTATAACAGGAAGGTGGAGATTTCCCCGCTCCGGGCAGCCTCCTGGCATGTACTGGCCTTACGTGACAGGACACCCTGGGAATAAAACATGAGGGCAGACTCCAGTGGGATGGAGACTCCCAACATCGAGGTGAACATTGTCCTGAGCAGATCCCTGGAGTGCAGGTTGTCCTCTCCACAGCTCTGCCCTCCCCAGGCCTTGCAGAGGCTGCCCCTCGTCAGGCGCTCCATAGCAGACACCCACCACGAGGCCACCCCCGTCCTCGCCCCTGTGCTCTCGATTGCCTCTTGGTTCACCCCAAGGCAGAGCTCCCTACATCCCACTGCTCCCTCCCTGCCCTTCTCTTTCCCACATCACCCCATGGCCATTCCTTGCCATCCCAGGCCATCACTTCCTCACTCTTTTTGGAGTCATTCTCCTGACTTAGTTGCTCACACTTTGAGGCTCTCCTCACCAGTGTGGGTTTTACAATCCATTAGCTCCATGTGGCGCCAACCCCCAATTGGCCACCAGGAAGAGACAAAACACTCGGGACTCTTGTGCTAAGATTCCCGACATGGGCTTGTTTCTGTCCACACTCATTTACCACCCCCGACCTTCCTGCCCTGTGGGTGCAGCCTTGAGTGGAAAGATTGGAGAAGGGAGTTAATACCATTTATTAGTTGCAATTAATATGTAACCTATTGACTTTTATTTAAGAAAAAGGAGGGAGACAGCAATGAGCAGCAGAGGGAAGAGAAAACCATTATGTAGGGAAATGTTTGCAACCTGGTTCAAACACAGGGAGTAAATCATTTCCTTCCAGGACTTGAACACTGACAATCACTTAAAAAGTGAAGCAGTTCTGACCTCTTGGGGAAAAAAAAGGGAGGGGGGCAGGGAAGGGGAAAGAAATATATTTTAAATGCAAATCCATTCCCATCAAAATAAATTCTAATTCAGCACATCCTAGATAGACTCAAGGTAGTAAAAAGCACAAAGGGCAGCACCTGGGTCTCCTGTGTGCCCTGCAGGACTGTGCCCCATCCTGAGCAATAGAAACAGAGAAAAGTGACTAAGCCCATGGGGACAACCTGACCTCCCTTTGCACATTTGGGTTTAAACCATTTTCGCACTAAATAGTAATAATTTATGAGATGCTTTGTGGCTTAAAGGTAAATATGGTGCAAAGATCTACAGAAGAGCTGGTGAGGAGCCCACGAGCAGCACAGCACATGGCAGGAGCCCAGCGTCCCCCTGACCCAACTGCCACCAGGGCCAGGCAGACACATCCCATTTGTCAGCAACATCTGGCTGCTTCCTGGGCAGCGGCTCCCCCATCCTGGCACAGCTGGGAGAAGGAAGTTGTTCAGATAGATAAAAGGGGCCCTTGGGTTGCACAGGGGAGTCCCGCTTGGGTGCCCAGCCCCTGTGTGCAGCATCCTCCTGCAGAGATCCCCGCACACCTCCCTGGGCTCCCCATGGCTCCTGCAGGGCAAGTCTGCTATTAAATCTACCCTGTTTAACCCTGCACGAGCTCTGGGTCTCTTTCCGCCAGTATCCAACTGCTCTTGTCTGCCTTGTGATCACTGATACAAACACCCACACTGTGTTTTTTTATGACACTGTTTTAACAAATCCTTGCTCCATTTAATTCCCACTACATAACTCACTGCTGTTCTAAGGACCCTGGAAGCTGGAAGCACAAAGATGGCTGCACTCACCCATATAGGTTTTTTTCTCTAAGAGGATAGACAACACATTTCTTTAGTCCTTAAACTTTAAGGACTACTGTGTTTTCTATCAAACCAGACTATGGTTCTCTATTGAAGGTGGCATAAACAACTCTCCCCTGTACTCACAGGGTCCCCACTGTGGGCATCTGTCACCAGCCATATCAAACATGAGACAGTCCCAGGCAGAGGCTGCTTTGACCATTCAGCACCAGGAGAAAAACTGGGCAACCACAAATAAGAGCTGAATCCAGATCTCATTCCCTAAGACATCACCCCAGGATCTCATTGCTGTCAGCCCATGGAGAGTCCTGGAATGAATGAAGGGGGAGAAGCTGTTTATTGCTGCTTAACAAGTAGCTATTGGAATAGTTTCTTCAGTGCCTGCTTGAGCTCCTTGTTCCTCAGGCTATAGATGAGAGGGTTCAGTGCTGGAGGCACCACTGAGTATAAAATGGCCAGCACCAGATGCAGAGCTGGGGAGGAGATGGAGGGGGGCTTCAAGTAGGCAAACGTGCCAGTGCTGATGAACAAGGAGACCACGACCAGGTGCGGGATGCACATGGAAAAGGCTTTGTGCCGGCCCTGCTTGGAGGGGATCCTCAGCACAGCTCTGAAGATCTGCACGTAGGACACCACAATGAAAACAAAACACCCCAAAACTAAACAAATGGCAAGAATAATAACCCCAATGTCTCTGAGGGAGGCATCTGCGCAGGAGAGCTTGAGGATGTGGGGGATCTCACAGAAGAACTGCTCCACCACATTGCCTTGGCAGAGAGGAATGGAAAATGTATTAGCAGTGTGCAGGAGAGCACAGAGAAAATTAGATGCCCAGACAGCGGCTGTCATTTTGACACAAGCTCTGTTGTCCATGAGGATTCCATAGTGCAGGGGTCTGCAGATGGCAACATAGCGGTCATAGGCCATGACTGTGAGAAGGGAAAACTCCGCTGAAATGAAAAAGTTAAAAGTTAAGACCTGTGCAGCACATCCCAAGTAGGAAATGGCCCTTGTGTCCCAGAAGGAATTGGCCATGGATTTGGGGACAGTGGTGGAGATGGAGCCAAGGTCAAGGAGAGAGAGGTTGAGGAGGAAGAAGTACATGGGGGTGTGGAGGTGGTGGTCGCAGGCTACGGCTGTGATGATGAGGCCGTTGGCCAGGAGGGCACCCAGGTAGATGGCCAGGAAGAGCGAGAAGTGCAAGAGCTGCAGCTCCCGCGTGTCTGCAAATGGCAGGAGGAGGAACTCGTTGAGGGAGCTGCTGTTGGACATTAGCTCCCTGCAGTTATGTGGACCTGTCTAAGGAACAGAAAACAATGAAAAGTTAGGAGGGACTTTACAAGAAATAAAATTGCAGTGTCATTTCTTTTATGACACTGCCCACCACTGCCTCTCTCTAGTAAGAGTGTGTTAGTGCAGTTCCTTTGCTTGAGCTCCATTTTGCACTGGTTGAGTGTGCCGTAAGGAGCAGAGACCTCAACTCGTGAACCGTCTGTGCTGGACAGTAGTGAGAAGTGGGGAACGGAGGCCACACTTTTGCGTGTTTTACCTTTTCTGGCAGGTGAGATCCATTCAAGATGTAGATGAGCTTTTCAGCATCTTTACTCCCAAGGGTAAGCAAAGAGGTTTGAGGAACAGTAATTTTTAGTTTCTTTGAGATGTCCTTGTCACTCCTCGGGAGTGTTCCCCAAAGGACAAATCCTTCACATTTCAACTCTGAGTCCTTAGAGGAATGCATCCACAGTCACTTATGTGCAGAGTCGGGACATCTCGTTTGTCTGTTATGTTTCGTTCCCAGATGTCCTGTGCAACGGTCTCCTTGAGCTAGAGTGTCATCATGCTCATATGGTGCCCTGAAAGGAGACAGGCCGTGCTGATAGCAGAGCAGTGCAGTTTCTAAGTGCCCATCTCCACCTTTCTCACCCTGTCGCCATACAGCTAAGGGAGGGCTCCACACTCCTGGCCAAAGACACACAGGGCCCATTTCATCTGCTCCTGGACAGCCTCCCACCACCACCTCCATACCCTCAGCATCTCTGCAGCTTCCTCACGGGTCGCTCAGATATCACAGAACGGCCATGAGACAGCAGAGCCTTTCTGGAGGGAAGGGGGCAGCCTGGCGGGACACCACAGGGCAAGAGCCAAAGGACTGGCAACACTGAAGATGGGCTCTCCTTAAGGGAGAGTCAGCTCAATTCCCAGACCCAGGGACTGCTTTTCCTGTAGCTCTACAGGGTAGACTTGGGAAGAACCTCATTCCCATTCAGATCCCTCTCTTCCACACCTTGCAGCATCAATGTCTGAAGTGCAGCTGAAAACACTCAACCACGGAAAGCTGAGAGCAAGAACAGGAGCAGCATGGACAGGAGAAGAATTAAGGAGCAAGACCTTCAATGTGCTGCGTGGAGGAAGGGAGAGGGACAGGGAGGCATTCTGGAAAACCTTCACCTTACCAGATGAGTACGTCACCTCACAGAGGGGACACCTTAGTCCCTTGGTGGGGAGGCTGGAGATGGTCCCGTGGCAGGAGAGATCTCCCAGGTCTGGCTGCAGAGGAGGAGGCTCCTGTCCTGCACTTCCTGTCCGTTCCCTGCCCATCTCTGCTGCCTGCAGCTGTCCCTGCCGGCAGCCCTTCCTCTGTCCCTGGGTCTTGTCCCTGCTCACAGATCCCCTATGACCCTATCTGTGCTCAGCTCTGCCCTGCACAAACCTCTGGGCAATGTCCAAGGGAAGCTCTACAGTTGCAGGTCCTAAGAAGGAGGTTACAGAAAGTCCTAGCAGGCCAGAAAGATGATATTGATGCTGCCTCTAGACTAAGGGGGGATGAAGCAGCTTGCTGAGATTTCTCACACACCTATTAATCTTTCAGAGTGAAGGTTTAGGACTCCCATTTCTTTGTCAAAACAGAAAACTCGTTCCTTCATTCTCCTTGCCATAATAAGCGGACTGAAAGAGCAGAGACATGAAGGAAAGCTCCTTCCCTCCCAAATAGCGCTTCTCTTGATCTTCTCCTGTAAAGGACCCCTCGCACATGCCCTGTGTATGAGCTGGAGCTGTGAGCAGACTTCACTCTGCAGCAGCCTCTTAGCAGCAGAATGAACCTGCCCTGACGGGTGTCTGTCTCCCCACGCAGCGCTTCCCCGCAGCGCTGTGGGGAGCACCCTGGGCAGTGCTGCCCCTCGCAGGCTGCAGAGTCACTGTCCCGGGCACACAGCACCCTGGGCCTGGGGGATGCTGCTCTCAATCACAGCCCGTGCAGAGCTGGGTGCAGAGCGCATCTTCACACCCCTGTGTCTTCCCTGCGAGAAGGGAGCAGTGTAGGGTGCATTAGCAGGGAAGGTAGGGGTTAAATAGCTAATGTAGAATAAGCTGAGTCTTAGAGCACAAGGACCCATGATAACTGGCAGAGTCCGGATGTCTTGCTCATGGCAGGGGCAGAACCCTTGATAGATGGCAGGGTCAGGATGCCCTGCTCATGGCAAGGTCTGGACCCTTGATAGGTGGCGGGGTTAGGGTGCCCTGCCCTCAATCAGGATGATAGGGGGGCTGCTTATCCAGATGTTTTAATTCAGCAAAATAGATAACATTAACAAGAATGCAAAACAGGAAAACGGGAGGGGGAACACTCTTGGGTAAGAACGGTATAAAAGAGGGACGCTCGAAGTGGTCGGGGTCCGTGGTGTGACCCCTGCGTGGGAAAGCCCGGACCCCAGCTAGCTGGTAATACTTATTATCTTTCTTCTATTAATAAAAGACAATATATCTTTATATATCTATATATAGGCAGCGTCTTCCAAATACTCTTGGGTGCAAATAGCAAATGGAGGCTTTTGTAGCAACGATGACCTTGTTGCATTGCAGCAATGGTCAGAAGCATAGAAATGTGCTGTGAAATAGATACAGCTTTACCAGTATGAACATCTACAGATACTAGCAGATACTGTTAAATCTCTTTGCTTTGGAGTCTGTTTATATAATAATACTACAATACAGCTGGTTGTTTTTAAGTGCAGATTTTAAAAAGGCTGCAAGGTATTCACATGGATCAGCAAGGTTCAAGGTGGTTGTCGTATAGAAGTTGAACACAAGTTGTAAATGATTCAGATGATGAAAAAACAGATTCCTGTGCGTGTTATGCATTTCACATTTTTGAGGGATCCTCCTCTTTTAAGTGTCGGTGTTTTTCATTGGACAATTCAGTGCGATTCGCCACCTAACCCAGTAACATCTATCCCAGAGAACTTGGCCTTTGGGGCTCAGTACTAGCAAGTGCTATGCTGGAAGGTGAGGAATGTGATCTGACATTTCTAGAAAGCTAAGGTTTAACCTTATGTGTTAGTTTTTAAGGGCTGTATATAAGGGTTTTGTCTCTTGCTTAGTCCCTGCCTTGCTTTGTCTATTTGGAAACACAGATGAGAATATGAAGGCAAAAGTAAGATTGTTTGGAATAATTTAGCTCTCTCCCTATACTATGTTTCCTGTGTCTCTAACATTTAGTTTGGGTTTTTATTTTAAGTAGTTGGTGCTCAAGAATGGCATTTATAGTACTGTGCAGCAAAATATTACTGTGACTTGGCTTAGTAGTAATTGTGGAACCGACGCAATGTCTCAGTGCCTCCTAACTGGAGTATTTTCGGTATATTTGTGCAATATTTGCTTGCAAGTTCTTGCAGGATTTTCTTAAGAGCATTTCTAATTCCCATGAAGTGTAGCAACTTAAAAAAAAGTTGAATAAACCAGCAGAAGTGTTGAAAGACACAAAAACAAAGGAGTTTTTCATGTCAGTTTTTGCAAGCTTCAAACCTTTAGACCTTTAGCCACAACTAACTCAATTGCTTTTGAACACAGTCTGAAATTAAAATGCAGTGTGTGATCTGAGCCCAAACTAAATGCTGTGGAAAGGCAACATCCGTCTTCCTTGTCAACTCCAGGTAGCAGAAAGCACAAATGAAAGGTAATGCTCTGTCGCTTGACCGATGGGCTCTGTGAAAGCCTGAGCGATGGAGCTGTCCACCTTCCAGCTTCATTGCAAGCAGGAAGGGGCTTGTTAAATCCCTGGAGCAGGAGGATTTAATGGACTTTAGCAGCAGCTTTGTGGCCCGCAAATGACCACTGCGGGTTTTAACCACAGAGCTGAAAAAGCAAATATTTGATGCTCGCAAGCAGAGGCTCCGTCTTTATCTCCTCAACATGTATGTGTTTCTAGCATTGGATGTTTCAAAGACCTTAATTCTTAATAGAAGCGCCCCTCCCTGCTGTAAGTTTTCGTGCTTTGGCGCTGTTTTTGCCCGAGAGCGGGTGAGCGGTGTGCCCAGCGGATCGGTGTTTTAGGGTTTTACTCCATATTTGAGCGTTTTTTTATTTATTTTCCCGCGCTCGGGGCGGGCGGCCCTCAGGGGGCGCCGTTGGCGAGCGGCGGCCGTTGGGCCCGGCTCGCAGGGCGGGGCCCGTCACCACGGCAACCGCTGTGGCGTCAGGAAGTCTGTGTTGCGCCTGCGTCGCTCGGCTCGGACGCGCCTGCGCGCACCGCCCGAGCAGCGGCAAGCGCGGGCCGTTGGCGCGCGGTGCATGCGCTTCGCTGCGGTCCTTCCCGGTGTTGTGGCGGGGTGCGAGGAGCGGAGGGAGCCGCGGCTGCGGCGGAGAGGTCAGCGGCGGGCCGGGGGCGGCGAGGACCGGGCGGGAGCGGCGGCACCGGCGCCCCCGATCTCCTCCGCGGGCCGCGGCTCTGTGCTTAATTCTCAGTTGTATTTTTCATTTTGAAACACCCGCTGCATAGATTCCTGATTTGTATGTTACTGTGTTTGCATACAAGCCATGAAAATTTGCACTGAGCAACCGTTACTTTTTATTTTTATGATTACTTCCCCTTTATCCTTCCATAGGAGGTATAATGTGAAGTTTTTCTGTTTTCAATAAGATGCTCTGTAAAATAGGAGGTTAGTTTCTATAACACTTAAAAAACAGGGGCAGTTTTTGTCATGTAAGTACCGATTTAAAATTAATTTCTGCAACGTGATAAAAATTTTACTAGATATAAAATGTTTTGCCTTATGTACGAGGTACTAGTGAGGGGGGTTGCTTTAAAGGAAACATGAACATGATGCACTGACGGGTTATGAGGGAACATAAGTGGGTAGTGTCTGGTAGACAATGATGCTGGTCATTGCTAAGGTTGCTTCTTAAAGTCTGTTTTTTTTTTTTTTTTTTTTTAGCCGTTATTTTTTGCTTGTTAATTTGTCATTGCTTGTATTTCCCTATCTGTTTCAGTTACCCTTGTCTGGCATAGGAAGACTGACAGAGACTAGAGCAGAAAGGTTAGTACCTGATTTGGAATTTGTCTTCTACACTTATATTTGTGCTCTGCTCACTGAGTAACTCCTGTTCTCTCTCCTCGGTATTATATATTATATTGGCACTTCCACAAAGCCAGAGAACCTGCACTGTGCAGCTCTTGCATTATGTCTCAGTAGGAGAGAGTGTGCCATAGAGTTGTGGTTCTGGGTTCAAGCAAGTTATTAGGAAACAAGATGGAAAAAGAAAGGGCAGACTATTCATGGTATCATGAGTCCCAACTTTCTGCTCAAAATAGGGTCAGCTCTCGAATTGCGTTGTGTTGTTCAGGACTTTATCTAGCCTGATCTATTCTGACTTCCAAAGAGCTGCGTTGGGGGGGTTTGTTGTTTGTTTGTTTGTTTGTTTTCTGCAGGAGCAGTGCTGTTCACTGCTGGGAGCAGTGCTGGGCTGAGCAGATCCTGAGTAATATTTGAATTCACACACATATTTAAGTACACAGGTACTTGTGGAAGTGGCTAAACTTAGCACCATTAGAGCATGTGCTGTCACCTTCTCCCACCCTCTGAAGCTTGGAACTTGAGCAAAAAGAGGAATTAGTAAAAATACACTAAAATCTAACCCTTTCCTCCCAATTTCTAGGTTCCATCTTCAAGAACCATCTAGGTTCTTGCTGCTCTGTGCTATTTTGACTATATACATCAAAAGGTTCAGTTGGGCTGTAGACCGAACATCTAAGTGGATAGGTAAGTGCTGCTGTTTATTTTATTTGACCAGCTTGTGTGATTTGTAGAGTCCTAAAATCTTACAAAATTAATCAAATTCTATATTGAAATAAATAATTTTGCAAGACCGTTACTTGACAAGCTCTACAAGATGGTGCCAAAGGGGCTTTAAGGTACATCAATAACAGCATGATCAGATGTATTTAGAGGATCCTGGTCTGTGCCTACGCCTCACTACACGTCTGTAGATGGAGGAGTAAGATAGATTAATCCTTAGGTTTGCATTGCTTATACATCTCACGTGATCTGCCTGGGGCATTCAGTATTAATTGCAAACAAAAGTTTAACATCAGGAAGTCACCGTAAATAATATGACATGTGTACGCATATGTCTGTGAGAGTTATTTAAAGCCATGGAGGATGTGAGATTCTCTGTGTGCCTCCTCCTCCTTAGGAAAAAAAAAAAAGGTCAATTTGT
The DNA here is from genome assembly GCF_059628265.1 of Tinamus guttatus. Lineage (NCBI taxonomy): Eukaryota > Metazoa > Chordata > Aves > Tinamiformes > Tinamidae > Tinamus > Tinamus guttatus. The sequence continues at coordinate 422,729 of NW_028289008.1, read as the reverse complement.
AGTGATAACTACTCCAAGATTCTGTCTGAAAAAAATAAATTTATGAACTGGTTACAGAAAATGTCAATTTCTCTCTCAGGAAATGATCCAAGACTTACAGCAAAGTCCTCTGCAGGTTTGGGAGGTTGAATTTAAAATAGATAAATCCATTAACATCTGTAATTGCTTATAGGAAAGGCTGACCTGTGAAAATGTGTAACCAGCATTCCTTAGCCTTGCATGGCTGCAGCCAAGCCATTTGAGAAAACAATCCTGCTTGTGTTCTTCCTGCATTTTGAGTCTTTTGGTGCCCAGAGCTTTATTGGAGAAACTGAACCACAGCTGCTGCCATTCCAAATGAAACACTCTGTTTAAGTTTTGAAAGAAATGGATTTGGGAGTCAATATAAAAGCTCCATTAAAATAGCCAGAACCGTAGTGAACATAGGGCTAGGAAGAAGAGGACAATCAAAATGTCTAAGAATAGAAATCTAGTTCTAGTGTTGCTCAGGGATTGATGGCATTTCCATATGGATGTTATTGTACCTATTGCTGTTCCAAGAAATCACTAGCTAGCACTGTTATTCTTACTGTAGAGAAAGATTAAGAAACTTAGTTAAATCAGGTTTTTTTAAATTAGTTTAAGAAGCTAATTTAAACCAGCTAAGAAAGAGACAATAGTTTTATCTGGTGTATTTGACAACAGTTTATGAAACATGGTCAGTGTCTACTGAGTAGCCAAAGGAGGAGGTAAGAACACAGAGGTGAAAGAAGGGTGGGCACATTTGTTAGATGTGCTCTCTCATCTGTCCGAGAAACTCTTCTGCAAGGCCAAGCACTGCTAAGCCTTACTCTGTGAGCTGCTTTTCAGCATGGGGACAGGCTCTCTTCTTTAAATATGCTGTGTCACAAAATGAAATTTTGCACTCCGAGTGACAGTCTTTCCTCCCCACCTTATGGGAGTGAATACATTCATTTTTGCTGTGTTATGTAAATGTAGATATGGATGCATATACAAGTGGGACATCTCAAATTCTGAGCTCCAGGCAGGATTCTGACCTCAAAGGAGAGGTCAGCATGCTTTTGAATGTGGCCTGTGTCTGTCTGTGCTGAAAGTACAGTATTAGTGTTTTGGGTCTATATGTGCTATTATACTTATGTGCTGCAATATTTTATATGAGAATCTCTTCTCCTTCAAAGAAGAGTCTTCAAAGAATGTCCTCTTTCAAATTGGTACCAGAGGCCTGTTTCACACTGCATCTGCGTATACCATCTTACATATCCACCTTTTAGAGGTTTTTCCATTAAAGGGCTTCAGTAAATCTTTCTGAAGCCCTCTAGCGTACCATGAAGATCCTACACGTGCTTTGGGCAGATTGAAATGCTTCACTTCCATTCCAAAATCCTCTGAACAAGAAAGTCATCACTGTGCTGAGTGAAAATAAGCAGGGTCCTTGGAGAATGTGCTGCACTAAATGCTATAATATATTCTATGCAGATGAATTAATCACAGAGGAAAGTCCACCGTTGGAACAGTGGAGAAGTGCTGGCGTCTGAAGAATGAAGGCGGCGAGCCAGAGAAGACGCAGCCCTGACTGTTCCTGAGATCTTTCCCTGTAGCGCTGCTAGGCAGCATTACTGCAGCCTGCAGCACCATGGATGAAGAGGACAATGAATTTAAAGTAGTGTGGGCAAAAATTGTCGGTAGGGCAAAGAAGAAAGCTGAGGATACTGAGGAGAAAGCTGAGGATACTGAGGAGAAAGCTGAGGATACTGAGGCAACAAAGAAGGTTCAGAAATGGACAAAGACCACTACAACAGGCAGATCTGTTCCTGGGAGCCAAATTGATCATTGCTCTCCAGTAGTGAAGGGGAAAGATTTGCCACAAAATTTGGGTTCTAAGGTGCCGACAGGGATGCGTGAAGAAGACGATGATGCTGTGCCCTGCAGTAGTGGTGGGACGTCACAAGAAGACAGGAGAAGCGCTTTCCCTGACAGCCAGCTGCGCACAGTGACCAGTTACTCTACCAAGAGGAATCTGACAGGTGCGTGCACTGAAATCTTTCAGACAGAAAATAGGCTAGTACTGAAAAGACTCAGTTCAGTAGAGCTCTTTAGAAGTCTGGAGGAGGTATGCAGTTCTTCAGTAAGGTGAAACCTAAGTGCTGAGTGATATATGAGGGAGTCATTACCTTTTTTTTTGCGACTTCAGAATGTAAATCATCCCTCAAATCATCAAGAAGCAAGTTTAGATTATATCAAAGTGTTTTTTTCACAGTGTGTTATTGTATTGAATGTTGAATTATGTTGCCATTGACTGTCACCAAGGCCAAAAAAATAAATTAAGAAAGGTTCTGGGTTAATTCATGAAGGATTGGTCTTTCAGTGATGACTAAATATGATGACCAGAAGGCAGTCACCAGTGCATGAAATCCTTAAGCTGACAGCTAAGGTCAACCAGGAGAAGGATTATTTTGTACTTGTTCTGCCTGATACCCTTTCGTAATTATCTACTAGTGACTGCACTCAGAAACTGGGCTGGTGAGATCTTTGGTCTGATCTCACAGGTTGCCTCAAAGCAGAGCGGAGATACACTGAGCTGTTAGCCTGCTGCTCGTTACCACCCCTCCTTAGGAACACCTGTTGCTTGGTTCTGAGCCTGAAAGTCCGAAGCATGGATAGGGCTTGAAGATCAGAGTAGAAACATGTTCATTTTTTTTGACTATCTCAGGTTGCTGTTTTGGGAAGCTTCCCAAGAGCTCCCTGGGCAGCTCAGTTACCTGTTTAATTCTGACTGGGAAACTGTGCTTTGTCCCCTTCAGTGAATGCTCCGAGTGACTGTTCCCAGACTACACTATCCTTCCGTCCTTCACAACCAGAGACCTGCTCTTCAGACACCTTGAAGACACCACTGCTGCCTGGGTCGAAGGTGCGGGCAGCAAAGCTGGCGGTGGAGGGAATGCAGCACTTCAAGAGAGTGGCACCTGAGCAGCTAAAACATAGCCTGGGCGATAGCTTGCCAAAGGCTGCAGCTAGCAGGAATTCCTCTGATGAAAGCGAGGAAGAGAACCCGGAAAAAGGTACGTTTCTGCTGTTATTTAGCTCCTGTGTGTGCATGGAGAGTGCTGAGGGCTGCTTAGGGTGATTGCATGAGCAGCAGTCTGGATTCCTGGGCTTTGTTCACAGCTGGACAGGTGGCTTGTGTAATGATGAATAAATCGCTCCACATGTCTGAGAACTTGCTTTCTCTATTGATCAATGTGTATTGATCTCTATACTTCTCTCCTAGATCTTTTGTGAGGCTGAAATTTGATTTTATGTTAAGTTCTGGAGAGAGAATTTACTTTCTGGAAACAGGTTGAGATTCTAAGAGCATCAGTAAATCCAGTCGTTCTTCTCAGGGGCAATATTGTGTAGCTCATATAAATATGACCTTAGTTACTCCGTGTCTTCTGTAAATCTCTGAGCACTTACAAAATAGGATGTTCTATGCAGATGAATTGAATCCGTAGCAATTTGAATTCATAGCACTTTTTTGGTGTTTTGGTGCTTTAAAAGTCAAGGCCCCTTTAAAAGTCAAGGCCCTGCTGGTTCTCTATGGACATGAGAATTTCCTGTGTTTAATATGTAATGTTTAAGACCCCATGTTCTCCCAGAAACTTCATCTAAAACATAACTCTCCTTTTGGTTCTGATACATAATGTGCGATGAACCAATTGCCACCTTCCACTCCTGGGGTAGTGCTCTCCTGTACTGTTTGTGCATTCCCTTGTGAGAAATGAGATGTGAAGATGCAACAGGAAGATTGCAGGGGTTTTTTAAGTTAATAAAATAATCATGACAAATGTAACAGTTTCATGCCTTTCACTACAAGATGTTTAACTCTATCATCTCTCCCTTCTGTGCCAGTTACCCACGATCTTCCATCCACAAAGGACGATGGTGCTTTGGCTTTTGCCCTTCAGCAGAAGATCAAGGAGGAAGTCCCGGAAAGCCTAGAGGAGAAGGGCTTGTTTTTTTGTCAGATCTGCCAGAAGGATCTTTCAGCCATGAACACAACACGACGGGGGCAGCACGTTAATAGGTGAAGCACTAGCATGAAAGGCCAGTGTGGCTTTCAGCAGCAGTGCCTTAGAGAAGATGTAATTGCAGACTAGGTAGCAAAGCTACCCGTTAGTGTCCATTTTGAAATCTGCCCATTTCAACACCATTTATTCATTTATATAATGATTTCCTAAGAACATTTGGTATGTCAGCTGTTTGCAAATCTGAGCTATTCGCTGAAGGAAAGATGTGATACTGTTTTGCAAGATGAATAAATACATAGACTATGCACTATATACTTTTGTAAAACTATGCACTATATACCTTTGTAAATACTATATATATGCACTATAGACCTTTGCTTTCCACAGGTAAGGAGAGTGGAAGGCTAAGGGAAGGATCCTTGTGTTTTCTTTTGTCAGAATGGTGTGGGCTTAAATTGATGCCAGCACTCTATAACAGTTTCCTTAGTGGTAAATATCAAATACTGTTAAAATATTACATACAGCTAGCTCTTTATAAATGAAAAGTCTGTGCTTCTCTGTAAAGAAAGTATTGTAAACAGCTTGCTTAAGTAGTTGGAGTTGCTCAATTACAGCATTTCAGGAGGCAAGGTTCAAAAAGAGCATTTTATTTTATTTTGTTTTGTTTTATTTCCATCATCCTCCAGGTGTCTGGATGAGATGGAGGCAGCAGAGATCTCCTCCTCCAGCAAACCAGCAATCCCTGATTGTCTCGTCTGTGGCAAACATTTCCAAACTTCCGAGAGCCAAACTACTCACTTGAAACGCTGTGCTGTGAAGATGGATGTTCCTCCTAAAATGCTGCTTCAGGCACTGCAGGTGTCTCAGTTTGGAGTTGCCTTCTCCTAAGTATCCCAGGTAAGATTTTGGTGAAAATCTTGCTTTCCTTCAAAAGTGATCAGGTGGTGGATGACTATGAGTCAGCAGACAGGAGCAAAATGGGAAGTAAATAATCTTACACTAATTTGTCAGAAATATTTATGCTCTGAGAGGTAATTACGTAATAAAGCTGAATAGCGTGGTTGAGCTTATTAAGCAGAACATGCTATATGAGCATACAGTCTCTTCGGAGTATCTGTGTTTCCAAGGCCTCAGCTTTTCGGCTCGTTGCTGTCCTGGATACATGGGCCTTATCCACAGAGTCAAGGAGGAAACATACAGGCTGTTTTGAATTGTGCTGGGTGCAGAGATGTATCTGCTCTTTGGGATTTGAGCACAATGTTCAGAGTATAGCGAGTGGTGCCTGCCTGAAATGTATCCAAAGGACTTTTAAGTCTTATTGTGCTGAGGAAGGGCCATTGCTTGTTTACTGTGGAAGTGTAAGATTGGCAGAACGGTTTTGGTGATGGTGTTCTTGACTTCAACCTGATTTTTGCCCTTTGATACAAAGTTTAGGTTTGAGGTAGCAGATGGTTAAGGCCATTCCTGCCCTTGCAAAAAAAAAAAAAAAAAAAAGGCAGTTTGTCAGTGCTGCAGTCTTATTTTGGAAAGGTAAACATAAGATTTTCTCCAAATTGCTGTGAATTCCACGCATGATAAGAAATCCTTTTCTTTCCTCCACAGAAAAAAGTACTGTTGATGCTTTCTTATTATTCTGGATATGGGAATCTCTCTGAGGAAGGGGGGCAGCTGGTCTGAAGTGCTCAGGGTTTCTTGTCTCTGATCCAATTATGTTAGGTTAACTTGGGCTTTCTGCTGCATTCTTACGTTTCAGCAATCAACCAAACATATCAAAGCGCAAAGAGTTCTCCGGAGATGACTCAAAGGAAATGAAAAAGAGGATCAAAATGGAACCTCAGGATGAAGATCTGCAGGTTGCTATGGCAATGTCACGCTCTCTCTTGGAGCAAGAAAAGCGTGAACAAGCAGCAGTAGCTGCAAATATGAAACCCGTGGCTGCCTTGCCAATCAAATGGAAGCCTGGATCAGGTATGTGTCACCGTGAGTGTCTCAGGCTGTACTATTGGAGGAGTGATGTAACAGCCTGCTCTTCACTACCAACTTTTCTGTTGGGCATAGGGGATGACAAGCACACTTCTGTTTCATTTAAGTTGTCCGAGATGGAGTAATGCAAAGTATCCACATACAGATAGCCAAGGGAGGCTGCAGGATGTTTCGCTGAAATCCAGGGAAAAGACCATTGTTATTTTTTTTGCAGTACATTTTTCTTATTCACTGTCCCATACCCTTGATTATGCAACTTTTTCATCCTTCTCTCCTTGCTCTGCTTTCTTTCTGAAGTATATGTGCATACAACTACACACGTTGAACCTGCGGTTTGCTATTTAAATGCACAAAAATGGTCAGAAAAGAAGCCAGTTGCCCTGGGGGAAGGTTGAGTTCTGCACATAGGAGACACTTTGCTCTTCGTGGCTCTCCTCAATCTCTTCCTGCTGATAACCACTGCCAATTATATTGGGAATTAGGAAGTCAAAGGCAGTAAAGAAACAGACCTGAGAAACAGACCTGACAAATGATAGCTGTGCAGGATTCATATGTGCTGTGGTTTGACATGAGTGACCATCACCAGTGATCAAGACGCACCAAAAGCAGTCCTTCATGGCTTTGGAGTCTTTTTTCTTCTCTCTCTCTCTCTCTTTTTTGAGTGAAGCGCTGCTAACTCGCCAAAAGCACTGTACGCTCACTGTTCAAAGGGTCTGGAAGGTAGCCTGCACATAGGTATCAGTTGCTTTCATAGTGATCTGATTTGACAGCTCAGCCCAGCAGGACCATGTGGGCACGAATAAGTCTTCCCTGAAGGTTTGTTTCTCTGGCAGAAGTAATGGGAGGCTTGGGACTTATTGCAGAAGTCTTGTGTTCTGCTGTAGTTGCATTTTGATCATTGCCAACTGCAACACTTGAAAAAGCTGGCAGGTTCAGTTCCTCTGCTTATGTGTTCAGCTGTTCATTTATTTGGGTTTCTTTTGCTTTTCTTTTTAAAGAGAAAAGAACACGTAAAAGAGGCCCAACTACTCCTCCACCGTTACTGCTGCGGGATCCAGAGACAGCCCGCAAAAGGACTGAAGAGCGAGCCGCCATGGTGCTTACACAAGAGATGGAATTCCCTCCCACTCCTCGGCTTCCCACCAGCAGGATTTTGGAGGATGGATCTGAGAAAACAGACTGGCTCATGCCATCGCCCAGAAACAAGGACTGCCCTTTATGGAACAGCAATGCTCTAACAGGGCCCTGCGACCCTGAATCATTCTACACTGCTGAACTGACCCCTCCAATCGTACCTTGCATAACTGTGCAGGTGGGATGCTCTTTTCTCCTTCCTCTGGTATTTGTGTGCCACAGTTTACTTGCTCTGTAGCCCTTCTCTTTTCTGCCATGTAAGTGAGTCACCCCATGCTCTGCATGCTCTCTGCTCCTGCACAACTGTCCCCTGGTCTCACACAAGTAGGTTTGGTGATCTTGAACTTTCGCTTCTCCCTTTTGGACAGGAGGCTGAGGCTTGTGTTGCCGTGCTGTTCTTTGGGCTTTTGGAAGACAAAACAAATGGGAGCAGAGCACTGAGTGAGAGGGCTTGAGCCTCTTCATTTTGCCACTAGCTTAGCTATTTTTACAGTAGCCTGACTCTTGTGTTCCTTCTTGATACTTTTCTCTGACTGATTATAATCAGAGCCTTTCTCTTTCTTTACTCATGTTTTGTATCAAGGCAGCAAGGAACAGTGTGGAAAGTTCACACTGAAGATGGATGCTTGTGTGTTACACTGAGGAGGGGGTGGGCACTCCTAGGGTTGTAAAGTGAAGCGTTTGCATTTCAGGCTTTCCCCATGTATCCCACTGCCTGAAGCTGCATGCAGGACTGTGATCCAGTTTTAAACCGGGCGGTCTCACTCTGTTATTATCCAGATGTCTTGCCTCTCGTTTTTCTGTAGTTTTATAAATGCTGCCTACAGAAACAGACAGGACCTTTTAGTCTGTCGCCTTATAGCACTATCTTCTTGGAGAGCAAGTATGTATCTGGGGATCGCTCAAAGTATTTTATTAATATTTATTAAGATATTTTGAAAGTATGAACTAGAGATCAATTCAGAGACTGTACTCTGAGCTCTGCAAATACATACAAAATTATTTTATCGATGTCTTTTTTTTCTCTCCTTTGATCAGAATTATAAGTCAGAGACTTCTCTGCCATCAGTGGGATCTGATCAACCAGAAGTATCTCAGCAACTTCAGCCTGATCTCAGTCCTCATTATCCTGCTTCTCCAGAGACTGGAGAAAAAGCTGCTGATGAAGCCGACTCGGGCTCTGAACGGGCTGGACAGATTTCGTCTCAGGGCGAGAAGGTTCACGTTCAGACTCTGCAGCAACTGGTTGAGTTGGCCATGGAAGCACAAACTCAGTGGAGGCTTGAGCTTAACGACGCTCAGGAAGTAGAGCAGCCAAGTAAGTTCTGGCAGCCTCATGAGCCTCCTCTCTGGTGTCATCAGCTATGAGGAGCCACGTTTAGCCATACTGAACTTGGAGAGCAGTGGCAGCAGCCGCAAGATGATATTGTTGATCCAGGGGGTGATATTTGGGGGCATTGTTCTGTAGTAGGCTTTAGGTACAATCAAGTTGACATTTCTGAAATGATTCATAGATCCCAATATTTAAGAAGAGCTCCTCTTAGACAGCAGCTTCTAAATTTTATTTTAAAAATCCTTTAAAGGTGTCAGATGCATTTCTGCCAGCCGGGGGCCCAGACACGGCCAATCGTGAGGCAAAAATATATCCCCAAAATATATGCTCTTTTCTGCCTAGTAGCTTTTGCCGACAGCACTGTCTTACGAGGTTTCACCAGGAGAAGACCTGGTGAAAGAAGAGCGTTAAGAGATGATGTTGTGTTGGTACATGGATACACAGTCCCTGAAGTTGATCTGTACAGGCTGAAAAAAGTCCACCACCTAGAATTCCTTCAAGAGCAGCTCTAACTTCCCTGGTTACAGTGGTGTGCATTGCACAACGGCACATTCCAAGACCAATGGTAGCCTTAAAATTGTCCAACCATTTAGCATAATATATGCACTGTGTGTCTCCTGTTCACTCATCAGTGAAGACTATGGTTGCTAAATCTAATGTCTCTCTGCTTTGTACTTGACTTGGGTAAAATTCCCTCAATTCTCCTATTAAGCTGCAGCAAATGGCTGCTGGTCATATGCCAAGAAAACCAAATGCATCTGATAAAGCCAAGAGGGGGAGGCTGAACCGTTCAGCTCAGAAATGTCAGCCTGGGACAGGAGTCTCTTGGGGAGTTGTCATGGCAAGGAAGAAATGGCAGTTAAGAGTTGCCACTTCATTCTGTCTTACAAGAAGTTTGTACCTGACTTGAGATGTGCCTTTTCTTCTTTGAGGAAAAGAATTGACTTCCAGTGATTCTTCACTAAGTGGCTTTGCCCTTCTACCCATAGAGAAGAGATTTCCGAGAAGCAACGATATAAATGTAAGGACAAATGTTATTTTTCCCCTTTTTTGTATTGTTTATTTGCACTGTATTTTTGTATTGTTTATTTGTTAAAAAAAAAAAAAAAAAAAGCCTCTCCTATTTGATTAATTTCCAGAAGTATGGAGTATTTCCCATTCATTTTCACAGAAACAGAGATGTTTAAGCATTACAGTCACTCACAGGAATCATCCTAGGCAAAGCTGAAGTCCAAATACGTGATGTTTCATTGATGCCCACAGGCAGGCTTGTGGGTGTTTCAGAGTGTTTGTCCTACTTAATTTAAAATAACAGGTAACATAAAGCAAATTTGTGCATAATTTACACAAAGAGAACCAGGTTAAATATTGAGGCTGTAGTGCATAGAGTATTTGGGGGTAGTTACTAGGGATGTATCTGCTCAGCACTTAGGTAGTACTCTGCTTTGATGCCCAGCCTAGATGACACAGGCCACACTTCCTGGAGACCAGGAGAGACAGAACTGTCTGGGGTTTCATCCAGGCTCATGTACGCACCCATTTTGCATGGTTCTGACCAGAACTTTGTCAATGCCTCTCCTCTTATCTTCCTTTCCAGTCTTTCTTTTGCACAGAGAATGGTGCAACCAGAATATTTCTGTTCTTACTTAATTTCCCCATTTTCGAGTCATAATTTTAGTGTCAGCAGGAAGGCTGTTCTGGGCTTCCTGCCTGGAAAGCAGTGCCTGCCTTCTCGGGGTACCGTCTTGCAGGTGTCCTACCTGCCAAGAAAAAGAGAGCAAGAAACACCTAACAGGTTTCCAGACTGAGCTTCCTGTCTTGCCCTTGGAGAGCAGTCCATGACGTGCAGAGTCTCCTCTAGCCCACCTGTGAAGCCTGGAAGAAATGGCCCAGCGTGTGCTGCCGTTTCCATGCTAACCGGTATTGGCTCCTTGCAAACACACTGAAGCAAGTAGAGAGGCTGAGTTCCCACTGAACCAACCTAGAAACCTGCTAATAAAATAAAGAGCTCTGCTGTTTCTGGTGGAACTACCTCTCATGGAGTTGGATAAAACTTGCCTTTCTTCCAGTCTGCGCTAGGTTCAGAAAGTACAAGGTCAACAATTAGTGTCTCAGGTAAAGCTGCTTTCTACTTACAGTCAGGCAGCCTCCCTCAACCATGGGCTGCAGGTATTTCACGCTTCTCTGAAGCACTGGCCACCTCCAGAAGCAACACTGCTACCTAGGGAGTCTGAGTCTTTAGAAGATTGCCTTGTATGGGTTTGTAGTAGGGGTAGTGCCAGACATTAAACTAGTCACAGATCGCTTGGGCAACCAGCCTTCCCCAAACTTTCAGTAAAGGAGTCTAAAATTATAAGAGTAAATACTTAAAAGTAAATAAATAAAGGAATTTTCAAAGGAGATTTCAGTAACAAGTGCACAAGTTCCTTTGGACTAGATACCTGCATTTCTTTTATTCCGTGTTGCCCCCTTGTTGCAGAGGGCTTCTTCCCAGGTGTCATTGCTAGACCAAAACAGTGAACAAGAGAGGAAAGGCTCATTACCTTGCCCCTGGGTCATCCTCATTCCTCTTGCTCTATGCAATTGTTATGAACGGAGTTCAGTTCCATCAAGGTGGGAATTACAGCTTTCAAAAACATGGTGGAAGACAGCAGAGCAAGAGGCCAACTGCAGGCAGTGGCTCTGCCACATCAGGAAATGATGTGGTAAAGATCCGAGGACGATGATGTGCTGTAATGCAAAAGGCTGTTCCACAAGTAGAGTGGAAGACAGCATGTGACTGCCTCTTCACAGCTGCTAAGCTTTGAAGAGAGGAGAAGGAGGGAAACAAAGCCAGAGATGTGTGTTGGACTAGGTTGCTTACGTCTCTTATGGAAGACCTTGCACTGATAAGGATTCTGTTAGTCCTGAGAAGGCAAAGGCAGCCATACCCACGCTGGGACCCAGAGTACAGCAGTGCTGACAAACTGGGCTGTTGCCTCCTTATCTGCCAGGAAAATGCCTTACAGCTGTAACAACTTCTGTCTTTGTGTCCCTTCTATGTTCTAGTCCTCTTTCAGGATGCTGGCAGAAGATTACAATATCATGGTCAACAACGCCTACTTGAGTGATATCCAGTTTCAAGTGGACTCTGGAGAAATCCTTTATGCCCATATGTTTGTGCTGTATGCACGCTGTCCACGGGCTGTTCAGCTGGTAAGTACTGCTGTTAGACTTTTCTCTTCCCCTCGAGTAAAGCCCCTTTGCAGTAACAGGAGTTTGACCATCTATTCCAGACTGATCACAACAAATGAGTTAGTGATGCCGTACAGTAAGCACAGAGTATTTGGAGATCCAGTGGCAAGTCACTCTGGACCTGCTGATTATGGAGTAGACAGTATTTACAAGCTGTGCTTGTAACTAACCCAGACAGAGGTCTGTCACTCCCACAGGTGCTATGGAGGTAGCTGCATTGACCTGTGCCTTTGGCAAGGCCAGTGAAGTAATTTCTGTGTTTCCAGAAGCATTTTGGTTCATACAGTTTCCAGCCTGCTCCTGTGCAATTTCCTGCAAAGGCAATGAAAGGTAGTGGGCTGAAGACAGGAACTTGCCTTCTGACAGAGCTGCCACCAAACCATACCAACTTCTTGACAAAGTTTTGTCATTCTTTCTGTAATCAGTAGAATTCGTTTTGTCCTCATGCATGATTACAGCAGTTTCAACTCAAGGTGCTTAGGACCATTTATGAGGGGTCCTTGAAAGCTTCAGGGTACAAGTTAACAGCTGTATGGAGCTCCCTATTCCCCAGGGAGCTCTGTATCTCTGGTCCTTTTAGCTTCCCTCTGAGGCATCAAATCCTGGCCATAGGAACAGACTTTGACACAAAAAAAAAAAAAAAAAATTAGTGGCCTGATAGAGAGCAGATACTGCTGGTGTTGTTCCGTTATGAGGAAGCGGACCTTGTTTGCTTTCCTTTTACCGCACAGGTTTACGACGAAGGGATATATGTGAAGGTGAAGGACGATGACGACGAGCAGACGCGTCGGGTGCTGCTGAGCGATGTGACAAAAGAGGCAGTCCTCGCGTTCCTGCGATATCTTTACACTGCTTATACTGACATCCCTGCTAGGATTGTGCCCCAGCTGAGGGCTTTGGCTACCAGGTTTGTATCATATGAGTGTGCTTTGGGTCACCTCATGCTTTCAGCCACATGGACTTTAACCTGATACCTTCTGTTGTGGTTTCAGTGGCTTTCACAAAACTCATTTCACTTGAGATGCAAGTACCTCTGCTTCCATCTTAAGTGAAATATGAACATCTTATCCTCATTTTTTCATGAATCTTTCTTCAGGTTACATCTGCTTGAGATTTTCTATTTTTGGTTTATGACTAGAACACTTTTGCCAAGTTTTGTCTCATGATCTTTAATGACAGCTGATGGTGGCAATGGTGATGAGTGTAATTCTCAAAGCATTGCCCTAGTGACACACTTAATCTGAATGAGACTTGCAGAATGTGGATGCAGGCAATGCTAATTTGTTATGTCAGTCATGATCCTAGACATGTGTTAGATAATGAACTTGAAACAGCAGCAGATGAAACACATTCTATCGGATCAAAATCACTTAGTTCTGGAAATGTAGGTGTCCTCCTTTTAAAGTAATTCTGAAAAAGACCAGGAAAAAAAATCTGCTCTTTTATGTTGATAGTCAGTTAAACTCATACCTAATCAAGGAGAACTGATTATCCTCTGTAGTGGCAGCGATGCATTGTTTGGAATGGAGGAAATAAGTGTGAAACCTGAGAAGATTATGGTGACACGGAGTGAAAACCTGAAATTGTTATTGACTTTATTAATGTTGAAACTGCATGTCTAATTTGGCACAACAGTTTCACAAATTAAATTTAACTTTCTTTACAAGACTCACTAGATTGATCAGGCAACTATAACATTTTGGAATTTTGAATGAATTTTGAGGGAGATAAACATTAACATTTCTGTTACATTCTTGCAGGTTTGATTTAAGGGAACTTGTGCTCAAGTGTAAGGACTGCGCTGAAGAGAGCCAGGCATCTTCTGGAGTGGATCCAGAAGATGATCTCCTCTCTGCGAGAGATGATGAAGATAATGATAACAGAGCTGAGAACTTCAAAGAGCTCCTGAACTCAGTGTGGGTGGCTGAAGATGAGGAAGAAGAAGCTGTGCTAAACCCTGCATGCCAGAAGGAAGACGACAACGGGGTGGGTGAACAGGAGCCGGAGGAAATATATGAGTTTGCTGCAACTCAAAGAAAAATGGTTCAAGACAAACTGGAGATGAGTGAAGGCACAGATTACAACATCTGTAGTGATACTGAGCTAGCCCAAGGTGCGAACCAGCAGACTGAGAAAAAAGAGGCAAAAAGGTCCGTATCTGCCTTGATAAGCAATGACTTCAAACATCTGAGGGAAGACAATGATGTGGAAACATCCAAATGTGACTTGTCTGAAGAAGAGAAAATGCAGAATACAAGTGGATGCAAAAATGTGAATGCCACAAGCATCAATTTTGAGTCTTGTCAGTTTGAGCCTCAGAAGTGGGTTAGGAGATGGGAAAGTGGGAAAGATTTCAAGTTGTCTCAGGCTTCACATAATATGGGAGGAGACGACCGCTTGGAAGAACAACAATTCACCAACTGTTCACTGCACAATGATACTGATAGGCGTGAAAATTATAAATGCTTATTTTTCAAAAATCAGATAGAATACAGTGAGCCTTCTCCAATGAAAGAAGTTATCAAAGAGTCAGGAAAGGCTGTTAGCGAAAAACATGTTGATGTTAATGATTTGCTTCCTTACTCCAAGTCACAAAAAGACCTCTCTCCACAAAGGGATGGTTTTTGTGGCAGTCCTCCTCTCAAATCTTCTATGTCTTTTTATTCTGCTGTTGGTTCTTCACTTATGTGTTCAGAATCGGATAGGAAATTTCCCAGAGAAGCAAAAACACCAGAGAGAAATCAAAAACCATTCCCGTCTCCCAAAATAGCTTTCCAGAAAGCCAATGAGCAGGACATTACATCAGGAAATCGGAACATAGAGAGCACAATTTCTCCAGAAGAGCTTTCCTGCACTGATTTCAACAAGCATAAATATGCTTCAGTTTTGTTCAGTTTTGTCATAAAAACTCCGGATGTTGCAGTCCAGAACAGAAAAGAGGCTGATATTACTGTTTTATCTTCTGATGATGAAATGGAGCTAGAACAAGAGAGGAAGTTACCAGAGTCTGGCTCTCCTGTGAAGGAAATGGAAATCTCCAAGCAACTGAAAAGTGCTAGCATAGCACATGGGCCTGAGATCCCCAAACCTAAACCTAACTCATCATCTGTCACTGAGATACAGCTGAGATCATCCCAGGTCTCATGTCGCATTACAGATGCATCACTTACAAATAATGATGTAAAAATGTCCAGAGAGTTGCCTCCCAGCACCCAGGTAGGTGCCTGTACAGAGAGCAAACAGAGCCTGAACCTGAGCCATGAAAAAGGGCAGAGTCGCGAGGAGTCTTCAGGTATGGACAGCTCCTGGCTAGTGCCAGACACACCACCTCAGACCAAAAGCAGGGATTTCGCAACGCAGACACGTGTCACAAGTATAAACCGTATAAAGCAATCGATGTCTAAACTCGAGACCAAGAGCTTAGTGGCAGGTAACAGTGACCATGAAATGGCTCTCAGCCTCATAAAAGTTCCTGAAACATCGCTGTCAGACAAACAGTTGCCTAGGGAGAACTCAGCTGATGAAAGTCGTCTTTCTTTGAGCAGTACTGTCTCGCTTCACGATGAGCCCCCAGTCCCCGTTGATGACTGCTGGCACGCTGAGTATCCATCACCATTGAGAGGAAACAGCCAGAACTCCAGCCTGGCTGGCTGGGCAAATGCCAGCCCTGGCAGCAGACCCAGATCTATCTCTTGGGCTTTCGACTGGGAGAGCCCGGTCCGAGACCAGGAAATGAAGGGCAGTACCCCTCTTCAGGGCAGTCCTAGTGACGGAGCAACAACTTCGCTTCACCTCAAAAAGAGTCCTGTTGAGGCATGGTCATCAGAGTGCAGTATACAAAGTTTCCTGAAGCCCAGATTCTGGGAAGTTTCGGATAGTGAAGAGGAGGAATTCCCACAGATGCTTTTTTTAACTGAGACGGTGTCAGCTTCAGCAGATGCCTGTCCGACAGACCTTGCAAAGACTCCCGGTGAGAGCTTGTATCTGTACAGGGTTCACTGAAGTAGGTTAAATTGTTGTCATTTTAGGTGATCATCCTGTTTGTTGTTCACCTGCTATATTGAGAGGGTGTTTTGGCCTTCTAATCCAAAGCAGTCAGGGCCAGGCACAAGAAGGTACAGTCAGCTTCTGATGTGGGGGAGTGCAACTAAATACGTGGGATAGTTGGAGCGTAGCCATTTGTGATCCATTCATGCTGCTGCTTTGACAGTGATCGTATGCATTGTAGAAATGATGAGACATTACCTGGGAGGGGAAAAAAAATCAAACAGCCTTCACTTTGCATGCTAGGGAATGATTATTCCTTGCAGTAATGGGTCTTGTTTTTCATGCATTCATCACTGATGTATGTGCTAACAATTGCACGAAGACATCGGGTAAGCTTTGCTTCCAGTGGTAGAAGTATAGAGGTTGGCTGGAAGTAGGTGCCTCTCCTGCCCACGGGTAGGCTCTCTGCATATTTTCCTGCAAAGTTCTTCTGATTTGCCTTTGCTTTGACTTGCCCTGCCCTTGTGTTTGCTGATTGTAGGCTCTTCCAACAGATTTTTGTGTGTCCAGCACTGGTCCCAACTGGAGGACACAGTGAGCGGTTTCAGGACGCACACAAGACTAAGGGCCAAGCTGCTCTTTGCCACCAGATTGCACTTAGTGGTGTCAGGAGCTGGGCCTTGTCTGCTTGAATGTCTGATGACACAGAGAACACTAGCCTCTGGGGTCATACCCTTCTGGGGTCAGCTGCTTACTAGGACAGTTCCTTCCATCTAAGCTCTAAGAACAGCAATTTATCCCTTAATATTTATTAGATATATTACTAATTATACTATCGTAAGTAATTAGTTTAACAAGCAGGATTTAGAACATGACCTGAGACTGACTGTGCTTCACAGTATCGGGAAATCAGTATCACTAAATCAGTATCTAATTCAGGCCCCCAGAACCTTGACTTGTTCGGTTTCTTCTGCATCAAGTCTCTCCTATGCAATTTTCTTCCTTGGGAAAGAACCACTTCACAGAATTCAGTAAACATATATTTTTAATTACCTTGCAGCAGTTCTATCAAAGCCTCCAGTGGGCTTTTTTATTCAGACCTAACATATGGCTCAATTTGTTTTCTGATTTAAAGACAGTAAAAAACAAATATCCTAGACCCAAGGAAGACGAAAGTGTTGATCTG
Organism: Tinamus guttatus; assembly: GCF_059628265.1. Lineage (NCBI taxonomy): Eukaryota > Metazoa > Chordata > Aves > Tinamiformes > Tinamidae > Tinamus > Tinamus guttatus. The sequence continues at coordinate 405,865 of NW_028289008.1, read as the reverse complement.
TTCAGTATAAAGGTATTTAGTAGAGCAGCTTGCAGACAAGTAGTTCTTCTTAAACAGTTACTAGATAACATTAAAATATCTGCCACCAGGAGGGGAAGATATCATCCCTCCTATATCCTTCTGTACTAATTCTGATGACAATTTCATTCTGTTGCAGAACCTGCCTGTCAAGAGAAGGACAAGTCTCCTGAGAAGGACAAGTCTCCTGAGACTCCTATGACACCAATGCCAGCTTACTCCCTTATGAAGACCCCAGAACTGAGGAGGGAGTTGAGCAGGTTAGCACTGCTTCTACAAGTATATCTAGAAAAAAAAAAAAAAGTACAAGTACATCTCTTTATGAGCAGAAAAAATACATGGAAGTTCCATCTCCATATGAGGAAGAACTTCTTTACTGTTCGGGTGTCACAGCCCTGGAACAGGCTGCCCAGAGAGGTTGTGGAGTCTCCTCCCCTGGAGATCTTCCAAACCCGCCTGGATGTCACCCTGTGCCACATGTTCTAGGTGTCCCTGCTGGAGCAGGGGGGTTGGACTAGATGATTTCGAGAGGTCCCTTCCAACCCCAACCATTCTGTGATTCTGTGAGAAACCTGCTGGTAGGTGGTGTGAAAGGCAGCTACTGTGCTAAAGGGGAAAACTTGATGGTTTTCCAATGTCATGCTCTTCCAGCTGGCCACTGAGCTTCCTGGCCTGGTCACATTCCTGAGCTATAGCAGTGGAAGGCGCAGCATTATCTTAGGCTTAAGTCCTACCTTTCTCTTTCAGATTTGGAGTTCGTCCTTTCCCAAAACGCCAGATGGTGTTAAAGTTGAAGGCCATATTCCAGGATACTCACCAGGACGTGGATACGGATGTGGATACTGACACAGAGGATGATATCCCATCCTCCCAGCTTCTCCCACAGAGGCCTCCAGCCAAGCGCCGTAGGCAGCTGAAGACTAACGGGCATGTTGGTGGGAAACGTGCCAAAATCTCCAACTGTAGACAGACACCAACTGTATCTCCAGAGAGGAGCTCTCTGGCAGCTGATAAGGAGGAGCTGATGCTCTCATCATCTCAGGAATCTTCATATTCTCAGGAATCTTCATCCTCGCTGGATGGCAGTGACGTCTCTACTGGTATACAGAGGTAGGGGAACAAAATACTAACGAAGGAGTCTACTGTGCAGCACAGAGATGAGCTGGGAAAATGGGAAATATAAGTGTCAATGCAGAATACAGGGGATCTGTACTGTAGGCAGCTTCCCTGAGCTTTTGTCACTTGAAGTAAGTTCTTCTGTTGTGCGTTTCAGTCTAATTGCTAGTGAGCTATTCTGAGAGCACAGAAATGCTCACGGGTGAAACTGCACATGGGCAGAGCTCAAAGCTGGCACTGCAAGGAGCCTCGCAGGGTGGAGTGAGAGCCTGCAAGAGGAGCAGGGAGCGCTGCTCGGTGAGCACTGCGTGTGGTGCTGCACAGAGCAAGTGTGTCAGCAGTAGTGCAGCAGGAGCAAGGAATGCCGGGCAGCACCGGCACAGCTCGATGTGCAGGTTTGCAGAACACGTGGCGTGTTCTGCCTCCCTCCCTTTGGCAATTGCTGGTGTCGGAGATCCTACACAGGGCATTGCAAGGGTTGGCAGCCAGGGACTTGGGCATCTCTGAGTGTGCCCTTGATGACCAGTGGTTTCCTTGATTGTTTTTTGCACTTTTTCTCACTTTTAGTTCTTGTAGCAATATATCCGAAGATGAGGAAGAGGAGCTCCCAGCTTCTCAGACAGCAGCCCAGGAAGCAGATACACTGGACGCAGTGGGAAACTGCATCATTTCAAATTCAGTCCTGTACCACAAGGTCCTCTTTTACGAGCCAATTGAGCTGGCTGCACTGCACCGAGAGCTGAAAGCAAACGGCATGAAGATTTCCAAGGCAAAGCTGATGGATTTTCTAGATGCTTACTGTATCACCTTCACCACGGCTGCAGAGCGGAAGGAGAAGGAAGCCAAAGGCAAGGGGAACGGAAGACAGAGGAAACGCTACTGAATGGAGCCTCTCTCCCATTTCCAGCGGCAGCTGCAAAGATCCCTCCTGTTGGTGCACTCCCCTGCTGCTTCTCCTCTTTATCTTTGCTTTCCATTTTTTCCTAATGAGTTTTAGTTCCCTAATAAGATCTTTTTTCCTGAATCCTCAGACTCTCCAAGTAGTTATTTATTCAGTATCTGAGCGGCCCTACTGATTGCTACGCAGGGGACATTGTGGAAATAAGAGGCCTTTGCTGTCCTTGGTTAATCTGGTGGTCTCTGGTAACACTCCTCAATCTGTGTGCAGCTGTTCTTCTAAACTATTTCTCATGGCTTTGCAGTGTCCTCTAACACCAGCAATTGTGTGAAAGCCTGGATTCCAACATTCCGCTGTGTGTGTCCAACATGTAGCAGGTATTGGCGTGCTGGGATCTCCAAGATATAATCTGCTCCATTTTCTGAGGGCTGTGTTACCTTGTCTTTGTAGTCCGATCAGAGCACATCCTTGACAGAGGTGGGGGTTTTTGTTTTTGTTTTTTTAAGGAGATGGTATTATAGTGATTAAATCTCTTCCTTGAACAGTCTCTTCTTAAACCTATTGTAAAAGAAGTTGTGAACATCATCTGGAACTCTTGGACAAACTCCTGGACCCTAAAAGGTCATCTTTTATATGTATTTTGTGAGCTCTTCTGACTTTCATGTGTTTTGAGAGCTTTGAATCTGAAAAGGTCTTGGCAAAAAGGACACATTGTTATTTTTTTAAAAAAAGGAGCCACTTTTGTAACGTATTTATGTATTCTGGAAATTATTTATATTTTTGATATATTATAGCCTTTTTATTTAATTTATATAAATAAACAGAATAAGATCTTGATGATAAACTGTAACAGGTAATGCCTTAGGAAGGCCCGGGGCAGCCTAAGCAGCAGTCCTGGGTCTAGCTGGGAGCAGTAGTGGCTCCACAGTGAGCGCTCTGGCTGGAAGGGTCCTCAGCAGAGGACGGAAGGACAAGGTGAGTCGTGGCACAGGGGCCCAGCAGCAAGGAGAGCTGGAACAAGGGATTGCTGCGCAGTGGCTGGAGAGAGGAAGATCACCAGGTTTGTTTGAGATGGAGAGCACCAAGGTAGGAGAGACTCCAGGTAAGGCTGGGGAAGGTGTTTTGGTCAGCCAGAAGGAGAGATGGGGAAGACTTTCTTGCAGAAAAAGGCCAAGTTTTGCCTTAAGTGGCATTCTAGGAAATACTGTTTCCCATAATGTATCACGTATTTCTCTCTTGTCAGTCTTAATATGTGAAAATAAGTAAGATCCCTTTCCAGCTTCTCTGCTGTATTCCTAGTCAAGACATTTATCATCAAAACTTTTGCAATCAATTCTTTCTTATATCTTGACCTTCAGCAAATACAGTGTTACACTTTGGGCATATAAATTACAATCGTTCAACTAATAGGACTGCACCATAAGAAACTTGGTTGCATGGTAAGAAAAAAAAATTTAAAAAAGAACAGTTACTGAAAATGCCTATATCCTCTTATTTCTGTCATCCTTAAGCCTTTCAAGTGGACACTTTGCCTAATGAAACAAAACAAAAATTTAACAACTGTGCCATTCGGATTGGAGATAACATTTTGCAGAGGCTTCTCTCAGTATTCTTGTGGCTACAGTTGACAAAATTAAATGGTTTTCCTAATTCTAACAATTCTCCCAAAAGAAGAAAAATGACTTGCAGCATGTCAGATAGGTCACAATGCAGCCTGCATGCTGCAAATTATCAGAAAGCCATTATTCATTCTCCTGCTCCGTTAATCTGTACACAAGGGTGTCTCTTCCAGCTAATATTGATGTTCCCATCTGCCAGTGATGACGTTATCAATCAGTTTCATCTGTATACTTTTCTCTGTTTTCGTATGTTCCTAACAGGGTCATATCTCTCTTGGAAAATCCATTGTCTCTATAAGAAAAAAACCTTTTCAACTAAGATTTGAATTGTTTCCTACGTTAAAAATTAGCCAATATGTTATTGGCAATGCATAAAGCCCTTGTCCTACCCCAACACACCTGATGAGTTCCAAATGAGCTTTGAAAAAAACCACTTCCAAATGTGTGTGACAACGAAGTGATCTGTGTGAGTGCCTATGGATACTAGTAGAGCAACTTTTGCAGCTACTGCCTGTTGTTTTGTGCATTATCACATTTCCTACCTACAAAATCGGTAGGGTGATGACTGTTGTGCCCTCCCTTTCTACCTGACCAGTAACTCCCAACTATTGTGTTTACGGTGCTAAAGTTTAGGTACCGAAGTGCTAAATACAAGAACAGCCTTGTGCTCATCCAAGGGCCTCCTGGAGCCTTTGGTAGCTCCATGCTGGTGGATTCCGTGGGCTTTGGTCAGTGACCTGTGCGCTTCAGCTCCATGGTGGCCGTACGAAGGACGGGGGGAGGCCTGGCCACGCAGGTCCCACAGAGGTTCCTGGGGACACAGGTAACGCGTTCACGGTGCGTTCCGACCTCCCTGCGTGCGGTTGCTCTTCCCTTTCATCTCGCCCCAGCCGCGGTGGTGGCTGACGTGTGTCCCTGGCGCCTGGGCCCCGGTGCCGGCAGCCCTCCTGGCGGCCTCCCAGGGCAGGTCTCCGCTCTCCTGCTTTGCCCCTCTGCTTTCGCTGGGGACCTCGAGGGCCAAGAACCTTCCTCCTGCTCCTGCACGAGGCTCAGAAGCGGCTCCCCCGCGTGACAGCGGCGCTTCCCCCACGGGGGAGCCGCGTGCTGCAGGTAACGAGCTTGCCCGCCGTTCATACTCGGCAGCAACGGGCCCTGAACGGCGAGAAGCGCCTCGTAACGCGCCCGGACAGCGCCGAGCACCGGCAGCAGCGCCGCCGCCGCCGCCGTTTCACGTCGTCCTCGCAGGCCGCGGCCGCGACCGCCGCCTGCCATTGGCCGCCGCCGTCACGTGGCTCCGCCGCCGGGCTGTGGGCGAGCCCGGAGCGGGTAGCGGCCCGGCCGGGCTCGGCCCGGCTCGGCCCGGCCTCGCGGCGGCCGCTACGCGGTCGGACCCGGCCCCGCGGGCCCGGGCAGCGCGGCTGTCGCCTCGAGGCCGCGCGTCGCTGCTCTCTGGACCCCGGCGCAGGCGCCCCGGCGGGGCGGGCGGCCGGGCTCTGCTCTCCCCTTTCCCTTCCCCCGGCAGGACCTCCGGGCAGCGGCGGAACCTGATCTCCCACATGGAGCAGGACGAGGAGCGGTGGCTCCGCCGGCTCCAGGCGCCCCTGAGCAGCGCCCGTGCAGGTAAGGGCCCCCCGCGCCGTCCGAACCGGGTCTTCTGCGGCTTCGGGCACTCCCGAGCCAGCCGCGGTGTGGGGTATTTCATAACCCGCTGTGTGTTTTATTGCTGTCTGCATCTGCGGGTGTTTTAGCATCCAGCCTAACTTACATTGAGGAATTCTGCAGCTTGCAGCGCTTTGTGAGGAACCACATCCTCTGCTTTGAAGCTGCCTTCTACTGGTTCGCTGGATGCCCGTGGTTCTTGTTTTGGAATAAACAGCGCAGGGCAGATGGCTGCCCACCCTCTGCAGGACATGCGTGTTCTTACAGAGCTCTGATATCTCCCATCAGATGAACCTTTCTTGGGCGGAACACCCCGTTAAATCATTTCTCATACAGAGGCTGCTCCAAACCTGGGCATCCATGTTACCTTTCTGTACCTTTCCCAGTACTATTAATTATTCCAGCACATCATTTCAGTCCCATGTCATTGCTCCAAGCCATTTTTAGCTCTACTGTTCGGCTGAAGTTCAGTAGGGAGCTGTTATCTCCCAGCTGCCTGCATTGAGCCAGGGGAATCTGCACTCCCCGGTTAGCAGGAACCACGTGTGCCTTCCACTGCTGCCCCTGCGCTCACGTCACCGCCACTCTTGGGGAACTGGAGCTTCTTGTGCCCAGAAGGTGACATCGCAGGCCCTAAGTGAGTGGCTGCAAACTCCAATAGCTGGGACCGGTCGCAGCTGCTCTTCAAATGCAAAGATGATGGATCAGGGACTGGCTGGCCATCTCAGACACAGACCACTTCCCTAATGGGACAAAAAAGTGAGTTTTAGTAACAAAAGTCTTGTAGATCAGCTCCTACGCAGGGAATCTGATATCCTGCCTCTGATCAGCTGCATAATTTTGGGAAAGCTCCTTCCTCTCTCTAAGCCTGTTACTGTGGCAGCGTCTTCCAAATACTCTTGGGTGCAAATAGCAAATGGAGGCTTTTGTAGCAACGATGACCTTGTTGCATTGCAGCAATGGTCAGAAGCATAGAAACGTGCTGTGAAATAGATACAGGTTTACCAGTATGAACATCTACAGATACTAGCAGATACTGTTAAATCTCTTTGCTTTGGAGTCTGTTTATATAATAATACTACAATACAGCTGGTTGTTTTTAAGTGCAGATTTTAAAAAGGCTGCAAGGTATTCACATGGATCAGCAAGGTTCAAGGTGGTTGTCGTATAGAAGTTGAACACAAGTTGTAAATGATTCAGATGATGAAAAAACAGATTCCTGTGCGTGTTATGCATTTCACATTTTTGAGGGATCCTCCTCTTTTAAGTGTCAGTGTTTTTCATTGGGCAATTCAGTGCGATTCGCCACCTAACCCAGTAACATCTATCCCAGAGAACTTGGCCTTTGGGGCTCAGTACTAGCAAGTGCTATGCTGGAAGGTGAGGAATGTGATCTGACATTTCTAGAAAGCTAAGGTTTAACCTTATGTGTTAGTTTTTAAGGGCTGTATATAAGGGTTTTGTCTCTTGCTTAGTCCCTGCCTTGCTTTGTCTATTTGGAAACACAGATGAGAATATGAAGGCAAAAGTAAGATTGTTTGGAATAATTTAGCTCTCTCCCTATACTATGTTTCCTGTGTCTCTAACATTTAGTTTGGGTTTTTATTTTAAGTAGTTGGTGCTCAAGAATGGCATTTATAGTACTGTGCAGCAAAATATTACTGTGACTTGGCTTAGTAGTAATTGTGGAACCGATGCAATGTCTCAGTACCTCCTAACTGGAGTATTTTCGGTATATTTGTGCAATATTTGCTTGCAAGTTCTTGCAGGATTTTCTTAAGAGCATTTCTAATTCCCATTAAGCGTAGCAACTTAAGAAAGAAGTTGAATAAACCAGCAGAAGTGTTGAAAGACACAAAAACAAAGGAGTTTTTCATGTCAGTTTTTGCAAGCTTCAAACCTTTAGACCTTTAGCCACAACTAACCCAATTGCTTTTGAACACAGTCTGAAATTAAAATGCAGTGTGTGATCTGAGCCCAAACTAAATGCTGTGGAAAGGCAACATCCGTCTTCCTTGTCAACTCCAGGTAGCAGAAAGCACAAATGAAAGGTAATGCTCTGTCGCTTGCCCGATGGGCTCTGTGAAAGCCTGAGCGATGGAGCTGTCCACCTTCCAGCTTCATTGCAAGCAGGAAGGGGCTTGTTAAATCCCTGGAGCAGGAGGATTTAATGGACTTTAGCAGCAGCTTTGTGGCCCGCAAATGACCACTGCGGGTTTTAACCACAGAGCTGAAAAAGCAAATATTTGATGCTCGCAAGCAGAGGCTCTGTCTTTATCTCCTCAACATGTATGTGTTTCTAGCATTGGATGTTTCAAAGACCTTAATTCTTAATAGAAGCGCCCCTCCCTGCTGTAAGTTTTCGTGCTTTGGCGCTGTTTTTGCCCGAGAGCGGGTGAGCGGTGTGCCCAGCGGATCGGTGTTTTAGGGTTTTACTCCATATTTGAGCGTTTTTTTTTTATTATTTTCCCGCGCTCGGGGCGGGCGGCCCTCAGGGGGCGCCGTTGGCGAGCGGCGGCCGTTGGGCCCGGCTCTCAGGGCGGGGCCCGTCACCACGGCAACCGCTGTGGCGTCAGGAAGTCTGTGTTGCGCCTGCGTCGCTCGGCTCGGACGCGCCTGCGCGCACCGCCCGAGCAGCGGCAAGCGCGGGCCGTTGGCGCGCGGTGCATGCGCTTCGCTGCGGTCCTTCCCGGTGTTGTGGCGGGGTGCGAGGAGCGGAGGGAGCCGCGGCTGCGGCGGAGAGGTCAGCGGCGGGCCGGGGGCGGCGAGGACCGGGCGGGAGCGGCGGCACCGGCGCCCCCCGATCCCCTCCGCGGGCCGCGGCTCTGTGCTTAATTCTCAGTTGTATTTTTCATTTTGAAACACCCGCTGCATAGATTCCTGATTTGTATGTTACTGTGTTTGCATACAAGCCATGAAAATTTGCACTGAGCAACCGTTACTTTTTATTTTTATGATTACTTCCCCTTTATCCTTCCATAGGAGGTATAATGTGAAGTTTTTCTGTTTTCAATAAGATGCTCTGTAAAATAGGAGGTTAGTTTCTATAACACTTAAAAAACAGGGGCAGTTTTTGTCATGTAAGTACCGATTTAAAATTCATTTCTGGAACGTGATAAAAATTTTACTAGATATAAAATGTTTTGCCTTATGTACGAGGTACTAGTGAGGGGGGTTGCTTTAAAGGAAACATGAACATGATGCACTGATGGGTTATGAGGGAACATAAGTGGGTAGTGTCTGGTAGACAATGATGCTGGTCATTGCTAAGGTTGCTTCTTAAAGTCTGTTTTTTTTTTTTTTTTTTTTTAGCCGTTATTTTTTGCTTGTTAATTTGTCATTGCTTGTATTTCCCTATCTGTTTCAGTTACCCTTGTCTGGCATAGGAAGACTGACAGAGACTAGAGCAGAAAGGTTAGTACCTGATTTGGAATTTGTCTTCTACACTTATATTTGTGCTCTGCTCACTGAGTAACTCCTGTTCTCTCTCCTCGGTATTATATATTATATTGGCACTTCCACAAAGCCAGAGAACCTGCACTGTGCAGCTCTTGCATTATGTCTCAGTAGGAGAGAGTGTGCCATAGAGTTGTGGTTCTGGGTTCAAGCAAGTTATTAGGAAACAAGATGGAAAAAGAAAGGGCAGACTATTCATGGTATCATGAGTCCCAACTTTCTGCTCAAAATAGGGTCAGCTCTCGAATTGCGTTGTGTTGTTCAGGACTTTATCTAGCCTGATCTATTCTGACTTCCAAAGAGCTGCGTTGGGGGGGTTTGTTGTTTGTTTGTTTGTTTGTTTTCTGCAGGAGCAGTGCTGTTCACTGCTGGGAGCAGTGCTGGGCTGAGCAGATCCTGAGTAATATTTGAATTCACACACATATTTAAGTACACAGGTACTTGTGGAAGTGGCTAAACTTAGCACCATTAGAGCATGTGCTGTCACCTTCTCCCACCCTCTGAAGCTTGGAACTTGAGCAAAAAGAGGAATTAGTAAAAATACACTAAAATCTAACCCTTTCCTCCCAATTTCTAGGTTCCATCTTCAAGAACCATCTAGGTTCTTGCTGCTCTGTGCTATTTTGACTATATACATCAAAAGGTTCAGTTGGGCTGTAGACCGAACATCTAAGTGGATAGGTAAGTGCTGCTGTTTATTTTATTTGACCAGCTTGTGTGATTTGTAGAGTCCTAAAATCTTACAAAATTAATCGAATTCTGTATTGAAATAAATAATTTTGCAAAACTGTTACTTGACAAGCTCTACAAGATGGTGCCAAAGGGGCTTTAAGGTACATCAATAACAGCATGATCAGATGTATTTAGAGGATCCTGGTCTGTGCCTACGCCTCACTACACGTCTGTAGATGGAGGAGTAAGATAGATTAATCATTAGGTTTGCATTGCTTATACATCTCACGTGATCTGCCTGGGGCATTCAGTATTAATTGCAAACAAAAGTTTAACATCAGGAAGTCACCGTAAATAATATGACATGTGTATGCATATGTCTGTGAGAGTTATTTAAAGCCATGGAGGATGTGAGATTCTCTGTGTGCCTCCTCCTACTTAGGAAAAAAAAAAAAAAAAAAAGGTCAATTTGTAGTGATAACTACTCCAAGATTCTGTCTGAAAAAAATAAATTTATGAACTGGTTACAGAAAATGTCAATTTCTCTCTCAGGAAATGATCCAAGACTCACAGCAAAGTCCTCTGCAGGTTTGGGAGGTTGAATTTAAAATAGATAAATCCATTAACATCTGTAATTGCTTATAGGAAAGGCTGACCTGTGAAAATGTGTAACCAGCATTCCTTAGCCTTGCATGGCTGCAGCCAAGCCATTTGAGAAAACAATCCTGCTTGTGTTCTTCCTGCATTTTGAGTCTTTTGGTGCCCAGAGCTTTATTGGAGAAACTGAACCACAGCTGCTGCCATTCCATTAAACACTCTGTTTAAGTTTTGAAAGAAATGGATTTGGGAGTCAATATAAAAGCTCCATTAAAATAGCCAGAACCGTAGTGAACATAGGGCTAGGAAGAAGAGGACAATCAAAATGTCTAAGAATAGAAATCTAGTTCTAGTGTTGCTCAGGGATTGATGGCATTTCCATATGGATGTTATTGTACCTATTGCTGTTCCAAGAAATCACTAGCTAGCACTGTTATTCTTACTGTAGAGAAAGATTAAGAAACTTAGTTAAATCAGGTTTTTTTAAATTAGTTTAAGAAGCTAATTTAAACCAGCTAAGAAAGAGACAATAGTTTTATCTGGTGTATTTGACAACAGTTTATGAAACATGGTCAGTGTCTACTGAGTAGCCAAAGGAGGAGGTAAGAACACAGAGGTGAAAGAAGGGTGGGCACATTTGTTAGATGTGCTCTCTCATCTGTCCGAGAAACTCTTCTGCAAGGCCAAGCACTGCTAAGCCTTACTCTGTGAGCTGCTTTTCAGCATGGGGACAGGCTCTCTTCTTTAAATATGCTGTGTCACAAAATGAAATTTTGCACTCCGAGTGACAGTCTTTCCTCCCCACCTTATGGGAGTGAATACATTCATTTTTGCTGTGTTATGTAAATGTAGATATGGATGCATATACAAGTGGGACATCTCAAATTCTGAGCTCCAGGCAGGATTCTGACCTCAAAGGAGAGGTCAGCATGCTTTTGAATGTGGCCTGTGTCTGTCTGTGCTGAAAGTACAGTATTAGTGTTTTGGGTCTATATGTGCTATTATACTTATGTGCTGCAATATTTTATATGAGAATCTCTTCTCCTTCAAAGAAGAGTCTTCAAAGAATGTCCTCTTTCAAATTGGTACCAGAGGCCTGTTTCACACTGCATCTGCGTATACCATCTTACATATCCACCTTTTAGAGGTTTTTCCATTAAAGGGCTTCAGTAAATCTTTCTGAAGCCCTCTAGCGTACCATGAAGATCCTACACGTGCTTTGGGCAGATTGAAATGCTTCACTTCCATTCCAAAATCCTCTGAACAAGAAAGTCATCACTGTGCTGAGTGAAAATAAGCAGGGTCCTTGGAGAATGTGCTGCACTAAATGCTATAATATATTCTATGCAGATGAATTAATCACAGAGGAAAGTCCACCGTTGGAACAGTGGAGAAGTGCTGGCGTCTGAAGAATGAAGGCGGCGAGCCAGAGAAGACGCAGCCCTGACTGTTCCTGAGATCTTTCCCTGTAGCGCTGCTAGGCAGCATTACTGCAGCCTGCAGCACCATGGATGAAGAGGACAATGAATTTAAAGTAGTGTGGGCAAAAATTGTCGGTAGGGCAAAGAAGAAAGCTGAGGATACTGAGGAGAAAGCTGAGGATACTGAGGCAACAAAGAAGGTTCAGAAATGGACAAAGACCACTACAACAGGCAGATCTGTTCCTGGGAGCCAAATTGATCATTGCTCTCCAGTAGTGAAGGGGAAAGATTTGCCACAAAATTTGGGTTCTAAGGTGCCGACAGGGATGCGTGAAGAAGACGATGATGCTGTGCCCTGCAGTAGTGGTGGGACGTCACAAGAAGACAGGAGAAGCGCTTTCCCTGACAGCCAGCTGCGCACAGTGACCAGTTACTCTACCAAGAGGAATCTGACAGGTGCGTGCACTGAAATCTTTCAGACAGAAAATAGGCTAGTACTGAAAAGACTCAGTTCAGTAGAGCTCTTTAGAAGTCTGGAGGAGGTATGCAGTTCTTCAGTAAGGTGAAACCTAAGTGCTGAGTGATATATGAGGGAGTCATTACCTTTTTTTTTGCGACTTCAGAATGTAAATCATCCCTCAAATCATCAAGAAGCAAGTTTAGATTATATCAAAGTGTTTTTTCACAGTGTGTTGTTGTATTGAATGTTGAATTATGTTGCCATTGACTGTCACCAAGGCCAAAAAAATAAATTAAGAAAGGTTCTGGGTTAATTCATGAAGGATTGGTCTTTCAGTGATGACTAAATATGATGACCAGAAGGCAGTCACCAGTGCATGAAATCCTTAAACTGACAGCTAAGGTCAACCAGGAGAAGGATTATTTTGTACTTGTTCTGCCTGATACCCTTTCGTAATTATCTACTAGTGACTGCACTCAGAAACTGGGCTGGTGAGATCTTTGGTCTGATCTCACAGGTTGCCTCAAAGCAGAGCGGAGATACACTGAGCTGTTAGCCTGCTGCTCGTTACCACCCCTCCTTAGGAACACCTGTTGCTTGGTTCTGAGCCTGAAAGTCCGAAGCATGGATAGGGCTTGAAGATCAGAGTAGAAACATGTTCATTTTTTTTGACTATCTCAGGTTGCTGTTTTGGGAAGCTTCCCAAGAGCTCCCTGGGCAGCTCAGTTACCTGTTTAATTCTGACTGGGAAACTGTGCTTTGTCCCCTTCAGTGAATGCTCCGAGTGACTGTTCCCAGACTACACTATCCTTCCGTCCTTCACAACCAGAGACCTGCTCTTCAGACACCTTGAAGACACCACTGCTGCCTGGGTCGAAGGTGCGGGCAGCAAAGCTGGCGGTGGAGGGAATGCAGCACTTCAAGAGAGTGGCACCTGAGCAGCTAAAACATAGCCTGGGCGATAGCTTGCCAAAGGCTGCAGCTAGCAGGAATTCCTCTGATGAAAGCGAGGAAGAGAACCCGGAAAAAGGTACGTTTCTGCTGTTATTTAGCTCCTGTGTGTGCATGGAGAGTGCTGAGGGCTGCTTAGGGTGATTGCATGAGCAGCAGTCTGGATTCCTGGGCTTTGTTCACAGCTGGACAGGTGGCTTGTGTGATGCTGAATAAGTCGCTCCACATGTCTGAGAACTTGCTTTCTCTATTGATCAATGTGTATTGATCTCTATACTTCTCTCCTAGATCTTTTGTGAGGCTGAAATTTGATTTTATGTTAAGTTCTGGAGAGAGAATTTACTTTCTGGAAACAGGTTGAGATTCTAAGAGCATCAGTAAATCCAGTCGTTCTTCTCGGGGGCAATATTGTGTAGCTCATATAAATATGACCTTAGTTACTCCGTGTCTTCTGTAAATCTCTGAGCACTTACAAAATAGGATGTTCTATGCAGATGAATTGAATCCGTAGCAATTTGAATTCATAGCACTTTTTTGGTGTTTTGGTGCTTTAAAAGTCAAGGCCCCTTTAAAAGTCAAGGCCCTGCTGGTTCTCTATGGACATGAGAATTTCCTGTGTTTAATATGTAATGTTTAAGACCCCATGTTCTCCCAGAAACTTCATCTAAAACATAACTCTCCTTTTGGTTCTGATACATAATGTGCGATGAACCAATTGCCACCTTCCACTCCTGGGGTAGTGCTCTCCTGTACTGTTTGTGCATTCCCTTGTGAGAAATGAGATGTGAAGATGCAACAGGAAGATTGCAGGGGTTTTTTAAGTTAATAAAATAATCATGACAAATGTAACAGTTTCATGCCTTTCACTACAAGATGTTTAACTCTATCATCTCTCCCTTCTGTGCCAGTTACCCACGATCTTCCATCCACAAAGGACGATGGTGCTTTGGCTTTTGCCCTTCAGCAGAAGATCAAGGAGGAAGTCCCGGAAAGCCTAGAGGAGAAGGGCTTGTTTTTTTGTCAGATCTGCCAGAAGGATCTTTCAGCCATGAACACAACACGACGGGGGCAGCACGTTAATAGGTGAAGCACTAGCATGAAAGGCCAGTGTGGCTTTCAGCAGCAGTGCCTTAGAGAAGATGTAATTGCAGACTAGGTAGCAAAGCTACCCGTTAGTGTCCATTTCAAAATCAGCCCATTTCAACACCATTTATTCATTTATATAATGATTTCCTAAGAACATTTGGTATGTCAGCTGTTTGCAAATCTGAGCTATTCGCTGAAGGAAAGATGTGATACTGTTTTGCAAGATGAATAAATACATAGACTATGCACTATATACCTTTGTAAATACTATATATAGGCACTATAGACCTTTGCTTTCCACAGGTAATGAGAGTGGAAGGCTAAGGGAAGGATCCTTGTGTTTTCTTTTGTCAGAATGGTGTGGGCTTAAATTGATGCCAGCACTCTGTAACAGTTTCCTTAGTGGTAAATATCAAATACTGTTAAAATATTACATACAGCTAGCTCTTTATAAATGAAAAGTCTGTGCTTCTCTGTAAAGAAAGTATTGTAAACACCTTGCTTAAGTAGTTGGAGTTGCTCAATTACAGCATTTCAGGAGGCAAGGTTCAAAAAGAGCATTTTATTTTATTTTGTTTTGTTTTGTTTTGTTTCCATCATCCTCCAGGTGTCTGGATGAGATGGAGGCAGCAGAGATCTCCTCCTCCAGCAAACCAGCAATCCCTGATTGTCTCGTCTGTGGCAAACATTTCCAAACTTCCGAGAGCCAAACTACTCACTTGAAACGCTGTGCTGTGAAGATGGCTGTTCCTCCTAAAATGCTGCTTCAGGCACTGCAGGTGTCTCAGTTTGGAGTTGCCTCTCCTAAGTATCCCAGGTAAGATTTTGGTGAAAATCTTGCTTTCCTTCAAAAGTGGTGGATGACTATGAGTCAGCAGACAGGAGCAAAATGGGAAGTAAATAATCTTACACTAATTTGTCAGAAATATTTATACTCTGAGAGGTAATTATGTAATAAAGCTGAATAGCGTGGTTGAGCTTATTAAGCAGAACATGCTATATGAGCATACAGTCTCTTCGGAGTATCTGTGTTTCCAAGGCCTCAGCTTTTCGGCTCGTTGCTGTCCTGGATACATGGGCCTTATCCACAGAGTCAAGGAGGAAACATACAGGCTGTTTTGAATTGTGCTGGGTGCAGAGATGTATCTGCTCTTTGGGATTTGAGCAACATGTTCAGAGTATAGCGAGTGGTGCCTGCCTGAAATGTATCCAAAGGACTTTTAAGTCTTATTGTGCTGAGGAAGGGCCATTGCTTGTTTACTGTGGAAGTGTAAGATTGGCAGAACGGTTTTGGTGACGATGTTCTTGACTTCAACCTGATTTTTGCCCTTTGATACAAAGTTTAGGTTTGAGGTAGCAGATGGTTAAGGCCATTCCTGCCCTTGCAAAAAAAAAAAAAAAAGGCAGTTTGTCAGTGCTGCAGTCTTATGTTTATCTTTCCAAAATAAGATTTTCTCCAAATTGCTGTGAATTCCACGCATGATAAGAAATCCTTTTCTTTCCTCCACAGAAAAAAGTACTGTTGATGCTTTCTTATTATTCTGGATATGGGAATCTCTCTGAGGAAGGGGGGCAGCTGGTCTGAAGTGCTCAGGGTTTCTTGTCTCTGATCCAGTTATGTTAGGTTAACTTGGGCTTTCTGCTGCATTCTTACGTTTCAGCAATCAACCAAACATATCAAAACGCAAAGAGTTCTCCGGAGATGACTCCAAGGAAATGAAAAAGAGGATCAAAATGGAACCTCAGGATGAAGATCTGCAGGTTGCTATGGCAATGTCACGCTCTCTCTTGGAGCAAGAAAAGCGTGAACAAGCAGCAGTAGCTGCAAATATGAAACCCGTGGCTGCCTTGCCAATCAAATGGAAGCCTGGATCAGGTATGTGTCACCGTGAGTGTCTCAGGCTATACTATTGGAGGAGTGATGTAACAGCCTGCTCTTCACTACCAACTTTTCTGTTGGGCATAGGGGATGACAAGCACACTTCTGTTTCATTTAAGTTGTCCGAGATGGAGTAATGCAAAGTATCCACATACAGATAGCCAAGGGAGGCTGCAGGATGTTTCACTGAAATCCATTCTGAGTCTTATATTTATTTCACTGGTTGATTGTTTCAAAACTATAGAATGTTTTTAAGATGAGTTGTTTTTTAATAAATCCCAAAGGGAAAACATGAAAAGACCATTGTTATTTTTTTTGCAGTGCATTTTTCTTATTCACTGTCCCATACCCTTGATTATGCAACTTTTTCATCCTTCTCTCCTTGCTCTGCTTTCTTTCTGAAGTATATGTGCATACAACTACACACGTTGAACCTGTGGTTTGCTATTTAAATGCACAAAAATGGTCAGAAAAGAAGCCAGTTGCCCTGGGGGAAGGTTGAGTTCTGCACATAGGAGACACTTTGCTCTTCGTGGCTCTCCTCAATCTCTTCCTGCTGATAACCACTGCCAATTATATTGGGAATTAGTAAGTCAAAGGCAGTAAAGAAACAGACCTGAGAAACAGACCTGACAAATGAGAGCTGTGCAGGATTCATATGTGCTGTGGTTTGACATGAGTGACCATCACCAGTGATCAAGACGCACCAAAAGCAGTCCTTCATGGCTTTGGAGTCTTTTTTCTTCTCTCTCTCTCTCTCTTTTTTGAGTGAAGCGCTGCTAACTAGCCAAAAGCACTGTACGCTCACTGTTCAAAGGGTCTGGAAGGTAGCCTGCACATAGGTATCAGTTGCTTTCATAGTGATCTGATTTGACAGCTCAGCCCAGCAGGACCATGTGTGCACGAATAAGTCTTCCCTGAAGGTTTGCTTCTCTGGCAGAAGTAACGGGAGACTTGGGACTTATTGCAGAAATCTTGTGTTCTGCTGTAGTTGCATTTTGATCATTGCCAACGGCAACACTTGAAAAAGCTGGCAGGTTCAGTTCCTCTGCTTAT
Organism: Tinamus guttatus; assembly: GCF_059628265.1. Taxonomy (NCBI): domain Eukaryota; kingdom Metazoa; phylum Chordata; class Aves; order Tinamiformes; family Tinamidae; genus Tinamus; species Tinamus guttatus. The sequence goes on along the minus strand of NW_028289008.1, from coordinate 388,977 downwards.
GTGTTCAGCTGTTCATTTATTTGGGTTTCTTTTGCTTTTCTTTTTAAAGAGAAAAGAACACGTAAAAGAGGCCCAACTACTCCTCCACCGTTACTGCTGCGGGATCCAGAGACAGCCCGCAAAAGGACTGAAGAGCGAGCCGCCATGGTGCTTGCACAAGAGATGGAATTCCCTCCCACTCCTCGGCTTCCCACCAGCAGGATTTTGGAGGATGGATCTGAGAAAACAGACTGGCTCATGCCATCGCCCAGAAACAAGGACTGCCCTTTATGGAACAGCAATGCTCTAACAGGGCCCTGCGACCCTGAATCATTCTACACTGCTGAACCGACCCCTCCAATCGTACCTTGCATAACTGTGCAGGTGGGATGCTCTTTTCTCCTTCCTCTGGTATTTGTGTGCCACAGTTTACTTGCTCTGTAGCCCTTCTCTTTTCTGCCATTTAAGTGAGTCACCCCATGCTCTGCGTGCTCTCTGCTCCTGCACACCTGTCCCCTGGTCTCACACAAGTAGGTTTGGTGATCTTGAACTTTCACTTCTCCCTTTTGGACAGGAGCCTGAGGCTTGTGTTGCCGTGCTGTTCTTTGGGCTTTTGGAAGACAAAACAAATGGGAGCAGAGCACTGAGTGAGAGGGCTTGAGCCTCTTCATTTTGCCACTAGCTTAGCTATTTTTACAGTAGCCTGACTCTTGTGTTCCTTCTTGATACTTTTCTCTGACTGATTACAATCAGAGCCTTTCTCTTTCTTTACTCATGTTTTGTATCAAGGCAGCAAGGAACAGTGTGGAAAGTTCACACTGAAGATGGATGCTTGTGTGTTACACTGAGGAGGGGGTGGGCACTCCTAGGGTTGTAAAGTGAAGCGTCTGCATTTCAGGCTTTCCCCATGTATCCCACTGCCTGAAGCTGCATGCAGGACTGTGATCCAGTTTTAAACCGGGCGGTCTCACTCTGTTATTATCCAGATGTCTTGCCTCTCGTTTTTCTGTAGTTTTATAAATGCTGCCTACAGAAACAGACAGGACCTTTTAGTCTGTCGCCTTATAGCACTATCTTCTTGGAGAGCAAGTATGTATCTGGGGATCGCTCAAAGTATTTTATTAATATTTATTAAGATATTTTGAAAGTATGAACTAGAGATCAATTCAGAGACTGTACTCTGAGCTCTGCAAATACATACAAAATTAATTTATTGATGTCTTTTTTTTTCTCTCCTTTGATCAGATTTGTAAGTCAGAGACTTCTCTGCCATCAGTGGGATCTGATCAACCAGAAGTATCTCAGCAACTTCAGCCTGATCTCAGTCCTCATTATCCTGCTTCTCCAGAGACTGGAGAAAAAGCTGCTGATGAAGCCGACTCCGGCTCTGAATGGGCTGGACAGATTTCGTCTCAGGGCGAGAAGGTTCATGTTGAGACTCTGCAGCAACTGATTGAGTTGGCCATGGAAGCACAAACTCAGTGGAGGCTTGAGCTTAACGACGCTCAGGAAGTAGAGCAGCCAAGTAAGTTCTGGCAGCCTCATGAGCCTCCTCTCTGGTGTCATCAGCTATGAGGAGCCACGTTTAGCCATACTGAACTTGGAGAGCAGTGGCAGCAGCCGCAAGATGATATTGTTGATCCAGGGGGTGATATCTGGGGGCATTGTTCTGTAGTAGGCTTTAGGTACAATCAAGTTGACATTTCTGAAATGATTCATAGATCCCAATATTTAAGAAGAGCTCCTCTTAGACAGTAGCTTCTAAATTTTATTTTAAAAATCCTTTAAAGGTGTCAGATGCATTTCTGCCAGCTGGGGGCCCAGACACGGCCAATAGTGAGGCAAAAATATATCCCAAAAATATATGCTCTTTTCTGCCTAGTGGCTTTTGCCGACAGCACTGTCTTACGAGGTTTCACCAGGAGAAGACCTGGTGAAAGAAGAGCGTAAGAGATGATGTTGTGTTGGTACATGGATACACAGTCCCTGAAGTTGATCTGTACAGGCTGAAAAAAGTCCACCACCTAGAATTCCTTCAAGAGCAGCTCTAACTTCCCTGGTTACAGTGGTGTGCATTGCACAACGGCACATTCCAAGACCAATGGTAGCCTTAAAATTGTCCAACCATTTAGCATAATATATGCACTGTGTGTCTCCTGTTCACTCATCAGTGAAGACTATGGTTGCTAAATCTAATGTCTCTCCGCTTTGTACTTGACTTGGGTAAAATTCCCTCAGTTCTCCTATTAAGCTGCAGCAAATGGCTGCTGGTCATATGCCAAGAAAACCAAATGCATCTGATAAAGCCAAGAGGGGGAGGCTGAACCATTCAGCTCAGAAATGTCAGCCTGGGACAGGAGTCTCTTGGGGAGTTGTCATGGCAAGGAAGAAATGGCAGTTAAGAGTTGCCACTTCATTCTGTCTTACAAGAAGGTTGTACATGACTTGAGATGTGCCTTTTCTTCTTTGAGGAAAAGAATTGACTTCCAGTGATTCTTCACTAAGTGGCTTTGCCCTTCTACCCATAGAGAAGAGATTTCCGAGAAGCAACGATATAAATGTAAGGACAAATGTTATTTTTCCCCTTTTTTGTATTGTTTATTTGCACTGTATTTTTGTATTGTTTATCTGTTAAAAAAAAAAAAAGCCTCTCCCATTTGATTAATTTCCAGAAGTATGGAGTATTTCCCATTCATTTTCACAGAAACAGAGATGTTTAAGCATTACAGTCACTCACAGGAATCATCCTAGGCAAAGCTGAAGTGCAAATACGTGATGTCGCATTGATGCCCACAGGCAGGCTTGTGGGTGTTTCAGAGTGTTTGTCCTACTTAATTTAAAATAACAGGTAACATAAAGCAGATTTGTGCATAATTTACACAAAGAGAACCAGGTTAAATATTGAGGCTGTAGTGCATAGAGTATTTGGGGGTAGTTACTAGGGATGTATCTGCTCAGCACTTAGGTAGTACTCTGCTTTGATGCCCAGCCTAGATGACACAGGCCACACTTCCTGGAGACCAGGAGAGACAGAACTGTCTGGGGTTTCATCCAGGCTCATGTACGCACCCATTTTGCATGGTTCTGACCAGAACTTTGTCAATGCCTCTCCTCTTATCTTCCTTTCCAGTCTTTCTTTTGCACAGAGAATGGTGCAGCCAGAATATTTCTGTTCTTACTTAATTTCCCCATTTTCGAGTCATAATTTTAGTGTCAGCAGGAAGGCTGTTCTGGGCTTCCTGCCTGGAAAGCAGTGCCTGCCTTCTCGGGGTACCGTCTTGCAGGTGTCCTACCTGCCAAGAAAAAGAGAGCAAGAAACACCTAACAGGTTTCCAGACTGAGCTTCCTGTCTTGCCCTTGGAGAGCAGTCCATGACGTGCAGAGTCTCCTCTAGCCCACCTGTGAAGCCTGGAAGAAATGGCCCAGCGTGTGCTGCCGTTTCCATTCTAACTGGTACTGGCTCCTTGCAAACACACTGAAGCAAGTAGAGAGGTTGAGTTCCCACTGAACTAACCTAGAAACCTGCTAATAAAATAAAGAGCTCTGCTGTTTCTGGTGGAACTACATCTCATGGAGTTGGATAAAACTTGCCTTTCTTCCAGTCTGCGCTAGGTTCAGAAATTACAAGGTCAACAATTAGTGTCTCAGGTAAAGCTGCTTTCTACTTACAGTCAGGCAGCCTCCCTCAAGAAGACCTTGCACTGATAAGGATTCTGTTAGTCCTGAGAAGGCAAAGGCAGCCATACCCACGCTGGGACCCAGAGTACAGCAGTGCTGACAAACTGGGCTGTTGCCTCCTTATCTGCCAGGAACTTGCCTTACAGCTGTAACAACTCCTGTCTTTGTGTCCCTTCTATGTTCTAGTCCTCTTTCAGGATGCTGGCAGAAGATTACAATATCATGGTCAACAACGCCTACTTGAGTGATATCCAGTTTCAAGTGGACTCTGGAGAAATCCTTTATGCCCATATGTTTGTGCTGTATGCACGCTGTCCACGGGCTGTTCAGCTGGTAAGTACTGCTGTTAGACTTTTCTCTTCCCCTCGAGTAAAGCCCCTTTGCAGTAACAGGAGTTTGACCATCTATTCCAGACTGATCACAACAAATGAGTTAGTGATGCCGTACAGTAAGCACAGAGTATTTGGAGATCCAGTGGCAAGTCACTCTGGACCTGCTGATTATGGAGTAGACAGTATTTACAAGCTGTGCTTGTAACTAACCCAGACAGAGGTCTGTCACTCCCACAGGTGCTATGGAGGTAGCTGCATTGACCTGTGCCTTTGGCAAGGCCAGTGAAGTAATTTCTGTGTTTCCAGAAGCATTTTGGTTCATACAGTTTCCAGCCTGCTCCTGTGCAATTTCCTGCAAAGGCAATGAAAGGTAGTGGGCTGAAGACAGGAACTTGCCCTCTGACAGAGCTGCCACCAGACCATACCAACTTCTTGACAAAGTTTTGTCATTCTTTCTGTAATCAGTAGAATTCGTTTTGTCCTCATGCATGATTACAGCAGTTTCAACTCAAGGTGCTTAGGACCATTTATGAGGGGTCCTTGAAAGCTTCAGGGTACAAGTTAACAGCTGTATGGAGCTCCCTATTCCCCAGGGAGCTCTGTATCTCTGGTCCTTTTAGCTTCCCTCTGAGGCATCAAATCCTGGCCATAGGAACAGACTTTGACACAAAAAAAAAAAAAAAAATTAGTGGCCTGATAGAGAGCAGATACTGCTGGTGTTGTTCCTTTATGAGGAAGCGGACCTTGTTTGCTTTCCTTTTACCGCACAGGTTTACGACGAAGGGATATATGTGAAGGTGAAGGACGATGACGACGAGCAGACGCGCCGGGTGCTGCTGAGCGATGTGACAAAAGAGGCAGTCCTCGCATTCCTGCGATATCTTTACACTGCTTATACTGACATCCCTGCTAGAATCGTGCCCCAGCTGAGGGCTTTGGCTACCAGGTTTGTATCATATGAGTGTGCTTTGGGTCACCTCATGCTTTCAGCCACATGGACTTTAACCTGATACCTTCTGTTGTGGTTTCAGTGGCTTTCACAAAACTCATTTCACTTGAGATGCAAGTACCTCTGCTTCCATCTTAAGTGAAATATGAACACAAGAGCATCTTATCCTCATTTTTTCATGAATCTTTCTTCAGGTTACATCTGCTTGAGATTTTCTATTTTTGGTTTATGACTAGAACACTTGCCAAGTTTTGTCTCATGATCTTTAATGACAGCTGATGGTGGCAATGGTGATGAGTGTAATTCTCAAAGCATTGCCCTAGTGACACACTTAATCTGAATGAGACTTGCAGAATGTGGATGCAGGGAATGCTAATTTGTTATGTCAGTCATGATCCTAGACATGTGTTAGATAATGAACTTGAAACAGCAGCAGATGAAACACATTCTATCGGATCAAAATCACTTAGTTCTGGAAATGTAGGTGTCCTCCTTTTAAAGTAATTCTGAAAAAGACCAGGAAAAAAAATCTGCTCTTTTATGTTGATAGTCAGTTAAACTCATACCTAATCAAGGAGAACTGATTATCCTCTGTAGTGGCAGCGATGCATTGTTTGGAATGGGGGAAATAAGTGTGAAACCTGAGAAGATTATGGTGACACGGAGTGAAAACCTGAAATTGTTATTGACTTTATTAATGTTGAAACTGCATGTCTAATTTGGCACAACAGTTTCACAAATTAAATTTAACTTTCTTTACAAGACTCACTAGATTGATGAGGCAACTATAACATTTTGGAATTTTGAATGAATTTTGAGGGAGATTAACATTAACATTTCTGTTACATTCTTGCAGGTTTGATTTAAGGGAACTTGTGCTCAAGTGTAAGGACTGCGCTGAAGAGAGCCAGGCATCTTCTGGAGTGGATCCAGAAGATGATCTCCTCTCTGCGAGAGATGATGAAGATAATGATAACAGAGCTGAGAACTTCAAAGAGCTCCTGAACTCAGTGTGGGTGGGTGAAGATGAGGAAGAAGAAGCTGTGCTAAACCCTGCATGCCAGAAGGAAGACGACAACGGGGTGGGTGAACAGGAGCTGGAGGAAATATATGAGTTTGCTGCAACTCAAAGAAAAATGGTTCAAGACAAACTGGAGATGAGTGAAGGCACAGATGACAACATCTGTAGGGATACTGAGGTAGCCCAAGGTGTGAACCAGCAGACTGAGAAAAAAGAGGCAAAAAGGTCCGTATCTGCCTTGATAAGCAATGACTTCAAACATCTGAGGGAAGACAGTGATGTGGAAACATCCAAATGTGAGTTGTCTGAAGAAGAGAAAATGCAGAATACAAGTGGATGCAAAAATGTGAATGCCACAAGCATCAATTTTGAGTCTTGTCAGTTTGAACCTCAGAAGTGGGTTAGGAGATGGGAAAGTGGGAAAGATTTCAAGTTGTCTCAGGCTTCACATAATATGGGAGGAGACGACCGCTTGGAAGAACAACAATTCACCAACTGTTCACTGCACAATGATACTGATAGGCGTGAAAATTATAAATGCTTATTTTTCAAAAATCAGATAGAATACAGTGAGCCTTCTCCAATGAAAGAAGTTATCAAAGAGTCAGGAAAGGCTGTTAGCAAAAAACATGCTGATGTTAATGATTTGCTTCCTTACTCCAAGTCACAAAAAGACCTCTCTCCACAAAGGGATGGTTTTTTTGGCAGTCCTCCTCTCAAATCTTATATGTCTTTTTATCCTGCTGTTGGTTCTTCACCTATGTCTTCAGAATCGGATAGGAAATTTCCCAGAGAAGCAAAAACACCAGAGAGAAATCAAAAACCATTCCTGTCTCCCAAAATAGCTTTCCAGAAAGCCAATGAGCAGGACATTACATCAGGAAATCGGAACATAGAGAGCACAATTTCTCCAAAAGAGCTTTCCTGCACTGATTTAAACAAGCATAAATATGCTTCAGTTTTGTCAACACCACTCATAAAAACTCCGGATGTTGCAGTCCAGAACAGAAAAGAGGCTGATATTATTTTTTCATCTGCTGATGATGAAATGGAGCTAGAACAAGAGAGGAAGTTACCAGAGTCTGGCTCTCCTGAAAGTTTCCTGAAGCCCAGATTCTGGGAAGTTTCGGATAGTGAAGAGGAGGAATTCCCACAGATGCTTTTTTTAACTGAGAAGGTGTCAGCTTCAGCAGATGCCTGTCCGACAGACCTTGCAAAGACTCCCGGTGAGAGCTTGTATCTGTACAGAGTTCACTGAAGTAGGTTAAATTGTTGTCATTTTAGGTGATCATCCTGTTTGTTGTTCACCTGCTATATTGAGAGGGTGTTTTGGCCTTCTAATCCAAAGCAGTCAGGGCCAGGCTCAAGAAGGTACAGTCAGCTTCTGATGTGGGGGAGTGCAACTAAATACGTGGGATAGTTGGAGCGTAGCCATTTGTGATCCATTCATGCTGCTGCTTTGACAGTGATCGTATTGCATTGTAGAAATGATGAGACATTACCTGGGAGGGGAAAAAAAAATCAAACAGCCTTCACTTTGCATGCTAGGGAATGATTATTCCTTGCAGTAATGGGTCTTGTTTTTCATGCATTCATCACTGATGTATGTGCTAACAATTACACGAAGACATCGGGTAAGCTTTGCTTCCAGTGGTAGAAGATAGAGGTTGGCTGGAAGTAGGTGCCTCTCCTGCCCACGGGTAGGCTCTCTGCATATTTTCCTGCAAAGCTCTTCTGATTTGCCTTTGCTTTGACTTGCCCTGCCCTTGTGTTTGCTGATTGTAGGCTCTTCCAACAGATTTTTGTGTGTCCAGCACTGGTCCCAACTGGAGGACACAGTGAGCGGTTTCAGGACGCACACAAGACTAAGGGCCAAGCTGCTCTTTGCCACCAGATTGCACTTAGTGGTGTCAGGAGCTGGGCCTTGTCTGCTTGAATGTCTGATGACACAGAGAACACTAGCCTCTGGGGTCATACCCTTCTGGGGTCAGCTGCTTACTAGGACAGTTCCTTCCATCTAAGCTCTAAGAACAGCAATTTATCCCTTAATATTTATTAGATATATTACTAATTATACTATCGTAAGTAATTAGTTTAACAAGCAGGATTTAGAACATGACCTGAGACTGACTGTGCTTCACAGTATCAGGAGATCAGTATCACTAAATCAGTATCTAATTCAGGCCCCCAGAACCTTGACTTGTTCGGTTTCTTCTGCATCAAGTCTCTCCTATGCAATTTTCTTCCTTGGGAAAGAACCACTTCACAGAATTCAGTAAACATATATTTTTAATTACCTTGCAGCAGTTCTATCAAAGCCTCCAGTGGGCTTTTTTATTCAGACCTAACATATGGCTCAATTTGTTTTCTGATTTAAAGACAATAAAAAACAAATATCCTAGACCCAAGGAAGACGAAAGTGTTGATCTGTTCAGTATAAAGGTATTTAGTAGAGCAGCTTGCAGACAAGTAGTTCTTCTTAAACAGTTACTAGATAACATTAAAATATCTGCCACCAGGAGGGGAAGATATCATCCCTCCTATATCCTTCTGTACTAATTCTGATGACAATTTCATTCTGTTGCAGAACCTGCCTGTCAAGAGAAGGACAAGTCTCCCGAGAAGGACAAGTCTCCTGAGACTCCTATGACACCAATGCCAGCTTACTCCCTTATGAAGACCCCAGAACTGAAGAGGGAGTTGAGCAGGTTAGCACTGCTTCTACAAGTATATCTAGAAAAAAAAAAAAAGTACAAGTACATCTCTTTATGAGCAGAAAAAATGCATGGAAGTTCCATCTCCATATGAGGAAGAACTTCTTTACTGTTTGGGTGTCACAGCCCTGGAACAGGCTGCCCAGAGAGGTTGTGGAGTCTCCTCCCCTGGAGATCTTCCAAACCCGCCTGGATGTCACCCTGTGCCACATGTTCTAGGTGTCCCTGCTGGAGCAGGGGGGTTGGACTAGATGATTTCGAGAGGTCCCTTCCAACCCCAACCATTCTGTGATTCTGTGAGAAACCTGCTGGTAGGTGGTGTGAAAGGCAGCTACTGTGCTAAAGGGGAAAACTTGATGGTTTTCCAATGTCATGCTCTTCCAGCTGGCCACTGAGCTTCCTGGCCTGGTCACATTCCTGAGCTATAGCAGTGGAAGGCGCAGCATTATCTTAGGCTTAAGTCCTACCTTTCTCTTTCAGATTTGGAGTTCGTCCTTTCCCAAAACGCCAGATGGTGTTAAAGTTGAAGGCCATATTCCAGGATACTCACCAGGACGTGGATACGGATGTGGATACTGACACAGAGGATGATATCCCATCCTCCCAGCTTCTCCCACAGAGGCCTCCAGCCAAGCGCCGTAGGCAGCTGAAGACTAACGGGCATGCTGGTGGGAAACGTGCCAAAATCTCCAACTGTAGACAGACACCAACTGTATCTCCAGAGAGGAGCTCTCTGGCAGCTGATAAGGAGGAGCTGATGCTCTCATCATCTCAGGAATCTTCATATTCTCAGGAATCTTCATCCTCGCTGGATGGCAGTGACGTCTCTACTGGTATACAGAGGTAGGGGAACAAAATACTAACGAAGGAGTCTACTGTGCAGCACAGAGATGAGCTGGGAAAATGGGAAATATAAGTGTCAATGCAGAATACAGGGGATCTGTACTGTAGGCAGCTTCCCTGAGCTTTTGTCACTTGAAGTAAGTTCTTCTGTTGTGCGTTTCAGTCTAATTGCTAGTGAGCTATTCTGAGAGCACAGAAATGCTCACGGGTGAAACTGCACATGGGCAGAGCTCAAAGCTGGCACTGCAAGGAGCCTCGCAGGGTGGAGTGAGAGCCTGCAAGAGGAGCAGGGAGCGCTGCTCGGTGAGCACTGCGTGTGGTGCTGCACAGAGCAAGTGTGTCAGCAGTAGTGCAGCAGGAGCAAGGAATGCCGGGCAGCACCGGCACAGCTTGATGTGCAGGTTTGCAGAACACGTGGCGTGTTCTGCCTCCCTCCCTTTGGCAATTGCTGGTGTCGGAGATCCTACACAGGGCATTGCAAGGGTTGGCAGCCAGGGACTTGGGCATCTCTGAGTGTGCCCTTGATGACCAGTTGTTTCCTTGATTGTTTTTTGCACTTTTTCTCACTTTTAGTTCTTGTAGCAATATATCCGAGGATGAGGAAGAGGAGCTCCCAGCTTCTCAGACAGCAGCCCAGGAAGCAGATACACTGGACGCAGTGGGAAACTACATCTTTTCAAATTCAGTCCTGTACCACAAGGTCCTCTTTTACGAGCCAATTGAGCTGGCTGCACTGCACCGAGAGCTGAAAGCAAACGGCATGAAGATTTCCAAGGCAAAGCTGATGGATTTTCTAGATGCTTACTGTATCACCTTCACCACGGCTGCAGAGCGGAAGGAGAAGGAAGCCAAAGGCAAGGGGAACGGAAGACAGAGGAAACGCTACTGAATGGAGCCTCTCTCCCATTTCCAGCGGCAGCTGCAAAGATCCCTCCTGTTGGTGCACTCCCCTGCTGCTTCTCCTCTTTATCTTTGCTTTCCATTTTTTCCTAATGAGTTTTAGTTCCCTAATAAGATCTTTTTTCCTGAATCTTCAGACTCTCCAAGTAGTTATTTATTCAGTATCTGAGCGGCCCTACTGATTGCTACGCAGGGGACATTGTGGAAATAAGAGGCCTTTGCTGTCCTTGGTTAATCTGGTGGTCTCTGGTAACACTCCTCAATCTGTGTGCAGCTGTTCTTCTAAACTATTTCTCATGGCTTTGCAGTGTCCTCTAACACCAGCAATTGTGTGAAAGCCTGGATTCCAACATTCCGCTGTGTATGTCCAACATGTAGCAGGTATTGGCGTGCTGGGATCTCCAAGATATAATCTGCTCCATTTTCTGAGGGCTGTGTTACCTTGTCTTTGTAGTCCGATCAGAGCACATCCTTGACAGAGGTGGGGGTTTTTGTTTTTGTTTTTTTAAGGAGATGGTATTATAGCGATTAAATCTCTTCCTTGAACAGTCTCTTCTTAAACCTATTGTAAAAGAAGTTGTGAACATCATCTGGAACTCTTGGACAAACTCCTGGACCCTAAAAGGTCATCTTTTATATGTATTTTGTGAGCTCTTCTGACTTTCATGTGTTTTGAGAGCTTTGAATCTGAAAAGGTCTTGGCAAAAAGGACACATTGTTATTTTTTTTAAAAAAGGAGCCACTTTTGTAACGTATTTATGTATTCTGGAAATTATTTATATTTTTGATATATTATAGCCTTTTTATTTAATTTATATAAATAAACAGAATAAGATCTTGATGATAAACTGTAACAGGTAATGCCTTAGGAAGGCCCGGGGCAGCCTAAGCAGCAGTCCTGGGTCTAGCTGGGAGCAGTAGTGGCTCCACAGTGAGCGCTCTGGCTGGAAGGGTCCTCAGCAGAGGACGGAAGGACAAGGTGAGTCGTGGCACAGGGGCCCAGCAGCAAGGAGAGCTGGAACAAGGGATTGCTGCGCAGTGGCTGGAGAGAGGAAGATCACCAGGTTTGTTTGAGATGGAGAGCACCAAGGTAGGAGAGACTCCAGGTAAGGCTGGGGAAGGTGTTTTGGTCAGCCAGGAGAGATGGGGAAGACTTTCTTGCAGAAAAAGGCCAAGTTTTGCCTTAAGTGGCATTCTAGGAAATACTGTTTCCCATAATGTATCACGTATTTCTCTCTTGTCAGTCTTAATATGTGAAAATAAGTAAGATCCCTTTCCATCTTCTCTGCTGTATTCCTAGTCAAGACATTTATCATCAAAACTTTTGCAATCCATTCTTTCTTATATCTTGACCTTCAGCAAATACAGTGTTACACTTTGGGCATATAAATTACAATCGTTCAACTAATAGGACTGCACCATAAGAAACTTGGTTGCATGGTAAGAAAAAAATAATTAAAAAAGAACAGTTACTGAAAATGCCTATATCCTCTTATTTCTGTCATCCTTAAGCCTTTCAAGTGGACACTTTGCCTAATGAAACAAAACAAAAATTTAACAACTGTGCCATTCGGATTGGAGATAACATTTTGCAGAGGCTTCTCTCAGTATTCTTGTGGCTACAGTTGACAAAATTAAATGGTTTTCCTAATTCTAACAATTCTCCCAAAAGAAGAAAAATGACTTGCAGCATGTCAGATAGGTTACAATGCAGCCTGCATGCTGCAAATTATCAGAAAGCCATTATTCATTCTCCTGCTCCGTTAATCTGTACACAAGGGTGTCTCTTCCAGCTAATATTGATGTTTCCATCTGCCAGTGATGACGTTATCAATCAGTTTCATCTGTATACTTTTCTCTGTTTTCGTATGTTCCTAACAGGGTCATATCTCTCTTGGAAAATCCATTGTCTCTATAAGAAAAAAACCTTTTCAACAAAGATTTGAATTGTTTACTATGTTAAAAAGTAGCCAATATGTTATTGGCAATGCATAAAGCCCTTGTCCTACCCCAACACACCTGATGAGCTCCAAATGAGCTTTGAAAAAAACCACTTCCAAATGTGTGTGACAACGAAGTGATCTGTGTGAGTGCCTATGGATACTAGTAGAGCAACTTTTGCAGCTACTGCCTGTTGTTTTGTGCATTATCACATTTCCTACCTACAAAATCGGTAGGGTGATGACTGTTGTGCCCTCCCTTTCTACCCGACCAGTAACTCCCAACTATTGTGTTTACGGTGCTAAAGTTTAGGTACCGAAGTGCTAAGTACAAGAACAGCCTTGTGCTCATCCAAGGGCCTCCTGGAGCCTTTGGTAGCTCCATGCTGGTGGATTCCGTGGGCTTTGGTCAGTGACCTGTGCGCTTCAGCTCCATGGTGGCCGTACGAAGGACGGGGGGAGGCCTGGCCACGCAGGTCCCACAGAGGTTCCTGGGGACACAGGTAACGCGTTCACGGTGCGTTCCGACCTCCCTGCGTGCGGTTGCTCTTCCCTTTCATCTCGCCCCAGCCGCGGTGGTGGCTGACGTGTGTCCCTGGCGCCTGGGCCCCGGTGCCGGCAGCCCTCCTGGCGGCCTCCCAGGGCAGGTCTCCGCTCTCCTGCTTTGCCCCTCTGCTTTCGCTGGGGACCTCGAGGGCCAAGAACCTTCCTCCTGCTCCTGCACGAGGCTCAGAAGCGGCTCCCCCGCGTGACAGCGGCGCTTCCCCCACGGGGGAGCCGCGTGCTGCAGGTAACGAGCTTGCCCGCCGTTCATACTCGGCAGCAACGGGCCCTGAACGGCGAGAAGCGCCTCGTAACGCGCCCGGACAGCGCCGAGCACCGGCAGCAGTGCCGCCGCCGCCGCCGTTTCACGTCGTCCTCGGACCGCCGCCTGCCATTGGCCGCCGCCGTCACGTGGCTCCGCCGCCGGGCTGTGGGTGAGCCCGGAGCGGGTAGCGGCCCGGCCGGGCTCGGCCCGGCTCGGCCCGGCCTCGCGGCGGCCGCTACGCGGTCGGACCCGGCCCCGCGGGCCCGGGCAGCGCGGCTGTCGCCTCGAGGCCGCGCGTCGCTGCTCTCTGGACCCCGGCGCAGGCGTCCCGGCGGGGCGGGCGGCCGGGTTCTGCTCTCCCCTTTCCCTTCCCCCGGCAGGACCTCCGGGCAGCGGCGGAACCTGATCTCCCACATGGAGCAGGACGAGGAGCGGTGGCTCCGCCGGCTCCAGGCGCCCCTGAGCAGCGCCCGTGCAGGTAAGGGCCCCCCGCGCCGTCCGAACCGGGTCTTCTGCGGCTTCGGGCACTCCCGAGCCAGCCGCGGTGTGGGGTATTTCATAACCCGCTGTGTGTTTTATTGCTGTCTGCATCTGCGGGTGTTTTAGCATCCAGCCTAACTTACATTGAGGAATTCTGCAGCTGGCAGTGCTTTGTTAGGAACCACATCCTCTGCTTTGAAGCTGCCTTCTACTGGTTCGCTGGATGCCCGTGGTTCTTGTTTTGGAATAAACAGTGCAGGGCAGATGGCTGCCCACCCTCTGCAGGACATGCGTGTTCTTACAGAGCTCTGATATCTCCCATCAGATGAACCTTTCTTGGGCGGAACACCCCGTTAAATCATTTCTCATACAGAGGCTGCTCCAAACCTGGGCATCCATGTTACCTTTCTGTACCTTTTCCAGTACTATTAATTATTCCAGCACATCATTTCAGTCCCATGTCATTGCTCCAAGCCATTTTTAGCTCTACTGTTCGGCTGAAGTTCAGTAGGGAGCTGTTATCTCCCAGCTGCCTGCATTGAGCCAGGGGAATCTGCACTCCCCGGTTAGCAGGAACCACGTGTGCCTTCCACTGCTGCCCCTGCGCTCACGTCACCGCCACTCTTGGGGAACTGGAGCTTCTTGTGCCCAGAAGGTGACATCGCAGGCCCTAAGTGAGTGGCTGCAAACTCCAATAGCTGGGACCGGTCGCAGCTGCTCTTCAAATGCAAAGATGATGGATCAGGGACTGGCTGGCCATCTCAGACACAGACCACTTCCCTAATGGGATAAAAAAGTGAGTTTTAGTAACAAAAGTCTTGTAGATCAGCTCCTACGCAGGGAATCTGATATCCTGCCTCTGATCAGCTGCATAATTTTGGGAAAGCTCCTTCCTCTCTCTAAGCCTGTTACTGTGGCAGCGTCTTCCAAATACTCTTGGGTGCAAATAGCAAATGGAGGCTTTTGTAGCAACGATGACCTTGTTGCATTGCAGCAATGGTCAGAAGCATAGAAATGTGCTGTGAAATAGATACAGCTTTACCAGTATGAACGTCTACAGATACTAGCAGATACTGTTAAATCTCTTTGCTTTGGAGTCTGTTTATATAATAATACTACAATACAGCTGGTTGTTTTTAAGTGCAGATTTTAAAAAGGCTGCAAGGTATTCACATGGATCAGCAAGGTTCAAGGTGGTTGTCGTATAGAAGTTGAACACAAGTTGTAAATGATTCAGATGATGAAAAAACAGATTCCTGTGCGTGTTATGCATTTCACATTTTTGAGGGATCCTCCTCTTTTAAGTGTCAGTGTTTTTCATTGGGCAATTCAGTGCGATTCGCCACCTAACCCAGTAACATCTATCCCAGAGAACTTGGCCTTTGGGGCTCAGTACTAGCAAGTGCTATGCTGGAAGGTGAGGAATGTGATCTGACATTTCTAGAAAGCTAAGGTTTAACCTTATGTGTTAGTTTTTAAGGGCTGTATATAAGGGTTTTGTCTCTTGCTTAGTCCCTGCCTTGCTTTGTCTATTTGGAAACACAGATGAGAATATGAAGGCAAAAGTAAGATTGTTTGGAATAATTTAGCTCTCTCCCTATACTATGTTTCCTGTGTCTCTAACATTTAGTTTGGGTTTTTATTTTAAGTAGTTGGTGCTCAAGAATGGCATTTATAGTACTGTGCAGCAAAATATTACTGTGACTTGGCTTAGTAGTAATTGTGGAACCGATGCAATGTCTCAGTACCTCCTAACTGGAGTATTTTCGGTATATTTGTGCAATATTTGCTTGCAAGTTCTTGCAGGATTTTCTTAAGAGCATTTCTAATTCCCATGAAGTGTAGCAACTTAAGAAAGAAGCTGAATAAACCAGCAGAAGTGTTGAAAGACACAAAAACAAAGGAGTTTTTCGTGTCAGTTTTTGCAAGCTTCAAACCTTTAGACCTTTAGCCACAACTAACCCAATTGCTTTTGAACACAGTCTGAAATTAAAATGCAGTGTGTGATCTGAGCCCAAACTAAATGCTGTGGAAAGGCAACATCCGTCTTCCTTGTCAACTCCAGGTAGCAGAAAGCACAAATGAAAGGTAATGCTCTGTCGCTTGACCGATGGGCTCTGTGAAAGCCTGAGCGAAGGAGCTGTCCACCTTCCAGCTTCATTGCAAGCAGGAAGGGGCTTGTTAAATCCCTGGAGCAGGAGGATTTAATGGACTTTAGCAGCAGCTTTGTGGCCCGCAAATGACCACTGCGGGTTTTAACCCCAGAGCTGAAAAAGCAAATATTTGATGCTCGCAAGCAGAGGCTCTGTCTTTATCTCCTCAACATGTATGTGTTTCTAGCATTGGATGTTTCAAAGACCTTAATTCTTAATAGAAGCGCCCCTCCCTGCTGTAAGTTTTCGTGCTTTGGCGCTGTTTTTGCCCGAGAGCGGGTGAGCGGTGTGCCCAGCGGATCGGTGTTTTAGGGTTTTACTCCATATTTGAGCGTTTTTTTTTTTTTATTTTCCCGCGCTCGGGGCGGGCGGCCCTCAGGGGGCGCCGTTGGCGAGCGGCGGCCGTTGGGCCCGGCTCGCAGGGCGGGGCCCGTCACCACGGCAACCGCTGTGGCGTCAGGAAGTCTGTGTTGCGCCTGCGTCGCTCGGCTCGGACGCGCCTGCGCGCACCGCCCGAGCAGCGGCAAGCGCGGGCCGTTGGCGCGCGGTGCATGCGCTTCGCTGCGGTCCTTCCCGGTGTTGTGGCGGGGTGCGAGGAGCGGAGGGAGCCGCGGCTGCGGCGGAGAGGTCAGCGGCGGGCCGGGGGCGGCGAGGACCGGGCGGGAGCGGCGGCACCGGCGCCCCCCGATCCCCTCCGCGGGCCGCGGCTCTGTGCTTAATTCTCGGTTGTATTTTTCATTTTGAAACACCCGCTGCATAGATTCCTGATTTGTATGTTACTGTGTTTGCATACAAGCCATGAAAATTTGCACTGAGCAACCGTTACTTTTTATTTTTATGATTACTTCCCCTTTATCCTTCCATAGGAGGTATAATGTGAAGTTTTTCTGTTTTCAATAAGATGCTCTGTAAAATAGGAGGTTAGTTTCTATAACACTTAAAAAACAGGGGCAGTTTTTGTCATGTAAGTACCAATTTAAAATTAATTTCTGCAACGTGATAAAAATTTTACTAGATATAAAATGTTTTGCCTTATGTACGAGGTACTAGTGAGGGGGGTTGCTTTAAAGGAAACATGAACATGATGCACTGATGGGTTATGAGGGAACATAAGTGGGTAGTGTCTGGTAGACAATGATGCTGGTCATTGCTAAGGTTGCTTCTTAAAATCTGTTTTTTTTTTTTTTTTTTTTTTTTTAGCCGTTATTTTTTGCTTGTTAATTTGTCATTGCTTGTATTTCCCTATCTGTTTCAGTTACCCTTGTCTGGCATAGGAAGACTGACAGAGACTAGAGCAGAAAGGTTAGTACCTGATTTGGAATTTGTCTTCTACACTTATATTTGTGCTCTGCTCACTGAGTAACTCCTGTTCTCTCTCCTCGGTATTATATATTATATTGGCACTTCCACAAAGCCAGAGAACCTGCACTGTGCAGCTCTTGCATTATGTCTCAGTAGGAGAGAGTGTGCCATAGAGTTGTGGTTCTGGGTTCAAGCAAGTTATTAGGAAACAAGATGGAAAAAGAAAGGGCAGACTATTCATGGTATCATGAGTCCCAACTTTCTGCTCAAAATAGCAGAAAATAGGGTCAGCTCTCGAATTGCGTTGTGTTGTTCAGGACTTTATCTAGCCTGATCTATTCTGACTTCCAAAGAGCTGCGTTGGGGGGGTTTGTTGTTTGTTTGTTTGTTTTCTGCAGGAGCAGTGCTGTTCACTGCTGGGAGCAGTGCTGGGCTGAGCAGATCCTGAGTAATATTTGAATTCACACACATATTTAAGTACACAGGTACTTGTGGAAGTGGCTAAACTTAGCACCATTAGAGCATGTGCTGTCACCTTCTCCCACCCTCTGAAGCTTGGAACTTGAGCAAAAAGAGGAATTAGTAAAAATACACTAAAATCTAACCCTTTCCTCCCAATTTCTAGGTTCCATCTTCAAGAACCATCTAGGTTCTTGCTGCTCTGTGCTATTTTGACTATATACATCAAAAGGTTCAGTTGGGCTGTAGACCGAACATCTAAGTGGATAGGTAAGTGCTGCTGTTTATTTTATTTGACCAGCTTGTGTGATTTGTAGAGTCCTAAAATCTTACAAAATTAATCGAATTCTATATTGAAATAAATAATTTTGCAAAACTGTTACTTGACAAGCTCTACAAGATGGTGCCAAAGGGGCTTTAAGGTACATCAATAACAGCATGATCAGATGTATTTAGAGGATCCTGGTCTGTGCCTACGCCTCACTACACGTCTGTAGATGGAGGAGTAAGATAGATTAATCCTTAGGTTTGCATTGCTTATGCATCTCACGTGATCTGCCTGGGGCATTCAGTATTAATTGCAAACAAAAGTTTAACATCAGGAAGTCACCGTAAATAATATGACATGTGTAGGCATATGTCTGTGAGAGTTATTTAAAGCTATGGAGGATGTGAGATTCTCTGTGTGCCTCCTCCTACTTAGGGGGAAAAAAAAAAAAAAAAAGGTCAATTTGTAGTGATAACTACTCCAAGATTCTGTCGGAAAAAAATAAATTTATGAACTGGTTACAGAAAATGTCAATTTCTCTCTCAGGAAATGATCTAAGACTCACAGCAAAGTCCTCTGCAGGTTTGGGAGGTTGAATTTAAAATAAATTAATCCATTAACATCTGTAATTGCTTATAGGAAAGGCTGACCTGTGAAAATGTGTAACCAGCATTCCTTAGCCTTGCATGGCTGCAGCCAAGCCATTTGAGAAAACAATCCTGCTTGTGTTCTTCCTGCATTTTGAGTCTTTTGGTGCCCAGAGCTTTATTGGAGAAACTGAACCACAGCTGCTGCCATTCCAAATGAAACACTCTGTTTAAGTTTTGAAAGAAATGGATTTGGGAGTCAATATAAAAGCTCCATTAAAATAGCCAGAACCGTAGTGAACATATGGCTAGGAAGAAGAGGACAATCAAAATGTCTAAGAATAGAAATCTAGTTCTAGTGTTGCTCAGGGATTGATGGCATTTCCATATGGATGTTATTGTACCTATTGCTGTTCCAAGAAATCACTAGCTAGCACTGTTATTCTTACTGTAGAGAAAGTTTAAGAAACTTAGTTAAATCAGTTTTTTTTTAATTAGTTTAAGAAGCTAATTTAAACCAGCTAAGAAAGAGACAATACTTTTATCTGGTGTATGTGACAACAGTTTATGAGACATGGTCAGTGTCTACTGAGTAGCCAAAGGAGGAGGTAAGAACACAGAGGTGAAAGAAGGGTGGGCACATTTGTTAGATGTGCTCTCTCATCTGTCCGAGAAACTCTTCTGCAAGGCCAAGCACTGCTAAGCCTTACTCTGTGAGCTGCTTTTCAGCATGGGGACAGGCTCTCTTCTTTAAATATGCTGTGTCACAAAATGAAATTTTGCACTCCGAGTGACAGTCTTTCCTCCCCACCTTATGGGAGTGAATACATTCATTTTTGCTGTGTTATGTAAATGTAGATATGGATGCATATACAAGTGGGACATCTCAAATTCTGAGCTCCAGGCAGGATTCTGACCTCAAAGGAGAGGTCAGCATGCTTTTGAATGTGGCCTGTGTCTGTCTGTGCTGAAAGTACAGTATTAGTGTTTTGGGTCTATATGTGCTATTATACTTATGTGCTGCAATATTTTATATGAGAATCTCTTCTCCTTCAAAGAAGAGTCTTCAAAGAATGTCCTCTTTCAAATTGGTACCAGAGGCCTGTTTCACACTGCATCTGCGTATACCATCTTACATATCCACCTTTTAGAGGTTTTTCCATTAAAGGGCTTCAGTAAATCTCTCTGAAGCCCTCTAGCGTACCATGAAGATCCTACACATGCTTTGGGCAGATTGAAATGCTTCACTTCCATTCCAAAATCCTCTGAACAAGAAAGTCATCACTGTGCTGAGTGAAAATAAGCAGGGTCCTTGGAGAATGTGCTGCACTAAATGCTATAATATATTCTATGCAGATGAATTAATCACAGAGGAAAGTCCACCGTTGGAACAGTGGAGAAGTGCTGGCGTCTGAAGAATGAAGGCGGCGAGCCAGAGAAGACGCAGCCCTGACTGTTCCTGAGATCTTTCCCTGTAGCGCTGCTAGGCAGCATTACTGCAGCCTGCAGCACCATGGATGAAGAGGACAATGAATTTAAAGTAGTGTGGGCAAAAATTGTCGGTAGGGCAAAGAAGAAAGCTGAGGATACTGAGGAGAAAGCTGAGGATACTGAGGAGAAAGCTGAGGATACTGAGGCAACAAAGAAGGTTCAGAAATGGACAAAGACCACTACAACAGGCAGATCTGTTCCTGGGAGCCAAATTGATCATTGCTCTCCAGTAGTGAAGGGGAAAGATTTGCCACAAAATTTGGGTTCTAAGGTGCCGACAGGGATGCGTGAAGAAGACGATGATGCTGTGCCCTGCAGTAGTGGTGGGACGTCACAAGAAGACAGGAGAAGCGCTTTCCCTGACAGCCAGCTGCGCACAGTGACCAGTTACTCTACCAAGAGGAATCTGACAGGTGCGTGCACTGAAATCTTTCAGACAGAAAATAGGCTAGTACTGAAAAGACTCAGTTCAGTAGAGCTCTTTAGAAGTCTGGAGGAGGTATGCAGTTCTTCAGTAAGGTGAAACCTAAGTGCTGAGTGATATATGAGGGAGTCATTACCTTTTTTTTTGCGACTTCAGAATGTAAATCATCCCTCAAATCATCAAGAAGCAAGTTTAGATTATATCAAAGTGTTTTTTTCACAGTGTGTTATTGTATTGAATGTTGAATTATGTTGCCATTGACTGTCACCAAGGCCAAAAAAATAAATTAAGAAAGGTTCTGGGTTAATTCATGAAGGATTGGTCTTTCAGTGATGACTAAATATGATGACCAGAAGGCAGTCACCAGTGCATGAAATCCTTAAACTGACAGCTAAGGTCAACCAGGAGAAGGATTATTTTGTACTTGTTCTGCCTGATACCCTTTCGTAATTATCTACTAGTGACTGCACTCAGAAACTGGGCTGGTGAGATCTTTGGTCTGATCTCACAGGTTGCCTCAAAGCAGAGCGGAGATACACTGAGCTGTTAGCCTGCTGCTCGTTACCACCCCTCCTTAGGAACACCTGTTGCTTGGTTCTGAGCCTGAAAGTCCGAAGCATGGATAGGGCTTGAAGATCAGAGTAGAAACATGTTCATTTTTTTTGACTATCTCAGGTTGCTGTTTTGGGAAGCTTCCCAAGAGCTCCCTGGGCAGCTCAGTTACCTGTTTAATTCTGACTGGGAAACTGTGCTTTGTCCCCTTCAGTGAATGCTCCGAGTGACTGTTCCCAGACTACACTATCCTTCCGTCCTTCACAACCAGAGACCTGCTCTTCAGACACCTTGAAGACACCACTGCTGCCTGGGTCGAAGGTGCGGGCAGCAAAGCTGGCGGTGGAGGGAATGCAGCACTTCAAGAGAGTGGCACCTGAGCAGCTAAAACATAGCCTGGGCGATAGCTTGCCAAAGGCTGCAGCTAGCAGGAATTCCTCTGATGAAAGCGAGGAAGAGAACCCGGAAAAAGGTACGTTTCTGCTGTTATTTAGCTCCTGTGTGTGCATGGAGAGTGCTGAGGGCTGCTTAGGGTGATTGCATGAGCAGCAGTCTGGATTCCTGGGCTTTGTTCACAGCTGGACAGGTGGCTTGTGTGATGCTGAATAAGTCGCTCCACATGTCTGAGAACTTGCTTTCTCTATTGATCAATGTGTATTGATCTCTATACTTCTCTCCTAGATCTTTTGTGAGGCTGAAATTTGATTTTATGTTAAGTTCTGGAGAGAGAATTTACTTTCTGGAAACAGGTTGAGATTCTAAGAGCATCAGTAAATCCAGTCGTTCTTCTCGGGGGCAATATTGTGTAGCTCATATAAATATGACCTTAGTTACTCCGTGTCTTCTGTAAATCTCTGAGCACTTACAAAATAGGATGTTCTATGCAGATGAATTGAATCCGTAGCAATTTGAATTCATAGCACTTTTTTGGTGTTTTGGTGCTTTAAAAGTCAAGGCCCCTTTAAAAGTCAAGGCCCTGCTGGTTCTCTATGGACATGAGAATTTCCTGTGTTTAATATGTAATGTTTAAGACCCCATGTTCTCCCAGAAACTTCATCTAAAACATAACTCTCCTTTTGGTTCTGATACATAATGTGCGATGAACCAATTGCCACCTTCCACTCCTGGGGTAGTGCTCTCCTGTACTGTTTGTGCATTCCCTTGTGAGAAATGAGATGTGAAGATGCAACAGGAAGATTGCAGGGGTTTTTTAAGTTAATAAAATAATCATGACAAATATAACAGTTTCATGCCTTTCACTACAAGATGTTTAACTCTATCATCTCTCCCTTCTGTGCCAGTTACCCACGATCTTCCATCCACAAAGGACGATGGTGCTTTGGCTTTTGCCCTTCAGCAGAAGATCAAGGAGGAAGTCCCGGAAAGCCTAGAGGAGAAGGGCTTGTTTTTTTGTCTGATCTGCCAGAAGGATCTTTCAGCCATGAACACAACACGACGGGGGCAGCACGTTAATAGGTGAAGCACTAGCATGAAAGGCCAGTGTGGCTTTCAGCAGCAGTGCCTTAGAGAAGATGTAATTGCAGACTAGGTAGCAAAGCTACTCGTTAGTGTCCATTTCAAAATCTGCCCATTTCAACACCATTTATTCATTTATATAATGATTTCCTAAGAACATTTGGTATGTCAGCTGTTTGCAAATCTGAGCTATTCGCTGAAGGAAAGATGTGATACTGTTTTGCAAGATGAATAAATACATAGACTATGCACTATATACCTTTGTAAATACTATATATAGGCACTATAGACCTTTGCTTTCCACAGGTAATGAGAGTGGAAGGCTAAGGGAAGGATCCTTGTGTTTTCTTTTGTCAGAATGGTGTGGGCTTAAATTGATGCCAGCACTCTATAACAGTTTCCTTAGTGGTAAATATCAAATACTGTTAAAATATTACATACAGCTAGCTCTTTATAAATGAAAAGTCTGTGCTTCTCTGTAAAGAAAGTATTGTAAACACCTTGCTTAAGTAGTTGGAGTTGCTCAATTACAGCATTTCAGGAGGCAAGGTTCAAAAAGAGCATTTTATTTTATTTTGTTTTGTTTTATTTCCATCATCCTCCAGGTGTCTGGATGAGATGGAGGCAGCAGAGATCTCCTCCTCCAGCAAACCAGCAATCCCTGATTGTCTCGTCTGTGGCAAACATTTCCAAACTTCCGAGAGCCAAACTACTCACTTGAAACGCTGTGCTGTGAAGATGGCTGTTCCTCCTAAAATGCTGCTTCAGGCACTGCAGGTGTCTCAGTTTGGAGTTGCCTCTCCTAAGTATCCCAGGTAAGATTTTGGTGAAAATCTTGCTTTCCTTCAAAAGTGGTGGATGACTATGAGTCAGCAGACAGGAGCAAAATGGGAAGTAAATAATCTTACACTAATTTGTCAGAAATATTTATACTCTGAGAGGTAATTATGTAATAAAGCTGAATAGCGTGGTTGAGCTTATTAAGCAGAACATGCTATATGAGCATACAGTCTCTTCGGAGTATCTGTGTTTCCAAGGCCTCAGCTTTTCGGCTCGTTGCTGTCCTGGATACATGGGCCTTATCCACAGAGTCAAGGAGGAAACATACAGGCTGTTTTGAATTGTGCTGGGTGCAGAGATGTATCTGCTCTTTGGGATTTGAGCAACATGTTCAGAGTATAGCGAGTGGTGCCTGCCTGAAATGTATCCAAAGGACTTTTAAGTCTTATTGTGCTGAGGAAGGGCCATTGCTTGTTTACTGTGGAAGTGTAAGATTGGCAGAACGGTTTTGGTGACGATGTTCTTGACTTCAACCTGATTTTTGCCCTTTGATACAAAGTTTAGGTTTGAGGTAGCAGATGGTTAAGGCCATTCCTGCCCTTGCAAAAAAAAAAAAAAAAAGGCAGTTTGTCAGTGCTGCAGTCTTATGTTTATCTTTCCAAAATAAGATTTTCTCCAAATTGCTGTGAATTCCACGCATGATAAGAAATCCTTTTCTTTCCTCCACAGAAAAAAGTACTGTTGATGCTTTCTTATTATTCTGGATATGGGAATCTCTCTGAGGAAGGGGGGCAGCTGGTCTGAAGTGCTCAGGGTTTCTTGTCTCTGATCCAGTTATGTTAGGTTAACTTGGGCTTTCTGCTGCATTCTTACGTTTCAGCAATCAACCAAACATATCAAAACGCAAAGAGTTCTCCGGAGATGACTCCAAGGAAATGAAAAAGAGGATCAAAATGGAACCTCAGGATGAAGATCTGCAGGTTGCTATGGCAATGTCACGCTCTCTCTTGGAGCAAGAAAAGCGTGAACAAGCAGCAGTAGCTGCAAATATGAAACCCGTGGCTGCCTTGCCAATCAAATGGAAGCCTGGATCAGGTATGTGTCACCGTGAGTGTCTCAGGCTATACTATTGGAGGAGTGATGTAACAGCCTGCTCTTCACTACCAACTTTTCTGTTGGGCATAGGGGATGACAAGCACACTTCTGTTTCATTTAAGTTGTCCGAGATGGAGTAATGCAAAGTATCCACATACAGATAGCCAAGGGAGGCTGCAGGATGTTTCACTGAAATCCATTCTGAGTCTTATATTTATTTCACTGGTTGATTGTTTCAAAACTATAGAATGTTTTTAAGATGAGTTGTTTTTTAATAAATCCCAAAGGGAAAACATGAAAAGACCATTGTTATTTTTTTTGCAGTGCATTTTTCTTATTCACTGTCCCATACCCTTGATTATGCAACTTTTTCATCCTTCTCTCCTTGCTCTGCTTTCTTTCTGAAGTATATGTGCATACAACTACACACGTTGAACCTGTGGTTTGCTATTTAAATGCACAAAAATGGTCAGAAAAGAAGCCAGTTGCCCTGGGGGAAGGTTGAGTTCTGCACATAGGAGACACTTTGCTCTTCGTGGCTCTCCTCAATCTCTTCCTGCTGATAACCACTGCCAATTATATTGGGAATTAGGAAGTCAAAGGCAGTAAAGAAACAGACCTGAGAAACAGACCTGACAAATGAGAGCTGTGCAGGATTCATATGTGCTGTGGTTTGACATGAGTGACCATCACCAGTGATCAAGACACACCAAAAGCAGTCCTTCATGGCTTTGGAGTCTTTTTTCTTCTCTCTCTCTCTCTCTTTTTTGAGTGAAGCGCTGCTAACTCGCCAAAAGCACTGTACGCTCACTGTTCAAAGGGTCTGGAAGGTAGCCTGCACATAGGTATCAGTTGCTTTCATAGTGATCTGATTTGACAGCTCAGCCCAGCAGGACCATGTGTGCACGAATAAGTCTTCCCTGAAGGTTTGTTTCTCTGGCAGAAGTAACGGGAGGCTTGGGACTTATTGCAGAAATCTTGTGTTCTGCTGTAGTTGCATTTTGATCATTGCCAACTGCAACACTTGAAAAAGCTGGCAGGTTCAGTTCCTCTGCTTATGTGTTCAGCTGTTCATTTATTTGGGTTTCTTTTGCTTTTCTTTTTAAAGAGAAAAGAACACGTAAAAGAGGCCCAACTACTCCTCCACCGTTACTGCTGCGGGATCCAGAGACAGCCCGCAAAAGGACTGAAGAGCGAGCCGCCATGGTGCTTGCACAAGAGATGGAATTCCCTCCCACTCCTCGGCTTCCCACCAGCAGGATTTTGGAGGATGGATCTGAGAAAACAGACTGGCTCATGCCATCGCCCAGAAACAAGGACTGCCCTTTATGGAACAGCAGTGCTCTAACAGGGCCCTGCGACCCTGAATCATTCTACACTGCTGAACTGACCCCTCCAATCGTACCTTGCATAACTGTGCAGGTGGGATGCTCTTTTCTCCTTCCTCTGGTATTTGTGTGCCACAGTTTACTTGCTCTGTAGCCCTTCTCTTTTCTGCCATTTAAGTGAGTCACCCCATGCTCTGCGTGCTCTCTGCTCCTGCACAACTGTCCCCTGGTCTCACACAAGTAGGTTTGGTGATCTTGAACTTTCGCTTCTCCCTTTTGGACAGGAGGCTGAGGCTTGTGTTGCCGTGCTGTTCTTTGGGCTTTTGGAAGACAAAACAAATGGGAGCAGAGCACTGAGTGAGAGGGCTTGAGCCTCTTCATTTTGCCACTAGCTTAGCTATTTTTACAGTAGCCTGACTCTTGTGTTCCTTCTTGATACTTTTCTCTGACTGATTACAATCAGAGCCTTTCTCTTTCTTTACTCATGTTTTGTATCAAGGCAGCAAGGAACAGTGTGGAAAGTTCACACTGAAGATGGATGCTTGTGTGTTACACTGAGGAGGGGGTGGGCACTCCTAGGGTTGTAAAGTGAAGCGTCTGCATTTCAGGCTTTCCCCATGTATCCCCCTGCCTGAAGCTGCATGCAGGACTGTGATCCAGTTTTAAACCGGGCGGTCTCACTCTGTTATTATCCAGATGTCTTGCCTCTCGTTTTTCTGTAGTTTTATAAATGCTGCCTACAGAAACAGACAGGACCTTTTAGTCTGTCGCCTTATAGCACTATCTTCTTGGAGAGCAAGTATGTATCTGGGGATCGCTCAAAGTATTTTATTAATATTTATTAAGATATTTTGAAAGTATGAACTAGAGATCAATTCAGAGACTGTACTCTGAACTCTGCAAATACATACAAAATTAATTTATTGATGTCTTTTTTTTTTCTCTCCTTTGATCAGATTTGTAAGTCAGAGACTTCTCTGCCATCAGTGGGATCTGATCAACCAGAAGTATCTCAGCAACTTCAGCCTGATCTCAGTCCTCATTATCCTGCTTCTCCAGAGACTGGAGAAAAAGCTGCTGATGAAGCCGACTCAGGCTCTGAACGGGCTGGACAGATTTCGTCTCAGGGCGAGAAGGTTCATGTTGAGACTCTGCAGCAACTGATTGAGTTGGCCATGGAAGCACAAACTCAGTGGAGGCTTGAGCTTAACGACGCTCAGGAAGTAGAGCAGCCAAGTAAGTTCTGGCAGCCTCATGAGCCTCCTCTCTGGTGTCATCAGCTGTGAGGAGCCACGTTTAGCCATACTGAACTTGGAGAGCAGTGGCAGCAGCCGCAAGATGATATTGTTGATCCAGGGGGTGATATTTGGGGGCATTGTTCTGTAGTAGGCTTTAGGTACAATCAAGTTGACATTTCTGAAATGATTCATAGATCCCAATATTTAAGAAGAGCTCCTCTTAGACAACAGCTTCTAAATTTTATTTTAAAAATCCTTTAAAGGTGTCAGATGCATTTCTGCCAGCCGGGGGCCCAGACACGGCCAATCGTGAGGCAAAAATACATCCCCAAAATATATGCTCTTTTCTGCCTAGTGGCTTTTGCCGACAGCACTGTCTTACGAGGTTTCACCAGAAGAAGACCTGGTGAAAGAAGAGCGTAAGAGATGATGTTGTGTTGGTACATGGATACACAGTCCCTGAAGTTGATCTGTACAGGCTGAAAAAAGTCCACCACCTAGAATTCCTTCAAGAGCAGCTCTAACTTCCCTGGTTACAGTGGTGTGCATTGCACAACGGCACATTCCAAGACCAATGGTAGCCTTAAAATTGTCCAACCATTTAGCATAATATATGCACTGTGTGTCTCCTGTTCACTCATCAGTGAAGACTATGGTTGCTAAATCTAATGTCTCTCTGCTTTGTACTTGACTTGGGTAAAATTCCCTCAGTTCTCCTATTAAGCTGCAGCAAATGGCTGCTGGTCATATGCCAAGAAAACCAAATGCATCTGATAAAGCCAAGAGAGGGAGGCTGAACCGTTCAGCTCAGAAATGTCAGCCTGGGACAGGAGTCTCTTGGGGAGTTGTCATGGCAAGGAAGAAATGGCAGTTAAGAGTTGCCACTTCATTCTGTCTTACAAGAAGGTTGTACATGACTTGAGATGTGCCTTTTCTTCTTTGAGGAAAAGAATTGACTTCCAGTGATTCTTCACTAAGTGGCTTTGCCCTTCTACCCATAGAGAAGAGATTTCCGAGAAGCAACGATATAAATGTAAGGACAAATGTTATTTTTCCCCTTTTTTGTATTGTTTATTTGCACTGTATTTTTGTATTGTTTATTTGCACTGTATTTTTGTATTGTTTATTTGTTAAAAAAAAGCCTCTCCTATTTGATTAATTTCCAGAAGTATGGAGTATTTCCCATTCATTTTCACAGAAACAGAGATGTTTAAGCATTACAGTCACTCACAGGAATCATCCTAGGCAAAGCTGAAGTGCAAATACGTGATGTTGCATTGATGCCCACAGGCAGGCTTGTGGGTGTTTCAGAGTGTTTGTCCTACTTAATTTAAAATAACAGGTAACATAAAGCAAATTTGTGCATAATTTACACAAAGAGAACCAGGTTAAATATTGAGGCTGTAGTGCATAGAGTATTTGGGGGTAGTTACTAGGGATGTATCTGCTCAGCACTTAGGTAGTACTCTGCTTTGATGCCCAGCCTAGATGACACAGGCCACACTTCCTGGAGACCAGGAGAGACAGAACTGTCTGGGGTTTCATCCAGGCTCATGTACGCACCCATTTTGCATGGTTCTGACCAGAACTTTGTCAATGCCTCTCCTCTTATCTTCCTTTCCAGTCTTTCTTTTGCACAGAGAATGGTGCAGCCAGAATATTTCTGTTCTTACTTAATTTCCCCATTTTCGAGTCATAATTTTAGTGTCAGCAGGAAGGCTGTTCTGGGCTTCCTGCCTGGAAAGCAGTGCCTGCCTTCTCGGGGTACCGTCTTGCAGGTGTCCTACCTGCCAAGAAAAAGAGAGCAAGAAACACCTAACAGGTTTCCAGACTGAGCTTCCTGTCTTGCCCTTGGAGAGCAGTCCATGACGTGCAGAGTCTCCTCTAGCCCACCTGTGAAGCCTGGAAGAAATGGCCCAGCGTGTGCTGCTGTTTCCATGCTAACTGGTACTGGCTCCTTGCAAACACACTGAAGCAAGTAGAGAGGTTGAGTTCCCACTGAACCAACCTAGAAACCTGCTAATAAAATAAAGAGCTCTGCTGTTTCTGGTGGAACTACATCTCATGGAGTTGGATAAAACTTGCCTTTCTTCCAGTCTGCGCTAGGTTCAGAAAGTACAAGGTCAACAATTAGTGTCTCAGGTAAAGCTGCTTTCTACTTACAGTCAGGCAGCCTCCCTCAACCATGGGCTGCAGGTATTTCACGCTTCTCTGAAGCACTGGCCACCTCCAGAAGCAACACTGCTACCTAGGGAGTCTGAGTCTTTAGAAGATTGCCTTGTATGGGTTTGTAGTAGGGGTAGTGCCAGACATTAAACTAGTCACAGATCGCTTGGGCAACCAGCCTTCCCCAAACTTTCAGTAAAGGAGTCTAAAATTATAAGAGTAAATACTTAAAAGTAAATAAATAAAGGAATTTTCAAAGGAGATTTCAGTAACAAGTGCACAAGTTCCTTTGGACTAGATACCTGCATTTCTTTTATTCCGTGTTGCCCCCTTGTTGCAGAGGGCTTCTTCCCAGGTGTCATTGCTAGACCAAAACAGTGAACAAGAGAGGAAAGGCTCATTACCTTGCCCCTGGGTCATCCTCATTCCTCTTGCTCTATGCAATTGTTATGAACTGAGTTCAGTTCCATCAAGGTGGGAATTACAGCTTTCAAAAACATGGTGGAAGACAGCAGAGCAAGAGGCCAACTGCAGGCAGTGGCTCTGCCACATCAGGAAATGATGTGGTAAAGATCCGAGGACGATGATGTGCTGTAATGCAAAAGGCTGTTCCACAAGTAGAGTGGAAGACAGCATGTGACTGCCTCTTCACAGCTGCTAAGCTTTGAAGAGAGGAGAAGGAGGGAAACAAAGCCAGAGATGTGTGTTGGACTAGGTTGCTTACGTCTCTTATGGAAGACCTTGCACTGATAAGGATTCTGTTAGTCCTGAGAAGGCAAAGGCAGCCATACCCACGCTGGGACCCAGAGTACAGCAGTGCTGACAAACTGGGCTGTTGCCTCCTTATCTGCCAGGAAAATGCCTTACAGCTGTAACAACTCCTGTCTTTGTGTCCCTTCTATGTTCTAGTCCTCTTTCAGGATGCTGGCAGAAGATTACAATATCATGGTCAACAACGCCTACTTGAGTGATATCCAGTTTCAAGTGGACTCGGGAGAAATCCTTTATGCCCATATGTTTGTGCTGTATGCACGCTGTCCACGGGCTGTTCAGCTGGTAAGTACTGCTGTTAGACTTTTCTCTTCCCCTCGAGTAAAGCCCCTTTGCAGTAACAGGAGTTTGACCGTCTATTCCAGACTGATCACAACAAATGAGTTAGTGATGCCGTACAGTAAGCACAGAGTATTTGGAGATCCAGTGGCAAGTCACTCTGGACCTGCTGATTACGGAGTAGACAGTATTTACAAGCTGTGCTTGTAACTAACCCAAACAGAGGTCTGTCACTCCCACAGGTGCTATGGAGGTAGCTGCATTGACCTGTGCCTTTGGCAAGGCCAGTGAAGTAATTTCTGTGTTTCCAGAAGCATTTTGGTTCATACAGTTTCCAGCCTGCTCCTGTGCAATTTCCTGCAAAGGCAATGAAAGGCAGTGGGCTGAAGACAGGAACTTGCCCTCTGACAGAGCTGCCACCAAACCATACCAACTTCTTGACAAAGTTTTGTCATTCTTTCTGGAATCAGTAGAATTCGTTTTGTCCTCATGCATGATTACAGCAGTTTCAACTCAAGGTGCTTAGGACCATTTATGAGGGGTCCTTGAAAGCTTCAGGGTACAAGTTAACAGCTGTATGGAGCTCCCTATTCCCCAGGGAGCTCTGTATCTCTGGTCATTTTAGCTTCCCTCTGAGGCATCAAATCCTGGCCATAGGAACAGACTTTGACAAAAAAAAAAAAAAAAATTAGTGGCCTGATAGAGAGCAGATACTGCTGGTGGTGTTCCTTTATGAGGAAGCGGACCTTGTTTGCTTTCCTTTTACCGCACAGGTTTACGACGAAGGGATATATGTGAAGGTGAAGGACGATGACGACGAGCAGACGCGCCGGGTGCTGCTGAGCGATGTGACAAAAGAGGCAGTCCTCGCATTCCTGCGATATCTTTACACTGCTTATACTGACATCCCTGCTAGAATTGTGCCCCAGCTGAGGGCTTTGGCTACCAGGTTTGTATCATATGAGTGTGCTTTGGGTCACCTCATGCTTTCAGCCACATGGACTTTAACCTGATACCTTCTGTTGTGGTTTCAGTGGATTTCACAAAACTCATTTCACTTGAGATGCAAGTACCTCTGCTTCCATCTTAAGTGAAATATGAACACACGAGCATCTTATCCTCATTTTTTTCATGAATCTTTCTTCAGGTTACATCTGCTTGAGATTTTCTATTTTTGGTTTATGACTAGAACACTTTTGCCAAGTTTTCTCTCATGATTTTTAATGACAGCTGATGGTGGCAATGGTGATGAGTGTAATTCTCAAAGCATTGCCCTAGTGACACACTTAATCTGAATGAGACTTGCAGAATGTGGATGCAGGGAATGCTAATTTGTTATGTCAGTCATGATCCTAGACATGTGTTAGATAATGAACTTGAAACAGCAGCAGATGAAACACATTCTATCGGATCAAAATCACTTAGTTCTGGAAATGTAGGTGTCCTCCTTTTAAAGTAATTCTGAAAAAGACCAGGAAAAAAAATCTGCTCTTTTATGTTGATAGTCAGTTAAACTCATACCTAATCAAGGAGAACTGATTATCCTCTGTAGTGGCAGCGATGCATTGTTTGGAATGGGGGAAATAAGTGTGAAACCTGAGAAGATTATGGTGACACGGAGTGAAAACCTGAAATTGTTATTGACTTTATTAATGTTGAAACTGCATGTCTAATTTGGCACAACAGTTTCACAAATTAAATTTAACTTTCTTTACAAGACTCACTAGATTGATCAGGCAACTATAACGTTTTGGAATTTTGAATGAATTTTGAGGGAGATTAACATTAACATTTCTGTTACATTCTTGCAGGTTTGATTTAAGGGAACTTGTGCTCAAGTGTAAGGACTGCGCTGAAGAGAGCCAGGCATCTTCTGGAGTGGATCCAGAAGATGATCTCCTCTCTGCGAGAGATGATGAAGATAATGATAACAGAGCTGAGAACTTCAAAGAGCTCCTGAACTCAGTGTGGGTGGCTGAAGATGAGGAAGAAGAAGCTGTGCTAAACCCTGCATGCCAGAAGGAAGACGACAACGGGGTGGGTGAACAGGAGCCGGAGGAAATATATGAGTTTGCTGCAACTCAAAGAAAAATGGTTCAAGACAAACTGGAGATGAGTGAAGGCACAGATTACAACATCTGTAGGGATACTGAGGTAGCCCAAGGTGCGAACCAGCAGACTAAGAAAAAAGAGGCAAAAAGGTCCGTATCTGCCTTGATAAGCAATGACTTCAAACATCTGAGGGAAGACAATGATGTGGAAACATCCAAATGTGACTTGTCTGAAGAAGAGAAAATGCAGAATACAAGTGGATGCAAAAATGTGAATGCCACAAGCATCAATTTTGAGTCTTGTCAGTTTGAACCTCAGATGTGGGTTAGGAGATGGGAAAGTGGGAAAGATTTCAAGTTGTCTCAGGCTTCACATAATATGGGAGGAGACGACCGCTTGGAAGAACAACAATTCACCAACTGTTCACTGCACAATGATACTGATAGGCGTGAAAATTATAAATGCTTATTTTCCAAAAATCAGATAGAATACAGTGAGCCTTCTCCAATGAAAGAAGTTATCAAAGAGTCAGGAAAGGCTGTTAGCGAAAAACATGTTGATGTTAATGATTTGCTTCCTTACTCCAAGTCACAAAAAGACCTCTCTCCACACAGGGATGGTTTTTTTGGCAGTCCTCCTCTCAAATCTTCTATGTCTTTTTATCCTGCTGTTGGTTCTTCACTTATGTCTTCAGAATCGGATAGGAAATTTCCCAGAGAAGCAAAAACACCAGAGAGAAATCAAAAACCATTCCTGTCTCCCAAAATAGCTTTCCAGAAAGCCAATGAGCAGGACATTACATCAGGAAATCGGAACATAGAGAGCACAATTTCTCCAGAAGAGCTTTCCTGCACTGATTTAAACAAGCATAAATATGCTTCAGTTTTGTTCAGTTTTGTCATAAAAACTCCAGATGTTGCAGTCCAGAACAGAAAAGAGGCTGATATTATTGTTTCATCTGCTGATGATGAAATGGAGCTAGAACAAGAGAGGAAGTTACCAGAGTCTGGCTCTCCTGAAAGTTTCCTGAAGCCCAGATTCTGGGAAGTTTCGGATAGTGAAGAGGAGGAATTCCCACAGATGCTTTTTTTAACTGAGAAGGTGTCAGCTTCAGCAGATGCCTGTCCGACAGACCTTGCAAAGACTCCCGGTGAGAGCTTGTATCTGTACAGAGTTCACTGAAGTAGGTTAAATTGTTGTCATTTTAGGTGATCATCCTGTTTGTTGTTCACCTGCTATATTGAGAGGGTGTTTTGGCCTTCTCATCCAAAGCAGTCAGGGCCAGGCACAAGAAGGTACAGTCAGCTTCTGATGTGGGGGAGTGCAACTAAATACGTGGGATAGTTGGAGCGTAGCCATTTGTGATCCATTCATGCTGCTGCTTTGACAGTGATCGTATGCATTGTAGAAATGATGAGACATTACCTGGGAGGGGAAAAAAAATCAAACAGCCTTCACTTTGCATGCTAGGGAATGATTATTCCTTGCAGTAATGGGTCTTGTTTTTCATGCATTCATCACTGATGTATGTGCTAACAATTACACGAAGACATCGGGTAAGCTTTGCTTCCAGTGGTAGAAGATAGAGGTTGGCTGGAAGTAGGTGCCTCTCCTGCCCACGGGTAGGCTCTCTGCATATTTTCCTGCAAAGCTCTTCTGATTTGCCTTTGCTTTGACTTGCCCTGCCCTTGTGTTTGCTGATTGTAGGCTCTTCCAACAGATTTTTGTGTGTCCAGCACTGGTCCCAACTGGAGGACACAGTGAGCGGTTTCAGGACGCACACAAGACTAAGGGCCAAGCTGCTCTTTGCCACCAGATTGCACTTAGTGGTGTCAGGAGCTGGGCCTTGTCTGCTTGAATGTCTGATGACACAGAGAACACTAGCCTCTGGGGTCATACCCTTCTGGGGTCAGCTGCTTACTAGGACAGTTCCTTCCATCTAAGCTCTAAGAACAGCAATTTATCCCTTAATATTTATTAGATATATTACTAATTATACTATCGTAAGTAATTAGTTTAACAAGCAGGATTTAGAACATGACCTGAGACTGACTGTGCTTCACAGTATCAGGAAATCAGTATCACTAAATCAGTATCTAATTCAGGCCCCCAGAACCTTGACTTGTTCGGTTTCTTCTGCATCAAGTCTCTCCTATGCAATTTTCTTCCTTGGGAAAGAACCACTTCACAGAATTCAGTAAACATATATTTTTAATTACCTTGCAGCAGTTCTATCAAAGCCTCCAGTGGGCTTTTTTATTCAGACCTAACATATGGCTCAATTTGTTTTCTGATTTAAAGACACTAAAAAGCAAATATCCTAGACCCAAGGAAGACGAAAGTGTTGATCTGTTCAGTATAAAGGTATTTAGTAGAGCAGCTTGCAGACAAGTAGTTCTTCTTAAACAGTTACTAGATAACATTAAAATATCTGCCACCAGGAGGGGAAGATATCATCCCTCCTATATCCTTCTGTACTAATTCTGATGACAATTTCATTCTGTTGCAGAACCTGCCTGTCAAGAGAAGGACAAGTCTCCTGAGACTCCTATGACACCAATGCCAGCTTACTCCCTTATGAAGACCCCAGAACTGAAGAGGGAGTTGAGCAGGTTAGCACTGCTTCTACAAGTATATCTACAAAAAAAAAAAAAAAAAGTGCAAGTACATCTCTTTATGAGCAGAAAAAATACATGGAAGTTCCATCTCCATATGAGGAAGAACTTCTTTACTGTTTGGGTGTCACAGCCCTGGAACAGGCTGCCCAGAGAGGTTGTGGAGTCTCCTCCCCTGGAGATCTTCCAAACCCGCCTGGATGTCACCCTGTGCCACATGTTCTAGGTGTCCCTGCTGGAGCAGGGGGGTTGGACTAGATGATTTCGAGAGGTCCCTTCCAACCCCAACCATTCTGTGATTCTGTGAGAAACCTGCTGGTAGGTGGTGTGAAAGGCAGCTACTGTGCTAAAGGGGAAAACTTGATGGTTTTCCAATGTCATGCTCTTCCAGCTGGCCACTGAGCTTCCTGGCCTGGTCACATTCCTGAGCTATAGCAGTGGAAGGCGCAGCATTATCTTAGGCTTAAGTCCTACCTTTCTCTTTCAGATTTGGAGTTCGTCCTTTCCCAAAACGCCAGATGGTGTTAAAGTTGAAGGCCATATTCCAGGATCCTCACCAGGACGTGGATACGGATGTGGATACTGACACAGAGGATGATATCCCATCCTCCCAGCTTCCCCCACAGAGGCCTCCAGCCAAGCGCCGTAGGCAGCTGAAGACTAACGGGCATGTTGGTGGGAAACGTGCCAAAATCTCCAACTGTAGACAGACACCAACTGTATCTCCAGAGAGGAGCTCTCTGGCAGCTGATAAGGAGGAGCTGATGCTCTCATCATCTCAGGAATCTTCATATTCTCAGGAATCTTCATCCTCGCTGGATGGCAGTGACGTCTCTACTGGTATACAGAGGTAGGGGAACAAAATACTAACGAAGGAGTCTACTGTGCAGCACAGAGATGAGCTGGGAAAATGGGAAATATAAGTGTCAATGCAGAATACAGGGGATCTGTACTGTAGGCAGCTTCCCTGAGCTTTTGTCACTTGAAGTAAGTTCTTCTGTTGTGCGTTTCAGTCTAATTGCTAGTGAGCTATTCTGAGAGCACAGAAATGCTCACGGGTGAAACTGCACATGGGCAGAGCTCAAAGCTGGCACTGCAAGGAGCCTCGCAGGGTGGAGTGAGAGCCTGCAAGAGGAGCAGGGAGCGCTGCTCGGTGAGCACTGCGTGTGGTGCTGCACAGAGCAAGTGTGTCAGCAGTAGTGCAGCAGGAGCAAGGAATGCCGGGCAGCACCGGCACAGCTCGATGTGCAGGTTTGCAGAACACGTGGCGTGTTCTGCCTCCCTCCCTTTGGCAATTGCTGGTGTCGGAGATCCTACACAGGGCATTGCAAGGGTTGGCAGCCAGGGACTTGGGCATCTCTGAGTGTGCCCTTGATGACCAGTGGTTTCCTTGATTGTTTTTTGCACTTTTTCTCACTTTTAGTTCTTGTAGCAATATATCCGAAGATGAGGAAGAGGAGCTCCCAGCTTCTCAGACAGCAGCCCAGGAAGCAGATACACTGGACGCAGTGGGAAACTGCATCATTTCAAATTCAGTCCTGTACCACAAGGTCCTCTTTTACGAGCCAATTGAGCTGGCTGCACTGCACCGAGAGCTGAAAGCAAACGGCATGAAGATTTCCAAGGCAAAGCTGATGGATTTTCTAGATGCTTACTGTATCACCTTCACCACGGCTGCAGAGCGGAAGGAGAAGGAAGCCAAAGGCAAGGGGAACGGAAGACAGAGGAAACGCTACTGAATGGAGCCTCTCTCCCATTTCCAGCGGCAGCTGCAAAGATCCCTCCTGTTGGTGCACTCCCCTGCTGCTTCTCCTCTTTATCTTTGTTTTCCATTTTTTCCTAATAAGTTTTAGTTCCCTAATAAGATCTTTTTTCCTGAATCCTCAGACTCTCCAAGTAGTTATTTATTCAGTATTTGAGCGGCCCTACTGATTGCTACGCAGGGGACATTGTGGAAATAAGAGGCCTTTGCTGTCCTTGGTTAATCTGGTGGTCTCTGGTAAAACTCCTCAATCTGTGTGCAGCTGTTCTTCTAAACTATTTCTCATGGCTTTGCAGTGTCCTCTAACACCAGCAATTGTGTGAAAGCCTGGATTCCAACATTCCGCTGTGTGTGTCCAACATGTAGCAGGTATTGGCGTGCTGGGATCTCCACGATATAATCTGCTCCATTTTCTGAGGGCTGTGTTACCTTGTCTTTGTAGTCCGATCAGAGCACATCCTTGACAGAGGTGGGGTTTTTTGTTTTTGTTTTTTTAAGGAGATGGTATTATAGTGATTAAATCTCTTCCTTGAACAGTCTCTTCTTAAACCTATTGTAAAAGAAGTTGTGAACATCATCTGGAACTCTTGGACAAACTCCTGGACCCTAAAAGGTCATCTTTTATATGTATTTTGTGAGCTCTTCTGACTTTCATGTGTTTTGAGAGCTTTGAATCTGAAAAGGTCTTGGCAAAAAGGACACATTGTTATTTTTTTAAAAAAAGGAGCCACTTTTGTAACGTATTTATGTATTCTGGAAATTATTTATATTTTTGATATATTATAGCCTTTTTATTTAATTTATATAAATAAACAGAATAAGATCTTGATGATAAACTGTAACAGGTAATGCCTTAGGAAGGCCCGGGGCAGCCTAAGCAGCAGTCCTGGGTCTAGCTGGGAGCAGTAGTGGCTCCACAGTGAGCGCTCTGGCTGGAAGGGTCCTCAGCAGAGGACGGAAGGACAAGGTGAGTCGTGGCACAGGGGCCCAGCAGCAAGGAGAGCTGGAACAAGGGATTGCTGCGCAGTGGCTGGAGAGAGGAAGATCACCAGGTTTGTTTGAGATGGAGAGCACCAAGGTAGGAGAGACTCCAGGTAAGGCTGGGGAAGGTGTTTTGGTTGGCCAGAAGGAGAGATGGGGGAAGACTTTCTTGCAGAAAAAGGCCAAGTTTTGCCTTAAGTGGCATTCTAGGAAATACTGTTTCCCATAATGTATCACATATTTCTCTCTTGTCAGTCTTAATATGTGAAAATAAGTAAGATCCCTTTCCATCTTCTCTGCTGTATTCCTAGTCAAGACATTTATCATCAAAACTTTTGCAATCCATTCTTTCTTATATCTTGACCTTCAGCAAATACAGTGTTACACTTTGGGCATATAAATTACAATCGTTCAACTAATAGGACTGCACCATAAGAAACTTGGTAGCATGCTAAGAAAAAAAAAAATTTAAAAAGAACAGTTACTGAAAATGCCTATATCCTCTTTTATCTGTCATCCTTAAGCCTTTCAACTAAACACTTTGCCTAATGAAACAAAACAAAAATTTAACAACTGTGCCATTCGGATTGGAGATAACATTTTGCAGAGGCTTCTCTCAGTATTCTTGTGGCTACAGTTGACAAAATTAAATGGTTTTCCTAATTCTAACAATTCTCCCAAAAGAGGAAAAATGACTTGCAGCATGTCAGATAGGTCACAATGCAGCCTGCATGCTGCAAATTATCAGAAAGCCATTATTCATTCTCCTGCTCTGTTAATCTGTACGCAAGGGTGTCTCTTCCAGCTAATATTAATGTTTCCATCTGCCAGTGATGACGTTATCAATCAGTTTCATTTGTATACTTTTCTCTGTTTTTGTATGTTCCTAACACAGGGTCATATCTCTCTTGGAAAATCCATTGTCTCTATAAGAAAAAAACCTTTTCAACAAAGATTTGAATTGTTTACTATGTTAAAAAGTAGCCAATATGTTATTGGCAATGCATAAAGCCCTTGTCCTACCCCAACACACCTGATGAGCTCCAAATGAGCTTTGAAAAAAACCACTTCCAAATGTGTGTGACAACGAAGTGATCTGTGTGAGTGCCTATGGATACTAGTAGAGCAACTTTTGCAGCTACTGCCTGTTGTTTTGTGCATTATCACATTTCCTACCTACAAAATCGGTAGGGTGATGACTGTTGTGCCCTCCCTTTCTACCCGACCAGTAACTCCCAACTATTGTGTTTACAGTGCTAAAGTTTAGGTACCGAAGTGCTAAATACAAGAACAGCCTTGTGCTCATCCAAGGGCCTCCTGGAGCCTTTGGTAGCTCCATGCTGGTGGATTCCGTGGGCTTTGGTCAGTGACCTGTGCGCTTCAGCTCCATGGTGGCCATACGAAGGACGGGGGGAGGCCTGGCCACGCAGGTCCCACAGAGGTTCCTGGGGACACAGGTAACGCGTTCACGGTGCGTTCCGACCTCCCTGCGTGCGGTTGCTCTTCCCTTTCATCTCGCCCCAGCCGCGGTGGTGGCTGACGTGTGTCCCTGGCGCCTGGGCCCCGGTGCCGGCAGCCCTCCTGGCGGCCTCCCAGGGCAGGTCTCCGCTCTCCTGCTTTGCCCCTCTGCTTTCGCTGGGGACCTCGAGGGCCAAGAACCTTCCTCCTGCTCCTGCACGAGGCTCAGAAGCGGCTCCCCCGCGTGACAGCGGCGCTTCCCCCACGGGGGAGCCGCGTGCTGCAGGTAACGAGCTTGCCCGCCGTTCATACTCGGCAGCGACGGGCCCTGAACGGCGAGAAGCGCCTCGTAACGCGCCCGGACAGCGCCGAGCACCGGCAGCAGCGCCGCCGCCGTTTCACGTCGTCCTCGCAGGCCGCGGCCGCGACCGCCGCCTGCCATTGGCCGCCGCCGTCACGTGGCTCCGCCGCCGGGCTGTGGGTGAGCCCGGAGCGGGTAGCGGCCCGGCCGGGCTCGGCCCGGCTCGGCCCGGCCTCGCGGCGGCCGCTACGCGGTCGGAGCCGGCCCCGCGGGCCCGGGCAGCGCGGCTGTCGCCTCGAGGCCGCGCGTCGCTGCTCTCTGGACCCCGGCGCAGGCGCCCCGGCGGGGCGGGCGGCCGGGCTCTGCTCTCCCCTTTCCCTTCCCCCGGCAGGAGCTCCGGGCAGCGGCGGAACCTGATCTCCCACATGGAGCAGGACGAGGAGCGGTGGCTCCGCCGGCTCCAGGCGCCCCTGAGCAGCGCCCGTGCAGGTAAGGGCCCCCCGCGCCGTCCGAACCGGGTCTTCTGCGGCTTCGGGCACTCCCGAGCCAGCCGCGGTGTGGGGTATTTCATAACCCGCTGTGTGTTTTATTGCTGTCTGCATCTGCGGGTGTTTTAGCATCCAGCCTAACTTACATTGAGGAATTCTGCAGCTTGCAGCGCTTTGTGAGGAACCACATCCTCTGCTTTGAAGCTGCCTTCTACTGGTTCGCTGGATGCCCGTGGTTCTTGTTTTGGAATAAACAGCGCAGGGCAGATGGCTGCCCACCCTCTGCAGGACATGCGTGTTCTTACAGAGCTCTGATATCTCCCATCAGATGAACCTTTCTTGGGCGGAACACCCCGTTAAATCATTTCTCATACAGAGGCTGCTCCAAACCTGGGCATCCATGTTACCTTTCTGTACCTTTTCCAGTACTATTAATTATTCTAGCACATCATTTCAGTCCCATGTCATTGCTCCAAGCCATTTTTAGCTCTACTGTTCGGCTGAAGTTCAGTAGGGAGCTGTTATCTCCCAGCTGCCTGCATTGAGCCAGGGGAATCTGCACTCCCCGGTTAGCAGGAACCACGTGTGCCTTCCACTGCTGCCCCTGCGCTCACGTCACCGCCACTCTTGGGGAACTGGAGCTTCTTGTGCCCAGAAGGTGACATCGCAGGCCCTAAGTGAGTGGCTGCAAACTCCAATAGCTGGGACCGGTCGCAGCTGCTCTTCAAATGCAAAGATGATGGATCAGGGACTGGCTGGCCATCTCAGACACAGACCACTTCCCTAATGGGACAAAAAAGTGAGTTTTAGTAACAAAAGTCTTGTAGATCAGCTCCTACGCAGGGAATCTGATATCCTGCCTCTGATCAGCTGCATAATTTTGGGAAAGCTCCTTCCTCTCTCTAAGCCTGTTACTGTGGCAGCGTCTTCCAAATACTCTTGGGTGCAAATAGCAAATGGAGGCTTTTGTAGCAACGATGACCTTGTTGCATTGCAGCAATGGTCAGAAGCATAGAAATGTGCTGTGAAATAGATACAGGTTTACCAGTATGAACATCTACAGATACTAGCAGATACTGTTAAATCTCTTTGCTTTGGAGTCTGTTTATATAATAATACTACAATACAGCTGGTTGTTTTTAAGTGCAGATTTTAAAAAGGCTGCAAGGTATTCACATGGATCAGCAAGGTTCAAGGTGGTTGTCGTATAGAAGTTGAACACAAGTTGTAAACGATTCAGATGATGAAAAAACAGATTCCTGTGCGTGTTATGCATTTCACATTTTTGAGGGATCCTCCTCTTTTAAGTGTCGGTGTTTTTCATTGGGCAATTCAGTGCGATTCGCCACCTAACCCAGTAACATCTATCCCAGAGAACTTGGCCTTTGGGGCTCAGTACTAGCAAGTGCTATGCTGGAAGGTGAGGAATGTGATCTGACATTTCTAGAAAGCTAAGGTTTTACCTTATGTGTTAGTTTTTAAGGGCTGTATATAAGGGTTTTGTCTCTTGCTTAGTCCCTGCCTTGCTTTGTCTATTTGGAAACACAGATGAGAATATGAAGGCAAAAGTAAGATTGTTTGGAATAATTTAGCTCTCTCCCTATACTATGTTTCCTGTGTCTCTAACATTTAGTTTGGGTTTTTATTTTAAGTAGTTGGTGCTCAAGAATGGCATTTATAGTACTGTGCAGCAAAATATTACTGTGACTTGGCTTAGTAGTAATTGTGGAACCGATGCAATGTCTCAGTGCCTCCTAACTGGAGTATTTTCGGTATATTTGTGCAATATTTGCTTGCAAGTTCTTGCAGGATTTTCTTAAGAGCATTTCTAATTCCCATGAAGCGTAGCAACTTAAGAAAGAAGTTGAATAAACCAGCAGAAGTGTTGAAAGACACAAAAACAAAGGAGTTTTTCATGTCAGTTTTTGCAAGCTTCAAACCTTTAGACCTTTAGCCACAACTAACTCAATTGCTTTTGAACACAGTCTGAAATTAAAATGCAGCGTGTGATCTGAGCCCAAACTAAATGCTGTGGAAAGGCAACATCCGTCTTCCTTGTCAACTCCAGGTAGCAGAAAGCACAAATGAAAGGTAATGCTCTGTCGCTTGCCCGATGGGCTCTGTGAAAGCCTGAGCGATGGAGCTGTCCACCTTCCAGCTTCATTGCAAGCAGGAAGGGGCTTGTTAAATCCCTGGAGCAGGAGGATTTAATGGACTTTAGCAGCAGCTTTGTGGCCCGCAAATGACCACTGCGGGTTTTAACCACAGAGCTGAAAAAGCAAATATTTGATGCTCGCAAGCAGAGGCTCTGTCTTTATCTCCTCAACATGTATGTGTTTCTAGCATTGGATGTTTCAAAGACCTTAATTCTTAATAGAAGCGCCCCTCCCTGCTGTAAGTTTTCGTGCTTTGGCGCTGTTTTTGCCCGAGAGCGGGTGAGCGGTGTGCCCAGCGGATCGGTGTTTTAGGGTTTTACTCCATATTTGAGCGTTTTTTTTTTTATTTTCCCGCGCTCGGGGCGGGCGGCCCTCAGGGGGCGCCGTTGGCGAGCGGCGGCCGTTGGGCCCGGCTCGCAGGGCGGGGCCCGTCACCACGGCAACCGCTGTGGCGTCAGGAAGTCTGTGTTGCGCCTGCGTCGCTCGGCTCGGACGCGCCTGCGCGCACCGCCCGAGCAGCGGCAAGCGCGGGCCGTTGGCGCGCGGTGCATGCGCTTCGCTGCGGTCCTTCCCGGTGTTGTGGCGGGGTGCGAGGAGCGGAGGGAGCCGCGGCTGCGGCGGAGAGGTCAGCGGCGGGCCGGGGGCGGCGAGGACCGGGCGGGAGCGGCGGCACCGGCGCCCCCCGATCCCCTCCGCGGGCCGCGGCTCTGTGCTTAATTCTCGGTTGTATTTTTCATTTTGAAACACCCGCTGCATAGATTCCTGATTTGTATGTTACTGTGTTTGCATACAAGCCATGAAAATTTGCACTGAGCAACCGTTACTTTTTATTTTTATGATTACTTCCCCTTTATCCTTCCATAGGAGGTATAATGTGAAGTTTTTCTGTTTTCAATAAGATGCTCTGTAAAATAGGAGGTTAGTTTCTATAACACTTAAAAAACAGGGGCAGTTTTTGTCATGTAAGTACCGATTTAAAATTCATTTCTGGAACGTGATAAAAATTTTACTAGATATAAAATGTTTTGCCTTATGTACGAGGTACTAGTGAGGGGGGTTGCTTTAAAGGAAACATGAACATGATGCACTGACGGGTTATGAGGGAACATAAGTGGGTAGTGTCTGGTAGACAATGATGCTGGTCATTGCTAAGGTTGCTTCTTAAAATCTGTTTTTTTTTTTTTTTTTTTTTTTAGCCGTTATTTTTTGCTTGTTAATTTGTCATTGCTTGTATTTCCCTATCTGTTTCAGTTACCCTTGTCTGGCATAGGAAGACTGACAGAGACTAGAGCAGAAAGGTTAGTACCTGATTTGGAATTTGTCTTCTACACTTATATTTGTGCTCTGCTCACTGAGTAACTCCTGTTCTCTCTCCTCGGTATTATATATTATATTGGCACTTCCACAAAGCCAGAGAACCTGCACTGTGCAGCTCTTGCATTATGTCTCAGTAGGAGAGAGTGTGCCATAGAGTTGTGGTTCTGGGTTCAAGCAAGTTATTAGGAAACAAGATGGAAAAAGAAAGGGCAGACTATTCATGGTATCATGAGTCCCAACTTTCTGCTCAAAATAGGGTCAGCTCTCGAATTGCGTTGTGTTGTTCAGGACTTTATCTAGCCTGATCTATTCTGACTTCCAAAGAGCTGCGTTGGGGGGGTTTGTTGTTTGTTTGTTTGTTTGTTTTCTGCAGGAGCAGTGCTGTTCACTGCTGGGAGCAGTGCTGGGCTGAGCAGATCCTGAGTAATATTTGAATTCACACACATATTTAAGTACACAGGTACTTGTGGAAGTGGCTAAACTTAGCACCATTAGAGCATGTGCTGTCACCTTCTCCCACCCTCTGAAGCTTGGAACTTGAGCAAAAAGAGGAATTAGTAAAAATACACTAAAATCTAACCCTTTCCTCCCAATTTCTAGGTTCCATCTTCAAGAACCATCTAGGTTCTTGCTGCTCTGTGCTATTTTGACTATATACATCAAAAGGTTCAGTTGGGCTGTAGACCGAACATCTAAGTGGATAGGTAAGTGCTGCTGTTTATTTTATTTGACCAGCTTGTGTGATTTGTAGAGTCCTAAAATCTTACAAAATTAATCGAATTCTATATTGAAATAAATAATTTTGCAAAACTGTTACTTGACAAGCTCTACAAGATGGTGCCAAAGGGGCTTTAAGGTACATCAATAACAGCATGATCAGATGTATTTAGAGGATCCTGGTCTGTGCCTACGCCTCACTACACGTCTGTAGATGGAGGAGTAAGATAGATTAATCCTTAGGTTTGCATTGCTTATACATCTCACGTGATCTGCCTGGGGCATTCAGTATTAATTGCAAACAAAAGTTTAACATCAGGAAGTCACCGTAAATAATATGACATGTGTATGCATATGTCTGTGAGAGTTATTTAAAGCCATGGAGGATGTGAGATTCTCTGTGTGCCTCCTCCTACTTAGGGGGAAAAAAAAAAAAAAAAAGGTCAATTTGTAGTGATAACTACTCCAAGATTCTGTCGGAAAAAAATAAATTTATGAACTGGTTACAGAAAATGTCAATTTCTCTCTCAGGAAATGATCTAAGACTCACAGCAAAGTCCTCTGCAGGTTTGGGAGGTTGAATTTAAAATAAATTAATCTATTAACATCTGTAATTGCTTATAGGAAAGGCTGACCTGTGAAAATGTGTAACCAGCATTCCTTAGCCTTGCATGGCTGCAGCCAAGCCATTTGAGAAAACAATCCTGCTTGTGTTCTTCCTGCATTTTGAGTCTTTTGGTGCCCAGAGCTTTATTGGAGAAACTGAACCACAGCTGCTGCCATTCCAAATGAAACACTCTGTTTAAGTTTTGAAAGAAATGGATTTGGGAGTCAATATAAAAGCTCC
This sequence comes from Tinamus guttatus, assembly GCF_059628265.1. Classification (NCBI taxonomy): domain Eukaryota; kingdom Metazoa; phylum Chordata; class Aves; order Tinamiformes; family Tinamidae; genus Tinamus; species Tinamus guttatus. The sequence goes on along the minus strand of NW_028289008.1, from coordinate 344,270 downwards.
ATTAAAATAGCCAGAACCGTAGTGAACATAGGGCTAGGAAGAAGAGGACAATCAAAATGTCTAAGAATAGAAATCTAGTTCTAGTGTTGCTCAGGGATTGATGGCATTTCCATATGGATGTTATTGTACCTATTGCTGTTCCAAGAAATCACTAGCTAGCACTGTTATTCTTACTGTAGAAAAAGTTTAAGAAACTTAGTTAAATCAGTTTTTTTTTTTAATTAGTTTAAGAAGCTAATTTAAACCAGCTAAAAAAGAGACAATACTTTTATCTGGTGTATGTGACAACAGTTTATGAGACATGGTCAGTGTCTACTGAGTAGCCAAAGGAGGAGGTAAGAACACAGAGGTGAAAGAAGGGTGGGCACATTTGTTAGATGTGCTCTCTCATCTGTCCGAGAAACTCTTCTGCAAGGCCAAGCACTGCTAAGCCTTACTCTGTGAGCTGCTTTTCAGCATGGGGACAGGCTCTCTTCTTTAAATATGCTGTGTCACAAAATGAAATTTTGCACTCCGAGTGACAGTCTTTCCTCCCCACCTTGTGGGAGTGAATACATTCATTTTTGCTGTGTTATGTAAATGTAGATATGGATGCATATACAAGTGGGACATCTCAAATTCTGAGCTCCAGGCAGGATTCTGACCTCAAAGGAGAGGTCAGCATGCTTTTGAATGTGGCCTGTGTCTGTCTGTGCTGAAAGTACAGTATTAGTGTTTTGGGTCTATATGTGCTATTATACTTATGTGCTGCAATATTTTATATGAGAATCTCTTCTCCTTCAAAGAAGAGTCTTCAAAGAATGTCCTCTTTCAAATTGGTACCAGAGGCCTGTTTCACACTGCATCTGCGTATACCATCTTACATATCCACCTTTTAGAGGTTTTTCCATTAAAGGGCTTCAGTAAATCTTTCTGAAGCCCTCTAGCGTACCATGAAGATCCTACACATGCTTTGGGCAGATTGAAATGCTTCACTTCCATTCCAAAATCCTCTGAACAAGAAAGTCATCACTGTGCTGAGTGAAAATAAGCAGGGTCCTTGGAGAATGTGCTGCACTAAATGCTATAATATATTCTATGCAGATGAATTAATCACAGAGGAAAGTCCACCGTTGGAACAGTGGAGAAGTGCTGGCGTCTGAAGAATGAAGGCGGCGAGCCAGAGAAGACGCAGCCCTGACTGTTCCTGAGATCTTTCCCTGTAGCGCTGCTAGGCAGCATTACTGCAGCCTGCAGCACCATGGATGAAGAGGACAATGAATTTAAAGTAGTGTGGGCAAAAATTGTCGGTAGGGCAAAGAAGAAAGCTGAGGATACTGAGGAGAAAGCTGAGGATACTGAGGCAACAAAGAAGGTTCAGAAATGGACAAAGACCACTACAACAGGCAGATCTGTTCCTGGGAGCCAAATCGATCAGTGCTTTCCAGTAGTGAAGGGGAAAGATTTGCCACAAAATTTGGGTTCTAAGGTGCCGACAGGGATGCGTGAAGAAGACGATGATGCTGTGCCCTGCAGTAGTGGTGGGACGTCACAAGAAGACAGGAGAAGCGCTTTCCCTGACAGCCAGCTGCGCACAGTGACCAGTTACTCTACCAAGAGGAATGTGACAGGTGCGTGCACTGAAATCTTTCAGACAGAAAATAGGCTAGTACTGAAAAGACTCAGTTCAGTAGAGCTCTTTAGAAGTCTGGAGGAGGTATGCAGTTCTTCAGTAAGGTGAAACCTAAGTGCTGAGTGCTACATGAGGGAGTCATTACCTTTTTTTTTGCGACTTCAGAATGTAAATCATCCCTCAAATCATCAAGAAGCAAGTTTAGATTATATCAAAGTGTTTTTTCACAGTGTGTTATTGTATTGAATGTTGAATTATGTTGCCATTGACTGTCACCAAGGCCAAAAAGATAAATTAAGAAAGGTTCTGGGTTAATTCATGAAGGATTGGTCTTTCAGTGATGACTAAATATGATGACCAGAAGGCAGTCACCAGTGCATGAAATCCTTAAACTGACAGCTAAGGTCAACCAGCAGAAGGATTATTTTGTACTTGTTCTGCCTGATACCCTTTCGTAATTATCTACTAGTGACTGCACTCAGAAACTGGGCTGGTGAGATCTTTGGTCTGATCTCACAGGTTGCCTCAAAGCAGAGCGGAGATACACTGAGCTGTTAGCCTGCTGCTCGTTACCACCCCTCCTTAGGAACACCTGTTGCTTGGTTCTGAGCCTGAAAGTCCGAAGCATGGATAGGGCTTGAAGATCAGAGTAGAAACATGTTCATTCTTTTTGACTATCTCAGGTTGCTGTTTTGGGAAGCTTCCCAAGAGCTCCCTGGGCAGCTCAGTTACCTGTTTAATTCTGACTGGGAAACTGTGCTTTGTCCCCTTCAGTGAATGCTCCGAGTGACTGTTCCCAGACTACACTATCCTTCCGTCCTTCACAACCAGAGACCTGCTCTTCAGACACCTTGAAGACACCACTGCTGCCTGGGTCGAAGGTGCGGGCAGCAAAGCTGGCGGTGGAGGGAATGCAGCACTTCAAGAGAGTGGCACCTGAGCAGCTAAAACATAGCCTGGGCGATAGCTTGCCAAAGGCTGCAGCTAGCAGGAATTCCTCTGATGAAAGCGAGGAAGAGAACCCGGAAAAAGGTACGTTTCTGCTGTTATTTAGCTTCTGTGTGTGCATGGAGAGTGCTGAGGGCTGCTTAGGGTGATTGCATGAGCAGCAGTCTGGATTCCTGGGCTTTGTTCACAGCTGGACAGGTGGCTTGTGTAATGCTGAATAAATCGCTCCACATGTCTGAGAACTTGCTTTCTCTATTGATAAATGTGTATTGATCTCTGTACTTCTCTCCTAGATCTTTTGTGAGGCTGAAATTTGATTTTATGTTAAGTTCTGGAGAGAGAATTTACTTTCTGGAAACAGGTTGAGATTCTAAGAGCATCAGTAAATCCAGTCGTTCTTCTCAGGGGCAATATTGTGTAGCTCATATAAATATGACCTTAGTTACTCCGTGTCTTCTGTAAATCTCTGAGCACTTACAAAATAGGATGTTCTATGCAGATGAATTGAATCCGTAGCAATTTGAATTCATAGCACATTTTTGGTGTTTTGGTGCTTTAAAAGTCAAGGGGGGGATTGATCCAGGGGGTGATATTTGGGGGCATTGTTCTGTAGTAGGCTTTAGGTACAATCAAGTTGACATTTCTGAAATGATTCATAGATCCCAATATTTAAGAAGAGCTCCTCTTAGACAGCAGCTTCTAAGTTTTATTTTAAAAATCCTTTAAAGGTGTCAGATGCATTTCTGCCAGCCGGGGGCCCAGACACGGCCAATCGTGAGGCAAAAATATATCCCCAAAATATATGCTCTTTTCTGCCTAGTGGCTTTTGCCGACAGCACTGTCTTACGAGGTTTCACCAGGAGAAGACCTGGTGAAAGAAGAGCGTAAGAGATGATGTTGTGTTGGTACATGGATACACAGTCCCTGAAGTTGATCTGCACAGGCTGAAAAAAGGCCACCACCTAGAATTCCTTCAAGAGCAGCTCTAACTTCCCTGGTTACAGTGGTGTGCATTGCACAACGGCACATTCCAAGACCAATGGTAGCCTTAAAATTGTCCAACCATTTAGCATAATATATGCACTGTGTGTCTCCTGTTCACTCATCAGTGAAGACTATGGTTGCTAAATCTAATGTCTCTCTGCTTTGTACTTGACTTGGGTAAAATTCCCTCAGTTCTCCCATTAAGCTGCAGCAAATGGCTGCTGGTCATATGCCAAGAAAACCAAATGCATCTGATAAAGCCAAGAGGGGGAGGCTGAACCGTTCAGCTCAGAAATGTCAGCCTGGGACAGGAGTTTCTTGGGGAGTTGTCATGGCAAGGAAGAAATGGCAGTTAAGAGTTGCCACTTCATTCTGTCTTACAAGAAGGTTGTACATGACTTGAGATGTGCCTTTTCTTCTTTGAGGAAAAGAATTGACTTCCAGTGATTCTTCACTAAGTGGCTTTGCCCTTCTACCCATAGAGAAGAGATTTCCGAGAAGCAACGATATAAATGTAAGGACAAATGTTATTTTTCCCCTTTTTTGTATTGTTTATTTGCACTGTATTTTTGTATTGTTTATCTGTTAAAAAAAAAAAGCCTCTCCCATTTGATTAATTTCCAGAAGTATGGAGTATTTCCCATTCATTTTCACAGAAACAGAGATGTTTAAGCATTACAGTCACTCACAGGAATCATCCTAGGCAAAGCTGAAGTCCAAATACGTGATGTTTCATTGATGCCCACAGGCAGGCTTGTGGGTGTTTCAGAGTGTTTGTCCTACTTAATTTAAAATAACAGGTAACATAAAGCAAATTTGTGCATAATTTACACAAAGAGAACCAGGTTAAATATTGAGGCTGTAGTGCATAGAGTATTTGGGGGTAGTTACTAGGGATGTATCTGCTCAGCACTTAGGTAGTACTCTGCTTTGATGCCCAGCCTAGATGACACAGGCCACACTTCCTGGAGACCAGGAGAGACAGAACTGTCTGGGGTTTCATCCAGGCTCATGTACGCACCCATTTTGCATGGTTCTGACCAGAACTTTGTCAATGCCTCTCCTCTTATCTTCCTTTCCAGTCTTTCTTTTGCACAGAGAATGGTGCAGCCAGAATATTTCTGTTCTTACTTAATTTCCCCATTTTCGAGTCATAATTTTAGTGTCAGCAGGAAGGCTGTTCTGGGCTTCCTGCCTGGAAAGCAGTGCCTGCCTTCTCGGGGTACCGTCTTGCAGGTGTCCTACCTGCCAAGAAAAAGAGAGCAAGAAACACCTAACAGGTTTCCAGACTGAGCTTCCTGTCTTGCCCTTGGAGAGCAGTCCATGACGTGCAGAGTCTCCTCTAGCCCACCTGTGAAGCCTGGAAGAAATGGCCCAGCGTGTGCTGCCGTTTCCATGCTAACTGGTACTGGCTCCTTGCAAACACACTGAAGCAAGTAGAGAGGCTGAGTTCCCACTGAACTAACCTAGAAACCTGCTAATAAAATAAAGAGCTCTGCTGTTTCTGGTGGAACTACATCTCATGGAGTTGGATAAAACTTGCCTTTCTTCCAGTCTGCGCTAGGTTCAGAAAGTACAAGGTCAACAATTAGTGTCTCAGGTAAAGCTGCTTTCTACTTACAGTCAGGCAGCCTCCCTCAACCATGGGCTGCAGGTATTTCACGCTTCTCTGAAGCACTGGCCACCTCCAGAAGCAACACTGCTACCTAGGGAGTCTGAGTCTTTAGAAGATTGCCTTGTATGGGTTTGTAGTAGGGGTAGTGCCAGACATTAAACTAGTCACAGATCGCTTGGGCAACCAGCCTTCCCCAAACTTTCAGTAAAGGAGTCTAAAATTATAAGAGTAAATACTTAAAAGTAAATAAATAAAGGAATTTTCAAAGGAGATTTCAGTAACAAGTGCACAAGTTCCTCTGGACTAGATACCTGCATTCCTTTTATTCCGTGTTGCCCCCTTGTTGCAGAGGGCTTCTTCCCAGGTGTCATTGCTAGACCAAAACAGTGAACAAGAGAGGAAAGGCTCATTACCTTGCCCCTGGGTCATCCTCATTCCTCTTGCTCTATGCAATTGTTATGAACTGAGTTCAGTTCCATCAAGGTGGGAATTACAGCTTTCAAAAACATGGTGGAAGACAGCAGAGCAAGAGGCCAACTGCAGGCAGCGGCTCTGCCACATCAGGAAATGATGTGGTAAAGATCCGAGGACGATGATGTGCTGTAATGCAAAAGGCTGTTCCACAAGTAGAGTGGAAGACAGCATGTGACTGCCTCTTCACAGCTGCTAAGCTTTGAAGAGAGGAGAAGGAGGGAAACAAAGCCAGAGATGTGTGTTGGACTAGGTTGCTTACGTCTCTTATGGAAGACCTTGCACTGATAAGGATTCTGTTAGTCCTGAGAAGGCAAAGGCAGCCATACCCACGCTGGGACCCAGAGTACAGCAGTGCTGACAAACTGGGCTGTTGCCTCCTTATCTGCCAGGAAAATGCCTTACAGCTGTAACAACTTCTGTCTTTGTGTCCCTTCTATGTTCTAGTCCTCTTTCAGGATGCTGGCAGAAGATTACAATATCATGGTCAACAACGCCTACTTGAGTGATATCCAGTTTCAAGTGGACTCTGGAGAAATCCTTTATGCCCATATGTTTGTGCTGTATGCACGCTGTCCACAGGCTGTTCAGCTGGTAAGTACTGCTGTTAGACTTTTCTCTTCCCCTCGAGTAAAGCCCCTTTGCAGTAACAGGAGTTTGACCGTCTATTCCAGACTGATCACAACAAATGAGTTAGTGATGCCGTACAGTAAGCACAGAGTATTTGGAGATCCAGTGGCAAGTCACTCTGGACCTGCTGATTATGGAGTAGACAGTATTTACAAGCTGTGCTTGTAACTAACCCAGACAGAGGTCTGTCACTCCCACAGGTGCTATGGAGGTAGCTGCATTGACCTGTGCCTTTGGCAAGGCCAGTGAAGTAATTTCTGTGTTTCCAGAAGCATTTTGGTTCATACAGTTTCCAGCCTGCTCCTGTGCAATTTCCTGCAAAGGCAATGAAAGGTAGTGGGCTGAAGACAGGAACTTGCCTTCTGACAGAGCTGCCACCAAACCATACCAACTTCTTGACAAAGTTTTGTCATTCTTTCTGGAATCAGTAGAATTCGTTTTGTCCTCATGCATGATTACAGCAGTTTCAACTCAAGGTGCTTAGGACCATTTATGAGGGGTCCTTGAAAGCTTCACGGTATCTCTGGTCATTTTAGCTTCCCTCTGAGGCACCAAATCCTGGCCATAGGAACAGACTTTGACACAAAAAAAAAAAAAAAATAGTGGCCTGATAGAGAGCAGATACTGCTGGTGTTGTTCCTTTATGAGGAAGTGGACCTTGTTTGCTTTCCTTTTACCGCACAGGTTTACGACGAAGGGATATATGTGAAGGTGAAGGACGATGACGACGAGCAGACGCGCCGGGTGCTGCTGAGCGATGTGACAAAAGAGGCAGTCCTCGCGTTCCTGCGATATCTTTACACTGCTTATACTGACATCCCTGCTAGGATTGTGCCCCAGCTGAGGGCTTTGGCTACCAGGTTTGTATCATATGAGTGTGCTTTGGGTCACCTCATGCTTTCAGCCACATGGACTTTAACCTGATACCTTCTGTTGTGGTTTCAGTGGCTTTCACAAAACTCATTTCACTTGAGATGCAAGTACCTCTGCTTCCATCTTAAGTGAAATATGAACACAAGAGCATCTTATCCTCATTTTTTCATGAATCTTTCTTCAGGTTACATCTGCTTGAGATTTTCTATTTTTGGTTTATGACTAGAACACTTTTGCCAAGTTTTGTCTCATGATCTTTAATGACAGCTGATGGTGGCAATGGTGATGAGTGTAATTCTCAAAGCATTGCCCTAGTGACACACTTAATCTGAATGAGACTTGCAGAATGTGGATGCAGGGAATGCTAATTTGTTATGTCAGTCATGATCCTAGACATGTGTTAGATAATGAACTTGAAACAGCAGCGGATGAAACACATTCTATCGGATCAAAATCACTTAGTTCTGGAAATGTAGGTGTCCTCCTTTTAAAGTAATTCTGAAAAAGACCAGGAAAAAAAATCTGCTCTTCTATGTTGATAGTCAGTTAAACTCATACCTAATCAAGGAGAACTGATTATGCTCTGTAGTGGCAGCGATGCATTGTTTGGAATGGGGGAAATAAGTGTGAAACCTGAGAAGATTATGGTGACACGGAGTGAAAACCTGAACTTGTTATTGACTTTATTAATGTTGAAACTGCATGTCTAATTTGGCACAACAGTTTCACAAATTAAATTTAACTTTCTTTACAAGACTCACTAGATTGATCAGGCAACTATAACATTTGGAATTTTGAATGAATTTTGAGGGAGATAAACATTAACATTTCTGTTACATTCTTGCAGGTTTGATTTAAGGGAACTTGTGCTCAAGTGTAAGGACTGCGCTGAAGAGAGCCAGGCATCTTCTGGAGTGGATCCAGAAGATGATCTCCTCTCTGCGAGAGACGATGAAGATAATGATAACAGAGCTGAGAACTTCAAAGAGCTCCTGAACTCAGTGTGGGTGGGTGAAGCTGAGGAAGAAGAAGCTGTGCTAAACCCTGCATGCCAGAAGGAAGACGACAACGGGGTGGGTGAACAGGAGCCGGAGGAAATATATGAGTTTGCTGCAACTCAAAGAAAAATGGTTCAAGACAAACTGGAGATGAGGGAAGGCACAGATGACAACATCTGTAGTGATACTGAGGTAGCCCAAGGTGTGAACCAGCAGACTGAGAAAAAAGAGGCAAAAAGGTCCGTATCTGCCTTGATAAGCAATGACTTCAAACATCTGAGGGAAGACAATGATGTGGAAACATCCAAATGTGACTTGTCTGAAGAAGAGAAAATGCAGAATACAAGTGGATGCAAAAATGTGAATGCCACAAGCATCAATTTTGAGTCTTGTCAGTTTGAGCCTCACAAGTGGGTTAGGAGATGGGAAAGTGGGAAAGATTTCAAGTTGTCTCAGGCTTCACATAATATGGGAGGAGACGACCGCTTGGAAGAACAACAATTCACCAACTGTTCACTGCACAATGATACTGATAGGCGTGAAAATTATAAATGCTTATTTTCCAAAAATCAGATAGAATACAGTGAGCCTTCTCCAATGAAAGAAGTTATCAAAGAGTCAGGAAAGGCTGTTAGCGAAAAACATGCTGATGTTAATGATTTGCTTCCTTACTCCAAGTCACAAAAAGACCTCTCTCCACACAGGGATGGTTTTTGTGGCAGTCCTCCTCTCAAATCTTCTATGTCTTTTTATTCTGCTGTTGGTTCTTCACTTATGTCTTCAGAATCGGATAGGAAATTTCCCAGAGAAGCAAAAACACCAGAGAGAAATCAAAAACCATTCCCGTCTCCCAAAATAGCTTTCCAGAAAGCCAATGAGCAGGACATTACATCAGGAAATCGGAACATAGAGAGCACAATTTCTCCAGAAGAGCTTTCCTGCACTGATTTAAACAAGCATAAATATGCTTCAGTTTTGTTCAGTTTTGTCATAAAAACTCCGGATGTTGCAGTCCAGAACAGAAAAGAGGCTGATATTACTGTTTTATCTTCTGATGATGAAATGGAGCTAGAACAAGAGAGGAAGTTACCAGAGTCTGGCTCTCCTGTGAAGGAAATGGAAATCTCCAAGCAACTGAAAAGTGCTAGCATAGCACATGGGCCTGAGATCGCCAAACCTAAACCTAACTCATCATCTGTCACTGAGATACAGCTGAGATCATCCCAGGTCTCATGTCGCATTACAGATGCATCACTTACAAATAATGATGTAAAAATGTCCAGAGAGTTGCCTCCCAGCACCCAGGTAGGTGCCTGTACAGAGAGCAAACAGAGCCTGAACCTGAGCCATGAAAAAGGGCAGAGTCGCGAGGAGTCTTCAGGTATGGACAGCTCCTGGCTAGTGCCAGACACACCACCTCAGACCAAAAGCAGGGATTTCGCAACGCAGACACGTGTCACAAGTATAAACCGTATAAAGCAATCGATGTCTAAACTCGAGACCAAGAGCTTAGTGGCAGGTAACAGTGACCATGAAATGGCTCTCAGCCTCATAAAAGTTCCTGAAACATCGCTGTCAGACAAACAGTTGCCTAGGGAGAACTCAGCTGATGAAAGTCGTCTTTCTTTGAGCAGTACTGTCTCGCTTCACGATGAGCCCCCAGTCCCCGTTGATGACTGCTGGCACGCTGAGTATCCATCACCATTGAGAGGAAACAGCCAGAACTCCAGCCTGGCTGGCTGGGCAAATGCCAGCCCTGGCAGCAGACCCAGATCTATCTCTTGGGCTTTCGACTGGGAGAGCCCGGTCCGAGACCAGGAAATGAAGGGCAGTACCCCTCTTGAGGGCAGTCCTAGTGACGGAGCAACAACTTCGCTTCACCTCAAAAAGAGTCCTGTTGAGGCATGGTCATCAGAGTGCAGTATACAAAGTTTCCTGAAGCCCAGATTCTGGGAAGTTTCGGATAGTGAAGAGGAGGAATTCCCACAGATGCTTTTTTTAACTGAGAAGGTGTCAGCTTCAGCAGATGCCTGTCCGACAGACCTTGCAAAGACTCCCGGTGAGAGCTTGTATCTGTACAGGGTTCACTGAAGTAGGTTAAATTGTTGTCATTTTAGGTGATCATCCTGTTTGTTGTTCACCTGCTATATTGAGAGGGTGTTTTGGCCTTCTAATCCAAAGCAGTCAGGGCCAGGCACAAGAAGGTACAGTCAGCTTCTGATGTGGGGGAGTGCAACTAAATACGTGGGATAGTTGGAGCGTAGCCATTTGTGATCCATTCATGCTGCTGCTTTGACAGTGATCGTATGCATTGTAGAAATGATGAGACATTACCTGGGAGGGGAAAAAAAATCAAACAGCCTTCACTTTGCATGCTAGGGAATGATTATTCCTTGCAGTAATGGGTCTTGTTTTTCATGCATTCATCACTGATGTATGTGCTAACAATTACACGAAGACATCGGGTAAGCTTTGCTTCCAGTGGTAGAAGTATAGAGGTTGGCTGGAAGTAGGTGCCTCTCCTGCCCACGGGTAGGCTCTCTGCATATTTTCCTGCAAAGCTCTTCTGATTTGCCTTTGCTTTGACTTGCCCTGCCCTTGTGTTTGCTGATTGTAGGCTCTTCCAACAGATTTTTGTGTGTCCAGCACTGGTCCCAACTGGAGGACACAGTGAGCGGTTTCAGGACGCACACAAGACTAAGGGCCAAGCTGCTCTTTGCCACCAGATTGCACTTAGTGGTGTCAGGAGCTGGGCCTTGTCTGCTTGAATGTCTGATGACACAGAGAACACTAGCCTCTGGGGTCATACCCTTCTGGGGTCAGCTGCTTACTAGGACAGTTCCTTCCATCTAAGCTCTAAGAACAGCAATTTATCCCTTAATATTTATTAGATATATTACTAATTATACTATCGTAAGTAATTAGTTTAACAAGCAGGATTTAGAACATGACCTGAGACTGACTGTGCTTCACAGTATCGGGAAATCAGTATCACTAAATCAGTATCTAATTCAGGCCCCCAGAACCTTGACTTGTTCGGTTTCTTCTGCATCAAGTCTCTCCTATGCAATTTTCTTCCTTGGGAAAGAACCACTTCACAGAATTCAGTAAACATATATTTTTAATTACCTTGCAGCAGTTCTATCAAAGCCTCCAGTGGGCTTTTTTATTCAGACCTAACATATGGCTCAATTTGTTTTCTGATTTAAAGACAGTAAAAAACAAATATCCTAGACCCAAGGAAGACGAAAGTGTTGATCTGTTCAGTATAAAGGTATTTAGTAGAGCAGCTTGCAGACAAGTAGTTCTTCTTAAACAGTTACTAGATAACATTAAAATATCTGCCACCAGGAGGGGAAGATATCATCCCTCCTATATCCTTCTGTACTAATTCTGATGACAATTTCATTCTGTTGCAGAACCTGCCTGTCAAGAGAAGGACAAGTCTCCTGAGAAGGACAAGTCTCCTGAGACTCCTATGACACCAATGCCAGCTTACTCCCTTATGAAGACCCCAGAACTGAGGAGGGAGTTGAGCAGGTTAGCACTGCTTCTACAAGTATATCTACAAAAAAAAAAAAAAAAAGTACAAGTACATCTCTTTATGAGCAGAAAAAATACATGGAAGTTCCATCTCCATATGAGGAAGAACTTCTTTACTGTTCGGGTGTCACAGCCCTGGAACAGGCTGCCCAGAGAGGTTGTGGAGTCTCCTCCCCTGGAGATCTTCCAAACCCGCCTGGATGTCACCCTGTGCCACATGTTCTAGGTGTCCCTGCTGGAGCAGGGGGGTTGGACTAGATGATTTCGAGAGGTCCCTTCCAACCCCAACCATTCTGTGATTCTGTGAGAAACCTGCTGGTAGGTGGTGTGAAAGGCAGCTACTGTGCTAAAGGGGAAAACTTGATGGTTTTCCAATGTCATGCTCTTCCAGCTGGCCACTGAGCTTCCTGGCCTGGTCACATTCCTGAGCTATAGCAGTGGAAGGCGCAGCATTATCTTAGGCTTAAGTCCTACCTTTCTCTTTCAGATTTGGAGTTCGTCCTTTCCCAAAACGCCAGATGGTGTTAAAGTTGAAGGCCATATTCCAGGATACTCACCAGGACGTGGATACGGATGTGGATACTGACACAGAGGATGATATCCCATCCTCCCAGCTTCCCCCACAGAGGCCTCCAGCCAAGCGCCGTAGGCAGCTGAAGACTAACGGGCATGTTGGTGCGAAACGTGCCAAAATCTCCAACTGTAGACAGACACCAACTGTATCTCCAGAGAGGGGCTCTCTGGCAGCTGATAAGGAGGAGCTGATGCTCTCATCATCTCGGGAATCTTCATATTCTCGGGAATCTTCATCCTCGCTGGATGGCAGTGACGTGTCTACTGGTATACAGAGGTAGGGGAACAAAATACTAACAAAGGAGTCTACTGTGCAGCACAGAGATGAGCTGGGAAAATGGGAAATATAAGTGTCAATGCAGAATACAGGGGATCTGTACTGTAGGCAGCTTCCCTGAGCTTTTGTCACTTGAAGTAAGTTCTTCTGTTGTGCGTTTCAGTCTAATTGCTAGTGAGCTATTCTGAGAGCACAGAAATGCTCACGGGTGAAACTGCACATGGGCAGAGCTCAAAGCTGGCACTGCAAGGAGCCTCGCAGGGTGGAGTGAGAGCCTGCAAGAGGAGCAGGGAGCGCTGCTCGGTGAGCACTGCGTGTGGTGCTGCACAGAGCAAGTGTGTCAGCAGTAGTGCAGCAGGAGCAAGGAATGCCGGGCAGCACCGGCACAGCTCGATGTGCAGGTTTGCAGAACATGTGGCGTGTTCTGCCTCCCTCCCTTTGGCAATTGCTGATGTCGGAGATGCTACACAGGGCATTGCAAGGGTTGGCAGCCAGGGACTTGGGCATCTCTGAGTGTGCCCTTGATGACCAGTTGTTTCCTTGATTGTTTTTTGCACTTTTTCTCACTTTTAGTTCTTGTAGCAATATATCCGAGGATGAGGAAGAGGAGCTCCCAGCTTCTCAGACAGCAGCCCAGGAAGCAGATACACTGGACGCAGTGGGAAACTGCATCATTTCAAATTCAGTCCTGTACCACAAGGTCCTCTTTTACGAGCCAATTGAGCTGGCTGCACTGCACCGAGAGCTGAAAGCAAACGGCATGAAGATTTCCAAGGCAAAGCTGATGGATTTTCTAGATGCTTACTGTATCACCTTCACCACGGCTGCAGAGCGGAAGGAGAAGGAAGCCAAAGGCAAGGGGAACGGAAGACAGAGGAAACGCTACTGAATGGAGCCTCTCTCCCATTTCCAGCGGCAGCTGCAAAGATCCCTCCTGTTGGTGCACTCCCCTGCTGCTTCTCCTCTTTATCTTTGCTTTCCATTTTTTCCTAATAAGTTTTAGTTCCCTAATAAGATCTTTTTTCCTGAATCTTCAGACTCTCCAAGTAGTTATTTATTCAGTATCTGAGCGGCCCTACTGATTGCTACGCAGGGGACATTGTGGAAATAAGAGGCCTTTGCTGTCCTTGGTTAATTTGGTGGTCTCTGGTAACACTCCTCAATCTGTGTGCAGCTGTTCTTCTAAACTATTTCTCATGGCTTTGCAGTGTCCTCTAACACCAGCAATTGTGTGAAAGCCTGGATTCCAACATTCCGCTGTGTGTGTCCAACATGTAGCAGGTATTGGCGTGCTAGGATCTCCAAGATATAATCTGCTCCATTTTCTGAGGGCTGTGTTACCTTGTCTTTGTAGTCCGATCAGAGCACATCCTTGACAGAGGTGGGGGTTTTTGTTTTTGTTTTTTTAAGGAGATGGTATTATAGTGATTAAATCTCTTCCTTGAACAGTCTCTTCTTAAACCTATTGTAAAAGAAGTTGTGAACATCATCTGGAACTCTTGGACAAACTCCTGGACCCTAAAAGGTCATCTTTTATATGTATTTTGTGAGCTCTTCTGACTTTCATGTGTTTTGAGAGCTTTGAATCTGAAAAGGTCTTGGCAAAAAGGACACATTGTTATTTTTTTAAAAAAAGGAGCCACTTTTGTAACGTATTTATGTATTCTGGAAATTATTTATATTTTTGATATATTATAGCCTTTTTATTTAATTTATATAAATAAACAGAATAAGATCTTGATGATAAACTGTAACAGGTAATGCCTTAGGAAGGCCCGGGGCAGCCTAAGCAGCAGTCCTGGGTCTAGCTGGAAGCAGTAGTGGCTCCACAGTGAGCGCTCTGGCTGGAAGGGTCCTCAGCAGAGGACGGAAGGACAAGGTGAGTCGTGGCACAGGGGCCCAGCAGCAAGGAGAGCTGGAACAAGGGATTGCTGCGCAGTGGCTGGAGAGAGGAAGATCACCAGGTTTGTTTGAGATGGAGAGCACCAAGGTAGGAGAGACTCCAGGTAAGGCTGGGGAAGGTGTTTTGGTCGGCCAGAAGGAGAGATGGGGGAAGACTTTCTTGCAGAAAAAGGCCAAGTTTTGCCTTAAGTGGCATTCTAGGAAATACTGTTTCCCATAATGTATCACGTATTTCTCTCTTGTCAGTCTTAATATGTGAAAATAAGTAAGATCCCTTTCCATCTTCTCTGCTGTATTCCTAGTCAAGACATTTATCATCAAAACTTTTGCAATCAATTCTTTCTTATATCTTGACCTTCAGCAAATACAGTGTTACACTTTGGGCATATAAATTACAATCGTTCAACTAATAGGACTGCACCATAAGAAACTTGGTAGCATGCTAAGAAAAAAAAATTTAAAAAAGAACAGTTACTGAAAATGCCTATATCCTCTTTTCTCTGTCATCCTTAAGCCTTTCAAGTGGACACTTTGCCTAATGAAACAAAACAAAAATTTAACAACTGTGCCATTCGGATTGGAGATAACATTTTGCAGAGGCTTCTCTCAGTATTCTTGTGGCTACAGTTGACAAAATTAAATGGTTTTCCTAATTCTAACAATTCTCCCAAAAGAGGAAAAATGACTTGCAGCATGTCAGATAGGTCACAATGCAGCCTGCATGCTGCAAATTATCAGAAAGCCATTATTCATTCTCCTGCTCCGTTAATCTGTACGCAAGGGTGTCTCTTCCAGCTAATATTGATGTTCCCATCTGCCAGTGATGACGTTATCAATCAGTTTCATTTGTATACTTTTCTCTGTTTTTGTATGTTCCTAACACAGGGTCATATCTCTCTTGGAAAATCCATTGTCTCTATAAGAAAAAATCCTTTTCAACTAAGATTTGAATTGTTTCCTACGTTAAAAAGTAGCCAATATGTTATTGGCAATGTATAAAGCCTTTGTCCTACCCCGACACACCTGATGAGCTCCAAATGAGCTTTGAAAAAAACCACTTCCAAATGTGTGTGACAACGAAGTGATCTGTGTGAGTGCCTATGGATACTAGTAGAGCAACTTTTGCAGCTACTGCCTGTTGTTTTGTGCATTATCACATTTCCTACCTACAAAATCGGTAGGGTGATGACTGTTGTGCCCTCCCTTTCTACCCGACCAGTAACTCCCAACTATTGTGTTTACGGTGCTAAAGTCTAGGTACCGAAGTGCTAAATACATGAACAGCCTTGTGCTCATCCAAGGGCCTCCTGGAGCCTTTGGTAGCTCCATGCTGGTGGATTCCGTGGGCTTTGGTCAGTGACCTGTGCGCTTCAGCTCCATGGTGGCCGTACGAAGGACGGGGGGAGGCCTGGCCACGCAGGTCCCACAGAGGTTCCTGGGGACACAGGTAACGCGTTCACGGTGCGTTCCGACCTCCCTGCGTGCGGTTGCTCTTCCCTTTCATCTCGCCCCAGCCGCGGTGGTGGCTGACGTGTGTCCCTGGCGCCTGGGCCCCGGTGCCGGCAGCCCTCCTGGCGGCCTCCCAGGGCAGGTCTCCGCTCTCCTGCTTTGCCCCTCTGCTTTCGCTGGGGACCTCGAGGGCCAAAAACCTTCCTCCTGCTCCTGCACGAGGCTCAGAAGCGGCTCCCCCGCGTGACAGCGGCGCTTCCCCCACGGGGGAGCCGCGTGCTGCAGGTAACGAGCTTGCCCGCCGTTCATACTCGGCAGCGACGGGCCCTGAACGGCGAGAAGCGCCTCGTAACGCGCCCGGACAGCGCCGAGCACCGGCAGCAGCGCCGCCGCCGCCGCCGTTTCACGTCGTCCTCGGACCGCCGCCTGCCATTGGCCGCCGCCGTCACGTGGCTCCGCCGCCGGGCTGTGGGCGAGCCCGGAGCGGGTAGCGGCCCGGCCGGGCTCGGCCCGGCTCGGCCAGGCCTCGCGGCGGCCGCTACGCGGTCGGACCCGGCCCCGCGGGCCCGGGCAGCGCGGCTGTCGCCTCGAGGCCGCGCGTCGCTGCTCTCTGGACCCCGGCGCAGGCGTCCCGGCGGGGCGGGCGGCCGGGTTCTGCTCTCCCCTTTCCCTTCCCCCGGCAGGACCTCCGGGCAGCGGCGGAACCTGATCTCCCACATGGAGCAGGACGAGGAGCGGTGGCTCCGCCGGCTCCAGGCGCCCCTGAGCAGCGCCCGTGCAGGTAAGGGCCCCCCGCGCCGTCCGAACCAGGTCTTCTGCGGCTTCGGGCACTCCCGAGCCAGCCGCGGTGTGGGGTATTTCATAACCCGCTGTGTGTTTTATTGCTGTCTGCATCTGCGGGTGTTTTAGCATCCAGCCTAACTTACATTGAGGAATTCTGCAGCTTGCAGCGCTTTGTGAGGAACCACATCCTCTGCTTTGAAGCTGCCTTCTACTGGTTCGCTGGATGCCCGTGGTTCTTGTTTTGGAATAAACAGCGCAGGGCAGATGGCTGCCCACCCTCTGCAGGACATGCGTGTTCTTACAGAGCTCTGATATCTCCCATCAGATGAACCTTTCTTGGGCGGAACACCCCGTTAAATCATTTCTCATACAGAGGCTGCTCCAAACCTGGGCATCCATGTTACCTTTCTGTACCTTTCCCAGTACTATTAATTATTCCAGCACATCATTTCAGTCCCATGTCATTGCTCCAAGCCATTTTTAGCTCTACTGTTCGGCTGAAGTTCAGTAGGGAGCTGTTATCTCCCAGCTGCCTGCATTGAGCCAGGGGAATCTGCACTCCCCGGTTAGCAGGAACCACGTGTGCCTTCCACTGCTGCCCCTGCGCTCACGTCACCGCCACTCTTGGGGAACTGGAGCTTCTTGTGCCCAGAAGGTGACATCGCAGGCCCTAAGTGAGTGGCTGCAAACTCCAATAGCTGGGACCGGTCGCAGCTGCTCTTCAAATGCAAAGATGATGGATCAGGGACTGGCTGGTCATCTCAGACACAGACCACTTCCCTAATGGGACAAAAAAGTGAGTTTTAGTAACAAAAGTCTTGTAGATCAGCTCCTACGCAGGGAATCTGATATCCTGCCTCTGATCAGCTGCATAATTTTGGGAAAGCTCCTTCCTCTCTCTAAGCCTGTTACTGTGGCAGCGTCTTCCAAATACTCTTGGGTGCAAATAGCAAATGGAGGCTTTTGTAGCAACGATGACCTTGTTGCATTGCAGCAATGGTCAGAAGCATAGAAATGTGCTGTGAAATAGATACAGGTTTACCAGTATGAACATCTACAGATACTAGCAGATACTGTTAAATCTCTTTGCTTTGGAGTCTGTTTATATAATAATACTACAATACAGCTGGTTGTTTTTAAGTGCAGATTTTAAAAAGGCTGCAAGGTATTCACATGGATCAGCAAGGTTCAAGGTGGTTGTCGTATAGAAGTTGAACACAAGTTGTAAATGATTCAGATGATGAAAAAACAGATTCCTGTGCGTGTTATGCATTTCACATTTTTGAGGGATCCTCCTCTTTTAAGTGTCAGTGTTTTTCATTGGACAATTCAGTGCGATTCGCCACCTAAGCCAGTAACATCTATCCCAGAGAACTTGGCCTTTGGGGCTCAGTACTAGCAAGTGCTATGCTGGAAGGTGAGGAATGTGATCTGACATTTCTAGAAAGCTAAGGTTTAACCTTATGTGTTAGTTTTTAAGGGCTGTATATAAGGGTTTTGTCTCTTGCTTAGTCCCTGCCTTGCTTTGTCTATTTGGAAACACAGATGAGAATATGAAGGCAAAAGTAAGATTGTTTGGAATAATTTAGCTCTCTCCCTATACTATGTTTCCTGTGTCTCTAACATTTAGTTTGGGTTTTTATTTTAAGTAGTTGGTGCTCAAGAATGGCATTTATAGTACTGTGCAGCAAAATATTACTGTGACTTGGCTTAGTAGTAATTGTGGAACCGACGCAATGTCTCAGTACCTCCTAACTGGAGTATTTTCGGTATATTTGTGCAATATTTGCTTGCAAGTTCTTGCAGGATTTTCTTAAGAGCATTTCTAATTCCCATGAAGTGTAGCAACTTAAGAAAGAAGCTGAATAAACCAGCAGAAGTGTTGAAAGACACAAAAACAAAGGAGTTTTTCGTGTCAGTTTTTGCAAGCTTCAAACCTTTAGACCTTTAGCCACAACTAACTCAATTGCTTTTGAACACAGTCTGAAATTAAAATGCAGTGTGTGATCTGAGCCCAAACTAAATGCTGTGGAAAGGCAACATCCGTCTTCCTTGTCAACTCCAGGTAGCAGAAAGCACAAATGAAAGGTAATGCTCTGTCGCTTGACCGATGGGCTCTGTGAAAGCCTGAGCGAAGGAGCTGTCCACCTTCCAGCTTCATTGCAAGCAGGAAGGGGCTTGTTAAATCCCTGGAGCAGGAGGATTTAATGGACTTTAGCAGCAGCTTTGTGGCCCGCAAATGACCACTGCGGGTTTTAACCACAGAGCTGAAAAAGCAAATATTTGATGCTCGCAAGCAGAGGCTCTGTCTTTATCTCCTCAACATGTATGTGTTTCTAGCATTGGATGTTTCAAAGACCTTAATTCTTAATAGAAGCGCCCCTCCCTGCTGTAAGTTTTCGTGCTTTGGCGCTGTTTTTGCCCGAGAGCGGGTGAGCGGTGTGCCCAGCGGATCGGTGTTTTAGGGTTTTACTCCATATTTGAGCGTTTTTTTTTTTATTATTTTCCCGCGCTCGGGGCGGGCGGCCCTCAGGGGGCGCCGTTGGCGAGCGGCGGCCGTTGGGCCCGGCTCGCAGGGCGGGGCCCGTCACCACGGCAACCGCTGTGGCGTCAGGAAGTCTGTGTTGCGCCTGCGTCGCTCGGCTCGGACGCGCCTGCGCGCACCGCCCGAGCAGCGGCAAGCGCGGGCCGTTGGCGCGCGGTGCATGCGCTTCGCTGCGGTCCTTCCCGGTGTTGTGGCGGGGTGCGAGGAGCGGAGGGAGCCGCGGCTGCGGCGGAGAGGTCAGCGGCGGGCCGGGGGCGGCGAGGACCGGGCGGGAGCGGCGGCACCGGCGCCCCCCGATCCCCTCCGCGGGCCGCGGCTCTGTGCTTAATTCTCAGTTGTATTTTTCATTTTGAAACACCCGCTGCATAGATTCCTGATTTGTATGTTACTGTGTTTGCATACAAGCCATGAAAATTTGCACTGAGCAACCGTTACTTTTTATTTTTATGATTACTTCCCCTTTATCCTTCCATAGGAGGTATAATGTGAAGTTTTTCTGTTTTCAATAAGATGCTCTGTAAAATAGGAGGTTAGTTTCTATAACACTTAAAAAACAGGGGCAGTTTTTGTCATGTAAGTACCAATTTAAAATTAATTTCTGGAACGTGATAAAAATTTTACTAGATATAAAATGTTTTGCCTTATGTACGAGGTACTAGTGAGGGGGGTTGCTTTAAAGGAAACATGAACATGATGCACTGATGGGTTATGAGGGAACATAAGTGGGTAGTGTCTGGTAGACAATGATGCTGGTCATTGCTAAGGTTGCTTCTTAAAATCCGTTTTTTTTTTTTTTTTTTTTTTTAGCCGTTATTTTTTGCTTGTTAATTTGTCATTGCTTGTATTTCCCTATCTGTTTCAGTTACCCTTGTCTGGCATAGGAAGACTGACAGAGACTAGAGCAGAAAGGTTAGTACCTGATTTGGAATTTGTCTTCTACACTTATATTTGTGCTCTGCTCACTGAGTAACTCCTGTTCTCTCTCCTCAGTATTATATATTATATTGGCACTTCCACAAAGCCAGAGAACCTGCACTGTGCAGCTCTTGCATTATGTCTCAGTAGGAGAGAGTGTGCCATAGAGTTGTGGTTCTGGGTTCAAGAAAGTTATTAGGAAACAAGATGGAAAAAGAAAGGGCAGACTATTCATGGTATCATAAGTCCCAACTTTGTGCTCAAAATAGGGTCAGCTCTAGAATTGCGTTGTGTTGTTCAGGACTTTATCTAGCCTGATCTATTCTGACTTCCAAAGAGCTGCGTTGGGGGGGTTTGTTGTTTGTTTGTTTGTTTGTTTTCTGCAGGAGCAGTGCTGTTCACTGCTGGGAGCAGTGCTGGGCTGAGCAGATCCTGAGTAATATTTGAATTCACACACATATTTAAGTACACAGGTACTTGTGGAAGTGGCTAAACTTAGCACCATTAGAGCATGTGCTGTCACCTTCTCCCACCCTCTGAAGCTTGGAACTTGAGCAAAAAGAGGAATTAGTAAAAATACACTAAAATCTAACCCTTTCCTCCCAATTTCTAGGTTCCATCTTCAAGAACCATCTAGGTTCTTGCTGCTCTGTGCTATTTTGACTATATACATCAAAAGGTTCAGTTGGGCTGTAGACCGAACATCTAAGTGGATAGGTAAGTGCTGCTGTTTATTTTATTTGACCAGCTTGTGTGATTTGTAGAGTCCTAAAATCTTACAAAATTAATTGAATTCTATATTGAAATAAATAATTTTGCAAAACCGTTACTTGACAAGCTCTACAAGATGGTGCCAAAGGGGCTTTAAGGTACATCAATGACAGCATGATCAGATGTATTTAGAGGATCCTGGTCTGTGCCTACGCCTCACTACACGTCTGTAGATGGAGGAGTAAGATAGATTAATCCTTAGGTTTGCATTGCTTATGCATCTCACGTGATCTGCCTGGGGCATTCAGTATTAATTGCAAACAAAAGTTTAACATCAGGAAGTCACCGTAAATAATATGACATGTGTATGCATATGTCTGTGAGAGTTATTTAAAGCCATGGAGGATGTGAGATTCTCTGTGTGCCTCCTCCTACTTAGGGGGAAAAAAAAAAAAAAAAGGTCAATTTGTAGTGATAACTACTCCAAGATTCTGTCTGAAAAAAATAAATTTATGAACTGGTTACAGAAAATGTCAATTTCTCTCTCAGGAAATGATCCAAGACTTACAGCAAAGTCCTCTGCAGGTTTGGGAGGTTGAATTTAAAATAGATAAATCCATTAACATCTGTAATTGCTTATAGGAAAGGCTGACCTGTGAAAATGTGTAACCAGCATTCCTTAGCCTTGCATGGCTGCAGCCAAGCCATTTGAGAAAACAATCCTGCTTGTGTTCTTCCTGCATTTTGAGTCTTTTGGTGCCCAGAGCTTTATTGGAGAAACTGAACCACAGCTGCTGCCATTCCAAATGAAACACTCTGTTTAAGTTTTGAAAGAAATGGATTTGGGAGTCAATATAAAAGCTCCATTAAAATAGCCAGAACCGTAGTGAACATAGGGCTAGGAAGAAGAGGACAATCAAAATGTCTAAGAATAGAAATCTAGTTCTAGTGTTGCTCAGGGATTGATGGCATTTCCATATGGATGTTGTTGTACCTATTGCTGTTCCAAGAAATCACTAGCTAGCACTGTTATTCTTACTGTAGAGAAAGTTTAAGAAACTTAGTTAAATCAGGTTTTTTTAAATTAGTTCAAGAAGCTAATTTAAACCAGCTAAGAAAGAGACAATACTTTTATCTGGTGTATTTGACAACAGTTTATGAGACATGGTCAGTGTCTACTGAGTAGCCAAAGGAGGAGGTAAGAACACAGAGGTGAAAGAAGGGTGGGCACATTTGTTAGATGTGCTCTCTCATCTGTCCAAGAAACTCTTCTGCAAGGCCAAGCACTGCTAAGCCTTACTCTGTTAGCTACTTTTCAGCATGGGGACAGGCTCTCTTCTTTAAATATGCTGTGTCACAAAATGAAATTTTGCACTCCGAGTGACAGTCTTTCCTCCCCACCTTATGGGAGTGAATACATTCATTTTTGCTGTGTTATATAAATGTAGATATGGATGCATATACAAGTGGGACATCTCAAATTCTGAGCTCCAGGCAGGATTCTGACCTCAAAGGAGAGGTCAGCATGCTTTTGAATGTGGCCTGTGTCTGTCTGTGCTGAAAGTACAGTATTAGTGTTTGGGGTCAATATGTGCTAT
This sequence comes from Tinamus guttatus, assembly GCF_059628265.1. Taxonomy (NCBI): domain Eukaryota; kingdom Metazoa; phylum Chordata; class Aves; order Tinamiformes; family Tinamidae; genus Tinamus; species Tinamus guttatus. The sequence continues at coordinate 321,843 of NW_028289008.1, read as the reverse complement.
TATACTTATGTGCTGCAATATTTTATATGAGAATCTCTTCTCCTTCAAAGAAGAGTCTTCAAAGAATGTCCTCTTTCAAATTGGTACCAGAGGCCTGTTTCACACTGCATCTGCGTATACCATCTTACATATCCACCTTTTAGAGGTTTTTCCATTAAAGGGCTTCAGTAAATCTTTCTGAAGCCCTCTAGCGTACCATGAAGATCCTACACATGCTTTGGGCAGATTGAAATGCTTCACTTCCATTCCAAAATCCTCTGAACAAGAAAGTCATCACTGTGCTGAGTGAAAATAAGCAGGGGCCTTGGAGAATGTGCTGCACTAAATGATGTAATATATTCTATGCAGATGAATTAATCACAGAGGAAAGTCCACCGTTGGAACAGTGGAGAAGTGCTGGCGTCTGAAGAATGAAGGCGGCGAGCCAGAGAAGACGCAGCCCTGACTGTTCCTGAGATCTTTCCCTGTAGCGCTGCTAGGCAGCATTACTGCAGCCTGCAGCACCATGGATGAAGAGGACAATGAATTTAAAGTAGTGTGGGCAAAAATTGTCGGTAGGGCAAAGAAGAAAGCTGAGGATACTGAGGAGAAAGCTGAGGATACTGAGGCAACAAAGAAGGTTCAGAAATGGACAAAGACCACTACAACAGGCAGATCTGTTCCTGGGAGCCAAATTGATCATTGCTTTCCAGTAGTGAAGGGGAAAGATTTGCCACAAAATTTGGGTTCTAAGGTGCCGACAGGGATGCGTGAAGAAGACGACGATGCTGTGCCCTGCAGTAGTGGTGGGACGTCACAAGAAGACAGGAGAAGCGCTTTCCCTGACAGCCAGCTGCGCACAGTGACCAGTTACTCTACCAAGAGGAATGTGACAGGTGCGTGCACTGAAATCTTTCAGACAGAAAATAGGCTAGTACTGAAAAGACTCAGTTCAGTAGAGCTCTTTAGAAGTCTGGAGGAGGTATGCAGTTCTTCAGTAAGGTGAAACCTAAGTGCTGAGTGATATATGAGGGAGTCATTACCTTTTTTTTTGCGACTTCAGAATGTAAATCATCCCTCAAATCATCAAGAAGCAAGTTTAGATTATATCAAAGTGTTTTTTCACAGTGTGTTATTGTATTGAATGTTGAATTATGTTGCCATTGACTGTCACCAAGGCCAAAAAAATAAATTAAGAAAGGTTCTGGGTTAATTCATGAAGGATTGGTCTTTCAGTGATGACTAAATATGATGACCAGAAGGCAGTCACCAGTGCATGAAATCCTTAAACTGACAGCTAAGGTCAACCAGGAGAAGGATTATTTTGTACTTGTTCTGCCTGATACCCTTTCGTAATTATCTACTAGTGACTGCACTCAGAAACTGGGCTGGTGAGATCTTTGGTCTGATCTCACAGGTTGCCTCAAAGCAGAGCGGAGATACACTGAGCTGTTAGCCTGCTGCTCGTTACCACCCCTCCTTAGGAACACCTGTTGCTCGGTTCTGAGCCTGAAAGTCCGAAGCATGGATAGGGCTTGAAGATCAGAGTAGAAACATGTTCATTCTTTTTGACTATCTCAGGTTGCTGTTTTGGGAAGCTTCCCAAGAGCTCCCTGGGCAGCTCAGTTACCTGTTTAATTCTGACTGGGAAACTGTGCTTTGTCCCCTTCAGTGAATGCTCCGAGTGACTGTTCCCAGACTACACTATCCTTCCGTCCTTCACAACCAGAGACCTGCTCTTCAGACACCTTGAAGACACCACTGCTGCCTGGGTCGAAGGTGCGGGCAGCAAAGCTGGCGGTGGAGGGAATGCAGCACTTCAAGAGAGTGGCACCTGAGCAGCTAAAACATAGCCTGGGCGATAGCTTGCCAAAGGCTGCAGCTAGCAGGAATTCCTCTGATGAAAGCGAGGAAGAGAACCCGGAAAAAGGTACGTTTCTGCTGTTATTTAGCTCCTGTGTGTGCATGGAGAGTGCTGAGGGCTGCTTAGGGTGATTGCATGAGCAGCAGTCTGGATTCCTGGGCTTTGTTCACAGCTGGACAGGTGGCTTGTGTGATGCTGAATAAGTCGCTCGACATGTCTGAGAACTTGCTTTCTCTATTGATCAATGTGTATTGATCTCTATACTTCTCTCCTAGATCTTTTGTGAGGCTGAAATTTGATTTTATGTTAAGTTCTGGAGAGAGAATTTACTTTCTGGAAACAGGTTGAGATTCTAAGAGCATCAGTAAATCCAGTCGTTCTTCTCAGGGGCAATATTGTGTAGCTCATATAAATATGACCTTAGTTACTCCGTGTCTTCTGTAAATCTCTGAGCACTTACAAAATAGGATGTTCTATGCAGATGAATTGAATCCGTAGCAATTTGAATTCATAGCACTTTTTTGGTGTTTTGGTGCTTTAAAAGTCAAGGCCCCTTTAAAAGTCAAGGCCCTGCTGGTTCTCTATGGACATGAGAATTTCCTGTGTTTAATATGTAATGTTTAAGACCCCATGTTCTCCCAGAAACTTCATCTAAAACATAACTCTCCTTTTGGTTCTGATACATAATGTGCGATGAACCAATTGCCACCTTCCACTCCTGGGGTAGTGCTCTCCTGTACTGTTTGTGCATTCCCTTGTGAGAAATGAGATGTGAAGATGCAACAGGAAGATTGCAGGGGTTTTTTAAGTTAATAAAATAATCATGACAAATGTAACAGTTTCATGCCTTTCACTACAAGATGTTTAACTCTATCATCTCTCCCTTCTGTGCCAGTTACCCACGATCTTCCATCCACAAAGGACGATGGTGCTTTGGCTTTTGCCCTTCAGCAGAAGATCAAGGAGGAAGTCCCGGAAAGCCTAGAGGAGAAGGGCTTGTTTTTTTGTCAGATCTGCCAGAAGGATCTTTCAGCCATGAACACAACACGACGGGGGCAGCACGTTAATAGGTGAAGCACTAGCATGAAAGGCCAGTGTGGCTTTCAGCAGCAGTGCCTTAGAGAAGATGTAATTGCAGACTAGGTAGCAAAGCTACTCGTTAGTGTCCATTTCAAAATCTGCCCATTTCAACACCATTTATTCATTTATATAATGATTTCCTAAGAACATTTGGTATGTCAGCTGTTTGCAAATCTGAGCTATTCGCTGAAGGAAAGATGTGATACTGTTTTGCAAGATGAATAAATACATAGACTATGCACTATATACCTTTGTAAATACTATATATAGGCACTATAGACCTTTGCTTTCCACAGGTAATGAGAGTGGAAGGCTAAGGGAAGGATCCTTGTGTTTTCTTTTGTCAGAATGGTGTGGGCTTAAATTGATGCCAGCACTCTATAACAGTTTCCTTAGTGGTAAATATCAAATACTGTTAAAATATTACATACAGCTAGCTCTTTATAAATGAAAAGTCTGTGCTTCTCTGTAAAGAAAGTATTGTAAACACCTTGCTTAAGTAGTTGGAGTTGCTCAATTACAGCATTTCAGGAGGCAAGGTTCAAAAAGAGCATTTTATTTTATTTTGTTTTGTTTTGTTTCCATCATCCTCCAGGTGTCTGGATGAGATGGAGGCAGCAGAGATCTCCTCCTCCAGGAAACCAGCAATCCCTGATTGTCTCGTCTGTGGCAAACATTTCCAAACTTCCGAGAGCCAAACTACTCACTTGAAACGCTGTGCTGTGAAGATGGATGTTCCTCCTAAAATGCTGCTTCAGGCACTGCAGGTGTCTCAGTTTGGAGTTGCCTCTCCTAAGTATCCCAGGTAAGATTTTGGTGAAAATCTTGCTTTCCTTCAAAAGTGGTGGATGACTATGAGTCAGCAGACAGGAGCAAAATGGGAAGTAAATAATCTTACACTAATTTGTCAGAAATATTTATACTCTGAGAGGTAATTATGTAATAAAGCTGAATAGCGTGGTTGAGCTTATTAAGCAGAACATGCTATATGAGCATACAGTCTCTTTGGAGTATCTGTGTTTCCAAGGCCTCAGCTTTTCGGCTCGTTGCTGTCCTGGATACATGGGCCTTATCCACAGAGTCAAGGAGGAAACATACAGGCTGTTTTGAATTGTGCTGGGTGCAGAGATGTATCTGCTCTTTGGGATTTGAGCACCATGTTCAGAGTATAGCGAGTGGTGCCTGCCTGAAATGTATCCAAAGGACTTTTAAGTCTTATTGTGCTGAGGAAGGGCCATTGCTTGTTTATTGTGGAAGTGTAAGATTGGCAGAACGGTTTTGGTGACGGTGTTCTTGACTTCAACCTGTTTTTTGCCCTTTGATACAAAGTTTAGGTTTGAGGTAGCAGATGGTTAAGGCCATTCCTGCCCTTGCAAAAAAAAAAAAAAATGCAGTTTGTCAGTGCTGCAGTCTTATGTTTACCTTTCCAAAATAAGATTTTCTCCAAATTGCTGTGAATTCCACGCATGATAAGAAATCCTTTTCTTTCCTCCACAGAAAAAAGTACTGTTGATGCTTTCTTATTATTCTGGATATGGGAATCTCTCTGAGGAAGGGGGGCAGCTGGTCTGAAGTGCTCAGGGTTTCTTGTCTCTGATCCAGTTATGTTAGGTTAACTTGGGCTTTCTGCTGCATTCTTACGTTTCAGCAATCAACCAAACATATCAAAACGCAAAGAGTTCTCCGGAGATGACTCCAAGGAAATGAAAAAGAGGATCAAAATGGAACCTCAGGATGAAGATCTGCAGGTTGCTATGGCAATGTCACGCTCTCTCTTGGAGCAAGAAAAGCGTGAACAAGCAGCAGTAGCTGCAAATATGAAACCCGTGGCTGCCTTGCCAATCAAATGGAAGCCTGGATCAGGTATGTGTCACCGTGAGTGTCTCAGGCTATACTATTGGAGGAGTGATGTAACAGCCTGCTCTTCACTACCAACTTTTCTGTTGGGCATAGGGGATGACAAGCACACTTCTGTTTCATTTAAGTTGTCCGAGATGGAGTAATGCAAAGTATCCACATACAGATAGCCAAGGGAGGCTGCAGGATGTTTCACTGAAATCCATTCTGAGTCTTATATTTATTTCACTGGTTGATTGTTTCAAAACTATAGAATGTTTTTAAGATGAGTTGTTTTTTAATAAATCCCAAAGGGAAAACATGAAGACCATTGTTATTTTTTTTGCAGTGCATTTTTCTTATTCACTGTCCCATACCCTTGATTATGCAACTTTTTCATCCTTCTCTCCTTGCTCTGCTTTCTTTCTGAGGTATATGTGCATACAACTACACACGTTGAACCTGTGGTTTGCTATTTAAATGCACAAAAATGGTCAGAAAAGAAGCCAGTTGCCCTGGGGGAAGGTTGAGTTCTGCACATAGGAGACACTTTGCTCTTCGTGGCTCTCCTCAATCTCTTCCTGCTGATAACCACTGCCAATTATATTGGGAATTAGGAAGTCAAAGGCAGTAAAGAAACAGACCTGAGAAACAGACCTGACAAATGAGAGCTGTGCAGGATTCATATGTGCTGTGGTTTGACATGAGTGACCATCACCAGTGATCAAGACGCACCAAAAGCAGTCCTTCATGGCTTTGGAGTCTTTTTTCTTCTCTCTCTCTCTCTCTCTCTCTTTTTTGAGTGAAGCGCTGCTAACTAGCCAAAAGCACTGTACGCTCACTGTTCAAAGGGTCTGGAAGGTAGCCTGCACATAGGTATCAGTTGCTTTCATAGTGATCTGATTTGACAGCTCAGCCCAGCAGGACCATGTGTGCACGAATAAGTCTTCCCTGAAGGTTTGTTTCTCTGGCAGAAGTAACGGGAGGCTTGGGACTTATTGCAGAAATCTTGTGTTCTGCTGTAGTTGCATTTTGATCATTGCCAACGACAACACTTGAAAAAGCTGGCAGGTTCAGTTCCTCTGCTTATGTGTTCAGCTGTTCATTTATTTGGGTTTCTTTTGCTTTTCTTTTTAAAGAGAAAAGAACACGTAAAAGAGGCCCAACTACTCCTCCACCGTTACTGCTGCGGGATCCAGAGACAGCCCGCAAAAGGACTGAAGAGCGAGCCGCCATGGTGCTTACACGAGAGATGGAATTCCCTCCCACTCCTCGGCTTCCCACCAGCAGGATTTTGGAGGATGGATCTGAGAAAACAGACTGGCTCATGCCATCGCCCAGAAACAAGGACTGCCCTTTATGGAACAGCAGTGCTCTAACAGGGCCCTGCGACCCTGAATCATTCTACACTGCTGAACCGACCCCTCCAATCGTACCTTGCATAACTGTGCAGGTGGGATGCTCTTTTCTCCTTCCTCTGGTATTTGTGTGCCACAGTTTACTTGCTCTGTAGCCCTTCTCTTTTCTGCCATGTAAGTGAGTCACCCCATGCTCTGCGTGCTCTCTGCTCCTGCACACCTGTCCCCTGGTCTCACACAAGTAGGTTTGGTGATCTTGAACTTTCACTTCTCCCTTTTGGACAGGAGCCTGAGGCTTGTGTTGCCAAGCTGTTCTTTGGGCTTTTGGAAGACAAAACAAATGGGAGCAGAGCACTGAGTGAGAGGGCTTGAGCCTCTTCATTTTGCCACTAGCTTAGCTATTTTTACAGTAGCCTGACTCTTGTGTTCCTTCTTGATACTTTTCTCTGACTGATTACAATCAGAGCCTTTCTCTTTCTTTACTCATGTTTTGTATCAAGGCAGCAAGGAACAGTGTGGAAAGTTCACACTGAAGATGGATGCTTGTGTGTTACACTGAGGAGGGGGTGGGCACTCCTAGGGTTGTAAAGTGAAGCGTTTGCATTTCAGGCTTTCCCCATGTATCCCACTGCCTGAAGCTGCATGCAGGACTGTGATCCAGTTTTAAACCGGGCGGTCTCACTCTGTTATTATCCAGATGTCTTGCCTCTCGTTTTTCTGTAGTTTTATAAATATAAATATAAATATATATATATATATATATATATAATATATATATATATAAATATAAATAAAAATAGTTTTATAAAAAATAGTTTTATAAAAATAGTTTTATAAAATATATTAATTTATTGATGTCTTTTTTTTTCTCTCCTTTGATCAGATTTGTAAGTCAGAGACTTCTCTGCCATCAGTGGGATCTGATCAACCAGAAGTATCTCAGCAACTTCAGCCTGATCTCAGTCCTCATTATCCTGCTTCTCCAGAGACTGGAGAAAAAGCTGCTGATGAAGCCGACTCGGGCTCTGAACGGGCTGGACAGATTTCGTCTCAGGGCGAGAAGGTTCATGTTCAGACTCTGCAGCAACTGGTTGAGTTGGCCATGGAAGCACAAACTCAGTGGAGGCTTGAGCTTAACGACGCTCAGGAAGTCGAGCAGCCAAGTAAGTTCTGGCAGCCTCATGAGCCTCCTCTCTGGTGTCATCAGCTGTGAGGAGCCACGTTTAGCCATACTGAACTTGGAGAGCAGTGGCAGCAGCCGCAAGATGATATTGTTGATCCAGGGGGTGATATTTGGGGGCATTGTTCTGTAGCAGGCTTTAGGTACAATCAAGTTGACATTTCTGAAATGATTCATAGATCCCAATATTTAAGAAGAGCTCCTCTTAGACAGCAGCTTCTAAATTTTATTTTAAAAATCCTTTAAAGGTGTCAGATGCATTTCTGCCAGCTGGGGGCCCAGACACGGCCAATAGTGAGGCAAAAATATATCCCAAAAATATATGCTCTTTTCTGCCTAGTGGCTTTTGCCGACAGCACTGTCTTACGAGGTTTCACCAGGAGAAGACCTGGTGAAAGAAGAGCGTAAGAGATGATGTTGTGTTGGTACATGGATACACAGTCCCTGAAGTTGATCTGTACAGGCTGAAAAAAGTCCACCACCTAGAATTCCTTCAAGAGCAGCTCTAACTTCCCTGGTTACAGTGGTGTGCATTGCACAACGGCACATTCCAAGACCAATGGTAGCCTTAAAATTGTCCAACCATTTAGCATAATATATGCACTGTGTGTCTCCTGTTCACTCATCAGTGAAGACTATGGTTGCTAAATCTAATGTCTCTCTGCTTTGTACTTGACTTGGGTAAAATTCCCTCAGTTCTCCTATTAAGCTGCAGCAAATGGCTGCTGGTCATATGCCAAGAAAACCAAATGCATCTGATAAAGCCAAGAGGGGGAGGCTGAACCATTCAGCTCAGAAATGTCAGCCTGGGACAGGAGTCTCTTGGGGAGTTGTCATGGCAAGGAAGAAATGGCAGTTAAGAGTTGCCACTTCATTCTGTCTTACAAGAAGGTTGTACCTGACTTGAGATGTGCCTTTTCTTCTTTGAGGAAAAGAATTGACTTCCAGTGATTCTTCACTAAGTGGCTTTGCCCTTCTACCCATAGAGAAGAGATTTCCGAGAAGCAACGATATAAATGTAAGGAAAAATGTTATTTTTCCCCTTTTTTGTATTGTTTATTTGCACTGTATTTTTGTATTGTTTATCTGTTAAAAAAAAAAAAAGCCTCTCCCATTTGATTAATTTCCAGAAGTATGGAGTATTTCCCATTCATTTTCACAGAAACAGAGATGTTTAAGCATTACAGTCACTCACAGGAATCATCCTAGGCAAAGCTGAAGTCCAAATACGTGATGTTTCATTGATGCCCACAGGCAGGCTTGTGGGTGTTTCAGAGTGTTTGTCCTACTTAATTTAAAATAACAGGTAACATAAAGCAGATTTGTGCATAATTTACACAAAGAGAACCAGGTTAAATATTGAGGCTGTAGTGCATAGAGTATTTGGGGGTAGTTACTAGGGATGTATCTGCTCAGCACTTAGGTAGTACTCTGCTTTGATGCCCAGCCTAGATGACACAGGCCACACTTCCTGGAGACCAGGAGAGACAGAACTGTCTGGGGTTTCATCCAGGCTCATGTACGCACCCATTTTGCATGGTTCTGACCAGAACTTTGTCAATGCCTCTCCTCTTATCTTCCTTTCCAGTCTTTCTTTTGCACAGAGAATGGTGCAGCCAGAATATTTCTGTTCTTACTTAATTTCCCCATTTTCGAGTCGTAATTTTAGTGTCAGCAGGAAGGCTGTTCTGGGCTTCCTGCCTGGAAAGCAGTGCCTGCCTTCTCAGGGTACCGTCTTGCAGGTGTCCTACCTGCCAAGAAAAAGAGAGCAAGAAACACCTAACAGGTTTCCAGACTGAGCTTCCTGTCTTGCCCTTGGAGAGCAGTCCATGACGTGCAGAGTCTCCTCTAGCCCACCTGTGAAGCCTGGAAGAAATGGCCCAGCGTGTGCTGCCGTTTCCATGCTAACCGGTATTGGCTCCTTGCAAACACACTGAAGCAAGTAGAGAGGTTGAGTTCTCACTGAAATAACCTAGAAACCTGCTAATAAAATAAAGAGCTCTGCTGTTTCTGGTGGAACTACCTCTCATGGAGTTGGATAAAACTTGCCTTTCTTCCAGTCTGCGCTAGGTTCAGAAAGTACAAGGTCAACAATTAGTGTCTCAGGTAAAGCTGCTTTCTACTTACAGTCAGGCAGCCTCCCTCAAGAAGACCTTGCACTGATAAGGATTCTGTTAGTCCTGAGAAGGCAAAGGCAGCCATACCCACGCTGGGACCCAGAGTACAGCAGTGCTGACAAACTGGGCTGTTGCCTCCTTATCTGCCAGGAAAATGCCTTACAGCTGTAACAACTCCTGTCTTTGTGTCCCTTCTATGTTCTAGTCCTCTTTCAGGATGCTGGCAGAAGATTACAATATCATGGTCAACAACGCCTACTTGAGTGATATCCAGTTTCAAGTGGACTCTGGAGAAATCCTTTATGCCCATATGTTTGTGCTGTATGCACGCTGTCCTCGGGCTGTTCAGCTGGTAAGTACTGCTGTTAGACTTTTCTCTTCCCCTCGAGTAAAGCCCCTTTGCAGTAACAGGAGTTTGACCATCTATTCCAGACTGATCACAACAAATGAGTTAGTGATGCCGTACAGTAAGCACAGAGTATTTGGAGATCCAGTGGCAAGTCACTCTGGACCTGCTGATTATGGAGTAGACAGTATTTACAAGCTGTGCTTGTAACTAACCCAAACAGAGGTCTGTCACTCCCACAGGTGCTATGGAGGTAGCTGCATTGACCTGTGCCTTTGGCAAGGCCAGTGAAGTAATTTCTGTGTTTCCAGAAGCATTTTGGTTCATACAGTTTCCAGCCTGCTCCTGTGCAATTTCCTGCAAAGGCAATGAAAGGTAGTGGGCTGAAGACAGGAACTTGCCTTCTGACAGAGCTGCCACCAGACCATACCAACTTCTTGACAAAGTTTTGTCATTCTTTCTGGAATCAGTAGAATTCGTTTTGTCCTCATGCATGATTACAGCAGTTTCAACTCAAGGTGCTTAGGACCATTTATGAGGGGTCCTTGAAAGCTTCAGGGTACAAGTTAACAGCTGTATGGAGCTCCCTATTCCCCAGGGAGCTCTGTATCTCTGGTCATTTTAGCTTCCCTCTGAGGCATCAAATCCTGGCCATAGGAACAGACTTTGACACAAAAAAAAAAAAAAATTAGTGGCCTGATAGAGAGCAGATACTGCTGGTGTTGTTCCTTTATGAGGAAGCGGACCTTGTTTGCTTTCCTTTTACCGCACAGGTTTACGACGAAGGGATATATGTGAAGGTGAAGGACGATGACGACGAGCAGACGCGCCGGGTGCTGCTGAGCGATGTGACAAAAGAGGCAGTCCTCGCGTTCCTGCGATATCTTTACACTGCTTATACTGACATCCCTGCTAGGATTGTGCCCCAGCTGAGGGCTTTGGCTACCAGGTTTGTATCATATGAGTGTGCTTTGGGTCACCTCATGCTTTCAGCCACATGGACTTTAACCTGATACCTTCTGTTGTGGTTTCAGTGGCTTTCACAAAACTCATTTCACTTGAGATGCAAGTACCTCTGCTTCCATCTTAAGTGAAATATGAACACAAGAGCATCTTATCCTCATTTTTTCATGAATCTTTCTTCAGGTTACATCTGCTTGAGATTTTCTATTTTTGGTTTATGACTAGAACACTTTTGCCAAGTTTTGTCTCATGATCTTTAATGACAGCTGATGGTGGCAATGGTGATGAGTGTAATTCTCAAAGCATTGCCCTAGTGACACACTTAATCTGAATGAGACTTGCAGAATGTGGATGCAGGGAATGCTAATTTGTTATGTCAGTCATGATCCTAGACATGTGTTAGATAATGAACTTGAAACAGCAGCAGATGAAACACATTCTATCGGATCAAAATCACTTAGTTCTGGAAATGTAGGTGTCCTCCTTTTAAAGTAATTCTGAAAAAGACCAGGAAAAAAAATCTGCTCTTTTATGTTGATAGTCAGTTAAACTCATACCTAATCAAGGAGAACTGATTATCCTCTGTAGTGGCAGCGATGCATTGTTTGGAATGGGGGAAATAAGTGTGAAACCTGAGAAGATTATGGTGACACGGAGTGAAAACCTGAAATTGTTATTGACTTTATTAATGTTGAAACTGCATGTCTAATTTGGCACAACAGTTTCACAAATTAAATTTAACTTTCTTTACAAGACTCACTAGATTGATCAGGCAACTATAACGTTTTGGAATTTTGAATGAATTTTGAGGGAGATTAACATTAACATTTCTGTTACATTCTTGCAGGTTTGATTTAAGGGAACTTGTGCTCAAGTGTAAGGACTGCACTGAAGAGAGCCAGGCATCTTCTGGAGTGGATCCAGAAGATGATCTCCTCTCTGCGAGAGATGATGAAGATAATGATAACAGAGCTGAGAACTTCAAAGAGCTCCTGAACTCAGTGTGGGTGGCTGAAGATGAGGAAGAAGAAGCTGTGCTAAACCCTGCATGCCAGAAGGAAGATGACAACGGGGTGGGTGAACAGGAGCTGGAGGAAATATATGAGTTTGCTGCAACTCAAAGAAAAATGGTTCAAGACAAACTGGAGATGAGTGAAGGCACAGATTACAACATCTGTAGTGATACTGAGGTAGCCCAAGGTGCGAACCAGCAGACTGAGAAAAAAGAGGCAAAAAGGTCCGTATCTGCCTTGATAAGCAATGACTTCAAACATCTGAGGGAAGACAGTGATGTGGAAACATCCAAATGTGAGTTGTCTGAAGAAGAGAAAATGCAGAATACAAGTGGATGCAAAAATGTGAATGCCACAAGCATCAATTTTGAGTCTTGTCAGTTTGAACCTCAGAAGTGGGTTAGGAGATGGGAAAGTGGGAAAGATTTCAAGTTGTCTCAGGCTTCACATAATATGGGAGGAGACGACCGCTTGGAAGAACAACAATTCACCAACTGTTCACTGCACAATGATACTGATAGGCGTGAAAATTATAAATGCTTATTTTCCAAAAATCAGATAGAATACAGTGAGCCTTCTCCAATGAAAGAAGTTATCAAAGAGTCAGGAAAGGCTGTTAGCAAAAAACATGCTGATGTTAATGATTTGCTTCCTTACTCCAAGTCACAAAAAGACCTCTCTCCACAAAGGGATGGTTTTTGTGGCAGTCCTCCTCTCAAATCTTCTGTGTCTTTTTATCCTGCTGTTGGTTCTTCACCTATGTCTTCAGAATCGGATAGGAAATTTCCCAGAGAAGCAAAAACACCAGAGAGAAATCAAAAACCATTCCCGTCTCCCAAAATAGCTTTCCAGAAAGCCAATGAGCAGGACATTACATCAGGAAATCGGAACATAGAGAGCACAATTTCTCCAGAAGAGCTTTCCTGCACTGATTTAAACAAGCATAAATATGCTTCAGTTTTGTCAACACCAGTCATAAAAACTCAGGATGTTGCAGTCCAGAACAGAAAAGAGGCTGATATTATTGTTTCATCTTCTGATAATGAAATGGAGCTAGAACAAGAGAGGAAGTTACCAGAGTCTGGCTCTCCTGAAAGTTTCCTGAAGCCCAGATTCTGGGAAGTTTCGGATAGTGAAGAGGAGGAATTCCCACAGATGCTTTTTTTAACTGAGAAGGTGTCAGCTTCAGCAGATGCCTGTCCGACAGACCTTGCAAAGACTCCCGGTGAGAGCTTGTATCTGTACAGAGTTCACTGAAGTAGGTTAAATTGTTGTCATTTTAGGTGATCATCCTGTTTGTTGTTCACCTGCTATATTGAGAGGGTGTTTTGGCCTTCTAATCCAAAGCAGTCAGGGCCAGGCACAAGAAGGTACAGTCAGCTTCTGATGTGGGGGAGTGCAACTAAATACGTGGGATAGTTGGAGCGTAGCCATTTGTGATCCATTCATGCTGCTGCTTTGACAGTGATCGTATGCATTGTAGAAATGATGAGACATTACCTGGGAGGGGAAAAAAAATCAAACAGCCTTCACTTTGCATGCTAGGGAATGATTATTCCTTGCAGTAATGGGTCTTGTTTTTCATGCATTCATCACTGATGTATGTGCTAACAATTACACGAAGACATCGGGTAAGCTTTGCTTCCAGTGGTAGAAGTATAGAGGTTGGCTGGAAGTAGGTGCCTCTCCTGCCCACGGGTAGGCTCTCTGCATATTTTCCTGCAAAGTTCTTCTGATTTGCCTTTGCTTTGACTTGCCCTGCCCTTCTGTTTGCTGATTGTAGGCTCTTCCAACAGATTTTTGTGTGTCCAGCACTGGTCCCAACTGGAGGACACAGTGAGCGGTTTCAGGACGCACACAAGACTAAGGGCCAAGCTGCTCTTTGCCACCAGATTGCACTTAGTGGTGTCAGGAGCTGGGCCTTGTCTGCTTGAATGTCTGATGACACAGAGAACACTAGCCTCTGGGGTCATACCCTTCTGGGGTCAGCTGCTTACTAGGACAGTTCCTTCCATCTAAGCTCTAAGAACAGCAATTTATCCCTTAATATTTATTAGATATATTACTAATTATACTATCGTAAGTAATTAGTTTAACAAGCAGGATTTAGAACATGACCTGAGACTGACTGTGCTTCACAGTATCAGGAGATCAGTATCACTAAATCAGTATCTAATTCAGGCCCCCAGAACCTTGACTTGTTCGGTTTCTTCTGCATCAAGTCTCTCCTATGCAATTTTCTTCCTTGGGAAAGAACCACTTCACAGAATTCAGTAAACATATATTTTTAATTACCTTGCAGCAGTTCTATCAAAGCCTCCAGTGGGCTTTTTTATTCAGACCTAACATATGGCTCAATTTGTTTTCTGATTTAAAGACAATAAAAAACAAATATCCTACACCCAAGGAAGACGAAAGTGTTGATCTGTTCAGTATAAAGGTATTTAGTAGAGCAGCTTGCAGACAAGTAGTTCTTCTTAAACAGTTACTAGATAACATTAAAATATCTGCCACCAGGAGGGGAAGATATCATCCCTCCTACATCCTTCTGTACTAATTCTGATGACAATTTCATTCTGTTGCAGAACCTGCCTGTCAAGAGAAGGACAAGTCTCCTGAGAAGGACAAGTCTCCTGAGACTCCTATGACACCAATGCCAGCTTACTCCCTTATGAAGACCCCAGAACTGAAGAGGGAGTTGAGCAGGTTAGCACTGCTTCTACAAGTATATCTAGAAAAAAAAAAAAAAGTACAAGTACATCTCTTTATGAGCAGAAAAAATACATGGAAGTTCCATCTCCATATGAGGAAGAACTTCTTTACTGTTTGGGTGTCACAGCCCTGGAACAGGCTGCCCAGAGAGGTTGTGGAGTCTCCTCCCCTGGAGATCTTCCAAACCCGCCTGGATGTCACCCTGTGCCACATGTTCTAGGTGTCCCTGCTGGAGCAGGGGGGTTGGACTAGATGATTTCGAGAGGTCCCTTCCAACCCCAACCATTCTGTGATTCTGTGAGAAACCTGCTGGTAGGTGGTGTGAAAGGCAGCTACTGTGCTAAAGGGGAAAACTTGATGGTTTTCCAATGTCATGCTCTTCCAGCTGGCCACTGAGCTTCCTGGCCTGGTCACATTCCTGAGCTATAGCAGTGGAAGGCGCAGCATTATCTTAGGCTTAAGTCCTACCTTTCTCTTTCAGATTTGGAGTTCGTCCTTTCCCAAAACGCCAGATGGTGTTAAAGTTGAAGGCCATATTCCAGGATACTCACCAGGACGTGGATACGGATGTGGATACTGACACAGAGGATGATATCCCATCCTCCCAGCTTCCCCCACAGAGGCCTCCAGCCAAGCGCCGTAGGCAGCTGAAGACTAACGGGCATGTTGGTGGGAAACGTGCCAAAATCTCCAACTGTAGACAGACACCAACTGTATCTCCAGAGAGGAGCTCTCTGGCAGCTGATAAGGAGGAGCTGATGCTCTCATCATCTCGGGAATCTTCATATTCTCGGGAATCTTCATCCTCGCTGGATGGCAGTGACGTCTCTACTGGTATACAGAGGTAGGGGAACAAAATACTAACAAAGGAGTCTACTGTGCAGCACAGAGATGAGCTGGGAAAATGGGAAATATAAGTGTCAATGCAGAATACAGGGGATCTGTACTGTAGGCAGCTTCCCTGAGCTTTTGTCACTTGAAGTAAGTTCTTCTGTTGTGCGTTTCAGTCTAATTGCTAGTGAGCTATTCTGAGAGCACAGAAATGCTCACGGGTGAAACTGCACATGGGCAGAGCTCAAAGCTGGCACTGCAAGGAGCCTCGCAGGGTGGAGTGAGAGCCTGCAAGAGGAGCAGGGAGCGCTGCTCGGTGAGCACTGCGTGTGGTGCTGCACAGAGCAAGTGTGTCAGCAGTAGTGCAGCAGGAGCAAGGAATGCCGGGCAGCACCGGCACAGCTTGATGTGCAGGTTTGCAGAACACGTGGCGTGTTCTGCCTCCCTCCCTTTGGCAATTGCTGGTGTCGGAGATCCTACACAGGGCATTGCAAGGGTTGGCAGCCAGGGACTTGGGCATCTCTGAGTGTGCCCTTGATGACCAGTTGTTTCCTTGATTGTTTTTTGCACTTTTTCTCACTTTTAGTTCTTGTAGCAATATATCCGAAGATGAGGAAGAGGAGCTCCCAGCTTCTCAGACAGCAGCCCAGGAAGCAGATACACTGGACGCAGTGGGAAACTACATCTTTTCAAATTCAGTCCTGTACCACAAGGTCCTCTTTTACGAGCCAATTGAGCTGGCTGCACTGCACCGAGAGCTGAAAGCAAACGGCATGAAGATTTCCAAGGCAAAGCTGATGGATTTTCTAGATGCTTACTGTATCACCTTCACCACGGCTGCAGAGCGGAAGGAGAAGGAAGCCAAAGGCAAGGGGAACGGAAGACAGAGGAAACGCTACTGAATGGAGCCTCTCTCCCATTTCCAGCGGCAGCTGCAAAGATCCCTCCTGTTGGTGCACTCCCCTGCTGCTTCTCCTCTTTATCTTTGCTTTCCATTTTTTCCTAATAAGTTTTAGTTCCCTAATAAGATCTTTTTTCCTGAATCCTCAGACTCTCCAAGTAGTTATTTATTCAGTATCTGAGCGGCCCTACTGATTGCTACGCAGGGGACATTGTGGAAATAAGAGGCCTTTGCTGTCCTTGGTTAATCTGGTGGTCTCTGGTAAAACTCCTCAATCTGTGTGCAGCTGTTCTTCTAAACTATTTCTCATGGCTTTGCAGTGTCCTCTAACACCAGCAATTGTGTGAAAGCCTGGATTCCAACATTCCGCTGTGTGTGTCCAGCATGTAGCAGGTATTGGCGTGCTGGGATCTCCAAGATATAATCTGCTCCATTTTCTGAGGGCTGTGTTACCTTGTCTTTGTAGTCCGATCAGAGCACATCCTTGACAGAGGTGGGGGTTTTTGTTTTTGTTTTTTTAAGGAGATGGTATTATAGTGATTAAATCTCTTCCTTGAACAGTCTCTTCTTAAACCTATTGTAAAAGAAGTTGTGAACATCATCTGGAACTCTTGGACAAACTCCTGGACCCTAAAAGGTCATCTTTTATATGTATTTTGTGAGCTCTTCTGACTTTCATGTGTTTTGAGAGCTTTGAATCTGAAAAGGTCTTGGCAAAAAGGACACATTGTTATTTTTTTAAAAAAAGGAGCCACTTTTGTAACGTATTTATGTATTCTGGAAATTATTTATATTTTTGATATATTATAGCCTTTTTATTTAATTTATATAAATAAACAGAATAAGATCTTGATGATAAACTGTAACAGGTAATGCCTTAGGAAGGCCCGGGGCAGCCTAAGCAGCAGTCCTGGGTCTAGCTGGGAGCAGTAGTGGCTCCACAGTGAGCGCTCTGGCTGGAAAGGTCCTCAGCAGAGGACGGAAGGACAAGGTGAGTCGTGGCACAGGGGCCCAGCAGCAAGGAGAGCTGGAACAAGGGATTGCTGCGCAGTGGCTGGAGAGAGGAAGATCACCAGGTTTGTTTGAGATGGAGAGCACCAAGGTAGGAGAGACTCCAGGTAAGGCTGGGGAAGGTGTTTTGGTCAGCCAGGAGAGATGGGGAAGACTTCCTTGCAGAAAAAGGCCAAGTTTTGCCTTAAGTGGCATTCTAGGAAATACTGTTTCCCATAATGTATCACGTATTTCTCTCTTGTCAGTCTTAATATGTGAAAATAAGTAAGATCCCTTTCCATCTTCTCTGCTGTATTCCTAGTCAAGACATTTATCATCAAAACTTTTGCAATCAATTCTTTCTTATATCTTGACCTTCAGCAAATACAGTGTTACACTTTGGGCATATAAATTACAATCGTTCAACTAATAGGACTGCACCATAAGAAACTTGGTAGCATGCTAAGAAAAAAAAATTTAAAAAAGAACAGTTACTGAAAATGCCTATATCCTCTTATTTCTGTCATCCTTAAGCCTTTCAAGTGGACACTTTGCCTAATGAAACAAAACAAAAATTTAACAACTGTGCCATTCGGATTGGAGATAACATTTTGCAGAGGCTTCTCTCAGTATTCTTGTGGCTACAGTTGACAAAATTAAATGGTTTTCCTAATTCTAACAATTCTCCCAAAAGAGGAAAAATGACTTGCAGCATGTCAGATAGGTCACAATGCAGCCTGCATGCTGCAAATTATCAGAAAGCCATTATTCATTCTCCTGCTCCGTTAATCTGTACACAAGGGTGTCTCTTCCAGCTAATATTGATGTTCCCATCTGCCAGTGATGACGTTATCAATCAGTTTCATTTGTATACTTTTCTCTGTTTTCGTATGTTCCTAACAGGGTCATATCTCTCTTGGAAAATCCATTGTCTCTATAAGAAAAAAACCTTTTCAACTAAGATTTGAATTGTTTCCTACGTTAAAAATTAGCCAATATGTTATTGGCAATGCATAAAGCCCTTGTCCTACCCCGACACACCTGATGAGCTCCAAATGAGCTTTGAAAAAAACCGCTTCCAAATGTGTGTGACAACGAAGTGATCTGTGTGAGTGCCTATGGATACTAGTAGAGCAACTTTTGCAGCTACTGCCTGTTGTTTTGTGCATTATCACATTTCCTACCTACAAAATCGGTAGGGTGATGACTGTTGTGCCCTCCCTTTCTACCCGACCAGTAACTCCCAACTATTGTGTTTACGGTGCTAAAGTCTAGGTACCGAAGTGCTAAGTACAAGAACAGCCTTGTGCTCATCCAAGGGCCTCCTGGAGCCTTTGGTAGCTCCATGCTGGTGGATTCCGTGGGCTTTGGTCAGTGACCTGTGCGCTTCAGCTCCATGGTGGCCGTACGAAGGACGGGGGGAGGCCTGGCCACGCAGGTCCCACAGAGGTTCCTGGGGACACAGGTAACGCGTTCACGGTGCGTTCCGACCTCCCTGCGTGCGGTTGCTCTTCCCTTTCATCTCGCCCCAGCCGCGGTGGTGGCTGACGTGTGTCCCTGGCGCCTGGGCCCCGGTGCCGGCAGCCCTCCTGGCGGCCTCCCAGGGCAGGTCTCCGCTCTCCTGCTTTGCCCCTCTGCTTTCGCTGGGGACCTCGAGGGCCAAGAACCTTCCTCCTGCTCCTGCACGAGGCTCAGAAGCGGCTCCCCCGCGTGACAGCGGCGCTTCCCCCACGGGGGAGCCGCGTGCTGCAGGTAACGAGCTTGCCCGCCGTTCATACTCGGCAGCAACGGGCCCTGAACGGCGAGAAGCGCCTCGTAACGCGCCCGGACAGCGCCGAGCACCGGCAGCAGCGCCGCCGCCGTTTCACGTCGTCCTCGCAGGCCGCGGCCGCGACCGCCGCCTGCCATTGGCCGCCGCCGTCACGTGGCTCCGCCGCCGGGCTGTGGGTGAGCCCGGAGCGGGTAGCGGCCCGGCCGGGCTCGGCCCGGCTCGGCCCGGCCTCGCGGCGGCCGCTACGCGGTCGGACCCGGCCCCGCGGGCCCGGGCAGCGCGGCTGTCGCCTCGAGGCCGCGCGTCGCTGCTCTCTGGACCCCGGCGCAGGCGCCCCGGCGGGGCGGGCGGCCGGGCTCTGCTCTCCCCTTTCTCTTCCCCCGGCAGGACCTCCGGGCAGCGGCGGAACCTGATCTCCCACATGGAGCAGGACGAGGAGCGGTGGCTCCGCCGGCTCCAGGCGCCCCTGAGCAGCGCCCGTGCAGGTAAGGGCCCCCCGCGCCGTCCGAACCGGGTCTTCTGCGGCTTCGGGCACTCCCGAGCCAGCCGCGGTGTGGGGTATTTCATAACCCGCTGTGTGTTTTATTGCTGTCTGCATCTGCGGGTGTTTTAGCATCCAGCCTAACTTACATTGAGGAATTCTGCAGCTGGCAGCGCTTTGTGAGGAACCACATCCTCTGCTTTGAAGCTGCCTTCTACTGGTTCGCTGGATGCCCGTGGTTCTTGTTTTGGAATAAACAGCGCAGGGCAGATGGCTGCCCACCCTCTGCAGGACATGCGTGTTCTTACAGAGCTCTGATATCTCCCATCAGATGAACCTTTCTTGGGCGGAACACCCCGTTAAATCATTTCTCATACAGAGGCTGCTCCAAACCTGGGCATCCATGTTACCTTTCTGTACCTTTCCCAGTACTATTAATATAGCACATCATTTCAGTCCCATGTCATTGCTCCAAGCCATTTTTAGCTCTACTGTTCGGCTGAAGTTCAGTAGGGAGCTGTTATCTCCCAGCTGCCTGCATTGAGCCAGGGGAATCTGCACTCCCCGGTTAGCAGGAACCACGTGTGCCTTCCACTGCTGCCCCTGCGCTCACGTCACCGCCACTCTTGGGGAACTGGAGCTTCTTGTGCCCAGAAGGTGACATCGCAGGCCCTAAGTGAGTGGCTGCAAACTCCAATAGCTGGGACCGGTCGCAGCTGCTCTTCAAATGCAAAGATGATGGATCAGGGACTGGCTGGCCATCTCAGACACAGACCACTTCCCTAATGGGACAAAAAAGTGAGTTTTAGTAACAAAAGTCTTGTAGATCAGCTCCTACGCAGGGAATCTGATATCCTGCCTCTGATCAGCTGCATAATTTTGGGAAAGCTCCTTCCTCTCTCTATGCCTGTTACTGTGGCAGCGTCTTCCAAATATTCTTGGGTGCAAACAGCAAATGGAGGCTTTTGTAGCAACGATGACCTTGTTGCATTGCAGCAATGGTCAGAAGCATAGAAATGTGCTGTGAAATAGATACAGCTTTACCAGTATGAACGTCTACAGATACTAGCAGATACTGTTAAATCTCTTTGCTTTGGAGTCTGTTTATATAATAATACTACAATACAGCTGGTTGTTTTTAAGTGCAGATTTTAAAAAGGCTGCAAGGTATTCACATGGATCAGCAAGGTTCAAGGTGGTTGTCGTATAGAAGTTGAACACAAGTTGTAAATGATTCAGATGATGAAAAAACAGATTCCTGTGCGTGTTATGCATTTCACATTTTTGAGGGATCCTCCTCTTTTAAGTGTCAGTGTTTTTCATTGGACAATTCAGTGCGATTCGCCACCTAAGCCAGTAACATCTCTCCCAGAAAACTTGGCCTTTGGGGCTCAGTACTAGCAAGTGCTATGCTGGAAGGTGAGGAATGTGATCTGACATTTCTAGAAAGCTAAGGTTTTACCTTATGTGTTAGTTTTTAAGGGCTGTATATAAGGGTTTTGTCTCTTGCTTAGTCCCTGCCTTGCTTTGTCTATTTGGAAACACAGATGAGAATATGAAGGCAAAAGTAAGATTGTTTGGAATAATTTAGCTCTCTCCCTATACTATGTTTCCTGTGTCTCTAACATTTAGTTTGGGTTTTTATTTTAAGTAGTTGGTGCTCAAGAATGGCATTTATAGTACTGTGCAGCAAAATATTACTGTGACTTGGCTTAGTAGTAATTGTGGAACCGACGCAATGTCTCAGTACCTCCTAACTGGAGTATTTTCGGTATATTTGTGCAATATTTGCTTGCAAGTTCTTGCAGGATTTTCTTAAGAGCATTTCTAATTCCCATGAAGTGTAGCAACTTAAGAAGGAAGTTGAATAAACCAGCAGAAGTGTTGAAAGACACAAAAACAAAGGAGTTTTTCATGTCAGTTTTTGCAAGCTTCAAACCTTTAGACCTTTAGCCACAACTAACTCAATTGCTTTTGAACACAGTCTGAAATTAAAATGCAGTGTGGGATCTGAGCCCAAACTAAATGCTGTGGAAAGGCAACATCCGTCTTCCTTGTCAACTCCAGGTAGCAGAAAGCACAAATGAAAGGTAATGCTCTGTCGCTTGACCGATGGGCTCTGTGAAAGCCTGAGCGAAGGAGCTGTCCACCTTCCAGCTTCATTGCAAGCAGGAAGGGGCTTGTTAAATCCCTGGAGCAGGAGGATTTAATGGACTTTAGCAGCAGCTTTGTGGCCCGCAAATGACCACTGCGGGTTTTAACCACAGAGCTGAAAAAGCAAATATTTGATGCTCGCAAGCAGAGGCTCTGTCTTTATCTCCTCAACATGTATGTGTTTCTGAAACATCCAATGCTAAAGACCTTAATTCTTAATAGAAGCGCTGTAAGTTTTCGTGCTTTGGCGCTGTTTTTGCCCGAGAGCGGGTGAGCGGTGTGCCCAGCGGATCGGTGTTTTAGGGTTTTACTCCATATTTGAGCGTTTTTTTTTTTTTATTTTCCCGCGCTCGGGGCGGGCGGCCCTCAGGGGGCGCCGTTGGCGAGCAGCGGCCGTTGGGCCCGGCTCGCAGGGCGGGGCCCGTCACCACGGCAACCGCTGTGGCGTCAGGAAGTCTGTGTTGCGCCTGCGTCGCTCGGCTCGGACGCGCCTGCGCGCACCGCCCGAGCAGCGGCAAGCGCGGGCCGTTGGCGCGCGGTGCATGCGCTTCGCTGCGGTCCTTCCCGGTGTTGTGGCGGGGTGCGAGGAGCGGAGGGAGCCGCGGCTGCGGCGGAGAGGTCAGCGGCGGGCCGGGGGCGGCGAGGACCGGGCGGGAGCGGCGGCACCGGCGCCCCCCGATCCCCTCCGCGGGCCGCGGCTCTGTGCTTAATTCTCGGTTGTATTTTTCATTTTGAAACACCCGCTGCATAGATTCCTGATTTGTATGTTACTGTGTTTGCATACAAGCCATGAAAATTTGCACTGAGCAACCGTTACTTTTTATTTTTATGATTACTTCCCCTTTATCCTTCCATAGGAGGTATAATGTGAAGTTTTTCTGTTTTCAATAAGATGCTCTGTAAAATAGGAGGTTAGTTTCTATAACACTTAAAAAACAGGGGCAGTTTTTGTCATGTAAGTACCGATTTAAAATTCATTTCTGGAACGTGATAAAAATTTTACTAGATATAAAATGTTTTGCCTTATGTACGAGGTACTAGTGAGGGGGGTTGCTTTAAAGGAAACATGAACATGATGCACTGACGGGTTATGAGGGAACATAAGTGGGTAGTGTCTGGTAGACAATGATGCCGGTCATTGCTAAGGTTGCTTCTTAAAATCTGTTTTTTTTTTTAGCCGTTATTTTTTGCTTGTTAATTTGTCATTGCTTGTATTTCCCTATCTGTTTCAGTTACCCTTGTCTGGCATAGGAAGACTGACAGAGACTAGAGCAGAAAGGTTAGTACCTGATTTGGAATTTGTCTTCTACACTTATATTTGTGCTCTGCTCACTGAGTAACTCCTGTTCTCTCTCCTCGGTATTATATATTATATTGGCACTTCCACAAAGCCAGAGAACCTGCACTGTGCAGCTCTTGCATTATGTCTCAGTAGGAGAGAGTGTGCCATAGAGTTGTGGTTCTGGGTTCAAGCAAGTTATTAGGAAACAAGATGGAAAAAGAAAGGGCAGACTATTCATGGTATCATGAGTCCCAACTTTCTGCTCAAAATAGGGTCAGCTCTCGAATTGCGTTGTGTTGTTCAGGACTTTATCTAGCCTGATCTATTCTGACTTCCAAAGAGCTGCGTTGGGGGGGTTTGTTGTTTGTTTGTTTGTTTTCTGCAGGAGCAGTGCTGTTCACTGCTGGGAGCAGTGCTGGGCTGAGCAGATCCTGAGTAATATTTGAATTCACACACATATTTAAGTACACAGGTACTTGTGGAAGTGGCTAAACTTAGCACCATTAGAGCATGTGCTGTCACCTTCTCCCACCCTCTGAAGCTTGGAACTTGAGCAAAAAGAGGAATTAGTAAAAATACACTAAAATCTAACCCTTTCCTCCCAATTTCTAGGTTCCATCTTCAAGAACCATCTAGGTTCTTGCTGCTCTGTGCTATTTTGACTATATACATCAAAAGGTTCAGTTGGGCTGTAGACCGAACATCTAAGTGGATAGGTAAGTGCTGCTGTTTATTTTATTTGACCAGCTTGTGTGATTTGTAGAGTCCTAAAATCTTACAAAATTAATCGAATTCTATATTGAAATAAATAATTTTGCAAAACTGTTACTTGACAAGCTCTACAAGATGGTGCCAAAGGGGCTTTAAGGTACATCAATAACAGCATGATCAGATGTATTTAGAGGATCCTGGTCTGTGCCTACGCCTCACTACACGTCTGTAGATGGAGGAGTAAGATAGATTAATCCTTAGGTTTGCATTGCTTATACATCTCACGTGATCTGCCTGGGGCATTCAGTATTAATTGCAAACAAAAGTTTAACATCAGGAAGTCACCGTAAATAATATGACATGTGTATGCATATGTCTGTGAGAGTTATTTAAAGCCATGGAGGATGTGAGATTCTCTGTGTGCCTCCTCCTACTTAGGAAAAAAAAAAAAAAAAAAGGTCAATTTGTAGTGATAACTACTCCAAGATTCTGTCGGAAAAAAATAAATTTATGAACTGGTTACAGAAAATGTCAATTTCTCTCTCAGGAAATGATCTAAGACTCACAGCAAAGTCCTCTGCAGGTTTGGGAGGTTGAATTTAAAATAAATTAATCCATTAACATCTGTAATTGCTTATAGGAAAGGCTGACCTGTGAAAATGTGTAACCAGCATTCCTTAGCCTTGCATGGCTGCAGCCAAGCCATTTGAGAAAACAATCCTGCTTGTGTTCTTCCTGCATTTTGAGTCTTTTGGTGCCCAGAGCTTTATTGGAGAAACTGAACCACAGCTGCTGCCATTCCAAATGAAACACTCTGTTTAAGTTTTGAAAGAAATGGATTTGGGAGTCAATATAAAAGCTCCATTAAAATAGCCAGAACCGTAGTGAACATATGGCTAGGAAGAAGAGGACAATCAAAATGTCTAAGAATAGAAATCTAGTTCTAGTGTTGCTCAGGGATTGATGGCATTTCCATATGGATGTTATTGTACCTATTGCTGTTCCAAGAAATCACTAGCTAGCACTGTTATTCTTACTGTAGAGAAAGTTTAAGAAACTTAGTTAAATCAGTTTTTTTTTAATTAGTTTAAGAAGCTAATTTAAACCAGCTAAGAAAGAGACAATACTTTTATCTGGTGTATGTGACAACAGTTTATGAGACATGGTCAGTGTCTACTGAGTAGCCAAAGGAGGAGGTAAGAACACAGAGGTGAAAGAAGGGTGGGCACATTTGTTAGATGTGCTCTCTCATCTGTCCGAGAAACTCTTCTGCAAGGCCAAGCACTGCTAAGCCTTACTCTGTGAGCTGCTTTTCAGCATGGGGACAGGCTCTCTTCTTTAAATATGCTGTGTCACAAAATGAAATTTTGCACTCCGAGTGACAGTCTTTCCTCCCCACCTTGTGGGAGTGAATACATTCATTTTTGCTGTGTTATGTAAATGTAGATATGGATGCATATACAAGTGGGACATCTCAAATTCTGAGCTCCAGGCAGGATTCTGACCTCAAAGGAGAGGTCAGCATGCTTTTGAATGTGGCCTGTGTCTGTCTGTGCTGAAAGTACAGTATTAGTGTTTTGGGTCTATATGTGCTATTATACTTATGTGCTGCAATATTTTATATGAGAATCTCTTCTCCTTCAAAGAAGAGTCTTCAAAGAATGTCCTCTTTCAAATTGGTACCAGAGGCCTGTTTCACACTGCATCTGCGTATACCATCTTACATATCCACCTTTTAGAGGTTTTTCCATTAAAGGGCTTCAGTAAATCTTTCTGAAGCCCTCTAGCGTACCATGAAGATCCTACACGTGCTTTGGGCAGATTGAAATGCTTCACTTCCATTCCAAAATCCTCTGAACAAGAAAGTCATCACTGTGCTGAGTGAAAATAAGCAGGGTCCTTGGAGAATGTGCTGCACTAAATGCTATAATATATTCTATGCAGATGAATTAATCACAGAGGAAAGTCCACCGTTGGAACAGTGGAGAAGTGCTGGCGTCTGAAGAATGAAGGCGGCGAGCCAGAGAAGATGCAGCCCTGACTGTTCCTGAGATCTTTCCCTGTAGCGCTGCTAGGCAGCATTACTGCAGCCTGCAGCACCATGGATGAAGAGGACAATGAATTTAAAGTAGTGTGGGCAAAAATTGTCGGTAGGGCAAAGAAGAAAGCTGAGGATACTGAGGAGAAAGCTGAGGATACTGAGGAGAAAGCTGAGGATACTGAGGCAACAAAGAAGGTTCAGAAATGGACAAAGACCACTACAACAGGCAGATCTGTTCCTGGGAGCCAAATTGATCAGTGCTTTCCAGTAGTGAAGGGGAAAGATTTGCCACAAAATTTGGGTTCTAAGGTGCCGACAGGGATGCGTGAAGAAGACGATGATGCTGTGCCCTGCAGTAGTGGTGGGACGTCACAAGAAGACAGGAGAAGCGCTTTCCCTGACAGCCAGCTGCGCACAGTGACCAGTTACTCTACCAAGAGGAATGTGACAGGTGCGTGCACTGAAATCTTTCAGACAGAAAATAGGCTAGTACTGAAAAGACTCAGTTCAGTAGAGCTCTTTAGAAGTCTGGAGGAGGTATGCAGTTCTTCAGTAAGGTGAAACCTAAGTGCTGAGTGATATATGAGGGAGTCATTACCTTTTTTTTTGCGACTTCAGAATGTAAATCATCCCTCAAATCATCAAGAAGCAAGTTTAGATTATATCAAAGTGTTTTTTCACAGTGTGTTATTGTATTGAATGTTGAATTATGTTGCCATTGACTGTCACCAAGGCCAAAAAAATAAATTAAGAAAGGTTCTGGGTTAATTGATGAAGGATTGGTCTTTCAGTGATGACTAAATATGATGACCAGAAGGCAGTCACCAGTGCATGAAATCCTTAAACTGACAGCTAAGGTCAACCAGGAGAAGGATTATTTTGTACTTGTTCTGCCTGATACCCTTTCGTAATTATCTACTAGTGACTGCACTCAGAAACTGGGCTGGTGAGATCTTTGGTCTGATCTCACAGGTTGCCTCAAAGCAGAGCGGAGATACACTGAGCTGTTAGCCTGCTGCTCGTTACCACCCCTCCTTAGGAACACCTGTTGCTTGGTTCTGAGCCTGAAAGTCCGAAGCATGGATAGGGCTTGAAGATCAGAGTAGAAACATGTTCATTTTTTTTGACTATCTCAGGTTGCTGTTTTGGGAAGCTTCCCAAGAGCTCCCTGGGCAGCTCAGTTACCTGTTTAATTCTGACTGGGAAACTGTGCTTTGTCCCCTTCAGTGAATGCTCCGAGTGACTGTTCCCAGACTACACTATCCTTCCGTCCTTCACAACCAGAGACCTGCTCTTCAGACACCTTGAAGACACCACTGCTGCCTGGGTCGAAGGTGCGGGCAGCAAAGCTGGCGGTGGAGGGAATGCAGCACTTCAAGAGAGTGGCACCTGAGCAGCTAAAACATAGCCTGGGCGATAGCTTGCCAAAGGCTGCAGCTAGCAGGAATTCCTCTGATGAAAGCGAGGAAGAGAACCCGGAAAAAGGTACGTTTCTGCTGTTATTTAGCTCCTGTGTGTGCATGGAGAGTGCTGAGGGCTGCTTAGGGTGATTGCATGAGCAGCAGTCTGGATTCCTGGGCTTTGTTCACAGCTGGACAGGTGGCTTGTGTAATGATGAATAAATCGCTCCACATGTCTGAGAACTTGCTTTCTCTATTGATAAATGTGTATTGATCTCTATACTTCTCTCCTAGATCTTTTGTGCGGCTGAAATTTGATTTTATGTTAAGTTCTGGAGAGAGAATTTACTTTCTGGAAACAGGTTGAGATTCTAAGAGCATCAGTAAATCCAGTCGTTCTTCTCTGGGGCAATATTGTGTAGCTCATATAAATATGACCTTAGTTACTCCGTGTCTTCTGTAAATCTCTGAGCACTTACAAAATAGGATGTTCTATGCAGATGAATTGAATCCGTAGCAATTTGAATTCATAGCACTTTTTTTGGTGTTTTGGTGCTTTAAAAGTCAAGGCCCCTTTAAAAGTCAAGGCCCTGCTGGTTCTCTATGGACATGAGAATTTCCTGTGCTTAATATGTAATGTTTAAGACCCCATGTTCTCCCAGAAACTTCATCTAAAACATAACTCTCCTTTTGGTTCTGATACATAATGTGCGATGAACCAATTGCCACCTTCCACTCCTGGGGTAGTGCTCTCCTGTACTGTTTGTGCATTCCCTTGTGAGAAATGAGATGTGAAGATGCAACAGGAAGATTGCAGGGGTTTTTTAAGTTAATAAAATAATCATGACAAATGTAACAGTTTCATGCCTTTCATTACAAGATGTTTAACTCTATCATCTCTCCCTTCTGTGCCAGTTACCCACGATCTTCCATCCACAAAGGACGATGGTGCTTTGGCTTTTGCCCTTCAGCAGAAGATCAAGGAGGAAGTCCCGGAAAGCCTAGAGGAGAAGGGCTTGTTTTTTTGTCTGATCTGCCAGAAGGATCTTTCAGCCATGAACACAACACGACGGGGGCAGCACGTTAATAGGTGAAGCACTAGCATGAAAGGCCAGTGTGGCTTTCAGCAGCAGTGCCTTAGAGAAGATGTAATTGCAGACTAGGTAGCAAAGCTACCCGTTAGTGTCCATTTTGAAATCTGCCCATTTCAACACCATTTATTCAATTAAATAATGATTTCCTAAGAACATTTGGTTATGTCAGCTGTTTGCAAATCTGAGCTATTCGCTGAAGGAAAGATGTGATACTGTTTTGCAAGATGAATAAATACATAGACTATGCACTATATACTTTTGTAAAACTATGCACTATATACCTTTGTAAATACTATATATATGCACTATAGACCTTTGCTTTCCACAGGTAATGAGAGTGGAAGGCTAAGGGAAGGATCCTTGTGTTTTCTTTTGTCAGAATGGTGTGGGCTTAAATTGATGCCAGCACTCTATAACAGTTTCCTTAGTGGTAAATATCAAATACTGTTAAAATATTACATACAGCTAGCTCTTTATAAATGAAAAGTCTGTGCTTCTCTGTAAAGAAAGTATTGTAAACAGCTTGCTTAAGTAGTTGGAGTTGCTCAATTACAGCATTTCAGGAGGCAAGGTTCAAAAAGAGTATTTTATTTTATTTTGTTTTGTTTTATTTCCATCATCCTCCAGGTGTCTGGATGAGATGGAGGCAGCAGAGATCTCCTCCTCCAGCAAACCAGCAATCCCTGATTGTCTCGTCTGTGGCAAACATTTCCAAACTTCCGAGAGCCAAACTACTCACTTGAAACGCTGTGCTGTGAAGATGGATGTTCCTCCTAAAATGCTGCTTCAGGCACTGCAGGTGTCTCAGTTTGGAGTTGCCTCTCCTAAGTATCCCAGGTAAGATTTTGGTGAAAATCTTGCTTTCCTTCAAAAGTGGTGGATGACTATGAGTCAGCAGACAGGAGCAAAATGGGAAGTAAATAATCTTACACTAATTTGTCAGAAATATTTATGCTCTGAGAAGTAATTACGTAATAAAGCTGAATAGCGTGGTTGAGCTTATTAAGCAGAACATGCTATATGAGCATACAGTCTCTTCGGAGTATCTGTGTTTCCAAGGCCTCAGCTTTTCGGCTCGTTGCTGTCCTGGATACATGGGCCTTATCCACAGAGTCAAGGAGGAAACATACAGGCTGTTTTGAATTGTGCTGGGTGCAGAGATGTATCTGCTCTTTGGGATTTGAGCAACATGTTCAGAGTATAGCGAGTGGTGCCTGCCTGAAATGTATCCAAAGGACTTTTAAGTCTTATTGTGCTGAGGAAGGGCCATTGCTTGTTTACTGTGGAAGTGTAAGATTGGCAGAACGGTTTTGGTGACGATGTTCTTGACTTCAACCTGATTTTTGCCCTTTGATACAAAGTTTAGGTTTGAGGTAGCAGATGGTTAAGGCCATTCCTGCCCTTGCAAAAAAAAAAAAAAAAAAAAAGGGCACTTTGTCAGTGCTGCAGTCTTATGTTTACCTTTCCAAAATAAGATTTTCTCCAAATTGCTGTGAATTCCACGCATGATAAGAAATCCTTTTCTTTCCTCCACAGAAAAAAGTACTGTTGATGCTTTCTTATTATTCTGGATATGGGAATCTCTCTGAGGAAGGGGGGCAGCTGGTCTGAAGTGCTCAGGGTTTCTTGTCTCTGATCCAGTTATGTTAGGTTAACTTGGGCTTTCTGCTGCATTCTTACGTTTCAGCAATCAACCAAACATATCAAAACGCAAAGAGTTCTCCGGAGATGACTCCAAGGAAATGAAAAAGAGGATCAAAATGGAACCTCAGGATGAAGATCTGCAGGTTGCTATGGCAATGTCACGCTCTCTCTTGGAGCAAGAAAAGCGTGAACAAGCAGCAGTAGCTGCAAATATGAAACCCGTGGCTGCCTTGCCAATCAAATGGAAGCCTGGATCAGGTATGTGTCACCGTGAGTGTCTCAGGCTGTACTATTGGAGGAGTGATGTAACAGCCTGCTCTTCACTACCAACTTTTCTGTTGGGCATAGGGGATGACAAGCACACTTCTGTTTCATTTAAGTTGTCCGAGATGGAGTAATGCAAAGTATCCACATACAGATAGCCAAGGGAGGCTGCAGGATGTTTCACTGAAATCCATTCTGAGTCTTATATTTATTTCACTGGTTGATTGTTTCAAAACTATAGAATGTTTTTAAGATGAGTTGTTTTTTTAATAAATCCCAAAGGGAAAACATGAAAAGACCATTGTTATTTTTTTTGCAGTGCATTTTTCTTATTCCCTGTCCCATACCCTTGATTATGCAACTTTTTCATCCTTCTCTCCTTGCTCTGCTTTCTTTCTGAAGTATATGTGCGTACAACTACACACGTTGAACCTGCGGTTTGCTATTTAAATGCACAAAAATGGTCAGAAAAGAAGCCAGTTGCCCTGGGGGAAGGTTGAGTTCTGCACATAGGAGACACTTTGCTCTTCGTGGCTCTCCTCAATCTCTTCCTGCTGATAACCACTGCCAATTATATTGGGAATTAGGAAGTCAAAGGCAGTAAAGAAACAGACCTGAGAAACAGACCTGACAAATGAGAGCTGTGCAGGATTCATATGTGCTGTGGTTTGACATGAGTGACCATCACCAGTGATCAAGACGCACCAAAAGCAGTCCTTCATGGCTTTGGAGTCTTTTTTCTTCTCTCTCTCTCTCCCTTTTTTGAGTGAAGCGCTGCTAACTAGCCAAAAGCACTGTACGCTCACTGTTCAAAGGGTCTGGAAGGTAGCCTGCACATAGGTATCAGTTGCTTTCATAGTGATCTGATTTGACAGCTCAGCCCAGCAGGACCATGTGGGCACGAATAAGTCTTCCCTGAAGGTTTGCTTCTCTGGCAGAAGTAACGGGAGACTTGGGACTTATTGCAGAAGTCTTGTGTTCTGCTGTAGTTGCATTTTGATCATTGCCAACGACAACACTTGAAAAAGCTGGCAGGTTCAGTTCCTCTGCTTATGTGTTCAGCTGTTCATTTATTTGGGTTTCTTTTGCTTTTCTTTTTAAAGAGAAAAGAACACATAAAAGAGGCCCAACTACTCCTCCACCGTTACTGCTGCGGGATCCAGAGACAGCCCGCAAAAGGACTGAAGAGCGAGCCGCCATGGTGCTTACACGAGAGATGGAATTCCCTCCCACTCCTCGGCTTCCCACCAGCAGGATTTTGGAGGATGGATCTGAGAAAACAGACTGGCTCATGCCATCGCCCAGAAACAAGGACTGCCCTTTATGGAACAGCAATGCTCTAACAGGGCCCTGCGACCCTGAATCATTCTACACTGCTGAACCGACCCCTCCAATCGTACCTTGCATAACTGTGCAGGTGGGATGCTCTTTTCTCCTTCCTCTGGTATTTGTGTGCCACAGTTTACTTGCTCTGTAGCCCTTCTCTTTTCTGCCATGTAAGTGAGTCACCCCATGCTCTGCATGCTCTCTGCTCCTGCACACCTGTCCCCTGGTCTCACACAAGTAGGTTTGGTGATCTTGAACTTTCACTTCTCCCTTTTGGACAGGAGGCTGAGGCTTGTGTTGCCGTGCTGTTCTTTGGGCTTTTGGAAGACAAAACAAATGGGAGCAGAGCACTGAGTGAGAGGGCTTGAGCCTCTTCATTTTGCCACTAGCTTAGCTATTTTTACAGTAGCCTGACTCTTGTGTTCCTTCTTGATACTTTTCTCTGACTGATTACAATCAGAGCCTTTCTCTTTCTTTACTCATGTTTTGTATCAAGGCAGCAAGGAACAGTGTGGAAAGTTCACACTGAAGATGGATGCTTGTGTGTTACACTGAGGAGGGGGTGGGCACTCCTAGGGTTGTAAAGTGAAGCGTCTGCATTTCAGGCTTTCCCCATGTATCCCCCTGCCTGAAGCTGCATGCAGGACTGTGATCCAGTTTTAAACCGGGCGGTCTCACTCTGTTATTATCCAGATGTCTTGCCTCTCGTTTTTCTGTAGTTTTATAAATGCTGCCTACAGAAACAGACAGGACCTTTTAGTCTGTCGCCTTATAGCACTATCTTCTTGGAGAGCAAGTATGTATCTGGGGATCGCTCAAAGTATTTTATTAATATTTATTAAGATATTTTGAAAGTATGAACTAGAGATCAATTCAGCGACTGTACTCTGAACTCTGCAAATACATACAAAATTAATTTATTGATGTCTTTTTTTTTTCTCTCCTTTGATCAGATTTGTAAGTCAGAGACTTCTCTGCCATCAGTGGGATCTGATCAACCAGAAGTATCTCAGCAACTTCAGCCTGATCTCAGTCCTCATTATCCTGCTTCTCCAGAGACTGGAGAAAAAGCTGCTGATGAAGCCGACTCCGGCTCTGAACGGGCTGGACGGATTTCGTCTCAGGGCGAGAAGGTTCATGTTCAGACTCTGCAGCAACTGGTTGAGTTGGCCATGGAAGCACAAACTCAGTGGAGGCTTGAGCTTAACGACGCTCAGGAAGTAGAGCAGCCAAGTAAGTTCTGGCAGCCTCATGAGCCTCCTCTCTGGTGTCATCAGCTGTGAGGAGCCACGTTTAGCCATACTGAACTTGGAGAGCAGTGGCAGCAGCCGCAAGATGATATTGTTGATCCAGGGGGTGATATTTGGGGGCATTGTTCTGTAGTAGGCTTTAGGTACAATCAAGTTGACATTTCTGAAATGATTCATAGATCCCAATATTTAAGAAGAGCTCCTCTTAGACAGCAGCTTCTAAATTTTATTTTAAAAATCCTTTAAAGGTGTCAGATGCATTTCTGCCAGCCGGGGGCCCAGACACGGCCAATCGTGAGGCAAAAATACATCCCCAAAATATATGCTCTTTTCTGCCTAGTGGCTTTTGCCGACAGCACTGTCTTACGAGGTTTCACCAGAAGAAGACCTGGTGAAAGAAGAGCGTAAGAGATGATGTTGTGTTGGTACATGGATACACAGTCCCTGAAGTTGATCTGTACAGGCTGAAAAAAGTCCACCACCTAGAATTCCTTCAAGAGCAGCTCTAACTTCCCTGGTTACAGTGGTGTGCATTGCACAACGGCACATTCCAAGACCAATGATAGCCTTAAAATTGTCCAACCATTTAGCATAATATATGCACTGTGTGTCTCCTGTTCACTCATCAGTGAAGACTATGGTTGCTAAATCTAATGTCTCTCTGCTTTGTACTTGACTTGGGTAAAATTCCCTCAGTTCTCCTATTAAGCTGCAGTAAATGGCTGCTGGTCATATGCCAAGAAAACCAAATGCATCTGATAAAGCCAAGAGGGGGAGGCTGAACCGTTCAGCTCAGAAATGTCAGCCTGGGACAGGAGTCTCTTGGGGAGTTGTCATGGCAAGGAAGAAATGGCAGTTAAGAGTTGCCACTTCATTCTGTCTTACAAGAAGGTTGTACATGACTTGAGATGTGCCTTTTCTTCTTTGAGGAAAAGAATTGACTTCCAGTGATTCTTCACTAAGTGGCTTTGCCCTTCTACCCATAGAGAAGAGATTTCCAAGAAGCAACGATATAAATGTAAGGACAAATGTTATTTTTCCCCTTTTTTGTATTGTTTATTTGCACTGTATTTTTGTATTGTTTATTTGCACTGTATTTTTGTATTGTTTATTTGTTAAAAAAAAGCCTCTCCTATTTGATTAATTTCCAGAAGTATGGAGTATTTCCCATTCATTTTCACAGAAACAGAGATGTTTAAGCATTACAGTCACTCACAGGAATCATCCTAGGCAAAGCTGAAGTGCAAATACGTGATGTTGCATTGATGCCCACAGGCAGGCTTGTGGGTGTTTCAGAGTGTTTGTCCTACTTAATTTAAAATAACAGGTAACATAAAGCAAATTTGTGCATAATTTACACAAAGAGAACCAGGTTAAATATTGAGGCTGTAGTGCATAGAGTATTTGGGGGTAGTTACTAGGGATGTATCTGCTCAGCACTTAGGTAGTACTCTGCTTTGATGCCCAGCCTAGATGACACAGGCCACACTTCCTGGAGACCAGGAGAGACAGAACTGTCTGGGGTTTCATCCAGGCTCATGTACGCACCCATTTTGCATGGTTCTGACCAGAACTTTGTCAATGCCTCTCCTCTTATCTTCCTTTCCAGTCTTTCTTTTGCACAGAGAATGGTGCAGCCAGAATATTTCTGTTCTTACTTAATTTCCCCATTTTCGAGTCATAATTTTAGTGTCAGCAGGAAGGCTGTTCTGGGCTTCCTGCCTGGAAAGCAGTGCCTGCCTTCTCGGGGTACCGTCTTGCAGGTGTCCTACCTGCCAAGAAAAAGAGAGCAAGAAACACCTAACAGGTTTCCAGACTGAGCTTCCTGTCTTGCCCTTGGAGAGCAGTCCATGACGTGCAGAGTCTCCTCTAGCCCACCTGTGAAGCCTGGAAGAAATGGCCCAGCGTGTGCTGCTGTTTCCATGCTAACTGGTACTGGCTCCTTGCAAACACACTGAAGCAAGTAGAGAGGCTGAGTTCCCACTGAACCAACCTAGAAACCTGCTAATAAAATAAAGAGCTCTGCTGTTTCTGGTGGAACTACATCTCATGGAGTTGGATAAAACTTGCCTTTCTTCCAGTCTGCGCTAGGTTCAGAAAGTACAAGGTCAACAATTAGTGTCTCAGGTAAAGCTGCTTTCTACTTACAGTCAGGCAGCCTCCCTCAACCATGGGCTGCAGGTATTTCACGCTTCTCTGAAGCACTGGCCACCTCCAGAAGCAACACTGCTACCTAGGGAGTCTGAGTCTTTAGAAGATTGCCTTGTATGGGTTTGTAGTAGGGGTAGTGCCAGACATTAAACTAGTCACAGATCGCTTGGGCAACCAGCCTTCCCCAAACTTTCAGTAAAGGAGTCTAAAATTATAAGAGTAAATACTTAAAAGTAAATAAATAAAGGAATTTTCAAAGGAGATTTCAGTAACAAGTGCACAAGTTCCTTTGGACTAGATACCTGCATTTCTTTTATTCCGTGTTGCCCCCTTGTTGCAGAGGGCTTCTTCCCAGGTGTCATTGCTAGACCAAAACAGTGAACAAGAGAGGAAAGGCTCATTACCTTGCCCCTGGGTCATCCTCATTCCTCTTGCTCTATGCAATTGTTATGAACTGAGTTCAGTTCCATCAAGGTGGGAATTACAGCTTTCAAAAACATGGAGGAAGACAGCAGAGCAAGAGGCCAACTGCAGGCAGTGGCTCTGCCACATCAGGAAATGATGTGGTAAAGATCCGAGGACGATGATGTGCTGTAATGCAAAAGGCTGTTCCACAAGTAGAGTGGAAGACAGCATGTGACTGCCTCTTCACAGCTGCTAAGCTTTGAAGAGAGGAGAAGGAGGGAAACAAAGCCAGAGATGTGTGTTGGACTAGGTTGCTTACGTCTCTTATGGAAGACCTTGCACTGATAAGGATTCTGTTAGTCCTGAGAAGGCAAAGGCAGCCATACCCACGCTGGGACCCAGAGTACAGCAGTGCTGACAAACTGGGCTGTTGCCTCCTTATCTGCCAGGAAAATGCCTTACAGCTGTAACAACTCCTGTCTTTGTGTCCCTTCTATGTTCTAGTCCTCTTTCAGGATGCTGGCAGAAGATTACAATATCATGGTTAACAACGCCTACTTGAGTGATATCCAGTTTCAAGTGGACTCGGGAGAAATCCTTTATGCCCATATGTTTGTGCTGTATGCACGCTGTCCACGGGCTGTTCAGCTGGTAAGTACTGCTGTTAGACTTTTCTCTTCCCCTCGAGTAAAGCCCCTTTGCAGTAACAGGAGTTTGACCGTCTATTCCAGACTGATCACAACAAATGAGTTAGTGATGCCGTACAGTAAGCACAGAGTATTTGGAGATCCAGTGGCAAGTCACTCTGGACCTGCTGATTATGGAGTAGACAGTATTTACAAGCTGTGCTTGTAACTAACCCAAACAGAGGTCTGTCACTCCCACAGGTGCTATGGAGGTAGCTGCATTGACCTGTGCCTTTGGCAAGGCCAGTGAAGTAATTTCTGTGTTTCCAGAAGCATTTTGGTTCATACAGTTTCCAGCCTGCTCCTGTGCAATTTCCTGCAAAGGCAATGAAAGGCAGTGGGCTGAAGACAGGAACTTGCCCTCTGACAGAGCTGCCACCAAACCATACCAACTTCTTGACAAAGTTTTGTCATTCTTTCTCGAATCAGTAGAATTCGTTTTGTCCTCATGCATGATTACAGCAGTTTCAACTCAAGGTGCTTAGGACCATTTATGAGGGGTCCTTGAAAGCTTCAGGGTACAAGTTAACAGCTGTATGGAGCTCCCTATTCCCCAGGGAGCTCTGTATCTCTGGTCATTTTAGCTTCCCTCTGAGGCATCAAATTCTGGCCATAGGAACAGACTTTGACAAAAAAAAAAAAAAAATTAGTGGCCTGATAGAGAGCAGATACTGCTGGTGGTGTTCCTTTATGAGGAAGTGGACCTTGTTTGCTTTCCTTTTACCGCACAGGTTTACGACGAAGGGATATATGTGAAGGTGAAGGACGATGACGACGAGCAGACGCGCCGGGTGCTGCTGAGCGATGTGACAAAAGAGGCAGTCCTCGCATTCCTGCGATATCTTTACACTGCTTATACTGACATCCCTGCTAGAATTGTGCCCCAGCTGAGGGCTTTGGCTACCAGGTTTGTATCATATGAGTGTGCTTTGGGTCACCTCATGCTTTCAGCCACATGGACTTTAACCTGATACCTTCTGTTGTGGTTTCAGTGGATTTCACAAAACTCATTTCACTTGAGATGCAAGTACCTCTGCTTCCATCTTAAGTGAAATATGAACACACGAGCATCTTATCCTCATTTTTTTCATGAATCTTTCTTCAGGTTACATCTGCTTGAGATTTTCTATTTTTGGTTTATGACTAGAACACTTTTGCCAAGTTTTGTCTCATGATTTTTAATGACAGCTGATGGTGGCAATGGTGATGAGTGTAATTCTCAAAGCATTGCCCTAGTGACACACTTAATCTGAATGAGACTTGCAGAATGTGGATGCAGGGAATGCTAATTTGTTATGTCAGTCATGATCCTAGACATGTGTTAGATAATGAACTTGAAACAGCAGCAGATGAAACACATTCTATCGGATCAAAATCACTTAGTTCTGGAAATGTAGGTGTCCTCCTTTTAAAGTAATTCTGAAAAAGACCAGGAAAAAAAATCTGCTCTTTTATGTTGATAGTCAGTTAAACTCATACCTAATCAAGGAGAACTGATTATCCTCTGTAGTGGCAGCGATGCATTGTTTGGAATGGGGGAAATAAGTGTGAAACCTGAGAAGATTATGGTGACACGGAGTGAAAACCTGAAATTGTTATTGACTTTATAATGTTGAAACTGCATGTCTAATTTGGCACAACAGTTTCACAAATTAAATTTAACTTTCTTTACAAGACTCACTAGATTGATCAGGCAACTATAACGTTTTGGAATTTTGAATGAATTTTGAGGGAGATTAACATTAACATTTCTGTTACATTCTTGCAGGTTTGATTTAAGGGAACTTGTGCTCAAGTGTAAGGACTGCGCTGAAGAGAGCCAGGCATCTTCTGGAGTGGATCCAGAAGATGATCTCCTCTCTGCGAGAGACGATGAAGATAATGATAACAGAGCTGAGAACTTCAAAGAGCTCCTGAACTCAGTGTGGGTGGCTGAAGATGAGGAAGAAGAAGCTGTGCTAAACCCTGCATGCCAGAAGGAAGACGACAACGGGGTGGGTGAACAGGAGCCGGAGGAAATATATGAGTTTGCTGCAACTCAAAGAAAAGTGGTTCAAGACAAACTGGAGATGAGTGAAGGCACAGATTACAACATCTGTAGTGATACTGAGGTAGCCCAAGGTGTGAACCAGCAGACTAAGAAAAAAGAGGCAAAAAGGTCCGTATCTGCCTTGATAAGCAATGACTTCAAACATCTGAGGGAAGACAATGATGTGGAAACATCCAAATGTGACTTGTCTGAAGAAGAGAAAATGCAGAATACAAGTGGATGCAAAAATGTGAATGCCACAAGCATCAATTTTGAGTCTTGTCAGTTTGAGCCTCAGAAGGGGGTTAGGGGATCGGAAAGTGGGAAGGATTTCAAGTTGTCTCAGGCTTCACATAATATGGGAGAAGGAGACCGCTTGGAAGAACAACAATTCACCAACTGTTCACCGCAGAATGATACTGATAGGCGTGAAAATTATAAATGCTTATTTTTCAAAAATCAGATAGAATACTGTGAGCCTTCTCCAATGAAAGAAGTTATCAAAGAGTCAGGAAAGGCTGTTAGCGAAAAACATGTTGATGTTAATGATTTGCTTCCTTACTCCAAGTCACAAAAAGACCTCTCTCCACACAGGGATGGTTTTTTTGGCAGTCCTTCTCTCAAATCTTCTATGTCTTTTTATCCTGCTGTTGGTTCTTCACCTATGTCTTCAGAATCGGATAGGAAATTTCCCAGAGAAGCAAAAACACCAGAGAGAAATCAAAAACCATTCCCGTCTCGCAAAATAGCTTTCCAGAAAGCCAGTGAGCAGGACATTACATCAGGAAATCGGAACATAGAGAGCACAATTTCTCCAAAAGAGCTTTCCTGCACTGATTTAAACAAGCATAAATATGCTTCAGTTTTGTCAACACCAGTCATAAAAACTCCGGATGTTGCAGTCCAGAACAGAAAAGAGGCTGATATTATTGTTTCATCTTCTGATGATGAAATGGAGCTAGAACAAGAGAGGAAGTTACCAGAGTC
Source organism: Tinamus guttatus (assembly GCF_059628265.1). Classification (NCBI taxonomy): domain Eukaryota; kingdom Metazoa; phylum Chordata; class Aves; order Tinamiformes; family Tinamidae; genus Tinamus; species Tinamus guttatus. The sequence goes on along the minus strand of NW_028289008.1, from coordinate 282,997 downwards.
TGGCTCTCCTGAAAGTTTCCTGAAGCCCAGATTCTGGGAAGTTTCAGATAGTGAAGAGGAGGAATTCCCACAGATGCTTTTTTTAACTGAGAAGGTGTCAGCTTCAGCAGATGCCTGTCCGACAGACCTTGCAAAGACTCCCGGTGAGAGCTTGTATCTGTACAGAGTTCACTGAAGTAGGTTAAATTGTTGTCATTTTAGGTGATCATCCTGTTTGTTGTTCACCTGCTATATTGAGAGGGTGTTTTGGCCTTCTAATCCAAGCAGTCAGGGCCAGGCACAAGAAGGTACAGTCAGCTTCTGATGTGGGGGAGTGCAACTAAATACGTGGGATAGTTGGAGCGTAGCCATTTGTGATCCATTCATGCTGCTGCTTTGACAGTGATCGTATGCATTGTAGAAATGATGAGACATTACCTGGGAGGGGAAAAAAAAATCAAACAGCCTTCACTTTGCATGCTAGGGAATGATTATTCCTTGCAGTAATGGGTCTTGTTTTTCATGCATTCATCACTGATGTATGTGCTAACAATTACACGAAGACATCGGGTAAGCTTTGCTTCCAGTGGTAGAAGATAGAGGTTGGCTGGAAGTAGGTGCCTCTCCTGCCCACGGGTAGGCTCTCTGCATATTTTCCTGCAAAGCTCTTCTGATTTGCCTTTGCTTTGACTTGCCCTGCCCTTGTGTTTGCTGATTGTAGGCTCTTCCAACAGATTTTTGTGTGTCCAGCACTGGTCCCAACTGGAGGACACAGTGAGCGGTTTCAGGACGCACACAAGACTAAGGGCCAAGCTGCTCTTTGCCACCAGATTGCACTTAGTGGTGTCAGGAGCTGGGCCTTGTCTGCTTGAATGTCTGATGACACAGAGAACACTAGCCTCTGGGGTCATACCCTTCTGGGGTCAGCTGCTTACTAGGACAGTTCCTTCCATCTAAGCTCTAAGAACAGTAATTTATCCCTTAATATTTATTAGATATATTACTAATTATACTATCGTAAGTAATTAGTTTAACAAGCAGGATTTAGAACATGACCTGAGACTGACTGTGCTTCACAGTATCAGGAAATCAGTATCACTAAATCAGTATCTACTTCAGGCCCCCAGAACCTTGACTTGTTCGGTTTCTTCTGCATCAAGTCTCTCCTATGCAATTTTCTTCCTTGGGAAAGAACCACTTCACAGAATTCAGTAAACATATATTTTTAATTACCTTGCAGCTGTTCTATCAAAGCCTCCAGTGGGCTTTTTTATTCAGACCTAACATATGGCTCAATTTGTTTTCTGATTTAAAGACAATAAAAAACAAATATCCTAGACCCAAGGAAGACGAAAGTGTTGATCTGTTCGGTATAAAGGTATTTAGTAGAGCAGCTTGCAGACAAGTAGTTCTTCTTAAACAGTTACTAGATAACATTAAAATATCTGCCACCAGGAGGGGAAGATATCATCCCTCCTATATCCTTCTGTACTAATTCTGATGACAATTTCATTCTGTTGCAGAACCTGCCTGTCAAGAGAAGGACAAGTCTCCTGAGAAGGACAAGTCTCCTGAGACTCCTATGACACCAATGCCAGCTTACTCCCTTATGAAGACCCCAGAACTGAAGAGGGAGTTGAGCAGGTTAGCACTGCTTCTACAAGTATATCTAGAAAAAAAAAAAAAGTACAAGTACATTTCTTTATGAGCAGAAAAAATACATGGAAGTTCCATCTCCATATGAGGAAGAACTTCTTTACTGTTCGGGTGTCACAGCCCTGGAACAGGCTGCCCAGAGAGGTTGTGGAGTCTCCTCCCCTGGAGATCTTCCAAACCCGCCTGGATGTCACCCTGTGCCACATGTTCTAGGTGTCCCTGCTGGAGCAGGGGGGTTGGACTAGATGATTTCGAGAGGTCCCTTCCAACCCCAACCATTCTGTGATTCTGTGAGAAACCTGCTGGTAGGTGGTGTGAAAGGCAGCTACTGTGCTAAAGGGGAAAACTTGATGGTTTTCCAATGTCATGCTCTTCCAGCTGGCCACTGAGCTTCCTGGCCTGGTCACATTCCTGAGCTATAGCAGTGGAAGGCGCAGCATTATCTTAGGCTTAAGTCCTACCTTTCTCTTTCAGATTTGGAGTTCGTCCTTTCCCAAAACGCCAGATGGTGTTAAAGTTGAAGGCCATATTCCAGTATCCTCACCAGGACGTGGATACGGATGTGGATACTGACACAGAGGATGATATCCCATCCTCCCAGCTTCCCCCACAGAGGCCTCCAGCCAAGCGCCGTAGGCAGCTGAAGACTAACGGGCATGCTGGTGGGAAACGTGCCAAAATCTCCAACTGTAGACAGACACCAACTGTATCTCCAGATAGGAGCTCTCTGGCAGCTGATAAGGAGGAGCTGATGCTCTCATCATCTCGGGAATCTTCATATTCTCGGGAATCTTCATCCTCGCTGGATGGCAGTGACGTCTCTACTGGTATACAGAGGTAGGGGAACAAAATACTAACAAAGGAGTCTACTGTGCAGCACAGAGATGAGCTGGGAAAATGGGAAATATAAGTGTCAATGCAGAATACAGGGGATCTGTACTGTAGGCAGCTTCCCTGAGCTTTTGTCACTTGAAGTAAGTTCTTCTGTTGTGCGTTTCAGTCTAATTGCTAGTGAGCTATTCTGAGAGCACAGAAATGCTCACGGGTGAAACTGCACATGGGCAGAGCTCAAAGCTGGCACTGCAAGGAGCCTCGCAGGGTGGAGTGAGAGCCTGCAAGAGGAGCAGGGAGCGCTGCTCGGTGAGCACTGCGTGTGGTGCTGCACAGAGCAAGTGTGTCAGCAGTAGTGCAGCAGGAGCAAGGAATGCCGGGCAGCACCGGCACAGCTCGATGTGCAGGTTTGCAGAACACGTGGCGTGTTCTGCCTCCCTCCCTTTGGCAATTGCTGGTGTCGGAGATCCTACACAGGGCATTGCAAGGGTTGGCAGCCAGGGACTTGGGCATCTCTGAGTGTGCCCTTGATGACCAGTTGTTTCCTTGATTGTTTTTTGCACTTTTTCTCACTTTTAGTTCTTGTAGCAATATATCCGAGGATGAGGAAGAGGAGCTCCCAGCTTCTCAGACAGCAGCCCAGGAAGCAGATACACTGGACGCAGTGGGAAACTGCATCATTTCAAATTCAGTCCTGTACCACAAGGTCCTCTCTTACGAGCCAATTGAGCTGGCTGCACTGCACCGAGAGCTGAAAGCAAACGGCATGAAGATTTCCAAGGCAAAGCTGATGGATTTTCTAGATGCTTACTGTATCACCTTCACCACGGCTGCAGAGCGGAAGGAGAAGGAAGCCAAAGGCAAGGGGAACGGAAGACAGAGGAAACGCTACTGAATGGAGCCTCTCTCCCATTTCCAGCGGCAGCTGCAAAGATCCCTCCTGTTGGTGCACTCCCCTGCTGCTTCTCCTCTTTATCTTTGCTTTCCATTTTTTCCTAATAAGTTTTAGTTCCCTAATAAGATCTTTTTTCCTGAATCTTCAGACTCTCCAAGTAGTTATTTATTCAGTATCTGAGCGGCCCTACTGATTGCTACGCAGGGGACATTGTGGAAATAAGAGGCCTTTGCTGTCCTTGGTTAATCTGGTGGTCTCTGGTAAAACTCCTCAATCTGTGTGCAGCTGTTCTTTTAAACTATTTCTCATGGCTTTGCAGTGTCCTCTAACACCAGCAATTGTGTGAAAGCCTGGATTCCAACATTCCGCTGTGTGTGTCCAACATGTAGCAGGTATTGGCGTGCTGGGATCTCCAAGATATAATCTGCTCCATTTTCTGAGGGCTGTGTTACCTTGTCTTTGTAGTCCGATCAGAGCACATCCTTGACAGAGGTGGGGGTTTTTGGTTTTGTTTTTTTAAGGAGATGGTATTATAGTGATTAAATCTCTTCCTTGAACAGTCTCTTCTTAAACCTATTGTAAAAGAAGTTGTGAACATCATCTGGAACTCTTGGACAAACTCCTGGACCCTAAAAGGTCATCTTTTATATGTATTTTGTGAGCTCTTCTGACTTTCATGTGTTTTGAGAGCTTTGAATCTGAAAAGGTCTTGGCAAAAAGGACACATTGTTATTTTTTTTAAAAAAGGAGCCACTTTTGTAACGTATTTATGTATTCTGGAAATTATTTATATTTTTGATATATTATAGCCTTTTTATTTAATTTATATAAATAAACAGAATAAGATCTTGATGATAAACTGTAACAGGTAATGCCTTAGGAAGGCCCGGGGCAGCCTAAGCAGCAGTCCTGGGTCTAGCTGGGAGCAGTAGTGGCTCCACAGTGAGCGCTCTGGCTGGAAGGGTCCTCAGCAGAGGACGGAAGGACAAGGTGAGTCGTGGCACAGGGGCCCAGCAGCAAGGAGAGCTGGAACAAGGGATTGCTGCGCAGTGGCTGGAGAGAGGAAGATCACCAGGTTTGTTTGAGATGGAGAGCACCAAGGTAGGAGAGACTCCAGGTAAGGCTGGGGAAGGTGTTTTGGTCAGCCAGAAGGAGAGATGGGGAAGACTTCCTTGCAGAAAAAGGCCGACTTTCTTGCAGAAAAAGGCCAAGTTTTGCCTTAAGTGGCATTCTAGGAAATACTGTTTCCCATAATGTATCACGTATTTCTCTCTTGTCAGTCTTAATATGTGAAAATAAGTAAGATCCCTTTCCATCTTCTCTGCTGTATTCCTAGTCAAGACATTTATCATCAAAACTTTTGCAATCAATTCTTTCTTATATCTTGACCTTCAGCAAATACAGTGTTACACTTTGGGCATATAAATTACAATTGTTCAACTAATAGGACTGCACCATAAGAAACTTGGTAGCATGCTAAGAAAAAAAAAATTTAAAAAAGAACAGTTACTGAAAATGCCTATATCCTCTTTTCTCTGTCATCCTTAAGCCTTTCAACTAAACACTTTGCCTAATGAAACAAAACAAAAATTTAACAACTGTGCCATTCGGATTGGAGATAACATTTTGCAGAGGCTTCTCTCAGTATTCTTGTGGCTACAGTTGACAAAATTAAATGGTTTTCCTAATTCTAACAATTCTCCCAAAAGAGGAAAAATGACTTGCAGCATGTCAGATAGGTCACAATGCAGCCTGCATGCTGCAAATTATCAGAAAGCCATTTTTCATTCTCCTGCTCCATTAATCTGTACACAAGGGTGTCTCTTCCCAGCTAATATTGATGTTCCCATCTGCCAGTGATGACGTTATCAATCAGTTTCATCTGTATACTTTTCTCTGTTTTTGTATGTTCCTAACACAGGGTCATATCTCTCTTGGAAAATCCATTGTCTCTATAAGAAAAAAGCCTTTTCAACTAAGATTTGAATTGTTTACTATGTTAAAAAGTAGCCAATATGTTATTGGCAATGCATAAAGCCCTTGTCCTACCCCGACACACCTGATGAGCTCCAAATGAGCTTTGGAAAAAAACCACTTCCAAATGTGTGTGACAACGAAGTGATCTGTGTGAGTGCCTATGGATACTAGTAGAGCAACTTTTGCAGCTACTGCCTGTTGTTTTGTGCATTATCACATTTCCTACCTACAAAATCAGTAGGGTGATGACTGTTGTGCCCTCCCTTTCTACCCGACCAGTAACTCCCAACTATTGTGTTTACGGTGCTAAAGTTTAGGTACCGAAGTGCTAAGTACAAGAACAGCCTTGTGCTCATCCAAGGGCCTCCTGGAGCCTTTGGTAGCTCCATGCTGGTGGATTCCGTGGGCTTTGGTCAGTGACCTGTGCGCTTCAGCTCCATGGTGGCCGTACGAAGGACGGGGGGAGGCCTGGCCACGCAGGTCCCACAGAGGTTCCTGGGGACACAGGTAACGCGTTCACGGTGCGTTCCGACCTCCCTGCGTGCGGTTGCTCTTCCCTTTCATCTCGCCCCAGCCGCGGTGGTGGCTGACGTGTGTCCCTGACGCCTGGGCCCCGGTGCCGGCAGCCCTCCTGGCGGCCTCCCAGGGCAGGTCTCCGCTCTCCTGCTTTGCCCCTCTGCTTTCGCTGGGGACCTCGAGGGCCAAGAACCTTCCTCCTGCTCCTGCACGAGGCTCAGAAGCGGCTCCCCCGCGTGACAGCGGCGCTTCCCCCACGGGGGAGCCGCGTGCTGCAGGTAACGAGCTTGCCCGCCGTTCATACTCGGCAGCGACGGGCCCTGAACGGCGAGAAGCGCCTCGTAACGCGCCCGGACAGCGCCGAGCACCGGCAGCAGCGCCGCCGCCGCCGCCGTTTCACGTCGTCCTCACAGGCCGCGGCCGCGACCGCCGCCTGCCATTGGCCGCCGCCGTCACGTGGCTCCGCCGCCGGGCTGTGGGCGAGCCCGGAGCGGGTAGCGGCCCGGCCGGGCTCGGCCCGGCTCGGCCCGGCCTCGCGGCGGCCGCTACGCGGTCGGAGCCGGCCCCGCGGGCCCGGGCAGCGCGGCTGTCGCCTCGAGGCCGCGCGTCGCTGCTCTCTGGACCCCGGCGCAGGCGCCCCGGCGGGGCGGGCGGCCGGGCTCTGCTCTCCCCTTTCCCTTCCCCCGGCAGGAGCTCCGGGCAGCGGCGGAACCTGATCTCCCACATGGAGCAGGACGAGGAGCGGTGGCTCTGCCGGCTCCAGGCGCCCCTGAGCAGCGCCCGTGCAGGTAAGGGCCCCCCGCGCCGTCCGAACCGGGTCTTCTGCGGCTTCGGGCACTCCCGAGCCAGCCGCGGTGTGGGGTATTTCATAACCCGCTGTGTGTTTTATTGCTGTCTGCATCTGCGGGTGTTTTAGCATCCAGCCTAACTTACATTGAGGAATTCTGCAGCTTGCAGCGCTTTGTGAGGAACCACATCCTCTGCTTTGAAGCTGCCTTCTACTGGTTCGCTGGATGCCCGTGGTTCTTGTTTTGGAATAAACAGCGCAGGGCAGATGGCTGCCCACCCTCTGCAGGACATGCGTGTTCTTACAGAGCTCTGATATCTCCCATCAGATGAACCTTTCTTGGGCGGAACACCCCGTTAAATCATTTCTCATACAGAGGCTGCTCCAAACCTGGGCATCCATGTTACCTTTCTGTACCTTTTCCAGTACTATTAATATAGCACATCATTTCAGTCCCATGTCATTGCTCCAAGCCATTTTTAGCTCTACTGTTCGGCTGAAGTTCAGTAGGGAGCTGTTATCTCCCAGCTGCCTGCATTGAGCCAGGGGAATCTGCACTCCCCGGTTAGCAGGAACCACGTGTGCCTTCCACTGCTGCCCCTGCGCTCCCGTCACCGCCACTCTTGGGGAACTGGAGCTTCTTGTGCCCAGAAGGTGACATCGCAGGCCCTAAGTGAGTGGCTGCAAACTCCAATAGCTGGGACCGGTCGCAGCTGCTCTTCAAATGCAAAGATGATGGATCAGGGACTGGCTGGCCATCTCAGACACAGACCACTTCCCTAATGGGACAAAAAAGTGAGTTTTAGTAACAAAAGTCTTGTAGATCAGCTCCTACGCAGGGAATCTGATATCCTGCCTCTGATCAGCTGCATAATTTTGGGAAAGCTCCTTCCTCTCTCTAAACCTGTTACTGTGGCAGCGTCTTCCAAATACTCTTGGGTGCAAATAGCAAATGGAGGCTTTTGTAGCAACGATGACCTTGTTGCATTGCAGCAATGGTCAGAAGCATAGAAATGTGCTGTGAAATAGATACAGGTTTACCAGTATGAACATCTACAGATACTAGCAGATACTGTTAAATCTCTTTGCTTTGGAGTCTGTTTATATAATAATACTACAATACAGCTGGTTGTTTTTAAGTGCAGATTTTAAAAAGGCTGCAAGGTATTCACATGGATCAGCAAGGTTCAAGGTGGTTGTCGTATAGAAGTTGAACACAAGTTGTAAACGATTCAGATGATGAAAAAACAGATTCCTGTGCGTGTTATGCATTTCACATTTTTGAGGGATCCTCCTCTTTTAAGTGTCAGTGTTTTTCATTGGACAATTCAGTGCGATTCGCCACCTAAGCCAGTAACATCTATCCCAGAGAACTTGGCCTTTGGGGCTCAGTACTAGCAAGTGCTATGCTGGAAGGTGAGGAATGTGATCTGACATTTCTAGAAAGCTAAGGTTTAACCTTATGTGTTAGTTTTTAAGGGCTGTATATAAGGGTTTTGTCTCTTGCTTAGTCCCTGCCTTGCTTTGTCTATTTGGAAACACAGATGAGAATATGAAGGCAAAAGTAAGATTGTTTGGAATAATTTAGCTCTCTCCCTATACTATGTTTCCTGTGTCTCTAACATTTAGTTTGGGTTTTTATTTTAAGTAGTTGGTGCTCAAGAATGGCATTTATAGTACTGTGCAGCAAAATATTACTGTGACTTGGCTTAGTAGTAATTGTCAACTCCAGGTAGCAGAAAGCACAAATGAAAGGTAATGCTCTGTCGCTTGACCGATGGGCTCTGTGAAAGCCTGAGCGATGGAGCTGTCCACCTTCCAGCTTCATTGCAAGCAGGAAGGGGCTTGTTAAATCCCTGGAGCAGGAGGATTTAATGGACTTTAGCAGCAGCTTTGTGGCCCGCAAATGACCACTGCGGGTTTTAACCACAGAGCTGAAAAAGCAAATATTTGATGCTCGCAAGCAGAGGCTCTGTCTTTATCTCCTCAACATGTATGTGTTTCTAGCATTGGATGTTTCAAAGACCTTAATTCTTAATAGAAGCGCCCCTCCCTGCTGTAAGTTTTCGTGCTTTGGCGCTGTTTTTGCCCGAGAGCGGGTGAGCGGTGTGCCCAGCGGATCGGTGTTTTAGGGTTTTACTCCATATTTGAGCGTTTTTTTTTTATTATTTTCCCGCGCTCGGGGCGGGCGGCCCTCAGGGGGCGCCGTTGGCGAGCGGCGGCCGTTGGGCCCGGCTCGCAGGGCGGGGCCCGTCACCACGGCAACCGCTGTGGCGTCAGGAAGTCTGTGTTGCGCCTGCGTCGCTCGGCTCGGACGCGCCTGCGCGCACCGCCCGAGCAGCGGCAAGCGCGGGCCGTTGGCGCGCGGTGCATGCGCTTCGCTGCGGTCCTTCCCGGTGTTGTGGCGGGGTGCGAGGAGCGGAGGGAGCCGCGGCTGCGGCGGAGAGGTCAGCGGCGGGCCGGGGGCGGCGAGGACCGGGCGGGAGCGGCGGCACCGGCGCCCCCCGATCCCCTCCGCGGGCCGCGGCTCTGTGCTTAATTCTCAGTTGTATTTTTCATTTTGAAACACCCGCTGCATAGATTCCTGATTTGTATGTTACTGTGTTTGCATACAAGCCATGAAAATTTGCACTGAGCAACCGTTACTTTTTATTTTTATGATTACTTCCCCTTTATCCTTCCATAGGAGGTATAATGTGAAGTTTTTCTGTTTTCAATAAGATGCTCTGTAAAATAGGAGGTTAGTTTCTATAACACTTAAAAAACAGGGGCAGTTTTTGTCATGTAAGTACCAATTTAAAATTAATTTCTGCAACGTGATAAAAATTTTACTAGATATAAAATGTTTTGCCTTATGTACGAGGTACTAGTGAGGGGGGTTGCTTTAAAGGAAACATGAACATGATGCACTGATGGGTTATGAGGGAACATAAGTGGGTAGTGTCTGGTAGACAATGATGCTGGTCATTGCTAAGGTTGCTTCTTAAAATCTGTTTTTTTTTTTTTTAGCCGTTATTTTTTGCTTGTTAATTTGTCATTGCTTGTATTTCCCTATCTGTTTCAGTTACCCTTGTCTGGCATAGGAAGACTGACAGAGACTAGAGCAGAAAGGTTAGTACCTGATTTGGAATTTGTCTTCTACACTTATATTTGTGCTCTGCTCACTGAGTAACTCCTGTTCTCTCTCCTCGGTATTATATATTATATTGGCACTTCCACAAAGCCAGAGAACCTGCACTGTGCAGCTCTTGCATTATGTCTCAGTAGGAGAGAGTGTGCCATAGAGTTGTGGTTCTGGGTTCAAGCAAGTTATTAGGAAACAAGATGGAAAAAGAAAGGGCAGACTATTCATGGTATCATGAGTCCCAACTTTCTGCTCAAAATAGGGTCAGCTCTCGAATTGCGTTGTGTTGTTCAGGACTTTATCTAGCCTGATCTATTCTGACTTCCAAAGAGCTGCGTTGGGGGGGTTTGTTGTTTGTTTGTTTGTTTTCTGCAGGAGCAGTGCTGTTCACTGCTGGGAGCAGTGCTGGGCTGAGCAGATCCTGAGTAATATTTGAATTCACACACATATTTAAGTACACAGGTACTTGTGGAAGTGGCTAAACTTAGCACCATTAGAGCATGTGCTGTCACCTTCTCCCACCCTCTGAAGCTTGGAACTTGAGCAAAAAGAGGAATTAGTAAAAATACACTAAAATCTAACCCTTTCCTCCCAATTTCTAGGTTCCATCTTCAAGAACCATCTAGGTTCTTGCTGCTCTGTGCTATTTTGACTATATACATCAAAAGGTTCAGTTGGGCTGTAGACCGAACATCTAAGTGGATAGGTAAGTGCTGCTGTTTATTTTATTTGACCAGCTTGTGTGATTTGTAGAGTCCTAAAATCTTACAAAATTAATCGAATTCTATATTGAAATAAATAATTTTGCAAAACTGTTACTTGACAAGCTCTACAAGATGGTGCCAAAGGGGCTTTAAGGTACATCAATAACAGCATGATCAGATGTATTTAGAGGATCCTGGTCTGTGCCTACGCCTCACTACACGTCTGTAGATGGAGGAGTAAGATAGATTAATCCTTAGGTTTGCATTGCTTATGCATCTCACGTGATCTGTCTGGGGCATTCAGTATTAATTGCAAACAAAAGTTTAACATCAGGAAGTCACCGTAAATAATATGACATGTGTATGCATATGTCTGTGAGAGTTATTTAAAGCCATGGAGGATGTGAGATTCTCTGTGTGCCTCCTCCTACTTAGGGGGAAAAAAAAAAAAAAAAAGGTCAATTTGTAGTGATAACTACTCCAAGATTCTGTCGGAAAAAAATAAATTTATGAACTGGTTACAGAAAATGTCAATTTCTCTCTCAGGAAATGATCTAAGACTCACAGCAAAGTCCTCTGCAGGTTTGGGAGGTTGAATTTAAAATAAATTAATCCATTAACATCTGTAATTGCTTATAGGAAAGGCTGACCTGTGAAAATGTGTAACCAGCATTCCTTAGCCTTGCATGGCTGCAGCCAAGCCATTTGAGAAAACAATCCTGCTTGTGTTCTTCCTGCATTTTGAGTCTTTTGGTGCCCAGAGCTTTATTGGAGAAACTGAACCACAGCTGCTGCCATTCCAAATGAAACACTCTGTTTAAGTTTTGAAAGAAATGGATTTGGGAGTCAATATAAAAGCTCCATTAAAATAGCCAGAACCGTAGTGAACATAGGGCTAGGAAGAAGAGGACAATCAAAATGTCTAAGAATAGAAATCTAGTTCTAGTGTTGCTCAGGGATTGATGGCATTTCCATATGGATGTTATTGTACCTATTGCTGTTCCAAGAAATCACTAGCTAGCACTGTTATTCTTACTGTAGAAAAAGTTTAAGAAACTTAGTTAAATCAGTTTTTTTTAATTAGTTTAAGAAGCTAATTTAAACCAGCTAAGAAAGAGACAATACTTTTATCTGGTGTATTTGACAACAGTTTATGAGACATGGTCAGTGTCTACTGAGTAGCCAAAGGAGGAGGTAAGAACACAGAGGTGAAAGAAGGGTGGGCACATTTGTTAGATGTGCTCTCTCATCTGTCCGAGAAACTCTTCTGCAAGGCCAAGCACTGCTAAGCCTTACTCTGTGAGCTGCTTTTCAGCATGGGGACAGGCTCTCTTCTTTAAATATGCTGTGTCACAAAATGAAATTTTGCACTCCGAGTGACAGTCTTTCCTCCCCACCTTATGGGAGTGAATACATTTATTTTTGCTGTGTTATGTAAATGTAGATATGGATGCATATACAAGTGGGACATCTCAAATTCTGAGCTCCAGGCAGGATTCTGACCTCAAAGGAGAGGTCAGCATGCTTTTGAATGTGGCCTGTGTCTGTCTGTGCTGAAAGTACAGTATTAGTGTTTTGGGTCTATATGTGCTATTATACTTATGTGCTGCAATATTTTATATGAGAATCTCTTCTCCTTCAAAGAAGAGTCTTCAAAGAATGTCCTCTTTCAAATTGGTACCAGAGGCCTGTTTCACACTGCATCTGCGTATACCATCTTACATATCCACCTTTTAGAGGTTTTTCCATTAAAGGGCTTCAGTAAATCTTTCTGAAGCCCTCTAGCGTACCATGAAGATCCTACACGTGCTTTGGGCAGATTGAAATGCTTCACTTCCATTCCAAAATCCTCTGAACAAGAAAGTCATCACTGTGCTGAGTGAAAATAAGCAGGGTCCTTGGAGAATGTGCTGCACTAAATGCTATAATATATTCTATGCAGATGAATTAATCACAGAGGAAAGTCCACCGTTGGAACAGTGGAGAAGTGCTGGCGTCTGAAGAATGAAGGCGGCGAGCCAGAGAAGACGCAGCCCTGACTGTTCCTGAGATCTTTCCCTGTAGCGCTGCTAGGCAGCATTACTGCAGCCTGCAGCACCATGGATGAAGAGGACAATGAATTTAAAGTAGTGTGGGCAAAAATTGTCGGTAGGGCAAAGAAGAAATCTGAGGATACTGAGGAGAAAGCTGAGGATACTGAGGAGAAAGCTGAGGATACTGAGGCAACAAAGAAGGTTCAGAAATGGATAAAGACCACTACAACAGGCAGATCTGTTCCTGGGAGCCAAATTGATCATTGCTCTCCAGTAGTGAAGGGGAAAGATTTGCCACAAAATTTGGGTTCTAAGGTGCCGACAGGGATGCGTGAAGAAGACGATGATGCTGTGCCCTGCAGTAGTGGTGGGACGTCACAAGAAGACAGGAGAAGCGCTTTCCCTGACAGCCAGCTGCGCACAGTGACCAGTTACTCTACCAAGAGGAATGTGACAGGTGCGTGCACTGAAATCTTTCAGACAGAAAATAGGCTAGTACTGAAAAGACTCAGTTCAGTAGAGCTCTTTAGAAGTCTGGAGGAGGTATGCAGTTCTTCAGTAAGGTGAAACCTAAGTGCTGAGTGATATATGAGGGAGTCATTACCTTTTTTTTTGCGACTTCAGAATGTAAATCATCCCTCAAATCATCAAGAAGCAAGTTTAGATTATATCAAAGTGTTTTTTTCACAGTGTGTTATTGTATTGAATGTTGAATTATGTTGCCATTGACTGTCACCAAGGCCAAAAAAATAAATTAAGAAAGGTTCTGGGTTAATTCATGAAGGATTGGTCTTTCAGTGATGACTAAATATGATGACCAGAAGGCAGTCACCAGTGCATGAAATCCTTAAACTGACAGCTAAGGTCAACCAGGAGAAGGATTATTTTGTACTTGTTCTGCCTGATACCCTTTCGTAATTATCTACTAGTGACTGCACTCAGAAACTGGGCTGGTGAGATCTTTGGTCTGATCTCACAGGTTGCCTCAAAGCAGAGCGGAGATACACTGAGCTGTTAGCCTGCTGCTCGTTACCACCCCTCCTTAGGAACACCTGTTGCTTGGTTCTGAGCCTGAAAGTCCGAAGCATGGATAGGGCTTGAAGATCAGAGTAGAAACATGTTCATTTTTTTTGACTATCTCAGGTTGCTGTTTTGGGAAGCTTCCCAAGAGCTCCCTGGGCAGCTCAGTTACCTGTTTAATTCTGACTGGGAAACTGTGCTTTGTCCCCTTCAGTGAATGCTCCGAGTGACTGTTCCCAGACTACACTATCCTTCCGTCCTTCACAACCAGAGACCTGCTCTTCAGACACCTTGAAGACACCACTGCTGCCTGGGTCGAAGGTGCGGGCAGCAAAGCTGGCGGTGGAGGGAATGCAGCAGTTCAAGAGAGTGGCACCTGAGCAGCTAAAACATAGCCTGGGCGATAGCTTGCCAAAGGCTGCAGCTAGCAGGAATTCCTCTGATGAAAGCGAGGAAGAGAACCCGGAAAAAGGTACGTTTCTGCTGTTATTTAGCTCCTGTGTGTGCATGGAGAGTGCTGAGGGCTGCTTAGGGTGATTGCATGAGCAGCAGTCTGGATTCCTGGGCTTTGTTCACAGCTGGACAGGTGGCTTGTGTAATGATGAATAAATCGCTCGACATGTCTGAGAACTTGCTTTCTCTATTGATCAATGTGTATTGATCTCTATACTTCTCTCCTAGATCTTTTGTGAGGCTGAAATTTGATTTTATGTTAAGTTCTGGAGAGAGAATTTACTTTCTGGAAACAGGTTGAGATTCTAAGAGCATCAGTAAATCCAGTCGTTCTTCTCAGGGGCAATATTGTGTAGCTCATATAAATATGACCTTAGTTACTCCGTGTCTTCTGTAAATCTCTGAGCACTTACAAAATAGGATGTTCTATGCAGATGAATTGAATCCGTAGCAATTTGAATTCATAGCACTTTTTTGGTGTTTTGGTGCTTTAAAAGTCAAGGCCCCTTTAAAAGTCAAGGCCCTGCTGGTTCTCTATGGACATGAGAATTTCCTGTGTTTAATATGTAATGTTTAAGACCCCATGTTCTCCCAGAAACTTCATCTAAAACATAACTCTCCTTTTGGTTCTGATACATAATGTGCGATGAACCAATTGCCACCTTCCACTCCTGGGGTAGTGCTCTCCTGTACTGTTTGTGCATTCCCTTGTGAGAAATGAGATGTGAAGATGCAACAGGAAGATTGCAGGGGTTTTTTAAGTTAATAAAATAATCATGACAAATGTAACAGTTTCATGCCTTTCACTACAAGATGTTTAACTCTATCATCTCTCCCTTCTGTGCCAGTTACCCACGATCTTCCATCCACAAAGGACGATGGTGCTTTGGCTTTTGCCCTTCAGCAGAAGATCAAGGAGGAAGTCCCGGAAAGCCTAGAGGAGAAGGGCTTGTTTTTTTGTCTGATCTGCCAGAAGGATCTTTCAGCCATGAACACAACACGACGGGGGCAGCACGTTAATAGGTGAAGCACTAGCATGAAAGGCCAGTGTGGCTTTCAGCAGCAGTGCCTTAGAGAAGATGTAATTGCAGACTAGGTAGCAAAGCTACCCGTTAGTGTCCATTTCAAAATCAGCCCATTTCAACACCATTTATTCAATTAAATAATGATTTCCTAAGAACATTTGGTATGTCAGCTGTTTGCAAATCTGAGCTATTCGCTGAAGGAAAGATGTGATACTGTTTTGCAAGATGAATAAATACATAGACTATGCACTATATACTTTTGTAAAACTATGCACTATATACCTTTGTAAATACTATATATATGCACTATAGACCTTTGCTTTCCACAGGTAATGAGAGTGGAAGGCTAAGGGAAGGATCCTTGTGTTTTCTTTTGTCAGAATGGTGTGGGCTTAAATTGATGCCAGCACTCTATAACAGTTTCCTTAGTGGTAAATATCAAATACTGTTAAAATAGTACATACAGCTAGCTCTTTATAAATGAAAAGTCTGTGCTTCTCTGTAAAGAAAGTATTGTAAACAGCTTGCTTAAGTAGTTGGAGTTGCTCAATTACAGCATTTCAGGAGGCAAGGTTCAAAAAGAGCATTTTATTTTATTTTGTTTTGTTTTATTTCCATCATCCTCCAGGTGTCTGGATGAGATGGAGGCAGCAGAGATCTCCTCCTCCAGCAAACCAGCAATCCCTGATTGTCTCGTCTGTGGCAAACATTTCCAAACTTCCGAGAGCCAAACTACTCACTTGAAACGCTGTGCTGTGAAGATGGATGTTCCTCCTAAAATGCTGCTTCAGGCACTGCAGGTGTCTCAGTTTGGAGTTGCCTCTCCTAAGTATCCCAGGTAAGATTTTGGTGAAAATCTTGCTTTCCTTCAAAAGTGGTGGATGACTATGAGTCAGCAGACAGGAGCAAAATGGGAAGTAAATAATCTTACACTAATTTGTCAGAAATATTTATGCTCTGAGAGGTAATTATGTAATAAAGCTGAATAGCGTGGTTGAGCTTATTAAGCAGAACATGCTATATGAGCATACAGTCTCTTCGGAGTATCTGTGTTTCCAAGGCCTCAGCTTTTCGGCTCGTTGCTGTCCTGGATACATGGGCCTTATCCACAGAGTCAAGGAGGAAACATACAGGCTGTTTTGAATTGTGCTGGGTGCAGAGATGTATCTGCTCTTTGGGATTTGAGCAACATGTTCAGAGTATAGCGAGTGGTGCCTGCCTGAAATGTATCCAAAGGACTTTTAAGTCTTATTGTGCTGAGGAAGGGCCATTGCTTGTTTACTGTGGAAGTGTAAGATTGGCAGAACGGTTTTGGTGATGGTGTTCTTGACTTCAACCTGATTTTTGCCCTTTGATACAAAGTTTAGGTTTGAGGTAGCAGATGGTTAAGGCCATTCCTGCCCTTGCAAAAAAAAAAAAAAAAAAAAAAAAGGCATTTTGTCAGTGCTGCAGTCTTATTTTGGAAAGGTAAACATAAGATTTTCTCCAAATTGCTGTGAATTCCACGCATGATAAGAAATCCTTTTCTTTCCTCCACAGAAAAAAGTACTGTTGATGCTTTCTTATTATTCTGGATATGGGAATCTCTCTGAGGAAGTGGGGCAGCTGGTCTGAAGTGCTCAGGGTTTCTTGTCTCTGATCCAGTTATGTTAGGTTAACTTGGGCTTTCTGCTGCATTCTTACGTTTCAGCAATCAACCAAACACATCAAAACGCAAAGAGTTCTCCGGAGATGACTCCAAGGAAATGAAAAAGAGGATCAAAATGGAACCTCAGGATGAAGATCTGCAGGTTGCTATGGCAATGTCACGCTCTCTCTTGGAGCAAGAAAAGCGTGAACAAGCAGCAGTAGCTGCAAATATGAAACCCGTGGCTGCCTTGCCAATCAAGTGGAAGCCTGGATCAGGTATGTGTCACCGTGAGTGTCTCAGGCTGTACTATTGGAGGAGTGATGTAACAGCCTGCTCTTCACTACCAACTTTTCTGTTGGGCATAGGGGATGACAACCACACTTCTGTTTCATTTAAGTTGTCCGAGATGGAGTAATGCAAAGTATCCACATACAGATAGCCAAGGGAGGCTGCAGGATGTTTCACTGAAATCCATTCTGAGTCTTATATTTATTTCACTGGTTGATTGTTTCAAAACTATAGAATGTTTTTAAGATGAGTTGTTTTTTTAATAAATCCCAAAGGGAAAACATGAAAAGACCATTGTTATTTCTTTTGCAGTGCATTTTTCTTATTCACTGTCCCATACCCTTGATTATGCAACTTTTTCATCCTTGGCCAGTCAGCCTCACCTCCGTCCCCGGAAAAGTGATGGAACGGCTCATACTGGCTGTTGTCTCCAGGCACATGGAGGACAAGAAGGTGCTCAAGAGTAGTCAGCATGGATTCACCAAGGGAAAATCTTGCCTGACTAACCTGATAGCCTTCTATGATGAAATGACCGGCTGGATAGACGAGGGGAGAGCGGTGGATGTCGTCTATCTCGACTTCACCAAGGCTTTTGACACCGTCCCTCACAACATCCTCCTGGGCAAGCTCCGGAAGTGTGGGATAGATGAGTGCACATTGAGATGGATTAGGAACTGGCTGGATGGCAGGGCCCAGAGAGTGGTGATCAGTGGTGCAGAGTCTAGTTGGAGGCCTGTGGCTAGTGGGGTCCCCCAGGGGTCAGTCCTTGGTCCAGTCCTGTTCAATTTATTCATCAATGACCTGGATGAAGGCACAGAGTGCTCCCTCAGCAAGTTTGCTGATGATACCAAACTGGGAGGAGTAGCCGATACCCCAGAGGGCTGCGCTGCCATCCAGAGGGACCTGGACAGACTGGACAACTGGGCGGTGAAAAACCTCATGCAATTCAACAAGGCCAAGTGCAAGGTCCTGCACCTGGGGAGGAATAACCCCAGACACCAGTACAGGCTGGGGACCGACCTTGTGGAGAGCAGCTCTGCAGAGAAAGACCTGGGTGTCATGGTGGATGATAAGTTGACCATGAGGCAGCAGTGTGCCCTCGTGGCCAAGAAGGCTAATGGAATCCTGGGCTGCATTAAGAAGAGCATCTCTAGCAGGTCGAGGGAGGTGATCCTGCCCCTCTACTCAGCCCTGATGAGGCCGCATCTGGAGTATTGTGTCCAGTTCTGGGCTCCACAGTACAAGAGGGATGTGGAGCTGCTGGAGAGAGTCCAGCGCAGGGCTACAAGGATGATCAGGGGCCTGGAACATCTGCCCTATGAGGAGAGGCTGAGGGAGCTGGGCCTGTTCAGCCTGGAGAAGAGAAGGCTGAGAGGGGATCTAATCAGTGTATATAAATACCTCAAGGGAGGGAGTGCAGAGGACGGTCATGGTCTCTTTTCAGTGGTGGCCACTGATAGGACTAGAGGAAATGGCCGGAAACTGAAACATCAAAAATTCCATAGGAACTTAAGGAAAAATTTCTTAACAGTGAGGGTGACAGAGCACTGGAACAGGCTGCCCAGAGAGGTTGTGGAGTCTCCTTCTCTGGAGATCTTCAAAACCCGCTTGGATGCAGTCCTGTGCCACGTGCTCTGGTGTCCCTGCGTTTGCAGGGGGGTTGGACTAGATGATCTCTAGAGGTCCCTTCCAACCCTAAGCATTCTATGATTCTATGATTCTATGATTTCCCCCACAATGAGCTCTGCTCCCGCTCCACGCTGCCGTTCCCCTCTCACTGCCTTCTCTCCTCTGCTGTCCACAGCAGCAGGCAGTGCCCGCAGCCCTGCTGCTCTTGGCACAGGAGCTGCTCCTGCACTCGGCTGTCTCTGGGCAGTGCTGCCAGGCTGCCACGAGCTGCCTCCGTCCCAGGAGCCTGGCCCCACTCAGGAGCAGAGGAACAGCTGAACTCACCAATTTCTCTGTCCCTTGTGCCCTCTCCTCCCGGGAAATGTTCTCTCAAACAAACTAAAATAATCATCTGTTTTCCTTTTCTTGTGAGTGGAGAGAGGTTCCAACATTGCAGTTTATATCATCAGAGGATGAGCAGCTATGAAAGTTGTGAATGTCCCACTCTGGAAGAATGATTTTCACCTCTCAATCAGACAGGGACACCTAGATGGGACAAAAGCGAACTCACTGAGACGTTGTTCAGGTTTTGATTAGGATTAATCAATGTGGGCATTACAGAATTCAGATCCCTAGGCCTGAGTCTGTAGTGATATTCAGATTATTCCTGTAAATTCCACAGACGCCTTCGGTGGGATTCCCCTTGCCAAAAACAAAGTGAGCACAACACAGAGGTGTGCATGTGTGCTCTGTCTAAGATACCACAGTAATCATTGGAGATGGAAGAGTCAGTCTCTGACACACAGATATCTGGTGACAGCTGAAGAGACAGATGAGGTCCAAGGCAGATGTGCCACACACAGATGTGGTGTCAGTGTCTGCTTGCTCTGATGCAGGAACTGGGGGACCTGCATCATCCTAGAGGATGAGGTGAGGATCAGGTGGGGAATTGTCTTGGCTATCTGAAATGACCTCCTGGTGCCAAACACAACTAGAGCCCTGCTCACTCCAGCTGAGGCATAGGAAGATTCCAGTATTAACCAGCAGCTCTTGTAATTAAGTGCAAACACTTGATTTGATGGCATTGAAAAGTCCTGGCAGGGCCTTGTCAGATGCCTGGGTTGTCCAGCTCAACCATATGTCTCTAGCACATTGGACCTACAGGGAAACTATGCCTGCCAACAGCGAGTGCTTGTTGGGCAAGTGCCCAGAGAATCCTAGGGTTCCATTCCAATCCCAAACAAATGAAATCCAGCACTGTCTGTAGGGAAAGTCCATCCTGTCTACATCCATGGTGTGCTGCATAAATGAGAGGCACATCACACCAAGGTATCTTGAGATTCTTTGCTCTCTCAAACCCTTTTTGCTCTCCTCCCCTCAACTTCTGCTCACTCCATCATATTATATGAACAGGGACTGGGCTAATGAGGACCTCAGCGTGTCTGGATCACAGGCTGTCAAAGTCCATGGACATCTTCAGGGGCACCTTGTCCTTCCTGGAGATTTGTACAAGGAGTCTGTCATAGGTCCAGTATAGCCACAGAGTCACCTCAGGCAGAAACCCCTTTCCTGCTGTTTCTCATTGGCCCAGCTCTGTGTCCTCCTGGCCTCAGACACTGCTGGATTCACTTTCTTAGTAGGAAGCTGCTTCCACCATTGCATTGTTCCTGCTATATATGATGGCATGGCTCTTCTCTGAACTGGGCCATTGCACATGCAGTGTCTTTGCCTCTTGGTAACAGGTTTCTCTGTGACCGTTCTGTTCTCTGTGCCACAGCTGAAGCTCTATAGACCAAATATATGCAAGTGTAAGCTGCCTGAAGTAGAGGAAGGAGCACATGAAGATGTGCAAGCTGTCTCAGGCCTGAAATATCATTGGAATGGTGATCAATGGAAGATGAGGGAGGATGCCTTTTGTGTGAAGGAGAAGATTGGATGTGTGGAGCTCTTCCTTGAAGAGGCAAGGTTTGAAGTAAGAGCTTGTGGGTGAACATCTCAGGAGGGAGCTCTCCTATTTCTCAGCAGTATAAAAAAAGTTTGTGGATCACTGGCCCTGGTTCTTGTTGGGCAGACTTTAATCCCCCTATCAGGACCTGGAAAGGCAAACTGCAGGGTGCAAGCAGTCTGGGAGGCTTCTGGAGGGCATTAAGGTGAACTTTTTTGCACAGCTGCCAGATGGGCTGATAAGGACGATGCTTTCTGGTATCTGGACATTTCAAACAGGGACAAACTGATCAGGGATGGGATAGTCAGTGTCTGCCTTGCCTACTGTGACCATGAGAATCTGGAGTGCCTAACGCTGAGGGGAGTGCAGAAGGACAGTAGCAGAATGGAGACTGGGCTTCAGAAGAGTCGACTTCCCGGCCTGTTCACGGGACTGGTGGGGGATCCCAGGGGAGGCAGCTCTCAAGGACATCAGAGCTCAGGAAAGCCAGCAGGTCTTTAAGGACAGACCTGCCAAGCATAAGGATGGGCCATTCCGATACTCACTAAAACTATCAGATACCTCAGGGCACTCAAACCAGCAGATACCCCTTGGGTAAACTGGGATCTCATTACTTAGCTCCAGACTAATAGGGCAATGTAGGGGTGAAAAAAAAGCAAAAGCAAAGGCAGAGGCATTTAGAAATAATACCCAGCATCACATTAGAAGGACGAGTGCAGGGTCCTGCACCTGGGGAGGAATAACCCCAGGCACCGATATAGATTAGAGGTTGACCTGCTGGAAAGTAGCTCCGCAGAGAGGGATTTGGGAATCCTGGTTGACAAGTAGCTAACCATGAGTCGGCAATGTGCCCTCATGGCCAAGAAGGCTAATGGGATACTGGCATCTATCCTATGAGGAAAGACTAAGCAAGCTGGGCCTGTTTAGTCTGGAGAAGACTGAGAGATCAGATCAACATGTAGAAGTAAGTACCTTAGGGGTGACTGTAGGGAGGATGGGGCCAAACTCTTCTTGGTGGTGGCCAGTGACAGGACAAGGGGTAATGGGTACAAGTTGAAACACAGGAAGTTCCATCTCCATGTGAGGAAGAACTTTATTGTGAGGGTGACAGAGCCCTGGAACAGGCTGCCCAGAGAGGTTGTGGATTCTCCTTCTCTGGAGATCTTCAAAACTCACCCGGGTGCCACCCTGTGCCACATGCTCTAGGTGTCCCTGCTTGAGCAGGGGAGTTGGGCTAGATGAGCTCTAGAGGTCCCTTCCAATGTTAACCACTCTGTGATTCTGTGAACTTGCTGCTGAAGACAGTGCCCATCGTTTCCCTTACCACATCTTGAAAGTGCAATTCATTCGAGTTTACATGAACTCACCCATCAGACAGGGAGAGGAATTACTGCAGCACAAGGAGCCTGGCAATCATCAATTACTAATGCCACTGCTCTTGTTACACCATGCTCACTTAGGCCCTGGATTCATTTAGCAGCCTAAAAGGTCTTCCTGGACTCCCTGGTCCAATGGTAGCTGGCCGCAAGTCTCTGCTCCTTGTCCACGTTCGCCAGAGAAGATCATGCTCCCAGCAGCACAAATTCATGGTGCTAAGTGCTCCATCTCCCTCCTCTTGATTAAGGAGCTGCCTTTCTCCAGGGCTGCAGAGCTCCGCAGGTGTCAGTCCCTCCAAGGGGCACCCTCAGCAAACCCTCTCGTCCCCGCCGCTGCTGCTGGCCCCTCACTGCTCTGGCAGCAGCGACCTCAGCGCCAGCACCCGCCGTGAGCCTCCTGCTGGCCCAGCAGCTCCTCGGGCAGGGAGACCTCGCTCGCGCACAGCCCAGCGTGGGCTGCTGCCACCGCGGGCTGCAGGGACACCAGGTTCCTTGGCAGAGCCGCCCCGGCCAGGAAGGGGCTGCTGACGTCACAACCAGCTGCGCGGCCTGGCCTATCAGGGGCTGCGGCAGCAGTGACGTCACCAGCCGACGCCCACGCGTCAGCACAGAGCCAGCCCTGCAGAGAGCAGGGGCCTCCCGGCAGCGTCCCCGCAATGGCCTCCGTGTCCCTGCCCGCTGCTGAGACACCCCTGGCCTCACAGGCAGCGCCTGCTGCTGCCCTGGCAGCTCCGCGCACACAAGGGACCTCCCCGCGTGTCTGCACCAGACCCCGCTGCCGGCCGCGCTGCTGCTGGGACAGGAGCGGCCTCAGAGCCCGTCCCCAGCCATGGGCCAGCGCTGGCCTCGCAGCTGCTCTGCCAGCAGGGACCTCCCAAGGAAGTGCCCAGCCAGGCGCCTCTTGCTGGCCTGCCCAGGACTCAGCAAAGAGCAGAGCTCACGGTCACCCTCACAGACATGGATGGACCTGCTAATGCCTGGTGCTGTCCAGTCAGGAGCACAGACAATGTGACCCCCCTGCCAAGCAGGAGCAGTGCCATGTGCCTGCTGCTGGCCTCCCAGGTGCTTGCAAACATTGACTTGACCAGCATCTGACTAGATGATCTCCAAACATCCCTTGCAACCACAGAAAGGTGCCTTCTCTCACTCAAGCCCCCTTGGAGCTTGCTTATGAGCCAGCAATGTCCCCTTGCTGCCAAGAAGGCCAGTGGTCTTCTGGGGTGTAGTAGGAAGACTGTTACCAGAAGGACAAGGGAGATCATCCTGCCTCTCTACTAAGTCCTGGGGAGGCCACCCCTTGAGTCCTGTGTCCAGTGCTGGGCTCTGCAGTACAAGAGGGACATGAAGCTACTGGAGAGAGCCCAGTATAGGTCTACAAAGTTGATCAGGGAGCTGGAGCATCTCTCCTATGAGAAGAAGGTGAGAGAACTGAGCCTGTTTTAGCCTGGAGAAGAGAAGACTGAGAGAGGATCTTGTCAGAGTGTCAAGGATGCATTGAGGAAGCTCATTCATTTGGTACTAGTTCCTCAGAAATAAACTGCCACTGCCCATCTCTCTGCCCATTCATGTCAATCTTGGCTTTGCTCTAATTAAAGGGGATTTCCTCATTGTGTTACTTGAATGTTGCTCTCTCCTTTGAAAGGCACATTTGTAATTACTCAAGGGCTTTCACTCTTCAAGACCCTGTTGCTTTGCAGGGCTCTCCACGGGCTCTGTGCAATGTCCTCATAGGTGACAAGTTAGGCAGTGAGGCCTGGATCCAGTTCTCACTTGTGGGTGTTCAGTGCTCCTGCAGGTGATGCATGGTCAAGCGGTATCACCCAAATGACAGGACTGGAGACAGATATAGATCCCCCAGGCAACCACAGGGCATCTCCAAGGGGACCACGTGCCTTGGGGTGGGCTGTGAATCCAGCTTCAAAAACGCAGGTGGAGTCACCCAAATATAAAGGGCAAAGCCAGTGAATGTCCAGGCTAGTGATAGCTCTGTAGTCCCACAAGTGGAAGAGAGGACCCTGCAGGCACATTGAAGGGTGCCTGCAGAGCCATTCCTGTCACCTTCACAAACCATCACAAACTCCTGTCACAAACTTGCTGAGGGTGCCCTCTGTCACCTCATCCAAGTCATTGATGAACAAGTTGAACAGCACTGGGGACAGTACGGACCCCTGGGGGACACCACTGGCCTCAGGCCTCCAACTAGACTTGACCCCATTTATCACAACCCTCTGAGCTCTGCCATTCAGCCAGCCCTCAATACACTCCATCGTCCACTCATCCAGCCTGCACTTCCTGAGCTGCCCTATGAGGATGTAACAGGAGATGGTGTCAATCTATGTGAGGAGCTTCCTTCATGAAAGGAAGAGGTGAAGTGGGTGAGGAAGAAGCACAGAGGAGGGAAAGGGGAAGAGCTAAAAGAAGAGGTGGAGGGGGAGAGGAAGAAGCACAAAAGGGAGAAAGGGGTCAAGGCAAAAGGAGATGGGAGGTGGGTGAGGTATATGCACAAAGGTGGGAAAGGCAGAGAGGAAAGGGGAGAGGTGGAGGAGATGAGAAAGAAGCAGAGAAAGGGGCTAGGGTGAGAGTTAAAGGAAGAGGTGGAGCGGGAGAGGAAAAAGCATAGAGAAGGATAAAGGGGAGAGGAAAAGGGAGAGGTGGAGCAGGCAAGGAAGAAGCCAGCAAGACGGTTAATAAAATAAAACTAAACTAAAACTATGCCCAACCCAACCTTGATCCTTCTGCTGGAGCTGCTCTCCTCAGAGTGTGACCCTGAGGGTGGTGCTCTGGCCCAACACAGCCTTGGTTGCCATGGGCACTGCCTCATCACAATGGCCTTGGGGACATGATGCCACCCCCATCACAAAGCCCTGGTCGTTGCCATAGAGACACCCAGGGGTATGTCCTGGTGGTGGCCAAGGGCACCCACATCTCATCTCAGTGTTTAGTGGTCAGCAAGGGAGGCCTTTTGGGTCCCTGTGCCATAGTTTGGCCATTCTCACGGGTATTTATTTGGGAGGGCACAGCCAGCAGGGCCACATGCATGTTCTACCGCTCTTTTTGGCACAGTGGACACCATACCTCTATACCAGATCCCATTTGGGCTCTCCAATTCTGCAAGGAAATGAACAAACGGGAGGGAGTTCAGCACAGGGACAACAACTTGGTCAGGGGCTGGAGCATGGGACAGGTAAGGAGACCTGGAAGAGGGATGTTTGTTCAGCCTAGACCAGAGAAGGCCAGGAGAGATCTTCATGCTGTGCACAAATACTTTGTGGAGAGCACAGAGCAGCAGGATTTTCTTGGAAGGCCACATTAATTGCATGGGAGGCAGCAGGGAAAAGATGGACAATGGAAAATCTGCAGCGTATGAAGGATTCACAGACTTCAGTGTTGTGAAACCAAAGACCTTTAAGTTAAACGCAACTTATAGAGCTCCTGACCCCAGAGACAGCCCCCATCCTGCCTGGCAGCACGTGGAGCCCAGAAACCCAACAAACCAATGAACCAGATGATCATGCACTGGTCATGCACGAGGCCGTCCAAGGAGCTTCTTGATCATGCGCTGGCCATGGGGCTGCAGCTCCCGCCTTTCCTGCTCAGCCCCCCACCTGCCCACAAGACATTCTTTGCTGCTGACCTTAGGCTGACCTCCACATCTCCCCCTTCCTTATTTAGTTTTTATTTGAGCGGTCATCTCTTGATTGGTTGATCAATCAATTAACCATCGCACACATGATAACATACAATGTAGACAATTAACAACAAGCAAAATACAATTAACTCAATAATCAAAAACTTTAAAATTTGCGTCTTCCAAAGCCCAAACTGTCTTAACCAAGAAAATACTCCTATTAAACATGTTTGAAAGGGATTGTCTGGTGTTGACATGGCTAACGTTACCCATACGTTTCTTGGCTGTTTGACCCAGCCTGGGACAAAGGCTGCACAGCTGCTGAGGAAAGCCAGGGTCGTACACATTGCAAAGGGACCCATCTTAGTTTCCCATCTGTCAAAACACAAGCATAACCCCTTCCCCAAGTTACTAAGTCTTTTGGACCTTCCCACTTCCCTGTAACTAGATCTTTTGTGGTAACTTGGGACCTTGGCTGTAAATATTCTGACCTTTGGCCAAAGTGTTGAGTAACTCAGCTCTCACCTGCTATGTTACGATTTAAAAACTTAAATCCATATAAAGCTTTATCCAATCTTTCTTGGGGGCCATCTCTCTGAGCTCCCCCTCTCTGTTTAATTAACATATTTTTTAGGGTCTGGTGCGAGTGTTCAATAACTGCCTGCCCAGTAGGAGAATGAGGAATATCGAAGATATGTTGCACGCCCCATTGTTTAAGGAAGTCTTTGGTTCGCAGGGCCATTGTCTGTTTTTATCATTTTTGAAACACCCATGCAACACCAAACACTGAAACACCAAACCATGAAACACCAAACACTGCAAAACATCTTAACCAGTGCTTACAGACATCCCGACTTTTCTCCCCAGTATGTGACCATGCGTGAGTAATAAAGTGGAGATTGGCTCAGCGATTTAACAAAGTCCATATATTTCACAATCGGGCCATCAGCAAATCAGCAATCAGCAACTGGGCCATCTCAAACCGTAGCTCCCTCCAAGCGCTTCAACAGGCCTTCGACATTTAAGGAATCTGTTCCAACATTAAGATTTAGAGTTGTGAATTTTTAAAAAGCCATGGTTGCAGCTACCAGCTCCACCAGCTGTGTGGAGCCTGGTACTTGAACCTCAGTTTGCCGCTCTGCGTCCGCTGACGTTTTCCAGGCAATGGCAGCCTTTTTAGTTTGTCCTGATCCATCTGTGAAGACAGTAATACCTGAAAGGGGAATTTGCTGCCAAAGAGACCTTGCTAATAAGGGAATGTTAGGAAGTTCTGACCACAACCTATGCAGGGGATAGTGAATGTTCATCTGTTCTGCAAAGTCTGCTAAAGCCATCTGCATGATTAAATGTTCTGCTAATAATCATTGCAAATTTTCCTTGGTTGCAGGAAGATAAATGAACCTTGGATCGCTGCTGTTTAATATTCTTAAGCGCATTGTTGCTTTCTGAATTAACTGTGCATATTCTTCTGTTGCGGTGATAATTTCTTTTTGACTGTCCATGAGGTAAAAAGATCCACTCCAGCACTCGAAGTGGATCTGTCAATGACCCATACAGCAGGTGAATAAGCGAGCTGGAGCTGGCTTGCCTCTGCCTCCCGGCCTTTGGGGCAGTTTTTCTTGAGATGGCCATTCTCTCACATTGAAAACACTTCCCTGCTTCTCACTTTTAAGGCAGGATTTGGTTTTTCTCAGTCAAATGCACCACCGACGCATACATGACCGGCATAGCTGTTAATATTTCTAAGTTCCCCTGCTGAACTGCCTCTGCTAAGCATTTCCCAGCAAATCAATCCTCGATCCCCTTTTGTAACCTCGTTATGTGGGTCTGAGGGTGTAAATCAGGTTCCTTCTCTGGGTCCCTGGGGCCTGGGTCGAACGGATGGTCGCACGGAGGATCAGCCGCCCCCCCATACGGTGGTGCTGACGGTGCTGCTGCACGTGGCTGATTGCTTTTGTCCCCCTGAAGATCCCAGACCTTTTTCAGGGCGACCATGACCTGCCACCCGGTGCTCACATGTTTTACTGCAGCTGTATCACCATCCACCATCGCCTCCTTAAGGCGCTTTCCGAGTTCTTCCTACACCTCTCGCTGGAGTGTGCCTTCCTTCGGGAAAGTAGGTACCTTCTCCCGAATCCACTCTAGTAGAGTGACTAAATCCTTCCTGGAAACCTGCCGGTTCTCTTCGTGCACCATGTGCTGCAGCGCGTCCAGGCTGCGTTTCTGCCCTTGAGCCATTCCACCTCCCGTGATTCCCAGGCTGCTCTCCTCTAATTAGATGATGGGTGCACACCGGAGTTCTTCCTGCTCCGTTCCTGGTTCAGCTGGGCTGTGCTGCCGGGTTCGGGCTTTGTGAGCTTCCCCTGTGTTCTCGCCCCAGCTTTGCATGCCATTTGCAGTGTCTGAAGCAACCGTGGTTTTTGGTGTTGTGAAACCAAAGACCTTTATTTAAACAAAATTTATAGAGCTTCTGACTCCAGAGACAGCCCCCGCCCTGCCTGGCAGCACGTTAAGCCCCAAACCCAACCCACCCATCAACCAGATGATCACGCGCTGACCACACATGAGGCTGTCCAGTGAGTTCCTTGATCATGTGCTGGCCAGGTGGCTGCAGCTCCCGCCTCTCCTGCTCAGCCCCCCATCTGCCGAGGGGACATTCTTTGCTACTGACCTTAGGTTGACCTCCACAGGTGGTGACTTGTGTCTGGGACCAGGGCACTGCTCTTTCCTAGACCCTCTCCTGGGAAAGCACTGCAGGAGCAAGCACACCCTGGAGAACAACCTTGCCCATGTCCCTGGGACCAATGACAGGGTCCCTTCTGTGTGAGAACGTGACATGCCAGCAGCAGGGCCATGGCTGCCCTTCGTACTCGGAGGTCCTTTCTGCCTGAGTAGCTGATAGACTCAAACTTGTGACTCTGAGGACACTTATTGCTCTGGATAGTCCAGAGGGGGCTCTTAGCTGCCACAGGCTGTTGTGATGTTACCTCAGTGTCCGGTGGTGACAAGGCAGAAAACGCCCATGGTTTGGATGTTGGTTGTGTTGGCCTTTCTGCCTTGGGACCTGGTAGGCCAGCAGCAG
Organism: Tinamus guttatus; assembly: GCF_059628265.1. NCBI lineage: Eukaryota > Metazoa > Chordata > Aves > Tinamiformes > Tinamidae > Tinamus > Tinamus guttatus. Next base: position 254,440 of record NW_028289008.1, on the reverse strand, counting down.
GGAAATGGCCTGAATGTTGTTAGTGAGGTCACTGCTGTGCCAGTCCCTGATAGGCCAGCAGCAGGGACATGGCCTGGATATTAATAGTGAGGTCACTGCTGTGCCTGATCCTGATAGGCCAAAAGCATGGATTTGGCTCTGATGGTGACTGTGGGGTCACATCCTTCACTGTAGACCCGATGCTATCAGGAAGCTCTGGGTTGCTAAGGTTTCTTGTGACGTCACCTCTGTCCCTGCTGCTGATAGGCCAGAGCCAGCTGAAGGTTCCAGGGCACATTGTGAGGTCACTGCTGGCCCTGTGCGGGATTGGCCAGCAGCAGAACCAGCCCCAGCCAAGGGCCTGTGAGGTCCCCTCAGTGTGAGCAGCTGATCAGAGGACAGGGCTGTGACATGGACTGTGAGGACGTGTCTGTCTGTGTAGAGAACAGGCTGGAAATGTGCTGGCCATGCAGGGCTGTCCCCAGAGCGAGTCCTGGAGATGGAGAAGGAGCAGCAGGTGAACGGCTGCTCCTCATCCATGGACAGGATCCCTGGAGCGCAGGAGCGCACGAGGGTGGTGCGGGGTGAGACTGGAGGGAGAGGCGGGTGGGAGGGATGGGACCTGCACGGAGAGCATGAGGATGGTAGGGAAGGAGACCTGGGCCAAGATAGCCCGGCAGGAGCTTCTTCAGTGAGGGGACACGTGTTCCTGGCCATGGGCATTTCCTATCACAAAAAGCAGACCAACGGGCACTCTCTCCTGTAGCTGACACTGGTTCAGGAAGAACAAGGTGCCACTGAAGATGTCCATGGGCCTTGACAGTGTTTGATGCAGCCACCCGTAGCCCGTTACCTGTTCATGTCATGTGGTGGGATGAAGAGGAGTTCAGGGGAGGAGAGCTAGAAGGGTTTGAGAGTGCAGAGCCTGGAGCAGAGACGTGACGGAGCTGGGGTGCCTCCCATTTATGCAGCACCCTGGATGTAGACGGGATGGGCTTTCCCTACAGCCAGTGCTGGAATGTCTTTGTTTGAGTACAGGATGGAAATGCAGGATGCCCTGGGGCACTTGCCCAGCAGTCACTCCAAGGGACATGGTTTTCCTGTAGGTTCCCGGCTGTATCTGCTGGAGACATGTGGTTGTGCTGGACACCCCGGGAATCTGACAAGGCCCTGCCAGCACTTTTCTGTGCCATCAAATCAAGGCTCTGCACTGAATTGCAAGAGCTGCTAGTTAATCCTGCAATCTTCCCATGCTTCAACTTCCTAGTGAGTGGGGCTGTCATCGTAGTTGTCATCTGGGGTCATTTCAGACAGCTAAGGCAATTCGCCACCTGGACCCCAACTCGTGCTCTAGGATGATGCAGGTCTCCCAGTAGCTCCATCGGAGCAAGCAGGCACTGGCACCTGCCTTGCATCTCCTCAGTCTCTTCCACTGTCACCAGGTGCTTCCGTGGGAGCAACTGACTCTCAGCCTTCATCTCCAGGGATTGTAGTGGAGCTTTGACAAGGAGCTTGTGTGCAGATCTCTGTGCTCTGCTCACTTCCGTTTGGCAAGGGGAATGCCACCACTCGTGTGTTTGTGGAGTTTACAGGAGGGATCTGAATACAACTTCACACTCAGATCTAGGCAGGTACTGCCAGATGGATATTTCTGAATCAGCACCTGAACCTTGTGTCAGTGAACTCCCACTTGTCCACTCCTCGGTCTCCTGTCTGGTTAAGGGATGTGAGATAAGGCTTTCAGAGTGAGACATTTCCAACTTTCATAGATAGTCATCCTTTGATGAAATAAATTGCCGTGTTGGAATAATCTCTCTCCAATCATTAGCAAAGGACAATAGGTGATTATTTTAGTTTATTGAAGTGAACATTTCCCAGGAGGAGGGAGCACAAGGGATAGAGAAATTGGTGAGTTCAGCTGGGCCTCTGCTCCTGAGCGGGGCCAGGCTCCTGGGACGGAGGCAGCTCGTGGCAGTCTGGCAGCACTGCCCAGAGACAGCCGAGTGCAGGAGCAGCTCCTGTGCCAAGAGCAGCAGGGCTGCGGGCACTGCCTGCTGCTGCGGACAGCAGAGGAGAGAAGGCAGCGAGAGGGGAACAGCAGTGTGGAGCGGGAGGACGGAGCGGAGCTCACTGTGGGAGTGAGCTCCCAGCTGCTTGCATGGTAAGTCTCTGGCTGCAGGGCAATGCTACTGAGTTTGCAGAGGGCTCTTCTGCACCCAGGCAATGCCATCACTTGATAGGGTATGGGGCAATCGCTCTCCCCCCATCTCCAATGCAAAGGTTGCTTCAGAGCAGGATTCCCTGCCTCAGCGTCACCGGGACAGGGTGTCCTGCTTCCTTCTCCCGGGGATGCTGCAGGGCTGTGAAGCTGGGTGTGCACCCAGGTCTGCATGGGCTCTAATCCAGAGCAGTGTCCCTGTGCCCCAGGGTTGCTCCTTGCTTCCCTCCTGTCCATGCTGCTCCTGGTCTTCTCTTAGGCTCGCTTGGGTGGAGAGGATTTCAGCTGCAGTTCAGATATCAATGCTGCAAGTTATGTGAAACAGGGGTCTGCAAGGGAGTGTGGTTTTTAGGGTAACATGTAAGTGTGATCATCCTCCAGCTCAAAGCAGTGTGAGTGCAGGACAGCTGGAACCTGGGTAATAGAGAAGCTCTTGTCACTCTGCCCCAAGTGATAGGGAAGCCTTTCCTCTCAGCACTTGCGGCAGAAAGGACAATGTTTGCTATCTTCAAGGAGTGCTGCCCAGTTGGAAGAGGGGCATCTCAAAGAAAATAAATAATGTTAAAAAAAAAAACTTCCTTCTACAATCCACATCCTTTAGAAATGGGTGTGAAGATGCTGAACAGCCCTGTTACATGAAAAGACATCTTATTGTGAGTGCCTGAATTACTCACTCCAATTCCCTCCACATTCCATGGGCAGAGGCCCCAAATCCTTACAACACACCCGGTCAGCACAAAACAGGATTCAAGCCAGGTAAGTGCACAGATGCCCCTTCTCCGTCCCCTCCCCCTAGTAAAGAGAGAATCAGTGTGATGTGTTTTTAATGAGAAATTGAATATTTTTTAATTTACTGTTTTTTCTTTCTTGAAATGTGTTTTCCTAAAATACCACTTTTTTTTTTTCTTGTTCTCCCAGGACAGTGCACTATACCCTGAGATAGCAAATGTCCAACAGCAGCTCCCTCAACGAGTTCCTCCTCCTGCCATTCTCAGACACACGGGAGCTGCAGCTCTTGCACTTCTCGCTCTTCCTGGCCATCTACCTGGCTGCCCTCCTGGCCAACGGCCTCATCATCACAGCCGTAGCCTGCGACCACCACCTCCACACCCCCATGTACTTCTTCCTCCTCAACCTCTCCCTCCTTGACCTTGGCTGCATCTCCACCACTGTCCCCAAATCCATGGCCAATTCCCTGTGGGACACCAGGGCCATTTCCTACTTAGGATGTGCTGCACAGGTCTTTATGTTTCTTATCTTCATAGTAGGAGAGTATTTCCTCCTCACAGTCATGGCCTATGACCGCTATGTTGCCATCTGCAGACCCCTGTATTATGGGACCCTCATGGACAGCAGAGCTTGTGTCAAAATGGCAGCAGCTGCCTGGAGTAGCAGTTTTGTCAATGCTCTCCTGCACATTGGGAACACATTTTCCTTACCACTCTGCCAAGGCAATGTGGTGAAGCAGTTCTTCTGTGAGATCCCCCAGATCCTCAGGCTCTCCTGCTCTAATTCCTACCTCAGGGAAGTTGGAGTCCTTGTGATTGCTTTTTGTGTACACTCTGGGTGTTTCATTTTCATTGTGGTGTCCTACGTGCAGATCTTCAGAGCAGTGCTGAGGATCCCCTCTGAGCAGGGCCAGCACAAAGCCTTTTCCATGTGCCTCCCGCACCTGATTGTGGTCTCCCTGTTCATCAGCACAGCCACGTTTGCCTACCTGAAGCCCCCCTCCATCTCCTCCCCAGCTCTGGATCTGGCACTGGCTGTTCTGTATGCGGTGGTGCCTCCAACAGTGAACCCCCTCATCTACAGCATGAGGAACAAGGAGCTCAAGGATGCCCTGAGGAAAGTAATTTCATGGACATTATTCAGAAATGGTAATATCGGTGTTGATCTCAACATGTGAATCCTACTGTATCCTGTACCATGATTGAGCAATAGTTCTTTATGTTTATTAGATTTACTATTACTAGCATTTGTTAACATGCTGCTACACAAATGGTTGGATTTGTTCCTCCTTGAATTAGACTACTTTGTCTCATATGGTTTCCAAATAAATTGATGTCTAAGTCTGGGTCATAACTGATCTCCTCACTCTGTCATTAAAAGCAGAAAGTTCCACCCAGTGCAGTGCCTGAGGGCTGCTCTTTAGAGGAAGCTGCTTTTAAGAATAGGCTCAAGCAATTGTACCCCAAAGGCCTTGCTTCACAGGATTCTCCATGTGTTCAGGAGAAAATAGCTCAGAAATGTGTAATGAGCTCTGCATTTAGGACTCACTCATTGGTGACCAGTGACTGTGGAAGGGATGAACCTTTCTGGAAAGGTGAAGAAGCAACTCATCAGAGATGTTGTCTCTAAGCATGTGGAGGAAAGGACGGGTGTCAGCAGTGGTCAGCATGAATTCACCGAGGGGAAATCAAGCTGAATCAGTTCGAGAGTCTTCTAGGATGGAAGGACTGGCTGGGGAGATGAGGGTAGATTGGTGCATGTTGTGTGCCTTGACTTCAGCAAAGTCTTGAACACTGTCTCCCATCATGGGCAAGGTCAAGAAGTGTATGTTTAGATGAGTGGACAGCAGCTGAATGGCAGAGCTCCATGGGTTGTGATCAGTGGTGCAGAGTCTAGCTGGAGGCCTGTAGCTCTTGGTGTTCCCCAGATGTCAACATTGGGTTAAGTCTTGTCCAGCTACTTGATTAATGACCTGGATGAAGGGGATGAGTGCACACTTAGCAAGTGTCCTTAGGGTCCCAAACTGGGAGCAGTGTCTGATACCCCACACCTCCGTGCAGCCATTCCAAGGGAAACGAACAGGCTGGAGAGCTGGGCCTCATGAAGTTCAGGGTCCTACACCTAGGGAAGAATTACTGAATGCACTGGTACAGACTGCCTGTGCCTCGTCCTTATAGTGACTGGTACTTGTGTAGGAGGAAAAAGCATCCAGGGTCACCTGAGATGGCCAAGGAAATCCACAGTGCCCTGGCACAGTTGTGGGTGACCATGGACAAATGTCACAAACATGCAGGACCAGATGCAGCTCTGCAGAGAGGGACCTGGGTGTCATGATGGATGACAAGTTGACCATGAGGCAGCAGTGTGCCCTCATGGCCAAGAAGGCCAATGGGATCCTGGGGTACATTAAGAAGAATGTCTCCAGCAGGTCGAGGGAGGTGATCCTGCCCCTCTACTCAGCCCTGGGGAGGCCATATCTGGAGTATTGTGCCCAGTTCTGGGCTCCACAGGACAAGAGGGATGTGGAGCTGCTGGAGAGAGTCCAGCGCAGGGCCACAAGGATGATCAGGGGCCTGGAACATCTGCCCTATGAGGAGAGGCTGAGGGAGCTGGGCCTGTTCAGCCTGGAGAAGAGAAGGATGAGAGGGGACCTGAGCAGTGTCCCCTCTCATGAAGTGAGAGTGTGAAGAGGATGGTGCTGGTCTCTTTTCACTGGTGGCCACCAACAGAAATAGAGGTAATGGTCACAAACTGAAGCACCAGAAGTTCTACATGAACTTTAGGAATTTTTTTTTAACAGTGAGGGTGACAGAGTGCTGGAACAGGCTGCCCAGAGAGGCTGTAGAGTCTCCTTCTCTGGAGATCTTCAAACCCGCTTGGACGCAGTCCTGTGCCACGTGCTCTAGGTGACCCTGTGCAGGGGGGTTGGACTAGATGACCTCCAGAGGTCCCTTCCAACCTTAAGCATTCTATGATTCTATGATTCTATGATTCTATGATTCTTTGTCCCCCTTCACTTTGAGGTATTCAGGTTCAGGACTGCTAGGCAGGGACTCCCATATAGCCTTCATTTTTCTTTTGCATTACCTTTTATGATACACAAGCCTGTGGTGCCTGCTCACCACAACTGGGCCTGCTGCACACAGGGCTGCGTTAGGAAGTGCCTGGACACTCAGCTGAGAGCAGTTCTAAGCCCCCATGACTCAGCCCTGTTGTGGCCACCTGTGGAATTGTGTGTCCCACTGTGGTACACCCAGTGCTGCAGCAATGAGGAGGAACAGGAGAGGCTCCAGAGGGGGTCTGCAGAGATGGGGTTGGAGACCTAAAGCGCATGGCCTGTGTGGAGAAGCTGAGGGACCTGGGTTTCTTCAGCCTGGTGAGGTGTTACAGCTAAGGCAAATATAACACTGGCCAGTGACTGCTAGAAGGGTGGTTTCAGAGATGATGGAGCCTATTCTGGCAATGGGAAAGAGCATGAGAAGTTGAAAGAGCCACCAACAGCAGCTTGAAATGTGCAGACTGCACTTCAGGAAAACAAGAAATTTCACTTCAAGGGTAGTTCTGTGGTGTAAGAGATCATGCAGAAGGTATCTAGGATCATCCCATGCCTCTGTTTCAAAGAACAGTGAACAAGACCTAGAGACATCATTTGAGATGGAGAGATCCTGGGGTGAGAGCAAGGTGGGAAGCAGTTTGGATGTCTACAGGCTGCAGGCAAACAGGCACAGAAATAGCAAAGTATAGCAGAGCCGGAGGGGGAGATGGCCAAGGTTCATTGCCATGGCCAAAAGCCTCCAAAAGAACTAGGACTATGTCACCTTTGCTATGGCTGGTGTCTCTGATATTGAGGATTGGGAGAGGAAACTTCTTGCTCATGGCCACAGGGTCTCCTTGCCTGCTTTCCCCCAGGGACACAAGGTGTGCTGCCCTTGGCCTTGAACACCCCCACTCACGCACTGACCCAGCAGGAGACCCGAGCAAAGCATGGTGGAAAGGACCCCCCTACTCAGAGTCTGGACACCTGTGTTTGGCCAAGGTACTTGAAAAACACGTGAAGTGTTAACCTGGCATCAGAGCAACCTGCACTTTGTCTATGCTTATCTGCAATCAGGGCCTCCAACTTTCTGCTCTACTCAGCCCCTGGGGAGACTTTGCTGCTAATGGTCCTCAAGAGGACCAATTAACTCTCCAAGAAAGTTGGCCATTTGCTTCTGACTGTAACTGCTGCAGAGATTTCCTCAATCTCCTCCTGGAGGTTCTCAACCTCCTGGAGGTTCATAGACTCAGCACCAAATACTCCCAGGGCTCATTAAAATAAAAAATTATATATCTAAGGATATGTCATATTTTTCTTCAATCTTCAATTCTTGTGTGGCTAATTGGAAAGCAATGTATTGAAATGAGGCAGATTTCAATGAGCACCTGAAAAAGAAGGATGGCTGCTTTTCAGCTTTCTTTTTTCATTCTGTTTTCAGAAGAAATCTGACCACATTCTCCAGTTCCTACAGTGTCTCCCAATGAAGTCTGCACATGTGGGAAAAGCAAAGTTTTTGAGAGGAGACCTGTATGGACAACCTTCCTGTTCACATCCCCAGCCCTGACATTTCTCTCCTCAGCCACTGGGGACTTGGATAGCTCTGGTTCAAATCTAACCTTTTTCTGCTCCAGGCTGTAGCTGAATGTTACAGCTGTTGCAGTTCATCCAGGCTCCTATGAGTTAAAAAATCTAGTCCCCTGTATGACAAGCATAAGATTCATCCTCTGTCCTAAGAAAAAGAATGCAATCCTGATCACTATGTTGAGTCCCAGTTGCCTCCAGGGAGGTTCCCAGTCTACAAGGAATAAGCTTCCCTGAGATGTTTTTGACAGATAGATAGAACAGCCTGCATAGAAAACTCTGAAACAGCTAGCTGAAGAAGTAACTGCACTCCTGAAAGGCAAGGCAAGATTGAAATTCTCCACTTGCTCAAAGGAGCAACTGGAGAGTTGAGAGGTATCTGAACAATAAAGAGAAATCATAGAATGATTATAGTTGGAAAACACCTTCAAGATCATTGAGTCCAATCGTAAAACCTTCAACACCATACCTGTTAAACCATGTCTCTAAGTGCCTCATCTACACATTTCTTAAATATTGCCCCACCACTTCTTCAGGCAGCCTGTTCCAATGCTTGATTACTCTTTCTGTGTAGAATTTTCTCCTAAAACGTATCCTGAACTTCCCCTGGCACAACTTGAGGCCTTCTCCTCTTGTCCTATTTTCATATATTGGAGAAGAGATCAACCCTGCCTCGCTACAACCTCTACAACCTCGCTACAACCAGATGTAAAGAGCGATAAGGTCACCCCTGACCTTCCTCTTCTCCACACTAAATAACTTCAACTCCCTCAGCTGCTCCTCATAAGATCTGTGCTCCAGTCCCTTTACCAGCTTTGTTCCTCTTCTTTGGACTCGCTCCAGCACCTCCATGTCTTTCTTGTAGTGAGGGGCCCCAAACAGAACACAGGATTTGAGGTGCGACCTCACCAATGCTGAGTACAGGGGGATGATCGCTTCCCTGGTCCTGCTGGCTACGCTGTTCCTGATACAAGCCAGGATGCCTTTGGCCTTCTTGACCATCTGGGCACACTGCTGACTCATGGTCAGATGGCTGTCGACCAACACCTGCAGACCCTTTTCTGCCACACAGCTCTCCAGCCACGCAGCCTCAAGCCTGTAGCTGCATGGGGTTCTTGTGACTGAGGTGCAGGATCCAGCACTTGGCCTTGTTGAAACTCATACAGTTGGCCTCAGCCTATTGATCCAGACTGTCCAGATCCTCCCCTAGAGCCTTCCTGCCCTCAAGTTGATCAAATCTTCCTTTGATGTTGGTGTTGTCTGCAAACTTGCTGAAGGTGCACTCAATCCCCTTATCCCTTATTCAGATCATTGACAAAGATATTAAAGAAGACTCGACCCAACACTGACCCTGGGGGAACACCGCTCGTGACCAGTCACCAGCTGGATTTCACACCATTCACCACCACTCTCTGGGCCTGGCCATCTTCTCTGTTTTTCTCCCTGCAAAGAGTACACCTGTCTAAGCCATGAGCTGCCAGCTTCTCCAGGAGAATGCAGTGGAAGACTGTGTCAAGAACCTTCCCAAAGTCTACTGAGACCATGTCCACAGCCTTTCCCTCATCCATTAGGCAGGTCACCTGGTCTGAGGAGATCAAGCTGGTCAGGCGGGACCTGCTTTTCATGAACCCATATTGTTCCAGCCTGATTCCCTGCTTATCAAGCACGTGCTGTATGATCGCCCTCAATATGATCTGCTCCATAACTTTCCCCAATACCGAGGTCACACTGACAGGCCTGTAGCTTCCCTGGATCCTCCATCTTGCCAACATTGGCAAGTCTCTAGCCGTCTGGGACCTCCCCTGTTGACCAGGACTGCTGATAGATGATGGAGAGTGGCTTGACAAGCACTTCACCAGCTCCCTCAGAACCTTTGGGTGGATGCCACCTGGACCCATAGACGGACGTGTGAGTGTCCAAGTGGAGTACTGTGGAAACTGACTGTTTCCTCCTGATTTATGGGGGAGTTGTTCTGCTCTGCACAGGTGTCTTCTAGCTCAGGGGGCAAGCACCTTGAGGGGAACTGAGATAAACTAGGCGTTAAGTTCCTTAGACTTAGCCTCATCCTTTGTGATCCCCATCCTCATCCCTTTTGCATGCAGTTGACAGGGTTTGTAGCGAGTCTGTGAAATCCCTGGCTCCCTTAGCAGAGAATATCAACCTTGAAAAGATTAGAGTGTATCTATGAGATAGGGAGTTCACATGGAGAGAGCAGAAAGTTATTAACAAGTGTAAGGAGGTTTTGGCCATGGAGCAGAATCTGGCCAAGCTAAGAATCGTCCAGTCATAACTCTGTCACTAGCTACTGTCCTTTGTAGTCCTTAGCTATTCAGCCAAGCTGGTCTTCTTCCCCTCCGACTCATCTTACAGCTCACAGGGATGGCCTGTTCCTGCATCTTTTACACTACCTTTTTGAGAAAACTCCAGCTTTCCTGGACCCCTTTGCTCTTCAGGACCATCCCTGCTGCTGCTGGCCCCTCAGCAGCGACCTCAGTGCCAGCACCCGCTGTGAGGCTCCTGCTGGCCCAGCAGCTCCTCGGGCAGGGGGACCTCGCTCGCGCACAGCCCAGCGTGGGCTGCTGCCACCGCGGGCTGCAGGGACACCAGGTTCCTCGGCAGAGCCGCACCGGCCAGGAAGGGGCTGCTGACGTCACAACCAGCTGCGCGGCCTGGCCTATCAGGGGCTGCGGCAGCAGTGACGTCACCAGCCGACGCCCACGCGTCAGCACAGAGCCAGCCCTGCAGAGAGCAGGGGCCTCCCGGCAGCGTCCCCGCAATGGCCTCCGTGTCCCTGCCCGTTGCTGAGACACCCCTGGCCTCACAGGCAGCGCCTGCTGCTGCCCCGGCAGCTCCGCGCACACAAGGGACCTCCCCCGTGTCTGCACCAGACCCCGCTGCCGGCCGCGCTGCTGCTGGGACAGGAGCGGCCTCAGAGCCCGTCCCCAGCCATGGGCCAGCGCTGGCCTCGCAGCTGCTCTGCCAGCAGGGACCTCCCAAGGAACTGCCCAGCCAGGCGCCTCTTGCTGGCCTGCCCGGGACTCAGCAAAGAGCAGAGCTCACGGTCACCCTCACAGACATGGATGGACCTGCTAATGCCTGGTGCTGTCCAGTCAGGAGCACAGACAATGTGACCCCCCTCCCAAGCAGGAGCAGTGCCATGTGCCTGCTGCTGGCCTCCCAGGTGCTTACAAACATTGACTTGACCATCATCTGACTAGATGATCTCCAAACATCCCTTGCAACCAGAGAAAGGTGCCTTCTCTCACTCAAGCCCCTTTGAAGCTTGCTTATGAGCCAGCAATGTCCCCTTGCTGCCAAGACCAGTGGTCTTCTGGGGTGCAGTAGGAAGACTGTAGCCAGGAGGACAAGGGAAGTGATCCTGCCTCTCTACTAAGTCCTGGGGAGGCCACCCCTTGAGTCCTGTGTCCAGTGCTGGGCTCCGCAGTACAAGAGGGACATGAAGGTACTGGAGAGAGCCCAGTATATGTCTATCTATGTCTAAAGTTGATCATTGAGCTGGAGCATCTCTCCATGAGGAGAAAGTGAAAGAACTGGGCCTGTTTTAGCCTGGAGAAGGCTGAGAGGGGATCTTATCAGGGTGTGCAAATACCTGAAGGGAGGATGAAAAGGGCAGAAGAGGATGGCCCAGACTCTTTTTAGTGGTGACTAGTGGTGGCACAAGAGGCAACAGACACAAATTGGAGCACAGGAAGTTCTGCCTCAATTTGAGGAAAAGCATCTTGACTGTGAAGGTGACAGAGCACTGGCAGGGGTTGCCCAGAAAGGTTATGGAGTCTCCTTCTCTGCAGATATCCCAGACCTGCCTGGACAGGATCCTGTGCATCGTGCTGTAGGCGACACTGCTTGATCAAGGGGTTTGAACTAGATCATGTGCAAAGCTCCTTCCAACCTCAACTATTCTGTGAATCTATAAACGGTCTCCACTGGAATAGATCAGCTTTTTGAGCTGTAGGGATCTCCCTGTCCCTCAGCTTTATTGTGAGTGCTGCTCTAGTAGGATAGAAGGCATCCAGGGTCATTAGAGATGACCAAGGAAATTCCTGACCTGGCCTCCCGCTGAAGCTCGATCTCCAGTGATTCCATTAGGACCTTTAGGCCAGGAGCTTGCAAGCAGACCATGTGCATGCTTAGCCTGGTAAGGGGGAATCCCACCTGCCATGTATTGGTGGAGTTCATGAGTTAGCTGAATCCTTCTCCAAACCTGGCGCTTCTGAACAGACATGTGGAGTCCCAATAAGCCATCTGAATAAGTCCTCTGAATCATATATACACCATGTATCAACAAGCTCCCTTCTTATCCCTGTCTGGGTGTCCTGCCTAGTTAAGAAATGTGAATCAGGACTTCCCATGGGACATTTCTAACTTTGGTAGATAATCATTATCTGATGAAATAAATTGCAATGTTGGAATCTGTATCCCTGTACTCTTTAGAGAAGGAAAACAGGTTACTCTACTTGATGGAACATATCCCAGAGGGAGGAATCCCAAGGGACAGAGTAATTCATGAATTGAGCTGGGCCGCAGCTCGTGGCAACCTGTCAGCACTGCCCAGAGACAGCCGAGTGCAGGAGCAGCTCCTGTGCCAAGAGCAGCAGGGCTGCGGGCACTGCCTGCTGCTGCGGACAGGGGAGGAGAGAGGACAGAGAGGTGAAAGACAGCGTGGAGTGGGAGGACAGAGCAGAGCTCATGGTGGGAGCAATCTGTGACACGGTAAGTCACCAGCTGCAGGGTAATGCTGCTGAGGTTTCTGGAGGGGTCTGCAGCACCCCTCCAGCTGATGACTTTTCTTTTTTTGAGGATTGTTCTCCCCGCTTCTACTTTGCATATGAGGAGATGCTTCAGAACAGAAATTCCCTGTCCCAGCATCACAAGGTCAGGGCATCATGGCTGCTTCTTCTGGAGCTGGTGCAGGACAGTGAAGGCAATGTGGGCACACAGGTTCTTCAGAGCACTGTTCTTCAGAGCAGTGTCCATGCGCCCCAGGGCGCTGTGTGCCCGGGGCAGTGATTCTGTGAGGATCAGCACTCAGCCTGCCAGGGCGCTGCAGGGAGAAGCTCTGGGTGGGAGGAGAGATCCCCCCCGGGCAGGTTCATTCTCCTGCTGAGAGGCTGCTGTGTGGGGTCAGGGTTGCTCACAGCTCAGCCTCACCCACACAACATATCTGGAAGGGGCTTTTCAAGAGGACACTCTTGGGAAGCTGCTATGAAAGGGAAGGGAATATCCAGAGGCTAGGATTTTGTTTTGTATCTTTGACAAGGCAGCAAATGAATGGGACATTTTAGGTTTAGATGCCTGAAGGAGAGTTCTGCAGTGCTGCTCTGAGGGATCAATAGGTCTGCGAGGACCCCAGAATATTCCTCCAACTGCCTTTTCACCTGTGGGCAGCAGCAATATCCCCTTTGCAGTTCTCCTCATTCTCATTGTGCTTAGTCTCACTCTGCTCTCAAGGGGAAGGGCTCCGGGGCATTTCTGACCTCTTCTGCAGTCAGATTTCCAGAACAGCAGAGCTGCCTCTCTCCTGCCCTGTACCCATTTCCCATTGCAAGGCACAGGGTCTGAGAACCACTGCCCTGGGAGTCCACACTGTCTGGGAGGTGCAACCTGGGGACGGTGCTGCTCTGTCTCTCTGTCCTCCCTTGGCAGCAGTCACAGTGTTTCTCCTCATTTCCCTGCCTCTCCTTTCTGCTCTTGTCCTGGCAGTCAGCTGGGGCTTCAGCTACAAATTCAGATACTCACCCTGAGGTCCTGCCATGGAGGTGTCTGAAGAGGGGCAATGTGCCCAGGGTGCTGGGCAGCATCATTGGAGGGGCTGCAAAGGGGTTGACTCTCGCTTTAGGAGACCCTGTGACTGTAAGGACACGTGACTGTCTCTGTTGTCCTGCTGGGGTTGTGAGGTGCCCTCCAGAAGAGAATTCAGTGCACAGAGTCTTTGCCATGTCAGTAGCAGTGTCCTGTTCTCTCCGTCACGTATCCACCTTAACCTTAGAGGGAGCGCAGAGTTAAATGTGTGCTTTGAAACCAGTCTTCTATGATCTCAACAGAGTCCAGGTTTTTCTGCAGGAACAAGGCAGATGGACTCAACAGCACTCCACACTGTTCCCTAAGCAGTAGAGACCCCATTCTATCTCCAGTCTGCTTTATGTTCACATTTTCAGAAATAGAGACATCTGCCTTTATTTGCATGTAATTAAAGACATGCAAAGAACCTGGCCAGATATGGTGACAGAATCTAAAAATTTCCAAAATAAGTAATTCTAAAGCAAAATGCTAAAACCCCCTGCTGCACCCCAAACTCCTTGGAAGTGTGTGTGGGAATATGAAAAGACCCTTTATATTAAAGTTGGATGTCCTGTGACACCAATGCCAAAAAGGACAGATATCAAGAATCAGTCCTTTATACACATTGACTTAGAGTAACTCAGGCTCCGGCTCTTCCCAGAAAACTCAGGTGGAGCAGAGACTGAGGAGCTGACTGAAGGTGACAGTGAGAAGAAGGAATTACTGAGAGCTGGGACAGGGATCGAGAAGCATTTCTATGAAAAATGGAAAGTTTATTTCAGAGAAAATTCTTCCAAGCTATTATTGTCTTTTCTTCCCTACACAGTTTTCCTGAGCCCAAAAGAACAGATGTCCAACAGCAGCTCCCTCAATGAGTTCCTCCTCCTGCCATTCTCAGACACACAGAAGCTGCAGCTCTTGCACTTCTCGCTCTTCCTGGCCATCTACCTGGCTGCCCTCCTGGCCAACGGCCTCATCATCACAGCCGTAGCCTGTGACCACCGCCTCCACACCCCCATGTACTTCTTCCTCCTCAACCACTCCCTCCTCGACCTTGGCTCCATTTCCACCACTGTTCCCAAATCCATGCACAATTCTTTGTGGAACATCAGGGTCATTTCATACTTGGAATGTGCTGGGCAGGCCTTTTTCTTCCTTTTTTTCGTATCAGCAGAGTTTTCTCTCCTCACAGTCATGGCCTATGACCGCTACGTTGCCATCTACAGACCCCTGCACTATGGGACTCTGCTGGGCAGCAGAGCTTGTGTCAAAATGGCAGCAACTGCCTGGGCCAGTGGCTTTCTCAATGCTCTCCTGCACACTGGGAACACATTTTCCCTTCCACTCTGCCAAGGCAATGTGGTGGAGCAGTTCTTCTGTGAGATCCCCCAGATCCTCAAGCTCTCCTGCTCACACTCCTACCTCAGGGAAATTGGGCTCATTGGGGTTAGTGCCTGTTTAGTCTTTGGGTGTTTCATTTTCATTGTGGTGTCCTACGTGCAGATCTTCAGAGCTGTGCTGAGGATCCCCTCTGAGCAGGGCCAGCACAAAGCCTTTTCCATGTGCCTCCCGCACCTGGCTGTGGTCTCCCTGTTTGTCATTACTGTATTGTTTACCTACCTGAAGCCCCCCTCCATCTCCTCCCCACTTCTAGATATGGTTGTGTCCATTCTGTACTCGGTGGTGCCTCCAGCCCTCAATCCCCTCATCTACAGCAAGAGGAACAAGGAGCTAAAGGAGGCACTGAAGAAACTGATTCAGTGAGTACAAGGTCAGTGATAACAACTGTTTCATTCACTCACCAGGATATCTGGCATCAAGGCTGTATTATATGCATTTCCTTTTTAAATTCTCTTTTACATCCATCTTAAAATAATAAATACTAAAATAAAATGCCTAGTTTTTGTCATGTCTGCACAGGAATCTCTCATTTAGCACTTAAACATAGACCATGATAAAGCAGGAAGCCAGGCTTCCCACTTCACTAGCAGAGAGGGGGGATTCTCTGAGCCGCTTCTTTGAGCTCCCTTGGATGTGCCCAGTGCAGGGAGGAGAGTTTCCCTCTGCAGTGTCTTTTCCAGCACTGACACCAAGGGACCTCTGGGGTACAGAGTCACGGTGGGACAAGGACAGGTGGGCTGAGACCAGGGGTCCAGTGTTGTTTAGGAGATCTCAGCTCTCGTGCTATGGTTAGAGTGTGATCTCAAATCTCTCTAATATGACAGAAATGGCAACCAAGGGTCACCACAGGTTTCCATGGTTCCATGCAAAGCTCTAACACACAAAATTGAACATAAGTGAATTGAAGGAAAGTCTAGAGGCAGCCTTCCCGTGGCAGTTTGGGTGAGAGGCAATTGCCTGGTGACACCAGGTGACATCTGAACAGATAGGGTTGTCCCAGGCATGGGCTAGTGTCTATTGCTCTGATAGAGCAAATGTGATACATCTTTCTAGAATGCCTGGTCGGGGCCCGGTGGGCATCTTCCTTGGCCAGCTGAAATAGCACTAAATGCTCACTAGTGTTACAGCCACACTCACTAGGAAGCTGAGACATGTGGAGATGTTAACAATGTAAACTGTGACTGTAATTCATTTCGGACACTTGATTCAGTGGCGCTGAAGTAGGCCTGCAAGGCCATGATACATGCCTGGGATTTCTAGCACCTCTGCATGGGCAGGAGCTATGAGGAAACTCTGCCTTTCTTTAATAGTTGCTAGGAAAAGACCCCAGGTTCTCTCAGGTTTTCCTACTTCTGCACAGACATTTGCACAGGGTCTACTGGGGGCCTGGAGCCAGCTGTGTCCCCCAGGGAGTAGTATTGGGTCCAATCCTATTCAACTTCTCCATCAGTAACCTGGAAGAAGGAACAGAGTGCACTCCCAGCAAATTTTGTGATGATACAAATGCGGGAGGCTTGGCTGATACACCAGAGGGCTGTGCAGCCATGTTCCTGTGTTAGGGAAAGAGGACTGTTAAGAAATTTTTCTTGATGAGCTTGTAATAAGCTGGTATGAGTGTACAATAAAGCAATATGAATTATGATATCTGAAATGCAGAATTAAATCATGAATCCTTAGGACATGTTTCCCCTTGTTGCATGAGTGCATGCCCAGATGTGCAGGGATGCTGCTGCTGGAGGCATGTTCTGTGCATCACTGTGCCAGAGCAAAGGCCACCCCAAGGACATGGACTGAAGACTCCAAAGCCCATGGAGAGATCAGCAGGTTGTGAGGAAGCTCCAGAAGTCCCTTTGCCCACTCTGCCTGTTGACAGCACCAGCAGCACCTTTGCTGGGCCTGTCTGGCCAATAAGCACAAGAAGGGAGATTCTCAAGAGGAGCCAGGCTCCCAAAAACCATGCGAGTGCCATAGGGACCATGGGTGTATGTGTGCAGATGCTGTAGGTGGGCACATGGAGCACTTGTGACTGTCACACCTGCCTAGCCTGAGGGACAGGGCAGGATGGCAGATTTCTTGAAGCAATCTCTAGAAAAGTGAAGGTGCTGTTGAAGAAGTCCCTGTTCATATAATCTAGTGGGGTGAGCAGGCATTAAGGGGAGGGGAGCTAGAAGGGTTTCGGAGTTCAGAGATCAGACCACAGAGCTTGGAGTGATGTGCCTCCTCTTTTTGCAGCATTCTGCATCTAGGTGGGACAGTTCTGCATGTATGTGGGACAATTTCCTTGCAGTCAGTGCTGGAATTCATTGATTAGGGTAGAGGTAGGAAAATCAGCATAGCCAGGGGCATTTGTCCGGAAAGCACTGCAATGGGGCATGGTTTTCCTGCAGGTGCCCTACTGTATCTGCTAGACACACGTGGTTGTGCTGGACACCTCAGGCATTTGACAAGGCCCTGCCAGCATTCTCCTATGCCATCTAATAAAGTATCTGCATTGAATTACCAGAGACACTGCTTAATACTAGCATCTTTCTATGCCTCATATTCATAGTGAATGGCGCTCCTGTTGTATTTAGCATCTGGGGTCATTTCAGATGGGCAATGCAAATCCTCTGAGGCCCCCACCATGATGCTCTGGGATGATGCAGGTCTCCGACGAGCTGCATCAGAGCAAGTGGGCCCTGGCCCATGCCTTGGACCTCCTCAGTCTTTTCAACTGTCCCCAGGTGTTTGTGCAGGAGCCACTGACTCCCATCCTCCATCTCCAGTGACTGCAATTGCAGCTTAGACAAGGAGTTCTCTTGCAGACCTCTATGTTGTGCTCACTTCAGTTTTGAAAGGGGAATCACTTGACCTGCCTGTGGAGTTTGCAGGATTTTTCTGAATCTCACTTCATGCCAGGGGATTCTAGACCAGCATGAGATGGGCAGAGTGACTCATCCCCTGAACCTGCTGTGAGGGTGACAGAGCCCTGGAACAGGCTGCCCAGAGAGGTTGTGGAGTCTCCTTCTCTGGAGATCTTCAAAACCTGCCTGGATGCCACCCTGTGCCACGTGCTCTAGGTGTCCCTGCTGCAGCAGGGGGCTTGAACTTGATGATCTCTAGAGATTCCTTCCACCTTAACCATTCTGTAATTCTGTGAAGAGATGAGCATCAGAGGTTCCACAGGAGCACATTTCCATTTCTCATAGGTAGTCATGCTCTGATGAAAGAACTTGCAATGTTGGAAATTGTGGCTCTCCACTCAATGCGAAGAGACAACAGGTGATTACTTCAGTCTATTCCAGTGAACATTTCCCGGGAGGAGGGAGCACGAGGGACAGAGAAATTGGTGAGTTCAGCTGTTCCTCTGCTCCTGAGTGGGGCCAGGCTCCTGGGACGGAGGCAGCTCGTGGCAGCCTGGCAGCACTGCCCAGAGACAGCCGAGTGCAGGAGCAGCTCCTGTGCCAAGAGCAGCAGGGCTGCGGGCACTGCCTGCTGCTGCGGACAGGGGAGGAGAGAAGGCAGCGAGAGGGGAACAGCAGTGTGGAGCGGGAGGACAGAGGAGACCTTCACAGCTCTTGACACGGTGAGTTTGTGCTTACAGGACAATGCTACGGAGCTTGTTGAAGGGGACATAAGAACCCATCACACCCCATGGCTGGCAGCATTTTTCTCTTCTTTCTTCTGGCTTTTGCAGTGCAGAGGAAGAGGAGCTGCTTCAGAGCAGGGATTCTCTAACATACCACCTAAGCACAGGGCATCCTGCTGCCTTCCCCGCAGAAACAGCAGTGATATGAAGCTGGGTTGTGCAGACAGGGTGAGAGGTCTGCACTTCAGAGCAGGGTCCCTGCACCCAAAGGTGCTGTGTGCCCGCAGCAGTGACTGTGTCACCTGTGAAGGTCAGCGCTCAGCCTGCCCAGGGAGCTCCCCACAGCACTGAGGGGAGAAGTTCTGGGTGGGAGGATTATCCTCTACCAGGACAGGCTCCTTCTCCTGCTGGGAGCGTCCTGCAGGGCTCAGGTCTGCTCACAGGTCTAGCTGTGAGCACATTTCAGGGAACACTTTGCCAAAGGAAAGGCAAGGCAGGCATTTCCTGAAGGAGAAGCCAATGAGATGGTGCTTAGAATTTCCTTCCACTTGGTAAGAGGAAAATGGAAATGAAATGGTCAGATTTGGAGAAGAGACTGAGACTCATTAAGAGATTCAAGGAACGGCCAAAGAGTCTGCCAGGGACATCTGAATGTCCCCTCAGCCATCCCTTAGTGCATAGACAGCACCAGCTTCTCCTGGGCTGCTGCATCAGGGTTTATCTGAGCTGCTCCTTAGCACCTGCAAACATGGGGGTGCCCCTGGACACTCCCCCGCTCCTGGGAGGTTTCTGCAGGGAGAACTGAGCTCACTTGTGAGTGTCGTTGTCCTTCATCTGAGTGAGGTGCAAGAACACGACAGTGAGGGGCAAGGCTCAGTGATGAAGCAGGTCCCATGACAAAGTCCTAACAAGTTTTTTTTTTTTTTTCTTTCCTTTTGGGATGCACAAAGGTTTATGCTGAGAACGATTGAAGCGCCAAAGATTTCTGCTCTATCAAATAATGTTCCCACAGTGAGTAGGCACCTTTGTGTGTTTGTGTGTGCACCATCATATACATTATTCATACGCATGCTTATATATCAACAGACTCCTCCACTTATCCTTCTGCAGAGACGACTTGATTTCTAAATGTTGAAGAGCCCTGCCATAGAAGGGGTGGACATCGTCTCCTGCAGCTTGTGTGCATCAAAGCTGCTCCTTCTCTCTGCAGTGCCTGGAATAAGGGTGCAGCGTGCAGGGTTAAAAGAGGCATGAGGACAAGGTCTATCTCTAGATCTCTTGACATGTAGAAAGGGTAAGGTCTATCCTTTTTTCCCTTTTGGTGTTGTTCTCCCTTGTTGGAGTGAGATCTGGTGTGGCAGACTCAGATACAAATATCTCTGTTGAGGAGGGCAAGAGTGATGGGGACAAATCCCTCACAGAGCTCTTCTCCTTCAGACACAACTGGTATGAGGGCTGTATTCAGCTCTCGTGCTGGTGAATGGAGAATATTCCCACGTGGTCTCTGGACTAAGTCCATTCCAAGCAATGCAATATGCCATTCCAAGGTACCTCCACAAATACCACTCAAAGACTAGTGCATCTATTTCCACCTGCAGCAAAGCAGAAACAACTCATCCGGAGCTATGGGCAGGAGTCCCTGCTGAACTTGACACACTCAGCCAGTTCAAAGTGGAGCACCAGAAATGGAGCTGAAATAAGGGAGAGAGGAAATGAAGGGAGTTCCTTGAGAAACTGAAATGGTTTGGCTCAGAAAAGCCTGCCTTAACTTTTGGCTTTCTTTCCTTCCTCGGACAGGACTCCTGGGCCCCGAAGGAACTAATGTCCAACAGCAGCTCCTTCAGCGAGTTCCTCCTCCTGCCATTCTCAGACACACGGGAGCTGCAGCTCTTGCACTTCTCGCTCTTCCTGGCCATCTACCTGGCTGCCCTCCTGGCCAACGGCCTCATCATCACAGCCGTAGCCTGCGACCACCGCCTCCACACCCCCATGTACTTCTTCCTCCTCAACCTCTCCCTCCTTGACCTTGGCTCCATCTCCACCAATGTCCCCAAATCCATGAGCATTTCCCTTTGGAACAACAGGACCATTTCCTACTCAGGGTGTGCTGCCCAGATCTTCCTGGTAGCATTCTTGTTTTCAGCAGAGTATTCTCTCCTCACAGTCATGGCCTATGACCGCTACATTGCCATCTGCAGACCCCTGCACTATGGGACCCTCATGGACAGCAGAGCTTGTGTCAAAATGGCAGCAGCTGCCTGGAGCATTGGCTTTCTCTATTCTCTCCTGCACACGGCGAACACATTTTCCATTCCACTATGCCAAGGCAATGTGGTGGAGCAGTTCTTCTGTGAGATCCCCCAGATCCTCAAGCTCTCCTGCTCACACTCCTACCTCAGAGAAGCTGGGCTTCTTGTGATTAGTATCTCTTTAGGCTTTGGGTGTTTCGTTTTCATTGTGGTGTCCTACGTGCAGATCTTCAGAGCTGTGCTGAGGATCCCCTCAGAGCAGGGCCGGCACAAAGCCTTTTCCATGTGCCTCCCGCACCTGGCCATGGTGTCCTTGTTTCTCAGCACTAGCATGGTTGCCTACCTGAAGCCCCCCTCCATCTCCTCCCGATTTCTGGATCTGGTGGTGACTGTTCTGTACTCGGTGGTGCCTCCAGCACTGAACCCCCTCATCTACAGCATGAGGAATGAGGAGCTCAAGAATGCCCTAAGGAAACTCATCCAGCGGGTCTAGTGCCAGCAACAAGATCTATGCTAGGGGATTTGGCATTAAGGATAAGTGTTGTTCATTTATTTCTTGCTTGCTTTTTTTCTCTTATATTCCAATAAAGGAAAAATATATAGTCTGGTTCATGCTATTTCTCCGCAGAAAAGTCTCATTTGAATCTGCCACAGGGACCATGTTGGAGCAGGACGCCAGGCTTCCCCCTTCAGCTGCAAAGAGGGAGGAAACTCTGAGCCCCACTAAGCAATCTTCGATGTCTCCCATGCACTGAGGAGAGTTTCCCTGTGCAGCATCTCTTCCAGCACTGACTCCAAGGGAGAACAGGGGCACAGAGTCAGGCTCACACGAGTACAGACAGGGTGAGACCATGGCTCCTGTGTCCTTTAGGAGAACTCAGCTCCCCTAGCCACAATCAGGGGGCAATTTTTCCTGCTTTCCTGTTGAGGTCATAGTCATGTGTTGCCCTACACTGGTCATTGCAAACACTCTGGGGTCGTGTGTCACCAGTATTGGTGGTAGCAGTCCCAGTCAAACTGGGTCTGCTTCTCTCTCTGACCACCGTGGACCGTAGTCCCACAGCTGCTCACTCTGCAAAGCTGCACCTCTAGAACAGGGCAGGTGCAGGAACAGCCCAGCCAGCAATGGGGACACTGATCTGGGAAAAGGCTCTGTGGGGAGCAGAGATGTCCCAGGAAAGAGGCAGGGTAACAGCCTGAGATAGAAAATGCAAAGGAGAGCCAGGTTTCTGTGTACCTTCAAGGAAATGCTCTGTTTTGGTGTGGCCAACTTTGAATAAATTGACTACACTCCTGTCAAAGCAACGTTTTAAGGAAGTGTCTAGAGTATCTTCAATGCAATCATTGAAAAAAAGAAAGTCCTACTTTCCAAAATTTCTCACAGCTTTTGCCATTGCCATTTACTCTTTTCTGCTGTCTCATGTGTATCTTAAGCATCACAGTGTAAGAAAACCTGCTGGGGACTTTGAAAACAGAGATCCTCCCTTGGTACCTCTGGGAGGAAGGCTGTGTCCTGTCCTGTACAGTCCTACATCCTGCTGTTACTGGAAGAGTCACTCACTGCAATAGTAAGATTTGAGGCTCCCCAAAACATATCAACCTGTGGCCACACTTTGTACTGTTTCATCCCCCATGACTTTGATCCTGTCTTGGACCACCCTGAAGCCCTAAATTCCCTCACTGGACTGCCTGGAGAAGAGACGTGACAGCGCAGGACTGCAGAAGTGTCTTCTCCAGGGCTCCCTTTGAGACATTTTTCAGCTTTTGGCATCATCTGGAGATATTCCTGAAGGATTATCAGCAGGTTTTGGAAAATATCTGGGGGGAAATGAGGTGACTGCTTTCCAGGACATGAAGAGACATCTCCCTGCTCCTCCTGGCTCTGGGATGTGGCTCCAAAGGGCAACACTGGGGAGCACATGAGCCGTGCCCAGCAGTGCCTGGGCCACACAGGGCAGGGAGGGCACCACCCTGGCACCAGGGAGACCTCCTTGTGATGACGTACATCTCACTGTGACCTCAGATCGTGTCACTGGGAGCTCAGCAGGTCACTGCCACGGAGATAGAAGAGCTAGGCAGGGAGGAGAGACGTGTCCTTGTACATGCTGCAAAGCGGTGACCTCCCTTCATATCTGTGCTATCACACAACTCTCCTCTGGCCTAACCCTAATCCTAATCCACAACCCTAAAACCCTAACCCCTAACTTCTAACCCCTAACCTGTTTCTAACCGAAGCGCAAACCTAAAACCCCAACTAACCATAACACCCTAACCCCAAAACCCTAAGACTAAACTCTCCAAACCCTAAACCCCCAAACGCTAACCCCAAACCTTCTTACCCTCTCACCCTCTAACACTAAGCACTCTAATCCTAACCCCACCTCTAACCCGTAACCCTCTAACAGTCAACCCGAAACTCTCTAACCCTAACCCAAACCCCTAATCCTCTAACCATCACCCTAAACCCTCTAACCCTTAATCCTCTAGCCCTAAATCTTCAAACGCTAAATTCTCAAACCCTCTAACCCCTAACCCTCTAACCCTAACAAGCTCACCCCTCAACCCCCCAACCCTGACCTGTAACCTTCTAACCCTAAACCCTATAACCCTAACCCTAAACTCTCTAACACTAACCCCCAACCCTCTAACACTAAAACATCTAGCCCTAAACCGTCTACCCTAAACTCTCTAATTCTAAACCCTCTAACTCTCTAACAGTAAACTCTAAACCCTCTAAAACTAACCCCTAACTCTTTAACTCTCTTACTCTATAACCTGTATCCCCTTTAACCCTTACCCTAAACCCTCTAACCCTGAACTCTCTAACCCTAAACTCTTTAACCTTCTAACAGTAAACCCTAAACCCTCTAACTCTAACCCCTAACTTTCTAAGCCTAAACCCTCTAACCCTGACCCTAAACCCCAAACCCGCAAACTCTTATCTGCTAACCCTAAACACCCTAGTCCTAAATCCTCTAACCCTAAACTCTCGAACCTTTCAAACTTCTAACTCTACCCCTAAACACTCTTCCCTAAACCCTCCCACTCTCTACAGCTAACCCTCCTTCCCTCTAACCCTAACCCTAAGATCTCTAACGCTCTCACCCTAAAACTTCTAATACTAAAGCCTCTAACCCTCTAACCCTCTAACTCTGTAACCCTAACTCTAAACCCTCTGACCCTAAACACTAACCCTTCTAACCCATAACCCTAATCCTTAAAGCCTCTAACCCATAACCCTAACCCCTGTAACCCTAATCCTAAACTCTCTAGCCCTAACGCTAAACCCTAAGACTCTAACCCTGCCCCTAATCTCTCTAACCCTCTACCTTTAAACACCCTAAACCGCTAACCCTCAACCCTCTAATCCCCTTAACCCTAAACCCTCTTAACCCTCTACTACAACTCTTCTACCACTAACCCTATAACCCACTAACCCTAACACTCTAAGCTAACAAAACCCGCTATCACTGTAAGCCCTAAACCACTGACCCCGTAACCTCCTAACTCTAACCGCCTAATGCCCTAAACCTAACCCTTAAACCTAAACCCTAACTCCTATACCCTCTAAACCTAAACCTTCAGCCCCCTTAACTCTCAAACCCTCTTAACCTTCCAACAGTAAACCCTAAACCCTCTAACACTAACCCTGAGCCCTAACTCTCTAACCCTAAACCTAAGCCTAATCATTCTACCCCAAACCTAAACTCTAAACCTTCCATGCCCAATCTCTCCAACCCTCTAACCCAAACCTTAAACCCTAAGCAGTCTAGCCCTCTAACCCTAAACTCTCTAACCCTCTAACTCTAAACGGTCTAACCCAACCCCCACCCCCTAAATCTTCTAACACTCTAACCCTAAGCCCTAACCCTAAATACCCTAATCCTCTAACCCCAACCCTTTTACCACAACCTTATAACCCTACAGCCTCTAATCATAAATGATAAACAAACTAAACTTAACCCTACACCCTAACCATCTAACCCTACCCTCTAACCATAACGGTAAACCCTAAACATCTAATCCGAAACCCTAACTCCTCTAACCCACTAACCCTAATCCCTCTAACCCATAACCCTAAATATTTAGCCCTGTAACCCAAAAGCCTAAACCTTAACCCCTCTAACCTCTCTAACCCTAATGCTAAACCCCCTAACACTAACACTAAACCCTAACATTCCAACCCTAACATTAAACCCTCTAACCCATTACCCTTAAACACCCTCAGCCCTCTCACCTCCTGATCCCTCAAACCATCTCAGGCCTCTTAACCCCCAGTCCTAACCCTTACCCCTAATCCCTTCACCTTCTACCCTCCTTCACCCTCTACCCCCCTTCACCCTCCAATCCTCTACTCCTAAACACCTAACCATCTACCCCTAAACCCCTAACCCCCTAACCCTCTAAACTGACCCCTTAACTCCCTAAACATAACCTTTACCTGGAACTGCTAACCCCTAAACCCTCTAACCCCCCATATCCTCTAACCCCCTAAACCCTACCCCTCTAACCCTAAACCCTACCCCTCTAACCCTAAACCCTTTAACCCTAACCCCACCCATAAACCCTAACCCTCTAACAGTAAACCCTAAACTCTCTAACCCTCTAATCAATCCCCTAACCCTCAATCCCTTATCCCCCTAATCCTCTAACCCCCTGACCTCCTAAACCTCTAATACTAAACCTAACCCCTCTAACCTTAATCCTTCAAACTCATAATCCTAAACCCTAACCCCTCTAACCCCTAAACCCTCATCCCCCTAATCCTCCAACTTTAAACCCTTAGCTCGCTATCCCTCTAACTTTAAACTCTAACCCCTCTAACCCGAACCATAAACCCTCTAACCCTAATGCTAAACCGTAACACTCTAAACCTAATGCTAAATCATCTAAACCCTTAAACAACCAACCTGCCAACCGTCAGCCCTCTAACCCCCTCAGCCCTCTATCCCCCTTAGCCCTCTAACTCTAATGCCCTAATCCCCTAATCATAACCTTTACCATTAACCCATAAACTCTCTAACCATCTTAGCCATAAACTCCTTAACTCTAAACCCCCTTAATCCTCTACACCTAAACCCTAAACATCAAACCTTAAACACTCTATCCCTAAACCCTAACCCTCTAACCCTAAACCCCAACCCCTCTAACCCTAGATCCTCTAACTCCCTTAATCCTAAACCTCCTTAACCTTCTAACTGCTAAAACCTCTAAACCTAAACCCTAAACCTTTAACCTGAAACCCTAACATTCTAGCACTAACCATAAATCCTAAACTCACTAACCCTAACCCTTAACCATAACCTCAAACCCTCTAACACAAAAAACTCTAACCCTTAACCCCTAAAACTTCTAAACCTCTACCTCTAAACCCTAAACATCTCACCCTCGAGCCCTAAACCCTCTAGCCCTAAACACCAAGCCCCTCTACCCCAGCCTCTCTTCCCCAATGCCTCTACCCATCTAATCCTAAACCAAAATCCTCTACCCCTAAAGCCTAAAAACTAAAGCCTCTAAACTTAACCCTAAACTCCCTAACCCTCTATCACCCTAACCTCCTAAATCTAACCCTTACTCCTAACTCCTAAGAGCTCTAACACTTAACCCTAAACATCCTTCACCCTAAATCCCCTTCAACCACTTAACTCTAAACTCCCAAACATCTAACCTGAAACCCTAACCCGAAACTCGCAACCTTAAACCCTCTAATCCCAATCCCACTAACTCTCTAACCCCTTTACCCTCTAAACCCCTAACCCTTTTACCAAAACCTTTTAACCCTACAACCTCTAACCCTAAACTCTAAATACACTAACTTTAACCCCACACTCTAACCATCTAACCCTACCCTCTAAGCATAACCCTAAACTCTAAACATCTAACCCTAAATCCTAAACCCTCTAATCCTAATCCCTCTAACCCATTATCCTAAACATTAATCCCTCTAACCCGTAACCCTAAACCCTAATCCTAACACCCCTGACCCTAACACTAAACTCTAACTCCCTAACCCTAACACTAAACCTGCTAACCCTCTATGCTTAAACCCCCTAACCTGCTAACCTGCAGACCTCTAACCCTCTCGGCTCTCTAACCCCCTCAGACCTCTTAACTCCCTCATCCTGATCCTTCACCCTCTACCCTCCTTCACCCTCTGACTCTCTACGCCTGAACATCTAACCCTAAACCCCCTCACTCTCTAACCCTAAACCCCTAAGCCCCTAACATTTAACCCTGAATCCCTAACACTCTAACCCTAACCCCCAACCCCTCTAAACCTAATCTGTACTCGGAACCCCTAAACCCTCTGACCCTAAACCCTCTAAGTCTAACCCCTAAATCCTAACCCATAACCCCTAAACCCCCTAACTCGCAACCCCTTAACCCTCTATTGCTAACCCTAACCCCTCTAAACCCCTCTAACCTTAATCCTTCAAATCCATAACTCTAAACCCTAAACCCTCTAGCCTCTCTAAACCCTAAACACTCATCTAACCCTCCAACTTTAAAGCCCTCAAGCCCTCTAACTTTAAAACCTAAATTCTCTAACCCTAATCGTAAACCCACTAACCCTAATGCCAAGCCCTAACACTCTAACCCTAAGACTAAACCCTTTATCTACCCTTAAAAATCCAACCCACTAACCCTCAGTCATCTAACCCCCTCAGCCCTCTAACCTCCTTAGCCCTCTGACTTTAACTCCCTAATCCCCTAATCCTAACCCTTACCACTAACTCCTAAACTCTCTAAGCATCTTAACCCTAAACCCCTTTAACATTCTAACCCCCTTAACCCTCTCCACCTAAACCCTAACCCTCAAACCCAAAAGCCTAAACCCTCTAACTCCCTTAACCCTCTAACCCTCTTAACCCTGTAAACCTAAACCCCTAACAGCAAACATCTAATCCAAAACCCTAACCAACACTAACTATAAATTCTAAACTCACTAACCCTAACTCCTAACCATAATCTTAAACCCTCTAACACTAAAACCTCCCACCCTAATCCCCTAAAACTTCTAAAACCCTACCCCTAAACCCTAAACATCTAACCTAAACCATAAACCCTCTAGACTTCTACCCGCCTTCACCCTCTAAGCCTCTACCTCTAAACATCTAACCCTATACCCTCTAGCTTTAAACCCTCTAGCCCTAAACCCCTAGCCCCTCTACCCCTAACACATCTACCCCTCTAATTCTAACCCTAAACCCTCTACCTCTAAAACCTAGACACTCTAAACGTAACCGTTAACCCTCTAACCCCCAACCTCCTAAACTAACCTTTATTCCTAAGCCCTAAACCCTCTAACCTTTATCCCTAAACCCCCTTCACTCTAAAGCCCCTCACCCCCTTAAGCCTCTACCCCTGAACATCTGACCCGATACCCTAACCCGAAACCCTCTAACCCCAAATCCTTTAACCATAGCCCTCTTAACCCCTTGAACTGCCTAACCCCCTAACCCTAACCCCACCCTTAACCCCAAACCCTCTAACCCTAACCCCAAACCTTCTAACTCTTTACCCTCTAATCCTTAACCCTAAACCCCGCAACCTCTATTTCTAACCCTAAACCCTCTAGCCCTGTAACACCCCTAACCCTAAACCCTTACACCTCTAACCTCTCTAACCTCTATAACTCCCCTAAAGCCTCTAACCTAAAACCTTACCTATAAACTGTCTAACCCCCTAAACCATCTAACCCTTCTGATGCTCTAACCCTAAACAATATAACGCTAAATCCTAACCATCTAACTGTAACCCCAAACCCTCTAGTCTAACCCCTCAACCCTCTAACACTAACCCTAATGCCTCTAACGCCCTAAACCTAACTCCTAGGCCCTCCAGCTCTAAACCCTTACCCCTAAACCATCTAGCCACCTTAACCCCAACCCCCTTAGTCCTAACCTCCTTAAGCCTCTAGCCCTAACCGCCTTAATCTTCTAACATTAACCCTAACATTTAGGGTTAATTAGAAGGTTCCTTTACCCTAACCACAACTAACCCTAAACATTTAACTCCTCGAACTCTCCAACACTCTAATCCTAAGCAATCTAATGCTAAATCCTAACCACCTAACTGTAACCCTAACCCCTCTAACCCTAACTCCTCTAACCATCTAATACCAACCCTAACACCACTAATCCCACTAACCCATAGCCCTAAACCCTAAACCCTCTAAACAATAACCCTAAACCCTTAGCCCTCTAGCCCTCTAATGTCAAACCCTAACCCCTCTAACCCTAATGCTAAACCTGCTAACCCTAACACTAAACCCTAACGCTAAACCCTCTAAAACTCTAACCCCCCCAGCTCCCTAATCCCCTAATCCTAACCCTTACCCAAACCCCTGCAGCCCTCTGTCTCTAAAACCCTAAATCCTAAACCCTCTAACCTTATCCCTAAAACCCTAAACCCTAAACCCCTAAACCTCTACCCCTAAAACCTCTGAACCTCTACCCTCTAAACCCTAAACACTCTTACCCTAAACCCTCTAAACCTAACCCCAAACCCGCTAACCCTCTACCCCTAAACGCTAAACATCTAACCCTAAACACTCGAACCCTCTAAACCTCTAACTCTAACCCCACTTCTAAACCTTCAATTCTAACTCCAAACCCTCTAACCTCTAAAAAGTTACATCGATAAATTTTTCTACACTGCAAGTGACTCTTACTGCATGCACACACACAACACACTCTGCCAGAAAGCCCTAAACCACCACAGCAGTGCCGCTTGGATGCTCTGGGCAAGCCCAAACACCTCTGACCGTGACAAAAAGGGGCCACCCAAGCTCAAAAGATTGATACAAAAGATACCAGCAATAAAGAGCCTAGGCCTTGACAAGATGGGAAACAAATGATGAGGTCAATAAATTTCAAGGCAAGGTGGGGGCAGCACAAGGCAAAGCAGGAGCATGACACAACCCTTGGGACCAATATGCACAAAGCAGGATGTAATTGAGAAAACTCACTGACCACAACACTCTCCTTCCAACAACTCCCTAGCTCACCCTTATTATTGGAGCATGACCTTTGCTTCCTCTATCTCTCTTTTGGGGCCCCTGGGAATTCTGCTCTACATTTGAAAAATCAATACAAATTGCCACCGTCCCAACCGACTGATGCCTGCCCCCCACACTGAATATACCACACATGAATATATCAAGTCGATTACACATACCCTGACCAATCACCACTCCAGGCCATCTCTGCCACGCTCACTTTACTACAACCAACTCCCACGTGCAAGGCAGCTCCAGCCCCAAACTGAAAGGCACACACACAAACAATGGCATGCTAACTGAGGAAAATCCTCTGCAAAAAGAAGCACTACTGCACAGAAGATACTTTATGTTCCAGAAAAGAAAGAACACGAATGACCTCAAGACCTGTGCAAAACAGTGCGCAGACACAACACACAGCATAGAAACACAGGCTGGAGCTGCCTGCCCTAGCGCTCCCGCACATTCTCCTGCTCAACACCCAAAACACCTGCCTTGCACACCACTCATCCACAAGAGGCATCCACACTAGACAGTCTGGCAGCTGAGACACACACTGAAACCACCAACTCAAGCCACACACCCAAGCCACCCCAACACTTTCTACATCGCCGCTTAGCTTTTGCAGTGCGCAGGGTCAGCACAGGACTTCAGTTTGCAGACACACTTTAAAAGACCGTTTTGGATTGTGTTTGTCTTGACATTGTTGCCAAACCATTTAAGACATCTTGACCTTGGCATTCTGTCTCTGGGAAGACTGTGATATCAGCTCGAGGTGTTTTATCTCCATACAGTTTACAACTTCTTGGCCTTGGCATCCTGTCTCTGGGAAGATCAGCTCAAGACTCAAATAATGCTCAGCAGTGCCTACTGAGCGGCACTTACACTTGAGTTGAGTAAAGAGGAGCACCAGAGCACACCGCATGTACGAAAGTGGGGGAACTCTTCAGGAACTGGGACATAAAAGGACTGCATATCCCCACCACCACACACACATACATGTGCAGCTTCTTTTCCTGAACTCTCCTTCAAGAGATCATCACCTACGTTGAGGTGGAGCCAACGAAGTTTAGCTGGACTGGTGGTGGTGGGAACTAATCTTGCTGCATCTCTCCCGCTTGCTTGTTCATCTTTCTTTTTCCCTCCTTCTCTCTGTCCTACTGCGATTATGAGAATAAAGTTTACAAGGTTGTATGGCATTTGACCCCATTTGTGTCTTAATCTCACTCTTGGGATCGTATCGAAATCTCCCCCGACAGCGGATCAGGACACTGATGTGCCTGCCATGCAGGGCTGCGCACATGTCACTTTGCTGTGATTTACGCTCTAGTATAGCCTGTGGTTATACCTGCAGAGACAGGTCGCCCTCCTCAGGGTAGGATCCTCTCTCTGCTCAGCTGCATGGGCCTGTAGGCTCCATTGAAATATCTGACCAAGATGGGCTCAGGTGCTCTAAATGCACATATGTGGTTCCATTTCAGGTGGCCAAGGGGCCTCCTTGCCTCTATGGCCACCAGCTGATGCTTGGGAAGGATGTGCATCTCTCGGTCTTGTTCCAAGAGAACTTGCAGACCCTTGCATGTGCCTTGGATCATCCCTGGCACCTCAGGCATCACAACGTGTCATTATCCGAGCAGCTGACTCCTACCTTCTATCTCTACTGATTAGGGACAAGGGTTTCATAAGGGACGTCCATGCAAATATCTCTTTCACACTCGCCTATACTTAGACAAAAGTAATCCCATGTCCTGTGGGTCTCTGGTGTGCATAGGAGGGACATGAATGCCCCTCTAGTCTGAAAGCTTCTGGAATGTCATGGCTCCTGTCTGCACCCTATCGTGGTCAGTCCTGCTCTGCAGGACTTGATTTGGCCTCAGAAGAGAGTGTGTGCAGACAGAAGATGAGCCATGGCAGAGCGTGTGGGCTCACACCAGGGTAGAAGCTAGGTCAGATGGAATGAGACGATAAGCTCAAGCTGCTCCTTTCCGCCTTCAGGCAGGAGGTGACACACCTAGGGGTGCTCCTGAGAGTGACACAAGAGAGGGAACACTGGGAGCTGCAGAGCTTGGCACCTACCATCTGCTTTGGGTCTGGGAGACCTGGCAGGTGGTGCCGCTGGCTGAGGCCCCTGAGAGACCCCCCAGCCCCACTAGCAGCCCTGAGTCCCCTTCCACAATGACAGGAGCTTCTGGAGCGTCCTGGCTCCCATCTGCATCACATTGCTGCCCTGGCCCAGCTCTGCTGCCCTGCACGTGGCCCCTGTGCAGGCACCGTCCAGCACCCGGTGTGAGCAGAGGCAGGGAAACATCTGCTCAGCAGGGTTCCCATGAGAGCCTTCAGTGCCCCTTCCCCTAGCACTGCCTGCCCAGCGGCCTCCCACCAGCCCCCAGCCCCTGTGCACTCCTGCTCCTGTCCCCCTGGGCTGGGCAGAAGGCCGTGCTGAGAGCTCTGCTGGGCTCTGGGCCCACAGAGAGTCCAGGCAGGGTGGCCATTCCCCCCACACAGGTGCTGGGCCCGGCAGGCACACGGAGCTGGGCACATCCAAACAGGAGCCCTCCCGGGACCATGGGGAATGGGCAGTGCTGGGAATGGCTGCTGCGAGGGGCTGGGGCAGGGGCTGGGAGTTGTTTCTCATGCCAGTTTCTCCTCTCTCTTCCCTCCCCAAAAAATAGTAGTGTGGGCTCGATGTTTGTTCCGACACACCCTGCTTGAAGGTCCCCATGGCAGGAGGATGGTCTACTGGCCCAGTAGACAGCTCCAGCATCATCTCTGAATTCTCCCTGCCAGCCCTGCAGAGGAGCCAGGGGAGGGCTCGTCCTCCCAGGGCTTACAGCTGCACACACAGTCCTCCACCTCGGCATGGACCTTCTTGGAATGTGACCTCTGGAGCAATGGGCAGCAGGCAGAGTGCGGGAGATTGTCTCAAGGACGTGTGCTGGGGGTAGGTCCTCAGAGACAGCAGCAAACTGATGTGTCTCCTGGGTCATGCTTCCTTCAGTACAGGTCTCTGAAAGGGGTCTTAGCCTTATATTTGGTGCCATCCTTCAGGAGGGTTGATGCCCCTATGAGCTAAGAGGATGGACAGCATTGATCCTTCTTCATCTGCTTCCCAGGCCATGGGGTGGGCCAGCACAGCAGGGTTGTCTGGCTCTCATACCCACACCCTGAGTATTGTCTTGGAGCTTGCTGTAGTGCACCAGTATTGTCTTGGAGTCCATGTCAGCATTTTTCTCTCTAAGACCCCTTCACATTCAGTTCCACTTCCTTGTCATTTCAGACAATCCCTCCTCTGATTCTGTTGCCTGTTCCCACCATTCCCTTCCCTGTTCTCCCAGCAAGACCCTGAGCTCACGGTGCTGCTTCCCGGAGCAAAGGGGCAGTTGAGCACACAGGGATCAGGAAGTGTCTCCATGGTTGCTGTTCTGCTCCTGGAGGGAAGCAGACTCAACCAAAGGGGGTTTGTGGCCACGATTCCCCCCAGGAGTCTGAGGATGTGTCAGGTGCTGGGAGGAACTACGGACATTTCTGAGGGTACTGGCTTGTGTCCAGGTGCACCTCTAGATCCTGAGGTCTGCCTTGCCCCCAAAAACCTGGGTTTAGTGTGTTACCTTTAGGTGCCTCCACCTTGGAGGACCTCTCCCCTTGTGAGGCTCCACTCACTGCTCTCCTGGCATCTCCAGCTTCCCTTCCAGAAACACAGGAATCTGACACTGTGCTTTAACATGTGGTGCAACTCTGGCCATGTAAATGCAGCACCACTCAACCTCTACACTATTCCTGGACACTGATAAGTGCTTCCCAAATCCACCCCTTGATCTCTGTAGAGATCATTACAAGATGATGAGTTTTTGATGCTGAACCCATGGAGCAAGCTGCTCAGCAGGCCCTTCTGGTATGCAGTTTCTTGGGCGTGTTATTGACACCAGCTTTGAAGAAAATCCAGCCTTCAGGAAGTGCACTGGACAGAACCTTTTCTATTATATAGGAGTCACTGAGGGAGCCTGTCCTGATACAGCATTCGACAGAATTTAATGGACTAGGTGAGCAGTCTCAGACTAAATATCACGAATCCAAGAACTTGTGTAGCAACATGATAACAATTATTACTACTAATGAAAGACACAATAAAAATAACACGACGAAACAGTACTCAATCTGGTTGGGATAGAGAAAGAGTCATTTGTGGAGAGATGTGGCAATTTTACCACTGCTGAAAAATGTCCATGAAATCACTTTCCTTAAGGCATCCTTGAGCTCCTTGTTCCTCATGCTGTAGATGAGGGGGTTCAGGGCTGGAGGCACCATCGAGTACAGAACAGCCAGCACCAGGTCTAGAGTTGGAGAGGAGATGGAGGGGGGCTTCAGGTAGGCAAAAAATGCAGTGCTAACAAACAAGGAGACCACGGCCAGGTGCGGGAGGCACATGGAAAAGGCTTTGTGCCGGCCCTGCTCAGAGGGGATCCTCAGCACAGCTCTGAAGATCTGCACGTAGGACACCACAATGAAAGTGAAACACCCGAAGCCTAAACAAACACTAACCACCAGAAGCCCAGCCTCTCTGAGGTAGGAGTGTGAGCAGGAGAGCTTGAGGATCTGGGGGATCTCACAGAAGAACTGCTCCACCACATTGCTTTTGCAGTAGGGTAGGGAAAATGTGTTCCCAGTTTGCAGGAGAGCATTGAGAAAGCCACTGGTCCAGGCAGCTGCTGTCATTCTGACACAAGCTCTGCTGTCCAGGAGGGTCCCGTAGTGCAAGGGTCTGCAGATGGCAACGTAGCGGTCATAGGCCATGACTGTGAGGAGACAATACTCCGCTGACATGAAAATAGTAAAACTTAAGACCTGGCCAACACATCCCCAGTAGGAAATGGCTACGGTGTCCATCAGGGAATTGTGCATGGATTTGGGGAGAGTGGTGGAGATGGATCCAAGGTCGAGGAGGGAGAGGTTGAGGAGGAAGAAGTACATGGGGGTGTGGAGATGGTGGTCGCAGGCTACGGCTGTGATGATGAGGCCGTTGGCCAGGAGGGCAGCCAGGTAGATGGCCAGGAAGAGCGAGAAGTGCAAGAGCTGCAGCTCCCGTGTGTCTGCGAATGGCAGGAGGAGGAACTCGTTGAGGGAGCTGCTGTTGGACATTTGTTCCTTTGCAGCATAGGGGCAATATCTGAGGAAGAAAAGACATGGACAATCAGGAGGACACTCTTAAAAGGAAAATAAACAAATTAATGAAGTTTTTTTATCTATCTATTTGTCTCATTCCCAGATCTCTGAAGCTCATGCCTCTTCTAGCTAGAGGATGTTATTACTCTAAAAAGAGAGCAGCCCCTGCTGAGAGCAGAGTCTGGTTTCAGAGTGCCCATCTCTGACCTTCTCACCCTTTCTACATGCCCCTGAGGGAGGTCTCCACACTCCCCTTCTAGCAAACAACACACAAGAGCCTTTTCTGCTGCCCATTTACAGCCTCCCACCATCACTTCCATACTGTCAGTATTTCTATGGGTTCCCCATGGGTCGCTGAGATACCACAGATATGCCATGAGACAGCAGAGGCTTTCTGGAGGGCAGGTGGCAGCCTGCAGGACACCACAGGGTAACAGCCAAATGATTGTCAGGATTTAAGATGGACTTTCCTTAAGGGACAGTCAACTCATTTCCCTGTACTGCATTTCCTGGAGCTCCACAGGACAGAATGGGGCTGTGGAGACCTCACTCCTTTGGAAATCCTTCTTTTCCACTACTTGTAGCTTTGGTGCCTGAACTGCAGCTGAATACTCCCAACCACAGAAAGCAGAGAGCAAGAACAGGAGCAGCATGGACAGGAAAAGAATTAAGGAACAACACCATGACCCTGTTGCCAAGGGAGGCAAGGAGAGGGACAGAGAAGCATTCTGGAAAACCTTCACTTTACCTGCAGGGTATGGCACCTTGCAGAGGAGGACACTGCAGCACTGCCCCTCTCAGCCCCTTGGTGGGGAGGCACCAAAGAGATGCCCCTCTCCTCTGCCACAGCTCTGGCTGCAGAGTTCAGCCCGAGTCCCATGCCCTGCAGTTCCTTCTCCTTCCCTGCCCATCTCTGCTGCCTGGAGCTGTCCCTGCTGGCAGCTCTTTCTCTGTCCCAGTGTCTTGTCCCTGTCACTGCTCAAAGATCCCATGTCACCCTCTGGGTGCTCAGTTCTGCCCTACAGAAACCTCTGGCAATGTCCAGGGCCAGCTCTGTGTTTGCAGGTTGGAATGGAGCAGGTCACACAAAGTCCTAGGATGCTGCAAAGAAGATGCTGATGCTGCCTTTAGGCTAAAGTGGGGATGAAGCAGCTCACTGATGTTTATCACAGACCTATTGATCTCTCAGAGTGAAGGTTTACAACTCCCAGCTCATTGCCAAAACAGAAAACTTGTTCCTTCATTCTCCCTGTCAAAATTAGGAAAGTGAAAATGCAGAGACCTGAAGGAAAGCTCCTTCTCCTTCAAGCAGCTCTTCTCTTGCTTTTCCTCTTGAAAGGACCCCTCAGACATGTCCTGCGCATGTGCTGGAGCTGTGAGCAGAACCTGACCCCTGCAGCACCTCTCAAAGGCAGAAAGAACCTGCCCTGCCAGGGATCTCTTCCCACCCAAAGCTTCTCCCCACAGCACCACAGGGAGCTCCCTGGAGAGGCTGTGTGCTGAACCTCACAGGTGGCAGAGTCACTGCCCTGGGCAAACAGCACCATGAGGTACAGGGACACTGCTCTGAATCACAGCCCCAGGCAGACCTTGGTGCACTCCCTGCCTTCACAGCCCTACAGCCCTGTGTTCAAGTGGCATAGCCAAGAGAAGCATACCCTGATCCTCTGACCATGTGTCAGGGAATCCCTGCTCTGAAGCATCTCCTCCTCCTGCTATGTCCTGCTTACTCCAGGAGAGAGACCATTAAAAATCCTCTGAGCAATGGTTTGGCTGGGATGCAGACACCCCCTCCAGGAACCTCAGCAGCATTGCCCTGCAGACAGAGACTCACTGTTTCAAGGGCTGTGAAGATTTCCCCCACAATGAACTCTGCTCCCACTTCACGCTGCTGTTCACCTCTCGCTGCCTTCTCTCCTCTGCTGTCCGCAGCAGCAGGCAGTGCCCGCAGCCCTGCTGCTCTTGGCACAGGAGCTGCTCCTGCACTCGGCTGTCTCTGGGCAGTGCTGCCAGGCTGCCACGAGCTGCCTCCGTCCCAGGAGCCTGGCCCCGCTCAGGAGCAGAGGAACAGCTGAACTCACCAATTTCTCTGTCCCTCGTGCCCCCTCCTCCTGGGAAAAGTGCACTGTAGTCAACTAAAATAATCACCTGTTGTCCTTTGCTAACAAGTGGAGAGAGAGAGATTCTAATATTGCAATTTATTTCATCAGAGAATGAAGATCTATCAAAATTGGAAATGTCTCACTTTGCAAGGCTCATTTCACATCCCTTAACTAGACAGGAGACTGAGGAGTGAACAAGTGGGGAGGTCATTGACACAGGGTGTAGGTGCTGATTCAGAAATATCAATATCTGGGCTGTACCTGCTTAGATGTAAGTCAGAAGTCGTATTCAGATCCCTCCTGTAAACTCCACAAATACAGAAATGGTGGGATTGCCCTTGCCAAAACTGAAGTGAGCAGAGCACAGAGATCTGCCCACGAGGTCCTTGTCAAAGCTCCACCACAATCACTGGAGATGCACGGTGAGGGTCAGCAGTTCCCACAGAAACCCCTGGTGACAGCAGAAGAGACTGAGGAGGTGCAAGGCATGTGTCAGTGCCTGCTTGCTCTGATGGAGCTACTAGGAGACCTGCATCACCCTAGAGCACGAGTTGGGGAATTGGCCGTCTTGGCCATCTGAAATGACCCCAGATGCCAACTACGACAGCAGCAACACTCCCCATGAAGCTGAGGTATGGGAAGATTGCAGGATTAACCAACAGCTCTTGTAATTCAATGCAGAGTCTTGATTTGACGTCACAGAAAAGCGCTGGCGGGGCCTTGTCTGATGCCTGGGGTGTCCAGCACAACCACACGTCTCTAGCAGATACAGCAGAGCACCCACATGAAAACCATGTCCCCTTGGAGTGATTGCTGGGCAAGTGCCCCAGGGCATCCTGCGTTTCTGTCCTGTACCCAAACACAGACATTCCAGCACTGGCTGTAGGGAAAGCCTATCCCGTCTACATCCAGGGTGCTGCATAAATGGGAGGCACCCTGGACCTGCCATGTCTCTGCTCCAGTCCCTGCACTCTCAAACCCTTCTAGCTCTCCTCCCCTGAACTCCTCTTCATCCCATCACATGACATGAACAGGCAATGGGCTAATAAGGACCTCCGGGTGGCTGCATCAAAGGCTGTCAAGGCCCATGGACATCTTCGGTGGCACCTTGTTCTTCCTGAACCAGTGTCAGGCACAGGAGAGAGTGCCCATTGGGCTGCTTTGTGTGAGAGGAAATGCCCATGGCCAGGAATACGTGTCCCCTCGCTGGAGAAGCTCCAGCCTGGCTATCTTGGCCCAGGTCTCCTTCCCTACCATTCTCGTGCTCTCTGTGCAGGTCCCATCCCTGCTGCCGCCCACCTCTCCCTCCAGCCCCACCGCTCACCTCCCTCGTGCGCTCCTGCGCTCCAGGGATCCCGTCCATGGATGAGGAACAGCCGTTCACCTGCTGCTCCTTCTCCAACTCCATCTCCAGGACTCGCTCTGGGGACAGCCCTGCACAGCCAGAGTGTTTCCAGCCTGTCCTCTACACAGACAGACACGTCCACACAGTCCATGTCACAGCCCTGTCCTCTGATCAGATGCTCACACTGAGGGGACCTCACAGGCCCTTGGCTGGGGCTGGTTCTGCTGCTGGACAATCCCGCATGGGGCAGCAGTGACCTCACAATGTGCCCTGGAACCTTCAGCTGGCTCTGGCCTATCAGCAGCAGGGACAGAGGGTGACGTCACAAGAAACCTCAGCAACCCAGAGCCTCTTGATGACGTCAAGTCTACAGAGAAGGATGTGACCTCGCAGTCACCCTCAGAGCCACATCCCTGCTTTTGGGCTATCAAGGACTGGCCCAGCAGTGACCTCACTACCAATATCCAGGCCATGGCCCTGCTGCTGGCCTATCAGGGACTGGTACAGCAGTGACCTCACTAACAAACATCCAGGCCATTTCCCTGCTGCTGGTCTACCAGGTCCTGAGGCAGAAAGGCCAACACAACCAACATCCAAACCATGGGCCTTTTCTGCCTTGTCACCACCGGACACTGAGGTAACATCACAACAGCCTGTGGGAGCTAAGAGCCCCCTCTGGACTATCCAGAGCAATAAGTGTCCTCAGAGTCAGAATTTGGGGCTATCAGGTGCTCAGGCAGAAAGGACCTCCGAGTACAAAGGGCAGCCATGGCCCTGCTGCTGGCATGTCATGTTCTCACACAGAAGGGACCCTGTCATTGGTCCCAGGGACATGGGCAAGGTTGTTCTCCAGGGTGTGCTTGCTCCTGCAGTGCTTCCCCAGGAGAGGGTCTAGGAAAGAGCAGTGCCCTGGTCCCAGACACAAGTCACCACCTGTGGAGGTCAGCCTAAGGTCAGTAGCAAAGAATGTCCCCTCAGCAGATGGGGGGCTGAGCAGGAGAGGCGGGAGCTGCAGCCACCTGGCCAGCACATGATCAAGGAACTCACTGGACAGCCTCACGTGTGATCAGCGTGTGATCATCTGGTTGGTGGGTCGGTTGGGTTTGGGGCTTAACGTGCTGCCAGGCAGGGCGGGGGCTGTCTCTGGGGTCAGAAGCTCTATAAATTGTGTTTAAATAAAGGTCTTTGGTTTCACAACACCAAAAACCATGGTTGCTTCAGACACTGCAAATGGCATCCGAAGCTGGGGCGAGAACACAGGGGAAGCTCACAAAGCCCGAACCAGGCAGTGTAACCCAGCTGAACCAGGAACGGAGCAGGAAGAACTCCAGTGTGCACCCATCGCCTAATTAGAGGACAGCAGCCTGGGAACCACGGGAGGCGGAATGTCTCAAGGGCAGAAACACAGCCTGGATGCACTGCAGCACATGGTGCACGAAGAGAACCGACAGGTTTCTGGGAAGGATTTAGTCACTCTACTAGAGTGGATTCGGGAGAAGGTACCTACTTTCCCGAAGGAAGGCACACTCCAGCGAGAGGTGTAGGAAGAACTCGGAAAGGGCCTTAAGGAGGCGATGGCGGATGGTGATACAGCCGTAGTAAAACATGTGAGCACCTGTGGCAGATCATGGTCGCCTTAAAAACGGCCTGGGATCTTCAGGGGGACAAAAGCAATCAGCCACGTGCAGCAGCACCATCAGCACCACCGTATAGGGGGGTGGCTGATCCTCCCTGCGACCATACGTTCGACCCAGGCCCCATGGACCCGGAGAAGGAACCTGATTTACACCCTTAGACCCACATAACGAGGTTACAAAAGGGGACCGAGGGTTGATTCGCTGGGAAATGTTTAGCAGAGAGGCAATTCAGCGGGGGAACTTAGAAATATTAACAGCTATGCCAGTCGTGTATGCGTTGGTGGTGCATTTGACTGAGAAAAATCAAATCCTACCTTAAAAGGGAGAAGCAGGGAAGTGTTTTCAATGTGGAGAGAATGGCCATCTCAAGAAAAACTGCCCCAAAGGCCGGGAGGCGGAGGCAAGCCAGCTCCAGCTCGCTTATTCACGTGCCGTATGGGTCATTGACAGATCCACTTCGAGTGCTGGAATGGATCATTTTACCTCATGGACAGTCAAAAAGAAATTATCACCGCAACAGAAGAATATGCACAGTTAATTCAGAAAGCAACAATGCGCTTAAGAATATTAAACAGCAGCGATCCAAGGTTCATTTATCTTCCTGCAACCAAGGAAAATTTGCAATGATTATTAGCAGAACATTTAATCATGCAGATGGCTTTAGCAGACTTTGCAGGACAGATGAACATTCACTATCCCCTGCACAGGTTGTGGTCAGAACTTCCTAACATTCCCTTATTAGCAAGGTCTCTTTGGCAGCAAACTCCCCTTTCAGGTATTACTGTCTTCACAGATGGATCAGGACAAACTAAAAAGGCTGCCATTGCCTGGAAAACGTCAGCGGACGCAGAGCGGCAAACTGAGGTTCAAGTACCAGGCTCCACACAGCTGGTGGAGCTGGTAGCTGCAACCATGGCTTTTTAAAAATTCACAACTCTAAATCTTAATGTTGGAACAGATTCCTTAAATGTCGAAGGCCTGGTGAAGCGCTTGGAGGGAGCTACGCTTTGAGAGGTTGCCAATCCTTTGCTGATGGCCCAATTGTGAAATTTATGGACTTTGTTAAATCGCTGAGCCAATCACTGCTTTATTACTCACGCATGGTCACATACTGGGGAGAAAAGTTGGGATGTGTGTAAGCACTGGTTAAGATGTTTTGCGGTCATGGATGTTCCAAAAATGATAAAAACAGACAACGGGCCTGTGTATGGTGCTATGCAAACCCAGGACTTCCTTAAACAATGGAGCGTTCAACATATCTTCAATATTCCTCATTCTCCTATTGGGCAGGCAGTTATTGAACACTCGCACCAGACCCTAAATAATATGTTCATTAAACAGAGAGGGGGAGCTCAGAGAGATGGCCGCCAAGAAAGATCGGATAAAGCTTTATATGTATTTAATTTTTTAAATCGTAATATAGCAGGTGAGAGCTGAGTTACTCAACACTTTGGCCAACGGTCAGAAAATTTACAGCCAAGATCCCAAGTTACCATAAAAGATCTAGTTACAGGGAAGTGGGAAGGTCCAAAAGACTTAGTAACTTGGGGAAGGGGTTATGCTTGTGTTTTGACACACGGGAAACTAAGATGTGTCCCTTCACGATGTGTATGGCCCTGGCTTTCCTCAGCAGCTGTGCAGCCTTTGTCCCAGACTGGGTCAAACAGCCAAGAAACATATGGGTAACGTTAGCCATGTCAACAACAGACAATCCCTTTCAAACATGTTTAATAGGAGTATTTTCTTGGTTAAGACAGTTTGGGCTTTGGAAGACGCAAATTTTAAAGTTTTTGATTATTAAGTTAATTGTATTTTGCTTGTTGTTAATTGTCTACCTTGTATGTTATCATGTGTGCAATGGTTAAGTGACTGATGAACCCATCAAGTGATGACCGCTCAAATAAAAACTAAATAAGGAAGGGGGAGATGTGGAGGTCAGCCTAAGGTCAGCAGCAAAGAATGTCTTGTGGGCAGGTGGGGGGTTGAGCAGGAAAGGCAGGAGCTGCAGCCCCATGGCCAGCGCGTGATCAAGAAGCTCCTTGGACGGCCTCGTGCATGACCAGTGCATGATCATCTGGTTCATTGGTTTGTCGGGTTTCTGGGCTCCACGTGCTGCCAGGCAGGATGGAGGCTGTCTCTGGGGTCAGGAGCGCTATAAGTTGCGTTTAACTTAAAGGTCTTTGGTTTCACAACACCGAAGTCTGTGAATCCTTCATACGCTGCAAATTTTCCATTGTCCATCTTTTCCCTGCTGTCTCCCATGCAATTAATGTGGCCTTCCAAGAAAATCCTGCTGCTCTGTGCCCTCCACAAAGTATTTGTGCACAGCATGAAGATCTCTCCTGGCCTTCTCTGGTCTAGGCTGAACAAACATCCCTCTTCCCAGCCTCTCCTTACCTGCCCCATGCTCCAGCCCCTGACCAACTTGTTGTCCCTGTGCTGAACTCCCTTCCATTTGTTTGTTTCCTTGCAGAACTGGAGAGCCCAAATGGGATCTGGTATAGAGGCACGGTGTCCACTGTGCCAAAAAGAGCGATAGAACACGCATGTGGCCCCACTGTCCGTGCTTTCCCAAATAAAAATCCGTGAGGGTGGCCAAACTATGGCACAGGGATCCAAAAGGCCTCCCCTTGCTGACCACTAAGGCACTGAGATGAGATGTGGGTGCCTTTGGCTACCACCAGGACATACCCCTGGGAGTCTCTATGGCAACGACCAGGGCTTTGTGATGGGGGTGGCATCATGTCCCCAAGGCCATTGTGATGGGGCAGTGCCCATGGCAACCAAGGCTGTGTTGGGCCAGAGCACCACCTTCAGGGTCGCACTCTGAGGAGAGCAGCTCCAGCAGAAGGGTCAAGGTTGGGTTCGGGATGGTTTTGGTTTAGTTTTATTTTATTAACCCTCTTGCTGGCTTCTTCCTTGCCTGCTCCACCTCTCCCTTTTCCTCTCCCCTTTATCCTTCTCTGTGCTTTTTCCTCGCCTGCTCCACCTCTTCCTTTAGCTATCCCCCATTGCCTCCTCCTTGCTTCTTCCTCTCCTGCTCCACCTCTTCCTTCAACTCTCACCCTAGCCCCTTTCTGTGCTTCTTCCTCACCTCCTCCACCTCTCCCCTTTCCTCCCAGTTTGGTATCATCTGCAAACTTGCTGAGGGAGCCCTCTGTCCCCTCGTCCAAGTCATTGATGAACAAGTTGAACAGCACTGGGCACAGTACGGACCCCTGGGGGACACCACTGGCCTCAGGCCTCCAACTAGACTTGACCCATTTATCACAACCCTCTGGGCTCTGCCATTCAGCCAGCCCTCAATTCACCCCATTGTCCACTCATCCAGCCTGCACTTCCTGAGCTGCCCTATGAGGATGTCACAGGAGATGGTGTCAATCTATGTGAGGAAAGGAGCTTCCTTCGCGAAAGGAAGAGGTGAAGTGGGTGAGGAAGAAGCACAGAGGAGGGAAAGGGGAAGAGCTAAAGGAAGAGGTGGAGGGGGAGAGGAAGAAGCACAAAAGCGAGAAAGGGTTCAAGGCAAAAGGAGATGGGAGGTGGGTGAGGTATATGCACAGAGGTGGGAAAGGCAGAGAGGAAAGGGGAGAGGTGAAGGGAGTGAGGAAGAAGCACAGAAAGGGGCTAGGGTGAGAGTTAAAGGAAGAGGTGGAGCAGGAGAGGAAGAAGCAAGGAGGAGGCAATGGGGGATAGCTAAAGGAAGAGGTGGAGCAGGAGAGGAAGAAGCACAGAGAAGGGTAAAGGGGAGAGG
Organism: Tinamus guttatus; assembly: GCF_059628265.1. Classification (NCBI taxonomy): domain Eukaryota; kingdom Metazoa; phylum Chordata; class Aves; order Tinamiformes; family Tinamidae; genus Tinamus; species Tinamus guttatus. The sequence continues at coordinate 210,883 of NW_028289008.1, read as the reverse complement.
AAAAGGGAGAGGTGGAGCAGGCAAGGAAGAGAGTTAATTAAAAAAAAAAACTAAACTAAAACTATCCCCAAGCCAACCCTAATCCTAACCACAACCCTAAACCTAAACCCTGGTCTTAACCCAAACCCTAACCATAACCCTGACCCTAAATATTAATATAGTCCTAAACTTCTAAGCCTGACCCTAAAGTACAAATAAGCAGTACACACCAGCACAGAGCAGCAGAAGCCAGCTCACACCGATGCACAGCAGTACACACAGGCAAAGACCAGTGCACACCAGCACGCACAGCACACACCAGTAGCGACCAGCACACGCCTGTACAGACTGGTGTACATCAGCACACACCGGTACACATCACTGCAAACCCATGAACTCCAGCAGACACCAGTACAGACCAATGAACACCAGAGCACGCCAGCACACACCAGCACTGACTGGTGAACACCAGCACACCCCAGCACACACCAAGACACACCAGTGCACACCAGTACAGAGCAGTAGATGCCAGCACACCAGTGTGTATACTGGTGTGTGCTGATGTGCACCGGTCTGTATCTGTGTGCACTGCAGTGCACTGCTGTGTGCTGGTGTGTATTAGCAAGCACTGGTACTTCTGCTGTATGCTGGTGTGTACTGGTCTCTGCTGCTGTGTGCTGTTGTGTGCTGTAGTGCACGGGTGTGTAGCTGTCTGCACGGCTGTTTATTAGTGTGCACGCTGGAGTACACTGGTCTTTTCTGGTGTGTGCTGGTGCGTAATGGTGTCCACTGCTGTGTAATGATCTATACTGGTGTGTACTGGTGTGCACTGGTGTGCACTCCTCTATACTGGTGTGTAGGGCTATGTGCTGGCATCTGCTTATGTGTAGTGGTGTGTGGTGCTCTGTATAGGTGTGCACTGGTGTCTGCTGGCCTGTAGTGGTGTGTAATGGAGTGTGCTGATGTGCACTCGTGTGTACTGGTGAGCAAGGATGTGTACTGATATGCAGCGGTGTGTGCTGGTGTGTAATGGTGTGTGCTGGTGTGCACTGGAGTGTAATGGTGTGTGCTGGTGTGTAATTGTCCGCACTGGTGTGCGATGGTCTGTACTGATGTGCACTGCTTTGTGCTGGCCAGTATGGGGAGTGGGGTATTGAGCTGCCAGAGGGACCTGCTGCCCACGCAGTACGTGGGGAGCGCTGGTGTGTGCTGGTGTACACACGTGTGTGCTGCCGTGTATGGATGTGTACTCGTTTGCGCTGGTATGTGGTGGTGTACACACGTGTGTGCTGCTGTGTATGGATGTGTGCTGGTTTGCGCTGGTATGTAGTGGTGTGCAGTTTTGTGTGCTAGTGTGTACTGCTATGTATTGGTGTGAGCTAGTGTGAGCGGATGTTCACTGCTCTACTACTCTGTAATTGTCTGTCCTGGTGTGATGTGTTGTTCAGTGGTGTGTACTGCTTTGTACTGGTATGCATTGGTGCGTACTGGTGTGTGCTGGTGTCTACTGGTGTTCACTGGTGTGAACTCATGTGTAACGGCATGTACCGGTCTGTACTGTTGTGTAGTGGTGTACTCTGGTGTGCACTGCTGAGCACCGGTGTGTACTGGTGTCTAATGGTCTTTACCAGTATGCACTGGTGTTCACTGCTGTGCTCTGGTGTGTGCTGGTGTGTGCTGGTATGTATTAGTGTTCGCTGCTGTCTAACGGCCTTAACTGGTGTGTGCTGGTGTGTACTGGTGTGTTCTGGAGTGTTTTGGTGTGTGCTGGTCAGTATTGGTGTGTACTACACTGTACTCTTGTGCACTGGTGTCCGCTCGTGTTTGCTGGCATGCACAGGTGTGTGCAGGCGTCTCTACCGGTGTGCGCTGGTGTGTGCTTGTGTCCTGGGGTCTACAGCGTGTACACTGTTATGTGCTGGCGTGCGCTGCAGCACTGGTTTGTGCTGGTTTGTGCTGGTGTGTGGTGGTGTGTACTGCTGTGCACTGGTGTGTGTACTGGTTACACTAATGTTCAGCTTGTTCATCAATGACTTGGATGAGGGGACAGAGGGCAGCCCCAGAAAGTTTGCAGATGACACCAAACTTGGGTGGAGTGGCCAACTCTCCTGGGGGCTGTGCTGCCATTCAGAGGGACCTAGGGAGGTTGGAGAATGGGCAGAGAGGAACCTTAGGAGGTTAAACAAGGGCAAGGACTGGATCCAGCCGCACCCAGACTCCTCTCAGAAGGAGTTTGGAAAGCAAGGGGGTCCAATCTGAACCTCGCGACCCAACGGGAGGGTGTCCTTGATGTCCTGTGTGTGTCTTGAACCTCCATGCAGTAGCTAATAAGTGACCTTGCCATAGAATCTCATGAAACCATTGTCATTACCAATAAAACCAATTCCTATTTCTTTCTCATGAGTGAAATGTATTGTGTCACTCACCCACACCACCACTCATTCCGTGACAGCCTGGTAAAGGGGAATCCCACCTGCCATGTATTTGTGCAGTTCATGAGTTAGCTGAATCCTTCTCCAAACCTGGCACTTCTGAACAGACATGTGGAGCCCCAATAAGCCATCTGAATAAGTCATCTGAATCATATATGCACCATGTATCAACAAGCTCCCTTCTTATCCCTGTCTGGGTGTCCTGCCTAGTTAAGAGATGTGAATCAGGACTTCCCGTGGGACATTTCTAACTTTGGTAGATAATCATTATCTGATGAAATAAATTGCAACATTGGAATCTGTATCCTTGTAGTCTTTAGAGAAGGAAAACAGGTTACTCTATTTGACAGAACATATCCCAGAAGGAGGAATCCCAAGGGATAGAGTAATTCATGAATTCAGCTGGGCTGCAGCTCATGGCAACCTGTCAGCACTGCCCAGAGACAGCCGAGTGCAGGAGCAGCTCCTGTGCCAAGAGCAGCAGGGCTGCGGGCACTGCCTGCTGCTGCGGACAGCAGAGGAGAGAGGACAGAGAGGTGAAAGGCAGCATGGAGTGGGAGGACAGAGGAGAGCTCATGGTGGGAGCAATCTGTGACACGGTAAGTCTCTGTCTGCAGGGTAATGCTGCTGAGGTTTCTGGAGGGGTCTGCAGCACCCCTCCAGCTGATGACTTTCTTTTTTGAGGATTGTTCTCCCTGCTTCTACTTTGCATACGAGGAGATGCTTCAGAACAGAAATTCCCTGTCCCAGCATCACAAGGTCAGGGCATCATGGCTACTTCTTCTGGAGCTGGTTCAAGACAGTGAAGGCAATGTGGGCACACAGGTTCTTCAGAGCACTGTTCTTCAGAGCAGTGTCCATGCGCCCCAGGGTGCTGTGTGCCCGGGGCAGTGATTCTGTGAGGATCAGCACTCAGCCTGCCAGGGCGCTGCAGGGAGAAGCTCTGGGTGGGAGGAGAGATCCCCCCCGGGCAGGTTCATTCTCCTGCTGAGAGGCTGCTGTGTGGGGTCAGGGCTGCTCACAGCTCAGCCTCACCCACACAACATATCTGGAAGGGGCTTTTCAAGAGGACACTCTTGGGAAGCTTCTATGAAAGGGAAGGGAATATCCAGAGGCTAGGATTTTGTTTTGTATCCTTGACAAGGCAGCAAATGAATGGGACATTTTAGGTTTAGATGCCTGAAGGAGAGTTCTCCAGTGCTGCTCTGAGGGATCAATAGGTCTGCGAGGACCCCAGAATATTCCTTCAACTGCCTTTTCACCTGTGGGCAGCAGCAATATCCCCTTTGCAGCTCTCCTCATTCTCATTGTGCTTAGTCTCACTCTGCTCTCACGGGGAAGGGCTCCAGGGCATTTCTGACCTCCTCTGCAGTCAGATTTCCAGAACAGCAGAGCTGCCTCTCTCTTGCCATGTGCCCATTTCCCATTGCAAGGCACAGGGTCTGAGAACCACTGTCCTGGAAGTCCACACTGTCTGGGAGGTGCAACCTGGGGACGGTGCCGCTCTGTCTCTCTGTCCTCCCTTGGCAGCAGTCACAGTGTTTCTCCTCCTTTCCCTGCCTCTCCTTTCTGCTCTTGTCCTGGCAGTCAGCTGGGGCTTCAGCTACAAATTCAGATACTCACCCTGAGGTCTTGCCATGGAGGTGTCTGAAGAGGGGCAATGTGCCCAGGGTGCTGGGCAGTGTCATTGGAGGGGCTGCAAAGGGGTTGACTCTCCCTTTAGGAGACCCTGTGACTGTCAGGACACGTGACTGTCTCTGTTGTCCTGCTGGGGTTGTGAGGTGCCCTCCAGGGCAGGATTCAGTGCACAGAGTCCTTGCCATGTCAGTAGCAGTGTCCTGTTCTCTCTATCACATATCCATCTTGAACTTAGAGGGAGAACAGAGTTAAATGAGTGCGAAGAAGAAATTACTGAGAGTCGGGACAGAGTAGAGAAGGATTTCTATGAAAAATGGAAAGGTAATTTCAGAGAAAATTCTTCTAAGCTATTATTGTCTTTTCTTGCCTACACAGTTTTCCTGAGCCCAATAGAAGAAATGTCCAACAGCAGCTCATTCAACGAGTTCCTGCTCCTGCCATTCTCAGACACGTGGGAGCTGCAGCTCTTGCACTTCTCGCTCTTCCTGGCCATCTACCTGGCTGCCCTCCTGGCCAATGGCCTCATCATCACAGCCGTAGCCTGCGACCACCGCCTCCACACCCCCATGTACTTCTTCCTCCTCAACCTCTCCCTCCTCGACCTTGGATCCATCTCCACCATTCTCCCCAAATCCATGGCCAGTTCCCTATGGGGCACCAGGACCATTTCCCAATTGGGATGTGCTGCACAGACCTTATTTTTTTCGTTTTTCATATCAGCAGAGTGTTCCCTTCTCACAGTCATGGCCTATGACCGCTACTTTGCCATCTGCAGACCCCTGCACTACGGGACCCTCCTGGACAGCAGAGCTTGTGTCAGAATGGCAGCAGCTGCCTGGGCCAGTGGTTTCCTCAATGCTCTCCTGCACACTGCGAACACATTTTCCCTGCCCCGCTGCCAAGGCAATGTGGTGGAGCAGTTCTTCTGTGAGATCCCCCAGATCCTCAAGCTCTCCTGCTCAGACTCCTACCTCAGGGAAGTTGGTATTGTTGTGGTTAGTGTCTGTTTAGCCTTTGGGTGTTTCAATTTCATTGTGGTGTCCTACGTGCAGATCTTCACTGCTGTGTTGAGGATCCCATCAGAGCAGGGCCAGCACAAAGCCTTTTCCATGTGCCTCCCGCACGTGGTCGTGGTCTCCCTGTTTCTCGGCACATGTGCATTTGCCTACCTGAAGCCCCCCTCCATCTCCTCGCCATCTCTGGATCTGGTGCTGGCTGTTCTGTACTCGGTGGTGCCTCCAGCAGTGAACCCCCTCATCTACAGCATGAGGAACAAGGAGCTCAAGGATGCCATTAGGAAAGTGATTTCATGGACCTTTTCAAGCAGTGGTAATTTTTCCACATCTCTCCATAAATGACTCTTTCTGTATCCCGTAACTAGATTGAGCATTTTTTCTTCATGTTATTTTTATTATGACTTTTAGTAGTGATAATAATTGTTATTGTGTTACTGTACAACTACTTGTATTCATTCCCCTTTTTACGGTGCCTCCTCTGTCTCACCTGATACCCTAATTTGTGTTGAATGCTGGACAAGGACTGGCTCCCTAACAGTATCTCTGTAATAAAGTAATTTCTATCAGTACAGTGCGTGAAAGCTGGGCTTTTCCTCCAAAGCTGGTGTCAAGAATAGGCCCAAGGACTTGCACCCCTCAAGGGCCTGCTGCACAGGATTCTCCATGGGTTCAGCAACACAGAGCTCAGAATCATGTAATGATCTTTCAGAGACCAAGGGCTGGTTTGGGAATTCACCTATCAGAGTCCAAGGATAGTGGAGAGGCTGAATGGTCATGGATTTACACATGCACAGCTCTCCTACGTATTAAGGCACAGTGTCAGATGGCTGTTCTCATGGAGGGGAAGCTGGCAGTGTCAGGAGAGCACAGAGATCCTCCTGGGACAGCATATGCCTGGGATGGACTGTGAGTAGAGCCTCATAAAGGGAGAGGTCCTCAAAGATGGAGTTTCTTAGAGGTAAAGCACTGGGTATTCGCAGGCAAAAGAGGACTCTGCAGTCTCAGGAGAAGCAGTGAGGACTCAACTGCCAGGAAGAAGGGACAACGGAGAGCCCTCTGGGTCACCATCTATCAAATACCAGGGGCAGGATGTATAGGCACAACTGGACACAACGAGCACCCTTGGAAATGCTCTGCAGTCCAGGTGCCCTGGACTGTGCAGTCATCTGCCGTCCCCCGAAGGGATTAGAGGTCGTGATACCCATTTGGTTGGGTCTGACTCCTACCCCTGGTCACAGGGGCAGTGAAATGTTACCCTTAGCCACTTTCTCTCCCCTTTCCCCCCTCCACATCCTTCCCAGCTCTGGGCCTCCGGCACTGAACCCCCTTGTCTACAGCATGAGGAACAAGGAGCTCAAGGAGGCACTGAGGAAACTTCCTCAATGGGTGCAATGTCAGTGCCAAAAACTGTCCTGTGTGCAGTCACTTGTCATTCCCATGTACTTGACATGAAACATGTGCTCTTCATTTATTTCTTTCTCAATGTTTACTCTTACCTTCCTGATAAAATAATAAAAAATTATTATTTAAAATACAATACAGCACTACAGCAGGAACAAAAGGCGGACTAGGGAAAATATGAGCCTGCTGCTAAATGGGTCAAGAGCCCTGGTGAGAGAGGACACAGAAAAGGCCACCTTTGCCTCAGGCTTTAGTGCTAAGAGTGACCCTCAGGAATCCTAGGCCCTGGAGACCATGGAGAAATGGGGAAAGGAAGAGTTTCCCTTGCTGGAGGAGGATCTGAGTAGGGCTCACTTCAGCAAACTGGACACCCACAAAACCATGGGCTTTGAGGGCACTCTCTTGCACTGTTCAGTGCCCATGTCTGACAGAGCTCCATGAACTGGAAGAAATCGAGTCCCTCCAGTTACACTGCTTGTACCTCTGGTCCTTGGCAAGCAACCTTCACACATCAGAGACTCTCTGATAACCCTCTAATAGATGCAAAAACGGGCTCACATTGGAATACTGCATTTATGGCACTGCTTCTCACACTGCTTTCATGCCTCCTGATGGTTAGCTTGCTTCCCTTTACCCCTTCTCTGTTTGTCACACTGCACCATTGCATGTGTCACGATCACATCTCAAAGTGCACAAGTGGCAGTTTCTCCTCTGGTGTTAGTCCTGTGTTTCACACCTCACACAACTTCACCTGCCACCTGCATGGTCAAAGTGACAACTGGGAATAGAAGAAGCTGAGCGCAAGGAAGGACCTTGCTCTACCTTCCTTGGTCTTGTTACAGGCATTGCCTAGTTCAGGCTGGGCTGCTTTTTCTTGGAGAGCAGCAAGAGAAGAGGCATCTTTCCCTTCTTTCAAAAGTCATCAGGCAATAATTTGCATCCTGCTTGTAACACACACTTGCTGCTCAGGGCCATAAGGGTCAGGGGCTTGGGGCATGCAAAGGATCACGATGAGAAAGAAGAGCACCGGCACAGCTCTGGGGCAGATGGGGCAACGGGAAAAAACAGACGCCACTGGAAAGAATGGTCTTATTTCACTATTAATATTAAGTCAGTACAGAATGATACATTTAACAAAATAAGCTTACTACACACTGGTTTTAGCAACAGACAAAATAAGCAAGGTAATGCCCCTAACCATTACTATATGAGAAAGAGAATAGTGATTAAAAGATACATCACCAATTGCGTAAATATGTTACTGTCATCCAGATCCGCGCTCACTGTTGTGGCGAGGATTTGGAGAACCTTCCCGGCAACTGGGAGGTGTAACGTGGTGCATCCACGGCCTCGGATGGGAGGGTTCCCTTCAAGGTCAAAAGCAGCCACACGAGAGCTTAAAAAAGCTATGGTTTAATAAGCCTCCATGCAAGCTGGCATGAGCAATTCTACAGGTGAGTGTTGTGTACTGCAAAGGCTGTGCCGTGTTCATCTCTAAGTCAACCCCGACTCGGGCCTGTCATTCGGGCCCTGGCACTTCAGTTCCTCATGTTCCACTCTGTTGTGACACACCAGGTTATATTCGTCCCCACATTGTGGGGCTGCCAAGAGATTTCCTTGGTAGTGAGAAGCAGCATGAAAAGAGGAAACGGGACCAAAATACCGCTTGGGAAGCTCAGATTGGGCAATACGATGAAGAAATATCACTTGAAGGATAGTGCAGTGGTGCTACAGGGCACCCAGAGCGAGTCTGTCACCACCCATGGCTTTGTGTTTCAAGAAACAGCCACTGAGGATGGAAAAGCTCTCAATGAAGGGAAGGAGAACTTGCTGGGGAAGCAGATCGGGTGTCCATAGTCTGCAGGGACACAGGAGCAGGTCTAGGATGACCCATGGTAGAGATGGCCAAGGGCGCTGCCAAGGCCCCAACAGAATGGAGGTCTTTATCCTCTTGTCTATGGCTGTTGTGTCTGTCACCGAGGCCTACCAGGAATCATCAGGACTTCTTTACCCTCTTTATCCTTTTGGGGACCCTGGGAGGTGTCGTGTGTTTGTCCTGCACTCAGCATTGCAGACCCTCACCCAAACACTGATGCCAGGGAGGATGTGGGCAACACATGGAGGAAAGGATCTCCCTTCCCAGGGTTTCTCTGCCTGTGCTTGGCCAATGTGTGTTGACAAAATACATCAAGAGTGTACTCAGCATCAGAGCCACCTCATTTTTTCTATCTAACTCTTACCAATGATTATGTTTTTTAGCTTTAATCAGCCCCTGGTGAGTTGTTGCAGTTAATGGCCTCAGTGGGATTCATTAATGCTCTACAAAACTTCAGGGTTTCCTTCTGACTTTGACTTCTTCAGGGATTTCTTCAATCTCCTTTCAATAGCTGCAATTCATGGACTCAGCTCCAAGTACTGCATGGAGCTCATTAAAAAGCAAAAAGCCCTGATACACCAGAACTCTCCCTGCTATTTCCTTCAAATGTCCATGGCTAATTGGAGAGTTTTGGGGATGGTAGCTGAAAGCTGAAGACAACAATCATATACAAGTATTTCATCTTTTTAAAGTTTTCTGTTATTATTCTAAAGAATAGGTGACAGCACACCATCCCATTCATAGCCCTCCAGAGTGACTCCTAATGAAATCAGCAGTGTCCCAGAAATAAGGCACTGTATGCACAATCTTCCTCCCCACCTCCCCAGCCCTACCATTTCCCTCATCAACCTCTTGGGAATTTAAATCACTCCTGTTGAAAGCTAGCCTTAGTCTACCTACGTCTGTACTCGATGTTACAGCTCACCTGCCCCAATTCTCACCTGCTCTACTTAGACAACTGGCTGCCAACAGGCACAGGGGGATCTTCTTTTAATTACAAAGAAACAAAAAGATAAAGCAGAGTATAGTTTCATGGAAAATAATGACACTCTTTGAGTGTAGGCTAAGTCCATACAATCTGTACATATAGTAAGGACTTGGATAATAGGACAGACTATGGAAAGACAGAGCAAGCTTTAACCTCCCTAAAGGGCAAACCAGCTGCTGGGTCTCTGAACAAACAGAGTAACAGGAGGAGTCACAATGTGTCCAGATCGTGTCTTAAGGGGATGTTAGAAATTGCCAGTTTAAACAGGACTTGTGGAAATGGGAGAGTTCCGTAGATGCACAAGAGACAGGGAGAGAATGGGCCAAGACACCCAGACTGCAGAGCTGGGCTCACAGCATCACTGATGAGCTGCCACAGACTGAATAAGCAACCCAAAGAAGTCCTTCCTTTGGCAGTGACTTGGAAAGCCACATCTCTGGCAGGGTTGCAGGGAGATAGGGTTTCTCTTTTTCAAGATGGTCCCCAGGACTATGCAGAGATGAGGAAGAGCAGGAAGGGCGTTTGCAGCGATGTTCCTCAACTTCATCAGCTGCAGAGCAGGGAGCTGGTCATTTCACAAACTGCTCATGGAGTCAAATGAAATGGGGACTAATGAGTGAGAGGGGGACTGCTGGATCAACACCCACAGCCTGGACCTCAGTTCTTGTTCCCAGTGATCCTGCTGCTCTCCAACAAGGCTCCCAGCTTCAGGAGCTCCTTCCCGAGGTGTCACACCGAAACTGTCACTGCAAAGACCCCTGTGGATCCCAGGCTGTGGCAGTGGCTGCTCAGGGCTGGAGGTTGCTGCGAGAGTCCTGCCTGAGGGTCCCACCCTGGTTGGGGACAATGTGGCAGCCAGGACTCCTGGGGCTGGGGCTTCCCCGAGCCCCAAGGCTCCCGTGGGGCAGCTCCAACCCTTGTGTGGGTGCTGGGGGCAGAAGGAGAGAATCCAGGGCAGGTTTCCCTGGCACTGGCTGCCCCTCTTCTCCCCCACGCCGGGGTGGGCAGTGCTGGCTGAGCCCAACACAGCAGCTCACACAGCCCCCCAGGCCCCCACACCAGCACCCCCAGCACCCGCAGCCCTGAGCTGGGCTCCCCTCCCTGCCCCGGCCCCGCACAGCCCCCAGCACAGCCAGGAGCCCCGCGGGGCCTCACAGCCAATGGCTGCGCTGGGCACGAGGAGGTCACTGCTGCCGCAGCCCCTGATAGGCCAGCTGCAGGGAGAGGGCGTGGCTGCTGCTTGGGAGGTCCCCGCTGCGGGCAGAGCTGATTGGGCAGCAGCAGGGCTGGCTCTGCCTGGTGACTGTGAGGTCACCGCTCCCGCAGCGCCTCATTGGGCAGCAGCCGGGCCCTGCGGGGCTCTGCGCTGCTGAGATCATCTCCGCGGAGCAGCTGCTGAGCCCGGGCTGGGCTCCTGGCGGGGAAGGGCTGGGGAGGCCATTGCTGCCCTGGAGGGCAGGGCCAGAGAGCTGGGCGGGACGGCGCTGTGACGTCATGTCTTTGTGAGTGCCTGATTGGCCGGCAGCAGGCAGGCAGGCGTGGGCGGTGGGTGGGGGGTCTCTGTGGTGAGAGGAGCTGAGAGGGCAGCAGTGGTTCCTGTGTGGGGAAGGGGGTTGAGGAAGCTGCTGTCTCTGCAGCCCATAGAGCATCAGCAGGGATGTGGGGGGTTTGCACCTGTGAGGTCGCCTCTGTGTGAGCAGCTGATGGGTCAGGAGAAGTCCCATGTGCCTGTTGAAAGGTGCTGGTGGTCTAGAAGTGCATGGAATGGATGGAGACTTGGGCTTCCTGCATCTTGGGGCACTTTGTGGTGTCCTGTCTGATGCCATGTGTGGTGCTTAGCCCTGTGTGTCCTTCATGCAGATGCAGGTGTAGGCTGTCCACCCTCTGTTTAGGTACGGAGGTCGTGGAGAGCTGCAGTGCTGGATGGCCCCAGGGTGTCCCCAGGGTCTAGGTGCTCAGAAGGGAGGAGGTGTCTGGAGAGAGCGGTGCTCTGCTCCCAGAGCCCAGCCTGCCATCGCAGGGGCCTTCTGGGAGACCAGTGATGCAGAAACATTCTCTGATCTCCATCTTCAGGGATAATCCAGACCTCTGCTGGGACCTGCCTTCAACAGGGTGTTGGATCCCCCAATGCAGGTGCAAGGAATCTGCTCTTCTGAGACAGGCTGCACTGGCTCTCTGCTTTTAAAAGTCTTCAGCAAGGTTTCTTGGTCTGTGGTACTTGAGATGGAAATGATACATGAGAAAAGAATCAATGTGCCCTTAACATGTCTTCCTTCCAGAGGGCTTTAGCTGGGACACTGGTTCCTGCCAGACTCAAAACCATGGGTCAAATCCAGGTAGCAAACGTGGGGAGGTTTTTCCAGATTCTGTGAATTTTGCCAAGCTTTCCTTTGTCTGACCCAGAGGAAATCCATTTCTTATCTTGGACCTTAGTTGGTCCTTGGGCTTTTCTGTGACACCTCCAAGTAGTGTTTCTCTCCTGGGTGTAGTTCCTGGCACTCGCTCTGTCTTTTGGGTCCGTAGAGCACCTTGGATCTCCCACACATTTTTGCCTCTGGGCGCCTCAGGATGTGCCCACACACTGCAATGCTACCATGCAGACTCCTGTCTGGAGCCCGTAAAGCACTGCTGGGCTCAGGAGCTGCATTTTCCAATATGCTGTATTTTACCATGTTTTCTGTTTGTCATGAAATCTTGAACTTGTCTGAGGTGAGGTCTGCTAGTAAACATACATGCTGAATATTAATGGATTAAAACCTGTTTAAATATGGGACAGGTTGCCAAGAGACGTTGTGGAGTCTTCTTCTCTGGAGATCTTCAAAATCTGCTTGGGCACAGTTCTGTGCCACGTGCTGTAGGTGACCCTGCGTGTGCAGGGGGTGGGACTAGATGACCTCTAGAGGTCCTTTCCAACCTTAAGCTTTCTATGATTCTATGATTTTGACTTGTTCACAAGGTGGTGAGATGCCCATCTCCCAGCTCCCCAGCTGCTGAAGCTTGCGGTCATCCCTACAACCAACGTTCCTCTCCTCCTAGTCTTTGCACAGTCCTGTGGCCAGTCTTGCAGAAGGGAGACTCCATCCCCCTTGGAGCCTGTCAGAGATGGGACTTTCCAAGCCACTGCAAAGGGAAGTACGACCTTTACTCCTTTATTTGGTACTTATTCAGCCTCTATTATCCTGTCTATGGCATATTGAGCACGCCTTTGGAGTTTCTGCCCTTTCTTCCTCTCCTCTCTCTGCTGTCTCCTCCATGTCTACTGAGTCACCAGGGTCATGGGAAGTGCTGGTTTAGGGAGCTCCCTTGAAGCTCTAAGTTGTGCATCTGAAGGCCTGATGGAGGCCTTCCTTTGACATCCTCATGTTGTGCTTGGGTCGCTCTGAGCAGCCAATAAAATCCCTTTTCTCTAGGGACTTGCATCAGAGCTTTTTGCCTTCTTTTGTACAGAAGCTCAGAGAGGTCTACGATTGCCAAGAGCGGCACGGCCCACATCATGGCCCAGGACACCTAGGAGTTGTGTGGCTCTCCTATTCCCACATGTCCTGCTTGAACTGACAAGTTCTAAACTCACCTTCACAGCACACGAGGCGGACATTGTAAAGCTGCAGCACTGGGAATCCTCCCGTTACTCTTTATTCACTCAGCAACCCAGCTGCTGGTTTGCACTTCAGGGAGTTTAAAGCTTGCTCTGCTTTCTAGGAGCCTGTCCCCCACGTTCTGCTTATATCCAGCCTTTCCCATCTCTCCAAAAGATATCGAGTAAGGCTCTCCCTTGTAGCAAAGGGACCTCATTGTTGGCATCTTGGACTTAGCCTACAACCAAAGAGAATAATTACACTTTATGAAATTATTCCTGCTCTGTTTCTCTTTCTATGCAATTAAGAAAAATCCTGTGCCTGTTTGCAGCTAGTTCTCTAAGGAAAGCAAGTGCGAACTGGGGCAGATGAACTGCAACCTTCAGTTGCAGACTTCAGTGGAATAGGAAAGCTTCTAACACTCTAACAAGAGTGAGGAAGTCCCATGTGGCTGATGGGAGAAATGGCAGGGTTGGGGAGGGGGAAGGAAGTGTCCATACAGTGCCTGAGCTCCAGGACACGCTTTTCCTCTCTGTCCAGACTTCATTAGGAGTCACTCTACACTGACACCAGTTGGAGAATGTTGCTCTTAAATTATAATAATGATAAAAGCCTTTAAAGGCAGAAATACTTGTAGTTATTTATGTCTCCACCTTTCAGCTACATTCCTGAAATGTCTCCAATTAGCCATGCAAGACTTGGAGAAAATTACAGGGAGAGACATAGTTGGTCAGAGCTTTTTGCTTTTTAATGAGTCCCCTTGTGTGTTTGGTGAGGAGCCTATGAACCTCAGTTACTGAGAGGAGACTGAACAAAATGTTCAAGAACTCAAAGTCAGAAGCAACCTCCAAAGTTCTGTAGAGCATTAATGGGTCCCACTGAGAGTTGTTAGCTGCAAAGATTCCCTAGGGGCTGATTAGAGGAGATCACTGGAATCACTGATAACAGGTAGGCAGAGGAAATGTGCAGGTGGCTCTCATGCCACTTTAACCCTTGATGTGTTTGATCAGGCAGAATGTCCAAGCTCGATCACTGAGCTTCTGCAAAGGGAGCTCCTTTCCCCTACATGTTTTCCAGGTCCTCCTGGGGACCTTACGTGGGTGGGGGTGTGCAGTGCTCAGTGCAGGGCAATGACATGACACCTTTCAGGGTGTTGGCAAGGGGGACAGTGAGGCCCAGTGTCTCCTTGGTGGCAGAGACAACAGCCATAGCCAATAGGATGCCAACCTTATTTGGGTTGTTTGAGCTTTGGCAGTGCCTTTGTCATTCTCACCCAGGCTGGGAGGAGGGGAGGCCTTGGGAGAAACAGAGCTGGGCTGTGCAGAAAGAATGGCAGGAGCGGGCTTTACCTTGGGACGTGGGACAGAAGTGAACCAATCTCCGGGAAGGACAAGATGCCAGCAAAGAAGTCCCTTGGCCTGAGTTAACAGCCTGAGATAATCATTGGCCCAAGTCCCGTTCATGCCATCTAGGGGTGTGAAGAGTTTCAAGAGAGGGAGAGCTAGAAGGTTTTAAGGGTGCAGAGACGTTGGTGTGATGTGCCTCTCTCACTGATGAAGTAAGCTTGGCCGTAGACTGTTAGGACTTGGCTGAAGGACAGTGGTGGGATCCAGACATGTGGGCACTGTTGAGAAACCTGAGTGCCCAAAACCACTTGAAAGGGACATGTTTACCCTGTAGGTCACAGGGTGTATCTGTTAGAGACACGTGGCTGTGCTGGATGCCCCAGGCATCCAGCATGGCCTATTTCTGTGTCAGTGAATCAAGTGCCTGAACAGAATGAGATGAATTGTTTCAATGTCAGCATCTGCTCGTGTCTCAGCTTCCTAGTGAGTAGAGCTCTGGTAGCAGTGGGCATCTGATAACATTTTGGGGGACCAAAGCAATTCCCTACCCAGTCCCAAGACATGCTCTAGAAGAAAGCAGATATGGTGATCACAGCAATCAGACCCTGGCACATGCCTTCAACCACCTCTGACCCTTCCGTGTCACCAAGGGTTTGTGTGTGTGCAGCTGACACCCACCCTGAACGACCAGTGATTGGGAGCATAGAGCAAGACCTCCCATCCAGGCATCCCTGCTGTGCTCACTTCAGCTTGGGCAAGGGGAATCCCACCTGCTGTGTGTTTCTGTGGAGCTCACCACAGAATACCATGGCAGCCCAGGGTCTTCTAAACCAGCCTGAGAATCCCAAACTGGGTGACATCAACCAAAACCTGAACACTGGGAAAGTGAGCTCTATTCTTGTATTCATTTATCTTGCCCAGCTAAGAGTTGGGAAGAGGGGCTTCCTGAGTGGGACATTTTCAGCTCTTCCAAGTAACCATGCTCTGATGAAACAAACTACAGTGCTGACACCAGTCTTTCCTAGTGTTTAGAGAGGGACAATCAGGGATTATTTTAGTTGACTACAGTGCACATTTCCCAGGAGGAGGGAGCACGAGGGACAGAGAAATTGTTGAGTTCAGCTGGGCCTCTGCTCCTGAGCAGGGCCAGGCTCCTGGGACGGAGGCAGCTCGTGGCAGCCTGTCAGCACTGCCCAGAGACAGCCGAGTGCAGGAGCAGCTCCTGTGCCAAGAGCAGCAGGGCTGCGGGCACTGCCTGCTGCTGCGGACAGCAGAGGAGAGAAGGCAGCGAGAGGGGAACGGCAGTGTGGAGCGGGAGCAGAGCTCATTGTGGGGGAAATCTTCACAACCCCTTGCGTGGTAAGTCTCTGTCTGCAGGGCAATGCTGCTGAGGTTCCTGGAGGAATCTTCTGAACCCATCCCACCCCATGACTGATAGGACTTGTCTCTCCTGGAGTATCCAGGGCATGGCAGGAGAAGGAGCTGATTCAGCTCTGGGATTCCTTGATGCATCTCCACAGGGGAGGGCATGCTGCTCCTTTCTTCCAGGTATCGCTGCAGGGGTGTCAAGTGCTGGGTGTGCACATAGGTTTCTGAATCCAGGTCTCTCCAGGTTTCTGAATCAGAGCAGCATCCCTGCACCCAAGGGAGCACCCTGGACAGTGACTCTGCTGCCTGCAAGGTCAGTGCTGCACAGAGAAGCTGTGACAGGGCTGGCTCCCAATTTGCAAGGATCATCTTCCTGTTGACACTGTGCTGCCTCGGTCAAGTCTGCTCACCTTCTTCCTGTACAGGACATGTCCCAAGAGTCTTTACAACAGGAAGATCGAGAGAAGGGCTACTTCCAAGGGCAGGAGTTTCCTCTTCCTGTCTGCACTTTCAGTTATCTCCCTAACTGCTGCAGGGAGAAAAGAGGAGTGTATTCTGTTCTGCCAAAGAAGTGGGACTCAAGCCTTCCCTCTCAGAGATCAATAGGTCTGTGAGAAACTTTATATCACCTCTTCAACCCGCCTTAGTCTGCAGACAGCATCAGCATCGCCTTTGTGCAATTTATTCTAGTTGCTCTGTAAAGTCCCTGCACAGCGATGCCCCTGGACAGTGCCCTGTCCCCAGAGGCTTGTGTAGGGCAGAACTGAGCACACAAAGGTGATGTCTCTGTGAGCACAGACTGACAAAAATTTCGGGGACAGACTAAGGTGCCATCAGGGACTGCTGTGGGCAGCAGAGATGTCAGGGAAGGAGAGGGAAGTGCCCACCATGATGGGAGGGTGGATTTGGGGAAGTCATGCTCAGTCCTTCCAATGCAGACACCTTCCTCTGAGCAAGCCCTGCCGCGTCTCCTCTGCCACCCAGCAGCCTCTCTGCCCTGACAGCCTTGGGGTCCAGGGTATCAGCCCACTCCACTGCAGCCAGATCCCTGGCAAAGGACAGGGGCATCCCTCCTGCTATGGGCACATTTCCTGCTGCCCAATATAGGGGCTTCCGATGCATGGCCTGCAGTGTCACCATCTGTGAGGTAGCATGCCCACATAGGTGAGGTAAGGGTGTTCCTGAGCACCCCTCTGCCTGTCTTCCCTTTCTCCCCTTGGCAGAAGGATCTCAGGATTGCTCCTTGTTTCCCCTCCTGTTCTTCTCTTGGGCTCCCTGGGGTTGCAGAGTCACCAGATGCAGTTCAGACACCTACCCTGCAAGCTGTGGAAGAGAGGAATATGTATGAAAGTGAGGCGTCTCCAGTCCCCTATAACTTGTGCAACTCCAGGAAATGCAGCCCAGGGGTTTAGGAACTGAGTTAAGTTGGAGATCGGAGGTTTTGAAACTGGACTTGTCTGCTCTTAGGAGGGGCTGGGTTCTTTCTAGGGCAACTGGTTAGGGTGATCATCATGCACCTCAAAGAGGTTTGGGCACACAACTGCTGCAATCAAGGCTAATAGGCAGAGGAGCTCTCCTCACTCTGCATAACGTGACTATAAATCCATTTTCTCACGATTCCCAGTAGAAACGCTGAATAATTCTGCCTCTGATGTGAGAGGGGCATCCCAAAGAAAATACATGTCAAAATAAATGTTAAAAATCTCCAAATTGTGCTCTCAATACACGTTCATTAGAAGTGGTGCTGTAGATACTGAAAAGCCCTTTTACAAACCAGGGGGATTTCACCTAAAAAATTGTGAATCTCAGAGCTCATCACCCCTCTTGTCTCCTTCCCACTACTGTAGAGCTGGACAGACTTCTCTGGAGCCCATGGGGAGATGCCCCTGCTCCTCACAGCACATTCAGCGACCCCACACTGAGGCTCAAGGAAGGGAGTTGCAAAAAGATCTCCATGAAGAGAGACAATATGGGCAGTGTATTAGAACTGGAACAAGTTGGGAGATATTTAACTTTAAAAATCTGTGATAACTGCTCAATATCTTTTCTTTTCTGAACAATCCACAAAACCTGGAGAGAGTGAAATGTCCAACAGCAGCTCCCTGAACGAGTTCCTCCTCCTGCCATTCGCAGACACACGGGAGCTGCAGCTCTTGCACTTCTCGCTCTTCCTGGCCATCTACCTGACTGCCCTCCTGGCCAACGGCCTCATCATCACAGCCGTAGCCTGCGACAACCGCCTCCACATCCCCATGTACTTCTTCCTCCTCAACCTCTCCTTCCTCGACCTGGGCTCCATCTCCATGAATGTTCCCAAAGCCATGCACAATTCCCTGTGGAACACCAGGGCCATTTCCTATTCAGGATGCACTGCCCAGATATTTTTGTTCTTCTTCTTGTTTGCAGGAGAGTTTTTTCTCCTCACAGTCATGGCCTACGACCGCTACGTTGCCATCTGCAGACCCCTGCACTATGGAACCCTCATGGACAGCAGAGCTTGTGTCAAAATGGCAGCAGCTGCCTGGGCCAGTGGTTTCCTCAATGCTCTCCTGCACACTGGGAACACATTTTCCCTACCCCTCTGCCAAGGCAATGTGGTGGAGCAGTTCTTCTGTGAGATCCCACAGATCCTCAAGCTCTCCTGCTCACACTCCCACCTCAGGGAAGTTGGGCTTCTTGGGGTTAGTGCCTGTTTATTCCTTGGTTGTTTTATTTTCATTGTGGTGTCCTACGTGCAGATCTTCAGAGCTGTGCTGAGGATCCCCTCTGAGCAGGGCCGGCACAAAGCCTTTTCCACGTGCCTCCCGCACCTGGCTGTGGTCTCCTTGTTTGTCATTACTGTATTGTTTGCCTACCTGAAGCCTCCCTCCATCTCCTCCCCACTTCCAGATATGGTTGTGTCCATTCTGTACTCGGTGGTGCCTCCAGCCCTGAATCCCCTCATCTACAGCATGAGGAACAAGGAGCTCACGGAGGCACTGAGGAAACTCATCCAGTGGGTACAAGGTCAATGATAACAACTGTTTCATTCGCTCACCAGGATATCTGTCATCAAGGCTGTATTTTATGCATTTCTTTTTTACTTCTCTTTTATATCCATCTTAAAATACTAAATAATAAAATAAAGATACCTAGTTTTTGTCACGCCTGCACAGGAATCTCTCATTTAGCACTTAAACATAGACCATGATAAAGCAGGAAGCCAGGCTGTCCCCTTCACTAGCAGAGAGGGGGGATTCTCTGAGCCGCTTCTTTGAGCTCCCTTGGATGTGCCCAGTGCAGGGAGGAGAGTTTCCCTCTGCAGCGTCTTTTCCAGCACTGACACCAAGGGACCTCTGGGGTACAGAGTCACGGCAGGACAAGGGCAGGTGGGGTGAGACCCGGGGGCCAGTGTTGTTTAGGAGATCTCAGCCCTCTATGACTATGTTTAGAGTGTGATCTCAAAACTCTCTAATATCAGAGAAATGGCAACCAAGCGTCACCACAGGTTTCCATGGTTCCATGCAAAGCTCCAACACACAAAACTGACCATCAGTGAATTGAAGGAAAGTCTAGAGGCAGCCTTCCCATGGCAGTTCATCTTTCCTGAAGACACATTCCAGGACGGGAGCAGGACTTTCTCTATTTAGAGCTGTCCATTTCTGTTCTGTCCTTCCACACTTTATTCTGCAGATATGGCCCAGGTACTCTCATAACCAGGTAGAGAGGGGCTTGTTTTTCCTTGTACCCTGGAAGAACAGGCAGGACCAGTCCTTGGGCTCCCTTAAGCCACAGCTGGATTCCAGAATCACATTTCCGTAATAAAAGGGGATCTCCCCTACGATGGTCCTGAATCTGGCCTCTCTTTAGAAACTGGAAACAAAAAATACGCCCAAGGGTGTGCAACCACAAATGGGCCTGCTCTTCTCCTTGTGAACTCCATGAGATCCAGGGGATAACCTCAGCATTCCAGGGTCATCTGTTAGCCTCAATCTAGGGTTCACCTCCCAGTGACCACTGCAGACAGGCAATGGTCTCTGCATTGCCTGTGCCAGGCTGCCCCACACATGACTGTGCTGATGAGAGAACCCCCAGGGATCTCCAGGCACAGGGTTTGCTTGGGAGTGGGCACTGAGTGCAGCTTTAACGAAACAGGGATGACTCACAGTGCAGGGACCAGAAGGTAGAGCACTAAACCCAGGTGCACATGGGGAAAGGAGGGCTCTGCAATCCCCAGGGAGGCAGTGAGGACCCAGGAGGCCCAGGGAAGGGGCAGTGGAGGGCGATTCCTGCACCCACAGTGAAACACCACAGCCTGGAGCTAGTGGCCACCCAAAGACATCTCCTGCCATTGCAATATTGTGGGGGCACTCTGAATACCGTCAGACCTCAGCCACCAGTATCAGTGGCCACAAGGGCACACTGATGGCTCATGCTCAATTTGTTGCCAACCACGATTCCCAGGTCACTTTTTGCGGAGCTGCTCTCCAACAAGTCAATCCCCAGCCTGTCCTGGTGCATGGAGTTATTCCTCCCTAGCTGCAAGACCCTGCACTTGCCCATGTTGAACTTCATGAGGTTCCTCTACCCCCAGCTCTCCAGGCTGTGCAGGTCCCTCTTAAAGCCTGCACAGACGTCTGGGCTATCAGTCATTCCTCTCACCTTTCTATCCTCAGCAAACTCGCTGAGGGTGCACTCTGTCCATTCAGGTCACTGATTAATAAACTGAACAGGTTTTGACTGACTCCTGATACCAATAGCTGCAGGTCTCCAACTAGGCTCTGCGCCACTGATCACAACCCTAAAGCCTAAACCCCAAACCCAGCTGCTCACATGGAGGTGACCTCACAGGTGCAAACCCACCACATCCCTGCTGCTGCCTGTGGCCTTCAGAGACAGCAGCTTCCTCAAAGCCCTTCCCCACACAGGAACCACTGCTGCCCTCTCAGCTCCTCTCACCACAGAGGCCCCCGACCATCATCAGTCTCCATCTCATTTGACTCTATCAGCAGTTTGTGAGATGACCAGCTCCCTGCTTTGCAGATGATGAAGTCGGGGAACATCCCTGCAACCTCCTTTCATGTTCTTCCTCATCTCTGCAGAGTCCTGGGGACCATCTGACAGAAGAGAATCCCATCTCCCTGGAACCCTGTCACAGATGTGGCTTTCCAAGTCACTGCCAAAGGAAGGACTTCTTTGGGTTGCTTATTCAGTCTGTGGCAGCTCATCAGTGATGGTGTGAGCCCAGCTCTTCATGCCAGGGGTCTGGGCCCATTCTCTCCCTGTCTCCTGTGCATCTACCTAAGTCTCCCATTTCTACATGTCCTGTTTGAAGTGACATTTTCTAACATCCCCTTTAGGGCACCATCTGTACACATTGTGACTCCTCCTGGTACTCTGTTCACTCAGACCTAACAGTTGGTTTGCCCTTTAGGGAGGTTAAAGCTTGCTCTGTCTTTCTGCAGTCTGCCCCATTAGCCAAGTCCTTACTATGTGTACAGATTGTATGGACTTAGCATACATTCAAAGAGTGTCATTATTTTCCATGAAACTATACTCTGCTTTATGTTTTTGTTTCCTTGTAACTAAAAGAAGATCCCCCTGTGCCTGCTGGCAGCCAGTTGTCTAAGTAAAGCAGGTGAGAATTGGGGCAGGTGAGGTATAACATTGAGTGCAGACTTAGGTGGACTAAGGCTAGCTTTCAACACGAGTGATTTAAATTCCCAAGAGGCTGATGAGGGAAATACTGGGGCTGGGGAGGTGGGGAGGAAGATTGTGCATACAGTGCCTGATCTCTGGAACACTGCTTTTCCTACATGTGCTGCCTTCATTAGGAGTCACTCTGGAGGGCTATGAATTGGATGGTGTGCTGTCACCTATTCTTTAGAATAATAATAGAAAACTTTAAAAAGATGAAATACTTGTATAAAATTGTTGTCTTCAGCTTTCAGCTGCACTTCCCAAACCTCTCCAATTAGCCATGGACACTTGAAGGAAATAGCAGGGCGAGTCCTGGTTTATCAGGGCTTTTTGCTTTTTAATGAGCTCCATGCAGTACTTGGAGGTGACGCACGACTTGGTGCTGAGTCCATGAATTGCAGCTATTGAAAGGAGATTGAAGAAATCAGTGAAGAAGTCAAAGTCAGAAGGAAACCCTAAAGTTTTGTAGAGCATTAATGGATCCCACTGAGGCCATTAACTACAACAACTCACCAGGGCCTGATTAAAACTAAAAAATATAATCATTGGTAATAGGTAGAGAAAATACTCAGGTGGCTCTGATGCTGAATACACCCTTGATGTGTTTTATCAAGGAAGATGGCAGAGCACAGGCAGAGAAACCCTGGGAAGGGAGATCCTTTCCTCCATGTGTTGCCCACATCCTCCCTGGCATCACTGTTTGGGTGAGGGTCTGCAATGCTGAGTGCAGGACAAACATATGACACCTCCCAGGGTCCCCAGAAGGATAAAGGGGTCAAAGAAGGATAAAGACCTCCATTTTGCTGGGGCCTTGGCAGCGCCCTTGGCCATGTCTGCCACAGGTCATCCTAGACCTGCTCCTGTGTCCCTGCAGACTATGGACACCCAATCTGCTTCCCCAGCAAGTTCTCACAAGAGGTTCTCCTTCCCTTCATGGAGAGCTTTTCCATCCTCAGAAGACATTGAGAGCTTTTCCATCCTCCACGACAGAGTGGAACGTGAGGAACTGAAGTGCCAGGGCCTGAACGACAGGCCTGAGTCGGCGTTGACTAGATGAATACGGCACTGCCTTTGCAGTACACAACACTCACCTGTAGAATTGCTCATGGCAGCTTGGGCTTATTTAACTGTAGCTTTTTTAAGCTCTCGTGCGGCTGTTTTTGACCTTGAAGGGAGCCCTCCCATCCGAGGCCTGGGCTCTGAGCAGATCCCCATCCACATGATAGGGAAAGTATGCCACATCAGATGTTACCGCTCACAAACAAAATGCAAGTTATCATGATTTGCTGATTTGGCTCTATAAAAGATGGACACTCTTGCCATGATTTTGGAGAGCTCATGGGTGGATGCACCACGTAAGACCTCCCATTTGCCGGGAAGGTTCTCCAAATCCTCGCCACAACAGGGACTCCCCAGTGACTGCGGATCTGGATGACAGTAACATATTTAGGCAATTGGTGATGTATCTTTTAATCACTATTCCCTTTCTCATATATTAATGGTTAAGTGCATTATCTTGCTTATTTTGTCTGTTGCTAAAACTGAGTGTGTAATAAACTTATTTTATTAAATGTATCATTCTGTACTGCCTTAATATTAATAGTGAAATAAGACCATTCTTTGCAGTGGTGGCTGGTTCTTTCTGTCGCCCCGTCTGCCTCAGTCAATTGGCAAAACACCCTGTTCTTTGCAGATGCCCATTGCAGCTCTCAGGATGCAGGGTTGGCCTCTGATTTTCAGCCTTGCAGGCAACAGTATTTCTGAAGGCAGCTGTACTTCTGGTCTGGTGCTGCTTCCTGCAGTTGGTCACCTTCAAATCAAGAGCAGTTGGAGGGGGCCACAAGTGTTTCCAGCCAGCTCTGAAGAGGTACCAAGGACACAAGTTGCACCTGGAGTTCTCTCAGGGAGCAGTTGCCTGCTCCAGGGTAGTGACCAGGCAAGTGTTGCTGTGCTCTTCATTTGCTAAATGGGTGTCCTGGTTTTCATGTGATTTCTTAGTTGGGTCACCAATTCCTCCTCCCTACATCCTGTGGTGTAAAGAATGAAGGAGGAAAACTCTCCAGAGCTCCATGCCTTCTGTCCTTTCTTCTGTCCAAACCTGATTTCTGGGCTCTGCATAGCAGTCAGCAGATGGCCTGGAGGTGTGGATCTTGTCACCTCGGGTCCTGCCTTAGAGCCTATTCACTTAAAATGCAGTGGGCATTGGTGGCAAGTAAAACTGTCTTTCCTTTTGCCAGGGCTCAAGGAGGACAAAGAGCAGGAGCAGTCCTTGTGGTTTTGTTCTGATTGCAGGTCAAGGTTGTTCAGTGTCTCGTGGCTCAGCTGTGCTTTAGTAACATCCACGAGCTGCTGTAGGTTCAGACGAGCCCTGGAAGCAGCAGTCCTCCTCCCCTGTGACCCTCTTCATCCCGCTGGGGCTGATTTTCAGCCAGAAATCCCTCTCAGCACACACCTCCCCATCCTGTGAAAGGCAGGAGTGCAGGACTGCAGAGGAAGGGCCACATGCCGTGTGTGACAGCATGGCTTTCCATCCCGTGGGTGACTGTGACACCACCCGATAATCCCCCCTTCTGACCACCCTCCAACGGGAAAAAGAGCTCAGTTCCAGTGCTGAGCTGTGCCGGTGCTCTTCTTTCTCATCGTGCTCCTTTGCATGCCCCAAGCCCCTGCCCTTATGGCCCTGAGTAGCAAGTGTGTGTTACAAGCAGGATGCAAATTATTGCCTGATGACTTTTACAAGAAGGGAAAGATGCCTCTTCTCTTGCTGCTCTCCAAGAAAAAGCAGCCCAGCCTGAACCAGGCAATGACCGTAACAAGACCAAGCAAGGTAGAGCAAGGTCCTTCCTTGCGCTCAGCTTCTATTCCCAGTTGTCACTTTGACCATGCAGGTGGCAGGTGAAGTTGTCTGAGGTGTGAAGCACAGGAATAACACCAGAGGAGAAACTGCCACTTGTGCACTTTGAGATGTGATTGTGACACATGCAATGGTGCAGTGTGACAAACAGAGAAGGGGTAAAGGGAAGCAAGCTAACCATCAGGAGGCATGAAAGCAGTGCGAGATGCAGTGCCATAAATGCAGCATTCCAATGTGAGCCCCTTTTTGCATCTATCAGGCAGTGCTCAGAGAGTCTCTGATGTGTGAAGGTTGCTTGCCAAGGGCCAGAGGTACAAGCAGTGTAACTGGAGGGACTCGATTTCTTTCAGCTCATGGAGCTCTGTCAGACATGGGGACTGAACAGGGCAAGAGAGTCCCCTCAGAGCCCATGGTTTTGTGGGTGTCTGGTTTGCTGAAGTGAGCCCTACTCAGATCCTCCTCCAGCAAGGGAAAGTCTTCCTTTCTCCATTTCTCCATGGACTCCAGGGCCTAGGATTCCTGAGGGTCACTCTTAGCACTAAAGCCAGAGGTGGCCTTTTCTGTGTCCTTTCTCTCCAGGCCTCTTGGCCCATTTAGCAGCAGGCCCGTATTTTCCCTAGTCAGCCTTTTGTTCCTGATGTATTGTTGTATTGTATTTTAAATAATTATTTATTATTATTTTTTTCAGGAAGGTAAGAGTAAAAATTCAGAAAGAAATAAATGAAAAGCACATGTTTCATGCCAAGTACATGGGAATGACAAGTGACTGCACACAGAGCAGGTTTTGGCACTGACATTGTACCCATTGAGGAAGTTTCCTCAGTGCCTCCTTGAGCTCCTTGTTCCTCATGCTGTAGACAAGGGGGTTCAGTGCTGGAGGCACCACTGAGTACCGAATGGCCAGTACAGAGGGATCCAGAGCTGGGAAGGATATGGAGGGGGGAAAGGGGAGAGAAAGTGGCTAAGGGTCACATTTCACTACCTGTGTGACCAGCGGTAGGAGTCAGACCCAACCAAATGGGTATCATGACGTCTAATCCCTCCAGGGGACTGCAGATGATTGCACAGTCCAGGGCACCTGGACTGCAGAGCATTTCCAAGGGTGCTCGTTGTGTCCAGCTGTGCCTATAAATCCTGCCCCTGGTATCTGATAGATGGTGACCCAGAGGGCTCTCCGTTCTCCCTTCTTCCTGACAGTTGAGTCCTCCTGAGACTGCAGAGTCCTCTTTTGCCTGCGAATACCCAGTGCTTTACCTCTAAGAAACTCCATCTTTGAGGACCTCTCCCTTTATGAGGCTCTACTCACAGGCCATCCCAGGCATATGCTGTCCCAGGAGGATCTCTGTGCTCTCCTGACACCGCCAGCTTCCCCTCCATGACAACAGCCGTCTGACACTGTGCCTTAATACGTAGGAGAGCTGTGCATGTGTAAATCCATGACCATTCAGTGTCTCCACTATCCTTGGACTCTGATAGGTGAATTCCCAAACCAGCCCTTGGTCTCTGAAAGGTCATTACATGATTCTGAGCTCTGTGTTGCTGAACCCCTGGAGAATCCTGTGCAGCAGGGCCTTGGGGGGTGCAAGTCCTTGGGCCTATTCTTGACACCAGCTTTGGAGGAAAAGCCCAGCTTTCACACACTGTACTGATAGAAATTACTTTATTACAGAGACACTGTTAGGGAGCCAGTCCTTGTCCAGCATTCCACACAATTTAGGGTATTAGGTGAGACAGAGCAGACACCGTAAAAAGGGGAATGAATACAAGTAGTTGTGTAGGAACACGATAACAATTATTATCACTAGTAAAAGTCATAATACAAATAACATGAAGAAACAGTGCTCAGTCCAGTTATGGGATACAGAAAGAGTCATTTGTGGAGAGATGTGGAAAAATTAGCACTGCTTAAAAAGGTCCATGAAATCACTTTCCTAATGGCATCCTTGAGCTCCTTGTTCCTCATGCTGTAGATGAGGGGGTTCACTGCTGGAGGTACCACCGAGTACAGAACAGCCAGCACCAGATCCAGAGATGGGGAGGAAATGGAGGTGGGCTTCAGGTAGGCAAATGCACCTGTGCTGAGAAACAGGGAGACCACGGCCAGGTGCGGGAGGCACGTGGAAAAGGCTTTGTGCCGGCCCTGTTTTGACGGTATCCTCAGCACAGCAGCCAAGATCTGCGCGTAGGACACCACAATGAAAATAAAACACCCAAAGATTATACAGATACTAACCACAATAATCCCAGCTTCCCTGAGGTAGAAATCTGAGCAGGAGAGCTTGAGGATCTGGGGGATCTCACAGAAGAACTGCTCCACCACATTGCCTTGGCAGAGGGGTAGGGAAAATGTGTTCCCGGTGTGCAAGAAAGCATAGAGAAAGCCACTGGCCCAGGCAGCTGCTGCCATTCTGACACAAGCTCTGCTGCCCAGCAGGGTCCCGTAGTGCAGGGGTCTGCAGATGGCAACGTAGCGGTCGTAGGCCATGACTGTGAGGAGAGAATACTCCATTGATAGGAAGAAAAGGAAGAAAAAGACCTGCCCAGCACATTCAAAGTATGAAATGGCCCTCATGTTCCACAGAGAATTGTGCACGGATTTGGGAACAGTCGTGGAGATGCAGCCAAGGTCGATGAGGGAGAGGTTGAGGAGGAAGAAGTACATGGGGGTGTGGAGGCGGTGGTCGCAGGCTACGGCTGTGATGATGAGGCCGTTGGCCAGGAGGGCAGCCAGGTAGATGGCCAGGAAGAGTGAGAAGTGCAAGAGCTGCAGCTCCCGCGTGTCTGAGAACAGCAGGAGAAGGAACTCATTGAGGGAGCTGCTGTTGGACATCTGTTCTATTGGGCTCAGGAAAACTGTGTAGGGAAGAAAAGGCAATAATACCTTAGAAGAATTTTCTCTGAAATAAACTTTCCATTTTTCATAGAAATCCTTCTCAACCCCGTCTGAACTCTCAGTAATTTCTTCTTCGCACGCATTTAACTCTGCTCTCCCTCTAAGTTCAAGGTGGATATGTGATGGAGAGAACAGGACACTGCTACTGACATGGCAAAGACTCTGTGCACTGAATCCTGCCCTGGAGGGCACCTCACAACCCCAACAGGACAACAGAGACAGTCACATGCCCTGACAGCCACAGAGTCTCCTAAAGGAAGAGTCAACCCCTTTGCAGCCCCTCCAATGACGCTGCCCAGCACCCTGGGCACATTGTCCCTATTCAGACACCTCCATGGCAGGACCTCAGGGTGAGTATCTGAATTTGTAGCTGAAGCCCCAGCTGACTGCCAGGACAAGAGCAGAAAGGAGAGGCAGGGAAACGAGGAGAAACACTGTGACTGCTGCCAAGGGAGGACAGAGAGACAGAGCAGCACCGTCCCCAGGTTGCACCTCCTAGACAGTGTGGACTCCCAGGGCAGTGGTTCTCAGCCCCTGTGCCTTGCAATGGGAAATGGGCACATGGCAGGAGAGAGGCAGCTCTGCTGTTCTGGAAATCTGACTGCAGAGGAGGTCAGAAATGCCCTGGAGCCCTTACCCTTTAGAGCAGAGTGAGACTAAGCACAATGAGAATGAGGAGAGCTGCAAAGGGGATATTGCTGCTGCCCACAGGTGAAAAGGCAGTTGAAGGAATATTGTGGGGTCTTCGCAGACCTATTGATCCCTCAGAGCAGCACTGCAGAACTCTCCTTCAGGCATTTAAAGCTAAAATGTCCCATTCATTTGCTGCCTTGTCAAAGATACAAAACAAAATCCTATCCTCTGGATATTCCTGTCCCTTTCACAGAAGCTTCCCAAGAGTGTCCTCTTGAAAAGCCCCTTCCAGATATGTGGTGTGGGTGAGGCTGAGCTGTGAGCAGCCCTGACCCCACACAGCAGCCTCTCAGCAGGAGAATGAACCTGCCCGGGGGGGATCTCTCCTCCCACCCAGAGCTTCTCCCTGCAGTGCCCTGGCAGGCTGAGTGCTGATCCTCACAGAATCACTGCCCCGGGCACACAGCACCCTGGGGTGCATGGACACTGCTCTGAAGAACAGTGCTCTGAAGAACCTATGTGCCCACATTGCCTTCACTGTCTTGCACCAGCTCCAGAAGAAGCAGCCATGATGCCCTGACCTTGTGATGCTGGGTATAGGGAATTTCTGTTCTGAAGGATCTCCTCATATGCAAAGTAGAAGCAGGGAGAACAGTCCTCAAAAAAAGAAAAGTCATCAGCTGGAGGGATGCTGCAGACCCCTCCAGAAACCTCCGTAGCATTACCCTGCAGCCAGCGACTTACCGTGTCACAGATTGCTCCCACCATGAGCTCTCCTCTGTCCTCCCACTCCACGCTGCCTTTCACCTCTCTGTCCTCTCTCCTCTGCTGTCCGCAGCAGCAGGCAGTGCCCGCAGCCCTGCTGCTCTTGGCACAGGAGCTGCTCCTGCACTCGGCTGTCTCTGGGCAGTGCTGCCAGGCTGCCACGAGCTGCGGCCAAGCTCAATTCAGGAATTACTCTGTCCCTTGGGATTCCTCCCTCTGGGATATGTTTCCTCAGGTAGAGTAACCTGTTTTCCTTCTCTAAAGAGTACAGGGATACAGATTGCAACACTGCAATTTATTTCATCAGATAATGGTTACCTACCAAAGTTAGAAATGTCCCACGGGAAGTCCTGATTCACATCTCTTAACTAGGCAGGACACCCAGACAGAGATAAGAAGGGAGCTTGTTGATACATGGTGCATATGTGTGATTCAGATGATTTATTCAGATGGCTTATTGGGGCTCCACATGTCTGTTCAGAAGCGCCAGGTTTGGAGAAGGATTCAGCTAACTCATGAACTCCACAAATACATGGCAGGTGGGATTCCCCTTACCAGGCTAAGCATGCACATGGTCTGCTTGCAAGGTCCTGGCCTAAAGGTCCTAATGGAATTACTGGAGATAGAGCTTCAGTGGGAGGCCAGGTCAGGAATTTCCTTGGTCATCTCTAATGACCCTGGATGCCTTCTATCCTACTAGAGTAGCACTCACAATAAAGCTGAGGGACAGGCAGATCCCTACATCTCAAAAAGCTGATATATTCCAGTGGAGACCATTTATAGAATCACAGAATGGTTGAGGTTGGAAGGAGCTTTGGGGATGATCTAGTTCAAACCCCTTGATCAAGCAGTGTCACCTACAGCACGATGCACAGGATCCTGTCCAGGCAGTCTGGAATATCTCCACAGAAGGAGTCGCCATAACCTTTCTGGGCAACCCATGCCAGTGCTCTGTCACCTTCATAGTCAAGATGCTTTTCCTCAAATTCAGGCAGAACTTCCTGTGCTTCAATTTGTGTCTGTTGTCTCTTGTGCCATCACTAGTCACCACTGAAAAGAGTCTGGGCCATCCTCTTCTGCTCTTGGCATCCTCCCTTCAGGTATTTGCACACCCTGATAAGATCCCCTCTCAGCCTTCTCTTCTCCAGGCTAAAACAGGCCCAGTTCTCTCACCTTCTTCTCGTAGGAGAGATGCTCCAGCTCCCTGATCAACTTTAGACATAGATAGGCATATGCTGGGCTCTCTCCAGTAGCTTCATGTCCCTCTTGTATTGTGGAGCCCAGCACTGGACACAGGACTCAAGGGGTGGCCTCCCCAGGACTTAGTAGAGAGGCAGGATGACCTCCCTTGTCCTCCTGACAACAGTCTTCCTACTACACCCCAGAAGACCACTGGCCTTCTTGGCAGCAAGGGCACATTGCTGAGTAATAAGCAAGCTTCAAGGGGGCTTGAGTGAGAGAAGGCACCTTTCTCTGGTTGCAAGGGACATTTGGAGATCATCTAGTCAGATGTTGGTCAAGTCAATGTTTGCAAGCACCTGGGAGGCCAGCAGCAGGCACATGGCACTGCTACTGCTTGGGAGGGGGGTCACATTGTCTGTGCTCCTGGCTGGACAGCACCAGGCATTAGCAGGTCCATCCATGTCTGTGAGGGTGACCGTGAGCTCTGCTCTTTGCTGAGTCCCGGGCAGGCCAGCAAGAGGCGCCTGGCTGGGCAGTTCCTTGGGAGGTCCCTGCTGGCAGAGCAGCTGCGAGGCCAGCGCTGGCCCATGGCTGGGGACGGGCTCTGAGGCCGCTCCTGTCCCAGCAGCAGCGCGGCCGGCAGCGGGGTCTGGTGCAGACACGGGGGAGGTCCCTTGTGTGCGCGGAGCTGCCGGGGCAGCAGCAGGCGCTGCCTGTGAGGCCAGGGGTGTCTCAGCAGCGGGCAGGGACACGGAGGCCATTGCGGGGACGCTGCCGGGAGGCCCCTGCTCTCTGCAGGGCTGGCTCTGTGCTGACGCGTGGGCGTCGGCTGGTGACGTCACTGCTGCTGCAGCCCCTGATAGGCCAGGCCGCGCAGCTGGTTGTGACGTCAGCAGCCCCTTCCTGGCCGGGGCGGCTCTGCCGAGGAACCTGGTGTCCCTGCAGCCCGCGGCGGCAGCAGCCCACGCTGGGCTGTGCGCGAGCGAGGTCCCCCTGCCCGAGGAGCTGCTGGGCCAGCAGGAGGCTCACGGCGGGTGCTGGCGCTGAGGTCGCTGCTGCCAGAGCAGTGAGGGGCCAGCAGCAGCAGCGGGGACGAGAGGGTTTGCTGAGGGTGCCCCGTGGAGGGGCTGACACCTGCGGAGCTCTGCAGCCCTGGAGAAAGGCAGCTCCTTAATCAAGACACGTTCAATCTAGGAGGTTTGTGAAATGTGTGTAAGGTAACTTCCTATCACAGCTTGTAAGTGAGCCTACCAGGGGAGGTAGGGTACCACTGGGCTTGCTCTTTGGGAACAGAGGAGATGGTAGTGAACGATGCAGTGTTTAGAGGCCATCTTGGGCATAGTGTGAAATGGTGAAATCAGGACAGGCATCAGCAAAACTTCCACAATAGACTTTCAGAGGGCAAACTTTGTACTGGTTAGGCCATTGGTTGAGAGAGTTCCTTTGGAGACAGTCCTGAAGACAAAAGTGATCCAGGTGGGCTGGACTTTTCTCAAGAAGGAAAACTTAAAGATGAAGGAGCAGGCTATGTCTGTATGCCAAAAAATATGATTCGGAGGGGAAGAAGCAAGGTCTGGCTGAAGAGGGAACTGTCGTGGAGACTTGGGAAAGAAAAGCAGTGTTTATCACTTTTGAAAGAGGGGGCAGGCAACTTGGGAAGAGTACAGGAACATCACTAGGGTATGTAGAGAGGAAATTGGAAAGCTGAAAGCTCGGACAGAACTCAATCTGGCCATAGTAGCAAAAGACAACAAAGAATGTTTCTACAAATACATTAACAAGAAGAGGAGGGTCAAGGAGAATCTCCATCCTTTATTTGAGGTGGCAAGGAACATTGTCACCAAGGATAAGGATAAGGCTGAGGTACTCAATGCCTTCTTTGGCTCAGTCTTTAACAAGAAGATCAATTTTCCCCAAAGTATTTGCCCCGTGAGCTGGAAGACACCTATGGAGAGCAAAAGAAAACCCCTGGTTCTGCCTGACACACTTGATCTCCTTCTATGATGAGCTGACCCGCCTAGTGCATGAGGGAAAGGCTAGTGGGCATGGTCTACTTAGACTTTAGCAAGGCCTTTGACACAGTCTCCCACTGCGTTCTCCTAGAGAAGCTGGCTGATCATGACTTAGACAGGGGTATCCTTCATTGGGTGAAAAATTGTCTGGATAGCCAGGCCCAGAGAGTGATGGTGAATGAAGTTAAATACAGCTGGTGACCAGTCACGAGCAGTTTTTACAAACATGATGCTGCATGCAAAAATTGTGTGAAAGTTTAGAAATGAGGATTTTGTTTTTCAATTATTGCACTGGTGATACTTTCGAGACATCTTTAAAACTTACTTCAACAGGGATATGTTTAGTTTGTGCAAAGTTGGCCCTGCCAAAATAGAGCATTCCCTTGAAGCTGCTCCCCAACTTTCTGCACCAGTCGAGAGAGGACAGCACCTCTGAGTGTGACGGGCTCTGTGCAGAGAGTGAGGGGTGGCAGGGACAGCTAAGGGGAGGGGGCTTTTCTGAGCGCTGGGCTCTGGGTGGGACAAGGAAACCTCCTGCTTAGTGGTATAGGCGTGAATATAACAGAAATGTTTAAAAGTGTCTTTAAAAACAAATCTAGAAAGAAATTAAAAGAAAGAATTAAAGCAAAAAAAATCATTTGTTATACTTTCGGCCTTTATTCGTTGTTGTGTTTTAGTACACTAGACTTGGGCATGATCATCTGTTCTTGAAAAGGGAAGTGATTTTCAGAAGTGGGTGGGATGCAGTCCCAGAGTCCTGCACAGCTGGTGCCATTCCAGGTGCCGTGGTCCCCTGTGCCCAGCCTCCCTCTGCCGCTCTGAGGGGCTCTGCTCTCCCGCAGGTCCCTGCGAGAGCTCTCAGGCCCACGCAGGTCACTCAGAGACACTGGGACATCTCCAAGTCCCGCTGGGTGCTGCTGCTCAGGCACTTGAGCTCTGCCTGCAAAGATGAAGGACTGTTTTGAATGTTTTCCAGTGATGAAAGAGTGGAAATCTTCAGGAACTTGCTGAATCTGCTGTGAAGAACTGTTTATCTGCCCTTGCCTTTAGTGTCCCCTGCTCTCTCCATTGGACTGTATCTCTGTGATCGCCCCCATATTTTCTATGTATGAATACATTAATCATTTCTGCAGCCCCTCTGGGCAGCCCCTCTCCCAGCACAGCACTCACCCCCACTCCAGGCATGTTCTGCCCCTGGAGGTCTCCTGTGCTCCATGGTGGCTCCATAGCCCCTTCCAGCAGGATGGGCATCTGTCCCATCTCTGTAATGAGTGGGACTGTCCTCAGCAGATTCCTCCTGAGCACTCGCCCTCTCCAGGGCACTGGGCACCCACAAGTGGCAACTGAATCCAGTCCTCTTTCCCTAACACATCACTCTAGGAGCTGTTGGCCTTTGCCCATGCAAAACCCAGAGGTTTCCAGGGGATATTTTTGAGGGCTATTCCCTGTTTCCATTCTTACTTCCAACTTTGGAAGAGGAGCCCAGTCTTCAAGTACAGACAAGAGAAAATCCTCTTTTACTACTAGAGAGGCCAGTTCTGACCCAATGTGGGGCAGATTGACAGAAGGGCGCTGAGTCAGACCAAGTGGGTTTGTGCCTATCGAGGAGAAAGATGAATTTAGATATTCACGTAGAAATATGCTTATCAAACACAGAACAGCCAAAACACCGCTGTTACCTAAAACAACTATGAAATCACTTTCAAAGAGTGATGTGCAACAGGTGTGCCCCATAATTAGAATAAGAGAGATATGGTGAGATCATCTGAATGGCTACATTCCTTCAATGACAGCATGAAATTCTGGAGGAAATGCTATGTTGAGTGGATAGCTTGGATACATGGAGCTCTTCAATAGGATGAACCAAAGAAAGCAGCTCTGAAGGGTGGAGGACCTCAGGAAAGGCAGCCATCAAGTAAGCATCTGTTCAGAAGAAGAATGCTCCATACAAACAGTTGGTAAAATCAGGAAACATCTCTGGAGCCCAGCTTGACTAAACAGGGAACTGGCGTGTGGTCTTCCAGTCAATAAGGCAGCATGTGGAAAGGGGAGGAAGAGAGAGGCTGCAAAGGAGGAAGCCAGAAATATTGTCCAGCAAAGTAAGGATGGTTAGAGGAAAGCCAAATCTCCCTGCTCCTGCTTCAGTGGGAGTAAAAGAATGAAGAAGGAAAATGTGGGCTAACGGCTGAATGGGACTGGGATTCTAGCAAGTGCAGCCCTGCTTGGCTTCAGTCAACCTTCACCAACAAAGTGAAGCCTGAGAAATGTCTGAAAGGGGCAACTGGAGAGGTCACTTCTCTGTCCCTGCCCTGGCAAGTACGTGCCCCGGGCAGACCTGTGGGATTGCCTGGGGTTGGGGCTTGGTTTGAGGGTTTGGCATTTGGCAAGACAGGATCAAAGTCCTGTGGGATGAAAGAGCACAAAGTCTGAGCACAGGCTGAGATGAGGGTGAGCCTCAGCTCCATGATAACTGCTGTGGGCTGCTCTTTGGGTAGAAGTGGGATGGAGGACAGTCTGTGACAGAAGACAGTCTTCCTCCTGGAGGCACCAAAGCAGGTTCGCTGTTCTTCACTTCCTCAGCAGGGTTTCATGCACTGTGCTACTTAAGATAGAAGTGATAGTCCAGAAAAGAGCAAAGTTGTCCTTAGCACAGATCCTCCTGAGAACTTTATCTAGGAATCTGCTTCCTGCCTTACTTCATTGCCATGGTCAATGTTGTGCACCAACATAGTGCTGCCAAATAAGAAGAATTAAAATGTATTTCATTAAAAATGGCCAGAAGTTTTAGAAGGGATAATTATTGTTATTCTATGAGAATGATCTGGCTTATGACTAAAATCTGCTGTAGGGGTTGGATTCAATTTGATCACATAGAGAGGCTGGTGCTGCTGGAGATTCCCGGGGGCAGTTGTGTTCCCCTGTGGTACTGAAATCAAATGTCTGTTAAGACCACTTATTCCCCTGCATTGACTAGAAAGGGAATTCCAGACAACTGCATTTGACAGAGGCAACTGCATGGATGGGGTCTGACACTTATCACTTTGAAAGTCAGCTTTGATTCAGATGATCTGCACATCTGCACTTGTCATGGTTTGAGTATTCCTTCTCCCCTTGCTGTTTATCGTTCAGACACCTCTCAACTCTTCCCTTGCTGCTTTGAGCTTCACGGAGTCTTTCAGGAGACTCTTGTTGTCTCTTAACCAGGTCATTCACTCTATCCAGCCTTTACTATCTGTTTGTGAAAAGCAGTTCAAGGAAGGTTATTCATTGTAAGCTGTAACATTCAGCTACTGGAGTGAGAAAAACAGTTTGATTTTAGCCAGAGTGATCAAAGTCCCCAGTGGCTGATCAGAGAAGTGGCAGGGCTGGGGAGCTGAGCAAGAAGGTTCTGCATACAGGTCTCCCCTCAAAACCATTACTTTTCACACACGTCCATACTTCATTAGGAGACACTCTAGGAAGTGGAGAAAGTGCATATGGCTGATTCAGAAAATGGAAGAATAAAGAAAGCTCAAAAAAAAAAAAAAAAAAAAAACAGCCATCTTTCTTTTCCAGGTGCTCACTGTAATCAGTCTAATGTTAATACACTCCTTTCCAATTAGCTATAGAAGATTTGAAAATTGAAGAAAATTATGGCAAGAATCATGGCTCCTGAGGGGTTTTGCATTTGACTGACCCCTTGGGAGTAATTGGTGCTGAGTCCATGAACCACCAAAGCTGAGAGGAGACTGAAGAAACTTCTCAAGAAGTTCAAGTCAGAAGCACATCCCCAAGTTTCTTGGAGGGTTAATGGGTCCCTCTGCAGTTCATTACCAAGCAAAGCCTCCCCAGGGGCTGATTAGAGCAGAGAGTTGGAAGCCATGATTAAACATAGGAAAATGCAAAGTGCAGGCGCCTCTGATGCCAAGTCAACCCTGCATGTGTGTTTTCAAGCAGATTGACCAAACAGAGGCCCAGTCCCTGAGTACAGACATCCTTTCCATCATGCTTTGCCCAAGGCTTTTGGTTGGAGCAGTGTGTAGGTGGGGGTGTTCAAGGCCTAGGGCAGGACACTGATACAGGACACCTTGTGTGCCTGGGGGAAAGCAGGCAAGGAGGCCCTGTTGCCAGAAGGAAGAAGTTTCTTCTCTTAAGCCTCAATGGTAGAGATACCAGCCATGGCCAAGAGGACATAGACCTAGTTCTTGAGGAGGTTTTTGGCACTGCCCTCGGCTGTCTCCTCCTTGGGCTGTCCCACACTTTCCCATGCCTGTGCTGGTTTCCCTGCAGCCTGTAGACACCCAGGCTGCTTCCCCACCTTGTTCTCACCCCAGCATCTCTCTATCTTTTCCCATGCCTCTCTGTCCTTGGTGACTGTTCTTTGAAGGCATGGCTTGATCTCAGGTGACCTGTTGCACCACAGTACTGCTCTTAAGTGACATTTCTCTTTTCTTCAGGTCAAGTCTGTACCTCAAGCTGCAGTTGGTGGTTCTTTCCCCTTCTCAAACTCTTTCCCACTACCAGAACAACTTCCATCATCCCCGAAGCCACCCTGCAGGCAGTCACAGGCTCCTGCTCTGTTCCCATTAGCTGTGGCACTTGAGCAGGGTAAAGAAGCTCATGGCCCTCAGCTTCTCTATGCAGGCCATGTGCTTACCAGGCCTGAAAAGCAACCTCACAACAATAGAAGGGCCTGACTCTGGGGATGCCATGTCAGGTGCTGACCCACAGACAAAAAGAAAAAAAAAAAAAGATTTTTTTCAGCAGAACCGTTAACTTCTTTGCACTGAATAAACCCAAATCCTCTCCTCACAGGCTGGGCAAGTGATGCTCCAGCCCCCAACCTTCTTGGAGGCCTGAGACTGAACTCACTTCATGTAATGAGCAGAGAGCCCCAGTTGAATGCAGTATCTAGATGTACTCTAATGAGTACAGAGTAGGGGGACTCCTGTTCATGCAGTCCAGGACACTGTGGCCTCCAAAGCATGTTGCTGGCTCACTGCCCACAAAGGTCCTCCAAAGAGCTGCTGCCCAGCTAGACATTCCCCAGCCCATATCACTGGGAGGGTCCATCTGTCCTAAGACAGGACCTGTTTTTTGTCCTTATTGTAATACCATCCCTTCGAAGTAGACAATACTATCCTGTGTAGCCAAGCTGATTTCCCAAGGTGTCTTCTAGTTTTAATGAGCATCGGGATGGACCATCCTTGTGCTGGGTGGCTGTGGTCCTTAAATACCTTCTAGTTTTCCTAAGCTCCATTGCCCTTCAGATTGTCAGATTCCCTCACCCAGAGGGAGCCTACACAAGCTCTCACCCAGACCGTGATCCACGCCATGCAACAGCTCCTTCCATCTGAGCTGTCCCATCCCATCAAGGACATCCACCCCATCCTGCTCTTCCCTCCTAACCTTCCTGCCTGCAGAGCTTGTTCTCTGCCATCACAGCCCTCTAGTCGTGTGAGTGGTCTGAAAGCATCTCCATTATTCCAACCGTGTTTCAGTGCAGTGACAGCTTGTGCCTCTCCATCTGCCCTCCTCTGTGCCCCAGGCTGCATGCACTTGTGGACAATATTGGGGTGGGGAGCCTCAGCTGTGGCACAAAGAAGAGGTCTGCAATGGAGAAACCTGTTACCAAGAGCCAAGGACACCGTGTGTGCAATGACTTGACAGCGGGGACATGCTCGTGTAGAGAGCACTTGTCAGGGTTATGCTGAAAGGAGGTTCCCACAAAGAGAGCAAAGTCTGGAATGCCCAAGGCCAGGGAGAAACAGGAGAGGGATTTGCCTTCTATGGGTAATTAGAGGCAACTTGGGCCTGTGACAGAAGTGAACCCCTCTCCAGGAAGGACAAGGTGCCACTGAAGAAGCCCCTGGACCTGGACACGCTGTGATTTACCACATGGAGGTCATCGTTAGCCCATTTCCCTCATGTAAGGGTGTGAAGAGTTTCCGGAGAAGGAGAGCTACAAGATTTTAAGGGTGAGGCTACTAGAGAAGAGACCCCTTTTCACCACTGGATGACAAGAGCAAGGGCAGTGTTAGTGATGTTCATTGGGTGACTGAGTAGCGGTCCAAGCCAGGACCTTCTTCACTGGTGCATTGTCCTTCAGGGAGGTCAATTCAGCTCTGTCCCAGGCCCCAGGGTGCTGCAGAGGGAGCTCAGGCAGCAAAACCCTCTCCTGCCAAGGCTGGGCAACCCAGCTCTGTTTCCCCCTGGCCCTGGGCTCTGCAGGCTTTGCTCTCTTAGTGGGACCCTTCTGTCACCATCACATTGGCACCTGCTCTCCATGACAGCATGCCTGTGCTCTGAAGTGCAGCCACCAGAAACGCTGTGTCCTTGGCCCTTGGTAGAACAAGTTTCACCATCACCAACCTGTTCTCTGCACCACAGCTGAGGCTTTGCTATGAAAACATGCACAAGTGCATAAAGCTTGGGGCAGAGAGAGGAGCAGATGGAGGTGCCCATCTGACTGAGAAATATTGCTGAGGTGTGCTGGAATCTCACACATGATTCTACATCTCATGCAGTAGCAGGGTAGGAGATCTTCAGGAGTGAGCGGAGGAAGATGAGTAAAGGGGCTGCCCTTAGTGTGAAGGGGCAGCTCAGCTGTGTGGAGCTCTTTGAACATGAGGGCTAGGGCCTGAGTTCAAGTTTGTAGGTGACAAGGGTGAGACCACAATGGGAGTGACCAAGCACCCAGGCAGGGTGAGGAGGTGGGTACAGTCTCCTTTAAGCAATGTGAGCAAGTGTGCGGCTCAAAGGGCACCCCATGTGCACACAGCCTGCCAACACTGGCTGCAAAGCTGTGGGAATAGTTGTTCTTGAGGACTGGCTGGCTCCTGCAATGACCTCCCAGGAGCTGGGAGAGGGCCGAGGAGGCAGCAGTGCCCTGGTCTCTGCCACATGTCAGCATCTTCACCTCGCAAACCACAGGAGGACTCACGTCCTTCCTCCCTGCACTCCTCCCAGCGGACAACTCCTCCCCAACAGGCTGAGGGAGCCTGAGGCCTCCTTGTCCACCCAGAGGACGTGTCCCGGATGGACTCCCATCAACACTGCCAGCTGCTTGTTCCCAAGTGCCTGTCCCAGGAATCGTTCTCTGGAGGGGACTGCTCACTTGTCACAGTCACAGGCAGTGCAGGGCCAAGAGGATGGTGCCAGGCCTGTTCTTCCAGCATTGCCTTGGACAAGCGTCTTGTGAGGAGCAGGAATGGCCAGACCCCATGGGTGTCCCTGCAGCCAACTGTAGGGAGCAGCCTGGGGATGTGGTTGTGTTCAGCACCAAGAAAGTGTGGGTGCAGCAGCAGGGCTGGTCATCACTGGTGCTGGTGGGGCAGAGGTGGAGAGCTCCTGGCAGGTTCCCTTCTCCCAAGCGGAACACGTGGGCTTCCATGTGTGCCCATCCCTGCACCCGCACACGGCTCCCTGGCTCCGCTGTGCAGACAGCACCCAGGGCAGGGTGCTCAGCCCTGGGGAAATGTCCCTCTGACATGGTCCCCATGACAGCCCGCACTGCCCTGTCCCCCCACAAACCCTGCTGGCCCCAGCCTTGTACCACGTTGGGGTTGGTGCAGAGCCGTCCTTGGCCTCTGAGCTGGGAGGGAGGCTGGGCAGGGCCGGCTGGTCCTCTGGCTACAGGCACCGAGGCCGGCAGGAAGGAGCTGTCCAGGCAGCCAAACACTGACACTGAAGGTGACCTCAGTGATTCTCCAGGCTCCCTTCCCTGGGCCTCCTGGGTCCCCACTGCCTCTTGCAGCACTGCAGAGCTCTCCCTAGCGTAGACATTCGTTGTTTTTGCCCTTTCCATTTGGGTGGCTCCCCTTGGGTTTCTGAAGCTCCATTCACTGCTAGGAACATGGTGCCCTTGGAGATGCCCTATGCTCTCCTGGAGGCTCCAAATCCATCTTCAGCCCTGTCACATGGAAGATACGGCTTGACCATTCACCACCTGCAGGAGCTCTGAGCACCCACAGGTGAGAACTGAATCCAACCCTCTTTCCCTAACACATCATCTATGAGATCATTGCTGGAGGCCCTGGAGAGCCCTGAGAAAGAAACAGATACTTTGATGGTGAAAGTCCCTGAGCACATTTTAGAATCTGACTTTGGAAGGAGCGGCAAACCTTCAAGTACTGCAGTGAGGAAATCCACTTCTATTTGAGTGAAGCCAGGACTGACACAGAGACACAAGGATAGACATATTTACAGCAGGTATGGCAATTACACAAAGTGGGTTCATTCTCCTGGCAAAGGAGGATGCATTCAAAAACTTATGTAAAAAAATCATTATAAACACAGAGAGAATGCTCAAAGCACAGAACTATCTAAGTTGCATTAGGAACTACTTGTTAGAAAGGACAGGGAGCTTATTTCCAGCACCAACTGAGCCAGTTTCATTAGGGCGTTCTTCAGATCCTTGTTCCTCATGCTGTAGATGAGGGGGTTGACTGTTGGAGGCACCACTGCATACAGAACAGCCAGCACCAGATCCAGAGCTGGGGAGGAGATGGAGGGGGGCTTCAGGTAGGCAAATGCACATGTGCTGAGAAACAGGGAGACCACGGCCAGGTGCGGGAGGCACATGGAAAAGGCTTTGTGCCGGCCCTGCTCTGACGGGATCCTCAGCACAGCTCTGAAGATCTGCACGTAGGACACCACAATGAAAACAAAACATGCAAAGATTAAACAAACACTAATCACAAGAAGCCCAGCTTCCTTGAGGTAGGAATTTGAGCAGGAGAGCTTGAGGATCTGGGGAATCTCACAGAAGAACTGCTCCACCACATTGCCTTGGCAGAGTGGCAGGGAAAATGTGTTCCCAGTGTGCAGGAGAGCATTGAGGAAACCACTGGCCCAGGAAGCTGCTGCCATTTTGACACAAGCTCTGCTGTCCAGGAGGGTCCCATAGTGCAGGGGTCTGCAGATGGCAACGCAGCGGTCATAGGCCATGACTGTGAGGAGAGAAAACTCTGTTGAAAGTAAGAAAAATACGAAAAAAACCTGTGAAGTACATCCCCAGTAGGAAATGTCCCTGATGTTCCACAGAGAATTGTGCATGGATTTGGGGATAGTTGTGGAGATGGAGACCAGGTCGAGGAGGGAGAGGTTGAGGAGGAAGAAGTACATGGGGGTGTGGAGGCGGTGGTCGCAGGCTACGGCTGTGATGATGAGGCCGTTGGCCAGGAGGGCAGCCAGGTAGATGGCCAGGAAGAGCGAGAAGTGCAAGAGCTGCAGCTCCCGCGTGTCTGCAAATGGCAGGAGGAGGAACTCATTGAGGGAGCTGCTGTTGGACATTTCCTCCCCATACATATGGGGAACTCACCAAGGGAAAAACAGACAGAGACAAGTTAGGAGACACCCTTAAAAGGAAAATAAATTAATGTCTTTTTCTTATCTATTTGTCTCATTCCCAGATCTCTTAGGCTCATGCCTCTTCTAACTACAAAATGATGTTAGTCTAAAAAGAGAGAGCAGAGTCTGGTTTCAGAGTGCCCATCTCTGACCTTCTCACCCTTTCTACATGCCCCTGAGGGAGGTCTCCACACTCCCGTTCTAGCAAACAACACACAAGACCCTTTTCTGCTGCCCATTTACAGCCTCCCACCATCACTTCCATACTATCAGTATTTCCATAAGTTCCGCATGGGTTGCTGGGATACCACAAATATGCCATGAGACAGCAGAAGCTTTCTGGAGGGCAGGTGGCAGCCTGCAGGGCATCACGGGGTAACAGCCAAATGACTGTGAGGATTTAAGATGGACTTTCCTTAAGGGACAGTCAACTCATTTCTCTGTACTGCATTTCCTGGAGCTCCACAGGACAGAATGGGGCTGTGGAGAGCTCACTCCCCTGGAAATCCTTCTTTTCCACTACTTGTAGCTTTGGTGCCTGAACTGCAGCTGAATGCTCCCAAGCACAGGAAGCAGAGAGCAAGAACAGGAG
Source organism: Tinamus guttatus (assembly GCF_059628265.1). Lineage (NCBI taxonomy): Eukaryota > Metazoa > Chordata > Aves > Tinamiformes > Tinamidae > Tinamus > Tinamus guttatus. The sequence continues at coordinate 169,324 of NW_028289008.1, read as the reverse complement.
CAGCATGGACAGGAGAAGGATTAAGGAGCAACACCATGACCCTGTTGCCAAGGGAGGCAAGGAGAGGGACAGAGAGGCATTCTTGAAAACCTTCTCTTTACCTGCAGGGTATGGCAGCTTGCAGAGGGGGACATTGCAGCACTGCCCCTCTCAGCCCCTTGGTGGGGAGGCACCAAAGAGATGCCCCTCTCCTCTGCCACAGCTCTGGCTGCAGAGTTCAGCCAGAGTTCCATGCCCTGTAGTTCCTTCTCCTTCCCTGCCCATCGTTGCTGCCTGGAGCTGTCCCTGCTGGCAGCTCTTTCTCTGTCCCAGTGTCTTGTCCCTGTCACTGCTCAAAGATCCCATGTCACCCTCTGGGTGCTCAGTTCTGCCCTACAGAAACCTCTGGCAATGTCCAGGGCCAGCTCTGTGGTTGCAGGTTGGAATGGAGCAGCTCACATAAAGTCCTGGGATGCTGCAAAGAAGATGCTGATGCTGCCTTTAGGCTAAAGTGGGGATGAAGCAGCTCACTGACATTTCTCACAGACCTTTTAATCTCTCAGAGTGAAGGTTTACGACTCCCAGCTCATTGCCAAAACAGAAAACTTGTTCCTTCATTCTCCCTGTCAAAATGAGGCAAGTGAAAGTGCAGAGACCTGAAGGAAAGCTCCTTCTCCTTCAAGCAGCTCTTCTCTTGGTTTTCCTCTTGAAAGGACCCCTCAGACATGTCCTGCGCATGTGCTGGAGCTGTGAGCAGAACCTGACCCCTGCAGCACCTCTCAAAGGCAGAAAGAACCTGCCCTGTCAGGGATCTCTCTTCCCACCCAAAGCTTCTCCCCACAGCAGCACAGGGAGCTCCCTGGAGAGGCTGTGTGCTGACCCTCACAGGTGGCAGAGTCACTGCCCTGGGCAAACAGCACCATGAGGTACAGGGACACTGCTCTGAATCACAGCCCCAGGCAGACCTTGGTGCACTCCCTGCCTTCACAGCCCTACAGCCCTGTGCTCAAGTGACATACCCAAGAGAAGCATACTCTGATCCTCTGACCATGTGTCAGGGAATTCCTGCCCTGAAGCATCTCCTCCTCCTGCTATGTTCTGCTTACTCCAGGAGAGAGACCATTAAAAATCCTATGAGCCATGTTTTGGTTGGGATGCAGACACCCCCTCCAGGAACCTCAGCAGTATTGCCCTGCAGACAGAGACTCACTGTTTCAAGGGCTGTGAAGATTTCCCCACAATGAGCTCTGCTCCCGCTCCACACTGCCGTTCCCCTCTCGCTGCCTTCTCTCCTCTGCTGTCCGCAGCAGCAGGCAGTGCCCGCAGCCCTGCTGCTCTTGGCACAGGAGCTGCTCCTGCACTCGGCTGTCTCTGGGCAGTGCTGCCAGGCTGCCACGAGCTGCCTCCGTCCCAGGAGCCTGGCCCTGCTCAGGAGCAGAGGAACAGCTGAACTCACCAATTTCTCTGTCCCTTGTGCTCCCTCCTCCTGGGAAATGTGCACGAAGCAACCTAAAAGAATCACACTTGTTGTCCTTTCCTAATGAATGGATAAAAAGGGATTCCAAAGTTGCCATCTGTTTCATCATAGGATGACTATCTATGAAAGTTAGAAGTGTCCCACTCCGGAAGGCCCTAGTTATGAAGCCCCGAATAGGCAGGACACCCAGAAAGGGGCAAGAAGGGGGCACTACACGAGCACCATAATACAGTGCAGTATAATGTAGAGACCCTGGTGGATCATTACAGTGCAAAAAGTTCATACAATTCAGTGCAGACATTTAATTCAGTGACATAGAAATAGGCTGCAGGGCCAAGACAGATGTCTGGCTTGTCCAGCATAACCAGATGTCTCCTCTAGGAGGCACAGCCTGGGATCTATGCTAACCATGTCCAATCCCTCCTACAGGTGAGCGTGCTTCATAACTGGGAGAGGCACCTCACACCAAGGGGTCAGCTCTGGTTTCTGCTCTCCTAAAACTTCTCGCTTTGTTCCCACACAACCTCTTTGCACCCTGGAAAACAGGATGGGGCTAATGATGACCCCAGGATTGGTAGATCACAGTTGGCTCAAGCCCAAGGACATCTTCAGGGGCACCTTCTCCTGCCTGGACATGGGCTCACCTCTGTCCCAGGCCCCAAGGTGCTACAAATTAGCTCCGGCAACAAACCCCTCTCCTGTCGTTCCCTCACAGCCCAGCTCTGTTTCTCCCCGGTCTTGGGCACTGCAGCCTTGGCTCTCTTAGTGGGAACCTCCTCTCACCATTGCATTGACCCCTGCTCTCCATGCCAGCATGGCTCTGCTCTCAAGTGGGGCCATTGCACACAGCGTTTTTGGCTCTTGGTAACAGGTTTCACCAGGACCAATCTGTCTTCTGTGCCACATCCTGATGTTTTGCAGTCCAAATATATGCAAATGCCTGTAGTCTGGCATGGAGACAGAAGCACAAGCTGTCACAGGACCTCAACACCATTGCAATAACTGCGATGCATTATCATCACTCACACAACTGGAGGCCTGCACTGCTGGGGTAAAAGCTCTTCAGGGGAGGCTGTGAGGGAAGAGGAGGAGGGGGCAGGTCCTTTGTGTGGAGGGCAGCTCGGATGTACAAAGTGCTTCCATGGCATGGACAAGGTTTGGGTATGTGCTTGTGGGTGAGCATCAGATGAAGGGTGACATCATCCCGGGAGCTACAGACCATGCAGTCAGGCTGATGAAGTGGATGACATCTTTAAGCAACATGACAAAGTCTGTGGATCATAGGCCCTGGTTCTTACTGGCAGAACAGGTTGGAAGGCTCTTGAATCCCCCTAACATTCCCTGGAAAGGCAAAGACCAGGATGTAAACAGGCCATGAGGTTTCTAGAGTGCGGACACCAGACGCAACAGAGAAGTCTCAGTTAAGGTGGAAGATATGCAACAGTTTGGGTAGCAACAGGATATAAAATACTACTACTGTTAATAAAAATGAAGTGAAAAAATATTAAAAATATAAATATTAAAAAAATAGTGAAGAAACAATGTTCAGCATTGGTACGGGATACTGAGGGAGTCATTTTTTAGAGAGCAATGACAATTTCCCAAGGCTGAAAAATATCTGTGAAATTATTTTCCTCAGCCTCCTTGAGTGCCTTGTTCCTCGTGCTGTAGATGAGGGGGATTCAGTGCAGGCACCACTGTGTACAGAACAGCCACTACCAGATCCAGAGCAGGAGAGGGGACATAGGGGACCTCAGGTAGGCAAACATGCCAGTACTAAGAGAAAAACAGACAATGGACAGGTGCGGGAGGCACATGGAAAAGGCTTTGTGCTGGCCCTGCTCTCAGCACAACAGCAAAGATCTGCTCGTAGGATAAGACTGTGAAAATGAAACAATCAAACATTAAACTGGCACTAATAATAAGATGCCTAACATGGCTGAGGTAGGAGCGTGAGCAGGAGAGCTTGAGGGTCTGAAGGATTTCACACAAGAACTGTCCACAGAGTTCTCTCTACAGAAAGAAAACAGGAAAGTGTTAGCAGTGGGGACAGGAGCAGGTACAGGAGGGCACCTGTAGGAAAACATGTCCCACTGCAGTGCTTGCTGGGCAAGTGCCCCAGGTTATACTGGGTTTCCTACCTCTACACTAATAAATGAATTCCAACACTGACTGTAGGGAAAATCCATCCCGCCTGCACACAGCACGCTGCAAAAAAAGGAGACACATCACAGTAAACTCTAAACTCTGTGCTCTGGTCTCTGAACTCTCACACCCTTCTAGCTCTCCTCCCTTGAATTTCTGCTCACTCTGCCAGATGATATGAACAGGGACTGGTCTAATGAGGTCCTCAGTGTGGATGGACTGCTGGCTACCCAGGCCTAGGGACTTCTGCAGTAGCACCTTTGCTTTCCCAGAGATTGCTTCAAGAAATCTGCCATCCTGCCCTGTCCCGCAGGCTAGGCAGCTGTGATAGTCACAAGCGGCCCCTGTGCCCACCTACAACCCCTGCACATGCACACCCATGGTCCCTACAGCACTGGCATGGCTCTTGGGTGCCTTGTATCCCTTCATTATCTCCTTAACCCTGCTTCGTGGACTCAGGGGGCCAGCAAAGGGGCTGCTGGTGCTGTCCATGGGTCAGAGTGGGCAAAGGCACTTCTGGAGCTTAGAATCATAGAATCATAGAATCATAGAATGCTTAAGGTTGGAAGGGACTTCTAGAGGTCATCTAGTCCAACACCCCTGCAAACGCAGGGTCACCTAGAGCATGTGGCACAGGACTGCATCCAAGTGGATTTTGAAGATGTCCAGAGAAGGAGCCTCCACAACCTCTCTGGGCAGCCTGTTCCAGGGCTCTGTCACCCTCACTGTTAAGAAATTTTTTCTTAAGTTCATGTGGAACTTTTGGTGCTTCATTTTGTGGCCATTACCTCCAGTTCTGACGGTGGCCACCACTGAAAAGAGGCTAGCACCATCCTCCTCACTGCTTGCCTTGAGGTACTTATATACACTGATTAGATCCCCTCTCAGCCTTCTCCAGGCTGAACAGGTCCAGCTCTCTCAGCCTCTCCTCATAGGGCAGATGTTCCAGGCCCCTGGTCATCCTCGTAGCCCTGTGCTGGACTCTCTCCAGCAGCTCCACACCCCTCTTGTACTGTGGAGCCCAGAACTGGACACAATACTCCAGATGCGGCCTCACCAGGGCTGAGTAGAGGGGCAGGATCCCCTCCCTCGACCTGCTGGAGATGCTCTTCTTAATGCAACTCAGGATCCCATGGACCTTCTTGGCCACGAGGGCACACTGCTGCCTCATGGTCAACTTGTCATCCACCATGACACCCAGGTCTTTCTCCGCAGAGGTGCTCTCCAGAAGATCGGTCCCCAGCCTGTACTGGTGTCTGCGATTATTCCTCCCCAGGTGCAGGACCTTGAACTTGGCCTTGTTGAATTTCATGAGGTTTTTCACCACCCAGCTGTCCAGTCTGTCTAGGTCTGTCCACATCTGGGCATGTACTGATGCTAGAAGGAGAAACATGTCCTAAAGATTCATGGTTTAATTCTGCATTTCAGATACCCTAATTCATATTGCTTTATTGTACCCTCATACCCTCATACCAACTTATTACAAGCTGAAAATGGAGAGGATGAAGAGCGAAGGACTTTTTTCCCCACCCCACTCCTTCTCTCCCCCTCCAGCTTTTTTTTTTTTTTTTTTTCAGGAGCTGGAGGAGGACCTGGAGCTTAGGCCACAGCAAGGCAGTAAGGCTGCAGGTTATCACATTTCATTTGGAAGGAGACTGTTCCCATCTGCCGAACTGATGGGCACCAACCAGCTGGCTAAGCTGCTGAGGACAGCCTTAAATAGGGAGCGAGTCTGGGCAGAAGAAGACTCCAGCAAGAGTGAGGAATTGATGGCCTGGGATGGCAGGGAAATGTGCAGGAGATGGAGACAAAGGAAACCCTGGAGAGAGCAGCAGGATACAGGGAGCTCTGCTTAGGGATGGACAGAGATTCAGTCAGGATTGTAGGGATGAGGATTGGCAGGCAGAGCAAGAGCAGTGGCCTTATGTAGATCTCTGCTACGGATCTCCACCAAAGCACTATGATGAGATTGCCATGCTCTTCCTCAAAACACTGTGATGGGGTCTCTCTCCATGGTCTCCACCAGGGCATCATGAGGGATCCATAGCTCCCACAAAGGCATTATGATAGGGTCTCCATGGTCTCTACCAAGATGAGGTATCCACCAGGGCATTGTGACGTGGTCCTCATTGTCTCCACCAAGACATCGTTATGGGGTCTGCATGGTCTCCCCCAGGGCTTTGTAATGGGGTCTCCATGGTCTCCACCAGGACATTGTAGTGGGATCCCTGTAATCTTCAGAAAGACATGATGGGGTCTCCATGAAGACATGGTGATAGATCTCTATGGTCTGCACTAGGACGTGATGATAGGCTCCCCATAGAAACCATAAGGGCTTTGTGATGGCAGTGGCTTCATGCCCATAAGGCCATTGTGAGGGGGTGGTCCCCATGGTGACCATGTCCTTCTTGGGGGCAAATATCCCAGGATCCCCACTCTGAGGAGAGCAGCTCCATCGGGAGGGAGCAGCTCTCCTTGGTGCCACTGTCAGGTCCCCATGAGAGGATCCTGAACATGGACAAGGAGCCGCAGGCGAATGCCTCCTCCCAGCCCACAGATGGGCTCTCAGGTTTGCAGGAGAGCGGGAGCGAGGTGAGCAGTGGGGCTGAAGGGAGAGGCAGGCAGAGGGGATGGCACCAACACGGAGAGCACAAGGATGGTGTCGAAGGGGAGCTGGGATGAGGGAAGAGCTAGGAGCTCTTCTGGGGAGGACTCATTTCTTCCTGGCCATGGCCTTTGCTTTAACTGGGGTAGATTTCTTTTGGGCAAAGTCAGCCACGTGAAAAGAGTGCATTTCCTTGAAGCTGGTCCCCCGACTTTCCACATCGGTCAGGAGAGGACAATACCTCTGAGTGTGACGTGCCCTGTGCAGGGACAGCTGTGGGCAGGGAGGCTTTTCTGAGTGCTGGGCTCTGAGTGGGACAAGGAAACCTTCTATTTAATGCTATAAGCCTTATTGTAACAGAAATTTTAGAAAATGTCTTAAAAAAAAAAGCTGTAAAGAAATTAAGAGAAAGAATTAAAGCAAGTAAATGCTTTGTTTTACTTCCCACTGTTATTCATTGATCTGTTTTAGCATCCTAGAGTTCAGCATGATCTTTTTTTCATGAAAAAGCTCATGAAAGGCAGAGTCTTGAACATCTGGTGCCATTCCAGGTGCCGTAGTCCCCTGTCCCCAGCCTCCCTCTGCAGCTCTGAGGGGCTCTGCTCTCCCACAGATCCCTGCGAGAGCTCTCAGGCCCACGCAGGTCACTCAGAGACACTGGGACATCTCCAAGTCCCACTGGGTGCTGGTGCTCGGACACTTGAGCTCTGCCTGCAAACATGAAGGGCTGTTTTCAATGTCCTCCAGTGATGAAAGAGTGGAAATCTTCTGGAAGTTTCTGAATCTGCTGTGAAAAAATATTTATCTGCCCTTGCCTTTTAGTGTCCACTGCTCTCTCTATTGGACCGTAGAGGAAATCTCTGTGATTGCACCCATATTTTCTATGTCTTGAATACATTAATCATTTCTGCAGCCCCTCTGGGCAGCCCCTCTCCCAGCACAGCACTCACCCCCACTCCAGGCATGTTCTGCCCCTGGATGTCTCCTGTGCTCCATGGTGGCTACATAGCCCCTTCCAGCAGGACGGGCATCTGTCCCATCTCTGTAATGAGTGGGACTGTCCTCAGCAGATCCCTCCTGAGCACTCACCATCTCCAGGGGCCTGGGCACCCACAAGTGACACCTAAATCCAGTCCTCTTTCTGACGAATTTAGATATTTGTGTACAAATAGGCTTATCCAAAATAGAACAGCCAAACCACCTCAAACAGCTATGAAATCACTTTCGAAGAGTGGTGTGCTGCTTATCGCTGTTGGAATATCCCCAAGTAAACCCATTTCCTCTGTGCATCCTTAAGCTCCTTGTTCCTCACGCTGTAGATGCAGGCACCACCAAGCACAAAGCGGCCAGGGCCAGATCTAGAGCTGGGGAGGAGATGGAGGGGACTTCAGGTAAGCAAAGGTGCCAGTGCTGACCAAGAGGGAGACCATGGCTAGGTGTGGGAGGCACATGGAAAAGCCTCCCATGTAGCCTGGGATGCAGCCAGGTGCAAAGGGAGATGCACAAGTTGCCACAGGAGTGCCATGTAGTTAGAAGAAGGGAGATGTGGTGAGATCATTTGAATGGCTACATTCCTTCAAGGGCAGCATGATATTCTAGATGAGAGACCACCAGGGAAGATGAGCAAGGGGAAATCATAGAATCATAGAACGCTTAAGGTTGGAAGGGACCTCTGGAGGTCGTCTAGTCCAACCCCCCTGCGCACATAAGGTCACCTAGAGCACATGGGACAGGACGTGGGTCACGTGGGAGTAGAGGGGCAGGATCACCTCCCTCCACCTTCTGGAGACGCTCTTCTTAACGCACCCCAGGATCCCATTGGCCTTCTTGGCCAAGAGGGCACACTGCTGCCTCACAATCAACTTATTGTCCACCTTGACACCCAGGTCCTTCTCTGCAGAGCTGCTCTCCAGAAGGTCAGTCCCCAGCCTGTACTGGTGTCTGCAGGTTATTTCTCCCCAGGTGCAGGACCTTGCACTTGGCCTTGTTGAATTTCATGAGGTTTTTCACCACCCAGTTGTTCAGTCTGTCCAGGTCCCTCTGGATGGCAGTGCAGCCCTCTGGGGTATCAGCTACTCCTCCAGTTTCGTATCATCAGCAGACTTGCTGAGGATGCCAAGCAGAATGGACAGCCTGGATACAGGGAGCTCTTCCATAGGATGGACAAAGGCAAGAAGCTATGGAAGGTGGAGGACCTCAGGAAAGGCAGCCATTAATTAAGCATTTATCAAGAATGCTCTATACAAACAGTTGGTAAAATTAGGAAACATCTCTGGAGCTCAGCTTGACTACACAGGGAACTAGCATGTGGTCTTCAAGTCAATAAGGCAGCATGTGGAAAGGGGAAGAGGCTGCAAAGGAGGAAGCCACAAAAATTGTCCAGCACAGTAAGGATGGTTTGATGAAAGCCAAATCTCCCTGCTCCTGCTTCAGTAAGAGTAAATAATGAAGACTCACTCTTCTTCACTTCCTCAACAGGGTTTCATGCACTGTGCTACTTAAGATAGAGGTGATAGGCCAGAAAAGAGCAGAGGTGCCCTTAGCACAGATCCTCCTGAGAACTTTATCTAGGAGTCTGCTTCCTGCCTTACTTCATGGCCATGGTGAAAGTAGTGCACGAACATGGTGCTGCCAAATTAGAAGAATGAAAATGTATTTCATAAGGTTAAAAACTGCCTGAAGTTTTGGAAAAGGCAATCTTTGTTATTCTTCGGGAATGTTCTCACTTATGGCTATAATCTGCTTTAGGGGATGTATTCAATTTGATTACATAGAGAGGCCGGTGCTGCTGGAGATGTTCTATGTTCATTGTATTCCCCTGCAGTGCTGAAAATTTTGGAGGCAGTTCCCGCAGGCTCTTAGCTTGTCATTAGGAAATATATCTGAAATAAAAAGTCTGTTAAGAGCACTTATTTCCCTCCTTTGACTAGAAAGGAAAGTCCAGATAACTGGATTTGACAGAGACATCTGTCCGGATGGGGTCTGACATTGGGCGGAATCTCCCTCCTCATATACACCCTTTCACCAATCCCTCACATTTCTCTACAAGGCTGATTAAGCTGAACTTTTTGAAAGACAGCTTTGATTCAGATGATCTGCACATCTGCACTTTCCATTTTTTTTTTTAAGTCTTCCTCCTCCCCTTGCTCTTTATCGTTCAGACACCTCTCAACTCTTCCCTTGCTGCTTTGAGCTTCAGGGAGTCTTTCAGGAGTCTCTTGTTGTCTCCTAACCAGCTCCTTCACCATGTGTCTATCCAGCCTTTTTTTATCTAGTTGTGAAAAACACTTCAAGGAAGGTTATTCCTTGTAGGCTGTGGAGCTCCTTGGAAGCAATCAGTACACAACTAGCAGTTGAGAAGTGTGTTTTGTTTCCTGTTGACACAGGATCCAGGTTATTTTGTTTCATCACACTTAACATTTCTGCCTGTTTGCCACTAGTTCAGGTGGGAATTTGGTGCACATGATCTATAACATTCAGTTCCTGGAATGGAAAAACAGTTTGATTTTAAGCAGAGTGATCCAAGTCCCCAGTGGCTGATGAGGGAACTGGCAGGGCTGGGAAGCTGGGCAGGAATCTTCTGCATACAGGTCTCCCCTCAGAAATACTGCTTTTCACATGTGTCCAGACTTCACTGGGAGGCACTCTAGGAAGTGGAGAAAGTGCCTGATTCAGAACATGGGAAAAAATAAGAAAGCTGAAAAAAAACAGCTATCTTTCTTTTTTCAGGTGCTCAGTGAGATCTGCCTATTTTTAATACACTCCATTCCAATTAGCTACAGCAGACTTGAAGATTGAAGAAAATTATGGCAAGAATCATGGCTCCTGAGGGGTTTTGCATTTCACTGATCACTTGGGAGTAGTTGGAGCTGAGTCCATGAACCTCTGATGGTGGGAGGAGTCTGAAGAAACTTCTCAAAAAGTTCAAGTCAGGAGCACATCCTTAAGTTTCTTGGAGGGTTAATGGGTCTCACTGTGGTTCATTACCAAGGAAAGCCTCCCCAGGGACTGATTAGAGCAGAGAGTTGGAAGCCATGATTACAGATAGGAAAAGGCAACGTGCAGGTTCCTCTGATACCAAGTCAACCCTTCATGTGTGTTTTCAAGCAGAATGACCAAATAGAGGTGCCCAGTCCCTGAGTACAGACATCCTTTCCATCATGCTTTGCCCAAGGCTTTTGGTTGGAGCAGTGTCTGGGTGGGGGTATTCAAGGCCTCGGGCAGGACACTGATACAGGACACCTTGTATGCCTGGGGAAAAGCAGGCACAGAGGCCCTGTTGCCAGAAGGAAGAAGTTTCTTCTCCTAGGCCTCAATGGCAGACACACCAGCCATGGCCAAGAGGACATAGACCTAGTTCTTGAGGAGGTTTTCGGCACTGACCTCGGCTGTCTCCTCCTTGGGCTCTCCTACACTTTCCCATGCCTGTGTCTGTTTCCCTGCAGCCTGTAGACACCCAGGCTGCTTCCCCACCTTGTTCTCATCCCAGCATCTCTCTGTCTTTTCCCATGTCTCGCTGTCCTTAGTGACTGTTCTTTGAAGGCATGGCTTGATCTCAGGTCCAAACCAGGTGACCTGTTGCACCACAGTACTGCTCTTAAGTGACATTTCTCTTTTATTCAAGTCAAGTCGGTACCTCAAGCTGCAGTTGGTGGTTCTTTCCCCTTCTCAAACTCTTTCCCACTACCAGAACAACTTCCATCATCCCCGAAACCACCCTGCAGGCAGTCACAGGCTCCTGCTCTGTTCCCATTAGCTGTGGCACTTGAGCAGGGTAAAGAACCTCATGGCCCTCAGCTTCTCTATGCAGGCCATGTGTTTACCAGGCCTGAAAAGCAACCTCACAACAATAGAAGGGCCTGACTCTGGGGATGCCATGTCAGGTGCTGACCCACAGACAAAAAGAAAAAAAAAAAGATTTTTTTCAGCAGAACCCTTAACTTCTTTGCACTGAATAAACCCAAATCCTCTCCTCACAGGATGGCCAAGTGATGCTTCAGCCCCCAACCTTCTTGGAGGCCTGAGACTGAACTCACTTCACGTGATGAGCAGAGAGCCCCAGTTGGATGCAGTATCTAGAGGTACTCTAATGAGTACAGAGTAGGGGGACTCCTGTTCATGCAGTCCAGGACACTGTGGCCTCCAAAGCATGTTGCTGGCTCACTGCCCACAAAGGTCCTCCAAAGAGCTGCTGCCCAGCTACACATTCCCCAGCCCATATCACTGGGAGGGTTGATCTATCCTAAGACAGGACCTGGTTTTTGTCCTTATTGTAACACCATCCCTTCAAAGTAGACAATACTATCCTGTGTAGCCAAGCTGATTTCCCATGGTGTCTTCTAGTTTTAATGAGCATCGGAATGGACCATCCTTGTGCTGGGTGGCTGTGGTCCTTAAATACCTTCTAGGTATTTAGGCTCCATTGCCCTTCAGATTGTCAAATTCCCTCACCCGGAGGGAGCCTACACAAGCTCTCACCCAGACCTTGATCCACGCCATGCAAGAGCTCCTTCCATCTGAGCTGTCCCTTCACATCAAGGACATCCACCCCATCCTGCTCTTCCCCCCTAACCTTCCTGCCTGCGGAGCTTGTCCTGTGCCATCACAGTCCTCTAGTCATGTGAGTGGTCTCAAAGCATCTCCATTATTCCAACTGCCTTTCAATGCAGTGACAGTTCGTGCCTCTCCATCTGCTCCCCCCTGTGACCCAGCCTGCATGCACTTGTGTGGGATATTGGGGTTGGAAAGCCTCAGCTGTGGCACAGAGAAGAGATCTGCAATGGTGCAACCTGTTACGAAGAGTCAAGGACACTCGGTGTGCAACTGCCCAACTTGGCAGCAGGGACATGCTTGTGTAGAGAGTGCTTGTCAAGGTTATGCTGAAAGGAGGTTCCCACAAAGAGAGCAAAATCTGTAATGCCCAAGGTCAGGGAGAAACAGGAGAGGGATTTGCTTCCTAGGGGTAATTAATGGCACCTTGGGCCTGTGACAGAGGTGAACCCCCCTCCAGAAGGACAAGGTGCCACTGAAGAAGTACCTGGATCTGGGTAGCCTGTGATTTGCCACACTGAGATCATCATTAGCCCATTTCCCTCATGTAAGTGTGGGATGAGTTTCCACTGAGGGAGAGCTATAAGGGTGTGGCAACTAGAGTAGAGACCTTGATGTGATGTGGCTCTCCCGTTTATGAAGCATGCTTGGCTGGAGATAAGGAGGACTTGGCCTTAGGCAATGGTGGCATCCTGTTGATTGGATACCGGTAAGAAACATGAGTCACTGTAGGCCTCTTGCCAGCCACCACTCCAAAAGGACATGGCTTTCGTAAAGGTCCCATGCTGTATCTGCTAAAACCAGGTGATTGTGCAGGACATCCCACACACCCCACATGTCCCTGCAGGTCTCTTTCTGTGTCACTGAATCAAGTGCCTGCTCTGAATAACATTAACTGTTTGCAGGGTGTGCATGAGTGTCAGCTGCCTGGTGAGAGGAACTCTGGCGGCAGTCAGCATCTGTCTCATTTCAGGGAATCCCTGGAAACGAAGGATGGGAATGAGGTGGCCACAGGAACACATGGTGACATTGGATGAGACGGAGGTGGTGCTAGTGTCTGCTGGCTCTGATGGAGCAGCTGGGAGACCCGTATCTTTCTAGATCATGAGTTGGGGGCCAAGTGGGGAATTTCCATGGCCATCAGAAATAACCCCAGATGACCAATACTCCTAGAGCAGCACCCACTATGAAGCTGGGACACAAATAGGTCCTTATGATGCAAGACCATAATGTCATCTGTCAGACTCTTCATCCAATGACATAAAAATAGACCTGAAGGGCCATGTCAGATGCCTGGGACATCCTGCACAACTGCATGTTTCTGGCAGATAGAGCCTGGTACTCCCAGGAAAGTCATGTCCTTTTGCAGTGGTGCTGGGCAAGTGCCCTAGGGTGTCCTCCTTGACCCACCTGTGCCCAAACAAATGAGTCCCACCTCTGCCTTTAGGCACAGTCTGCACTGTCCACATGCAAGCATGATGCTCTAATGGGATGCATATCACACAAAGGTCTTCTCTCGTGTCCCTGGGCTCTTGAAACCTTCTAATTCTCTTCTCTGTCACCCTCTTTTCGGAACAAGGACAGTGTTAATGATGTCCACATGGTCACTGCAATACAGCCCAAGCCAGGACCTTCTTCACTGGTGCATTGTCCTTCCTGGACATCAAATCAGCTCTGTCCCAGGCCCCAACGGGCTGCAGAGGGAGCTCAGGGAGCAAAACCCTCTCTTGCCAGGCCTGGGCGATCCAACTCTGTTTCCCCCTACCCTGGACTCTGCAGGCTTTGCTATCTTAGTGGGAATCTCCTCTCACCATCACATTGACACCTGCTCTGCATGACAGCATGCCCGTGCTCTGAAGTGCAGCCACTGCAAACGCTGTGTCCTTGGCCCTTGGTAGAACAAGTTTCACCATCACCAACCTGTTCTCTGTGCCATAGCGAAGGCTCTGCAACTGAAACCTGCACAAGTGCATAAAGCCTGGGACTGAGAAAGGAGCAAATGGAGGTGCTCATCCGACTGAGACATTGTTGCTGGAATAGCTGGGATGTGGTGGAATCTCACACATGATTATAGAGCCTGTACAGTGGCAGGGTACGAGATCTTCAGGATGGACCGCAGGAAGATGAGCAAGGGGGCTGCCCTTGGTGTGAATGAGCAGCTCAAATGTGTGGAGCTCTTTGAACACAAGGGCTAGGGCTTGGGTGTGAGCTTGTAGGTGACAAGGGCGAGACCACAGTGGGAGTGACCAACCACCCAGGCAGGGTGAGGAGATGGGTACAGTCTCTTTTAAGCAATGTGAACAAGTGTGTGGCTGAAAGGGCACCTGAAGTACACACAGCCTCCCTGCACTGGCTCCCAGGCTGTGGAGATAGTTGTTCTCCAGGGCTGGCTGGCTCATGCAATGACCTCCCAGGAGCTGGAAGAGGACCTAGAAGGCAGCAGTGCCCTGGTCCCCAGCACATGTCAGAACCTTCACCTCACAAACCACAGAGGACTCATGTCCCTCCTCCCTGCAGTCCTCCCAGTGACCAACCCCTCCCCAAAAGGCTGAGGGGAGCCTGAGGCCTCCTTGTCCACCCAGCAGGCATGTCCCAGGTGGACTCCCATCAACACTGCCAGCTGCTTGTTCCCAAGTGCCTGTCCCAGGAATCGTTCTCCGGGGGGGACTGCTCACTTGTCCCAGCCACAGGCATGGCAGGGCCAAGAGGATGTTCTTCCAGCATTGCCTTGAACAAGCGGCTTGTGAGGACCAGGAATGGCTAGGCCCCATGCATGTCCCTACAGCCAGCTGTAGGGAGCAGCTTGGGGACGTGGTTTAGTTCAGCACCGAGAAAGTGTGGGTGCAGCAGCAGGGCTGGCCATCACTGGTGCTGGTGGGGCAGGGCTGGGAGAGCTCTTGGCAGGTTCCCTTCTCCCAGGGGAACATGGGGGCTTCCATGTGTGCCCATCCCCACACCCGCACATGGCTCCCTGGCTCCACTGTGCAGACAGCACCCAGGGCAGGGTGCTCAGCCCTGGAGAAATGTCCCTCTGACATGGTCCCCATGACAGCCTGCACTGCCCTGTCCCCCCACAAACCCTGCTGGGCCCCAGCCTTGTACCACGTTGGGGCTGGTGCAGAGCCGTCCTTGGCCTCTGAGCTGGGAGGGAGGCTGGGCAGGGCCGGCTGGTCCTCTGGCTACAGGCACCGAGGCCGGCAGGAAGGAGCTGCCCAGGCAGCCAAACACTGACACTGAAGGCGACCTCAGTGACTCTCCAGGCTCCCTTCCCTGGACCTCCTGGGACTGCAGAGCTCTCCCTAACCTGGACATTCATTGCTTTAGCCCTTTCCATTTGGGTGGCTCCCCTTGAGTTCCTGAAGCTTCATTCACTGTTAGGAACACGGTGCCCTTGGAGATGCCCTGTGCTCTCCTGGAGGCTCCATATCCATCTTCAGCCCTGTGACATGGAACATAGTGCTTGACCATTCACCACCTGCAGGAGCTCTGAGCGCCCACAGGTGAGAATTGAATCCATCCCTTCTTCCCTAACACATCATCCATGAGACCATTGCTGAAGGCCCTGAAGAGCCCTGAGAAAGAAACAGATAGTTTGATGGTGAAAGTCCCTGAGCACATTTTAGAATCTGACTTTGGAAGGAGAGGCCAACCATTAAGTACTGCAGTGAGGAAATCCACTTTTATTTGGGCAAAGCCAGGACTGACACAGAGACACAGGCACAGACATATTTACAGCAGGTATGGCAATTACACAGAGTGGGTTCATGCTTCTGGCAAAGCAGGACGCATTCAAAAAATTAAGTAAAAAATCATTATAAACACAGAGAGAATGCTCAAAGCACAGAACTATCTGAGATGCATTAGGAACCACTTGTTAGAAAGGAGGGGGAGCTTATTTCTAGCACCGACTGAGCCAGTTTCATTAGGGCATTCTTCAGATCCTTGTTCCTCATGCTGTAGATGAGGGGGTTGACTGCTGGAGGCAACACTGCATACAGAACAGCCACCACCAGACCCAGAGCTGGCGAGGAGATGGAGGGGGGCTTCAGGTAGGCAAACGTGCCACCGCTGAGAAACAGGGAGACCACGACCATGTGCGGGATACACATGGAAAAGGCTTTGTGCCGGCCCTGCTCTGAGGGGATCCCCAGCACAGCTGTGAAAATCTGCATGTAGGACACCACAATGAAAATGAAACACCCAAAGAATAAACAGACACTAATCACAATAATCCCAGCTTCCCTGAGGTAGGAGTGTGAGCAGGAGAGCTTGAGGATCTGGGGGATCTCACAGAAGAACTGCTCTACCACATTGCCATGGCAGAGGGGTAGGGAAAATGTGTTCCCAGTGTGCAGGAGAGCATTGACGAAACCAGTGGCCCAGGCAGCTGCTGCCATTTTGACACAAGCTCTGTTGTCCAGGAGGGTCCTGTAGTGCAGGGGTCTGCAAATGGCAACGTAGCGGTCATAGGCCATGACTGTGAGGAGAGAAAATTCTGCTGAAAACAAAAATGCTACCAGAAAGACCTGGGTAGCACATCCTGAGTAGGAAATGATCCTGTTGTTCCTCAGGGAATTGGCCATGGATGTGGGCATGGTTATGGAGATAGAGCCTAGGTCAAGGACAGACAGGTTGAGGAGGAAGAAGTACATGGGGGTGTGGAGGTGGTGGTCATGGGCTATGGCTGTGATGATGAGGCCGTTGGCCAGGAGGGCAGCCAGGTAGATGGCCAGGAAGAGCGAGAAGTGCAAGAGCTGCAGCTCCCGCGTGTCTGCAAATGGCAGGAGGAGGAACTCATTGAATGAGCTGCTGTTGGACATTAGCTCCTTTGGGAGTCCTGTCCATGGAAGGAAAGAAAGCAAAAATTTAGAGCAGACTTGTTTGAGCCAAACCATTTCAGTTTCTCAAAAATTCCCCATATTTCCTCTCTCCCTTAATTCAGCCCCATTTCAGGTGATCCATATTGAAATGGCTGTATTCCCTGCACCAGGGACCCACTTCCCATGGCTCCAAAGGAGTTGTTTCTGCTGTGTTGCAGATATAATTGGATGTGTCAAACTACTGTTTGATTAGCATTTCTGGAGATGCCTGGGAATGGCGTCTTGCATTGCTTGGAAGGGACTTGGCCTGGAAACTCTGCTGGGAATATTCTCCATTCACCAGCATCAGAGCTGAATACAGCGCTCACACCAGTTGTGTCTGAAGGGGAAGAGCTTTGTGAAGGATTTGTCCCCATCCATCTTGCCTCCTCCACAGAGATATTTGTGTCTGAATCTGTCACACCAGATCTGACTCCAGCCAGGGAGGAGAACAGTCAAATGGAAGCAAGGAAAGACCTTACCTGTTTCTAGATGTCGAGATGTCTAGAGACAGACCTTGTCCTCATGCCACTTCACCATCTGAGCCTGTCTTCCAGAAACTTCAGAGAGAAGGAGTAGCTTTGCTGCACAAAATCTGCAGGAGTCGACGGCCTCCCCTTCTATGGCAGGGCTCTTCAATACACGGAAATCAAATGTTCTCTGCAAAAGGGTCACTGCAGGAGTCTGTTGATATAGAAATGTGCATATATATAATATATATGATGATGCACACAGAAACACACAAAGGTGCTTCCTCAATGTGGGAGCATTATTTGATAGAACAGAAATCTTTGGCATTTCCATCACACTCAGCATGAACCCATGTGCATCCCAACAGGAGAAAAAGGACTTTGTCATGGGACCTGCTTCATCACTGAGCCTTGCACCTCACTGCCGTGTACTTGCACCTCACTCACATGAAGGACAACGACACTCACAAGCGAGCCCAGTTCTCCCTGCAGAAACCTCCCAGGAGAAGGGGACTGTCCAGGGGCACCCCCGTGTTTGCAGGTGCTAAGGAGCAGCTTAGATAGACCCTGATGCAGCAGCCCAGGAGAAGCTGGTGCTGTCTATGAACTAAGGGATGGGTGAGGGGACATTCAGATGTCCCTGGCAGACTCTTTGCCTGCTCCTTGAATCTCTTAAGGAGTCTCATTCTGTTGTCCAAATCTGACAGTTTTGTTTCCGTTTTCCTCTTACCAAGTGGAAGGAAATTCTAAGCACCATCTCATTGGCTTCTCCTTCAGGAAATGCCTGCCTTGCCTTTCCTTTTGCAAAGTGTTCCCTGAAATGTGCTCACAGCTAGACCTGTGAGCAGACCTGACCCCTGCAGCACCTCCCAGCAGGTGAAGGAGCCTGTCCTGGTAGAGGATAATCCTCCCACCCAGAACTTCTCCCCTCAGTGCTGTGGGGAGCTCCCTGGGCAGGCTGAGTGCTGACCTTCATAGGCGACACAATCACTGCTGCAGGCACACAGCACCTTTGGGTGCAGGGACCCAGCTCTGAAGTGCAGACCTCTCACCCTGTCTGCACAACCCGGCTTCACATCACTGCTGTTTCTGTTGGGGAAGGCAGCTCATAGGTGGTATGTTAGAGAATCCCTGCTCTGAAGCAGCTCCTCTTCCTCTGCACTGCAAAAGCCAGAAGAAAGAAGAGAAAAATGCTGCCAGCCATGGGGTGTGATGGCTTCTTATGTCCCCTTCAAGAAGCTCCGTAGCATTGTCCTGTAAGCACAAACTCACCATGTCAAGAGCTGTGAAGGTCTCCTCTGTCCTCCCGCTCCACACTGCCGTTCCCCTCTCGCTGCCTTCTCTCCTCTGCTGTCCGCAGCAGCAGGCAGTGCCCGCAGCCCTGCTGCTCTTGGCACAGGAGCTGCTCCTGCACTCGGCTGTCTCTGGGCAGTGCTGACAGGCTGCCACGAGCTGCCTCCGTCCCAGGAGCCTGGCCCTGCTCAGGAGCAGAGGCCCAGCTGAACTCACCAATTTCTCTGTCCCTTGTGCTCCCTCCTCCTGGGGAATGTTCACTGGAATAGAGTGAAGTAATCACCTGTTGTCTCTTCCCATTGAGTGGAGAGCAACTATTTCAGCATTGCAAGTTCTTTCATCAGAGTATGACTACCTATGAGAAATGGAAATGCGCTCCTGTGGAACCTCTGATGCTCATATCTTCACAGAATCACAGAATGCTGAAGGTTGGAAGGAATCTCTAGAGATCATCAAGTTCAAGCCCCCTGCTCCAGCAGGGACACCTAGAGCACATGGCACAGGGTGGCATCCAGGCAGGTTTTGAAGATCTCCAGAGAAGGAGACTCCACAACCTCTCTGGGCAGCCTGTTCCAGGGCTCTGTCCCCCTCACAGCAGTTTCAGGGGATGAGTCACTCTGCCCATCTCATGCTGGTCTAGAAGTCCCTGGCATGAAGTGGGATTCAGAAAAATCCTGCAAACTCCACAGGCAGGTCAAGTGATTCCCCTTTCAAAACTGAAGTGAGCTCAACATAGAGGTCTGCAAGACAGCTCCTTGTCCAAGATGCAATTGCAATCACTGGAGATGGAGGATGGGAATCTGTTGCTCCCACACAAACACCTGGAGACAGTTGAAAAGACTGAGAATGTCCAAGGCATGTGCCAGTGTCCACTTGCTCTGATGCAGCTCCTCGGAGACCTGCATCATTGTAGAGCATCAGGGTGGGGGCCTCAGGAGAATTGCATCGCCCATCTGAAATGACCCCAGATGCCAAATACAATGGCAGCCCCAGAAACTATGAAGATGAGGCGTATAAAGATTCTGGCATAAAGCAGCAGTTCTGGTAATTCAATGCAGCTACTTGATCTGATGGCACAGAAAAATGCTGGCAGGGCCTTGTCAGATGCCTGGTGTGTCCAGCACAACCATGTGTCTCTAGCAGATGCAGCAGGGCACCTGCAGGAAAACCATGCCCCATTGCAGTGCTTGCTGGGCAAGTGCCCCAGGCTATGCTGAGTTTCCTACCTCTACCCTAATCAATGAATTCCAGCACTGACTGCAAGGAAAATTGTCCCACCTACATGCAGAATGCTGCAAAAAGAGGAGGCACATCACTCCAAGCTCTGTGCTCTGGTCTCTGAACTCTCAAACCCTTCTAGCTCCCCTCCCCTGAATTCCTGCTTACCCCGCTAGATTATATGAACAGGGACTTCTTCAACAGCACCTTCATTTTTCTAGAGATTTCTTCAAGAAATCTGCCATCCTGCCCTGTCCCTCAGGCTAGGCAGGTGTGACAGTCACAAGTGCTCCATGTGCCCACCTACAGCACCTGCACACATACACCCTGGTCCCTATGGCACTCGCATGGTCTTCGAGTGCCTGGCTCCCCTCGAGTACCTCCTTTCTTGTGCTTATTGGCCAGACAGGCCCAGCAAAGGTGCTACTGGTGCTGTCAACAGGCAGAGTGGGCAAAGGGACTTTTGGAGCTTCCTCATAACCTGCTGATCTCTCCATGGGCTTTGGAGTCTTCAGCCAGTGTCCTTGGGGTGGCCTTTTCTCTGGCACAGTGATGCACAGAACCTGCCTCCAGCAGCAGCATCCCTGCACATCTGGGCATGCACTCATGCAACAAGGGGAAACATGTCCTAAGGATTCATGGTTTAAATCTGCATTTCAGATATCGTAATTCATATTGCTTTATTGTACACTCATACCAGCTTATTACAAGCTGAAAAAGGAGAGGACGAAAAGATTTTTTTTTTACTTTACTTTTACTTTTTTAGCAGGATTTGGAGGAGGACCTGGAGCTGAGCCCACAGCAAGGCAGCAAAGCTACCGGGTGTCACATTTCATTTGGAAGGAGACTCTTCCCATCTGCCCACATGAAGGTCATCAAGTAGCTGGCCAAGCTGGTGAGGACAGCCTTAAATTGGGAGTGAGTCAGGGGAGAAGAAGACTCCAGCAAGAGAGAGAAGGTGATGGCCTGAAATGATAGGGAAAGGTGCAGGTGAGAGAGCAGTGGGATGCAGGGAGCTAGGCTTAGGGATGGAAAGAGAGCCAGTCAGGATTGTTGGTATGAGGATTATTGGGCAGAGCAACAGCTACGGCCTTGTGAAGCTCTCTCCTATAGATCTCAAAAAAGCAATAACGATGAGGTCCCCATGGTCTTCACCAAGACATTGTGATGGCATCTTTCTCCATGGTCTCCACCAAGGAATCATGATGGGATCTCCATAGTATCCACAAAGGCATCATGATAGGGTTTCAGTGGTCTCCACCAGGGCATCGGAATAATGTCCCCATGGAAACCACCAGGGCTTTGTGATGGCAGTGGCTTCATGTCCATAAGGCCGCTGTGAGGGGACGGGCCCCATGGTGACCATGCCCTTGCTGGGGACAAAGACCCCAGGCTCCCCACTCTGAGGAGAGCAGCTCCATCAGGAGGGAACGGCTCCCCTTGGTGCCAGTGTCAGGTCCCCACAAGAGGATCCTGAACATGGACAAGGAGCACCAGGTGAACGCCTGCTCCCAGCCCACAGACGGGCTCTCAGGCTTGCAGGAGAGCGGGAGCGAGGTGAGCAGTGGGGCTGAAGGGAGAGACGGGCAGCAGGGATGGCACCAACATGAAGAGGACAAGGATGGTGTCGAAGGGGAGTCAGGATGAGGGAAGAGTTGAGAGCTCTTCTGGGGAAGGTTCATTTCTTCCTGGCCCTGGGCGTTGATGTAACTGGGTATATTTTGTCTGTGCAAAGTTGGCCCTGCCAAAACAGAGCATTCCCTTGAAGCTGGTCCCCAAATTTCTGCACCAGTCGAGAGAAGACGAGACCTCCAAGTGCGACGTGCTCTGTGCAGAGAGTGAGGGGTGGCAGGGACAGCTGAGAGCAGGGGGCTTTTCTGATCACTGGGCTCTGAGTGGGACAAGGAAACCTTACAGGTATAAGACTGATGGTAACAGAAAGGTTTAGAAAATTTGTTTAAAAACAACTCTAGAAAGAAATTAAGAGAAAGAATTAAAGCGAAAAAAAATCATTTGTTATACTTTCCGCCTTTCTTCATTGTTGTGTTTTAGTACACTAAACTTTGACATGATCATTTGTTCTTGAAAAGGGAAGTGATTTTCAGAAGTGGGTGGGATGCAGTCGCAGAGTCCTGCACAGCTGGTGCCATTCCAGGTGCCGTGGTCCCCTGTCCCCAGCCTCCCTCTGCAGCTCTGAGGAGCTCTGCTCTCCCACAGATCCCTGCGAGAGCTTTCAGGCCCACACAGGTCACTCAGAGACACTGGGACATCTCCAAGTCCCACCGGGTGCTGGTGCTCAGACACTTGAGCTCTGCCTGCAAAGATGAAGGACTGTTTTGAATGTTTTCCAGCAACTGTTTATCTGCCCTTGCCTTTTAGTGTCCACTGCTCTCTCCATTTGACTATAAAGGAAACCTCTGTCATCGCTCCCGTATTTTCTATGTCTTGAATACATTAATAATTTGCGCAGCCCCTCTGGGCAGCCCCTCTCCCAGCACAGCACTCACCCCCACTCCAGGCATGTTCTGCCCCTGGAGGTCTCCTGTGCTCCATGGTGGCTCCATAGCCCTTTCCAGCAGGATGGGCGCCTGTCCCAGCTCTGTAATGAGTGGGACTGTCCTCAGCAGATCCCTCCTGAGCCCTCCAGGGGCTCACCTCCTCACCCTCTCCAGGGGCCTGGGCACCTACAAGTGGCAGCTGAATCCAGTCCTCTTTCCCTAACTCAGGAACATGGCTGCACAGCCCCCTGGTGTATCAGCCAAGCCTCCCGCATTTGTATCATCACAAAATTTGCTGGGAGTGCACTCTGTTCCTTCTTCCAGGTTACTGATGGAGAAGTTGAATAGGATTGGGCCCAATACTACTCCCTGGGGGACACAGCTGGCTCCAGGCCCCCAACAGACTCTGTGCAAATGTCTGGGCACAAGTAGGAGAACCTGGGGTCTTTTCCTAGCAACTACTATAGAAATGCAGAGTTTCCTCATAGCTCCTGCCCATGCAGATGTGCTAGAAATCCCAGGCATGTATCATGGCCTTGCAGGCCTACTTCAGTGTCACTGAATCTAGTGTCCGAAATGAATTACAGTCACAGTTCACATTGTCAACATCTCCACGCGTCTCAGCTTCCTAGTGAGTGTGGCTCTAACACTAGTGAACACCTAGTGCTATTTCAGATGGCCAAGGAAGATGCCCACCGGGCCCTGACCAGGCATTCTAGAAAGATGTGAGTATCACATTTGCTCTATCAGAGCAATAGACACTAGCCCGTGCCTGGGACAACCCTGTCTCTTCAGATGTCACCTGGTGTCACCAGGCAATTGACTCCCACCCTGCATCTGATGTGGTTACAGCAGAAGCTTGGACGAGGGCCTCCCATGCAGTCATCGTTGGAGTTCATCCTTCAGCTTGGGAAAGGGGAATCCCACAGCCTTTATGTTCATGGAGTTCTGGGCAGGGAGCTGAATCCCACTGCATGCCAGGGGCTTCTAAACCAGCATGACATGTCCATATTGACAGATTGGAATCAATATCTAAACCATGGTTAAATGAACTCCCTTCTTGTCCCGAACTAGGTGTCCTGTCTAGCTAAGAGATGTGTATGAGGGCTTTCAGAGCAGGATATTTCCAACTCTTGCAAATAAGAGGTGGAAAATTTCTGACGAGAGCAATTGCCCCTCTAGCATCAGTCTTCCTTCAGTACTTAGAGAGGGAACATCAGGGAGTGTTGAAGTCTATTCCAGTGATAATTTCGCAGGAGTAATAAGCACAAGGGATAGATAAATTGCTGAATTCAGCTGGGACTCTACTTCAGAGCCCCTGCTCAGGAGCAGCATCTGGAGACAGATGCAGCTTGTGGCAGCACTGCCCAGAGACAGCCGAGTGCAGGAGCAGCTCCTGTGCCAAGAGCAGCAGGGCTGCGGGCACTGCCTGCTGCTGCGGACAGCAGAGGAGAGAAGGCAGCGAGAGGGGAACGGCAGTGTGGAGTGGGAGGACAGAGCAGAGCTGTTGTGGGAGCAACCTTCCCAGCCCTCGACACGGTGAGTCTCTAGCTGCAGGACAATGCTGCTGAGGTTCCTGGAGGGCTCTTCTGAACTCAGTTCATGTAATTATGGATTGGGATTTTAAAGGTCTCTCTCCTGGAGTATCCAGGGTTTAGCAGGAGGAGGAGATGCTTCAGAGCAGGGATTCCCTGCTGCACGGTCACAGGAACAGGGCATCCTGCTCCCTTTTCCCAGGAAAGACGCAGGGGTGTGAAGCTGCGGTCTGCACCCAGCTCTGCATGGGCTGTGATTGAGAGCAGCATCCCCCAGGCCCAGGGTGCTGTGTGCCCGGGACAGTGACTCTGCAGCCTGCGAGGGGCAGCACTGCCCAGGGTGCTCCCCATAGCGCTGCGGGGAAGCGCTGCGTGGGGAGACAGACACCCGTCAGGGCAGGTTCATTCTGCTGCTAAGAGGCTGCTGCAGAGTGAAGTCTGCTCACAGCTCCAGCTCATACACAGGGCACGTGTGAGGGGCCCTTTAGGGGAGCAAGATCAGAAGGGCCACTTGGAAGGGAAGGAGCTTTCCTTCCTCTCTCTGCTCTTTCCGCTTCCTTAATATTGCAGGGGGAATGAAGGAACAAGCTTTCTGTTTTGTCAGGGAACTGGGAGTCCTAGATCTTCGTGCCTAGAGATCAGTAGGTCTGTGAGAAGCCTCAGCAAGGTGCTTCATGCCCACCTTAGCCTACAGGTAGCATCCATATCATCTTTGTGGATTCATAGGACCTCATGTGACCAACTCCTTAGGAACTGCAACTGCAGAGCTGCCCCTGGACATGGCCCAGGGGTTTCTGTAGGGCAGAACTGAGCACACAGAGGGTGATACAATATGGGATCTGTGAGCAATGGCAGGGACAGGACACAGGGATAGAGGAAGAGCTGGTAGCAGGGACAGCTGCAGGCAGCGGAGATGGGCAGGGAAGGGGCAGGAGGTGCAGGGCAGGAGCCTCCTCCTCTGCAGCCAGAGCTGCAGCAGAGGAGAGGGGCAGCTCTCCTGCCACAGGCCCATTGCCTGCCACCCCACCAAAGGGCTAAGAGGGACTGCCCTGCGACGTCCCCCTCAGAGAGGTGACATACCCAGACGGTCAAGTGAAAGGTTTCCAGAAGGCCTCTCTGTCCCTCTCCTTGCCTCCCTTGGCAGCACATTGATGGTGTTGCTCCTTGTTTCCCCTCCCGTCCATGCTTTTCCTGTTCTTGCTCTCAGCTTTTTGCAGCTGGATGTTTTCAGCTGCAGTTTGGACACTGATCCTACAAGGTGTGGAACAGAGGGGTCTGCGTGGGAGTGAGATTTCCCAAGCCCCCTTTTGTCCTGTGGAGCTCCTGGAAATCCAGCCTGTGAGCCTAGGCATTGCACTGACTCTCCCTTAAGGAGAGCCCTTCTTCAGTGCTAACGCTCCCTTTGCTGTTTCCCCGCGGTGTCCCGCCAGCCTGCCACCTGCCCTCCAGAAAGGCTCTGCTGTCTCATGGCTTATCCGTGATATCTGAGTGACATGTGAGGAAGCTGCCGAGATGCTGAGGGTATGGAGGTGGTGGTGGGAGGCTGTCCATGAGCAGCTGAAATGAGCCCTGTGTGTCTCTGGCCAGGAGTGTGGAGACCTCCCTTAGGTGTGTGGAGAAAGGGTGAGAAATTTGGAGATGGGCACATAGACACTGCACTGCTCTGCTCTCAGCAGAGCCTGGCCTCCTTTGAGGGCAGCATAAAGAACATGATGATCCTCTAGCTCAAGGAGACGTGTACAGGACAGATGGGAACAAGACTAATAGATAAACAAGATGTCCCCACTCTGCACATAGTGACTGTGCATTTCTCTAAGGATTCAGGGCTGAAATTCCAAGGATTTGTCCTTTGTGGAACATTCCTCAGGAGTGACAAGGACATGTCAAAGAAACTACAAAATATTGAATAATTCCATAAAACTATGTTCCTCAAACCCCTTTGTGTGGTCTTGGGAGTAAAGATGCTGAAAAGCCTGTCTACATTGTGAGTGGATTTCACCTGACATAGAAGGTGAATGTCCAAGCGTGCCACAGTTCCTGCTATTGTATGGCATGACAGACTTCCTGGAGTTCCCGTGTTGATGTCCCTGCTCCTCACAACAAACAGTGCAAAATGGAGCTCAAGCAAAGCAACTGCACTAAGATACTCTTACTAAAGGGAGGTAATGGAGGATGGTGTCAGACAACTGAATGACTTCACGGCGTTTTTCTTCAAAAGTTTCTCTTAACTTCTCCATATCTTCTATTCTTTAGACAGTCCCATGTGACTGGAGGGAGCTAATGTCCAACAGCAGCTCACACATCAAGTTCCTCCTCCTGCTGTTCGCAGACAGGCGGGAGCTGCAGCTCTTGCACTTCTTGCTCTTCCTGGCCATCTACCTGGCTGCCCTCCTGGCCAACGGCCTCATCATCACAGCCGTAGCCTGCGACCACCACCTCCACACCCCCATGTACTTCTTCCTCCTCAACCTCTCCTTCCTCGACCTTGGATCCATCTCCACCACTGTCCCCAAATCCATGGCCAATTCCCTATGGGGCACCAGGACCATTTCCCAATCGGGATGTGCTGCACAGACCTTATTTTTTTCCTTTTTCATATCAGCAGAGTGTTCCCTTCTCACAGTCATGGCCTATGACCGCTATGTTGCCATCTGCAGACCCCTGCACTATGGGACCCTCATGGGCATCAGGGTTTGTGTCAAAATGGCAGCAACTGCCTGGGCCACTGGTTTCCTCAATGCTCTCTTGCACACTGCAAACACATTTTCCCTACGCTTCTGCCAAGGCAATGTGGTGGAGCAGTTCTTCTGTGAGATCCCCCAGATCCTCAAGCTCTCCTGCTCACACTCCTACCTCAGGGAAGTTGGGCTTTCTTGTTGTTAGTACTTGTTTAGTCTTTGGGTGTTTCGTTTTCATTGTGGAGTCTTATGTGCAGATCATCAGAGCTGTGCTGAGGATCTCCTCTGAGCAGGGCCAGCACAAAGCCTTTTCCATGTGCCTCCCACACCTGGCCGTGGTCTCCCTCTTTGTCAGCACTGGCCTGTTTGCCTACCTGAAGCCCCCCTCCATCTCCTCCCCAGCTCTGGATCTGGTGCTGGCTGTTCTGTACTCGGTGGTGCCTCCAGCAGTGAATCCTCTCATCTACAGCATGAGGAACAAGGATCTCAAGAATGCCCTGAGGAAACTCATCCAATTGTTATAATGTCAGATATATCTGTACTGGAGGTTTTGGCATCAAGGATATGTGTTGTTTTTTAATTTATTTCTTTCTTTCGTTGTGTTACATTCCTGTAAAGGAAAATAAATATTCTGTTTCATGCTATTTGTCCTCAAGAATCTCTCACACGAATCTTAGGCGTGTGCAATTCCTACTGAGTCAGTTTCCCACCATGACAAGCAGACAAGCATGAGAAGCATGTCTCACCAAGACAAGTTGCTGCAGGGGCTGCAGGCCCAGGACTCTGGGGATGTGCTGGGCAGCAGGGTGGGTATGGAGGGACTGCAGGCAGACAGGGAGGGGACCTGCTGGGCACAAGAGCTAGGGAGACAGGGAGTCACTGACCTCATTATGGGGCCCCCTGCCCCTTGTCAGGGAGCTTCTGCCTTGTCCTTGTGCTTGCCCTGACTCGTGCGGTGGACATGGCTGAGCTGGGTCCTGACCTGGTCTTGTCACCATTCTGCGGAGATGACTTCCCATCTCCAGCTCGACTCGGCCCTCCTAATAGTTTGGAAAGTCTTGGCAAGGGAAGCTGGAACTGAGCAGATCCCAGAGAGGGCTCTAGATACAAAAGCTGTCTGTATGTACAGGGCAGAAAAATTCCTGACAAACAATTTACAGGTGTGAGGAGCTTCAGATTCAGGCAGCCTACCCAGGAAGGCTGCATGCAGAGTCTTATGTGCATGAAGCAAGAGCAGCCACATTGGTCTGAGCTTACAATGCCCAGGATGCGGGCAGGGCCAATAGTGCTGGGATCTATGGACAGAAGATGCCATCCTCCAGTGCTCAAACAAGAGGAGCAGAGCAGGTTTGTGGATGGTAAAGGGAGTCCAGCAGTGGCCAGGTAACACTGGAGGGCTCCAACTAGCCCTGATCTCCAGGGGTCCCTTTCCACAGAAAATTCTCTGCAACTCCATGGTTTCTTACTCCATAGCCACAGATCCAGAAGCACTGGAAGCTCACTCTGCGTTGGAAGCCCAAGAGGGCCCTGCTGCTCCTACCCTTGAGCAGGTATCCACCCAACACATAGGGTCCCTCTGGCCACAGAGGCATCGCCCATCCAATGCCCTGGCCAACACAGGCAATTGCAGGGTCTGTTCCTCTCATCACCGCTGCTGCTGTGCCCACGTCAAATCCTCCTACTGGCAGATGATCTCAAGGCCTAAGGCAGCTCCAGCTCCTCCAGGGCTGTGCTGGAGCCATTCAGGATTGGGCTGAGGTGGGTCTGGCACCACCAGGTGGGTGGGAGAGGGCAGCCCCCTCTGCCACACTGGGGCTGGTGCTGGGTCTGGGCACAGCTTTTCCCTGGGAGCTCCCTGCGGAGCCGCTCCAGGGGATCCTCCACCTCTGCCCTGGCAGCAGCACCAGCGCTCAGGGTGCCCGGGTGGGAGTGCACAGAGGGCAGAAGGGGATGGGCTGCCCCAGGGGAGCATCGAGACCTGCTCTGTGCAAGCAGGGATGGAGAGAGGAAATGCAGAGCTCGGCTGGAGCTGGAAAGAGCGAGGGGAGGGGAGGGCAACGCGGAGGCCTCCTGCCAGCACATCCACAGCACAAGGAAGGAGGGAGGGAAATGGGGGCTGCTGCTCAGCGGGATCAGGTCTGAGGCAGCCAAGGAGCCGGTCCCTGCCCACCCCAGGCTGTGCCCCACACAGGGCTCCGCAGGCAGCTGGGCTGCAGGACCTGCTGGGCTCTGCTGCACAAGAGGGGTCGTGCAAGCCTGGCCTATTCCTCTCCCTTGGGATATGGGGACCTGGAGGAGGATGGAGCTGGCCCAGGACCGTCCCACAGCTGGATGGGAACTCAGGTGTGGGACAGTACAAACGGGATTCCCATTAACCTGTCTTTACAACACGCTCGTTGCTACCACACTGAGCATCCCCAGCTGCCAGAAAGGAATACGATGAAAACAGCTCCAGATCCCATTTTTATTTCTTTCTTAAATTTTGTTTTTTATAACCTGTGTTGAGCTGAGCCAGGTCAACACTCACCCTACCCAACACAGGCTGGTCTGGCTCACTCAGGGAGACATTCACTCTCTTTTGATTAACATGGTCAAAGGCGTTTGTGCAACCACTTGATCTGCTCAGCTGGAATATGGTCAACTACTCCACTGAAGTGGTCTTGCAGCTTATCTAAAACAAGGGCCACCCTACAGTCCCACCCTTTAGCTTTTCTTGCAAGAACTGTGGTCCATCACACTCTATCTTCTTCCCAGAACCTCCTTCCATTGCAGAAATTTATTAGTCACTTGTGAAGGAAATTTACATTATACTCTAGTTTTACAGGAAACAACATGCAAGGCCATGTACCCCGTGAGCAGGACATCTCAGCTGACCTTCCACAGACCCGCTCTTCTTATAAAATAGAAGTGCTACAAAGAAAGCAGTCTAATCCAGCCAGAGGCACAAAGGTTGTGCAAAGTTTATACTAGAAGTGCAAAATCAGCCCCAATGGCCCATTTCATGTCCACACAGAACTAATTCACACTGTAACACAGCAAAGGGATAGGTAGGATCAAGAATGGTGGATAGATCTGATTCATCATGTAAATTAATGTCTGTGTAAAAATTTACTCCCACTTAAAAGTTAGACAGAAAAATGCTCAGGATCCCTCTTGTGCTCTTAGCCAACTTCCTACTAATCATATGTAGCAACTAAGAAACATGATTCCTGCTGCTTAAGAGCTGCTCTGGTGCCTAAAGAAGGAAATCTCTGACCTGTCCTATATTGTCCTACATCTGACTTGCACAAAAAGAGCAACTCCCAGGAGAAACTCGTACTGAGGTCCATCAAAGCATCTCGTGCCATGGCCATGTTTTGTGCTGTTTCATCCCACACGACTTCAATTCTAGTGTTGAAAAATACCCAGCCTGAAAGCACCCTGAAACCCTGGGTCCCTCACAAAACACCAAACCCCCAAACAGCCCCAAAGTGCTGCCTTCCTGCACAGATGTGCCCAGTGCAGAGGCCTGTTGGAGCAGGGGAGTAGCAAGGACTTCTCCAGTGCCCCACTGGAAATACTTCACATCCTTTGGTATCATTTGGAGACATTCCTTAAGGATTTATCAGAAAGTTTTGGACAACAACAGGGGTGAGTAGAGGGCACTGCTTTCCAGGACTGTTCTCTGCCTGGCTGTGCCATCTCCAAGGCAGTGACCTACACAGTCCCCTACGACACAAAGTACCCTCCTCCTTTGGACACCCTCCCTTAAGGTATTTATAAAAACTGATAAGATCCCCTCTCTGTCCAGGATGCCATTGGCCTTCTCGGCCACACGGGCACATTGCTGGCTCAGGGTCAACTTCTTGCCCACCGGGATGCCCAGGTCCTTCTCTGCACAGCTCCTCTCCAGTTGGCCAACCCCCACCTCCCCTGGGACATGCAGTTATTCCTCCCCACGTGCAGTTCTTGACTGTGTTGAACTTCATGAGGTTCCTCTACCCCCAAGTCTCCAGCCTCTCTAGGTCTCTCTGAATGCCTGCACAAACCCTCCAATGGATCAGCCACTGCTCCTAGTGTTATAAACTCAGCAAACTCGCTGCACTCTGTCCCTTCCTGCAGGACATTAATGAATAAACAGAGCAGGACTGGACCCCTGGGCACACTGCTAGCTACAGACCTCCAGCTAGGCTCTGAGCCACTGATCACAACCCTAAACCCCAAACCCAGCTGCTCACATGGAGGTGACCTCACAGGTGCAAACCCACCACATTCCTGATGCTGCCTGTGGCCTTCAGAGACAGCAGCTTCCTCAAAGCCCTTCCCCACACAGGAACCACTGCTGCCCTCTCAGCTCCTCTCACCACAGAGACCCCCCACCCACCGCCCACGCCTGCCTGCCTGCTGCCGGCCAATCAGGCACTCACAAAGACATGACGTCACAGCGCCGTCCCGCCCAGCTCTCTGGCCCTGCCCTCCAGGGCAGCAATGGCCTCCCCAGCCCTTCCCCGCCAGGAGCCCAGCCCGGGCTCAGCAGCTGCTCCGCGGAGATGATCTCAGCAGCGCAGAGCCCCGCAGGGCCCGGCTGCTGCCCAATGAGGCGCTGCGGGAGCGGTGACCTCACAGTCACCAGGCAGAGCCAGCCCTGCTGCTGCCCAATCAGCTCTGCCCGCAGCGGGGACCTCCCAAGCAGCAGCCACGCCCTCTCCCTGCAGCTGGCCTATCAGGGGCTGCGGCAGCAGTGACCTCCTCGTGCCCAGCACAGCCATTGGCTGTGAGGCCCCGCGGGGCTCCTGGCTGTGCTGGGGGCTGTGCGGGGCCGGGGCAGGGAGGGGAGCCCAGCTCGGGGCTGCGGGTGCTGGGGGTGCTGGTGTGGGGGCCTGGGGGGCTGTGTGAGCTGCTGTGTTGGGCTCAGCCAGCACTGCCCACCCCGGCGTGGGGGAGAAGAGGGGCAGCCAGTGCCAGGGAAACCTGCCCTGGATTCTCTCCTTCTGCCCTATCAGTGGCAGTTTCTGTGTGACACTTCGGGAAGGAGCTCCTGAAGCTCGGAGCCTTGTTGGAGAGCAGCAGGATCACTGGGAACAAGAACTGAGGTGCAGGCTGCGGGTGTTGATCCAGCAGTCCCCATCTCACTCATCAGGCCCCATCTCATTTGACTCCATCAGCAGTTTGTGAGATGACCAGCTCCCTGCTCTGCAGATGATGAAGCTGGCGAATATCCCTGCAACCTCCCTTTGTGCTCTTCCTCATCTCTGCAGAGTACTGGGGACCATCTTAAAGAAGAGAACCCCCATCTCCCTGGAATCCTGTCAGAGATGTGGCTTCCCAAATCACTGCCAAAGGAAGGACTTTTATTCAGTCTGTGGCAGCTCATCAGTGATGCTGTGAGCCCTGCTCTTCATGCTGGGGTTCTTGGCCCTTTCTCTCCCCTGTCTCCTGTGCATCTACCTAAGTCTCCCATTCCGACATGTCCTGTTTAAAGTGACAATTTCAAACATTCACTTTAGGGCACAATCTTGACACATTGTGACTCCTCCCGATACTCTGTTCACTCAGAGACCCAGCAGCTGGTTTGCCCTTTAGGGGGGTTAAAGCTTGCTCTGTCTTTCTGCAGCCTGCCCCATTAGCCAAGTCCTTACTATATGTACGGATTGTATGGACTTAGCATACATTCAAAGAGTGACATTAGAAGAAGATCCCCCTGTGCCTGTTGGCAGCCAGTTGTCTAAGTAAAGCAGGTGAGAATTGGGGCAGGTGAGCTGTAACGTTGAGTGCAGACGTAGGTGGACTAATGCTGGCTTTCAACACGAGTGATTTAAATTCCCGGGAGGCTGATGAGGGAAATGGTAGGGCTGGGGAGGTGGGGAGGAAGATTGTGCATACAGTGCCTGATATCTGGAACACGGCTTTTCCTACATGTGCTGACTGCATTAGGAGTTGCTCTGGATAGCTATGAATTGGATGGTGTGCTGTCACCTATTCTTTAGAATAATAATAGAAAACTTTAAAAGATGAAATACTTGTATATGATTGTTGTCTTCAGCTTTCAGCTACAATCCCCAAAACTCTCCAATTAGCCATGGACACTTGAAGGAAATAGCAGGGAGAGTTCTGGTGTATCAGGGCTTTTTGCTTTTTAATGAGCTCCATGCAGTACTTCGAGCTGAGTCCATGAATTGCAGCTATTGAAAGGAGGCTGAAGAAATCTGTGAAGAAGTCAAAATCAGAAGGAAACCCTAAAGTTTTGTAGAGCATTAATGGATCCCACTGAGGCCATTAACTACAATAACTCACCAGGGGCTGGTTAAAGCTAAAAAATGTAATCATTTGTAATAGTTAGGTATAGAAAATACTCAGGTGGCTCTGATGCCAAATACACCCTTGGTGTGTTTTGTCAACACATTGGCCAAGCACAGGCAGAGAAGCCCTGGGAAGGGAGATCCTTTCCTCCATGTGTTGCCCACGTCCTCCCTGGCATCAGTGTTTGGGTGAGGGTGTGCAATGCTGAGTGCAGGACAAACACACAACACCTCCCAAGGTCCCCAGAAGGATAAAGGGGGAAAGACGTCCTGATGATTCCTGGTAGGCCTCGGTGACAGAAACAACAGCCATAGTCAAGAGGATAAAGACCTCCATTCTGTTGGGGCCTTGGCAGCGCCCTTGGCCGTCTCCACCACAGGTCATCCTAGACCTGCTCCTGTGTCCCTGCAGACTATGGACACCCAATCTGCTTCCCCAGCAAGTTCTCACAAGAGGTTCTCCTTCCCTTCATTGAGAGCTTTTCCATCCTCAGTGGCTGTTTCTTGAAACCCAAAGCCATGGGTGGTGACAGACTCGCTCTGGGTGCCCTGTAGCACCCAGCCCTTCAAGTGATATTTCTTCATCCTATTGCCCAATCTGAGCTTCCCAAGCTGTATTTTGGTCCTGTTTCCTCTTTTCATGCTGCCTCCCACTACCAAGGAAATTTCTTGGCAGCTTCACAATGTGGGGACGAATATAACCTTGTGTGTCATGACAGAGTGGAACGTGAGGAACTGAAATGCCAGGGCCTGAACGACAGGCCCGAGTCGGGGTTGACTTAAAGATGAATACGGCACTGCCTTTGCAGTGCACAACACTCACCTGTAGAATTGCTCATGCCAGCTTGCACGGAGGCTTATTAAACTGTAGCATTTTTAAGCTCTCATTCAACTGTTTTTGACCTTGAAGGGAACTCTCCCATCTGAGGCCTGGGCTCTGACCAGATCCCCATCCCACATGATAGGGAAAGTATGCCACATCAGATGTCACCGCTAACAAACAAAATGCAAGTTATCATGATTTGCTGATTTGGGTCTATAAAAGATGGGCACTCTTGCTGAGATTTTGGAGACCTCAAGGGTGGAAGCACCATGTAAGACCTCCCAGTTGCCGGGAAGTTTCTCCAAATCCTCGCCGCAACAGGGACTCCCCACTGGCTGCGGATTTGTATGACAGTAGCATATTTAGGCAATTGGTGATGTATCTTTTAATCACTATTATCTTTCTCATATAATAATGGTTAGGTGCATTACCTTGCCTATTTTGTCTGTTGCTA
Organism: Tinamus guttatus; assembly: GCF_059628265.1. Classification (NCBI taxonomy): domain Eukaryota; kingdom Metazoa; phylum Chordata; class Aves; order Tinamiformes; family Tinamidae; genus Tinamus; species Tinamus guttatus. The sequence goes on along the minus strand of NW_028289008.1, from coordinate 135,462 downwards.
AAACTGAGTGTGTAATAAGCTTATTTTGTTAAATCTATCATTCCATACTGCCTTAATACTAATAGTGAAATAAGACCATTCTTTCCAGTGGTGGCTGGTTCTTTCTGTCGCCCCGTCTGCCCCAGAGCTGTGCCGTTGCTCTTCTTTCTCATCGTGCTCCTTTGCATGCCCCAAGCCCCGGGCCCTTACGGCCCTGAGTAGCAAGTGTGTGTTACAAGCAGCATGCAAATTATTGCCTGATGATTTTAAAAGAAGGGAAAGATGCCTCTTCTCTTGCTGCTCTCCAAGAAAACGCAGCCCAGCCTGAAGCAGGCAATGCCTGTAACAAGACCAAGCAAGGTAGAGCAAGGTCCTTCCTTGCGCTCAGCTTCTTCTATTCCCAGTTGTCACTTTGACCATGCAGGTGGCAGGTGAAATTGTCTGGAGTGTGAAACACATGAATAACATTAGAGGAGAAACTGCCACTTGTGCACTTTGAGATGTGATCGTGACACATGCAGTGGTGCAGTGTGACAAACAGAGAAGGGGTAAAGGGAAGCAAGCTAACCATCAGGAGGCATGAAAGCAGTGCGATATGCAGTGCCATAAATGCAGCATTCCAATGTGAGCCCCTTTTTGCATCTATCAGGCGGTGCTCAGAGAGACTCTCATGTGTGAAGGTCACTTGCCAAGGGCCAGAGGTACAAACAGTGTAACTGGATGGACTCGATTTCTCCAGTTCATGGAGCTCTGTCAGACGTGGGCACTGAACAGTGCAAGAGAGTCCCCTCAGAGCCCATGGTTTTGTGGGTGTCCAGTTTGCTGAAGTGAGCCCTACTCAGATCCTCCTCCAGCAAGGGAAAGTCTTCCTTTCTCCATTGCTCCATGGTCTCCAGGGCCTAGGATTCCTGAGGGTCACTCTTAGCACTAAAGCCTGAGGCAAAGGTGGCCTTTTCTGTGTCCTCTCTCACCAGGGCTCTTGGCCCATTTAGCAGCAGGCCCGTATTTTCCCTAGTCAGCCTTTTGTTCCTGCTGTACTGTTGTACTGTATTTTAAATAATTATTTATTATTATTTTTTCAGGAAGGTTAGAGTAAAAATTCAGAAAGAAATAAATGAAGAGCACAGGTTTCATGCCAAGTACATGGGAATGACAAGTGACTGCACACAGGACAGTTTTTGGCACTGACATGGTACCCATTGAGGAAGTTTCCTCAGTGCCTCCTTGAGCTCCTTGTTCCTCATGCTGTAGACAAGGAGGTTCAGTGCTGGAGGCACCACTGAGTACCGAATGGCCAGTACAGAGAGATCCAGAGCTGGGAAGGATATGGAGGGGGGAGGGGGAGAATAAAGTTGCTAAGGGTGACATTTCACTGCCCCTGTGGCTATGGGTTGGAGTCAGACCCAACCAAAACGGTATCACGACCTCTAATCCCTCCTGGGGACTGCAGATGACTGCACAGTGCAGGGCACCTGGACTGCAGAGCATTTCCAAGGGTGCTCGTTGTGTCCAGTTGTGCCTATACATCCTGCCCCTGGTATTTGATAGATGGTGACCCAGAGGGCTCTCCGTTCTCCCTTCTTCCTGACAGTTGAGTCCTCCTTGCCTCTCCTGAGACTGCAGAGTCCTCTTTTGACTGCGAATACCCAGTGCTTTACCTCTAAGAAACTCCATCTTTGAGGAGCTCTCCCTTTATGAGGCTCTACTCACAGGCCATCCCAGGCATAGGCTGTCCCAGGAGGATCTCTGTGCTCTCTTGACACCTCCAGCTTCCCCTCCATGAGAACAGCCATCTGACACTGTGCCTTAATATGTAGGAGAGCTGCGCATGTGTAAATCCATGACCATTCAGCATCTCCACTATCCTTGTACTCTGATAGGTGAATTCCCAAAACTACCCTTGGTCTCTAAAAGATCATTACATGATTCTGAGCTCTGTGTTGCTGAAGCCATGGAGAATCCTGTGCAGCAGGCCCTTGAGGGATGCAAGTCCTTGGGCCTATTCTTGACACCAGCTTTGGAGGAAAAGCCCAGCTTTCACACACTGTACTGATAGAAATTACTTTATTACAGAGATACTGTTAGGGAGCCAGTCCTTGTCCAGCATTCGACACAATTGAGGGTATCAGGTGAGACAGAGCAGACACCGTTTAAAGAGGAATGAATACAAGTAGTTGTGTAGCAACATGATAACAATTATTAACACTAGTAAAAGTCATAATAAAAATAACATGAAGAAACAATGCTCAATTTAGTTACAGGATACAGAAAGAGTCATTTGTAGAGAGATGTGGAAAAATTACCACTGCTTAAAAATCACTTGAAATCACTTTCCTAATGGCATCCTTGAGCTCCTTGTTCCTCATGCTGTAGATGAGGGGGTTCACTGCTGGAGGCACCACCGAGTACAGAACAGCCAGCACCAGATCCAGAGCTGGGGAGTAGATGGAGGGGGGCTTCAGGTAGGCAAATGCACATGTGCTGACAACCATACAGACCACGACCAGGTGCGGGAGGCACATGGAAAAGGCTTTGTGCCGGCCCTGCTCTGAAGGGATCTTCAGCACAGCTCTGAAGATCTGCACATAGGACACCACAATGAAAATGAAACACCCAAAGATTAAATAGGCACTAACAACAAGAAGCCCAACTTCCCTGAGGTAGGAGTGTGAGCAGGAGAGCTTGAGGATCTGGGGGATCTCACAGAAGAACTGCTCCACCACATTGCCTTGGCAGAGGGGTAGGGAAAATGTGTTCCCAGTGTGCGGGAGAGCATTGAGGAAACCACTGGCCCAGGCAGCTGCTGCCATTTTGACACAAGCTCTGCTGCCCAGGAGGGTCCCATAGTGCAGGGGTCTGCAGATGGCAACGTAGCGGTCATAGGCCATGACTGTGAGGAGAGAATACTCTGCTGATATGAAAGCAGTAAAACTTAATATCTGCCCAACACATCCCCAGTAGGAAATGGCTCTGCTGTCCACCAGGGAATTGTGCATGGATTTGGGAACAGTGCTGGAGATGGAGCCAACGTCGATGAGGGAGAGGTTGAGGAGGAAGAAGTACATGGGGGTGTGGAGGCGGTGGTCGCAGGCTACGGCTGTGATGATGAGGCCGTTGGCCAGGAGGGCAGCCAGGTAGATGGCCAGGAAGAGCGAGAAGTGCAAGAGCTGCATCTCCCGTGTGTCTGCGAATGGCAGGAGCAGGAATTCTTTGAGGGAACTGCTGTTGGACATTTCCTCCCAAAACATATCAAGGAAAAAAACAGAGACAAGTTAGGAGACACTCTTAAAAGGAAAATAAACAAATTAATGAAGTTTTCTTATCTATCTATTTGTCTCATTCCCAGATCTCTGAGGCTCCTGCCTCTTCTAGCTAGAGGATGATGTTACTCTAAAAAGAGAGCAGCCCCTGCTGAGAGCAGAGTCTGGTTTCAGAGTGCCCATCTCTGACCCTTTCTACATGCACCTGAGGGAGGTCTCCACACTCCCCTTCTAGCAAACAACACATACGACCCTTTTCTGTTGCCCATTTACAGCCTCCCACCATCACTTCCATACTATCAGTATTTCCATAGGTTCCCCATAGGTCACTGGGATACCACAGATATGCCATGAGACAGCAGAGGCTTTCTGGAGGGCAAGTGGCAGCCTGCAGGACACCACAGGGTAACAGCCAAATGATTGTCAGGATTTTAGGCGGACTTTCCTTAAGGAACAGTCAACTCATTTCCCTGTACTGCATTTCCCAGAGCTCCACAGGACAGAATGGGGCTGTGGAGACCTCACTCCTTTGGAAAGCCCTCTTTTCCACTACTTGTAGCTTTGGTGCCTGAACTGCAGCTGAATCCTCCCAACCACAGGAAGCAGAGAGCAAGAACAGGAGCAGCATGGACAGGGGAAGGATTAAGGAGCAACACCATGACCCTGTTGCCAAGGGAGGCAAGGAGAGGGACAGAGAGGCATTCTGGAAAACCTTCACTTTACCTGCAGGGTATGGCACCTTGCAGAGGGGGACATTGCAGCACTGCCCCTCTCAGCCCTTTGGTGGGGAGGCACCAAAGAGATGCCCCTCTCCTCTGCCACAGCTCTGGCTGCAGAGTTCAGCCAGAGTCCCATGCCCTGCAGTTCCTTCTCCTTCCCTGCCCATCTCTGCTGCCTGGAGCTGTCCCTGCTGGCAGCTCTTTCTCTGTCCCAGTGTCTTGTCCCTGTCACTGCTCAAAGATCCCATGTCACCCTCTGGGTGCTCAGTTCTGCCCTACAGAAACCTCTGGCAATGTCCAGGGGCAGCTCTGTGGTTGCAGGTTGGAATGAGCAGCTCACATAAAGTCCTGGGATGCTGCAAAGAAGATGCTGATGCTGCCTTTAGGCTACAGTGGGAATGAAGCAGCTCACTGATGTTTATCACAGACCTTTTAATCTCTCAGAGAGAAGGTTTACGACTCCCAGCTCATTGCCAAAACAGAAAACTTGTTCCTTCATTCTCCCTGTGAAAATGAGGAAAGTGAAAGTGCAGAGACCTGAAGGAAAGCTCCTTCTCCTTCAAGCAGCTCTTCTCTTGCTTTTCCTCTTGAAAGGACCCTCAGACATGTCCTGCGCATGTGCTGGAGCTGCGAGCAGAACCTGAGCCCTGCAGCACCTCTCAAAGGCAGAAAGAACCTGCCCTGCCAGGGATCTCTCTTCCCACCCAAAGCTTCTCCCCACAGCACCCCAGGGAGCTCCCTGGAGAGGCTGTGTGCTGACCCTCACAGGTGGCAGAGTCACTGCCCTGGGCAAACAGCACCATGAGGTATAGGGACACTGCTCTGAATCACAGCCCCAGGCAGACCTTGGTGCACTCCCTGCCTTCACAGCCCTACAGCCATGTGTTCAAGTGGCATAGCCAAGAGAAGCATACCCTGATCCTCTGACCATGTGTCAGGGAATCCCTGCCCTGAAGCATCTCCTCCTCCTGCTATGTCCTGTTTACTCCAGGACAGAGACCATTACAAATCCTATGAGCCATGGTTTGGCTGGGATGCAGACACCCCCTCCAGGAACTTCAGCAGCATTGCCCTGCAGACAGAGACTCACTGTTTCAAGGGCTGTGAAGGTTGTTCCCACAATGAGCTCTGCTCCCGCTCCACACTGCCGTTCCCCTCTCGCTGCCTTCTCTCCTCTGCTGTCCGCAGCAGCAGGCAGTGCCCGCAGCCCTGCTGCTCTTGGCACAGGAGCTGCTCCTGCACTCGGCTGTCTCTGGGCAGTGCTGCCAGGCTGCCATGAGCTGCCTCCGTCCCAGGAGCCTGGCCCCGCTCAGGAGCAGAGGAACAGCTGAACTCACCAATTTCTCTGTCCCTTGTGCCCCCTCCTCCTAGGGAATGTTCCCTCAAGCAAACTAAAATAATCATCTGTTTTCCTTTTCTCGTGAGTGGAGAGAGCTTCCAACATTGCAATTTATTTCATCAGAGGATGAGGAGCTATGAAAGTTGTGAATGTCCCACTCTGGAAGAATGATTTTCATATCTCAACCAGGCAGGAACACCTAGATGGGACGAAAGCCAACTCACTGAGACGTTGTTCAGATTTTGACTAGGATTAATCAATGTGGGCATTACAGAATTCAGACCCCGAGGCCTGGGTCTGAAGTGATATTCAGATTATTCCTGTAAATTTCACAGACACCATCGGTGGGATTCCCCTTGCCAAAAACAAAGTGAGCACAACACAGAGGTATGCATGTGTGCTCTGTCTAAGATGCCACTGTAGTCATTGGTGATGGAAGAGTCATTCGCTTACACACAGATATCTGGTGACAGCTGAAGAGACAGATGTGGTCCAAAGCAGATGTGCCGCACACAGATGTGGTGTCAGTGTCTGCTTGCTCTGATGCAGGAACTGGGAGACCTGCATCATCCTAGAGGATGAGGTGAGGATCAGGTGGGGAATTGTCTTGGCTATCTGAAATGACCTCCTGGTGCCAAATACAACTAGAGCCCCACTCACTCCAGCTGAGGCATAGGAAGATTCCAGTATTAACCAGCAGCTCTTGTAATTCAGTGCAGACACTTCATTTGATGGCATTGAAAAGTGCTGGAAGAGCCTTGTCAGATGCCTGGGTTGTCCAACTCAACCATATATCTCTAGCAGATTGGACCTACAGGGAAACTATCCCCTTTGGAGCACTTGCTGGGCAAGTGCTGCAGGGAATCCTATGGTTCCATCCCGAACCCAAACAAATGAAATCCAGCACTGCCTGCAGGGAGAGTCCATCCCATCTACATCCATGTGTGCTGCATAAATGAGAGGCACATCACACCAAGGTATCTTGAGATTTTTTTGCACTCTCAAACCCTTTTTGCTCTCCTCCCCTCAACATCTGCTCATTCCATCATATTATATGAACAGGGACTGGGCTAATGAGGACCTCAGCGTGTCTGGATCACAGGCTGTCAAGGTCCATGGACATCTTCAGGGGCACCTTGTCCTTCCTGGAGATTTGTGCAAGAAGTCTGTCATAGGTCCAGTATAGCCACAGAGTCACCTCAGGCAGAACCCCCTTTCCTGCTGTTTCTCAGTTCCCAGCTCTGTGTCCTCCTGGCCTCAGACACTGCTGGATTCACTTTCCTAGTGGGAAGCTGCTTCCACCATTGCATTGTTTCTGCTATATATGACGGCATGGCTCTGCTCTGAACTGGGCCATTGCACACCGAGTGTCTTTGCCTCTTGGTAACAGGTTTCTCTGTGACCATTCTGTTCTGTGTGCCACAGCTGAAGCTCTATAGCCCAAATATATGCAAGTGTAGGCAGCCTGAGGTAGAGGCAGGAGCACGGGAAGACGTGCCAGCTGTAACAGGCCAGAAATATCATTGGAATGGTGATCAATGGAAGATGAGGGAGGATGCCTTTTGTGTGAAGGAGCAGACTGGATGTGTGGAGCTCTTCCTTGGAAGAGGCAAGGTTTGAAGTGAGAGCTTGTGGGTGAGCATCTCAGGAGGGAGCTCTCCTATTTCTCAGCAGTCTAAAAGAAGTCTTTGGATCACTGGCCCTGGTTCTTGTTGAGCAGACTTTAATCCCTCTATCACGACCTGGAAAGGCAAACTGCAGGGTGCAAGCAGTCTGGGAGGCTTCTGGAGGGCATCAAGGAGAACTTTTTTGCACAGCTGCCAGATGGGCTGATAAGGACGATGCTTTCTGGTATCTGGATATTTCAAACAAGGACAAACCTATCAGGGATGGGATAGTCAGTGTCTGCCTTGCCTACTGTGACCATGAGAATCCGGAGTGCCTAATGCTGAGGGGAGTGCAGAAGGACAGTAGCAGAATAGAGACTGGGCTTCAGAAGAGCCGACTTCCGGGCCTGATCAGGGGACTGGCGGGGGATTCCAGGGGTGGCAGCTCTCAAGGACATGAAAGCTCAGGAAAGCCAGCAGGTCTTTAAGGACAGACCTGCCAAGCATAAGGATGGGTCATTCCAATACTCACTAAATCTATCGGATACCTCAGGGCACTCAAACCAGCAGGTACCCCTTGGGTAGACTGGGATCTCCTTACTTAGCTCCAGACTAATAGGGCAATGTAGAGGAGAAAAAAGACAGAGGCAAAGGCAGAGGCATTTAGAAATATTGCCCAGCGTCACATTACAAGGACAAGTGCAGGGTCCTGCACCTGGGGAGGATAAACCCCAGGCACCAGTATAGATTAGAGGTTGACCTGCTGGAAAGCAGCTCCGCAGAGAGGGATTTGGGAATCCTGGTTGACAAGGAGTTAACCATGAGTCAGCAATGTGCCCTCGTGGCCAAGGTCAATGGCATCCTGGCCTGCATCAGGAGGAGCGTTGCCAGCAGATGTTGCCCCCTCTCCTCAGCTCTGGTGAGGCCTCACCTGGAGTATTGTGTGCAGTTCTGGCCTCCGCAGTATGAGAGGGACATTGAGGTTCTAGAGAGGGTGCAGCATAAAGCGACAAAGACGATTAAGGGACTGCAGCATCTATCATATGAGGAAAGACTAAGCGAGCTGGGCCTGTTTAGTCTGGAGAAGAGAAGACTGAGAGGAGATCTGATCAACATGTAGAAGTAAGTACTTTAGGGGTGACTGTAGGGAGGATGGGGCCAAACTCTTCTTGGTGGTGGCCAGTGACAGGACAAGGGGTAATGGGTGCAAGTTGAAACACAGGAAGTTCCATTTCCATGTGAGGAAGAACTTTACTGTGAGGGTGACAGAGCCCTGGAACAGGCTGCCCAGAGAGGTTGTGGAGTCTCTTTCTCTGGAGATCTTCAAAATTCACCTGGATGCCACCCTGTGCCACATGCTCTAGGTGTCCCTGCTTGAGCAGGGGAGTTGGACTAGATTATCTCTAGAGGTCCCTTCCAATGTTAACCACTCTGTGATTCTATGAACTTGCTGCTGGAGACAGTGCCCATCATTTCGCTTACCACATCTTCAGAGTGCAATTCAGCTGAGCCTACATTAACTCACCCATCAGACAGGGAGGGGAATTACTGCAGCACAAACATCCTAGCAATCATAAATTACTAATGCCACTGCTCTCGTTACAGCAGCATATAAATAATGTCAGCCAACAGGCAATGTGCCAAAATAAATAAAGGCAAAATTTATGCTATTTTTTTCTGCTTCTTAATGCTGTTGAAAGACAGCCAGAGATGTATTCTACTTGCCATTTAGAGGGGGAATTCATAGAATGTTTTTTATCTTCAAACTGGTAAAATTTTCAAGCTAAGGAGTACAAGCTTAGGCTTTCATAAGCTACATCAGGCCCTCAAATAAAATGCTTTATTTCATGTTCTTCATTTGGCTTTCCCATATATCTATACTTATAAGGAGGACTTTATTTCTGTAAACTCTGTACAAATATTGAAATCTTTCTCTGTTCTCCCTTCCAAGTTCCCAGTCCAACAAACCCTCGAGGGTCCCTTGTCTAATATGAACATAAATGTTAGTGAGTCAATGCTGTTTCTACTGTCAGATCACTCAAAGATCAAGAGCAAGAGGTCTAATGAATCTTTTACATGCACCGTCATGGAGGGATTTGGTTTTATGCCTCAACAAATTAGTAAAATAGCTCTCTGCTAAAATACTGTTTTCCTCTTAGCTCAGACTAAAATTTCTGGGGTTGCCAGAACTGAATCCTTCGTGCCATTCATTTTCCTTAGGTTCATTCAATCCAGGTTGGATGAATCAATTTACTAAATGCATGAGAACCGAATAAACTCCAGTCAACCATATAGGAAATTAAAACAGTAGCTTTCTATCAAAAAGGGTTGCTATTTCTTTTATTTTTATTGTTATATTTATTTTTTTAGGAAGCGTACCAGTGAGCGGAGCAGGTGTCTTTAGTTGGTGCTTAAGGCCACTCTGTTAAGCGTCACTCGGTATTAGTCAAAACACACCCTGGTTTAGCAGAGACATAACGGCAGCTGTTCCAGCCTTTGTCATGGGCGAGTGCTAGTGCCAGCAACATGAGCGGAGCATTTGGCATTTTTCTCTTGCAACACAGGGATTCATTTGGCTGTTGCCAAGTGGGAAAGTGGCGTGCACCTGCACAGAGGTCAAAGGTTTGGATTAGTAACCCTCTGTCATGGCACCAAGTGGAACAACTGCTAACGTTATAAGGGACCAAGTTTGCACTTGGCTTTGCTTTCACTAAGGCGAAATGGGATGGGCAAACAAAACATGCATTCTCCTTCAGCCTTGGATGCATGGGGTTGGTCTGGAAAAAGAGAGGTCCATGAGGAGCCACAGAAACACCCTGACCACAGCACAGCACAGGGGATTTTAGAGGCAGGCTTCCTTGTGTTCAAAGCCTGCTCTTGTTCTCCATTAGAGTAGAACCCTAAACAAGGCAGAGATTTGGTTTTATTAGCCCTTATGCACAATGAGGAGCTGCATGAGCGCATTTGGAAGGGGGAAAGGTGATTAGGACAGAAGGGGAAGGAGAGATGGAGAAGCGGAAAAGAGTGAATCCATGAGGCCGGTGGCCTCATCATCACAGTTATAACTTGCGACCACCACTTCCACACCCCCATGTACTTCTTCCTCCTCAACCTCCCTGCCCTGGACCTTGGCACCGTCTCCACCATTATCCCCAAGTCCATGGCCAGTTCCCTCCGGAGCACCAGGGCCATTTCCCGCTCAGGATGTGCAACCCAGCTCTTCCTGTTTGCCTTCTTCCCTTCAGATGATCATTCTCTCCTCACAGTCACGGCCTGTGACCACTGCGTTGCCCTCTGCAGACCCCTGCACTACGAGACCTTCCTGGGCAGCAGAGCTGGGGTCAAAATGGTAGGGGCTGCTTGAGGAACAAGAAACTCAAGCATGCACTGAATAAACAGTTCAGCTGGTACTAGCTGAGCAGCAATCAGCTGCCCATTCCTCTGCACAACTGATTTCTAATTTATCTTGGAAAGATTTTTGTCCTTTGAAATTGTCTCCTTGATAGTAGTGTTTGAATGCATCCCACTTCCCCAGCATCATGCACCACAGTCTACCTGAGCTGGTCATATCTTGTAAATATGTGATTCAGGGCTGTCCTCTCTCCAATAAAAGGGAAGGTCACTTTGGAGGAGGGTCTTTTTTTTTTTTTTTTTCTAAAGTTGGAGCCGAGGATTTGCTCAAGGCCTTTTACCATGAAAGACACCTTTTGCTTTTCCATGGATTTCCAAGGCCTCGTGGTAATGAGCTCATGGGGTGATGTGTTAGAGCATGAGGGCTGGATTCAGCATTCACTACTTGGTTCCCTGGAAAAAAAAGATAAGGGAAGCAGAGCGTCACTGTCCTCTGTGTCCTTGTGCCAAGCACTGGGCCTGGTGTCAGCTTGGGGCCTGGTGGGGCAGCTGATCACACATTCCTGCACCCTGGAGCTGCTTTGCCCACAGTGGCTTGGGCTGTGCTGTGAGTGTCCAGAGCTCTGCAGCATCCTCTGTTGGGCACTGCTGTGGGGCCACGCCAGCCTGGGCTGCATGGATGGTCGGGCTGGGGAGAGGGCAGCAGAGGTGGGGAGAGCCAGAAAGGGGCTGTTCTGGGCTGCTCATGGCCCACGAGAGGAAAACAACAGTGTTATCTAAGGGGGGTGAACAGGCAGCGGGGGGGACACATATGGATGGGTCTGTGGTTCTGGGCCAGGTCTTGTGTCCACGGCCTGTATGGATGGGAACGGTCAGATCTCCCCAACCTCTCTCCCATCACAGACTGCGGCAGATCCTGGAGGATGTCAGTGTGCTCCCCCGGCCTGAGACCCGACCACGGCTGGGCAGGCAGCGGGTGCTGGGGAGGTGCCAAAGCAGGAGGGTTGTGGAGGGATGGAGCACCAAGGGTTGTCCTGGGGACTGTGCTGGGGACATTCCCCCAAGCCAGAATGCGCCTTGTCCTATGTGGTGACTGCACAGTGGGTCCATGCTGCCACATATCATAGAATCATAGAATCCTAGAATGCTTAAGGTTGGAAGGGACCTCTAGAGATCATCTAGTCCTACCCCCCTGCACACACAGGGTCACCTAGAGCACGTGGCACAGGACTGTGTCCAAGCAGGTTTGAAGATCTCCAGAGAAGGAGACTCCACAACCTCTCTGGGCAACCTGTTCCAGTGCTCTGGCACCCTCACTGTTAAAAAAATTTTCCTTAAGTTCATGTGGAACTTTTGGTGCTTCAGTTTGTGGCCATTACCTCTAGTTCTGTCGGTGGCCACCACTGAAAAGAGACCAGCACCATCCTCCTCACTCCCTCCCTTGAGGTACTTATATACACTGATTAGATCCCCTCTCAGCCTTCTCTTCTACAGGCTGAACAGGCCCAGCTCCCTCAGCCTCTTCCCACAGGAGAGATGTTCAAGGCCCCTAATCATCCTTGTAGCCCTGCGCTGGACTCTCTCCAGCAGCTCCACATCCCTCTTGTACTGTGGAGCCCAGAACTGGACACAATACTCCAGATGTGGGGCAGGGATACTGAGGGCACGGAGCTGGGACAGAGATGGGAGCCGTGATGCTGCTCACTGCTCCACCGCCCAAAAGAAAAGCCAGGAGGGCTCTCCCAGCCCGGCCTGATGAGCTCTTGTCCCTGCGCCCACCATGGCAGAGAAGAGGCTGAGCACCAGCAGATCCCTCAGCTACAGCTGCGCCAGCCTTGGGGAGCTGCCCGGAGCACCAGGACAGGCAGAGCACCTTCCTGGCATGTCCCGGTCCACAACGAGGGTGGCAGAAGCAGCAGGGAAATGGTCTGTTCTAGTTCCTGAACACATTAAGGCAGTGGGAAGATCCCTCGTGAAGTCATCGAGGGCAATTTGTGCCTCACCAACCTGATTGCCTTCTCTGGTGGGATGACTGGCTGTGGGGACAAGGGGAGAGCAGTGCACGCTGCATGCCTAGAATTAAGGAATGCCCTTAACATGTTTTTCCATAACATCTTTGTAGCCAAACTGGGGGAACGTGAGCTGGAGTCATCAGCATGTGAGCAATGAGCTGGAGGCCGCTTCGCCCAAAGAGGGAGAAGTGCTGGAAATTCAACTGGCCAATGGTTATGTGTGAGATTCCCCAGAGCCCAGCTGAGATTCCAGCTGCCCACAGGCAGGAGTTGCCAGGCTGTGCAGGACTGCCCCATAGGCGCCCACTTGGCTTTTGGCTACTGATGGGGGAGAGCTTCTGCCTCGCAAGCAGGTCCTCTCCCTGCAGGAGCCCGCCTGCCCTTGCTCAAGGCTTCTCCCAGGGTGCAGAAAGCAGCGTCGCAGCGCCCAGCGTCATCTCAGAAACGGCTGCCTTAGAGGGCCTTTCCAATGGCCTTTCTTCTTCCCTTTCTCTGGTCAAGACAGGCATGGCCCAGAGCGAGAGTGTCCCGGGATGGGGGCTCCACGCTCCCCCTGCTGCCCTATGCCCTCAGCCTGCCCCTCCAAAGATGCCCTGGTGACTCTTGCAAGCTTCACCCTGCACCAAAAAAAGGCTCACATGAACTTGGAAAGGGAGTTTATTTTTTGGAGAAAGTGACTTTTCTCCCGGAACCGTCCGGCTTTTGGCCCCGCTGCTCTTTCTTCTGGAGGCTGCGCATCACCGAAGCACTGAGGGGTAGAGGAGAAAGATGCTGAGTGTGTCATGACATGCAGGTGCCTCCTGGAAATCCAAAGGCACATCCCACCCCCGCCCCCATTTCCATGCAAGGGATGGCTGGGCCCAGCACAGGCAAGGCCAAGCTCCAAGGGCACTTGTGTGCCCTGGCGTAGGGGGCAGCGAAAGACCCTCTCTCCCCCGGACCTTGGCACAAAGGGCTTGGCAGGAGCAGGGACCCTGCCTGCCTTGGGAGCTACTTACCGGCGAGCCCCTTCCTCCTTCTGCTTCTGCTCCTGCTGGTTTTGCTCCACCCTCTCCTTCCAGCGGTCCCGAAGCAGTTTGTACGCAGTGGTGACCTGCTCTGCTTGCGGCGGCTGATGTCTGCAGGAGGAGGAACAAAGTCCTTGTCCTGCTCCCTGGGGACCCCTGGCACTTTTCCCCTCTGCAGTTCCTCCACACCCTCACCAGCAGAATTCAGGGGATGTTGTCTATCCCGGTAGGTATCAGGGGATGCTGCATGCCCCGCAGCAGAGGGATTTCAGGTGCCCCAGGGATGGGGCTGGTCAAGGTCACGCAGCTTGCAACGCGCGTGCCTTGCACACTCACTTGTCCGCTGGCATGCCTCTGTCTGCGGAGGAGCGCTGGCCAAGGGGTTCCAGCTTCTTCAGCCTTTGCGTCTGTTTTGTAAGGGCAAGAAGAACAAACTTCAGGAGGACGTTCAGGAGGGAGGAGTGAACAGGGGAGATGGCACTGGCCCACTTGCAGGGGATGCACCTAGTCCAGGCACAGATGCACAGGTTGCCACCCCCTCGCCCATTTCCCCTGGCTGCAGCCATCTCCCTCCTCGGAAGGGCTCAGCCAACTTGGCTGCTGCCCCAAGCAGGCAGCAATCCTCCTCCTGGGCCCTGGCTGCCTGCAAAGCTCCCTTGCCTGCCCAGCAGGCAGGAGATGCCCCTTTCTCAGAGGGCCCTGCACGGCATCCCTGACGTGGGGCCCTATCTGCCCCCACAGCCTGCTGTCCCCTCTGTGCAGCTTGCCCTTGCCTCTCTTGGAATACAGAGATGCAGGCAGCCCTTGGAGCGCACTGAATGGGAGGGTGGTCGTTTCCTGGCAAGGGCACAGGAAGGCAACGCGATTACTCTTTTGTGTGGTTGGGAGGGAGAGTTGATGGGTTTTGCCCTTCACCGTCTCTTCTGCCCCTGCTCTTGAGCCTCACGGGCTCGTTGCCCCTTTTCAACACAGCGGGAATACTGCTCTCTCCTGCCCTAACTGAGCAGAGACCAAAGAGGCACCGACCTGTCCTCTATGCCTTCAGTGCCAAACAGAAACACTTCTGCGATTAACAAACCCCCAGAAGAATTTTTGCAGGCGTTTGGTGTTGGAGAACAGAGCCAAATTTGCATCCTTGCAGGACACATCCTAAAGAGGCCACTGGGGGTTGCAGGGAGCCCGCGCTGAGGGCCCTTTCCACGACCTCCCATCACACACCTGTGCGGCAGCCCTGGGAGCAGCACGGGCAGCGGCAGGCCGAGGAGCGGCCGGAGGATGCGGGCGGTGCTCCACTTTCCCCTCCTTCTGCACCAAAACGTCCTCCATGCGCCCCGCTTGTTTGACAGAGTTGCTGAGAAGACACCGTGGGAGGCAAGAGGTTGAGGACAGGGGGCATTTGATCCCACAAGGAAAGGATGGGATTCCCTGCAATCTCGAGGGACTCCTTCCTGGACAAACACTCCTGCACGAGGCATTTCCTTTTAGCTCCCCAAAACGTCCTGATGCTGGAGGAAAGTTAAGGCCATGGGAGGCTCTCATACAAAGTGGTACATGCTTGCCTACCAGGAGGAGAACAGCCTTAAGTGGGGTGTGTGTGGGAGGCCTTTTGGAGGCCCTAGGCCCAGCATGGTCAAAGGGGCCCCCTCTGGAGCACAGATCCTCCTCCCTCCCGCCAAGGCTCTCACCTGGCAGCAGGCTGCTTCGCCGGGCCTTGCCGCCTGCTGCCTGTGCCTGCGTTGGGCAGCGCGGGCAGACACAGCTCCTGGCGCTGCTGCAGGCGCTTGCCAGGCTGCTGCTCTGCAGGGAGGAAGGGAGGAAGCTCTTGAGCAGAGCCTGCTGAGCAGCCCCTTTCCAGGGGGCTGCTGTGAGGCAGCGTGGGGGGACAGGGAGCGAACGTGCCCCGCAGGCGGCAGCTTTGGCCTTACCTTTGGTGGGGCTGGTGCTCCTGAGCTCCTCGGCTTTATTTTTCCCAGAGCGGGAGGCGGTGGAGACAGCCTTGGCCTCTGGGCTGCCTTTCTCCAGGAGCCGAAACCTGGAAAGCAGAGGACGAGGCAGGTTTGAAGAAAGGGGGCTGTCTGCCCCTGGCCTCTTGCTCCAGGACTCATGCTCCTTCCTGCCCTAGGAGAACTCCTCGTTTACCAGATGCTTTGCCTCCGTGCACACTTCCCCGGGGGGTTGGCAGTGTCCCCCAAAGCCAGGGAACTTGGCGTAAGTGCCTGTGAGCACTGAGCCCCGGCAGTGCACCCGGCTGAGCAGCAGCTGCGAGGGCCCCCTGTCAGCCAGCCAAGGGCTGCAAAGGAAACGCACTCACCTGGGGAAGACACGCACGGGGCGAGAGCAGGTCCCGGGAAGACCAGTTGTGTTGCTGGGATCCTTTGCCCAAGGGACCTGCAAGGCAGCACAGGCCCGTTGGGAGGTTTCCGAGGCAGCTTCCTGCCTGCTGGCAAAGGCAGCAGCCCCTGCGGGTGCTGCAGGAGGAGCCGCCGCTCCAAAGCCGCCTCCTCAGCCCCAACCGTGCCCATAAGGCCCTTGATGTGGCGTGCAGATGCTGCACGAGGGAGCCCTGAGAGTGGCTCCGGAATGACTCGAATATCCATGCGAGTCATTCTGTAGAGACGAGGATGCAGGGAAGTGGGGCGGGACGCTCCCCTGGGGAGTGGGGAATTTGGTGGGACCAAGCTTTGGAGAAGGTGTTTGTTTAGTCTGCGCAGAGCGGGAAGCCACTGAGGCCTCACAAAGCAATGAAAGTAGGCCTGGAAAGCAGAGCAACTTACACTGCGAAGGGCTGCAATTACGCTTGCCGTTTTTTCCAGCTTTTTGATGCAGCTGGCGTAAAATCTCATGCAAAGTCTGTCTCCCTGTCGGGTCAGCACACCAATGTCCCTGAAGGCAAAGGCCACATCCCGCTTCTTGCCCAAGTGCAATCTGAACAAGTGGATGGTCTCTCTCACGCAGTCTTTTATGATATGCCACGGAAAGGAGGTGGCCAGGGACAAGCGGTGGTAGTCGAGCGTCTCAATCCAGATATCATCTGCAAGGAAGAGAGTCTGCAATGTCAGTGCTACAGGGGCCGCAGCTGGCATCGCTGGGCCATCAAGGCATGGGGGTGTCGTGGAGCCAAGAGTTGGGGCATTTAGGGCAAGAGAGCCCGACTTGCTACGACACTTGCAGCAGAAGAGTGCAGCGAATGTCCTTCCCAAGAAAGAGCTCTCTGTGTGGGGGGTTGCGCGGGGGGAGCTCCCTGTGTTCCCCAGCTGTGGAGGGCATTGCCTGCTTCTGGCAGCCCCTGCATAGCGCAGGGAGCGCACTCCCAGCCCGGGTACAGTGGAGAGGGGAAGCGGAGGGTGGTCCCTGCTGTCTCACCAGGGAGAGTCACTTCGGGGCACTCCTGCACACAGACCATCTGCTCGCCCAGCTTGAAGATGGGTCTCCGAACCATGAGCACCCCTTCTTCACCCAGGCTCACTGGCTCCTGGACTGTGCAGAAGGTGCCAAGACCCTTGAGCAGGACACCCTGCACATAGAAAAGACAGAAAGGCCCTGTGTAAGCGTTGTGTTGATGGAAAAGGGGAGGACAGTGTGAGCGAGGGCAGGCTGCTCTGTGCCCTCCCTGCTGTTGCGCTACAGTAGGGCAAGACTTTGGAAAGCTCTGGAGGAGAGCCCCTTGCTGTGGATGTTGTCCTCAGCCTCCTCTCCACATTTGGTCCTCACCGTCCTCCAAGTATTTCCTACCATGGCAGTGGACAACAAAATCCCAGGGCTCTCAAAGAGGACAGAGGCAGGAAAATGCCTCCATCTCTCTGCTTGGCCTCTGCATTGTAGCCACCAGGAAAGGGAAGCCCCACGAGGTGTCGAATGTTTCTTCACACGAGACCTGCCCGTAGTTTCTCCCCCAGTTTGACAAGGAGCTGCTCTGCAGCACACGGGTGGTGGCAGTGCGCTGCCGTGGCGCTGGGGGAAGGATTGCTCCCAGGGGCCCAGGGCTCTCTGCACAACTGAGACCCCCAAGGCGAGGTGGAGCAGGACGGCAGCCCACCTTGTTCAGCTTCAGCTGCTTCAGGATGTAATGGGACACAGCGTCCCAGATGGTGACAATCTCTGTGGAATGAGGGAAAGATGTGTCAGGCCCTGTGTCAGAGAGCTCACGAGCTCTCCGCAAACGACTCCCCCCTGGGTGACCGATGCACGTGCATGCAAGCCAACCAAGAAGCCACTGGCCGAGCTGCCCAGGTGGCCTGTGCCCCTGTTTCAGGCTGCCAGCCTTACGCTGATCCCCGCAGACGTGCAGAGGAGAAGGCGGGACAGGGGAAGGATTTGGCACAAGATCAGTGGCCAGTGACTCTTGGCAAAGGATGCCAGTTGCAAGTGCGAAACTCCAAACATCATCTGCCCACTAGAACACATGTGAGGATGCAGGGGCATGAAACTGAGGTTGTCCCAAACAAGAAACCTCCTTGGATTTACTCCAGAGCAAAGGATTTGTTTCCACCAGGGGCATTGGTGGCGAGCGCTTGAGAACCCTGGGGGAATGCGGGGGCACATCCATCTCCTGGACAGGGGACCTCTTCCCTCATAGCGGCAGTCCACCAAAGGCCTTCCCCCTTCCCAGGCAGACGTGACCCCTCACTGCAACTCCCTGAGCAGAGGGAGCTGTGTCCAAAGGAGCCTTAGGACCCAAGGCAGCCACAGGTGCAAGACCCATGAGTCCCGGATGACACGTTGTCTCCCAAGCCAGGCAGGACCCTCAGGCCAGGCTCTCCCAACAGGCCCCAGCCCTCCGCAGGCTACAGCCCCGGGGCCACAGCTGCTTTGACCCCTAACAGGATCTGCGGCACCTGGCAAAGCAGCCCTCAAACCCTTACCCTCAGTGGAGAGCTGCAGGAGCACGGGGAATAGAAATGAGTGCTCCGGACCAACGGTCTTAGTCCAGAAGCCCTCCATCTTGGCTTCCCCCCTGTCCTTGGCTCTCTAGTCGAGCAGGGATGAAGAATTCTCTTCCCGCGACCTCGCCAAGGCCTCCTCTCTCTCCAACGAGCCCCTTGTTCTCAGCCCGTGAGGGAGAGCTTCCCCGAGCACTCCCGCTGCCTCCTGTGTGCGCTCCTCGTCACCGAAAAGCTCCAAAGGGCAGCAGTGGAGCACAGCACGGCGAGCAGTGACCAGCAGCGCGCGTGCCTGGCAGGGAAGTGACGGGGCCCTGCTGATCGCTGGGGTCACTTCCTTGTGATGCAGCACAAGCCAGTGTGACCTCAGCGCGTGTCACCAGGGGCTGCATGAGGGGAGCTGTTGGGACCTGCGCGGGTCTTCCGGAGCTGAGCCCTGGGGCTGTGTCAGTCCTGGCCCTGAAGATGTGGGGCTGAGCTCAGCCCTCCCCTGAAGGATATACTCTCCCAAAGTCTGGCACAGAGAACCCTCTTCTGAGCTGCAAATACATCACTACACTCTCAGACAGGAACATGACTCAGAGAGAGATAAAATAAAAACAGGCCCAGTCCATCCTTGGGAAGATCTTTGTGATGGAAGACGTTTTCATGGAGACCGTCAGAACTGCAGCTGTGCTGAACATGGTCCTGCACCTCTTTGCAAACACCTTCATCTAAAGTCTCAGGAAAAAAAAAAAAAAAAAAGGCCCTGAGGCCCTGAAGGAAGTCATTGGACATGCAAACTTTTGGCTGCCTTGATGCTTTTCGTAATAGCCATTCTAAATATGCATGATTTATTATATCACATATATATATATATGTAGCTATTTAATACAGGTGCCTCAGCAGATTTGTGTTCTCTTTGGATTGCAGTGGTGACAGGGGAGGGTGTGAATTGTGCCATGGTTACAAGGGACTGTTATAAATGAAATCGAAAATATGTTCACTAAATGTAACCCCCCTTATTCAGACTGCAACACAGGCTGACAGTACATGTTGACACAAGGAACTTTCATAAATCATCTCAGGAAGTTTATCTGAAAACTTCAAAACACCTTCCTTCCCTGAAGAACAGAAAATGCTAAGTTTAAGATGCTAAGAAGGTGCCAGGAAAATTAAGCTTACAATAAGTTAAAATTCATTGGATTCAAATACATAAATAAATCTCAGTTTCACTGTTGTGATGAAGACAGCTTCACTCATTAGCCAGTGATGGCATGTGGGCAATAGCTTTATTTATTCACTTTTGAGGGAGGTTTCTTAAAAATATATATATTTACAACATGCTGCCAGCATGTTCATTGTTAGAAGCCCCATTTTATATCCACTGATGAGTCTAGGATGCATTTCTGTTAACAAAAAAAAAAAAAAGTGTTTTATCTTGGATACATAAGCATGTCCTACCGTCTTTTTCTTTGCTGAAGAAGTACTCCATGTTTGAGAATGTTTTCAAATAAACTATTTTTTCTAATAAACTAACCTTCTATCATCCATATCCTTTCATGGCAAAGTGATGGGCAGAAGCATGTAGTGTTGATGAAATCTCTTTTTTTTTTTTTTTTTTTTTTGTGTTGCACCAGGGATAACAAAAAAGTGCAGAGGAACGGAAAGCACTCCTTTGCATTCATGTTTCATTTTGTTAGGGCCTCTGAGGGGCAGAATTGCTGTTAATATCTTTTATAAACTGTATGTGAGCATCCCATTTCTCAAGGGAATTGTGAACTCTTTAAAGCAAACTCCATATCCTCACACTGGGCCCCAGGGAAGTTGCAGCACTTTGGGTGAACAAAGCCTGACCGAGTACTTAGCTGCTCTTGGGCAGCTCGGTTGTCTTGCTCTGAAATGGGCCCTTCCGCACCACAGTGAAGGATGTGGTGGCCGTGGATCTTCCATCCAGGCCCACAGCTCCCCCGGCCAAGCAGAGTTAGGGTGTGAAGGCAGATGCCTCAACCCTGGCCCAGTGTGGGCTTAACTGAACAGGACATGAAGAACTAGAGGGTAAAAGAAATCACTGGACACTGCAGCTAACAGAATGAGGCAGAGGGAGTGAAAAGGGGCAGTGGTGTGTAAGCAAGACCCTGACCACTGCACTTGTGTGGCCAAGCCATGTGCCTGGTCACTGCAGTCTATCCCACTTGTGTACCCCATTCATGCTGATGAGCACACATTTGTCCCTGCACAGCGGAGAATATGGGAATGGCAGTGTGGGGTGCTGTGTTCATGGAAATCTCAGATTTGTTGAGTTACCTTCTCTTTCCTCCTCTATCACCAGAGCTCAGGCTGAAGGCCGACAGCCAGCAGAGACAGCCAGAGTCCTGTTTGTGAACTAAAGCACTTCTTCTGCCAAACAGAAAAGTCACCTCTTCCCTCTGCTCCCCACCTGCCCCGGCCATGACAACACGTGCCCTGCATGGAGCGGTTGGCTGCTTTTGGAGAAGAAGCCCTACCAGGCAAGAGCCTGGGGATGTACTGGAGACAAGGGGCAGGAAGCAAAAGCCTCCTAGGCAGAGTCACCAGCGCCCAGGCAGCAAGGGCAGGTTAAAGCACTCCTTTGCTAGTGGCAGTGGCATTAGTGGTACAGCTGTCTTGTGCTGGCTGCAGGGAGAAAAAGCCTCATCGTCCAGAAAGCCATCCCTCCTCTGTCATTACCTCCTCTAGGAAAGAAGAAGTTGGATAGCTCATGACAGTGGCTGGGAGCAGGCCAAGAGCTGGGCTGCACTGCCAGTGATCCATGCAAACCTCCCGTCTGCCTTGCCAGTTTCCCTTCTTTTGCCCTCTTTGTGAACAGAGCCTGCCAGGGTCCTCTGCATGACTTTGAGTGCTCCCTCAAGACCTCCATGTCCCTTTGACGTGCTCCCTGTTCTGGCAGTGCCCCTCTGGACTCCCACTCTTTGGTGTTTTGGGGCATCCCAGGGCCCTCCATGCGCTGTTCACAGCTCTCCACAGTGCCTCCATGTGTGTTTTGGTGTTCCTGCAGCTCCTCACTGCCTTATAGGGGACAGCTGCTCTGCTGGAGTGTCTCTCAGTGTGCCCCAGGTGCCTCCAAGCACCTTTTAGGGCTCCCTGGAAGCCTCTGAGCACATTTTGGGGGGCTCCCTTGGCCTCTGTGTTTCTTTAGTTTGCTCCAGGGACGTCTGCACACCTCCCAGAGGGCTCAGTGTGTCTATCAGGTGCTCCTAGGAACCTCTGTCTTGGGACTTTGTGTGCGTTGTGGGCCCTTCCAGGGTGTTCAGAGCACTACTTGGAGCCTCTCAGAGGCCTCTGATTGCCTTTGGTTTCTTCACAGTGCCCACCCTTGATTTTTGGTGCATCCCATGAGTCTCTGTCTGCTTCTTGGGGCACCGTAGGACCCAAGCACCATTCAGTGTGTCCGAGCAGCCTCTGAGTGCCTTTCAGTGTGCCTCATTTTTCAGTCCATTCCTGGGGCCTCAGGTGCCATTTGGTGTGTGCCAGAGATTTGTCTGGTTTTTGATGATTCTTGGAGGCCTCAATCTGCTTTTCAGTATATCTCATGGGTCTTTGAGTTCCTTTCATTTCCCTCATTGGGCTGCTGTCAGTTTTTCAGTGCATCCCAAGGCTCCTTGAGTGCGCTCTGGTGCCCTGAAGGCCTCAGTGAATATCGGGGGCCTCCATGTGTCTCCATCTGTGTCTCAGCAGCCCGTTGGATCCCCTTCCTTCTCAGAGACATGCAAAGACCCACTGCTCTTCTGGCACATACGGTCCTTTGGTGAGGCCCACAGAACCTCCTCTGGGGTCCCCCAAAAGTCCCTCAGTGCCTCTTGGGGCTGGAGAAGCTCCCAGTGGGGAGATGCTGCCATGGGAGAGGGGGCTGGAGCATTATCCTCTGCCACCCCCAAAGAGACCCTAGACCCCGAGCAGAGATGTCTGATTTTGTCTCGCGGCGGAGGGTACCCATTGCCGGGAGAGGTGAGCTGTGATGGGGCAGCAAGGCAGGGAGAGGTGGTGGCAGCCACACAGTCCCTGCTCTTCTGTGGCTGGGAAGGCTGAAACCCGTACATGAGTGGAGGATGGATGCACAAGTGGTAGTGTGATGGGCAGGCAAAAAAAGCAAAGGAAAACAAGAAGTAGGGGATATAGTTAACTGCACTGTAGGAAAGGAAAATTAAAGCAGGAGGAAAAAAATCAGCTCTCAGAAATTGATAGTTTAGCCACAGATGTCTCATCTTTTACATATTCATCTATATATATTATATAGAAAGAGATACAGGAATAGATGTGTGTGACTCCTTTCTCACTATTCCAGGAGCAGCTCTCTGAGTAGGTTAGCACAAGGAAACAAATGAGCCGGGGTGAAGGACGAGGAGGGTTTTGTGGGCTTGCCCTGAGCCCTCACTTGCCCGTCAGTGTGTGAGATCCCCTCAGGAAGGGTCAGCAAGTTGCAGAGACCCCTGAATGGAGGAGGGAGGCAGTTTGGGTGCCACATGCTGGACAACCATCGAACCCTCCTCCCTACTCAGCTCCCACAGGAGAGGTCTTTCACCCATTCGTACTGGGGAGCAGCTGCTTAAAACCCAGTGAAGGAACAGGGATCCTGTCTCAGCTCCTATGGGCTCCTGCTTTAGCGGTAGACATGGCATCTTCTCGGCCATGGAAATATGGGCTAGCGTTCAGGGCCTACAGTCACCTCCGGGCTCACTGCTATGGGGCCCCAGCCCAGCACTCGAGGCTCTGTGCAGCTCTGTGCTGCAGCTCTGTGGTGGCAACTGTCCCAGGGACCAGGGTAGCCCAGGAAGAGCCCTTTGGAAAAGAGCAGGTTGGGGCAGGAGATTGGACCATCCTGCCCAGAGGGACATAATAGGACTCTGCAGACTGGCACATATGGCTGGAAACCCTGCAGGAGGTTTGCAGGATGGGAATGTCTAACACTGACTGTAACGCTGAGAGAGCTGGGCCTGTTCAGCCTGAAGAAGAGAAGGCTGAGAGGGGACCTGATCAGTGTCTATAAACACCTTAAGAGGGAGTGAGGAGGATGGGGCCAGCCTCTTTCCAGTGGTGGCCAGTGATAGGACAAGAGGAAACAGCCACAAACTGAAGCACCAAAGGTTCCACAGAAACTCAAGGAAAAATTTCTTGACAGAGTGACAGAGCCCTGGAGTAGGTTGCCAAGAGAGGTTGT
Organism: Tinamus guttatus; assembly: GCF_059628265.1. Lineage (NCBI taxonomy): Eukaryota > Metazoa > Chordata > Aves > Tinamiformes > Tinamidae > Tinamus > Tinamus guttatus. Next base: position 112,132 of record NW_028289008.1, on the reverse strand, counting down.
GGAATCTCTGTCTCTGGAGATCTTCAAAACCCGCTTAAACGCAATCCTGTGCCACGTGCTCTAGGTGACTTTGTGTGTGCAGTGGGGTTGGGCTAGATGATCTCTAAAGGTCCCTTCCAACCTTAATAATTCTATGATTCTATGTCCCTGCCAGCAGAAATATCCTCCAGCTGGACTCATCACTATTCCCACACCCCAGAGATCACGGGCTCTTGCAGGAGCACAGCCTGTCTCAGAGCCTGCTCTTCCCAAGATGTTCCCCTTACCCACTGCTGGTTTGTGCTGCTTCACCTTCCCTGATCAGCTTTGGGGAGACATCCAACACCTGGGGAGGGAAACACAATCTCTGGGTCAAACTCCCACATGGTTTTAATAAGAACAAATAGCAATGCATGGGATAAAAGTAGAGAAAAGATGAGAGAGGCAATGTCCAGCTCTTTCTGCTACTAGTGGCAGAAGGGAGAGCAGTCTTTGTCACTCATGACTCTCCAAGCTGCACAGACCTCTCTTCTGTCCCAGCTGCACCCAACCTCATGGCAGTGATGGGCTCTCTCAGACCTGGGTTCAGGGACAGTCTGGCACCAGGGTCCAGTCTCACAGCCTTGGTGTCCTCATGAGGATGTGCCAGGGATGCTCCTTCAGCATCATCATACGCTGTGTCTGCGAAAGGAAAGGATGGGGCTGCTCTGATTGCCCTGGGGGCTCCATCACATCCCCAGCAGCGCCCGTTCCCGACTGGAAGCAGCAAGGCCAGTGCATTGCAGTCTGGCCCACACACATGCCCCTCCTCGGCTGAATCCCCTTCCTCCCTGTCTCTCACTGCCTGAGACCTTCAGTCCCCTAATCCCACCCCCGTCTCCTCACCAGGAAAACTCCTGAGGTAGGTACCCTCCCCATGCCGGGAGGCCGGGCTCTCAGGCTGCTGCCACTCTCCTGGCACTGAGGACAGCACCCCAGGAGCCAGCAGCTGCATTTCCCCCTCACCTCTCTGTGCCTCCTCAAGCCATTCACCATCCTCTGCTTCCCTGGGCACTTCCCAGTCTTGCTGGCCAGGAACAAGATCCTCCCCAGGGTCAGATACTTCTCTGGCATCGTCATAGCCATCCGCTGGGTCACCTGTGGGCAGGACAGGGACATCTGAATCAAGAGAGGAGCTGGTGATGACAGGAGCCCTCCCACAGAGCAGAGGAAAGAAGGACATGAAGGAACACAGGGCAGAGACACGGGTGTTGGCAGGGCCACAGAAGGTCCAGCATCCTGGATCCAGGGTTATGGGAGTGTGTGTGAGGCAGCAGGGTGCCCTCTCCCCCTGCCACAGGGATAGAAGAGCTGGAGTCTGCACCGGGGCTGGGGATTCCCTGGGACAAACTCAGAGCCTGATGGAGGCAGGGACAAGTCGAGCCCAATAAGGCCCCATTCAGGCACCCAGCTCAGTGGGGCATGTCCAATGCTTGCCCACACTGCATGACTCCAGAGTCATTCCTGAAGGCAATTCCTCCCCATCCCAATGGTGACACTCAGTGACACAGCTATGGGGAGGAGAGACCAACCCTTCCCCTACCTCCCTGCCCGTTACCTGGTGCTGACCCAGGACGCTCCTCACTGTCCCTGGGCTCGGGCTGCAGCTTGGTCAGGGAGCCCTCTGAAGAGGAACCTGGCAAGAGGAGCAGCGAGTGTTATCGGGATGAGCCCTGCTGACCCTGTCAATTGTCAGCCCTGCTGGGGATGGGGACCCACCTAGCAGGGACTGCGTGGGGAGGACGGCCCAGGGCTTGTCCTGCTCCCATGGGACAAATCCCATCTCCAAGGGCCTTTCAGAGCAGCCCTGGCCACCCCCTTCCCTTACCCAACAGGTACAACCGATGGGGGCAGCAGGACAGGCAGGGAGAAGCTGTGCCCGCGGGTTTGGATGGGCAGAGCAGGTCGGGAGGAAGCTCCTCACCTGAGCCCAGCACTGGGCTGCTCTCCTGGAGGAACCCGTGACCCCAGCACTGAGGAGACAACTGGCCCGAGGGCTGCAATGGTCCCATCGTGGGTTAGGGCCAGTGGAAAGGGCCCTGCCATGTGCTCTGTCCCAGAACCGACCACACAGACCTGGAGGACCGAACCTCGCCTGCTTCTCCCACACTTGGCTGTAGTCAATCTCCTGGTACACGGCCTCAGAGAGGGGCTCCAGAGACCTCCTGGAGGCTGAGAATATGGGCAAGATCAGCACAGGCACATGGAGAGAGGAGAAGGACCCTGATGTGGGCACTCAGCCCTTCCACCTTAGCCAAACGAGTGCTGACCCCACAGCCCAGACCCACTGCCCTGCCCAGGCATTACGGTCAGATCCCCAGTGACAGCAACGCCCCTGTGGAGATGGTCTGGGGCAGTGTCACCTCAAGCTCTCTCTTCAGACACAGACCCCAATGACCCTTTTGGCCCCAGGTCAGTCCCTGCTCTGACCAGGGAGCAGCTCCCATAGCTCCTCTCCCCAGGCAGCTTCTCACTCTCTGCCAGGCTGGTCCATAAAATGATCCTGCCCTGACATGGGTGAACAGGGCAGGACAGAGAGAGCAGCCCAGGGACCGACTGCCACTCTGAGAGACCCCCTGCCCTGAGCTCCTCTTGGCACCGCTCCTGCCCCACAGCCTCCCCTAGCACTGTTCAGAGCGCAGCCAGCAGCGTCCCTGGACGTCTCCTGCTGCTCCCATCTCCCCCAGCCCCTCACTGCCTTTTCTCACCTCCTCTATCACCATCTCCTCCTGCATCAGCACTCCCACAGCTCCTGCTTGCGGGTGTCCCACAAATAGACAGTGAAGGAACAGGGAATAGAGCAGGAGGTAGCACCCCCACCCTCTGTGCCCTCACACACACCCCACAGCCCCCACAGGGCTGTCAAGAGGCATCGTCCACCCTGGTACCGCTGGGGAAGGACCCACCTCTGCGCTGAGCCCTGGCTCTTCGCACTTGCCCTGCTAGGAGGGCCAGGAGCAGGCAGAGCAGGGCCCCCAGGATGATGCAGATGACAACAGGCACGGAGACTCCTCCGCTTTCCCTCACACGCCTCTGGGTGGGATCTGCATGGGCAGTGACATGGACGAGGCAGGCCCTCGCCTGGGGCATGCTGGGGCCCAGGGACACCCCAGTCCCGAACCAATGCACATGGCAGGGCTGGGGGACCCTGTGCTGGTTTGTGGGGCAGCTCTCACACTGCTGGGTGATCCACACCCCTCCACAAAGCCAAACGCTCCAACACCCTGTGGGAGGCCCTGCACCCCAGTACAGGCCCCTTCCCTCGGGCTGCAGGTCACAGCCTGGCCCCAGGGAGACCCAACCCAGGACGAAGGACAGGTTACCTGCTCACGGGGCTGCTGTTGTCATCCTGGGTGCAGCTGCAGAGCAGGGAGAGAGATGTGGCTGTGCCTGTGCATGTCCCCTCCAAGTGCCATCAGAACAGTCCTTCCCTGGGTGCCCGTGACAGGCCCTGGGCTCTCTGCTCTGGGCCATGGGGAGGACAGCACGGACAGCCCAGGACAGGCATTCAGGGGGCTGCAGAACCCCACAGGCAAAGGCATGAGGACACCCTGCCCCATAACATCTGCTCCCCACCAGGCACCCAACCTCTGCAGGGACATCCCTGTTCTGGAGTCTGGGGCCCTGTGAGGGCCCAGCTGGGATAACGTGTCCCCAAACAAGGGGACCAAGCACTGCTACTCACCGGAGCAATTCACAGCAGCATCTTCCTTGTGCTGGCAGGCACCACTGTTGCCACACTGCACATTGCAGTCCCAGAGAGACCGCTCCGTCCCTCTGCACTTCACTTGCTGCAGCCAGATGGGACCCGTCCCCTCCCCAAACGCAGCCTCCCCCAGGGCAGACATGGCAGGGCCGCAGCCCAGCTGACTGCAGGCCACCTCAGCATCCTTCATGTCCCAGGAGTCGTCACACACCGTCCCCCAGGCGCCGCGGTGCCAAACCTCCACTCTGCCCGAGCAGCCGTCCTCTCCTCCCACGACACGAATCTTCTGCATCTCTGGAAAACACAGAACCCTCCGTGTCATTGGGGTGGTTGGGAGGGCCTGGCCAGGTGAGAAGGGCACAGGGAGCAGCAGTTACCTGTGCAGCTCGTAGAGTTGGGGCACTCTGCCGCTAGGGCTGGAGGGGTTTCTGGTCATCTCCCTGTAGAAGGAAACACTACAGTGAAAGAAGGGGCTGCTTTATGGGGGTCATGTGGACAGGATCAGGACTGAGCTGTGCTTGAACCTCCCAGCACCTCCCCCTGCTCATGGACAAAGGTGAACCCCCCTGATAATGCAGTGTGTAACAGTGCTGAACTCCAGGGTTACCTTGGCTGCTCACCCCAAGAGGTTTCCTGGTTAGCAGAGGAGCAGGAGCATGTCCCCAAGGGGAGGCTGTTTCCAAACTCCGATGCCAGCACTGCCCTGGGCACGGCCTGGTTCCTACATAACCTCGAGCCACCAGCACCGTGTTCTCTCTCCCCCTACCCATTCCCTCAGCAAACCACGGCCATGAGTGGAATGCTCTGCATGGACTTCCCAAGCTAAAAGGTAATTGTCTGGGCCCCGTCTATTCACAACAGAGATCAACAGGCACCTCCAAGAGGTGTCCAAGGTGTAGTAGAGGAGATCACCAAGGTGAGGTGGAGGCTGCATGTGCCTCTTCCCCTCATTGGCCATGCAGGTAGCTCAGGGCAGCTACTGCTCATGGATATGTTGTATTTGTATCACTGATAGCAGAATGATCTCATACGGAAAGTAAAAGCCACTCCAGACCCCTTCTCAACATTGTGCCTTGCTGAACAGGGAGCAAGACCTGCTGTGAGCTTTGCGCCCACGTGGCTCCAGCATTACCATTGCAGGTGATGTGGGTCTCTTCTCGTTGGTCATCACAGGACTGTGGGTTCCAGGGATCAGAGAGGCACTGCCAAAAGGAGCTGTTCCTCTTTCCACACTCAACATGATCCAGCCATGTATGGCCAGATACCTTCCTATATGGCAGGTCTGTTTCAAGGAATCCTCCATCTCCACAGCCCAGCTGTTTGCACACCAGAGACACGGTGCTGGAAGGCATCGAGTTGGAGCAAACACTCCCCCATGACCCGTTGTAGAAAACCTGTAGGCGCCCAGAGCAGCCATCACTGTTCTCCAGCCTCAAGGCCACAAACTCTGGAAGGAAAAACACAAAGCTGGGGGGCACAAGCTGGTCCTGAAGTGAGCAGAGATAAACATAACAAGAATTCCTTAGGGCATTCTATGGCATCCGTGAATAGGGAGGATTATTCTAAGAATCATAGATTGCTTAAGGTTGGAAGAGACTTTTAGAGGTCATCTAGTCCAATCACCCTGCACACGCAGGGTCACCTAGAGCATGTGACACAGGACTGTGTCCAAGTGGGTTTTGAAGATCTCCAGAGGAGGAGACTCCACAACCTCTCTGGGCAGCCTGTTCCAGGGCTCTGTCACCCTCATTGCCAATAAATTTTTCCTTAAGTTTCTGTGGAACATTTGATGCCTTAGTTTTTGGCCGTTTCCTCTAGTTCTATCAGTGGCCACCACTGAAAAGAGGCTAGTACCATCCTCCTCACTGCCTCCCTTGAGGTACTTCTAGACACTGCTCAGGTCCCCTCTCAGCCTTCTCTTCTCCAGGCTGAACAGGCCCAGCTCCCTCAGCCTCTCCTCATAGGGCAGATGTTCCAGGCCCCTGATCATCCTTGTGGCCCTGCACTGGACTCTATCCAGCAGCTCCACATCCCTCTTGTACTGTGGGGCTCAGAACTGGACACAGTACTCCAGATGTGGCCTCACCAGGGCTGAGTAGAGGGGCAGGATCCCCTCCCTCGACCTGCTGGAGACGCTCTTCTTAATGCAGCCCAGGATCCCATTGGCCTTCTTGGCCACGAGGGCACACTGCTGCCTCATGGTCAACTTATCATCCACCATGACACCCAGGTCTTTCTCCACAGAGCTGCTCTCCAGAAGGTCAGTCCCCAGCCTGTACTGGTGTCTGGGGTTATTCCTCCCCAGGTGCAGAACCTTGCACTTGGCCTTGTTGAATTGCATGAGGTTTTTCACCACCCAGTTGTCCAGTCTGTCCAGGTCCCTCTGGATGGCAGCACAGCCCCCTGGGGTATCAGCTACTCCTCCCAGTTTGGTATCATCAGCAAACTTGCTGAGGGAGCACTCTGTGCCTTCATCCAGGTCATTGATGAATAAATTGAACAGGACTGGACCAAGGACTGACCCCTGGGGGACCCCGCTAGCTACAGGCCTCCAACTAGACTCTGCACCGCTGATTACCACTCTCTGGGCCCTGCGATCCAGCCAGTTCCTAATCCACCTCACTGTCCACTCATCTATCCCACACTTCCGGAGCTTGCCCAGGAGGATGTTGTGAGGGACGGCGTCAAAAGCCTTGGTGAAGTCGAGATAGATGACATCCACTGCTCTCCCCTCATCTATCCAGCCGGTCATTCCATCATAGAAGGCTATCAGGTTAGTCAGGCAAGATTTCCCCTTGGTGAATCCATGCTGACTAATCTTGAGCACCTTCTTGTCCTCCATGTGCCTGGAGACAACAGCCAGTATGAGCCGTTCCATCACTTTTCCGGGGACGGAGGTGAGGCTGACTGGCCTGTAGTTGCCTGGGTCCTCCTTCTTGCCTTTTTTGAAGACTGGCGTGACATTGGCCTTCTTCCAGTCTTCCGGCACCTCCCCCGTTCTCCAGGATCTTTCAAAGATGATGGAGGGCGGCTTAGCTATGGCATCTGCCAGCTCCCGCAGCACTCTGGGGTGCATCCCATCAGGGCCCATGGATTTGTGGGTATCGAGTTTCCTTAGGTGCTCTCTGATCCAATCTTCCTCTACCCAGGGCAAGTCTTCCTCTCCACCAGCTTCTTCTCTTGTCCCTAGGGCCTGGGGCTCTAAAGGGCTGCCCTTGGTAAACACCAAAGCAAAGAAGGCATTGAGCTCTGCTTTTTCTGTGTTATTTGTAACCAGGGTGCCCATCCCGTCCTCCAGCGGACCCACGTTTTCCCTGATCTTCCTTTTGCTGTTAATGTATTTGAAGAATTTTTTTTTGTTATTTTTAACGTCCCTTGCCAGCTTGCCTTCCAGCCGTGCCTTAGCTTTCCTTGTCGCATCTCTGCATTCCCTGACTACATTCCTGTATTTCTCCCATGGGACCTGTCCTTTTTTCCACATTCTGTATACCGCTGCCTTCTGCTTGAGCATTGCCACAAGCTCCCGGCTCATCCACGCAGGTCGCCTGCCCCCTCTGCCTCCCTTCCTACACACAGGGATGCACTGCTGCTGGGCGTGGAGGAAGCGCTGCTTGAAAACTAACCAGCTCTCTTGGGCCCCCCTGCCTTCTAGAGCACTAGCCCATGGGATTCTACCAAGGAGGTCTCTGAAGAGGCTAAAGTTGGCCCTCCTGAAGTCCATCGTCGCAAGGCTACTTATAGCCCTGCCACCTCCTCGTTGAATCCTGAACTCCACCAGCTCATGGTCACTGCAGCCGAGGCTACCCCCCACCTTAACATCTCCTACTAGGCCCTCCCTATTTGATAGCACGAGGTCCAGTAGCCCACCTCTCCTTGTCGGCTGCTCCACAACCTGCGTCAAAAAGTTATCGTTGACGCATTTGCTGGATGTTCCTCATTATCGTTGACGATTTGCTGGATCTTCCTCATTTGAACTCCATCAGGAGTCCCTCACCTGCCAAGCTATAAGTAATTAGGAGACAGAAAAGAATTAGATCTCTTTCCCTCCTGTGAACCCAGTTGATCTTGATTATTTCCAGGTGTGAAAATAGTAGACAAAAAATACACTAAGAGGACATTCTGGGTCTCGAAGTGTGCAGTGTGTCTGTGCAGGGCCTCCAAAAGCACATAAACAAGAGCAAACACAATACTCTTCTTTATCCTTTTCTCAATCCTAACCCTTTTTTTCTTTTCAGGCCAAGACAGGAAAAAAGATCCCCATAGATGGAGCCATGGATAAACATTTCTAGAGTGTTTATTCTAGATATTATTACAGAGTATTAGAGTTCCCTTGGAAGCACTATCTTTCTTTTGACAGTCTATGAACACACTACAAACACGATACTCCCCTCTGTCCTGATGCTAATGAGAAATACCTCCCAGCATAGATCCTTTGGCAGCACTAGCCGTCTTTTGACACTCCCTGAACACATGTGCTCCAAATTCCCTGCTTCCCTTTATGCTTCTTTCAACCCTAATCCTAACCCTAAGCCTAAACCTATCCCTAGATGTCTTTTCCGGCCAAGGCAAGGACAGATATGACCAACTGTGGTGCTAATTAGATACACCTCCCAACACATCTGTCTTGGCAGCACTTACCTTCTTTTCACAGTCCCTGAGCACACTCACTGCAATAACAATGCTCCCATTTCTTTTTCCCTCAAACCAGCTCTTAACCCTTACGATAACTCTAATTCTAACCCTACATGTGTTTTCAGTCTATGGTATGGACAGAGACCACATAAGTGTGGTGCTAATGAGAAACATCATTAAGCACAGCTCTCTTGGTAGCACTCTACATCCTTTGGCAGCCCCTGAATACAAGAGCTCCAATTGCACAGCCTCCCTTCTCCTTCTTTCAACCCTAACCCTAACCACAGATGTTATTTCTGGTCAAGACAGGAAAGGAGACTACAGTATTTGGTGCTACAGAGTAACACTTCTCAGTACACCAGTCTTGGCAGTACTCACCTTCTCTTTGCAGTATGCGCTCACCCCCAGTCCCTATACACCACTCTCCTTTCTTCTTTTCAACTCTAATTCTAACCCTGATTCTATATGTATTTTTTCTTTTCAATGGCAATGTGTGGAAGGATGTCACTATACATTGTGCCATAGAAAGAAGAGTCTCTAAGCACATCTCTGTTAATAGCACTCTCCTTCTTTTGACAGTCCCTGCACCCACCCATTGCAAGCTCACAACTCCCCTTTTTTGTTCTCTTAACCCTAACTGTAATCCTATCTGTATACCTTTTTTTTTTGGGGGGGGGGGACAGGAAAGGAGACCATATATATATAATGCCATGGAGACACACCTCCCAGGACAGCTATCTGGCAGCATTCACCTACCCTTGGCAGCTCCTGCACAAACCTACTCCAACCACACTCATCCTCTCCTTCTCTCGACCCTATATGATTTTTTTTTTTTTTACTTTCCTTTGTTGCTATCCTTGGTGTTTACTTTGAATTCCCTAGCAATATGGGAATATTGTGTTTTTGATTTTCTCCTATTTTCATATCAGTTCTTTGTCTGTGGAATTTTCACAGAGCTGAGAGTCTTTTCAGTCTTTTTACTGTAGATTTCCAGAAAGAAAAAGAATACATTCATATATATTTAATACTAATTATTTGATTTTTTTTCTTTTGTCCTGAAGTAAAAAGTTTTGTCCTTATGTAATAAGTAACAAGAGTTTTTGCGGGGGAACTGCAGGATGCCTTTTTATATATATATATGTACCGATCTTCATAATACAATCTGTTTTCACTGCAGTGTTCACTGATGAACAGAGTCCTAGTATTTTCTAGTATCTGGACAGTAAAATATATATACATATATACATTGAACCTGTATAATGTTCTAGACCTTATATCTTTAAACTCTTTCCTATTAGACAAATTTTGTTCAATTCATCTGAAATGTTGCAAATCAGATATTAGAAGTCTGAAGAATAGTGATACACTCAAATACTGAGCAAAGAAAACATTCTTTTTTTGGCTTTAGGTAGTTCATAAATAATTATTTAAATATTGAGGAATTCACTTTAACAGTCTTCTTGTTTCCATTACTGCAATTATTTTGCAGCAAGAAAACTACACTACTTAATTTCTTAATAGATTTTTTTAAAAGGGATCTTTCATGATTCTATTATCAAAATATATTAACATACTTTGAGAGTTGCAAATTTTCTTTTTTTTTTTTTCTATTATATGAGGACAGTGAATAACTGCTAAACATAATCCCTCCAAATATTTTAGGAGCCTGATTTGATTAAAGGAAAATCTAGCTTTTCTAAATTACAGAATGGCACAATATGCATTAAAATACTAAGCCAGTTTAGCTGGAAGTATCTTACTAAGTCATATATATTCATTCGGAATCCTATTTTATTTTCCAGAGTTAATTTTCCTTTTTTATTTTTTTTATTTTCCTTTTTTTTCCTCTTAATTAGCTAAAACGTTTTTTTCCTCTCTGCTGTGTTTGCTTAAAAAATCTGAAAACCTGTTCTGCTCAAACCAAAGATTAATAGTCCTTTTCAGTCTGATAATATCAAGCAGATAAGGACAGAAAAAGCTCCAAAGAAACACCTAACAGATTGTGGTTTTCTTTGGGAAGCAATTATTTTGTCCTTAGGCTTTTGTTATGCATTCTTCACATATCTTAGTCATAGTTCAGTATTTCTGTTAGTGTCATAGTACTATACTGGCTGATTGTCACAGTCTTAAGGATATATACTTTTCAGGCGGAACAAAGTATATTTCTATTTTTAAAGTTATGTGTGTGACTATAGCATATAAATACATATTCAAAGATGTAAATATTTAAATGTATTTTTATCTGAATCATTAGAAAGACCATATTTTAGTGATATATGAATATGCATGAGCACATTTATGAGCATCCGAAGTACACCAAAAGTTAAACTACTAACACTGACTAAAGGTAAACAGAATTTAGAAATGCCCTTGAACTTCACAGACCAGGTACTTCTGGGCTTCATCTTAAGGGAAGTCTCATAGTCCCTGTTCTCTCCCATATATCAGTTTCCATTGAAAAGAATGCATAGGAAGGAAACACAAACCAGGGAAGGATATCACAGCTATAACCCATGCATAATGATGGATTTCTGAAACCTATCAAAATTTGAGGTTTGTTCTCAATGAAAAACAATTCATTTGATGATGTCCAAGAATGTGAATGAGCAAAATCTCCAAACGTGAAGTGTCAGGAGCCAGTAAACTACAGAAAAGAATAATATATAGCCTAGGTAATGCTCTGCCTTCAAATGTCTTACTAATTTTGTGAAGGCTATTGATAGATGCAGTCATCATGATATTTTGCACAGTGAGAGTGCAGGGATACACTACTTCATTGTGTTAATTTCTGCAGAGGAAAATTTTGAGCAGATACTAGCCTCACAGATCATATCATTTTGGAGTACTATAGAGTCAGGCCTTTTATTGATGCCGTATGATGAATGGTATATAAATGGGATTGATGACAGCCCGACATAGATCTTCAGTTCTTCTTTGCTTTCCTAGAAAATGTTACTCCTGTGCTGGCTCCAGGGAGTAGAAGTTTGATGAAAAGCGACATAGTTTGATGGACTGAGAAGAATTTGGGATTAGAGATCAGGCCACCTTTTGGCAAGAAGAGTAAATTTTGTAGGTAATTAAAAATGAGGACCACATTTTTCTATTTTGATTTATATATCAGGAATCTCTACTTCCACTGAATTCAGAAAATAATTTATTCAGATTTCATACGCTGAAGTTTTCTTGTATCTAAAACAGTTTGTCTAAGGACAAGCAAGAATTTGCTAGGAATTTTTTATGAAAATTTTAAATTCCCCTTGTCATTTCTAGCACCCTCATCTTTTCCTTCACTGTGATGAAACCTAGATCTGCATCTCTCATAGATACAATGAAACTTTTCTTCTTCTCTGCTATCCTTCCTCATGAATATTAATTAATGACTTTTGCACCTCAACTGCCCATTTAAAAGCTATTTCGTTCACTGAGATCTTAACTAGTTCATATCTTTCCCAAAATATGCTCAGTTTGTATATTTAAAAAAGATATTTTAAAATAATCCATAGTGTTAGTTTATTCTCCCCATTCCCCCTTCTTTTGCTTTCCCTCAGCTTTTTTGCCAGTGGGATTGCCTGACATACAGAGGTCACAGCTCTAACAGCTTGTGCTGGAGGCCAGCTTCAGGCTGTGCAGCTGGGTTTGCATCTCACTTCATATTACCTGAGGGCACAGTAGCACAAACACAACACACATTTTTCAACATACAGAAAAGTAATCAACATCTTTCATATTGCTTTGGGAAAAGCATCTTTTACAGCTATGATGACTATTGTGCTCTGGTTTGGTGATTTTTATAAACGTTATCATTTTTAAGCTGAAGTTCCTGTCTCCAGAGGCAATCTACTATCCTGTAATGTGTGGAAATGTTCCCGACAGCTATAACATTGCTGGGTCACTGCAGAATTTGTCTTGTTTATGTAAACTTCAATTCTTCTGTCATGTTGAAAGCATGATGGTGTTTTATTCTGGTGAAGAGTTAGGCTGAAAATTTTATCCAGTTCTTAACTATGATAATATTGAAGTTACAGATGTCAGAGAAATGTCCATGGTTCTTTGATAGTTCAACATGTATACCGTGTTTGGACCCATAATGCTACCCTAGCTGTGGTTCACATGTGCTATTTCTCAACTCTATGTGCATGTTTTCTCACAAAACATTATTCTTTAAAGTTGAACCTTTCTTTTCTCTTATCTGCCAGTGAGGTTTGCTCAGAGAGATACTTTTTCTTAACTGAAAGAAATGAGTTTGACTCGTTATAATATCCACAAGATACTTAGAAAGATTTGTTTATCAAGACCATGTTTTCAATTTTTTTTTCCTCCCTTTTATTTTCTTAATCAATCTCAGTGCACAAACATTAATCTGGGAATACAAAACTCCAATCAAGGTTGAAAAGGCATTGTTTATAGTGTTTGTGAGATGCTAGCCTGTCTCAAGAGCCTAATGATCTCTAATGAGATCCAAAACTCATAAAGCGATAGCACTACAGAAAATTCACAGCTGGAGGAATTCGCTCACTTAAAAGGAAAGAATGGATATTTAGACTCTCCAGGAAAAAAAAATGCAGAATAAAAAGTGACAATAATTGCCAGCTAAATTTAAAATGAATCACCAAATATCATTCACTAGAGGTTTGCATGCCAGCCTATGGGGAAATAGTCTGAAATTTTGCATCAGAAAATGTAATATTCTTAGATAAATTTCTAAAGCCATTTTTAATGTTCACTGGCAACTGACAAACTGCAGACAAATTTGTGAAATGAATATAATAATTGTCCCTTCTTACAGAAAAGTCAGTTATATTTCAGCTTTTTTCATGTTTAATACTCTTAATATAATATCGATGCATACAATCACAATAACACAATTAAAGTTATGAAAATGTGATGGATTTACAAAGTGTTACCATATAATTATATCCTGAATGTTTAAGCCTGGGCTAGGCTTCTTAGGCTATGGCTTAGTCTATGTCTTTATAGACATAGATATGCACCAAGGGGTGATTCCTCTTCTGTATTTGATGTAACACTTTTAATAAGAGATGAGTCATACAATAGTGGCATCTTATTTCTTTCACTTGGGAATAAAAGGATCTTTGCTAAGCAGTACAGATTTAGAATTTAGGATGAGATTCAGAATTGAAGACAGATACCTAGTGATTTTTATAGTGCCTTATGGCAGCCCAGGCACCTATAGAGCACATGGTGGATAAAACGCAGGGCCTACAGGAGACGTGCATTGTTTTAGGTCCTAAAATCTGGGGTTCATACCTCTGCTTGCAGGTGTTTTTCCTCATGAATCCTTGAGCTGTCTCATCAGTCCCACTACCCATAACTTTGACTTTCTCATCTCTGTGATCACTTTCTCAACCCTCTTGCTCAGCAGCCCAAGCCCGGGTTGCACAGTGGGACTGGACTGGGACTTGGGACACAGGCAGCCAAACCTCTATGGGGGAAATATAAAAGAAGCATTACTGAGATAGTTATGGTTTATACATTTATAAGCAACTGAATCCCATCCTTACGTTTCAAGCATTAAAATTACATAAAGAAACTTACATACTGAACATTTGTATGGTCAGTTTAGACTTCACGCCTGCTTCATTGAATCTAACATGCTGTGTTGACATTTTCTAGTAATCATCCCAGAATCATAAGAATCACAGAATTCATAAGAGTCTTGGTCTCCAGACTAAGTGAGCACCATCAGGACATAAGAGTTATTTTTGAAATGGCTATGAAATGGTTAAGATATTGGACTGCAAGAATGAAACTGCATCACTAGAAGCTCTCTCCTTTTTAAGATAATTTCCTTCCTATTTGCTTTTACAGTTGTTCTTATGACATTTCTCATCCTCTTTCTGAATTAGTAATTTTTTTTTTCTTTAGAAAGTGAACTTCAGATTCTCTCATTAAGGAGTTTTAAGTAGAACAGTTTAAATCAACATTTCCTGTGGAAATAAGGATTGCCATAGTCAGAAGCAGCACATGTAGCCATTTTTTCACAGCCTAGGGGAGTGCTCTTAACCACTGACCTATTAGGCTGTGCTAGCTTTTTGGCTATTTTTTTCAATAGTTCACAAACTATAACAGGTTTATCTAAAATCTGTAAGTAAGTGAAGGGAGAGAAGAAAGTACATTCCTAGAGGTCAGAAAGAAACATATAGATAGAGAAAGAAATTGGACTTATATCTCAGCTTAATAGCACTTAGTACTGAATGGTTCTAGTGATTCTTCTCTGGCATACTGCATGCTATGAAGCTCATTTTAAAATACCTCGCTTCCCTGCTCATTCAAAATTGAAGCTAGCTGTCTAATTCTGTAGAGTAAATACAGCTGTGCAGCTGCCTGAAATTTGGGTTAATAATGCATAAGCATTTTCTATATGAACATAAAATTAATTAAATAATTAACATATCTTTCCTAAATCATTAGGATTTTGAAGATCTTCAACACCAGTTTTAATTCTCTGGAGGTTAAATGCTTTTGGTATGTCTTATCCATATTCTTATTTAACAGTTTCCAAGGTGGATCTCTGGAAAAGGTTTTAAAAATTTTGGTCCTACTTTTCCTACATTTCTGCTTTTTCTCCTGCCTCATTCTATTGAACACAATAAATATTCTCCAGTGGAAATATTTTATGAGGCCATATTATCTTTCATGTTAATAAAGCTGATTTCTGCATCATAGAAAGCTTCTCACACATCTCTAAAAGACGAAAAAAAAAGAGACCTTATGTGAAAAGTTACTAACATTTTGTATATTTTCACAAAGAATCTGGATGTTTTCTGGAGATAACATGAACAGATTTTTCTCAAGTAAACAGATCATAGAAGCTGTGTTTCTTTTTCTTTGCTATGTTTGTGTCTTTAGTTCACCAAAGATTATATGTAGAAGGAAACTTATGAAAAGGCCCAAGTGAAGATGCAGCCAGCAGAGCCAAGCGTGAAGACATGGTATTTGACCATCCGCAAAAACTATTTATATCATCCACTTCAAAACATTGTATACAAGAGTTAGAAAAAATGAATTTAGGTATTTAGTGAGCAGAAGTAAGTAGTTAGGTAAGTAGTTACCTCCACCGCTATCCTGGGCAGCCTCTTCCACTGCCTGGCCACGCTTTCCATGTAGATTTGTTTCCTAATATCTATGCGCTAGGTGACCCTGCGTGTGCAGGGGGATTGGACTAGATGACCTCTAGAGGTCCCTTCCAACCTTAAGCATTCTATGATTCTATGAGTCTCGAGTCGGAGAGAGGAAACCTCCTCCTGGGCTCAAAGCAAAGACGCAGAAGCAACGGGCAGTCCCCTTGGGAAACTACCCATACAAGGCCAGGTGCGTCCCCACGGCGACCGCCAGGGCTCTGTGATGGGGGTGGCATCACGCCCACAGAGCCAGTGTGACAAGGCATCCTTGTGGTGACATATAAGGGCCAACGTGCCGGGGTCCCCACTGAGAGGAGAGCGGCTCCGACAGGAGATAGGAACTCCTCTGGTTGCCGGTGTGCTTGGTGTCCGGCAGCGCTTTTGGATTTCCCCATGGAGCGGGAGGAGAACCTCAGTTCCCAGACCGCAAGTGGGCACCAGAGCAGGCGGGAGCGCAGCGAGGTGAGCCATGGGGCTGCAGGGAGAGGAGGCAGCACAGCAGGTAGGGCCCCCGCACGCAGAGCACAAGGGCGGCGGGGAAGGGGAGCTGCTGCGACACAGGCAGCCCTGAGCCCTTCTGCAAAGGGGTGTTTCCCCCTGGGGACTTTCCCTGGGGCAGAGCTCGCTGGGTGGAGGTCCCAAGGCCCACGCAGCCCCTGAAGCTCTGCACCGAGAGGGACGGAGCAGCTCTGGGCAGATGTTCAGACAGGCGCTCCGCTCTGAAACGGGGCTTCCGTCACACACCTGCTTCTCCCCACAGGTGGGCCGCCAGGAGCCCCCCGCAGCCATGCAGCGGAGCCAGAGCTCAGCTTTGTCCCTGCAGAGGGACAGGCTGCCTCCGCTTGCCCGCCCATCACAGGACTCGGAAGATGGCAGCACACAGGTACGCAGCTGAACAGAGACCCTGGGAAAGCCTCTTGAATCCGCGGGCACTACCTTTCCCGTGCCCTGCCTGGCAGCGAGCAGCTCCCTTGACAGCCAGCGTCTGGGAGCAGGGGGGCAGCCACCCGCGGGCGCGCGTGCTCCCTTTGGGGCTCCCAGCAGGAAGCTTTGCCAGCTGGGAAGGAAGGAAAGAGCGCGGGGGAGAAAGCACCGCGCTAACTTGGCCTTTCTCCCTGGCTTCCATTGCAGACGGCCAGGGTGGAGCGTGGGGAGGCCCTGCCGCGCAGGAGTGCTCTAAGAGCAGAGCTGCCGCTTGGACCATCTTTGCCACCTCTCCCCAGAGAGGCAGCAGCCCAGGCAGATGTGCCCCCTCGAACAGGCAGGGGGCAAACGGCAGCGTCTACAAGTCACCTGAAGCTGCCTGCTCTGCCAGCATCCTCAGGATGCTCTGCCTCAGGCAGGGCCACCGCACCAGAAGGCCCTGCAGAGAAGATCCTGGAAGAAGACCTCCAGAGGGAAATCCTGTCCGGCGCTTCCCTTCGGCT
This sequence comes from Tinamus guttatus, assembly GCF_059628265.1. Classification (NCBI taxonomy): domain Eukaryota; kingdom Metazoa; phylum Chordata; class Aves; order Tinamiformes; family Tinamidae; genus Tinamus; species Tinamus guttatus. The sequence goes on along the minus strand of NW_028289008.1, from coordinate 95,207 downwards.
GCCCAAGCAGGATGCTTCTGCTTTCACCGGGGCAAGGGAAGAGGATTTCCCCATGGTGCCAGAGGCCAGGTCGAGCATTTCTGTCTCATCCCTGGCAACACCACGGCCATTGCAAGGGCACGGCAGCCGGATCGTTCTCCCACCCGTCAGCCGGCAGCCTTCAGAACGCTGCTCTCTCTCGGGAGCCCAGAGCGCTGCGGAAGGGACAAGCCGAGGCGGCCCAGGGGACGTGGAGCGTCGTAAGCCCTGGTCAAGATACGCCGTCCTCCCAGCACTGACGCAGGCCCCTCACAAGAGCGTGCAGAGCCAGGACTCAGCCTCAAGTGACTCTGCAGAAGACAGTGACAACTGGCCCCGCGTGGAGATGGACCAAAGCGCCTCCTCAGCACCTTCCCTGGATGGCTTTGCTGCGCTTGGGTGAGACCTCCATGACGTGGACAGCCCCGGGAGCGCTGAGAGCCCAGGCCCAGCTCCACGCAACCCCAGGCCCGAGGCCGAGGCCTCTCTGGAGGAAGCTGCTCACTTGCTCGTCGATGGAGGCCCCGACGAAGGCGTGGAGGTGGAGATGGCCGGGAGAGCCCTGCGGCGCCACCGTGGGCATTTGCGGCTTCGCGGCAGCGCACTGTGGCCGTACCCCAGGGCCTTCCGGGCTGCGCGCTCCGTTCAGCACCCGCGACAAGCAGAACGCAGGACCCGAGTGCGCCACAGGCCAAGACTACAGCCCCGGCGCCTCAGCAAGGACCTGCTCCCCGTGCTCGTGGCAGGAAGCGTGCCAGTTTTCCTGGGCAGGTGCGGAAGGCCAGGGCCAGCACCACCAACACCACCAATGGGCTCACAGCAGGCGTCTTCCGTGGAGGAGCAGCAGGAAGCAGCTGGGCCCGCGGTCATGGCAGAGCTGCAGGGAGAGCAAGGCCAGTTGAGAGAGGAGCCAGCAGAGCTGCAGGATCCTGCAGGTGAAGACCTGCCAGAACAGCAGCGGCTGGAGGAGTCCTTCTCTGTGCGTAGCGTCTGGGTCCGGCCGAGCTTGCAGAGCCTCTTCTCCGCAGCCCACACGCGCCACAACAACGAGGTGCCCTGCTCCCTCGACGGCAAGGACAGCGACGCCGAAGGAGAGGCAGCCGGCCCCTCGCAGGGCGCGTGGCTCCCCCACGCAGTGGTCTCAGGGGACGAGGAAGAAGATTGGTCCTCGGCTGGAGGCTCTCAGCAAGAGGGGAGCAGCTCGCCTCTGCCCACGTCAGCCTGCCCAGAAGCAAAGCCAGCAGCTTTGCCCTCGGCCGGAGGCCCTCAACACCAGGTGAGCAAGGAGCAGGTGGCCAGCCCTGGCCATCAAAGGGAGGGGGCAGGTGAGGTCCCGCTGGGCTCCGCATGGTGGGGAGAAGCCTGCTGCTCTCCTGTTCAGCCTGCCTAAGCCACCAGGACTGACACCTCCTCTGTGCCCTGCATTGCCATCAAGCCTAGGGGATGCATGCAAAGTGCAGATGGAAGGGGCAAGGTACAGCAGCAGCCATCTCCCACACTCACCCCCTCAGCCCACTTCCTCTGGCATTTTTGCCCCCCAGCCCTTTACGGCCTCCGGCCCTGCCCTGCTGTTACGGCCCCGTTGCAAGCATCGGCCCGTCGGCCCACCAGCCGCAGGAGCCTTCCCTTGGCACTCGCAGCCATGGGCGGCCTCCCCACGCCGTGTGCATGGCACGAGGCCCCAGAGCTTGGTGAGCTGAGGGCACTCACCTGGGCTCTTTTGCTCTCCCTCCGCAGCTTCCCTCTGAGCACCAAGTGGAGGCAACATCCTCCCCCTCCAGAGACATGCCGGAGGATGATGCAGGTACGGATGAGAGTTGAGAGCCCTGCTGTGGGCACAAGGCCGGGGCTAGCCCAGCAAGGGCTGTTGGGCTCGGCAGCACCAAGTCACGACGGCTCAGGAAAGCCCTTGGTGGTGGGGGTGCTGCGGGCATTCGCCTTGCGCTCGCACAGCTCCTGACCCTCGCCTCTCTTCCCTCACAGCCATCACTGCCCTCACAGACCAAGCGGTTCCCAGGCAGCGGCCTTCCTTCTTCACAAGGGTGCTGCGGGCCCTGCGCAGCGCTTTTACCTGCAGCTGTCTTACGGGGCGACGGGAGCGACGGGGCCAGGAGGCACGTGCCAGGCAGCTCCGCTAACATCACGGCTGAGCGCACGGAGGGAGAACAACAGAGAGGCACGAGACTGTGCTGCATCGCACCATAAAATTGTTATGGTTGAAAAAGACCTTTTCAGAAGCCTCCATGTTATTTTTCCCAGGAGGAAACAACTGCGGTTTGAAGCGGGGGGTAACTATGGTGAGAGATAAAGGCGCTTGAGTTCCAGACGATCCTCAGAGCTTAGAGGGGCTGGAGGTTGCTGGACTCGTCTCTTAATAGGGATGCCAGATGCCGTGGTAGCTCTAGGCCCACCTCTGGCAGTAGCAGATAGTCTGTTGACTAGAGGTCTGACTGCCCTCAAAACAATTAGTTGAGTTCACAAATAGTAGGCTTTATTCGAATGCAACGTTTACAAAGCAGGTTTTGGATGTCACCAGAGGAAATTCTCTACTACAGCGTGGGGTTCTTAGGTACCTTTGATGTACCAATGCGCAACAATCACTGGCCCCAAAAGATGGGAGAGGGCTCTCAAGCTCGAGGAGCCTCCTCAGGCGGCATCTCGACCCGAGAGGAGGAAAGAGGTTCAGCCCGCTGACCAATCCCTGGAGCTGCGATGGAGTCTCCCCCCACTTCTCCCCTCCTTACTTCACCTTTTGTACTCTTTTTCCATTCAGGTGGAGCTTCAGTGATTCTAGTCACACTTACTTTTCTGATTGATTGGTATAAAAGTCTCTCGCTTTTCATTAAAAGGAAATCTAGAGCGCATGCTCAGTCAGAGGTGGTCGTACCTTGGAGGCGGGTCCCTTTTGGGGCTGGCGGTGTGCGCTAGCATTACGATGAGCTTATAATGAGTAAAGTTCAAGCAAAGTTCATCCAAAGCGAGTGATCTGCCACCATTTCCTGGCCCAGCGCCTGACACCTTATCGTTTGTTTCCCCTTCGACAGCTACTGTGTGGCTTATCAGCTACACGGCACCCTTAGGTCACCACCTCCGCAGGGAGTCCAACAGCTTGGCCGTGGTGTCTTCACTCTGCTCCACCCTCCCTTACTCCTCTTTGCAGGTGCTGGGAGGGCAGGCTGTGCTGCCTAGGGAATGGTGGAGGAGCAGAGTCTGTACACACCAGCCTTCCTGGAAGCGGCAGCTGTACCTTACCCCAAACAAGCCTCTGCCATGCTAGAGCTTCTGTTAGGTCCCAGTTTGTTTCAAGCAGTACTTCCACAGAACCTGTAGCCTGTCCTTTGCTAGCTTCTTAGATTCCCCATTTGTTTTTAACACTGTGATTATTGCCAGAAAATCTACTGGAGAATTTAATTCTGCAATATTTTCCCTAGAATCGTAGAATCGTTACGGTCGGAAAACACCTCCAAGATCATCGAGGCCAACCCTAAACCCACCACCACCGTGCCTGCTATACCATGTCCCAGAGCGCCTCATCTACACGTTTCTTGAACACTGGCAGGGACTGCGGCTCCACCGCTACCCTGGGCAGCCTCTTCCACTGCCTGGCCACGCTTTCCATGTAGATTTGTTTCCTAATATCTAACCTGAACCTCCCCTGGGGCAACTTGAGGCCAGCTGCTCTTGTGCGACCCGCAGTTATTCTGGAGAAGAGATCGATCCCTACCTCGCTACAACCTCCTTTCAGGTACTTGTACAGAGCGATAAGGTCTCCCCTTCTCCAGACTAAATAACCTTAGCTCCCTCAGCCGCTCCTCGTAAGGTCTGTGCTCCAGCCCCTTCACCACTTTTGCTGCCCGTCTTTGGACACGCTCCAGGGCCTGCATGTCTTTCTCGCAGCGAGGGGCCCAAAACTGAACACAGTATTGGAGGTGCGGCCTCACCAGAGCCAAACAGTGGGATGCAGGGCCCAGCAGCATCCCCAGGCGCTGGTGAGGAGGTGGGTCAGACCCAGAGCAGGAGAGCAGGGCGGGAAGGATCCAGGGCCGTGGGGAGGGATGCCAGGTGCCCCTTTCTCGAGGAACAGAGGTGAAAGGGGGAAGGCACGAGAGGAGGGCTGGGGCTGGTGTCGGGGCTTGGGGCAGCACTGCCCTGCCACCTCCCGAACGTGTGGGAACTTGGACTGCATCCTGCAGGACTCGGTGGCAGCCTGAAGAAATGTGGGTCATCAGGGTCTCTGGGATTGCTGGGAAAAGTGGAGGGCTTTCCACACAGATGACAATTGCACCTGTGCCCATTGGCTTTGTGGGAAGTCTCTTGGCCCAACAAACTCCCAAGAGGGAGGGGAAGAGGATCCCACCCTCAGCCACAAGTGGCCCAGCAAGTGGCTCTGAGAACAAGCTACCACATACGCAGGGGGCAGGGGCACCGTGAGCCAAGGAGAAGAGCTGCCTGCACAAGGCCCAGGGGAGTCCAGCTCTGCAGAGAAAGACCTGAGTGTCATGGTGGACCACAAGTTGACCATGAGGCAGCAGTTGCCCTTGTGGCCAAGAAGGCCAATGGGATCCTGGGGTGCGTTAAGAAGAGTGTCTCCAGCAGCTGGAGGGAGGTGATCCTGCCCCTCTACTCAGCCCTGGGGAGGCCGCATCTGGAGTATTGTGTCCAGTTCTGGGGCCCACAGTACAAGACGCATGTGGAACTGCTGGAGAGAGTCCAGCGCAGGGCTACAAGGATGATCAGGGCCCTGGAACATCTGCCCTATGAGGAGAGGCTGAGGGAGCTGGGCCTATTCAGGCTGGAGAAGGGGAGGCAGTGAGGAGGATGGTGCTGGCCTCTTTTCAGTGGTGGCCACCGACAGAACTAGAGGTAATGGCCACAAACTGAAGCATCAAAAGTTCCACATGAACTTAAGGAAAAAATTCTTAACAGTGAGGGTGACAGAGCACTGGAACAGGCTGCCCAGAGAGGTTGTGGAGTCTCCTTCTCTGGAGATCTTCAAACCCACTTGGATGCAGTCCTGTGCCACATGCTCTAGGTGACCCTGCGTGTGCAGGGGGATTGGACTAGATGACCTCTAGAGGTCGCTTCCAACCTTAAGCATTCTATGATTCTATGAGTCCCGAGCTGGAGAGAGGAAACCTCCTCCTGGCCTCAAAGCAAAGACGCAGAAGCAACGGGCAGTCCCCTTGGGAAAGTCCCCTACCCATACAAGGCCAGGTGCGTCCCCACGGCGACCGCCAGGGCTCTGTGACGGGGGTGGCATCACGCCCACAGAGCCAGTGTGACAAGGCATCCTTGTGGTGACATATAAGGGCCAACGTGCCAGGGTCCCCACTGAGAGGAGAGCGGCTCCGACAGGAGATAGGAACTCCTCTGGTTGCCGGTGTGCTTGGTGTCCGGCAGCGCTTTTGGATTTCCCCATGGAGCGGGAGGAGAACCTCGGTTCCCGGACCGCAAGTGGGCACCAGAGCAGGCGGGAGCGCAGTGAGGTGAGCCATGGGGCTGCAGGGAGAGGAGGCAGCAGAGCAGGCAGGGCCCCCGCACGCAGAGCACAAGGACGGCGGGGAAGGGGAGCTGCTGCGACACAGGCAGCCCTGAGCCCTTCTGCAAAGGGGTGATTCCCCCTGGGGTCTTTCCCTGGGGCAGAGCTCGCTGGGTGGAGGTCCCAAGGCCCACGCAGCCCCTGAAGCTCTGCACCGAGAGGGACGGAGCAGCTCTGGGCAGATGTTCAGACAGGCGCTCCGCTCTGAAACGGGGCTTCCGTCACACACCTGCTTCTCCCCACAGGTGGGCCGCCAGGAGCCCCCCGCAGCCATGCAGCGGAGCCAGAGCTCAGCTTTGTCCCTGCAGAGGGACAGGCTGCCTCCGCTTGCCCGCCCATCACAGGACTCGGAAGACGGCAGCACACAGGTACGCAGCTGAACAGAGACCCTGGGAAAGCCTCTTGAATCCGCGGGCACTACCTTTCCCGTGCCCTGCCTGGCAGCGAGCAGCTCCCTTGACAGCCAGCGTCTGGGAGCAGGGGGGCAGCCACCCGCGGGCGTGCGTGCTACCTTTGGGGCTCCCAGCAGGAAGCTTTGCCAGCTGGGAAGGAAGGAAAGAACGCAGGGGAGAAAGCAGCGCGCTAACTTGGCCTTTCTCCCTGGCTTCCATTGCAGACGGCCAGGGTGGAGCGTGGGGAGGCCCTGCCGCGCAGGAGTGCTCTAAGAGCAGAGCTGCCGCTTGGACCATCTTTGCCACCTCTCCCCAGAGAGGCAGCAGCCCAGGCAGATGTGCCCCCTCAAACAGGCAGGGGGCAAACGGCAGCGTCTACAAGTCACCTGAAGCTGCCTGCTCTGCCAGCATCCTCAGGATGCTCTGCCTCAGGCAGGGCCACCGCACCAGAAGGCCCTGCAGAGAAGATCCTGGAAGAAGACCTCCAGAGGGAAATCCTGTCCGGCGCTTCCCTTCGGCTGCCCAAGCAGAATGCTTCTGCTTTCACCGGGGCAAGGGAAGAGGATTTTCCCACGGTGCCAGAGGCCAGGTCGAGCATTTCCGTCTCATCCCTGGCAACACCACGGCCATTGCAAGGGCACGGCAGCCGGATCGTTCTCCCACCCGTCAGCCGCCAGCCTTCAGAATGCTGCTCTCTCTCGGGAGCCCAGAGCGCTGCGGAAGGGACAAGCCGAGGCGGCCCAGGGGACGTGGAGCGTCGTAAGCCCTGGTCAAGATACGCCGTCCTCCCAGCACTGACGCAGGCCCCTCACAAGAGCGTGCAGAGCCAGGACTCAGCCTCAAGTGACTCTGCAGAAGACAGTGACAACTGGCCCCGCGTGCAGATGGACCAAAGCGCCTCCTCAGCACCTTCCCTGGATGACTTTGCTGCGCTTGGGCGAGACCTCCATGACGTGGACAGCCCCGGGAGCGCTGAGAGCCCAGGCCCAGCTCCACACAACCCCAGGCCCGAGGCCGAGGCCTCTCTGGAGGAAGCTGCTCACTTGCTCGTCGATGGAGGCCCTGACGAAGGCGTGGAGGTGGAGATGGCCGGGAGAGCCCTGCGGCGCCACCGTGGGCATTTGCGGCTTCGCGGCAGCGCACTGTGGCCGTACCCCAGGGCCTTCCGGGCTGCGCGCTCCGTTCAGCACCCACGACAAGCAGAACGCAGGACCCGAGTGCGCCACAGGCCAAGACTACAGCCCCGGCGCCTCAGCAAGGACCTGCTACCCGTGCTCGTGGCAGGAAGCGTGCCAGTTTTCCTGGGCAGGTGCGGAAGGCCAGGGCCAACACCACTAATGGGCTCACAGCAGGCGTCTTCCGTGGAGGAGCAGCAGGAAGCAGCTGGGCCCACGGTCATGGCAGAGCTGCAGGGAGAGCAAGGCCAGTTGAGAGAGGAGCCAGCAGAGCTGCAGGATCCTGCAGGTGAAGACCTGCCAGAACAGCAGCGGCTGGAGGAGTCCTTCTCTGTGCGTAGCGTCTGGGTCCGGCCGAGCTTGCAGAGCCTCTTCTCCGCAGCCCACACGCGCCACAACAACGAGGTGCCCTGCTCCCTCGACGGCAAGGACAGCGACGCCGAAGGAGAGGCAGCCAGCCCCTCGCAGGGCGCATGGCTCCCCCACGCAGTGGCCTCAGGGGCCGAGGAAGAAGATTGGTCCTCGGCTGGAGGCTCTCAGCAAGAGGGGAGCAGCTCGCCTCTGCCCACGTCAGCCTGCCCAGAAGCAAAGCCAGCAGCTTTGCCCTCGGCCGGAGGCCCTCAACACCAGGTGAGCAAGGAGCAGGTGGCCAGCCCTGGCCATCAAAGGGAGGGGGCAGGTGAGGTCCCGCTGGGCTCCGCATGGTGGGGAGAAGCCTGCTGCTCTCCTGTTCAGCCTGCCTAAGCCACCAGGACTGACACCTCCTCTGTGCCCTGCATTGCCATCAAGCCTAGGGGATGCATGCAAAGTGCGGAGGGAAGGGGCAAGGTACAGCAGCAGCCATCTCCCACACTCACCCCCCCCCCCAGCCCACTTCCTCTGGCATCTTTTGCCCCCCAGCCCTTTACGGCCTCCGGCCCTGCCCTGCTGTTACGGCCCCGTTGCAAGCATCGGCCCGTCGGCCCACCAGCCGCAGGAGCCTTCCCTTGGCACTCGCAGCCATGGGCGGCCTCCCCACGCCGTGTGCATGGCACGAGGCCCCAGAGCTTGGTGAGCTGAGGGCACTCACCTGGGCTCTTTTGCTCTCCCTCCGCAGCTTCCCTCTGAGCACCAAGTGGAGGCAACATCCTCCCCCTCCAGAGACACGCCGGAGGATGACGCAGGTACGGGTGAGAGTTGAGAGCCCTGCTGTGGGCACAAGGCCGGGGCTAGCCCAGCAAGGGCTGTTGGGCTCGGCAGCACCAAGTCACGACGGCTCAGGAAAGCCCTTGGTGGTGGGGGTGCTGCGGGCATTCGCCTTGCGCTCGCACAGCTCCTGACCCTCGCCTCTCTTCCCTCACAGCCATCACCGCCCTCACAGACCAAGCGGTTCCCAGGCAGCGGCCTTCCTTCTTCACAAGGGTGCTGCGGGCCCTGCGCAGCGCTTTTACCTGCAGCTGTCTTACGGGGCGACGGGAGCGACGGGGCCAGGAGGCACGTGCCAGGCAGCTCCGCTAACATCACGGCTGAGCGCACGGAGGGAGAACAACAGAGAGGCACGAGACTGTGCTGCATCGCACCATAAAATTGTTATGGTTGAAAAAGACCTTTTCAGAAGCCTCCATGTTATTTTTCCCAGGAGGAAACAACTGCGGTTTGAAGCGGGGGGTAACTATGGTGAGAGATAAAGGCGCTTGAGTTCCAGACGATCCTCAGAGCTTAGAGGGGCTGGAGGTTGCTGGACTCGTCTCTTAATAGGGATGCCAGATGCCGTGGTAGCTCTAGGCCCACCTCTGGCAGTAGCAGATAGTCTGTTGACTAGAGGTCTGACTGCCCTCAAAACAATTAGTTGAGTTCACAAATAGTAGGCTTTATTCGAATGCAACGTTTACAAAGCAGGTTTTGGATGTCACCAGAGGAAATTCTCTACTACAGCGTGGGGTTCTTAGGTACCTTTGATGTACCAATGCGCAACAATCACTGGCCCCAAAAGATGGGAGAGGGCTCTCAAGCTCGAGGAGCCTCCTCAGGCGGCATCTCGACCCGAGAGGAGGAAAGAGGTTCAGCCCGCTGACCAATCCCTGGAGCTGCGATGGAGTCTCCCCCCAATTCTCCCCTCCTTACTTCACCTTTTGTACTCTTTTTCCATTCAGGTGGAGCTTCAGTGATTCTGGTCACACTTACTTTTCTGATTGATTGGTATAAAAGTCTCTCGCTTTTCATTAAAAGGAAATCTAGAGCGCATGCTCAGTCAGAGGTGGTCGTACCTTGGAGGCGGGTCCCTTTTGGGGCTGGCGGTGTGCGCTAGCATTACGATGAGCTTATAATGAGTAAAGTTCAAGCAAAGTTCATCCAAAGCGAGTGATCTGCCACCATTTCCTGGCCCAGCGCCTGACACCTTATCGTTTATTTCCCCTTCGACAGCTACTGTGTGGCTTATCAGCTACACGGCACCCTTAGGTCACCACCTCCGCAGGGAGTCCAACAGCTTGGCCGTGGTGTCTTCACTCTGCTCCACCCTCCCTTACTCCTCTTTGCAGGTGCTAGGAGGGCAGGTTGTGCTGCCTAGGGAATGGTGGAGGAGCAGAGTCTGTACACACCAGCCTTCCTGGAAGCGGCAGCTGTACCTCACCCCGAACAAGCCTCTGCCATGCTAGAGCTTCTGTTAGGTCCCAGTTTGTTTCAAGCAGTACTTCCACAGAACCTGTAGCCTGTCCTTTGCTAGCTTCTTAGATTCCCCATTTGTTTTTAACACTGTGATTATTGCCAGAAAATCTACTGGAGAATTTAATTCTGCAATATTTTCCCTAGAATCGTAGAATCGTTACGGTCGGAAAACACCTCCAAGATCATCGAGGCCAACCCTAAACCCACCACCACCGTGCCTGCTATACCATGTCCCAGAGCGCCTCATCTACACGTTTCTTGAACACTGGCAGGGACTGCGGCTCCACCGCTACCCTGGGCAGCCTCTTCCACTGCCTGGCCACGCTTTCCATGTAGATTTGTTTCCTAATATCTAACCTGAACCTCCCCTGGGGCAACTTGAGGCCAGCTGCTCTTGTGCGACCCGCAGTTATTCTGGAGAAGAGATCGATCCCTACCTCGCTACAACCTCCTTTCAGGTACTTGTACAGAGCGATAAGGTCTCCCCTTCTCCAGACTAAATAACCTTAGCTCCCTCAGCCGCTCCTCGTAAGGTCTGTGCTCCAGCCCCTTCACCACTTTTGCTGCCCGTCTTTGGACACGCTCCAGGGCCTGCATGTCTTTCTCGCAGCGAGGGGCCCAAAACTGAACACAGTATTGGAGGTGCGGCCTCACCAGAGCCAAACAGTGGGATGCAGGGCCCAGCAGCATCCCCAGGCTCTGGTGAGGAGGTGGGTCAGACCCAGAGCAGGAGAGCAGGGCGGGAAGGATCCAGGGCCGTGGGGAGGGATGCCAGGTGCCCCTTTCTCGAGGAACAGAGGTGAAAGGGGGAAGGCACGAGAGGAGGGCTGGGGCTGGTGTCGGGGCTTGGGGCAGCACTGCCCTGCCACCTCCCGAACGTGTGGGAACTTGGACTGCATCCTGCAGGACTCGGTGGCAGCCTGAAGAAATGTGGGTCATCAGGGTCTCTGGGATTGCTGGGAAAAGTGGAGGGCTTTCCACACAGATGACAATTGCACCTGTGCCCATTGGCTTTGTGGGAAGTCTCTTGGCCCAACAAACTCCCAAGAGGGAGGGGAAGAGGATCCCACCCTCGGCCACAAGTGGCCCAGCAAGCGGCTGTGAGGACAAGCTACCACATACGCAGGGGGCAGGGGCACCGTGAGCCAAGGAGAAGAGCTGCCTGCACAAGGCCCAGGGGAGTCCAGCTCTGCAGAGAAAGACCTGAGTGTCATGGTGGACCACAAGTTGACCATGAGGCAGCAGCGTGCCCTTGTGGCCAAGAAGGCCAATGGCATCCTGGGGTGCATTAAGAAGAGTCTCCAGCAGCTGGAGGGAGGTGATCCTGCCCCTCTACTCAGCCCTGGGGAGGCCGCATCTGGAGTATTGTGTCCAGTTCTGGGGCCCACAGTACAAGACGCATGTGGAACTGCTGGAGAGAGTCCAGCGCAGGGCTACAAGGATGATCAGGGCCCTGGAACATCTGCCCTATGAGGAGAGGCTGAGGGAGCTGGGCCTATTCAGGCTGGAGAAGGGGAGGCAGTGAGGAGGATGGTGCTGGCCTCTTTTCAGTGGTGGCCACCAACAGAACTAGAGGAAATGGCCACAAACTGAAGCACCAAAAGTTCCACATGAACTTAAGGAAAAAATTCTTAACAGTGAGGGTGACAGAGCACTGTCTGCCCAGAACAGGCTGCCCAGAGAGGTTGTGGAGTCTCCTTCTCTGGAGATCTTCAAAACCCACTTGGATGCAGTCCTGTGCCACATGCTCTAGGTGACCCTGCGTGTGCAGGGGGGTTGGACTAGATGACCTCTAGAGGTCCCTTCCAACCTTAAGCATTCTATGATTCTATATAATGGCAACAACAACAACAAAACTCTATGAGAATTGACCAGACATGTCTTTGAGCAGCCTACTTGAGCTTGGATAGTAACTCTGCTTTGCACAAGGCCTTGGATTGCATGAACTCCACAGGTTCCTTCCAACCTATATTGCTTTATATTCTGTAATCTTTGCAGAGCTTGCAACATTTGCCTTAGAGATTCCCTATCAATAAGGAATTAATCTATTTTAAGAAGAGAGGTAGTTCAAATAGGATGGTAACCTTTACTCCATAGCACGTCACGAAAGTACAGTAGAACAGAAATGAAATTAGAAAAATAGTAAAGATGTTAATACCCCATTTTTTTATCCAAACATATAGCTAAAGTAGAGGCTAGGGACACAAATTTAGCTTTATTTTGATTTAGCTTTGCATATTTCATGCACTTACTTAGCACACTTTAAAAAATACTGACTAAAAATAATTCCAGTAAAACAATTCCTAAAGATTACCATAACTTCCTCCTAGTAGAAATTGCACAAAATTACATGAAGGCAGAATATTAGAAGGAGGACAGTTGTGGGAATACAGCAATCTTAGAGGATGAAAAGAAAAAGAACTACTGGGGAAAGTAGCTGTAGCAGACTACGAAATGTGCATAAAGACTACCTGAGGTGAGCAGGGCAGGAAAATCTTCTAAATTTGTCTGTGACCAATACATTTCAATTGATCTTGTATAAATATTAGTTCTTCGCTTACATTTTTCTCATCTCTTCCTAATATATTCACATTCCCCCAGATATGTTTGTAAAGCAGAATCATATTCCCTATTCCCTCCCAATTTTTGTCTTGCAAGGATTAATCACCTTTCAAAATAATACACTCTCCACTTCTCTAGCTTTACTGATAGCTATTCACTGTATTTGTTCCACTTTTTTTTTTTTTTTTTAATGTAGATCAGAAATGCGCAAAGTCTTCTCAGACATTTAATTATGCCCATATGATACAAATTCTACCAAGGCACTTTTACTTCATGCATCAAACTTGTATAGTTAAACATTTGACAGGTTTGCAACAACTCTGATAACAACTCTTTCAATAAAAATCCGTATAGTGTTACTACAACTCTGTGCTTGACCAGGCTTCTCTTCAAAATCTGTGAATATTTTTTAGATTAGTCACTCAAACTACTGAGCTGTTTGACCAACTACTTTTTTTCTAAATATAAATACTGTGCTCACCCTGAATTGACAATTCACTTAAAATCCTACTAATAGACTTGAAATTTAATATGCCTCTTCTTTCAGTATTCTGGATGAAGACCTCAGATTCACTGTTTTTCCTTTTTTGTTCACCATGAATATGTCATTTTTTGTTACTTAAGTCATACTTGCTTGAGAAAAGCTATCTGTGCACTTAAATACATTGTGATTAGATTTAAAATATGAAATATCCACTATTTCAGTAATATACACCAACATTATCTGTAGTATATATCTACTTCATTTTGTACAGTAGCCCACTTCTCTGCTTATTCACCTTCTTCTCTACTTATTTAGCTTTTAGATTCTTTAAGAAGAATCCTTATTTATCTGTATTTTCCTTGTAACATCAAGGTTTGCCCGATTTTTGGCTATTTCATGACCCTTTTAATCTTCAAAATACAGTTCTTCTGCTAATAAATCATTTTCCTTTCCTTGATTTGTCTTTTCTTACCTTTTTTCTTACCTTTTTTTTTATGTTCATTCTTTGCCTGTTAAAGTGTATGTTACTTCTGTTAAATCTAATGATGATAACTTGAAGCTGGAGGCTGTTCTTTCACCTAAGGCTTAGTACTTTCTACACCTTAGTATAGATTTTTTTTGTTTGATTGTTTTTCATTTGACATTAAATGGTTCTTTTTTTTTCTCCATATTTAAACCTTAGAACAATTTCAGCTGTCAGTCTAACTAATCAGTGCTTCCCTAACACTCGCTCTTCTGAAATTCCAAGACATCATTGTATATTTTATGTCCTGAACTTAGTCTAAGGCTTTGAATGACTTTTAGTTTCAACAGACAAACCAGAGACAAACTGTAAAGATTACCTTCAATGGGTTTATCTAAACTTTGAGATAAGTACACCTCGCAGTGTGTCTCCCCCTTTGAGTCTCCAGAGGCATAGGGTGTCAAAATAGTGACTGTGTGTCAGGGCAAGGTCTGAGTATCGATCATGTCCATGCATGATGGACTGAATCTAATACTCTGTTCACCGGAGCACTCTCTTACATTAATCATGAAAAAAGTCAGCCATTGTACTGGTAATTAAAATATACATATATTAAATAAGAAACAAAAAATAAATTAAAAGACAACAAAGAAAATAAAAACAGATAAATTAAAATATATATTTTTTAATTCGAAGCATGAAACAATATGATATTGTTATTATGCACAAATGTGATGATACTATGCATGTAAGTATGGACATAAATATAAAACATATATAAGATTATAGCATTTAATATACAAATATAAAAAGTATGATTTGTGTTATCATTTTTGTAACAATATAACTGAAATTATTCTTGTGTAGTGTGGCATGAACAAAAATTTAAACTAAGTAGAACTAGTAGTAAAATATTCTTTTTAGAAATTTATCCCATATGGAAGTGTCTCATCATCAGCTTGTATTTCACTGTGTCAGAAAAGACCAAAAAAGAAATTTATCCATATGTCTAATATTATTTTAGCACTGTAAAATAAACAAATAGAAGAGCTGAAAGCTGCTGCTGTAAGTCAGATGCTGAGTGCACTGAGGGGCTCTGCAGCCTCTCCTCTCACCCTGGGGTTTCATCTACAGTGACCAAGTCCAATGCTGCTTTGGCGGTGAGCCCGGATGAGGCTGCAGGGAAAGACCTGTCTGAGAGAGGGCAGGAGAAGCCCTGCTGGGACCTCTCCTATCTTGGGAGCTACACTACATCTGTTTTATATTCAGGTTCAGCACTGAGTGATGCTTCAGGGCATTCAGATCACATCCCATCACAATTCAATAACTGTGGTACAAAAAGTACAACAGCAAAGCTTTATTTTTGATAAATATTTCTTTAAAATGTGAATATATACAACAGAATCCATGAAGCACATAGATATGATAAATGTTTAGGTATATGCACATCTATATATACAATTGTAAACATCCTCAAAGGGCAAGTTTGTGTGTAGAATAAACACTCTCATCTGACACTCATTTTTTCTAGGAATGGAATTTGCAGTCATTTTGTAGAAAGTATTAATTTGAATTAATACTGTAAATTGAAAGTAATGGCTTGTAAACAGTTAAGAATTTATATTCCTAAATCTTATTAAGAGTCCTAACATACTCCCAATTTTTACTTCTAAATATTCCTAAGTTTTTAGGAGCTTGAGTACTTATTTTGTTTCCTTCCTACAAAGGATGGATCGGTGTATTTAGGATGGGGGCGGGGAGTGAAATTTCACCTGAGAAGTAAAGACCTCTCTCTGGATATTGAAATAGCTAAAAGCCTGACTAGTGAAATGAGGAAACAAGGAGGAGTAATTTAAAGTGAGATGGAAGATATGTCAAAAGGTACTGGCATCCATAATAACCCTGGAGAGGTGTGAGAAAATTGGGAGGTAGGGGCCTGGATACAGATGAGGAAAATAGATGAGAATAATGACCTTTCGTCTCTCTCCTTTATTAGAACAGAAACATTATGTCAGAATTTTCAACCCAGAAAATGGCATTTTGGCCATCGAGATCTTTAAGCATTAAAATCTATGCTTGCCTAAGACCGACCCTAAGAAACATAATTCTAGGCTCATGATAGTTTTCAATTACTAAGTTTAATTTTGCTCCAATTTAGCTACTCTGATTTCTGGTTTTCCCAGGTATGACCATAAACTTTCCGAAACTATTCTAGTGGGATTGTCATAACATCTGACATTTGAACCGTCAATGGCCATATGGTAACTTTAGGTACCTAAATGTTACTTCGTGAAGAAATGATACAAAAACTGGCTTCCATTACCATCTGGAGTATGCACAACTCAATTACTCTGACTGAAAAATCCTCACCAAAAATACAAACTATTTCTGATCTTATTCTCAGGGCCAGCCATAAAACACATTTAATTCACAATCTCAGACTGCCCTTCACTTCTCTTTTATGCATAAGGTCTATCCACCAAAATTTCTAGTTCTTTCCATACAAAATTCAAGATGCATATAGCCAGAAAAAGGATTTGTAGAGATCTGAGGATAAAAGTTTGGACAAGTCTAAAATGAAAGTTGAGGGAAAACTTCCTCATAGAAACAGGAAGATAGTGTAAATTTATATATTCTTTAAAGAAATGAGAAGCAACACACACACTCATATATATTGTATAACACCTCACCGTGCACTGCCTATAGCATCAGCGTGGGAATAAAAATCAACATGGTTCACTGTAGAGTTCAGGTCTGGTTTGCCTGACAACATTTAAGACATTGAATGCACACTTCTCATTAGAATTAGCATTTCCTGCTGTTTTCTGTGTAGACAGAATATCATTTGCTATAACTGAATACTAAATGCACTCTGGAGGAACAAGGTCATGATTTAAAAAAACACTAACACTCCAGAAACAGAGGCTATGTTTTAAGAAAAAAAAAATCATAAACATGAAAATTCTGTTTTCAAGTTCTTGTTGTCTATAATGCTTGAAAGCTTTGGCATTTTCACATTTCATTTTGAATTGCACTGAAAATTGTCTATTAAGAAACCCATTTGTTCAATTTCTTTGGGCTTTTCAAAACTTTTCAAAAGCCTTTTCTGCTGTAAAAAGTCTTTCAAATTTATTGAACTGGGCTTGGCTAACATCTTCCCAAATTCAGTCTGTATCTCAAGATAGAGAATCTGAAAGACATGCTATCAGTGGGGGTGCCACATTTTTTCTCATCTCTCATCCTTGTTGTTTAGGTATTTTCATTTGTCCATTTAATGACAATGAAAAATAATCTTATAACTCAAATCTTGTCTTAGGCATCAGTCTTTTCATGATAATTTTAGGCTAATTTTCATTTTCTTACTGCAGCTCAATCCTGCATACGCAGAGGTAATAGATCAGACACAGCTGTTCTTTCTAAAGTACCCATGAAGACTGTGTACATACACACGTGCACCCTAGAAACAAACTTCATTGTATGAGATTTTGGTTTTTCAAATCTGTATTTTAGATGCATATTTCAGATTAATTATAACTAATAATAAAACTCCTCAGGAATGATTTTATTGCTGCACAGCTGCACTTTCAGATTGTTCATGAATAAAGTATTTTTAAATAAAGTTCACTTGAGTAGTTTCTTCATTTGAGGATTTGAAATGAATTAATCAAACATTAATGCAAAGTTTATTAAACATAATGCGAACATCTTTTCAAGCACCATGTTTTTCTTGTTGTGAAGTATCATCATTCCACCTATCCTAGTCATAAATATATTCTTGCCCTCCAGTATGCAAAAATAGTAATTCTTTATGTGGAATATATTCAGTGGCACAATTCCCTTTTGCATGAAAGACCTGTTAAATTGCTCTGGCAGCACAAAAGCTCTTAACTGTAGTGGAAATGTCATCCACCATCACTTCCTTGTCCATCAGTTTTGCAAAGCAGTTTAACAAATAAGTGGTATAAATTAAAATTAGCACCTTATTTCTGCATTTTTATTCTAATCAAATTTTAGTGTTTGGAAGAAAAACAGCAAACACATATAAACATCCTCCCAGGACCTGGGAAATGCTCCTCAATTTACCTGTGTGAGAGATATTTATTTATAACATAATGTAGAAGCCAAAATGTTTTTATTTTTTTTATTTAAGAAAATATCATTACAACCATACAATAATACCAGTGCATCTATCTGAGATTTAACAGTCATTAATAACATGACCATACAAAATCCCAAACAGTTGTTAAAGTTGAATTGGAGAGTTGGAACTCTCTCTTAGTAAATAATGAGAGAAACAACCTGAGGTCTTTTTTTGTTCCTATTAAAGACCAACATGTAAATAATATCCTATTAACTTTTCAATTCATATCTGTTTCACTCATATCTGTTATGTTGCCACTCATTGTAATTATTTATGCTCAGATGAGCAAAAAGTTACTACTAATTTAGAATTTTTGAAATGTGTCTTCTGAGCAGCACAAATCACCAGTAGCTCCTTAGGTCTCCTTATTGCTCTGTTTTGATCACTGACTTTCCCAGGAAGCTATGCTTCAATTCCTCAAAACACATTTCCAGGAAGTAGTAGTCTTTATATTTTTCATCATCTGTACCTGTGTATTTCTACCATCCTAGTGTATTTTTGAGGCCATTGTCCATAAGACAATTCCATCTTTGCAGGAGACAAGTTCTACCAAAGAGCCAAACACAAGGCATCTCAGACACATAAGAGAAAAATACCCCATATATTGACATCCCAGGGAAGAAAGGCTAGAGCTGGGCTTTATATAGGGTTCAGAAATTGAGGAATCAGAAAATAGCGGTAAAAAATGGCATAGATCTCAGAAACGTTAAGTTTTCTGCTCCTACTGTTTCTCTCTCCATCTCCTGCCTTCTCAGTAATATCCCATCCCAGAACCTTCCCCGTTGCTCCTAACTGCAACAATGCTCCCAGCTTTCCAAAGCTCTGTCACAGACAAAGTAGGTTTGGCCATTAGTCCCCATCTGATGGTCTTGTTGAACAATTGTCTGTTTTGCCCACTTCTAGAGTTGTTCGTTTCCCTTTTAGTGACATTTATTCTTTAGTGACACCTGGGCTTAAATCAATAAAAATCACAAAAGTTGATGGGTTTAATTTAAGAAATTGAACATCTGAGTTTGAATGAAAATGAAGGTAGTTTGCAAACAAATCGATCATGTATATATATATGTTTTTGTGTATATTCTAATCACAGTATATGCACTTTTGCTGTGGCAATAAAATGAATAATCAGTATTCCCAGGTGTGAAGTCAGCTTATCTACTTCTTATAGTAAATATTAAGGAAAGATCATTATTTGAATACTTTAGTGTGTACATTCAGCTTATTTATTGTGACATAAATTTAATGCTTTACAGTAGTACCTATAGTAGACCTGTTCTGATGTCTTTCTGATGAATATTGGGAATTTGAAAAGTGATTTGATTTCAGAATCATGTACTTCCTAAATAGTTTATGCAATTTCTTTAATTCTCTCTATTCAATTATAAAATAAGGCAAAACTTCATTTCATAAGTAGAAGAGTGGCTTAATATATTAGAATCTGGAAGAGTCATTAAGTTTTTCACATGTAAAGTACTGCTTATGTGTGCACTGCTTACACAGACCTGCACAGCTGAAAATTTCTAGTTATCTAAGAATTTCTTCTTTTTTTTTCTTTTTTTTTTCTTCCCACATTTCTCTTGATGAAACATTTCTCCTCTGTTCTTGGAATGATGGCAGCTGGACTGTGTTGTCTGTGGTATTTGAATACTCTCACAGGTGTACTAAAAAGTGCTTTGCAAGAGAAAGCAAGCATCAAGATAGTGATTGTGATGAAACTCTTAATTAATAAAAGAGCAAAAGACATTCCTTAGTTATCTTTCCAGCCTAAAATAAAAGAATTTAGAACTTAGGATTCTAAAAGACTTTGTCTTTCAAAAATATTTTCTATACAAAATACTATGCTAAAGATGTAACACCGAATCAGACAAAATTTTAATTGCTGGTAACTTTTTACATTTAAATTGGATTTACACAAAAAGAAGCACAAATGCAAATACCGAAATTTAGATCCTGACCATTATAACTAATACTATACTTAATTCATACAAAACATTTTAACAAAAACAGCAAACTGATAAGTTTCGACAGCTCTAGAAAAAAGATGGACTTCTCTTCTGGACAATTATCATATAATTATTCACAGTTATCATATAACCAAAATCAATAAAGAAAAAGGGAGGATACAGAAGAAATGCAAGATCTTCAGTGTGTTGACTTCATGTATCCCAAAAGGTTTCAGAAACACTTATCTCCATTCTGCTCCTTGATAAATGAAACTTGAGATCTTGTAAACTGAAGCAAAGCAAGAAAGCTTAAAAGCTGTGAACTGTTTCTTCACTAAGTCGCCTTGGAATAATGAAAGGTTGAGACCAGTGATCATCTGTCTCCATAATTTCACTCACAATTGGCAAACACAATTTAGAAACTGTCAGGAAGTGAAATTGATCTCACTCCTCAGGAAAGGAGTATCTATCTCTTAAGATTTCTTTACTTTGTGGTAACAACAAAGAAATTTGGCCCTATTTGTAGCTGTTCCTATGAAGCAATTTGCACGGCAATCTGTTTTTAAGCGATTTTCATCTAAGCTAAGCCAAAGTTTAATAATATGGAACGTAGCTATAAGAAATGTCACAAAAATAAATACGATTACCTTTGAGAGTAGAATTGTGAAAAGCTTGTGAGGATAAATACAGCACAGTTGTGACGACAATGATTGTTTGGTTATCAATTTTTAGCATTGAATGACAGTTTTTGCCACCAAAAAAAAAAAAAAAGTTAAGTTTGAATCAGGGACAATAATTATGCATTCTAATGAAAAAAAAAGCAACTTAGAAAAAGCACTGTTTATTTTTAAGTAAAATGCTTGAAAATAAAATTCTTAACTATATGCTTTGTTTTCCTATTGATAAGTAAGGAGTTTTACATTAATGCACATTAAATGAAAGGGAAAAAAAAACATAAAAATGTAGTTCTGTGTATGCACTACTGGAAAAGCTAGTGATATTAATTTAACTTAGGGTTATCCATCACTTGCTGTTATAGCACCTCATTGTCAGCTGTTTATCACTTCAAAGCATTTATTCAAACCAAACAGGCTAAAATTTTCAGGATGTGATATCTGCTTAAAGCATAAATCATGGTGGAAAATTTTAGCTGAAATTTTCAGTCATAGTTCCAGGATAAAAGTTTATTTTAGGAAATGAAAAGGCTGGAGAAGTTATGGATAGCAGAAAAATTGAGGCAGGCCCCATTAGGTACAGCTCTGTCCCAAAACCTGTCTAAAAATTGGAAACAGCAAGGTTGCCTTGGAAATGAGAAGCAGAAAAAAAAAAAGTGCTAACTAGAAGCTGTGCTAAATAGAAGCTGACTACAGTCAAAAGCTAGATGTCTAATTCTGAGTTATTAACCCTAAGTTTCTTTCAGAAGAAAGGCACCTCCAAAGCATGATTTGTCTAGCCTGTCTCAGACTGAGATGATTCATCCTCTAGATAACCTTTCATATGTATAAAGTGTGAGAGATTAATTTTACCTATGCCCATGCTGTGCTATAAATTCACATTTTAACTTATTAATGCCAACATTCATGTTCAGTCACATATTACTATATTCCTTCTCATTGCTCTTGTCCATTATTATATTACTGTGTTGCTGCTCATGTTGCTATTTTAAAGGCCAGAATTTTAATGTGTGGTTATGAATTTTGCAGATCTAAATAAATTCTGTCATTTAAATTACACAAGATAAAATTATGTATTCTGTTTTTTTATCCTTTAATAGAAAAATCCATCAAAATCAATAAACAGAAAACATGTGAATTAGAGATTACAAATGCAATACTAAGAAGTTAGAGAACACTGCAAAAAGATATCTGTATAAAATTGTGGTTGACGGATATCTGACTTTCCCTTGATACCGATTTTTCTGCTCCAAAATTTGACTTAGTGTGCTAAAGAACAACTTGGAGATTTTCTTTGAGATTTTGCAAGTAGGCTATTTCATTAAGTCATTGCACTAACCAACTTTTCCGATGTTGATTTATGCACAAATTCAGCATGTTCCTGAAACCACTGTGATTTGTCCAAGTGAATCAAATTTAATGTGTGACATATGCTGGTTTCCATATGTGTAGAAAGTTCATCACAACAATCTTATTAATAAAATGTAAATATGTGGAACTTTATACACACACAAATTATTTCTGACATCCTAAATGAGATTCAGTTCCACATACTTAAATTTAGGAGCAGAATATAGTTGTTCTTAGATATTTGGTGGCCATAACTCCAGAGGGCTATGCGGCCATTCAGAGGGACCCAAACAGATTGGATTTGAGCAGAGAGGAATCTCATGAGGTTCACCAAGGACAAGTGCAGGGTCCTGCATCTGGTCATAAATAACCTCAGGCTCAATTTAGGTTAGGGACCTAATTAATTAGACCTGCTGGAAAGTAACTCTGTGGAGAGGGATTTTGGAGTCCTGGTTGACAACAAATTAACCATGAGCCATCAACGTCCCTTTGTGGACAAGAAGTCCAGTGGGATCTTGGCCTGCATCAGGAGGAGTGTTGCCTCCATGTCAAGGAAGGTGACCCTTCCTTGGGTCTGCCCTCTACTCAGCTGCCCCTCTACTGCCCCTCTACTCAGGCTGCCCCTCTACTCAGCTCTGGTGAGGCCATGTGCAGTTCTGGGCTTCTCAGTACAAGAGGGACTTGGAACTTCTAGAGAGGGTCCAGTGTAGGGCCACAAAGATGATTAAGGGACTGGAGCATCTATCATTTGATTAATTGACATAACTGAACAAAGTCAAAGGAAACTGTAAACTGGATGTACAGAGAAACATCAGCCATAATCTTCTCAATCTCCCTTGTAAATTAATTAGAGAGAAAAAGCTATGTTAAATATTAAATGCTCAAGACATTTTTCTCCATAGGTGCCTGATGAGTGTTTCCTAAAGGGTACCTGTTACTTGTCTTTTCCAAGAATGTCACTAATTAATAGGCCAGCAATGGAACAAACAGCATAATTCAAGGTATAGGTTCAGTCATCTTACAGAGACAAATCACTGTGTGGCCTTGAAAAAATGTATTTTAATTTGAATTATTGCAATAATTACTAGTAAATGACATTAGAAAACAAAAGAACACAGTATCACCAAAGGTAGGATCACTTCACATCATTTTTGGCATTTAAGCTAGCTATGTAGCTTATTAGCCCTACTATGAAAGGCTAGAAATAGCTATCTCTGGAAGATTTTTTTTTTCTCTCATTCCAGGAAATATACCTTGATTAAGGTACTGAATCACTGTCTTGAAGGTATTTTTCTCCCTCCACTTATTATAGATGGATAAGTGACTATGATATATAAAGAAAGTTTCAGCTGTACACACTTTTAGAGGTGCAAATTATTTGAGATGCCACCTATAAATGGTGCTTATCTATGCTAATTAGGTACCTATAAATCCATCACCCAAGTTTAACCTGTGTTGTTTTGTATATTTGACATCCAAAAGCATATTTCAGATATCCCATTGCAAATAAGTTGTACTAGATTGACCACCAGTACAGAGCTGGGACTTAGACAACTAGCTTTCAGGTAGGCATATATTCATAGGTGGCATTTCAAACAGATTCCCCCTTCAGCCATCAGCCAGGCAAGTTTATTCTGGTGAGCAAATCTAACAAGTGCCACAACCCAGACCCAAATTCCGTCTATCTAGCTAAGCTTTGAAACAGTTACTTTTTTAAAAAAACAACTCCTATTTCCTGAGTGAAGAGTGATCTCATTTTAAGCTTCGTTTTAAGCTCA
Source organism: Tinamus guttatus (assembly GCF_059628265.1). Taxonomy (NCBI): domain Eukaryota; kingdom Metazoa; phylum Chordata; class Aves; order Tinamiformes; family Tinamidae; genus Tinamus; species Tinamus guttatus. The sequence continues at coordinate 72,042 of NW_028289008.1, read as the reverse complement.
AAAGTTATTTTGCATTGCTATTACCAGAAATTGCTTATTCCAAAAAAAAAAAAAAAAAAAAAAAGAAAAGAAAAGAAAAGAAAAAAGAGGTGGGGCGGGGAGATTTTAATTGTGTTAGTGCTTAGGGAAGCCAGTATTTTCCATCAAATGATTCCTCCACTCTAACAGATTGGCATATCAGGAAGACAGGACTATTTGGGTGAACCATAATCATGCAGATTGTTTTGTACAAAAGATCCTAGACAACCTTGGTAAAAATGTCATACATAGTCATATGCATAGAGAGATGGATTTTCAACATTATTTTCATGTTTACATGTATATTTTCTTTTCTTTCTCTGTTTGTAGGGCTACCTGCACGGAAGATAGAAATAATGAGCCCTTGCTAATCATATGTATGTAGTAGATGTATGTATATAGTAGATCTACCTACTTCCTCTGGCTAGTTATTTTCCTGCAGATTTACCCATGGATATATAAACCTGTAAAATTGCAAAGAAATATATATAATATTAAAAGGAATGAATTTGTGAAGGAATGTTGTACCTGCTGATATAATCAAGTGGAGTAAAAGAAAACAGTCAGCATTGAGCAGTAATCATGGAAATGTTATGACATGATAAAAAAGCAATAAAGACAATGTTGTTAAAAGAAAAATAAAAGTAGCTTGATTTTGAAGAGAAATTAAATGTAAGTTTTATTATTGTATGGCTCACTAAATCAAAGGAAAATCAGACACGATCTATTAGCATAAGTGGTAGGGAGTATGAATTCAAAGATGTCTAAAGGTATGCAGATATTGAGATAATTACCAGAGAGAACAACAACTCACAAATTAGCTCATGAAGCTCATTGCTAATGTAGAGTTTTCACAGATTAAGATTACATAGCACCTGTTCATTCAACTTCATGTTTAGAAGTTCTGAGGGAACTGATATTTCCTTGATTAATTTTAGCTATGTAAAAAATGCAAAATAAAGTACTACTACTACTACTACTAAACAACTAAATGTGTTTTTAATTAACAAAAGATCTAGTTGTAAGAGGCCACACTGAAAAATATAATATTACTGAAAAGCATACTTTTTCTCAGGATATTTGTATCGCAGATGATAAAACATATCCTTAACTGAGTGCTGTTGCTTAATTCTATTTATTCAAGTTCACATTTTCTTTCCATCAGATATTTTACATAATGATATTGTAAAATTTAACATCGACTCATTTATAACAATAACCTAAGTTAATTTCCTCAGTCAATTTCTCAATTACTATTTTCATTTAATTTATTAGCCTATGTCATTTCATTGAAAGATAAGTCTTATTGCAATGTTATGCAAAATTGAATATGCTATGAGTACCTACATTTTATAAAAATATCTTAACATCAATTTTACAATTGTGCTGCCTTTGTAGAAATTAATTGTAATTGCTAATCTGTACTGTATACGACTTACAATTTAATTTAGTATTATGGGAGATATCAAATATTTGTCATAAAAATATTTTCTGGTAGTAACCATTTCTGCCTCTCATCTTTTTTCTTTGAAGATAATTTTTTATTTCATAGTACAAGTTAGAACCTCAAAATTTTAACCAGTTTTAAGAGTTTCCTTTTAAAAACCACAAATCTGCAGAATATGCTAGAGTATACTTTTTCTGACAACCAAATATGTTATAATTGCTTTGGCATATCTTTTCATACAGAGTTAATGTTATAGTGTGGTTAACAATTACCCAAATAATAAAGAACACTTTATTAAGTTGTTCTGTAAAATTTGCCAGTCCTCTGGTAATAAAAATAATTGTCCAGATCTCTGATCAGTTGGAATGCACAAAGAATAGCAATTCTACAACAGTATCCTTGACATCATGCAGAATTTCCATTTAAATTTTATATGGTTAAATTGGGATGCTAAGACTTACAATAAATAACATTAAAAATCTTAAATTTTATATCTATTTAAATAATTATATTCACTGATGTCAGTCATACATATTTTGGACATTCAAACACATGAATCACATTGTCATTATCAGAAGATACCTTGGCATTATCAGAAGACAATTTCTACAAATACTGTAAAATTATGTGAATCTCTATTTCCCTAATGAAACATGGATATTAAAAAGAGGCTATATTACTTTGAAAACACCTAAAACACATGAGCTACCACATAATGTAGTTTATATATTCTAAGCACATGGTCTTATACTTTAGGCATTCAACTCAGGAATTGCAACACTAAAAGTGATGTCTGTTACAATCAGGCTTTCCAGACTAAATTGGATACTTTGCCTGCAGTATAGAAGAATGAAAGACACAAGTGTGTCTAAAAACACTCCTTGAAAGACTATAAAGTGAGTAGAGATTTTTGAATCAATCTGTTCCTACCTGAATGTTGTAAAAATCAGAATAGAGAATCAATCTCCTCATTTTTTTTTTCTACTTAGGTATTTTCTACTTGCTCTGTGATTGCTGCATTATTGAAATATCTCACATTCTACTTGATTTTAACAGGAAGAGAGGGACAGCTCACTTCCTCACATTGTTTTGACATTATAAAAAAGCTTAGGCAGAACCTTCAAATATTCTATGTGAGATTTATATTAGCTGTGGCTGGCTTGGATCTTCCCAGGATAAAGAGACAAATCTTAGGTGTTTTTTGTTCAATGACACAATAGGTGCCTGTCTTCCCAGAGAGCTGGGATACCAAAGCTGTCCAGGAGTCAGCTCAATGGTCCATTAATCCTAATATTTTCTTCCCAACAGTTGCAAAATGGTGATTTGTAGAGAGTGTATGCCAGTCTGGTCATGTTCTGGGTCCATTCCTTCGTACACCCTCATGGCCACAGTCATTGATTGGTTAGAGAGCATGACTTGTTTTCTCCATTTGTTTTTGAAACCTGGTGTGCATTCATTTTTCTCATATCTTTTGAACCTAGTGATAATATCTGCTTCCAGACCCATCTGTTGCAATTAACTGCAGAAATTTACTACTTCTTTCCAAATATCTGTACTTATCTCCTGTTGGTTTCCAAGACATCCTCTGATTGTAGATTTGTGAGGTTTGGTGAATAGGAGTTTTGCATTCACCTTATTCACTGACTTCAGGAGATAATAAATCCTGACTGTTGTTCCCCCATACCTTCTGCTCTCTAAAACAACCAGTTCGATCTATCAAAACTTGCTGTTGAGATGACAGTTCTATGAGCAGAGCTCATAGATCGGTCCATCTGATAGTTTCTATTCAGAATAGAACAATATTGGATATGGGTATCCAAAACAATAATATTAGCAGTGTTCTAACTGGAAAGCACAAAATCTTAACTTTGTGGAACCAGAAGACTTTCAGCTTACTTAATGGAGGGAATGATCTTACTTAAGGAGGGAATGATCTCTTACAAGAGAAAGAAATACCTTACCATCCTGAGATACTCTTACTGTGATTGTCGATTCAGAAACAGGAAAAGAAAAAAATGGAGATATTCTAACCTCATAGCCTTCTATGATGAAATGACCGGCTGGATAGACGAGGGGAGAGCAGTGGATGCCGTCTATCTCGACTTCACCAAGGCTTTTGACGCCGTCCCTCACAACATCCTCCTGGGCAAGCTCCGGAAGTGTGGGATAGATGAGTGGACACTGAGGTGGATTAGGAACTGGCTGGATGGCAGGGCCCAGAGAGTGGTGATCAGCGGTGCAGAGTCTGGTTGGAGGCCTGTAGCTAGCGGGGTCCCCCAGGGGTCAGTCCTTGGTCCAGTCCTGTTCAATTTATTCATCAATGACCTGGATGAAGGCCCAGAGTGCTCCCTCAGCAAGTTTGCTGATGACACGAAACTGGGAGGAGTAGCCGATACCCCAGAGGGCTGCGCTGCCATCCAGAGGGACCTGAACAGACTGGACAACTGGGCGGTGAAAAACCTCATGCAATTCAACAAGGCCAAGTGCAAGGTCCTGCACCTGGGGAGGAATAACCCCAGACACCAGTACAGGCTGGGGACCGACCTTGTGGAGAGCAGCTCTGCAGAGAAAGACCTGGGTGTCATGGTGGATGATAAGTTGACCATGAGGCAGCAGTGTGCCCTCGTGGCCAAGAAGGCCAATGGGATCCTGGGCTGCATTAAGAAGAGCGTCTCCAGCAGGTCGAGGGAGGTGATCCTGCCCCTCTACTCAGCCCTGGTGAGGCTGCATCTGGAGTATTGTGTCCAGTTCTGGGCTCCACAGTACAAGAGGGATGTGGAGCTGCTGGAGAGAGTCCAGCGCAGGGCTACAAGGATGATCAGGGGCCTGGAACATCTGCCCTATGAGGAGAGGCTGAGGGAGCTGGGCTTGTTCAGCCTGGAGAAGAGAAGGCTGAGAGGGGATCTAATCAGTGTATATAAATACCTCAAGGGAGGGAGTGCAGAGGACGGTCATGGTCTCTTTTCAGTGGTGGCCACTGATAGGACTAGAGGAAATGGCCGGAAACTGAAACATCAAAAATTCCATAGGAACTTAAGGAAAAATTTCTTAACAGTGAGGGTGACAGAGCACTGGAACAGGCTGCCCAGAGAGGTTCTGGAGTCTCCTTCTCTGGAGATCTTCAAAACCCGCTTGGATGCAGTCCTGTGCCACATGCTCTAGGTGTCCCTGCGTATGCAGGGGGGTTGGACTAGATGATCTCTAGAGGTCCCTTCCAACCCTAAGCATTCTATGATTCTATGATCCTATGAAATGTCTTCCAGATGGAAATAAGTAAGTCTTATAACATGACAGCTAAGCACTAAAGCAATGAATATGAAATAAGCATGATATCCAGAGGGCATGCAGACTGTGTAACCATGACACAATACTATATATAACCATTAGAAAACATACATAAAATTTACCATATTGAGTTTAGTTTTGTCATAATCGTTCCGGTGCTTGTAAATGCACTGGCAGAGGAGAGCGTATATTTTTTTCTAGGTAAAAGATGTTGAAGGTCCTTGTCCTCTTACTGAGAGAATCCAGCAGATGCTGAAAACAAAATGGAGACAACACGAGTTGAAAATAGCACGAGACCTTCTGCAAAAGCTCTTGAAGGCTTCAGGAGCTAAACAGTCCCATCACAGCACAACTGACTGCCAACACTGTCCAGGAGCTGTGCGTGGAGTGAGGCTGTCGGAGTGGACCCACACACAGCAACCAGGCAAGCGGAAATACTGCCCACAACTGCCCATCAAGCTCCGCTTCCCTCACAGCAGTGAGGGGAGAAAGTTCCCTACCTTGTTCTAAAGAAAACTGAAAACAGACATACCACAAGCTTGCTGTAATCCACCACAACGGGGGCATCCGGCTCCTCAGGAATTCCCACCGGACTCTCATGACGTCCGGCCAGACTCTCATGACGCATGTAAGTTTCTGGGATGAAAACATTTTCTTAAGTCATGATTTCTCTTTTTCCGGAACAGGCTATCCATCAGCTATCCCACAAGTGGCATCCAATCTTTCCCTACAGTTCCCTGTTATTTGTTCACTGAGAAATACTTGCCTTCTACTTTCTCCTCCATAAAAAATAGGAACCAAGATCAAAAAGCAGTGGGAGTGAAAAGCCCAGGGTTGAGAGGAGAAAAAAGCAATAGTCAAAAGTTGCCATTACAGCAGTGCCTACTTAAGGAAGTTGAATCTTAAGAAAACCCATCTCCCATTTGAAGCGAGCATTAGGATGTGAGTCATCTCTGCCACATCGTGACTAAGTCTACACAGGCCGAGTTACAGCTCCTTATCCCAAGCTGCTCCTTATCAGAAAGATGCACGTGCCATAAAAGAAAGCAAATGATTGTTGGTTTGCGAGGAGATAGAATTACAAAACTGATTTCAGAATCAGAAGAGCAGCAGCTTAAGAAAAATGACTTTGGTGGCATAATGAGAGGAACAGAATCTTAATGGAAGCAACACAGTGCAGTGATTTATAAAAAAATAATAGAATGAAATTAAAGGAGGCTAATGTAAACCCCTCAACAACAAAATTGAGCTAACTGGTCTGGTGGACCTTTCGCTCACCTTCTGAATCATCCTCGTGGAAACTTGCTGTATTTTGGGAATCCAAAGTCTCATTTCAATTTCTTAGCCCTGAATTGGGTGAAAACTGGGCTCTTTTCTTTTCAGAGCCAGATTTAGTCGCAGAGGAAAAATCTCTTGTTTTCTGTCTCATGTTTATTTTCATAGATATTTGTCTGTCGCCATGGAAGACTATTGTGGCTTTCTTCCACACAAGAACCTCCTAGAAACTCACCTTCAGTCTGGTGCATGCTGGAAACACCGTTTTCCAGGAACTCTTCTCCCTCACTGTCTACTTCCTCTTGGTCTTCTCCACTTCTATTCACTTTACTCCACTGCAAAATCTTTCTCCTCTTTGTTTCACCACTGGAAGTGCAATTGTTCCTTTTGCGTTTTCTTTTGGACGGAACTGCAATAAGATATTAGAAAAAAACAACCCAAAATATAAGCAAAGCAGCTCCTCCTTTAAAATCTGCTCTTCTTATCTTCCTCGTATGTCAAGCAAAACAACCAAAGAATTGAAAGTACTGACAAATCTCACTGCACATGTAGGTCTAAAGAAAAGGTTGCAAGTTCATGTGGTCCATTTGCTGTTAGATTTTTAAATTTATTCAAGACTTTAAACTAGATTTGAAACTTTTAAGCCCAGAAAATTCCTACTTTAGCCTTGCTTTGCAGTCCTATTGTCTGCCTATTGGGTAAAGTTGCTTACTGTCTCATTACATGAACTAATAGAGATGAATAGCAAAAAAGCCTTTGGAGAAAAACTCTTCTTCAAAACCTGAGTGACTGTTGGGAAGAGTTAAAAAGAGACCATTTCAAGAAAGTAACTGAAGGATAAAGAAAATTCTCAGTAAAGTTTTATGATTCAGATAACCTGTTTAAAACAGTCTTTGTCCTTATCCCTTCCACAAAGGAAAACAAAAAACCCCACCCTTCTTTCTATTTACAGAATATTGCACAAAACAGACGGGTGAAATCCTTGGCAAAGTTTCCACCGGCAGAAACCTTGTCACAAGAAGGATACCAATGGCATTAGCAATATCACCCAGAAAGCCTGTTGGTGGGGAGAAAAAAAGAAAAAAAAAATCTAAAAAGAAAAAGCAACTTGCCATTAGGCAGTGGTGTAGGGCAGGCTCCAGGCATCACTGGCATCTCTATTCTTTCGTTACACTTGTTATCTTGTTTATTACATCCAGAAACAGAGGCCTGCTGTGGCATCACCTCGTAGTGAGATGGCACATCCTGTGAAGAGCTGCAGCCTTGCAATGAAGAACAGACAGCAAAAAAGTTGGTCTCACGTTTCTACTTACAAATACTGAGGCAAGTCTTCAAATCCCGAGGGTTGGAATACATACCTCTTTTCTCACGAGACTCTTTCATTTCTTCACAAAGTTGTTCCAAGTCTTTATCCATTTCTTCCTTCACTATGGCATGGGCAACATACATCTCTCAGAGCACAAGCTTTGTCTCTAATGAGACGATCTGAAATTTGACAGTCAGAACTAAGTGTTTGCCACTAGCTAAGTGAAATCCTTGATTTGGATCACATGGAAAAGATGAACTCTTTTCCCAAAGAGGTTTTGCAAGCTATTTCAGTGAATACTTTTGGCAGAAGAACATAAAAGTTAATAATCAAGGCAGAGGCACTACATCTTCATTAGCACCTATTGCACATAATTTCATCTCTAAATAATTTAACACTACACCAGTTTTTAAAGTGGCAAGAAATGCTCTCTGTGGATGTTTCAAGTGAGCTAATCCCAAGGCCATTGTAAAGAGACAACTCTTCTCAATCTATGCATTTTAAAGGTTGTCTAAATGAGCTATCCTCACCTCCAGCTTCTCTATCTGGCTTGTATTCTAAGGCACTGCTACAGATTAGATCAAGATCTTTCAGAAAATCTCCTGCAATTATATATTGGTGCAAGTCAATTTTAGAGAGAATTGCTGAAAGCTCCATTGGCTGTTTAATAACTGTGATATAATCAGGCTCCTACAAATTAAATAGATGGGTTCAGAGGTTGTATTAGACTTACACAGTATCTACCCACTTTATTTTAATAAATTCAAATAAATGACTTCTTAAAAACCCGGAATATTTGTGACATTATGAGCAGATAGTGGAATTAACCACTTAGCTGCTTGAAAAAGGAAGGGCTCTTTCAAAGGGCTTTGAAGAGACACACTGGAAGGGAGAAGAAAAGCAGCAGGAAGCTGGGGAGTGTGTGTGGGACAGCGAAGGGAACAGACATGCAGAGCAGGATTTGCTTCCTTCAGCTTCAGAACATCGCAGTAAATACACTGGATTGAGCCACCCGAGCCAGGCTCTGCTCTGGGCAGCAGGAAATCCGCTGCCGGAATTGCCCTTTGGAAGCAGCTGCTCTAGGCATCTCCCTTAGGAGGAGATATCTGGAGCAGAGCTAATTATGTCTTTACTGGGAGCATGAGAGGAGCCTCAAGGGTAGTTTAGGTGAGGAGACCTCTGTTTGTTTAGACTATTCACATGTCAAGAGCCTGGAAGGGAAAGACGAGGGATGCCCAGAGGAACAGGGCCCTTGCTGATACACAGCTGTATTAAAATTGCAACTAACTCTGAAGTATAAGTCTGTTAAGATGGGAGCTCAGTCAGTAAATTAAATGAGTAAAAGAGGGACTTGGAAGTTTTGGGGGAAGATGAAACCACATGTCATTTATGGCTGATCCTGCACTGGGGAGCCAGAGACAAAATGGCAGGCGGAATCTTGAATTTTTTTTCAAACATCTGCTCTTCTCCTGTTCCCAGAGGAACCACTGACAGCCAACAAACACATGGCGAGAGCTTTAGGCTTTATTCCAACAGCCCCAAAGAAATCTGACTGTTTATTTCAGAGTTGTAGCATACCTACATATCAAAGTCTTTCCCCAGGTAAACTCTGGTGGTAGCTGGTCTGACTTTCTAGGAAGAAACCAGGGCTTTCAGTGACTACTCAAAAAAAGGACATTGAAGAGCCTCAGGGAGTCAGCAAAATAAAATACAAAACACTTTTTGCTCCTCAAAAAGAAATCCTTTTAGTGCAGTGCTAAAGATAAGCCTTTCGCTAGAGCACACCAACACTGGGCAGTTCAAACTACACCCAGACAGTACAGTATTACAGACCCAGAGCAGTTTACCTCATCTGCATCAACAGGGTTTGTGAAGGCCTTGAAACGTCCGTCAGTAGCAAGCCTGAGAGTAACATCTCTTAAGAAAATGCTAAGTGCACCAAGGGACTCCTCCTCCTGCTCCTCTGCCCCTTGCGTTTCTCCCTGTGGTGGTTCCCGAGGTTCAGGCGGCGGCGCCACCGGCAGCACTTCCAGGGCCTGCCGAGCTTAAGGGAACCAGAAAAGTTTATTGCATCGGCAGCACTCAAATAGGAGCACACACAGAGTTACTGATAGGAAACCCACTACCAAAACAAATACTGCAAGGCTGTTAACATACAGTTAGCAAATTTTTATCTATAGAATAGGCTCACCTGCTTTCTTTCTAGATGCAGGAGGTTTAGCAGCTTGACTTAAAATTAAGTCCTCAAAAAAGTTGCTTCTCTCTTCCTTAGCAGGCAACGGGATATCGAAAACTTCTCCATAATCTTCAATAAACAACTCCTGTATCTATGGCACGAGAATTAAAGACATTTCAGGTACAAGATCACTATGCCAAAAAGAGGATTTTTTTAAATTAAGCTTAATAATAATCTGAAAAATAATATTAAAATAAATGTTATCTTCCTGGTGATCAAAGGTTAGATTTCTTTAGGTCAGGATGGCAAATAAAATATCTTCTTTGAGGAAAAGCTCTAGAATTTAAGCTCAGGGAATGGACGAGCACAGATGCACTGACAGAGTGATGACATCCCCCACCTTTGAGGTTTCCTGCTGAAGTGGAAGCGAGTCCCTTGACTCACAAAACAACCGAGACAAACATTCTCAGCGCTGCTTTGTGTCTAAGCAAATCTACAGGATTCAGAAGGGTGCCCTAGTAATAAAAGGATCCATTTGCTTGAGGGAGGACAGTATTCGTATACTTAAAGGATTCATAAAATGAAACTGAATAGAAGAATTGGGAAAAGTGTTGACAGAAATACCTCATCTTGGAGATCCATGTACGATACGCTTGCTGCTGCAAGCACCAAATCCGGAGCAAATGCTGGAATGTTCTCTAGGAACGTTGTAAAGGTAGTTTCCAATGTAACGCCAGCCGTTTCCCATCACACATTGATCCGTGGAATATAAATTATACTTGGTGCTGTCCTCTGAGCTTCTCGGATAAACTAGTAAAATGAAAGCTGTGGTGAGAGCAATGAACCAGGGAGCACAGGCTGCTCATAAATAACTACGCATCAAACTGGCCTAATAAAATAGAAGTGCATAAAGGCAACGTACCAATAAACAAACAAACAAACAAAAAAAAACCTCACCATGCAAAACTTATTAATAGTAGAGTAAAATTTCTGATTTGACTCAAAAATTGAGAGAGCTACACAGACAGAGATCCAGATTGCTGCCTGATTGCAAGACTGCTTACATGTAAGTTAACTTCTAAAGAGCCGCACGACTCGATAGAACATCTGTGCTTACGTGTCCGTCTCTCATCAAAGGTCAAAATGTTATAATATAGTAGCAAAGTACAGTAAAAGCAGACCACCTCCATTAACAATTTCACTTCCCTCACTTGAGCAGTTTACAGACAGACAGTGAATCTCATGAGATTAAAGAAAGAAGGAAAAAAAAAATACCTGTGCACCTATTTCCTCTGGTGATGAGGCACTAGCAAACAGAACTGGCAGGTCCAGGGTATAAACTGGAAACTTTTCCAGGGCGTGTATGACTGCGGGCGCCAAGTGGGAGCTTTGCCCACGGTCTGGCTCTCCAGAGAGCAAGAGCCTTGGCCTGTGACACGTTGCCTGGTGAGAAGCATTTCTGGAACAAAATGAGAAAATAGCAAGTTTAAAACACATTGTGATAAATAAAGACATCAATGTTAATTTGTTCTGCTTCAAGTTTCTCTTGAGAGAAGACACAAGCAGCATAATCTCTTTCCAAAGACACAGCAAGCTGAAGATTCTGAACCTAAAAGGGGACAGGCATTTACCTCTCGAAGTCAAGGAAGTTTTTCTTCTTTCGACAAGTCTTTTCAAGAAGTCTCCTCATCTTCAAAGGCTGAAAGTGACTCCTCATCACTCCAGATGAAATCGCTTTGTAAAGTAGCGTTCATATCATCTGGAAGACAAGAAGGGTTTGTTAACTTGCCTGGATAGTCTGCATGTCTCACTCTAATACAGCTTCCAAAGCAGCCCCCAAACCCACTTATCTTCTCTTTCCCCCTTGGATGGGCTCACACTAAATGCGATTTTTGAAGACTTGATCCTACCACAGGTCTAAAGAGATTGCACAAGGCTCTACAAAGCTCACCTAAGTCTTATGTTTTGCAAAAGTTTTATTTCTTTATTGGCAAAAAGTCCCTTTTTTTGCCCCAAGAACAAAGAAATGTGATTATCAGCAACAACTCCTGTACTTGCTAGACACCCACACAACCCACGAGGCCATGTGTGTCTGGAATCTGTGTCCCACAGTAAAAGTATGGGAATTAAGTGAATGTGATGGCCACCAACGGCCCTTTGTCTCAAGACTCCTAAGCCAGGGTGTGTAGATCAACACATCTTCTGTATAAAGATCCTCCAGGATCACTCAGGGAGGAGAAGGTAGAAGCGGAGAACAGAGAGGGGAAGCAATTATGGATCACCTAGCATCTCTGCTTGCATTTGTTGTGGCTTTCTGCCTGTTCTACCAATAAAAATGAACCTAGCAACTCTCCAGGTAGAAAAGCTAGCAGGATGTTGCCAGGAAATGTGATGCATGTGATCTCACACATCGCACAGTGTGATCCACAAATACTTCAATTCCTATGAGGTGAAATGATGATAGCTAAAACAACAAGTAGTTTTAACCAGCTGTACATGTTATGGTCCTGCCTTGCTGCTGGTCCTTCTTTAGGACAAGTTCTGCGTGGGGAAATACTCTCTGCAGGACTTGTAAAGTTCTCTGATAAGTCTTATTAAGCAGTGGTTTAAAAATGGGTGATAATGCTTGTCCGGGCAAAGCCGCAGACCTCTGTGAAACTGGTACAATTCTTTCCATAGCCATGAAAAAATCTTTTGCTGTTATTTTAATTGAAGAGACATCTAGCTGCAGTTTCTCAGGGCTTCTGTGTATCTGAGGGTAGCGGCGTCGCAAAGCACGGAGGGCAGCTTCAGCACATGCGGACTTGATATCAGCACCACAGTATCCTAATAAAACAGAACATCAAACAGAGCATTATGTCAGGCTGTGGCAACACAGGAAGGTCAAGGTGCCAAAGTGCAACACGCGAAGACTTTGCATGCAGGTTAAAACAGTCTAATAGGAAATGTGAAAAGTGTTGCTGCACTACAGAGGTTTTGTTAGCCACCCTGCACGCTTACGAACCAGCCAGACTTTTCTCCTGAACCTTCTAAGCAAAACTTTTCTCCCGAGGAAGTTGCCCCAAAAGCCACTTGCTGTTTGAAGAGACAGAAAGTAAAGCAGTAAGTGGATGGAAGTGTCTCACTCTGATGGCTTGGAGGACACGCAGCTGGCTCCCTGGCTAGTTGTGCAGCGAGGTGCAAGAGCCTGGTTCCCCCCTGCCGTGCGCCACGAGCTGAAACTCCTGCAGACTCAGTCACATGCAGGAACTCGCTTCATTTTTGAACTCACCAGCAGCTTTTTCAGCCAGCTCATCAAGGAACGTGTCACATGGTTTAGGGGTCCAGTTTCGTGTGTGAAGCTTGAAAATCTCTTTTCTAGCCTAGAAACAAAGTGCTTGCATTATAGTTTGCCTTGAGTCAAAAGGCAGAGGCAGAACCCCTCACATTAAAATTCCTACAAGTTTAAAATAATCACTTGCCTTAATCTGTTAAAGTGTAAGCTTTTCAAAGCTTAATATTTCTGTTTGTTCCATTAAACTCTTTCTGCAGACCTAAGGCCAAAAGGCAAGTAAAGCTTCTATAAAAGTTAAGTTTTGACAAGTAGGAGACCTATTGATTTGGGGAAAGAAACATTAGAAAACTGCAAAGAAAAGGTTTTCCTCAAAGAAAACTTATCTCAAATGTAGCAAGATATCATGACGACAGACTCACTAGTTTGCTCTTCTGTCAGTTCATTCAAGCAAAATAGTCCTAGCACTGGTTCCAATTGCTGCAATTGCTACAAAGAGCAACTGTGATTCAAGCTAGTATCACCGATCCAGAAACTGGATGGAAACAGGAGGCAAATGCTTATGGAAAATACACTGTTTCGTTAAATAAATAAATGCTTGGTGCATTTTTACTTGCTTCCAGTCATACTCCGCTTTATCCTTTTCCCCAGAAGTGCTAATTAAAACAAACAAACAAAAACCTAACAATAGTCGAGATATTCTGGCTAACTAGCAAAAGCCAGAAAAAAAAAAAAAAAAAAAAAAAAAAAATCAGCTTCACGTGGAATTTTCCTTTTTTTAATACTTTGGGTTGTTATATTCCCATTCTTTCATTGCTTAGAAACAGTGATTTTAGTGAAAAGCTACTTTTAAACCAGCTCATTTTTATTTGGGACAATGGAGTTCCCTAGGGTTTGTTCCTCTTCTTTCGTACCGTGTCCACCCTCCACACCAGGACGGTCTCTCAGGATATTGCTCCTGTGTGTGAGCTGCACGGGGCTGCATTCTCGCTTACCTGCTCCACGACACCGTGTTGTGACACGGCTTTGTCAGCAAGAAGGATTTGCTGGATGAGCACCAGGATTGAATACAAGTTCCTACCTCTTTATCTGGCAGTTTAAAAAGGAATTCTCACTCAAAGCGCCCGGCTCTGCGTCGCACAGGATCTATCCAATCCAGCCTGTTGGTGGCTCCAATGATGACGACTTCTCCTCTGCTGCCCAACCCATCCATAAGGGCCAGCAGTGTTGATACAACTGAGCTAGCAGGAGGAAAAAAAAAAAAAAAAAAAAAAAAAAAGCACATTATTTTGCTTCACTGGGTTAGTAAATTTTGTTAAATTATGCATTATTTTCTCTAATGATACCTGAGAAAGGACAAGCTTTTGCTCATTAAGATGCTGATGAGCGAGAGGGCTCATTTTAAGGCTCTCAAAAATAGAGAAGGTCACTTAAACGTTATGCTGATATCAAGCTTAGTGAATGCTTTTAAACTATGGCTTAAAGTCACATGAAGTTTAGTATAATTGAGCTACAGGTTTGCAGGATAATATTTCATATATAAACAGGTTTTGGTCTTCTTTCCACAAAGATAAAGCACATTATGTGTAGAAAATGATGGAAGGACGAAATTTGTGGGCCTGGAATAGAACAGGGATGCAGGAATATGACGTGAGTAAAACGGTGCTACCCTAAGAGGAAACACGTGAAATGCGCTGTGGTTGCAACATCACTGGAGCAGATTTTTAGAGCAACAGAGATCTCTTAACAACTGAGCTGATGGAGTGACGTGTTCTCCCCCTGCATAGGTTTCCCTCTGAACCTGAGCCATTATCTTGTGCAACCTCCTCTGTGGTTTTGGTGGGGAAAAATATTGTGGTTTGAGGATTTTGGGGGTTTTGTTCGTTTGTTTTTTAAAATCTTCCCCAACACATCTCCAAGATTTCAACTCTTCAATCCAAAGTACAGAGGCACTGGGAAAGAGAACACCAGTGTTCCCATTTCAGTCTTAGAAATGGACAGAATAAATAAATAAATGTAAAAAAAAGGGCAAGTCTTCCTCCAAAAAATCTTCATCACAAAAAATTACAGTCCCAGCTCTGCCAGAGCACACTGCAACCTTACCTGCTCAAAGAGCAAACGAAGTTGGCGCTCCGACTCCCCTGCCCACTTACTGAGGCAGTCAGCACCTTTTCGCATGAAAAAGGATATTTTCCTGCCACCTTGGCTGCACTCGTTGGTAAGGGCCCAGGCAACCAGGGTCTTTCCAGTCCCTGGGGGGCCGTAGAATAAGCAGCCTCTGTAATAAAGAGAGATTCACATAGGACAAAATTATCAAAAACGCCCATTTGAAGCCCCATCCCTAAGATGATCAACCCCCTCCTCCGAACCAACACACTTTATATCCAGAACTGCAGTAACAGCCAAATTGTGAGAACAGTCAGAGCAGGAGGAAGTTTTGTGTTTCTAAGGGATGTCACATGCCAATAAGCAAAGTTAACCAAGGGCATTAACAAACTCAGACCCCCACTCTGCTCTGGAGAGAGTGCAGTGTCCAGCAGGACACGTCCAAAACGGCCCCCAGGCACCACAAGGGACCACGGCAGAAGGGAGACAAACAAGAGCCAACTTCTGCGGCTCCAAGTTTTATAATACTAGTTTGTTCTTCAATTCGAGTTGTCTAATATACTCCCTTTTTCAAGCACCATACACCAGGTCTTTGATCATGCCAAGGCCTTTGCTTACATTTTGAACCTGCACATGCTCAAGACTTTATACATTTTAAATAAAATATTTTCACTACTAAAAAAAAATGCCCAAATGTTTGAAGCACAAACAAATATATTGATGCCTCAGTGTAATATCCTCCCCAAAACAGCGGAATTAGCATTTTGTAAAGCTGTGTTACCTTGGCGGCTGAATTTGGAGTTTCTCAAAGACTTTTGGGTAAAGCATTGGAAAAAGCACCATCTCTTTTAGGGCTGCAATGTGGCCGGAAAGACCACCCACCCCATCAAATCGCACCTAAAGATCAATTCAACAGAATAATTTCACACATTAAAGAAAGTTGCAGCCTACAAAAGGTTCCATCAGAAACCCTGGAAAAATCCCTCTAACACAACAACTTAAATCGCTTACCGCACTATCTATCTGCATTGCGCTGATGCCAGCCACAGTTGCACTCATGTTCACTGGATCCGTGTCAATCCCCTTTAAAAAAAAAAAAAATAACATTAACCATTTTGCGCTATGCAAATGACTGACATAATTAAGTACAAAGTAAAGATGATTTCTAAACACTGCTTTGTTTTCAAAGCACCCCAGGGGGTAACTCTACACATTTCCCTGGACTGTGTCACAGGTTTCCCTTGCGGGCGGCCCTGTCCCAGGGGTCCCACAGCTGGAGGCGGGGGGCGAGGGGTTGCCCTGGGGCTGCTGCCGGCCCCTTCCCGCGCTCCGGGCCGCCCTCCTGCAGCCGCCTGCGCCCTCCCGCCGCGCTCACCCCCTGCTCCTGCGCTCTCGGCTCTGGTTCCTCCGCTGCAGCCGCATCCCTGGCGCCATCCGCAGCGGCGGCGGGCCCGGGCGCGAGGGCCACCGCGCAGCGGGGTAAACTGGTCACTGCCGTCCCTGCCCGGCGGGACGGCGGCACCGCCATGGCGCAGGACAGCACGCGGCGACACCGCGAGTTCTGGTGCGGTGCCCTCCCCTCCGCCGCAGCCGTGGCCCTCCCCACGGATCCCTCCGCCGCGCCGTGCCCCGCTCCGCTCCGCTCCGCTCGCGGCCGCGCCGCCTCCTGCCCGCCGCTCCCGCCGCTCCCCGCCGCGCCGCCAGTCCGCGCGGCTCCCGCCTGCCCCCGCCGAGCGCCGCCGTCGCCTCCCCCCGCGGACTCTTTTCTCTGCGGCCGCTAGTCCCGGCCCGCGGGCGGAGGGACACAGTGCAGCGCCACACTCACAGCTTAGCGCGCCTCCATATTGGGGCCGCCTGCTTTGCCGGCGCCTGATTGGCTGAGGGGGGCCCCGACCCTGCCCTTTTTTGCTGGGAGGCGGGGCTCTCCCAGAACCACCCCTTAAAGGCGCCGCCCCTGCGCTCCGTGTCCCGGGTCCTTCGCAGTTCCCTGGAATAGCCATGGGATGGCTGCAGCTTCCCGGTATGGAGAACTCCGGCCTTGAGCACCCGCGGAGATGGGTTGTAAATGGGATGGGCCAACACTATGCGGCCTGCCCCATACCCAGAAACAGTGCTATTCCACACCGCTGAGCGGAATGCTCAAGTTTCTGTATTCATCAATAAGGGGGTTTCTCCACAGTTTGGTTGAAGAGCAGGACAAAGGGAGGGGAGACTGAGTGGAGCCATGAGCCGAGTGGGACAAAAAGAGCCATCTGCAAGGAGATGGGGGCCTTTACAAAGGAGGGAAATAGGGCAATTCCCCCACATTCTTCAGCAAGGGGGACAAAGGAGTTGGTGAGCTCAGGTGAGAACAGATGGCGGGAGGCCGGAGTTTGGTGTAGGCGGCCGGGAAGGCTGTAACTTCTGAGTACCTTGGCCAAGGGGGAAAAGGAGAGGGCGTCCCTCGGTCGGGAAATTAGGATAAAACGGGGGCTGCGTCCCCCAGCAATTTGAGAGACCCCACAGGGATATGCCTGGTGGACTCTCCCTTTATTCGAATAAAGTTTTAGGACGACTCTGTCTCCTTTTGGACATTCAGTTCTTGACAGCGAGATTTTCCGCACAAATGGGGGCTCGTCCGGGATCCTTCCACCTTCGGGAACGGCAGACGGCGATTGGAGTCGACGGCGCGCCTCACCAAAGCTTTTGGTGATCGACTCCCTTCGACGGCAGCCTGCACCGGACGACTGATTGGGTTCCCGAGACTGTCCGGAGACAGACGAGAAGCGGATCAGGGGGATCCGCAGGTAGGACCGGGAGGGGGTCCTCAAGGGGTCCGACAGAAAGGGCTAGGCCTGACGGAAAGGACCTCCCGGTAGCGCTAAGCCCGACAGAAAGGGCTAGGTCTGACGGAAAGGACCTCCCGGTAGCGCTAAGCCCGACGGAAAGGGCTAGGTCCGACGGAAAGGACCATTGAAATCTCACTGGTGAGTACTGTGGGACTGGGGAACAAAAGGGGTGACGACCCCAATATGGACAGCCAGGGAAGGCAGCAAAGGGAAGCCAAAAGAGGGTGTTGGGAAAAAGGTATGACCACCTCGACTTATACCTATATAGTCCCTTGGGAAGACTTTTGAGGGTTTGGGATAACTTATGCATTCCCCTAGAAATAATTAAGGAACTAATGATAAAATATTGTTGTTTGGTTTGGCCAGAATATAAGTTACCAGGGGGATTTAGGTGGCCTCCTGTAGGGTCGGACGGCGATCCTAGTCTTTGTCAGGTTTTGTGCCAGTATCTCAGCGATACTGAGAAGGGTCTCATCGAGAAAGAATGTGTGTCAATACGGTTAAGGGCAACATCTAGAGGAATCTATGTAACAAAAGAGAGAGGCAATCTGCTGAGGGGTTGGAGTTGATGGCTGGATTGGGAATGTCAATTGATATTGTGGGAGATGATAAAGAAGTTAGCACTACTGTAACTTTGTGCAAAGCGTCTGATAAAGCTAGGCTGAAGTGAACTCAGAAGTGTGGACAGTTCCAGGAAAATGATAAAACACCAATTGACAAGGACAGTCCTCCTGCAAGGATACACCAGTCCTATTTGGACAAGCCTTGCAGAAAATACTGAATATCCCACCCCCAGAAGCCAGGTTATTGCAGTATGACTTGCCCCTATCAGGTGAACAAGAGAGGGTGGTGAAGGAAACTGCTGTGAAGTTACTCAATTTCTTGGCCCAAAAAGGGTTTATTACATATATTTGGGGCATATTTTGGCTGGGGGTTTAACCCAAAACAGCCCCAATGTTGTGGTATGGACATGAGAAGGAGAACAGAGCCATGGCAAGGGAATTTTAGTGCAAAAACATGGAGGCATGAGAATACCAATAGCTTATTTTTCTAAAATGTTAGACCCAGTGGCGAAGGGGTGGCCTTATTGTCTGGAAAGCCCCGGCTAACTCTCCGTAGGTCTGTACCGCTGGCGGGGAGTGGGTCTGGAAAATAAACTCTGGGTTGCTGGGTCTGTGGGAGTCCAGGAGAATATGAAGACTACTCATGGATACTAGACATACTGAACACAGGTTGTTAGTTAATAACCTAGTTTGTAAAAACAAATATTGTCCAAAGGAGGGAGGAAAAAAAAAAAGAAAAAAAAAAGAGGAGGGATTGAGCGGAATGCTCAAGTTTCTGTATTCATCAATAAGGGGGTTTCTCCACAGTTTGGCTGAAGAGCAGGACAAAGGGAGGGGAGACTGAGTGGAGCCATGAGCCGAGAAGGACAAAAAGAGCCATCTGCAAGGAGATGGGGGCCTTTACAAAGGGAAATAGGGCAATTGCCCCACATTCTTCAGCAAGGGGGACAAAGGAGTTGGTGAGCTCAGGTGAGAACAGATGGCGGGAGGCCGGAGTTTGGTGTAGGCGGCCGGGAAGGCTGTAACTTCTGAGTACCTTGGCCATGGGGAAAAGGAGAGGGCGTCCCTCGGTCGGGAAATTAGGATAAAAGGGGGGCTGCGTCCCCCAGCAATTTGAGAGACCCCACAGGGATATGCCCGGTGGACCCTCCCTTTATTCGAATAAAGTTTTAGGACGACTCTGTCTCCTTTTGGACATTCAATTCTTGACAGCGAGATCTTCCGCACACCGCCAATGCAAAAGTTGCCCTTAATGGGGAAAACACCATTTTGCTTTCCTCTCTCTATTGAAAAAAAAAAGGACACAAGGCAAGTATTAAACAGGGCTGGAGCCCCCTGCCCAGGTCACCGGGACCGGGTCCTGTCAGCTTTGACCCTGTTTGAGCAGCGGGGTTGGACTAGACGATCCCTAGAGGTCCCTTCCGACCTCAGCCATTCTCAGATATCCAGGGACTGAGACCCCACCACAGTCTTTCCTGGCAACACGAGCCAGTGTTCAAGCAGCCTCCCAGCAAGTAATTTCTTCTATTCATTTACCCTATGATGCACCCATGTATTTTCTTTCTAAATCAGTGAGTCCCGAGATGACAACAGGCTTTCAGATCTGAAAACATTTTTAGCTCCTGTTTTCTCCTCAGAATAAAAGATTTTCACATGAAGACAACTTCAGGAGCATCTGCCCCTGCGCAGAGCGGCGGGGACATGAAATGGCAGCGAGGTCATGAAATGGGGCGGCGGGGTGAGGAAGGTGTTTGGAAGCTGTGTGGCTACACCCGAAGCTGGGATCAGTACCCCCTGGAGGAATTCTGTGCAGTTTTCACCTCCAGTGAGAGGAGGCCGGTGGGTTGTGGGTAAAGGCAGCCCTAGAAGCACTTGGGGCTGCCTCAAAGGCCTTGGGGTGCCTGGGCTTCTGGGGCCTGGCAGCTGGCCCAGATAGGAGGCCTATGGATCACCCCGTACTGATCCATATTGATGATCCCTACTTATCTCATGCTTTCGGAGCTGCTTGTAAGACAACACATCTTTCCTGTAACCTGCCAGTGTAGCAGAATGGTGTATTTAGAGGGTGCTGTTGGCTGCTGAGTGCTCTGGAAATGTCAAAACTGATGCTGTGGTTTTGTGGGTTTTTTTGTTTTGTTTTGTTTTGTTTTTCTGCAGCACAGGTATAAGCGGGTGCTATGTGTCGCCTGGCAAAGAACCACTTGTGTTAATCTTTATTTAAAATTACTTATGACTTTCAGATTCCCCTATGGAAGCAGAAATGTGGACACAGAAATGAACCTATTGTCTGGGTATTTTGTTCTTCATGTATTTTTTATGTATTTTGTTATTTATATAGGGCAATGTTAGTTTTTTTTTTAACAAGTAGCAGTTCTGCATTGAAGTTCTGTATTAATGACACAATGCCAGTATTTGTTCTTCTGCAACAGATACGGAAACACTGTAAATCAGGTCTCTTTTTTACTGCTTGTAGGAATTTAACAATGAAATACTCAATAAAATCTACACATGAAGAACATTGGTAACAGTGCATAACAAGCTTGTGAAAATTATTTTGCGTATACTTGTGAAGCCATCAAATTTACAGAATTTCAAGGAAGAGATGTTTGTATTTTTGAGGAATAAAAGAAAATACCTCTATGCACTTGGCACAGGATGGAAAAATACAAACAATACATTTCTCAGGTGTCAGCGTGTAAATTGATTCCAACTGGTGGCTTTATAGTGTTATTTGTAATGAATGGAATTCAGTAACTGCTGTTCTAGAATTCCTTTTAAATGGATATCATTACAGTGTTCAGTTATCCTGTTAATGCAGAAGCGTTCTTCTAGCTTGATGTTATTTCTGTATATCAGGAAATGAAGATTAATTTTGGATTTATGCTGTAGTTCTTCACACTTTTAGGCACGTGACATGCATCATGCCAGAATGGGAAGGATTTTGGGGGGAAAAAGATGACAAAGTATTTGAGTCTTTTAAATCACTTCAGGAATAATTAATTCTCTCAAAAAATATTGGCACATTATCAAGAAAAAAAAAGAAAAAAAGAGTTTATTTTAAAAATAGATCTGAATGTTATCAAGAAGACCTATGATGAAAAAGAGGAATAGAAGTATCAGAAAAGGCCTCTGCAAAATGTTAGTTTTCCTTCAAATTCATGGCTTGAAAGCTGTCTTTTTCTTTGATATTGCAATGCCTTACAGAATTTGTTCAGCTTGAAGCTCATTTTTCACTAGACTCTATAAAAGCTTTTCTAAGTATGGTTGTTACATACAGTTCTATATCCACTTGATAATTTGGTCTCTCAGAATACTTGCACAAAGATCTTTTGCATTCCCTTTCCATTATAGTCAGCTTTGTTCAATATTGAGAATGTGAGTGGATTTAATGTTCCCTTTATTAACAGTGGTTGCTAACAGGCTAATTTAATTCTGCAAAACTACAGTGTAAGTAACTTGTGTGCGGAAAATCTCACTGTCAAGAGCTGCATGTCCAAAAAGGAGAAAGAGGAATCTTAAAACTTTATTTGAATAAAGGAAGAGTCCACCGGGCATATTCCTGTGGGGTCTCTCCAACTGCTGGAGGATGCAGCCCCCTTTTATCCTAATTTCTCGAGTGAGGGACGCCCTCCCCTTTTCCCTGCTGGCCAAGGTGCTCAGAAGTTACAGCCTTCCCGGCCTGCCTACACCAAACTCCTGCCTCCTTCCATCTGCTCTCACCTGAGGTCACCCAACTCCCCATGACGCCTGCCAAAGAAGGGCGAGCAACCTCCCTTTGGTCTATGCTCTCCTGTCCCACTCACTCATGGCTCCGCTCAGTCTCCTCTCCTGCATATATTCCTTTGTCCCACTCATCAGCCAAAGACTGTGGGGGAGTCCCCTTATTTGTGAATACACAAACTTGTGTATTCTGCTCAATCCCTCCCTCTCTTTTTTTTCAATATTTGTTTTTACAAACCTCTACACCCATCTTTAGAAGCATAGTGAACTCTGCATAAGTTATTAACTAAGCACCTGGGTTCCATAGGGCTGGCACCCATGGCTAGTCTTCATATCCTCCTGGACTCCCACAGACCCAGCATTTATTCTCCTGACCCAACCCCAGACAGCGTTACAGCTCTAAGGAGAGTTATCTGGGGCTTTCCATCCTTTTCCTTCAACTGAGAAGTCCAGATTTCAGGCATCATGGCCATCCATGCTCAGCTGTATTGACTGATGTTTCTGTGGTTCTAAGGTCCACTCCACTTTGCTGCCAGTGGTGCTTTTTCCGCTTTTTGACCAAGACCCGATCTCCTGGTACTGCAAAATCCAAGGGCAGGATCTGTGCGAGCTGGACTTCCTGTTGGAGAGACTTTACACGGGAAAGTATTCTGCCCACATATTGATCACTCATCTCTACCTTCCCGCCAGCTTGGGTGTAAGTAGGGTGGAGAAATCTTGAATATTCTTTCAAAGGAGAACAGTTGAATGTCTCCCCTAGGTTTTGCTCTCATTCTTGAATGGTAGAAGTTGTCTCCATGGCATCTTAGCTTCTAACACCAATTTTAGAAGATGCCTTTTAATGTTCCCATTCATCCTTTGCACTGTACCAGAGCTCTGGAGATGCCAAGGGGTATGCAAGTCCCCTTGAATTCCCAGGGCAATCACGACACCTTGAAGGAACTTTCCCGTAAGAAGATTGCATCTGTTTGTGTCTATCGCCTGTACCAACCCATATATTGGAGTTCTTTGTTCTAAAAACACCTTAATTACAGAGCCAGTTGTTGCTGAGGTAGTTGGCAGTCAGAAATGCCTTGAGCCATCCTGTTACCGTTACCAGAAGATGCTTAAGGCTCCCTATATGGGGCCTCTCACTAGAGTCTACTTGGATCATTGGAATGGGCGCACAGCCCAGGGTCGTCCTCCCCTTGCAGCTTCCCTTGTGGCTCAGCTGTTTGCCTTACAGCCCTCAATAGCCCATTTCCCCAGAACAAAAAAAAGACCAAGGGCAGCGCAGGTTTTGAGGAAGGCCCCTGCCAGTCCTCGGGAGCCCCAATGGCTTCCTTCTTTCTTCTGCCCCACTATTTTTAATTATCTCTAATGCTTCTGGAAGAAAAGATATCTTTTCTGGTAATGGCTGGACTACCGGGAGGAGAGGAGGAGGAGAGGTTTGCTACCTCCAGGAGGCAGGTAATCACATCCTTTGTACCAATGCCTTTCCCCGGCAAGTTAACACACCTCTCTCTTGGCACAGTTTTCCAAACATATGCACCATCCCACATGCATATTTAGAATCTGTAAAGATATTTGTTACGTTGCCTTGGTATAATTCACAGGCTCTTATTAGAGAATACAATTCTGTGGTTTGGGCTGAGCAGGGAGACGGCAGCTTTCCTTCCTCTAGCAGCTCCCTTCCCTTAATGATGGCATATCCTGTGGCCCATTTCCCTTCTATTACTTTCGAAGAACCATTAATGAATGCATTGTCCCCATCTGGCCAATGTGCTCTTCTCAGATTTTCCCTAGCCTGAGTCTGGAGATCTGGTACCTTTGATGCTTTTCCCTCGGGGCCAGCCAGGCTAGAAGCTGAGTTAAACCCTCCCCCGATTCTTAATTTTCAATCTGGTCAGCCATGTAGAAGCCCTTGCAGTTAGTAATGCCTTGACCTGCTGTAAGAGACAGTTGTGGATTGTGTTTGTCTCAACACTGTTGTTGCACCGTTTACCTCAGCGTCCTGTCTCTGGGAAGATGGTGAGATCAGCACGAGACTCAGACAGTGCTCAGCAGAGGCTGCGGAACGGCACTACCACTCGAGTCGGCTGCACAGGAGCCCCAGAGCACGCGGCATGTACGACACAAACACCATGCACCAGAAAGTGGGTGGACTCTTCGAGAACGGGGACATGAAGGGACTTGTATTCCTCCCCTGGTGTGTGGCTTCTTCTCCTGAACGGCACCTGCGCCGAGGTGACTTTGGGACAACAGAGAAAACTATTATAGCGTCGCCATTGGCTCCGGGGATCGCTGCCGAGCAAGCATTGACCACGTTGTGCAGACTGGGATGCTGGCTAGCAAAGTCCAGCAATGCTACAACGACAGCTTTGTCCTCATTGTGAGTAGAAGTGGACTCGATTCAGCACGCAACTGTACAAGACCATACTGCCATAGATATGTTATTGCTTATGCATGGCCATGGGTGTGAAGAGGTAGGAGGCATGTGCTATATGAATCCAAGCGACCACTCCAAGTCTATACATGCCCAGATCCAGGCCTTACAGGATCTGACTCATCAACTGAGAGATGCTGATGACTGGAATGCATTCGGACAGTGGAAGTGGGGTTGACCATGGCTACAGAAACTGCTATTGGGACTATTATTTCTATTTGCTGTATTTGTCTGTGTTATGTACTGTATCCCTTGTGTAATGATGCTGACACGAGGTATGGTTGAAACTGCTATGAAAATGTTATCTCTTTGGGTGCTTCGCTACAATCGATTGACCTCTACAGATCACGGGGCGGCATGTATAGGAGGTAGATATTTTTATGATTATTTATGCTCTGTAAGGTCATAAGACTATTGTGCGAAACAGAATCCAGACCTTGAGAAATAAGATGTTTGCCCATTTGGGCGGAACGATAAGGAACACGGAGGCGGCTGCTCAGCTGTGTTCACAGCCGACTCCGTCCAAAACCAGTTGAAAGCGGCTGCTCAATCGGACTTGTAGCCAGCTTAACCGCAGACGTCCTCTAACCCAGTTTGAAGGTCAGCCGCACCAGGAGGAGGAGGAAGATGAGGAAGGCAGGACCCTCAGACTGAGGGCTGGGACCCCCTACCGGTACGCGCGCTTGCGCACCCGGGAGGGAAGGTTATGTGGCTGAGGGTGGAGTTTGTCTGCCCCCCGGCCTGCCTCCTGGCACGTACTGGCCCTATGGGGCAGGAGGCACCGTGCGTAAAAAGACAGTGCGGGGAGGGGAACGGGGAGACACCGAACACCGAGGTCTACGTTGTCTCCGCAGGGACGCCCGCCAAGTTGGGAGCCTGTCAGCAACCCTCCAATCCACCAGCTCGAGAGGATGTTCAGGCTCAGTATCCTGCTAGCAAGTACTGAGTTGTGAGCAGCTATCCGTATTTTGCTCCTCTGTTTATGTGCTTTCACCTGAAATAATGCTTGATGTAGCCACCTGATTTTGCGTGATTATTGCCCAATCCCGAGCCATCTGCAACAGCCTTTGGAGGGGAAAACCTTATTGGAAGGGAAAGGGTTTTGTCGAAAAATAAAAGTTGTGTGTGTGTTTTGTGTGATTTTTTCAGAGGATAAAATGATCTGGATGGGAAAAAAAATCAGAAGGAAACATTTGGTCAGGCATAGTTTTTTGGAACGGATTTTTTTTTAGTGTTTCTTTATGGAAAATTATTTGTTAGGAATTTTCTTGGGGGGTGTTGAAAGGGAATTATTTTGAGGGGGAAGTTATTTGAGGGAAGAATTTTGGTGGGGATTTTTTTTTCTTTTGAGAATTAGGTTTAAGAAAAAACCTGATGATTGTCTGTATATAGGCAATATAAATAATATAAGCTATATGAATAATAAGTTATTCTTAAAAGAAGTTATTCTTTTAGAGATTATATTTTCTTTGGCTACCTGGTATTCCCAGCATCTAAAGCAGGCTCCACTTAAGTGAATGTAGCAAAATAATTTTGGAGAAATAGATAACTCTCCTTAAAAGTTGTTGGTATGTACTAGAGAAATATCTGAATTTGTGGATTTTCTTTTTTCCCTTTGACATCAAATTTGTGGAATAGAAACCAGTAACTTCTGTTCTTCTTCTTCTGGCCCAGATGAAAGGGAAAAAAAAAAAACTGACTGTGATTCTTTCTTGCTGTAGTAAAGTAGCATGATGTTCTTGCTAAAATCCCAGTGGGAATGAGTGTCAAGGCAGTGACATTAAGGAGGAGACTCAAATGTGTGATAAACTGAAATGAGGACTGTGGGGCAGAATTGCTACAGTAGGTAAGTAGATGATATTTTCAACCTCAGGAGTTACTGAAAGAAGTTCCCTATCCTTGTCCTCTAATTACTAAAGCCCCTGTCTCAGCAACTGTAATTAAGCAAAAGGTAATGAAGACATTTTAAGATTGGACCTCTTTCAGGGTTCTTTAAGAATTTCCTTTAGTAGGTCAGCATACTACCTTGAAAGAAAACATAGAAAATATCATGTTCCAATTCTGCATTTACTCTGCTCTCCTCTTTAGTAAATCTAAATGCTGCTTCAGTTCATCTCTTCTTCATGGCTTTGTGCTGAACCTCTCTGTTGTCAGGTGTTGAACAATTCCAACCCTTCCTGGTACTGACAATTTGACAAAAATTTGACAATTATTTTCGAATTCCGCATTTCTTCTGTTATCTTCTCTAGTAAATCTGTATGTTGCTTCAGTTAATCTCTTCTTCACTCCAATGAGTTTCTTTGTGGTTTTGTGCTGAACCTCGCCGTTCTCAACTGTTGGACAATTCCAACCATTCCTGGCATTGTAATTCACAAGCGTTTTCAAAATCTGCATTTCCTTGGCTTACCTATTTATTAAAACTGAATGTTGCTTCAGGTCACCTCTTCTTCGTGGCTTTGTTATGAAGAACTCTGTTGTCAGGTGTTGGACAATTCCAATTATTCCTGGTATTGTATTTCACAATTATTTTCAAATTCTGCATTTCTTCTGTATTCTTCTCTAGTAAATCAGAATGTTGCTTCAGTTAATCTCTTCTTCATGGCTTTGTGCTGAACATCCCTGTGGCAGGTGTTGGACAATTCCAACCCTTCCTGGTATTGTATTTGACAATTGTTTTCAAATTCTGCATTTCTTCTGTTTTCTTCTCTAGTAAATCTGAATGTTTCATCAGCTAATCTCTTCTTCATTCCGTTCACTTTCTTCGTGGCTTTGTGCCGAACCTGTCTGTTGTCAGGTGCTGAACAATTCCAACCCTTCCTGATATTGTATATCACAATCGTTTTCAAATTCTCTATTTCTACGCATTTCTTCCCTAGTAAATCTGTATGTTGCCTCAGTTAATCTCGTCTTCAGTGCGTTGAGTTTCTTCGGGGCTTTGTGCTGAAGCTTGCCGTTTTCAACTGTGGGACAATTCCAACTATTCCTGGCATTGTATTTCACAATCGTTTTCAAAATCTGCATTTCCTTGGCTTTCCTGTTTATTAAAACTGAATGTTGCTTCAGGTCGTCTCTTCTTCATGGCTTTGTGCTGAACCTGTCTGTTGTCAGGTGTTGGAGAATTCCAATTGGAATGGGCGCACAGGCCAGGGTTAACACACACACGTCTCTCTTCGCACGGTTTGCCAAATATGTGCACCATCCCACATGCACATGGGTTAGGGTTGGGTTAGGGTGTTAGGATTAGAATGAGGGTTTAGGTTTAGGGTTAGGGTTAGGGGTTGGGGTAGGGGTTAAGGTTGGGGTTAGGGTTCGGGTTCGGGGTTAGGGTTAGAGGGTTAGGAACAGGGTTATTTAGGTTTAGGGGTTATAGGGGTTAGGGTTAGGGTTATTTAGGGGTAGGGGTTAGGGGTGAGGAGTGGGGGTGAGGGGGTAGGGGTAGAGGGGCTGAGGGGGGTTGGGGGTGGTATTAGGGGGTTAGGGTTAGTGGTTAGGGTTATTCAGGGTTAGGGGTTAGGGGTGGGGTTGGGTTTGGGGTTTGGGTTTGGGGTTAGGGTTAGGGTTGGGGTTAGGGTTAGGTTTAGGGGTTGGGGTTAGGGTTAGGTTTAGGGGTTGGGGTTGGGGTTATTTAGGGTTTGGGGTTGGGGTTGGGATTATTTAGGGTTTGGGGTTGGGTTTGGGGTTGGGGTTATTTAGGGTTTGGGGTTGGGGTTGGGATTATTTAGGGTTTGGGGTTACTTAGGGTTCGGAGTTGGGTTTGGGGTTATTTAGGGTTCAGGGTTGTGGGTATTTAGAGTTCGGGCTTGGGGTTGGGGCTGGGGTTATTTAGGGTTCAGGCTTGGGGTTATTTAGGGATCAGGCTTGGGGTTGGCGTTGGGGTTATTTAGGGTTTGGTGTTGGGGTTGGGGTTATTTGGGTTTGGGGTTAGGGTTGGGGTTATTTGGGTTCGGGGTTAGGGTTTGGGGTTAGGGGTTGGGGTTACGAGTTAGGGTTCGGGGTTAGGGGTTCGGGGTTTGGGGTTAGGGTTTGGGGATAGGAGTTAGGGTTTGGGGGTAGGGGGTAGGGGCTAGCAGGTAGGGGGTGGGGGGTAGTGGGTAGGGGGTAGGGTTAGGGGGTAGTGTTAGGGGGTAGGGTTAGGGGTAGGGTTAGGGGTTGGGGTTAGGGGTTCGGGCTTAGGGGTTAGGGTTAGGGGTTTGGGTTAGGGGTTACAGATAATGGATAAGGGTTAGGGATAAGGGATAGAGTTAACAGTTAAGGTTAGGGGTTGGGGATAGGGATAAGGGATAGAGTTAAGAGTTAAGGTTAGGGGTAGGATCTGGGTTTGGGATAGATGTTCGGGTTTAATTTTGTTGTACTTACGGTTAAGAGCTCAATTTGGATTTAGTGGAGTTGTATGTCCTCCTCCTCCTCCTCCTCCTCCTCCTCCTCTGAATCCTCCTCCTCCGAATCCTCCAAATCCGAATCCTCCGAATCCTCCAAATCCTCCTCCAAATCCTCCAAATCCTCCAAATCCTCCTCCTTATCCTCCTCCTCCTCCTCCGAAGGGATAGGGGTTAGGGTTAGGGTTAGGGGTTAGGGTTAGGGGTTAGGGTTAGGGGTTAGGGTTTAGAGGGTTTAGGGTTTAGAGAGTTTAGGGTTTAGAGGGCTTAGGGGTTAGGGTTAGGGGTTAGGGTTAGGGGTTAGGGTTTAGGGTTAGAGGTTAGGGTTTAGGATTAGACGTTAGGGTTAGAGGGTTAGGGTTTAGGGTTAGGGTTTTAGGGTTAGGGTTAGGATTAGGGTTTGGATTGGGGTTTGGGTTAGGGTTTGGGTTTAGGGTTTGGGTGACGGTTAGGGGTTGGGGTTAGGGGTTGGGGTTTGGGGTTAGGGTTAGGGGTTAGGGTTAGGGTTTGGGGTTAGGGTTAGGGGTTAGGTGTTAGGGGTTAGGGTTAGGGTTAGTGTGGGATTCCTGAAGGCCAGTGGTCATGCTGTGAGCAAGCCAGATAAGGGCAGAAGGGCGCCAGACCTAGATGAAAGGGCAGAAGGGTGCCAGGCCTAGCTGAAAGGGTGGAAGGACTGCTGACTAAGAGATAAGGAGATCTTGCGGAGAGTCAGATAAGGAGGCAAAGAGTTGAGACAAACAAGTAGAGGGGGACGGTCGTTAAATGTGAGGACACGTGGGCACTGTTAGTTAGCCTCTGTTAGTTAGCCTATCACACTGTATAGTTAGACGCATGGACGCGGGGTCTTGACCAATCATTGTAAAGAAGCGCTCGCGTGTACGGGGAAATCTTGCATAGAATTTCGTTGACGCAAATAAGAGCTAACCTATCCTGAGCTCAAGCTTTGCAATATGCATGAACCTAATTAAGTTGTGTATAAGAGTGCACACTGAATGTTCAATAAACGAGTCTTGTCGATGACCATATGGTGTTGCAGTCTCCCTTTCTCCTACAGGTTAGGGGTTAGGGGTAGGGGTTAAGGGTAGGGGTTTTAGGGTTAGGGTTAAGGGTTCAGGGTCAATGTTCTCGGTTGGGGTTTAGTGCGGTTGTAGTTCATTCTTGTCCGACCTTGTCCAGACAAGAACTTGTTCTCGTTTGAACTTGGACTTCACTTGTCCAACCAAAGAATCCTGTTTATCTTTATGTTGAGTTTCATAGTGTCGACACGAATTGTATTCCTTGAACGCAGACGCTGAATTCTGGCCTATCAGACAAACAGATCTTACTCGGTCCTCCGTGAAAAACTAATAATCAGAAGCCAACTTTTCTGAGAATACCCTGCCCTCGGAGTCCATTTTTCTTTTTTTTGACACGATGGTGCACGTGCTTCCCACCGGTGCTGGCTGCTTGTCCTGCCTGGAAGCTGGAGGGAGGGAGGGAGAGACGGGGCAGTCGCCCCCCTCGCTGATGCTGCCACCCCCCTCCTCAGCCCAAGGTGGCCAGAAGGGACCGAAGGAACTTTGGCACGCAGGGGCTCTGGCGATCCGCCCGAGTTGGCTGGACCTCACAGTCCAGAGGCTGCCGAGGGAGCTTGCCCGGCAGAGGAGATGCCCGCGCCTCTCACCTGCTGCGCGTCGCGGAGGAGGAGGAGGAGGAGGACGGGGCGGTGGCGACGCGGTTTGTAGCCGACAGGCGCCCCTGGGGGGGCAGGTCAAGGACGAGGCGCCGGTTTCAGCCCAGGCCCAGCAGGTGCTTGTGGGCTGCGGAGGCCGGCGCGCAGATTAAGCAGCAGGAAGTCATCTGCAGCTGTTTGGTTTCCCCCCAACCCCTGGTGGGGGGACGGGGGGGTTCTGTAAATACCGGTGGGCCGGATTGAGGACCTCGGGGGGGCCGTATCCAGCCCGCGGGCCGTAGTTTGAGGAGCCCGGATCTACAGCATCACCCATAACAAATGAGAATTCTTAAGTTGAAGATTAAGACGATTAACCCTAAGTTTCTGCCTGATAGATTTGGTGTATTTTATGCATCGCAAATGCTCGATCTTGAAAACGAGGCAACGTGCCCTTCTCGGACAGCCAGGGATCAACCCCAGAATCTTTCACCAACTACTACAACTCTCCACATGCTGCAAATGACCCCTGTATACTGTTGTTCCTTATCTAAATCCAGTGGAAAACTGCAAATTTCAAACAACAGTGGCAGATTAGAAAGAAGAGGGTGAGACAGGCAAGGAACAACTTGGTTGCACATCACTGGACAGCAAACCTTAGGTGTGGTTGAATTCATTTCAGAAGAACAGCGGGAGAAGAAGTCTCCAGAAAAGGATTAGGCAAGGGTAAATGCTGGCAATTAGGCTAGGAAGAAAATGAAACCAAAGGCATTCATCACTTTGCTGAAGAAGCTATCTCATTTCGGAAGTTCATGGAAAAGGATTATACGTATTTTCAAAATTCTTCAGAGAGCAATGAGATGGTTCACGCTACAGCTTTCATTTCAGTTGGCCTACCATTAAAGCAATGATGTGGTGCTTGACTAAAACTTGAAAGACTGAAAAGTTGCTGGAAAAAGTTCCCTATCCTTGTCCTTGAATTGCTAAATCCCATGTCTCAGAAATTCTCATTAAGAAAAAGGTCACTAAGACCTTTTAAGTTTGGATATCGTTCAGCGTACTTTCAGTGTTTCCTTTAGGAGATAGTCCAGATACTATTTGAAAGAGAAAGTCGAAAATATACCAATGCTTCCTCTTGCAAAGCTGGCACAACTGCAGCATTTAAATAGCAATGTTCAGGGTGTTAGTCCTTGTAGTGCCTCGAGTCACTTTGTTTGGCCTTTGCAGAGCTCCTAGAGCCACCGGTCAATTCTGCCGGTAGGATCCATCCAGGAGATTTCCTACAGAAAGGATCAGGGAAGACTACTTTAGGAATGGGAGGAATGCGCCGTTGTGGCCCGCTAAGTGCCAGAAAGCAGCTGGGTCCTTCACTAGCAGCGCTTTCATTTTCGCATGTCCCAATTGGAGTCACTTCTCACGATGATGCAAAAAGAAGTCGTGCGGGTGGAGTGCTGCCAATTTGGTAGGGACGGTCTTGCAAAGAGCAGGAGAGAGCAGGTGAAAGCTGGACACGGCTCAGTGTTCCCTTGGCATGCTCTTTACAGCCTCACTCCAAAAGGCGCTCTGCGATTCTTCCATTTCCAAACTCCATGCTATCACTAAAGTACACTTCCTGCATTTCTTTCAGCGGGAAAACTCCAACGACCCTGTTTTTCACCCCAACCACAAACTGTTCCCAGCATGAGTCTTGGCACAGCAGAACACTTCCCTTGGCACGCTCTTTGCAGCCTCACTCCAAATGGGGCTCTGCGCTTCTTCCATCTCCGAACTCCATGCTATCACTAAAGCACCCTTCCAGCGTTTACTTCGTGAGGAGAACACCAAAAACCCTGGTTTTCACCCCAACCACAAACTGTTCCCAGCAAGAGTCTTGGCACTGCTTCACACTTCCCTTGGCATCTTCTTTACAGCCTAAATCCGAATGGGGCTCTGTGCTTCTTCCATCTCCTAAATCCATGCTATCACTAAAGCACACTTCCAGCATTCCTTTCGGCAGGAAAACACCAACAACCCCGGTTCTCATCCCAACCACAAATTGTGCCAGGTATGGGTCTTGGCACTGCTTCACACTTCCCTTGGCATGCTCTTTGCAGCCTCACTCCAAATGGGGCTCTGTGCTTCTTCCATCTCCTAACTCCATGCTATCACTAAAGCACACTTCCAGCATTCCTTTCGGCAGCAAAATGTGGAAGAGTGGCTGGCTGATCGGGGACATCTTGGGATGCACAACCCGCGCCTTGTCAAGTAATGTACAGGGGGGTGGCAATGACCTGTCCTTGACCAAGATGGAATAAGGAAGCTGCTGTTTCTAAGCAAGCAACTTGCGGAATCTTGCCCGTACCGGTTAAGGAAGGGGGCTTGTGATTGGGCCATGCAAATGCAGCCTAGCAATCTGCTAAGCAATGGCCAACAGCCAATCCTGTGAGCTTGGGAGAGCTCCTGGATACCTGCAGGATATAAACATTTGCATACCTCGGTTAATAAACAGAGCAATATGGAAAACTCACATTGAGTCTGTATCTTGTAATCCGGGTCGATCTCCTTCATCTGGCGCCCGAACAGGGACCTGGCACAATGGTGCGGGTATTCGTTGGAGCTGGCACAACGGTACGGGAACGGTCGGTCTTGGAACATCACGCTGAGTGGTGAGCGGAGACCGGGGGATCGACATGTGGTGGTGAGTGCATTGGCACACTGGGACTGGGTGTAAGGGCACAGGTCCAGGGGTAGAAGTCACAGGGCCCCTCCGCGAAGACCGCCTTAACCATGGATAGGGAGGCGGCAACGCAGCTGCTATTGCAAATTCTCGCCAAGCGAGAGGCGGCTGTGAGTATGAAGAAGCTCTATGAGCTGTGCAAATGGGCACGAGGCAAGGGACACTTGCAAAACCCCAAGCTCCTCCAACATATTCTGTGAGAGGAATCAAGCACAATGAACAGACCCTCTGCAAGCTTTCGATCTGGTGCAGAGCGAAGGGGTTCAAAGCTGAGCCACGATTAGTATTCGACATGGGGTGGCTGCTTTGGGATCGCATCGCCAGCGAGGATAAAAATGTGAGAGACCTGGCGACTACGTGGAAGTCAGTCTTGTCTACCCTATCGAGCACTTCAGGAACAGGGCCACCGTGGCGTCGGAAGACGCTGGTGTTTGAGAAGCGACTTACGCCTGCTCCATCTGCGCTTCCATTGCCGGACCCTCCACCCAAGAATGAAGAACAGCCTGGCTGGGCCAAAGGCTTACTGGATCATCTTGAGAAGCTTAAAAAGGGGACTCAGGGCAGAGGGGGAGCGGATATGGTAAAGGAAACTTGCCTTGACATGGGCAAGTGAGTGGGGAGTCATACATGTCATTCCTTGATCGCTTAAAGGAAGCCTTGGTGTGTGCCTCCATGACACCTGAGGCAAGGGAGGCTTTATTGATGTAATGGATATGTCATGCTCTTAAAGCAGGTTGTTAGTTATACCCAAGTTAAGAGTTGTTGGCTTTGTGGAACAACAGACCAATGTGACAACTTGTTAAGTGGATGGGGAATTTCGGGATGGTTACAATTCTTAATCCGAAGTGCAGGGATGGTGGTGTTGATATTGTGTTTTGTTGATGTTGTGTTAATTGTACCTTGCTTGTTGAAATGTATGTCTAATATGATTGAAAGGCCTTAGGGAAGGGTTGGCTGGCTGAAGAACAAAAAGGGGACAGGGATACTGTAGGTCATGAGCTGCAGAAAAGGGGAAGTAGGAAGGAACGAAACTGAAAGCAAGTTTGGCCATGCGGAGCAGGATGGAGGTGCGGCTTATGTACGGGCCAATCAAATAAATGTGTGATCGGCTAGCAGCAACCAATCCCGTGTGTCACATTGCACATGGTTACACATTGTGTAACCAATAACAATGTAACTACGCATGTAGCTAGGCAGTGTTGCAAAAATGATACTGGATGAATAGAGCAGCCATAGATTTCCTGCTACTGGCCCACGGGCACGGATGTGAAGACTTTGACGGGATGTGCTGCATGGATCCACAAGACCATTCTAAGGTAATCCACCAGCAGATCCAACAGTTGACGGAGCACACCCAGAAGACCCAGAAGGACATCAGCCTCTTTGGTCTCAATGGGCTATCAGACTGGCTTGGGCTTGGGGGCTGGCCACGCTCATTACTAAAGACGGGTTTAACATTCTTGCTTGTATTGCTATTTGTGTTATGAATCCTTAGCTGCACGTTTTCTTGTATCAAATGCCTGATGTTTTCACTCATTAACAAGGCTTGGTTGCTGCAAAAGAAAAAAAAAGGGGGAATTGTGGAAGAGTGGCTGGCTGATCGGGGACATCTTGGGATGCACAACCCGCAGCTTGTCAAGTAATGTACAGGGAGGTGGCAATGACCTGTCCTTGACCAAGATGGAATAAGGAAGCTGCTGTTTCTAAGCAAGCAACTTACGGAAACTTGCCCGTACCAGTTGAGGAAGGGAGCTTGTGACTGGGCCATGCAAATGCAGTCTAGCAATCTGCTAAGCAACGGCCAGCATCCAATCCTGTGAGCTTGGGAGAGCCTCTGGATACCTGTAGGGTATAAATGTTTGCATACCTCGGTTAATAAACAGAGCAAGATGGAAAACTCACATTGAGTCTGTATCTTGTAATCCGGGTCCATCTCCTTCAGCAAAACACGAAAAACCCTATTGGTCACCCTAACCACAAACTGTGCCCAGCAAGAGTCTTGGCACTGCTTCACACTTCCCTTGGCATGCTCTTTACAGCCTCACTCCAAATGGGGCCCTGCGCTTCTTCCGAAGCTTCTTCCGGAGATCTCCGAACTCCATGCTATCACTAAAGCACACTTCCAGCATTTCTTTCGTCAGGAAAACACCAACAACCCTGGTTCTCGTCCCAACCACAAATTTTGCGAGGCAAAAGTCTTGGCACAGTTTCAAACTTCCCTTGGCATGCAGAAGCAAGAGCCCCATGCAAAGGGCATGCCTAAGGGAAGTGTGAAGCAGCGCCAGTAGTCATGCCTGGCAACTTTTGTGGTTGGAGTGAAAAAGGGAAGTGTTATGCTGTGCCAAGACTCATGCTTCGCACTCTTTGTGGTTCGGATGAGAAACAGGGTCGGTGGTGTTTTTCTGCCGAAATGCTGGAGTTGCCCATTAGTGACAGTATGGAGTTGGGGATGGATGAAGCGCAGAGCCCCATTTGCAGTCAGGCTGGAAAGTACATGCAAAGGGAAGTGTTATGCTGTGCCAAGACTGATGCTGCGCACTCTTTGTGGTTTGGGTGAGAAACAGGGTTGTTGTCATTTTTCTTCCGAAATGCTGGAGCGGCCCTTTAGTGCTAGTATGGAGTTAGGGGATGGATGAAGCGGAGAGCCCCGTTTGGAGTGATGTGGAGGCTTGTTCAAAGACAATAGTACCTTGTTAGCAGATAGTTAACCACAAGGATGTCAGTCTTTGCAGCAGATGGGGGACAGAGCCGAGAAAGAGGAGGACTGAGGAACACCTCCCCCTGCCCCGTGTGAGACATGTCTTGTCAGAAGAAAAGAAACAAAGCCAGACAATCTCGCAGGTGGCCAGATGCTGATTGGTTGTGAGCTTTTCAACACTTGTGTTAAGAAAGTATAAAAAGAAGTTGGTTTGGAAATAAAGTTGTCTCACCCTGCACTCCAGACTGAGTCCGTTTCTTCATAAGGTGCAACAAATGGTGCCCAACGTGGGGCTCGAAGACTAGGTGTCTCTCCGGTTGCACCGCCCAGCTGAACTCCCGGGAATCACGCTGAAAGGAAGCTTAAGGATCAAGCTGAAAGGAAGCTTACTTTGTGTGCACACTAAAAGCCTCTTGAAGGGAAAAAGGTAAGCGGCTGGAAACTATGGGTTCCTACCTAATGAAGGAACAGAAGGATGATTTAGAAGCTTCTCCTAAAAACTTGAAACCGCAAAGAAAAAACTTAGGTGAAGAAGAGCTGCAAAAGGTTCTTGCGTGGGCTTCTAAAGACGATCCTTCGGTGAGTAGTAAGAATGCTTTTAATCTGGAAAGATGGGACCAAATTGGGGTCCGACTGT
The DNA here is from genome assembly GCF_059628265.1 of Tinamus guttatus. Lineage (NCBI taxonomy): Eukaryota > Metazoa > Chordata > Aves > Tinamiformes > Tinamidae > Tinamus > Tinamus guttatus. The sequence continues at coordinate 35,547 of NW_028289008.1, read as the reverse complement.
GGGATAGTGCCACACGCGGTGATAAGGCTGCTGCTAACCTGTTGCCACAATGGCGAGTTGTATTCGAAATATTGAAATCTCATAGTGGGTTGCAGTCGAACATAAATGACGGGATCCGGGCCCCTGTCATCCCCTCCGCGCCTCCTTTACCTCAATCGTGTCCTGATGAGAATCAGAAAAGAAAATGTGCTGCAAAAGCCTTTGCAGTACTGCCACCTGATGACCAGGACGATGATCCTTTTGACCCGGGTCCTATTGACCCTGGAAAGGAGCCAGACCTATACCCCCCGGATCCTCACAATAAATGAGCCTCAGTAAAACGAGGAGCAAAACAGGCGGGGGATGTGAGCGTGCTGAAAGCCTTTCCCGTTATCTGTGCATCAGACCAGAATCCGCGTTGGGAAGGTTTGTCGTATAATCTTATTAAGGACGTGCGACGCACGGTGACAGATCATGGCCTTGGTGCCCATATACCACCCACCTTATACAATCTCTTTGTGATTCTTCGGTTTTTACTCCCCATGATTTTAAAACTTTGTTTCGCCTCATTATGACTGATATGCAATATACGATGTGGGAATCGAAAATGAGAGAGCTTGCTCGAGCTCAGGGGGAGGAAAACCAGCGGCTGTCGAAAAAAGGTCCTTTACGGGCTGTTACTGTGGAGGTGCTAATGGCGGAGGGCGATCACAGTGCTACAACAGCACAAGCAGAAATCCCCCCTGAGGGCCTGCAACAGGTTAAGGCACTTGCTCTCCGCGCCGAAACAAATTGATAATGAACAAGCACGAAGCTGCATTTTTAAGCAACTAGCAGTTGAGAATGCTAACCCCGATTGCCAGAGAGTTTTGTGGCCACTAAAGGATCCTACTATTGATGACATGCTAAAAGCATGTATTAATGTCGGTACCAAACAGTATGAATATTCACTGATGGCCGAAACATTTGCAACAATGTCTATGAAAAAGCCGTGTTTTGCTTGTGGCCAATTTGGGCATATTCGTAAATACTGTCCAAAAACGCAAGCAAACAAAGGAGGAACGCCTGGAATATGTCCGTGCTGCCACAAAGGACAACACTATGCTAATCAGTGTCGATCAAAATTTGATAAGGAAGGTCGACTGCTAGCCCCTTTGGGAAACTTCAAGCGCAGCGCGGCGAGGGTTGGCGCCATGACAACAAATCACCCCTCGAGTGGCCCCCACCGGGAAGCAGCTGCCGCCTGTGCGCCAGCACAAGCAGCAGCGCGGGGGTGGACCTGGCCACCACAATAGAAGTGCTAATTACTGATATATCTAGTTGTGCTAACTGGTGTCCACGGCCCCCTGGGGTGAGGAATGGCAGCACTGTTAATTGGGTGATCTTCAACCACGAGACAAGGGCTGTTTGTGTGTTACCTGGAGTTGTCAATGCAGATTTCAAAGGAGAAATTAAGATAATGGTATGGACTCCGATACCACCCTGTACTGTGCCAGTGGGAAGCCGAATAGCACAATTAGTATACTTTTTACCACAGACACCAGACACTGCAAATACTAAACCTGGCACAGGCTCTTTTGGGTCCACAGGGCATGAGATTTTCTGGACTCAAGAGATAACTATGAATCACCCGCAGATATCCTGTACGTTACAAGCAGGACCGATAAAGTTTAATGTACAAGGAATTTAAACAGCGGAAGAGGCTCTGCATCAGATTATGCGAGCAGCATCAGCTGCAGGATTAAAAAATGCAGAAGATAAAGTACAGGAAACTCCGCCTTGGCGATATTTAGAATGGAGAATTTCTGATCATCAAGTTCGACCACAATCATTGACCCTAAAGACAGACATAAGGACTTTGAATGATCTTCAGAAACTTTTGGGAACTATTAATTGGATCCGTCCCTCCTTAGGGATTTCCACAAAAGAATTACATGCTCTAAGCTTTTAGAAGGAGACAGGAGCTTGACGTCCTCAAGAAAGCTTACTCCTCCCATGCGAGCTGCGCTTGGCAAAGTTGTGGACAAATTAACCACTCAGACTGTTCACAGACAAAAGCGGAATTATCCTGTGAGTCTTTTTGTTTTTTTTATTCTAGCTTCCAACCTTATGGCCTATTAGCACAATGGATACCACAGGACGCACGTCCATTAATAATCTTAGAGTGGGTGTTTCTGCCTCATAATTTTGGCAAAACTGTCACCACCACTATTGATATGATTGCAATGGTTATTCAAAAAGGAAGAGAGCGTTTGATGTTTCTAGATGGCACAGAGCAGGAAACAGGGTGGGTGGTGTTTTTCTGCCGAAATGCTGGAGTGGCCCATTAGTGCTAGTATGGCGTTAGGGGGTGGATGGAGAGCCCCGTTTGGAGTGAGGCTGAAAGGGCATGCCAAGGGAAGTGTTCTGCTGTGCCAAGACTCGTGCTGCGCACACTTTGTGCTTGGAGTGAGAAACAGGTTCCTTGGTGTTTTCTGCGAAACGCTTTAGCAGCCCGTTGGTGCTAGTATGGAGTTAGGGGATGGATGAAGCGGAGAGCCCCGTTTGGAGTGAGGCTGCAAAGGGCATGCCAAAGGAAGTGTTCTGCTGTGCCAAGACTCGTGCTGCGCACGCTTTGTGCTTGGAGTGAGAAACAGGTTCCTTGGTGTTTTCTGCGAAACGCTTTAGCAGCCCGTTGGTGCTAGTATGGAGTCAGGGGATGGATGAAGCGGAGAGCCCCGTTTGGAGTGAGGCTGCAAAGGGCATGCCAAGGGAAGTGTTCTGCTGTGCCAAGACTCGTGCTGCGCACGCTTTGTGGTTGGAGTGAGAAACAGGTTCCTTGGTGTTTTCTGCGAAACGCTTTAGCAGCCCGTTGGTGCTAGTATGGAGTCAGGGGATGGATGAAGCGGAGAGCCCCGTTTGGAGTGAGGCTGCAAAGGGCATGCCAAAGGAAGTGTTTTGCTGTGCCAAGACTCGTGCTGCGCACGCTTTGTGCTTGGAGGGAGAAACAGGTTCCTTGGTGTTTTCTGCGAAACGCTTTAGCAGCCCGTTGGTGCTAGTATGGAGTTAGGGGATGGATGAAGCGGAGAGCCCCGTTTGGAGTGAGGCTGCAAAGGGCATGCCAAGGGAAGTGTTCTGCTGTGCCAAGACTCGTGCTGCGCACATGTATTGAAAATGTTGCAGTTTGAAAGCCGTAGTGGTAGTGGTGGTGGGGGGGGGAAGGAGATATCAAAAAAAGTAACGGATTCACAAACAGTCTGTGGACTGTAGGTCCGATCACCTTCCTAGGAGCGAATCGAGTTCCCAAATAGTGTGATCCACTATAAGCTCGACCCTGGCAGTATCGGATTCACAAACAGTCCGTGGACCGTAGGTCCGATCGCCTTCCTAAGAGCGAATCGAGTTCCCAAATAGTGTGATCAACTATAAGCTCGACCCTGGCAGTATCGGATTCACGAACAGTCCGTGGACCGTAGGTCCGATTGCCTTCCTAAGAGCGAATCGAGTTCCCAAATAGTGTCACCAACTATAAGCTCGACTCTGGCAGTATCGGATTCACGAACAGTCTGTCAACTGTAGGTCCGGTCGCCTCCCCCCAAACAAGTAGTCGAGTTCACAAACAGTATGATTTATTCAAATGCAACATTTACAAAGCAGGTTTCGGGTGTCAGTACAGGAAATTCTCTACTAGAGCGTGGGGTTTTTAGCTACCTCTGATGTACAAATGTGCAATCATCACTCACCCCAGAAGATGGGAGAGGGCTCTCAGTCTCGAGTCTCCTCAGGCGGCATCCTGATGCGAGGGGAGGGAAGGGGGATCAGCGCATCAACTGATCCAGAATTTATGATGGATTCTTCCCTCTCGCTTCTTAGTCTCTTCAGGCAGCGTCCCAGCGCGAGGGGAGGGAAGGGGGATCAGCGTGTCGACTGACCCAGGAGTTACAATGGTTTCTTCTCTCCAGACTTTTCATCCTTAGTTCACCTTTTATACTTTTCTTTACATTCAGGTGGAGCTTGAGTGACTAGAGTCATACTTAATATTGTTATTGATTGGTGAAAAAGTTTCTCGCTTTCATTTAAAGGTACAGTCAACCGAAAATCCAGAGCGCATGCTCAGTGAGGTGCGGTCGTACCTCGGAGGCGGGTAACTTTTGGGATGGAGGTATGGTTTTCACATTATAATGAGCAAAGTTCAAGCAAAGTTCATCATTTGCCACCTTTGCTGGCTCACCACCGGACTTGTTATCGTATATCTGTCATTAGACAGCCACTGTGCGGCTTATCAGCAGCCCAGCACAGGGAGTGTAACAGAGTTTGGCCGCGGTGCCTTCACCCCGCTCCATCCTCCGTTACTCCCCTTTGCAGCTGCGAGGAGGGCAGATTGCGTTGCCCAGGGAACCGTGGAGGAGCAGAGTCCGTGCATACCAACCATCCTGGAAGTGGCAACTGTGTAGCACCCCAAGCAGGCCTCTGTAATGCCAGAGCTGTGTTAGGCCCTAGTTTTCCTCTCCGTTCCTGCTTTCAAACACTTCTTCCACAAACACTTCTTCCACACTATCCATTCCGTGACTATAGTCACTCAAGCTTCACATGAAGTTGTTTAGGTGTTAATATTACATGCCCTAAAGATGATGCAGTTAAGCGAGTGATTGCGCATTGGTACATTAGACGGGGGAAGTTACAGGAAAGGCAGGGGGTCTAGTTCTACAAGAATATATATATATACAGAAAATATTGCAGTTACAATAGTAAGTAATGCTTATAACAAACTTTGTATCCACCCCGTGACTCCAGTTACCATTATATATTGAAATTTAGTCTCAAATTAGAGTCTTAGTACTTGGGACATCAATTGGGTCATCCACCTGAAAAGGGGGATAAGCGGTGAACTGAATCATCTTTCTCAGTGAACATCACCACATATTCTATTAAACTTTGGATCCAACCAGTGACACCAAACCTAAACCAACTAAACACCTTCGCCAGCCAGCTAGTGTTCATTGATTCCCGGAGTTCATGGGTGTCTTTCGCCACCTGTCGTATCTTCTCTAATTGGATATCGAGGTCCTGTGTAACGTTAGGGATGTAAATGCAGCAGTCGGAACTGGAGAGGTTTAGGTAGCCACAAAGTCCATTTTGGTGTAACAGCATCAAGTCCAGTGCCATCCAGTTCTGAAGAGTCATTTTTGATGTGGCTTGTAATTGATGATTGAGAAACTGTATACTAGTATCAGTGTCATTAGCTAATTTTTCTACTTGATAGGCTAGCTTTCTTAACTATAATCGCATTTGTAAGACCAAATCCAAAAAAAAAGAAAGTCCTTCCATCTAAGACAGATCCTGGGAAGAGCCTCAAGACTAAACCGTATTTTCTTCTTTCTTATGTTCCACAGAGCCCCCTTTTTTTTTCTCAAACCCAAACCTTGTTCTTTTCTCTTTGATCCCAATACATCTCCCCCTAAACATCTTTTAACATGCACATACCTTCTCCAACATTCTGTAACACACCTAACCATACTTGTGCTAAATATTTAACCCTCATTTATTATTTACTGTGTGCAAACTGGAGCTCCCAGGACCCTAGTCATGATGCGAAGACCCTGGTTTCTTCTCAGTCCTGCCATCCCTCTACATGTCCTGACAGTTCTATTTTTACTGGTTTTGCTTAAGCCATCCAGTGAGATCAGAGAGGAGTTCTCCTCCACATGGGGCACAATGTTGGAAGGCCCAAGGTACACTGGCGTTCAGGTAATCCAGCCCATAAGGAGGTATACATATTGCCATCACTGCAGGCCCAGATCAAACCAGCCGGAGCGTCACCAGAAGCTATACGGCAATCATTACGAGGCACAAAGTCTTCACTTACTGATTTATATTTTATGCTGTGATTATGGCACAGACAGCCCATTTTTAGGGAAATGTAAACTGGCCAATAGTGTCTGACCCAATCGTGTTGTTCCCAATTGGAGCAATTTATCACATTTTGGCAATACCACAACGCTGACTTGTTTGATACTGAGCCAAAAGAAAATCCTGGGCCAAATGGTGTAAAAGCCGTGAAGTCACGGAATTCTCCAAACCAAGAGCAATCTAATTTATGTTTATGTTGAGGGGGACAATCTTGCCCTCTCTTTGGAGAATAAGGATTCACTATATGGAGTGTACCTGGTGTACTCCACAACCTCAGCAAGCTCCCTGCTATGTCAGTGGGAAGGATACCCATAGGAAGGGGGTCTTCTACAGATTTGGGTAGAGGCAAGCAAGCGGTAATACTAGATTCATTGAGAGCAGTTGCAAACCCCTTTATTAAAGTTTAGGGCTAAGTTATCCTTCAAACCATGGGTGGCAGAGTCAGGGACGGATAAGGTTTGTGCGTTGTCACTATGAGCATCTATCTCCTTGATTCCAGTGCACTAAACATATCAAGCCAAAGCATATCTTCCCAATGCAAGTCGTAAATATCATATTTGCTAATCCTAACTACAGCTCTATAACCCTATTACAAATATCTGATTTACAAATACCAAAACAACACTATGCAGGAAACTAACAATCCCGATGGATACTGAAGATCAGCATAGGAGAGTCCTTGGTTCCAGGTACAATTGTCCAGCATTCCGGGTTTTTGACATCCTGGAAAACAAAAGAAAGAATGCTCGGTCTCTGCCTTGACCGGCACAAATTGGATTGTTATTGATTTTGCAAGCATAAACAAGCAATTATATTTGGTCAGAAGTCGGGAATGATCCACCGACTGCTTATGCGGTGTATCTTCCCACTAGCATCAGTGGCTTCCCAGGCACATAGTCCTCGAGGTTTAGCCAAAATTAAAGGAACACCACCAATAGAGGGCAATTTTGCCATCACAGGCTGTCCCACCTGCATTTGAATAGGTGTATGCTTTTGTGACTCTGAGGGCTCTGATAAGGTGGGAGCAGGTGGTCCTGTGGGACAGAAAGCTTGTATTCTGGGGCTTCCATAAGTTCCCCATCTGTTATTTACTGTGTAGACTGCTTGGGAGATAGGATAGAACGAGGTATCAAAAAAAAGTATCGGATTCACAAATGGTCCACGGACTGTTCGTGAATTTGATACTGCCAGGGTCGAGCTTATAGTGGATCACACTATTTGGGAACTCGATTCGCTCCTAGGAAGGTGATCGGACCTACAGTCCACAGACTGTTTGTGAATCCGATACTTTTCCTTGATATCTCCTTCCCCCGCCCCGCACCACTACCACTACAGCTTTCAAACTGCAACATTTTCAACAGCACATTTTGTGGGTGCAGTGAGAAAAATGATCCCTAGTGTTTTTCTGCCGAAATGCTGGAGTGCCCCCTACTGCCAGTATGGAGTGAGGGGATGGATGAAGCAGAGAGCCCCGTTTGGAGTGAGGCTGCAAAGGGCATGCCAAAGGAAGTGTTTTGCTGTGCCAAGACTCGTGCTGCGCACGCTTTGTGCTTGGAGTGAGAAACAGGTTCCTTGGTGTTTTCTGCGAAACGCTTTAGCAGGCCGTTGGTGCTAGTATGGAGTCAGGGGATGGATGAAGCGGAGAGCCCCGTTTGGAGTGAGGCTGCAAAGGGCATGCCAAAGGAAGTGTTTTGCTGTGCCAAGACTCGTGCTGCGCACGCTTTGTGCTTGGAGTGAGAAACAGGTTCCTTGGTGTTTTCTGCGAAACGCTTTAGCAGCCCGTTGGTGCTAGTATGGAGTCAGGGGATGGATGAAGCGGAGAGCCCCGTTTGGAGTGAGGCTGCAAAGGGCATGCCAAGGGAAGTGTTTTGCTGTGCCAAGACTCGTGCTGCGCACGCTTTGTGCTTGGAGTGAGAAACAGGTTCCTTGGTGTTTTCTGCGAAACGCTTTAGCAGCCCGTTGGTGCTAGTATGGAGTCAGGGGATGGATGAAGCGGAGAGCCCCGTTTGGAGTGAGGCTGCAAAGGGCATGCCAAAGGAAGTGTTTTGCTGTGCCAAGACTCGTGCTGCGCACGCTTTGTGCTTGGAGTGAGAAACAGGTTCCTTGGTGTTTTCTGCGAAACGCTTTAGCAGCCCGTTGGTGCTAGTATGGAGTCAGGGGATGGATGAAGCGGAGAGCCCCGTTTGGAGTGAGGCTGCAAAGGGCATGCCAAAGGAAGTGTTTTGCTGTGGCAAGACTCGTGCTGCGCACGCTTTGTGCTTGGAGTGAGAAACAGGTTCCTTGGTGTTTTCTGCGAAACGCTTTAGCAGGCCGTTGGTGCTAGTATGGAGTCAGGGGCTGGATGAAGCGGAGAGCCCCGTTTGGAGTGAGGCTGCAAAGGGCATGCCAAAGGAAGTGTTTTGCTGTGCCAAGACTCGTGCTGCGCACGCTTTGTGCTTGGAGTGAGAAACAGGTTCCTTGGTGTTTTCTGCGAAACGCTTTAGCAGGCCGTTGGTGCTAGTATGGAGTCAGGGGATGGATGAAGCGGAGAGCCCCGTTTGGAGTGAGGCTGCAAAGGGCATGCCAAAGGAAGTGTTTTGCTGTGCCAAGACTCGTGCTGCGCACGCTTTGTGCTTGGAGTGAGAAACAGGTTCCTTGGTGTTTTCTGCGAAACGCTTTAGCAGCCCGTTGGTGCTAGTATGGAGTCAGGGGATGGATGAAGCGGAGAGCCCCGTTTGGAGTGAGGCTGCAAAGGGCATGCCAAAGGAAGTGTTTTGCTGTGCCAAGACTCGTGCTGCGCACGCTTTGTGCTTGGAGTGAGAAACAGGTTCCTTGGTGTTTTCTGCGAAACGCTTTAGCAGCCCGTTGGTGCTAGTATGGAGTCAGGGGATGGATGAAGCGGAGAGCCCCGTTTGGAGTGAGGCTGCAAAGGGCATGCCAAGGGAAGTGTTTTGCTGTGCCAAGACTCGTGCTGCGCACGCTTTGTGCTTGGAGTGAGAAACAGGTTCCTTGGTGTTTTCTGCGAAACGCTTTAGCAGCCCGTTGGTGCTAGTATGGAGTCAGGGGATGGATGAAGCGGAGAGCCCCGTTTGGAGTGAGGCTGCAAAGGGCATGCCAAAGGAAGTGTTTTGCTGTGCCAAGACTCGTGCTGCGCACGCTTTGTGCTTGGAGTGAGAAACAGGTTCCTTGGTGTTTTCTGCGAAACGCTTTAGCAGCCCGTTGGTGCTAGTATGGAGTCAGGGGATGGATGAAGCGGAGAGCCCCGTTTGGAGTGAGGCTGCAAAGGGCATGCCAAAGGAAGTGTTTTGCTGTGCCAAGACTCGTGCTGCGCACGCTTTGTGCTTGGAGTGAGAAACAGGTTCCTTGGTGTTTTCTGCGAAACGCTTTAGCAGCCCGTTGGTGCTAGTATGGAGTCAGGGGATGGATGAAGCGGAGAGCCCCGTTTGGAGTGAGGCTGCAAAGGGCATGCCAAAGGAAGTGTTTTGCTGTGCCAAGACTCGTGCTGCGCACGCTTTGTGCTTGGAGTGAGAAACAGGTTCCTTGGTGTTTTCTGCGAAACGCTTTAGCAGCCCGTTGGTGCTAGTATGGAGTCAGGGGATGGATGAAGCGGAGAGCCCCGTTTGGAGTGAGGCTGCAAAGGGCATGCCAAACGAAGTGTTTTGCTGTGCCAAGACTCGTGCTGCGCACGCTTTGTGCTTGGAGTGAGAAACAGGTTCCTTGGTGTTTTCTGCGAAACGCTTTAGCAGCCCGTTGGTGCTAGTATGGAGTCAGGGGCTGGATGAAGCGGAGAGCCCCGTTTGGAGTGAGGCTGCAAAGGGCATGCCAAAGGAAGTGTTTTGCTGTGCCAAGACTCGTGATGCGCACGCTTTGTGCTTGGAGTGAGAAACAGGTTCCTTGGTGTTTTCTGCGAAACGCTTTAGCAGCCCGTTGGTGCTAGTATGGAGTCAGGGGATGGATGAAGCGGAGAGCCCCGTTTGGAGTGAGGCTGCAAAGGGCATGCCAAAGGAAGTGTTCTGCTGTGCCAAGACTCGTGCTGCGCACGCTTTGTGCTTGGAGTGAGAAACAGGTTCCTTGGTGTTTTCTGCGAAACGCTTTAGCAGCCCGTTGGTGCTAGTATGGAGTCAGGGGATGGATGAAGCGGAGAGCCCCGTTTGGAGTGAGGCTGCAAAGGGCATGCCAAAGGAAGTGTTTTGCTGTGCCAAGACTCGTGCTGCGCACGCTTTGTGCTTGGAGTGAGAAACAGGTTCCTTGGTGTTTTCTGCGAAACGCTTTAGCAGGCCGTTGGTGCTAGTATGGAGTCAGGGGATGGATGAAGCGGAGAGCCCCGTTTGGAGTGAGGCTGCAAAGGGCATGCCAAAGGAAGTGTTTTGCTGTGCCAAGACTCGTGCTGCGCACGCTTTGTGCTTGGAGTGAGAAACAGGTTCCTTGGTGTTTTCTGCGAAACGCTTTAGCAGCCCGTTGGTGCTAGTATGGAGTCAGGGGATGGATGAAGCGGAGAGCCCCGTTTGGAGTGAGGCTGCAAAGGGCATGCCAAAGGAAGTGTTTTGCTGTGCCAAGACTCGTGCTGCGCACGCTTTGTGCTTGGAGTGAGAAACAGGTTCCTTGGTGTTTTCTGCGAAACGCTTTAGCAGCCCGTTGGTGCTAGTATGGAGTCAGGGGATGGATGAAGCGGAGAGCCCCGTTTGGAGTGAGGCTGCAAAGGGCATGCCAAAGGAAGTGTTTTGCTGTGCCAAGACTCGTGCTGCGCACGCTTTGTGCTTGGAGTGAGAAACAGGTTCCTTGGTGTTTTCTGCGAAACGCTTTAGCAGCCCGTTGGTGCTAGTATGGAGTCAGGGGATGGATGAAGCGGAGAGCCCCGTTTGGAGTGAGGCTGCAAAGGGCATGCCAAAGGAAGTGTTCTGCTGTGCCAAGACTCGTGCTGCGCACGCTTTGTGGTTGGAGTGAGAAACAGGTTCCTTGGTGTTTTCTGCGAAACGCTTTAGCAGCCCGTTGGTGCTAGTATGGAGTCAGGGGATGGATGAAGCGGAGAGCCCCGTTTGGAGTGAGGCTGCAAAGGGCATGCCAAAGGAAGTGTTCTGCTGTGCCAAGACTCGTGCTGCGCACGCTTTGTGCTTGGAGTGAGAAACAGGTTCCTTGGTGTTTTCTGCGAAACGCTTTAGCAGCCCGTTGGTGCTAGTATGGAGTCAGGGGCTGGATGAAGCGGAGAGCCCCGTTTGGAGTGAGGCTGCAAAGGGCATGCCAAAGGAAGTGTTTTGCTGTGCCAAGACTCGTGCTGCGCACGCTTTGTGCTTGGAGTGAGAAACAGGTTCCTTGGTGTTTTCTGCGAAACGCTTTAGCAGCCTGTTGGTGCTAGTATGGAGTCAGGGGATGGATGAAGCGGAGAGCCCCGTTTGGAGTGAGGCTGCAAAGGGCATGCCAAAGGAAGTGTTTTGCTGTGCCAAGACTCGTGCTGCGCACGCTTTGTGCTTGGAGTGAGAAACAGGTTCCTTGGTGTTTTCTGCGAAACGCTTTAGCAGCCCGTTGGTGCTAGTATGGAGTCAGGGAATGGATGAAGCGGAGAGCCCCGTTTGGAGTGAGGCTGCAAAGGGCATGCCAAAGGAAGTGTTTTGCTGTGCCAAGACTCGTGCTGCGCACGCTTTGTGCTTGGAGTGAGAAACAGGTTCCTTGGTGTTTTCTGCGAAACGCTTTAGCAGCCCGTTGGTGCTAGTATGGAGTCAGGGGATGGATGAAGCGGAGAGCCCCGTTTGGAGTGAGGCTGCAAAGGGCATGCCAAAGGAAGTGTTCTGCTGTGCCAAGACTCGTGCTGCGCACGCTTTGTGCTTGGAGTGAGAAACAGGTTCCTTGGTGTTTTCTGCGAAACGCTTTAGCAGCCCGTTGGTGCTAGTATGGAGTCAGGGGCTGGATGAAGCGGAGAGCCCCGTTTGGAGTGAGGCTGCAAAGGGCATGCCAAAGGAAGTGTTTTGCTGTGCCAAGACTCGTGCTGCGCACGCTTTGTGCTTGGAGTGAGAAACAGGTTCCTTGGTGTTTTCTGCGAAACGCTTTAGCAGCCTGTTGGTGCTAGTATGGAGTCAGGGGATGGATGAAGCGGAGAGCCCCGTTTGGAGTGAGGCTGCAAAGGGCATGCCAAAGGAAGTGTTTTGCTGTGCCAAGACTCGTGCTGCGCACGCTTTGTGCTTGGAGTGAGAAACAGGTTCCTTGGTGTTTTCTGCGAAACGCTTTAGCAGCCCGTTGGTGCTAGTATGGAGTCAGGGAATGGATGAAGCGGAGAGCCCCGTTTGGAGTGAGGCTGCAAAGGGCATGCCAAAGGAAGTGTTTTGCTGTGCCAAGACTCGTGCTGCGCACGCTTTGTGCTTGGAGTGAGAAACAGGTTCCTTGGTGTTTTCTGCGAAACGCTTTAGCAGCCCGTTGGTGCTAGTATGGAGTCAGGGGATGGATGAAGCGGAGAGCCCCGTTTGGAGTGAGGCTGCAAAGGGCATGCCAAAGGAAGTGTTTTGCTGTGCCAAGACTCGTGCTGCGCACGCTTTGTGCTTGGAGTGAGAAACAGGTTCCTTGGTGTTTTCTGCGAAACGCTTTAGCAGCCCGTTGGTGCTAGTATGGAGTCAGGGGATGGATGAAGCGGAGAGCCCCGTTTGGAGTGAGGCTGCAAAGGGCATGCCAAAGGAAATGTTCTGCTGTGCCAAGACTCGTGCTGCGCACGCTTTGTGCTTGGAGTGAGAAACAGGTTCCTTGGTGTTTTCTGCGAAACGCTTTAGCAGCCCGTTGGTGCTAGTATGGAGTCAGGGGATGGATGAAGCGGAGAGCCCCGTTTGGAGTGAGGCTGCAAAGGGCATGCCAAAGGAAGTGTTTTGCTGTGCCAAGACTCGTGCTGCGCACGCTTTGTGCTTGGAGTGAGAAACAGGTTCCTTGGTGTTTTCTGCGAAACGCTTTAGCAGCCCGTTGGTGCTAGTATGGAGTCAGGGGATGGATGAAGCGGAGAGCCCCGTTTGGAGTGAGGCTGCAAAGGGCATGCCAAAGGAAATGTTCTGCTGTGCCAAGACTCGTGCTGCGCACGCTTTGTGCTTGGAGTGAGAAACAGGTTCCTTGGTGTTTTCTGCGAAACGCTTTAGCAGCCCGTTGGTGCTAGTATGGAGTCAGGGGATGGATGAAGCGGAGAGCCCCGTTTGGAGTGAGGCTGCAAAGGGCATGCCAAAGGAAGTGTTCTGCTGTGCCAAGACTCGTGCTGCGCACGCTTTGTGCTTGGAGTGAGAAACAGGTTCCTTGGTGTTTTCTGCGAAACGCTTTAGCAGCCCGTTGGTGCTAGTATGGAGTCAGGGGATGGATGAAGCGGAGAGCCCCGTTTGGAGTGAGGCTGCAAAGGGCATGCCAAAGGAAGTGTTTTGCTGTGCCAAGACTCGTGCTGCGCACGCTTTGTGCTTGGAGTGAGAAACAGGTTCCTTGGTGTTTTCTGCGAAACGCTTTAGCAGCCCGTTGGTGCTAGTATGGAGTCAGGGGATGGATGAAGCGGAGAGCCCCGTTTGGAGTGAGGCTGCAAAGGGCATGCCAAAGGAAGTGTTTTGCTGTGCCAAGACTCGTGCTGCGCACGCTTTGTGCTTGGAGTGAGAAACAGGTTCCTTGGTGTTTTCTGCGAAACGCTTTAGCAGCCCGTTGGTGCTAGTATGGAGTCAGGGGATGGATGAAGCGGAGAGCCCCGTTTGGAGTGAGGCTGCAAAGGGCATGCCAAAGGAAGTGTTTTGCTGTGCCAAGACTCGTGCTGCGCACGCTTTGTGCTTGGAGTGAGAAACAGGTTCCTTGGTGTTTTCTGCGAAACGCTTTAGCAGCCCGTTGGTGCTAGTATGGAGTCAGGGGATGGATGAAGCGGAGAGCCCCGTTTGGAGTGAGGCTGCAAAGGGCATGCCAAAGGAAGTGTTCTGCTGTGCCAAGACTCGTGCTGCGCACGCTTTGTGCTTGGAGTGAGAAACAGGTTCCTTGGTGTTTTCTGCGAAACGCTTTAGCAGGCCGTTGGTGCTAGTATGGAGTCAGGGGATGGATGAAGCGGAGAGCCCCGTTTGGAGTGAGGCTGCAAAGGGCATGCCAAAGGAAGTGTTTTGCTGTGCCAAGACTCGTGCTGCGCACGCTTTGTGCTTGGAGTGAGAAACAGGTTCCTTGGTGTTTTCTGCGAAACGCTTTAGCAGCCCGTTGGTGCTAGTATGGAGTCAGGGGATGGATGAAGCGGAGAGCCCCGTTTGGAGTGAGGCTGCAAAGGGCATGCCAAAGGAAGTGTTTTGCTGTGCCAAGACTCGTGCTGCGCACGCTTTGTGCTTGGAGTGAGAAACAGGTTCCTTGGTGTTTTCTGCGAAACGCTTTAGCAGCCCGTTGGTGCTAGTATGGAGTCAGGGGATGGATGAAGCGGAGAGCCCCGTTTGGAGTGAGGCTGCAAAGGGCATGCCAAAGGAAGTGTTTTGCTGTGCCAAGACTCGTGCTGCGCACGCTTTGTGCTTGGAGTGAGAAACAGGTTCCTTGGTGTTTTCTGCGAAACGCTTTAGCAGCCCGTTGGTGCTAGTATGGAGTCAGGGGATGGATGAAGCGGAGAGCCCCGTTTGGAGTGAGGCTGCAAAGGGCATGCCAAAGGAAGTGTTTTGCTGTGCCAAGACTCGTGCTGCGCACGCTTTGTGCTTGGAGTGAGAAACAGGTTCCTTGGTGTTTTCTGCGAAACGCTTTAGCAGCCCGTTGGTGCTAGTATGGAGTCAGGGGATGGATGAAGCGGAGAGCCCCGTTTGGAGTGAGGCTGCAAAGGGCATGCCAAAGGAAGTGTTTTGCTGTGCCAAGACTCGTGCTGCGCACGCTTTGTGCTTGGAGTGAGAAACGGGTTCCTTGGTGTTTTCTGCGAAACGCTTTAGCAGGCCGTTGGTGCTAGTATGGAGTCAGGGGCTGGATGAAGCGGAGAGCCCCGTTTGGAGTGAGGCTGCAAAGGGCATGCCAAAGGAAGTGTTTTGCTGTGCCAAGACTCGTGCTGCGCACGCTTTGTGCTTGGAGTGAGAAACAGGTTCCTTGGTGTTTTCTGCGAAACGCTTTAGCAGCCCGTTGGTGCTAGTATGGAGTCAGGGGATGGATGAAGCGGAGAGCCCCGTTTGGAGTGAGGCTGCAAAGGGCATGCCAAAGGAAGTGTTTTGCTGTGCCAAGACTCGTGCTGCGCACGCTTTGTGCTTGGAGTGAGAAACAGGTTCCTTGGTGTTTTCTGCGAAACGCTTTAGCAGCCCGTTGGTGCTAGTATGGAGTCAGGGGATGGATGAAGCGGAGAGCCCCGTTTGGAGCGAGGCTGCAAAGGGCATGCCAAAGGAAGTGTTCTGCTGTGCCAAGACTCGTGCTGCGCACGCTTTGTGCTTGGAGTGAGAAACGGGTTCCTTGGTGTTTTCTGCGAAGCGCTTTAGCAGGCCGTTGGTGCTAGTATGGAGTCAGGGGATGGATGAAGCGGAGAGCCCCGTTTGGAGCGAGGCTGCAAAGGGCATGCCAAAGGAAGTGTTTTGCTGTGCCACGGCTCGTGCTGCGCACGCTTTGTGCTTGGAGTGAGAAACAGGTTCCTTGGTGTTTTCTGCGAAACGCTTTAGCAGCCCGTTGGTGCTAGTATGGAGTGAGGGGATGGATGAAGCGGAGAGCCCCGTTTGGAGTGAGGCTGCAAAGGGCATGCCAAAGGAAGTGTTTTGCTGTGCCAAGACTCGTGCTGCGCACGCTTTGTGCTTGGAGTGAGAAACAGGTTCCTTGGTGTTTTCTGCGAAACGCTTTAGCAGCCCGTTGGTGCTAGTATGGAGTCAGGGGATGGATGAAGCGGAGAGCCCCGTTTGGAGCGAGGCTGCAAAGGGCATGCCAAAGGAAGTGTTCTGCTGTGCCAAGACTCGTGCTGCGCACGCTTTGTGCTTGGAGTGAGAAACGGGTTCCTTGGTGTTTTCTGCGAAACGCTTTAGCAGCCCGTTGGTGCTAGTATGGAGTCAGGGGATGGATGAAGCGGAGAGCCCCGTTTGGAGCGAGGCTGCAAAGGGCATGCCAAAGGAAGTGTTTTGCTGTGCCAAGGCTCGTGCTGCGCACGCTTTGTGCTTGGAGTGAGAAACAGGTTCCTTGGTGTTTTCTGCGAAACGCTTTAGCAGCCCGTTGGTGCTAGTATGGAGTGAGGGGATGGATGAAGCGGAGAGCCCCGTTTGGAGTGAGGCTGCAAAGGGCATGCCAAAGGAAGTGTTTTGCTGTGCCAAGACTCGTGCTGCGCACGCTTTGTGCTTGGAGTGAGAAACAGGTTCCTTGGTGTTTTCTGCGAAACGCTTTAGCAGCCCGTTGGTGCTAGTATGGAGTCAGGGGATGGATGAAGCGGAGAGCCCCGTTTGGAGTGAGGCTGCAAAGGGCATGCCAAAGGAAGTGTTTTGCTGTGCCAAGACTCGTGCTGCGCACGCTTTGTGCTTGGAGTGAGAAACAGGTTCCTTGGTGTTTTCTGCGAAACGCTTTAGCAGCCCGTTGGTGCTAGTATGGAGTCAGGGGATGGATGAAGTGGAGAGCCCCGTTTGGAGTGAGGCTGCAAAGGGCATGCCAAAGGAAGTGTTTTGCTGTGCCAAGACTCGTGCTGCGCACGCTTTGTGCTTGGAGTGAGAAACAGGTTCCTTGGTGTTTTCTGCGAAACGCTTTAGCAGCCCGTTGGTGCTAGTATGGAGTCAGGGGATGGATGAAGCGGAGAGCCCCGTTTGGAGTGAGGCTGCAAAGGGCATGCCAAAGGAAGTGTTTTGCTGTGCCAAGACTCGTGCTGCGCACGCTTTGTGCTTGGAGTGAGAAACAGGTTCCTTGGTGTTTTCTGCGAAACGCTTTAGCAGCCCGTTGGTGCTAGTATGGAGTGAGGGGATGGATGAAGCGGAGAGCCCCGTTTGGAGTGAGGCTGCAAAGGGCATGCCAAAGGAAGTGTTTTGCTGTGCCAAGACTCGTGCTGCGCACGCTTTGTGCTTGGAGTGAGAAACGGGTTCCTTGGTGTTTTCTGCGAAACGCTTTAGCAGGCCGTTGGTGCTAGTATGGAGTCAGGGGATGGATGAAGCGGAGAGCCCCGTTTGGAGTGAGGCTGCAAAGGGCATGCCAAAGGAAGTGTTTTGCTGTGCCAAGACTCGTGCTGCGCACGCTTTGTGCTTGGAGTGAGAAACGGGTTCCTTGGTGTTTTCTGCGAAACGCTTTAGCAGGCCGTTGGTGCTAGTATGGAGTCAGGGGATGGATGAAGCGGAGAGCCCCGTTTGGAGTGAGGCTGCAAAGGGCATGCCAAAGGAAGTGTTTTGCTGTGCCAAGACTCGTGCTGCGCACGCTTTGTGCTTGGAGTGAGAAACAGGTTCCTTGGTGTTTTCTGCGAAACGCTTTAGCAGCCCGTTGGTGCTAGTATGGAGTCAGGGGATGGATGAAGCGGAGAGCCCCGTTTGGAGTGAGGCTGCAAAGGGCATGCCAAAGGAAGTGTTTTGCTGTGCCAAGACTCGTGCTGCGCACGCTTTGTGCTTGGAGTGAGAAACAGGTTCCTTGGTGTTTTCTGCGAAACGCTTTAGCAGCCCGTTGGTGCTAGTATGGAGTCAGGGGATGGATGAAGCGGAGAGCCCCGTTTGGAGCGAGGCTGCAAAGGGCATGCCAAAGGAAGTGTTCTGCTGTGCCAAGACTCGTGCTGCGCACGCTTTGTGCTTGGAGTGAGAAACGGGTTCCTTGGTGTTTTCTGCGAAACGCTTTAGCAGGCCGTTGGTGCTAGTATGGAGTCAGGGGATGGATGAAGCGGAGAGCCCCGTTTGGAGCGAGGCTGCAAAGGGCATGCCAAAGGAAGTGTTTTGCTGTGCCACGGCTCGTGCTGCGCACGCTTTGTGCTTGGAGTGAGAAACAGGTTCCTTGGTGTTTTCTGCGAAACGCTTTAGCAGCCCGTTGGTGCTAGTATGGAGTGAGGGGATGGATGAAGCGGAGAGCCCCGTTTGGAGTGAGGCTGCAAAGGGCATGCCAAAGGAAGTGTTTTGCTGTGCCAAGACTCGTGCTGCGCACGCTTTGTGCTTGGAGTGAGAAACAGGTTCCTTGGTGTTTTCTGCGAAACGCTTTAGCAGCCCGTTGGTGCTAGTATGGAGTCAGGGGATGGATGAAGCGGAGAGCCCCGTTTGGAGCGAGGCTGCAAAGGGCATGCCAAAGGAAGTGTTCTGCTGTGCCAAGACTCGTGCTGCGCACGCTTTGTGCTTGGAGTGAGAAACGGGTTCCTTGGTGTTTTCTGCGAAACGCTTTAGCAGCCCGTTGGTGCTAGTATGGAGTCAGGGGATGGATGAAGCGGAGAGCCCCGTTTGGAGCGAGGCTGCAAAGGGCATGCCAAAGGAAGTGTTTTGCTGTGCCAAGGCTCGTGCTGCGCACGCTTTGTGCTTGGAGTGAGAAACAGGTTCCTTGGTGTTTTCTGCGAAACGCTTTAGCAGCCCGTTGGTGCTAGTATGGAGTGAGGGGATGGATGAAGCGGAGAGCCCCGTTTGGAGTGAGGCTGCAAAGGGCATGCCAAAGGAAGTGTTTTGCTGTGCCAAGACTCGTGCTGCGCACGCTTTGTGCTTGGAGTGAGAAACAGGTTCCTTGGTGTTTTCTGCGAAACGCTTTAGCAGCCCGTTGGTGCTAGTATGGAGTCAGGGGATGGATGAAGCGGAGAGCCCCGTTTGGAGCGAGGCTGCAAAGGGCATGCCAAAGGAAGTGTTCTGCTGTGCCAAGACTCGTGCTGCGCACGCTTTGTGCTTGGAGTGAGAAACGGGTTCCTTGGTGTTTTCTGCGAAACGCTTTAGCAGCCCGTTGGTGCTAGTATGGAGTCAGGGGATGGATGAAGCGGAGAGCCCCGT
Source organism: Tinamus guttatus (assembly GCF_059628265.1). NCBI lineage: Eukaryota > Metazoa > Chordata > Aves > Tinamiformes > Tinamidae > Tinamus > Tinamus guttatus. The sequence continues at coordinate 16,876 of NW_028289008.1, read as the reverse complement.
TTGGAGCGAGGCTGCAAAGGGCATGCCAAAGGAAGTGTTTTGCTGTGCCAAGGCTCGTGCTGCGCACGCTTTGTGCTTGGAGTGAGAAACAGGTTCCTTGGTGTTTTCTGCGAAACGCTTTAGCAGCCCGTTGGTGCTAGTATGGAGTGAGGGGATGGATGAAGCGGAGAGCCCCGTTTGGAGTGAGGCTGCAAAGGGCATGCCAAAGGAAGTGTTTTGCTGTGCCAAGACTCGTGCTGCGCACGCTTTGTGCTTGGAGTGAGAAACAGGTTCCTTGGTGTTTTCTGCGAAACGCTTTAGCAGCCCGTTGGTGCTAGTATGGAGTCAGGGGATGGATGAAGCGGAGAGCCCCGTTTGGAGTGAGGCTGCAAAGGGCATGCCAAAGGAAGTGTTTTGCTGTGCCAAGACTCGTGCTGCGCACGCTTTGTGCTTGGAGTGAGAAACAGGTTCCTTGGTGTTTTCTGCGAAACGCTTTAGCAGCCCGTTGGTGCTAGTATGGAGTCAGGGGATGGATGAAGTGGAGAGCCCCGTTTGGAGTGAGGCTGCAAAGGGCATGCCAAAGGAAGTGTTTTGCTGTGCCAAGACTCGTGCTGCGCACGCTTTGTGCTTGGAGTGAGAAACAGGTTCCTTGGTGTTTTCTGCGAAACGCTTTAGCAGCCCGTTGGTGCTAGTATGGAGTCAGGGGATGGATGAAGCGGAGAGCCCCGTTTGGAGTGAGGCTGCAAAGGGCATGCCAAAGGAAGTGTTTTGCTGTGCCAAGACTCGTGCTGCGCACGCTTTGTGCTTGGAGTGAGAAACAGGTTCCTTGGTGTTTTCTGCGAAACGCTTTAGCAGCCCGTTGGTGCTAGTATGGAGTGAGGGGATGGATGAAGCGGAGAGCCCCGTTTGGAGTGAGGCTGCAAAGGGCATGCCAAAGGAAGTGTTTTGCTGTGCCAAGACTCGTGCTGCGCACGCTTTGTGCTTGGAGTGAGAAACGGGTTCCTTGGTGTTTTCTGCGAAACGCTTTAGCAGGCCGTTGGTGCTAGTATGGAGTCAGGGGATGGATGAAGCGGAGAGCCCCGTTTGGAGTGAGGCTGCAAAGGGCATGCCAAAGGAAGTGTTTTGCTGTGCCAAGACTCGTGCTGCGCACGCTTTGTGCTTGGAGTGAGAAACGGGTTCCTTGGTGTTTTCTGCGAAACGCTTTAGCAGGCCGTTGGTGCTAGTATGGAGTCAGGGGATGGATGAAGCGGAGAGCCCCGTTTGGAGTGAGGCTGCAAAGGGCATGCCAAAGGAAGTGTTTTGCTGTGCCAAGACTCGTGCTGCGCACGCTTTGTGCTTGGAGTGAGAAACAGGTTCCTTGGTGTTTTCTGCGAAACGCTTTAGCAGCCCGTTGGTGCTAGTATGGAGTCAGGGGATGGATGAAGCGGAGAGCCCCGTTTGGAGTGAGGCTGCAAAGGGCATGCCAAAGGAAGTGTTTTGCTGTGCCAAGACTCGTGCTGCGCACGCTTTGTGCTTGGAGTGAGAAACAGGTTCCTTGGTGTTTTCTGCGAAACGCTTTAGCAGCCCGTTGGTGCTAGTATGGAGTCAGGGGATGGATGAAGCGGAGAGCCCCGTTTGGAGTGAGGCTGCAAAGGGCATGCCAAAGGAAGTGTTTTGCTGTGCCAAGACTCGTGCTGCGCACGCTTTGTGCTTGGAGTGAGAAACAGGTTCCTTGGTGTTTTCTGCGAAACGCTTTAGCAGCCCGTTGGTGCTAGTATGGAGTCAGGGGATGGATGAAGCGGAGAGCCCCGTTTGGAGTGAGGCTGCAAAGGGCATGCCAAAGGAAGTGTTTTGCTGTGCCAAGACTCGTGCTGCGCACGCTTTGTGCTTGGAGTGAGAAACAGGTTCCTTGGTGTTTTCTGCGAAACGCTTTAGCAGCCCGTTGGTGCTAGTATGGAGTCAGGGGATGGATGAAGCGGAGAGCCCCGTTTGGAGCGAGGCTGCAAAGGGCATGCCAAAGGAAGTGTTCTGCTGTGCCAAGACTCGTGCTGCGCACGCTTTGTGCTTGGAGTGAGAAACAGGTTCCTTGGTGTTTTCTGCGAAACGCTTTAGCAGCCCGTTGGTGCTAGTATGGAGTCAGGGGATGGATGAAGCGGAGAGCCCCGTTTGGAGCGAGGCTGCAAAGGGCATGCCAAAGGAAGTGTTTTGCTGTGCCAAGACTCGTGCTGCGCACGCTTTGTGCTTGGAGTGAGAAACGGGTTCCTTGGTGTTTTCTGCGAAACGCTTTAGCAGCCCGTTGGTGCTAGTATGGAGTCAGGGGATGGATGAAGCGGAGAGCCCCGTTTGGAGCGAGGCTGCAAAGGGCATGCCAAAGGAAGTGTTTTGCTGTGCCAAGACTCGTGCTGCGCACGCTTTGTGCTTGGAGTGAGAAACAGGTTCCTTGGTGTTTTCTGCGAAACGCTTTAGCAGGCCGTTGGTGCTAGTATGGAGTCAGGGGATGGATGAAGCGGAGAGCCCCGTTTGGAGTGAGGCTGCAAAGGGCATGCCAAAGGAAGTGTTTTGCTGTGCCAAGACTCGTGCTGCGCACGCTTTGTGCTTGGAGTGAGAAAGAGGTTCCTTGGTGTTTTCTGCGAAACGCTTTAGCAGCCCGTTGGTGCTAGTATGGAGTCAGGGGATGGATGAAGCGGAGAGCCCCGTTTGGAGTGAGGCTGCAAAGGGCATGCCAAAGGAAGTGTTTTGCTGTGCCAAGACTCGTGCTGCGCACGCTTTGTGCTTGGAGTGAGAAACAGGTTCCTTGGTGTTTTCTGCGAAACGCTTTAGCAGCCCGTTGGTGCTAGTATGGAGTCAGGGGATGGATGAAGCGGAGAGCCCCGTTTGGAGTGAGGCTGCAAAGGGCATGCCAAAGGAAGTGTTTTGCTGTGCCAAGACTCGTGCTGCGCACGCTTTGTGCTTGGAGTGAGAAACGGGTTCCTTGGTGTTTTCTGCGAAACGCTTTAGCAACCCGTTGGTGCTAGTATGGAGTCAGGGGATGGATGAAGCGGAGAGCCCCGTTTGGAGTGAGGCTGCAAAGGGCATGCCAAAGGAAGTGTTTTGCTGTGCCAAGACTCGTGCTGCGCACGCTTTGTGCTTGGAGTGAGAAACAGGTTCCTTGGTGTTTTCTGCGAAACGCTTTAGCAGCCCGTTGGTGCTAGTATGGAGTCAGGGGATGGATGAAGCGGAGAGCCCCGTTTGGAGTGAGGCTGCAAAGGGCATGCCAAAGGAAGTGTTTTGCTGTGCCAAGACTCGTGCTGCGCACGCTTTGTGCTTGGAGTGAGAAACAGGTTCCTTGGTGTTTTCTGCGAAACGCTTTAGCAGCCTGTTGGTGCTAGTATGGAGTCAGGGGATGGATGAAGCGGAGAGCCCCGTTTGGAGTGAGGCTGCAAAGGGCATGCCAAAGGAAGTGTTTTGCTGTGCCAAGACTCGTGCTGCGCACGCTTTGTGCTTGGAGTGAGAAACAGGTTCCTTGGTGTTTTCTGCGAAACGCTTTAGCAGCCCGTTGGTGCTAGTATGGAGTCAGGGGATGGATGAAGCGGAGAGCCCCGTTTGGAGTGAGGCTGCAAAGGGCATGCCAAAGGAAGTGTTTTGCTGTGCCAAGACTCGTGCTGCGCACGCTTTGTGCTTGGAGTGAGAAACAGGTTCCTTGGTGTTTTCTGCGAAACGCTTTAGCAGCCCGTTGGTGCTAGTATGGAGTCAGGGGATGGATGAAGCGGAGAGCCCCGTTTGGAGTGAGGCTGCAAAGGGCATGCCAAAGGAAGTGTTCTGCTGTGCCAAGACTCGTGCTGCGCACGCTTTGTGCTTGGAGTGAGAAACAGGTTCCTTGGTGTTTTCTGCGAAACGCTTTAGCAGCCCGTTGGTGCTAGTATGGAGTCAGGGGATGGATGAAGCGGAGAGCCCCGTTTGGAGTGAGGCTGCAAAGGGCATGCCAAAGGAAGTGTTTTGCTGTGCCAAGACTCGTGCTGCGCACGCTTTGTGCTTGGAGTGAGAAACAGGTTCCTTGGTGTTTTCTGCGAAACGCTTTAGCAGCCCGTTGGTGCTAGTATGGAGTCAGGGGATGGATGAAGCGGAGAGCCCCGTTTGGAGTGAGGCTGCAAAGGGCATGCCAAAGGAAGTGTTTTGCTGTGCCAAGACTCGTGCTGCGCACGCTTTGTGCTTGGAGTGAGAAACAGGTTCCTTGGTGTTTTCTGCGAAACGCTTTAGCAGCCCGTTGGTGCTAGTATGGAGTCAGGGGATGGATGAAGCGGAGAGCCCCGTTTGGAGTGAGGCTGCAAAGGGCATGCCAAAGGAAGTGTTCTGCTGTGCCAAGACTCGTGCTGCGCACGCTTTGTGCTTGGAGTGAGAAACAGGTTCCTTGGTGTTTTCTGCGAAACGCTTTAGCAGGCCGTTGGTGCTAGTATGGAGTCAGGGGATGGATGAAGCGGAGAGCCCCGTTTGGAGTGAGGCTGCAAAGGGCATGCCAAAGGAAGTGTTTTGCTGTGCCAAGACTCGTGCTGCGCACGCTTTGTGCTTGGAGTGAGAAACAGGTTCCTTGGTGTTTTCTGCGAAACGCTTTAGCAGCCCGTTGGTGCTAGTATGGAGTCAGGGGATGGATGAAGCGGAGAGCCCCGTTTGGAGTGAGGCTGCAAAGGGCATGCCAAAGGAAGTGTTTTGCTGTGCCAAGACTCGTGCTGCGCACGCTTTGTGCTTGGAGTGAGAAACAGGTTCCTTGGTGTTTTCTGCGAAACGCTTTAGCAGCCCGTTGGTGCTAGTATGGAGTGAGGGGATGGATGAAGCGGAGAGCCCCGTTTGGAGTGAGGCTGCAAAGGGCATGCCAAAGGAAGTGTTTTGCTGTGCCAAGACTCGTGCTGCGCACGCTTTGTGGTTGGAGTGAGAAACAGGTTCCTTGGTGTTTTCTGCGAAACGCTTTAGCAGCCCGTTGGTGCTAGTATGGAGTCAGGGGATGGATGAAGCGGAGAGCCCCGTTTGGAGTGAGGCTGCAAAGGGCATGCCAAAGGAAGTGTTTTGCTGTGCCAAGACTCGTGCTGCGCACGCTTTGTGCTTGGAGTGAGAAACAGGTTCCTTGGTGTTTTCTGCGAAACGCTTTAGCAGCCCGTTGGTGCTAGTATGGAGTCAGGGGATGGATGAAGCGGAGAGCCCCGTTTGGAGTGAGGCTGCAAAGGGCATGCCAAAGGAAGTGTTTTGCTGTGCCAAGACTCGTGCTGCGCACGCTTTGTGCTTGGAGTGAGAAACGGGTTCCTTGGTGTTTTCTGCGAAACGCTTTAGCAGGCCGTTGGTGCTAGTATGGAGTCAGGGGCTGGATGAAGCGGAGAGCCCCGTTTGGAGTGAGGCTGCAAAGGGCATGCCAAAGGAAGTGTTTTGCTGTGCCAAGACTCGTGCTGCGCACGCTTTGTGCTTGGAGTGAGAAACAGGTTCCTTGGTGTTTTCTGCGAAACGCTTTAGCAGCCCGTTGGTGCTAGTATGGAGTGAGGGGATGGATGAAGCGGAGAGCCCCGTTTGGAGTGAGGCTGCAAAGGGCATGCCAAAGGAAGTGTTTTGCTGTGCCAAGACTCGTGCTGCGCACGCTTTGTGCTTGGAGTGAGAAACAGGTTCCTTGGTGTTTTCTGCGAAACGCTTTAGCAGCCCGTTGGTGCTAGTATGGAGTCAGGGGATGGATGAAGCGGAGAGCCCCGTTTGGAGCGAGGCTGCAAAGGGCATGCCAAAGGAAGTGTTCTGCTGTGCCAAGACTCGTGCTGCGCACGCTTTGTGCTTGGAGTGAGAAACGGGTTCCTTGGTGTTTTCTGCGAAACGCTTTAGCAGGCCGTTGGTGCTAGTATGGAGTCAGGGGATGGATGAAGCGGAGAGCCCCGTTTGGAGTGAGGCTGCAAAGGGCATGCCAAAGGAAGTGTTTTGCTGTGCCACGGCTCGTGCTGCGCACGCTTTGTGCTTGGAGTGAGAAACAGGTTCCTTGGTGTTTTCTGCGAAACGCTTTAGCAGCCCGTTGGTGCTAGTATGGAGTGAGGGGATGGATGAAGCGGAGAGCCCCGTTTGGAGTGAGGCTGCAAAGGGCATGCCAAAGGAAGTGTTTTGCTGTGCCAAGACTCGTGCTGCGCACGCTTTGTGCTTGGAGTGAGAAACAGGTTCCTTGGTGTTTTCTGCGAAACGCTTTAGCAGCCCGTTGGTGCTAGTATGGAGTCAGGGGATGGATGAAGCGGAGAGCCCCGTTTGGAGCGAGGCTGCAAAGGGCATGCCAAAGGAAGTGTTCTGCTGTGCCAAGACTCGTGCTGCGCACGCTTTGTGCTTGGAGTGAGAAACGGGTTCCTTGGTGTTTTCTGCGAAACGCTTTAGCAGGCCGTTGGTGCTAGTATGGAGTCAGGGGATGGATGAAGCGGAGAGCCCCGTTTGGAGTGAGGCTGCAAAGGGCATGCCAAAGGAAGTGTTTTGCTGTGCCACGGCTCGTGCTGCGCACGCTTTGTGCTTGGAGTGAGAAACAGGTTCCTTGGTGTTTTCTGCGAAACGCTTTAGCAGCCCGTTGGTGCTAGTATGGAGTGAGGGGATGGATGAAGCGGAGAGCCCCGTTTGGAGTGAGGCTGCAAAGGGCATGCCAAAGGAAGTGTTTTGCTGTGCCAAGACTCGTGCTGCGCACGCTTTGTGCTTGGAGTGAGAAACAGGTTCCTTGGTGTTTTCTGCGAAACGCTTTAGCAGCCCGTTGGTGCTAGTATGGAGTCAGGGGATGGATGAAGCGGAGAGCCCCGTTTGGAGCGAGGCTGCAAAGGGCATGCCAAAGGAAGTGTTCTGCTGTGCCAAGACTCGTGCTGCGCACGCTTTGTGCTTGGAGTGAGAAACGGGTTCCTTGGTGTTTTCTGCGAAACGCTTTAGCAGCCCGTTGGTGCTAGTATGGAGTCAGGGGATGGATGAAGCGGAGAGCCCCGTTTGGAGCGAGGCTGCAAAGGGCATGCCAAAGGAAGTGTTTTGCTGTGCCAAGGCTCGTGCTGCGCACGCTTTGTGCTTGGAGTGAGAAACAGGTTCCTTGGTGTTTTCTGCGAAACGCTTTAGCAGCCCGTTGGTGCTAGTATGGAGTCAGGGGATGGATGAAGCGGAGAGCCCCGTTTGGAGTGAGGCTGCAAAGGGCATGCCAAAGGAAGTGTTTTGCTGTGCCAAGACTCGTGCTGCGCACGCTTTGTGCTTGGAGTGAGAAACAGGTTCCTTGGTGTTTTCTGCGAAACGCTTTAGCAGCCCGTTGGTGCTAGTATGGAGTCAGGGGATGGATGAAGCGGAGAGCCCCGTTTGGAGTGAGGCTGCAAAGGGCATGCCAAAGGAAGTGTTTTGCTGTGCCAAGACTCGTGCTGCGCACGCTTTGTGCTTGGAGTGAGAAACAGGTTCCTTGGTGTTTTCTGCGAAACGCTTTAGCAGCCCGTTGGTGCTAGTATGGAGTCAGGGGATGGATGAAGCGGAGAGCCCCGTTTGGAGTGAAGCTGCAAAGGGCATGCCAAAGGAAGTGTTTTGCTGTGCCAAGACTCGTGCTGCGCACGCTTTGTGCTTGGAGTGAGAAACAGGTTCCTTGGTGTTTTCTGCGAAACGCTTTAGCAGCCCGTTGGTGCTAGTATGGAGTCAGGGGATGGATGAAGCGGAGAGCCCCGTTTGGAGTGAGGCTGCAAAGGGCATGCCAAAGGAAGTGTTTTGCTGTGCCAAGACTCGTGCTGCGCACGCTTTGTGCTTGGAGTGAGAAACAGGTTCCTTGGTGTTTTCTGCGAAACGCTTTAGCAGCCCGTTGGTGCTAGTATGGAGTCAGGGGATGGATGAAGCGGAGAGCCCCGTTTGGAGTGAGGCTGCAAAGGGCATGCCAAAGGAAGTGTTTTGCTGTGGCAAGACTCGTGCTGCGCACGCTTTGTGCTTGGAGTGAGAAACAGGTTCCTTGGTGTTTTCTGCGAAACGCTTTAGCAGCCCGTTGGTGCTAGTATGGAGTCAGGGGATGGATGAAGCGGAGAGCCCCGTTTGGAGTGAGGCTGCAAAGGGCATGCCAAAGGAAGTGTTTTGCTGTGCCAAGACTCGTGCTGCGCACGCTTTGTGCTTGGAGTGAGAAACGGGTTCCTTGGTGTTTTCTGCGAAACGCTTTAGCAGCCCGTTGGTGCTAGTATGGAGTCAGGGGATGGATGAAGCGGAGAGCCCCGTTTGGAGCGAGGCTGCAAAGGGCATGCCAAAGGAAGTGTTTTGCTGTGCCACGGCTCGTGCTGCGCACGCTTTGTGCTTGGAGTGAGAAACAGGTTCCTTGGTGTTTTCTGCGAAACGCTTTAGCAGCCCGTTGGTGCTAGTATGGAGTGAGGGGATGGATGAAGCGGAGAGCCCCGTTTGGAGTGAGGCTGCAAAGGGCATGCCAAAGGAAGTGTTTTGCTGTGCCAAGACTCGTGCTGCGCACGCTTTGTGCTTGGAGTGAGAAACAGGTTCCTTGGTGTTTTCTGCGAAACGCTTTAGCAGCCCGTTGGTGCTAGTATGGAGTCAGGGGATGGATGAAGCGGAGAGCCCCGTTTGGAGCGAGGCTGCAAAGGGCATGCCAAAGGAAGTGTTCTGCTGTGCCAAGACTCGTGCTGCGCACGCTTTGTGCTTGGAGTGAGAAACGGGTTCCTTGGTGTTTTCTGCGAAACGCTTTAGCAGCCCGTTGGTGCTAGTATGGAGTCAGGGGATGGATGAAGCGGAGAGCCCCGTTTGGAGCGAGGCTGCAAAGGGCATGCCAAAGGAAGTGTTTTGCTGTGCCAAGGCTCGTGCTGCGCACGCTTTGTGCTTGGAGTGAGAAACAGGTTCCTTGGTGTTTTCTGCGAAACGCTTTAGCAGCCCGTTGGTGCTAGTATGGAGTGAGGGGATGGATGAAGCGGAGAGCCCCGTTTGGAGTGAGGCTGCAAAGGGCATGCCAAAGGAAGTGTTTTGCTGTGCCAAGACTCGTGCTGCGCACGCTTTGTGCTTGGAGTGAGAAACAGGTTCCTTGGTGTTTTCTGCGAAACGCTTTAGCAGCCCGTTGGTGCTAGTATGGAGTGAGGGGATGGATGAAGCGGAGAGCCCCGTTTGGAGTGAGGCTGCAAAGGGCATGCCAAAGGAAGTGTTTTGCTGTGCCAAGACTCGTGCTGCGCACGCTTTGTGCTTGGAGTGAGAAACAGGTTCCTTGGTGTTTTCTGCGAAACGCTTTAGCAGCCCGTTGGTGCTAGTATGGAGTCAGGGGATGGATGAAGCGGAGAGCCCCGTTTGGAGTGAGGCTGCAAAGGGCATGCCAAAGGAAGTGTTCTGCTGTGCCAAGACTCGTGCTGCGCACGCTTTGTGCTTGGAGTGAGAAACGGGTTCCTTGGTGTTTTCTGCGAAACGCTTTAGCAGCCCGTTGGTGCTAGTATGGAGTCAGGGGATGGATGAAGCGGAGAGCCCCGTTTGGAGCGAGGCTGCAAAGGGCATGCCAAAGGAAGTGTTTTGCTGTGCCAAGGCTCGTGCTGCGCACGCTTTGTGCTTGGAGTGAGAAACAGGTTCCTTGGTGTTTTCTGCGAAACGCTTTAGCAGCCCGTTGGTGCTAGTATGGAGTGAGGGGATGGATGAAGCGGAGAGCCCCGTTTGGAGTGAGGCTGCAAAGGGCATGCCAAAGGAAGTGTTTTGCTGTGCCAAGACTCGTGCTGCGCACGCTTTGTGCTTGGAGTGAGAAACAGGTTCCTTGGTGTTTTCTGCGAAACGCTTTAGCAGCCCGTTGGTGCTAGTATGGAGTCAGGGGATGGATGAAGCGGAGAGCCCCGTTTGGAGTGAGGCTGCAAAGGGCATGCCAAAGGAAGTGTTTTGCTGTGCCAAGACTCGTGCTGCGCACGCTTTGTGCTTGGAGTGAGAAACAGGTTCCTTGGTGTTTTCTGCGAAACGCTTTAGCAGCCCGTTGGTGCTAGTATGGAGTCAGGGGATGGATGAAGTGGAGAGCCCCGTTTGGAGTGAGGCTGCAAAGGGCATGCCAAAGGAAGTGTTTTGCTGTGCCAAGACTCGTGCTGCGCACGCTTTGTGCTTGGAGTGAGAAACAGGTTCCTTGGTGTTTTCTGCGAAACGCTTTAGCAGGCCGTTGGTGCTAGTATGGAGTCAGGGGATGGATGAAGCGGAGAGCCCCGTTTGGAGTGAGGCTGCAAAGGGCATGCCAAAGGAAGTGTTTTGCTGTGCCAAGACTCGTGCTGCGCACGCTTTGTGCTTGGAGTGAGAAACAGGTTCCTTGGTGTTTTCTGCGAAACGCTTTAGCAGCCCGTTGGTGCTAGTATGGAGTGAGGGGATGGATGAAGCGGAGAGCCCCGTTTGGAGTGAGGCTGCAAAGGGCATGCCAAAGGAAGTGTTTTGCTGTGCCAAGACTCGTGCTGCGCACGCTTTGTGCTTGGAGTGAGAAACGGGTTCCTTGGTGTTTTCTGCGAAACGCTTTAGCAGGCCGTTGGTGCTAGTATGGAGTCAGGGGATGGATGAAGCGGAGAGCCCCGTTTGGAGTGAGGCTGCAAAGGGCATGCCAAAGGAAGTGTTTTGCTGTGCCAAGACTCGTGCTGCGCACGCTTTGTGCTTGGAGTGAGAAACGGGTTCCTTGGTGTTTTCTGCGAAACGCTTTAGCAGGCCGTTGGTGCTAGTATGGAGTCAGGGGATGGATGAAGCGGAGAGCCCCGTTTGGAGTGAGGCTGCAAAGGGCATGCCAAAGGAAGTGTTTTGCTGTGCCAAGACTCGTGCTGCGCACGCTTTGTGCTTGGAGTGAGAAACAGGTTCCTTGGTGTTTTCTGCGAAACGCTTTAGCAGCCCGTTGGTGCTAGTATGGAGTCAGGGGATGGATGAAGCGGAGAGCCCCGTTTGGAGTGAGGCTGCAAAGGGCATGCCAAAGGAAGTGTTTTGCTGTGCCAAGACTCGTGCTGCGCACGCTTTGTGCTTGGAGTGAGAAACAGGTTCCTTGGTGTTTTCTGCGAAACGCTTTAGCAGCCCGTTGGTGCTAGTATGGAGTCAGGGGATGGATGAAGCGGAGAGCCCCGTTTGGAGTGAGGCTGCAAAGGGCATGCCAAAGGAAGTGTTTTGCTGTGCCAAGACTCGTGCTGCGCACGCTTTGTGCTTGGAGTGAGAAACAGGTTCCTTGGTGTTTTCTGCGAAACGCTTTAGCAGCCCGTTGGTGCTAGTATGGAGTCAGGGGATGGATGAAGCGGAGAGCCCCGTTTGGAGTGAGGCTGCAAAGGGCATGCCAAAGGAAGTGTTTTGCTGTGCCAAGACTCGTGCTGCGCACGCTTTGTGCTTGGAGTGAGAAACAGGTTCCTTGGTGTTTTCTGCGAAACGCTTTAGCAGCCCGTTGGTGCTAGTATGGAGTCAGGGGATGGATGAAGCGGAGAGCCCCGTTTGGAGTGAGGCTGCAAAGGGCATGCCAAAGGAAGTGTTCTGCTGTGCCAAGACTCGTGCTGCGCACGCTTTGTGCTTGGAGTGAGAAACGGGTTCCTTGGTGTTTTCTGCGAAACGCTTTAGCAGGCCGTTGGTGCTAGTATGGAGTCAGGGGATGGATGAAGCGGAGAGCCCCGTTTGGAGCGAGGCTGCAAAGGGCATGCCAAAGGAAGTGTTTTGCTGTGCCAAGACTCGTGCTGCGCACGCTTTGTGCTTGGAGTGAGAAACGGGTTCCTTGGTGTTTTCTGCGAAACGCTTTAGCAGCCCGTTGGTGCTAGTATGGAGTCAGGGGATGGATGAAGCGGAGAGCCCCGTTTGGAGCGAGGCTGCAAAGGGCATGCCAAAGGAAGTGTTTTGCTGTGCCAAGACTCGTGCTGCGCACGCTTTGTGCTTGGAGTGAGAAACAGGTTCCTTGGTGTTTTCTGCGAAACGCTTTAGCAGGCCGTTGGTGCTAGTATGGAGTCAGGGGATGGATGAAGCGGAGAGCCCCGTTTGGAGTGAGGCTGCAAAGGGCATGCCAAAGGAAGTGTTTTGCTGTGCCAAGACTCGTGCTGCGCACGCTTTGTGCTTGGAGTGAGAAAGAGGTTCCTTGGTGTTTTCTGCGAAACGCTTTAGCAGCCCGTTGGTGCTAGTATGGAGTCAGGGGATGGATGAAGCGGAGAGCCCCGTTTGGAGTGAGGCTGCAAAGGGCATGCCAAAGGAAGTGTTTTGCTGTGCCAAGACTCGTGCTGCGCACGCTTTGTGCTTGGAGTGAGAAACAGGTTCCTTGGTGTTTTCTGCGAAACGCTTTAGCAGCCCGTTGGTGCTAGTATGGAGTCAGGGGATGGATGAAGCGGAGAGCCCCGTTTGGAGTGAGGCTGCAAAGGGCATGCCAAAGGAAGTGTTTTGCTGTGCCAAGACTCGTGCTGCGCACGCTTTGTGCTTGGAGTGAGAAACGGGTTCCTTGGTGTTTTCTGCGAAACGCTTTAGCAGCCCGTTGGTGCTAGTATGGAGTCAGGGGATGGATGAAGCGGAGAGCCCCGTTTGGAGTGAGGCTGCAAAGGGCATGCCAAAGGAAGTGTTTTGCTGTGCCAAGACTCGTGCTGCGCACGCTTTGTGCTTGGAGTGAGAAACAGGTTCCTTGGTGTTTTCTGCGAAACGCTTTAGCAGCCCGTTGGTGCTAGTATGGAGTCAGGGGATGGATGAAGCGGAGAGCCCCGTTTGGAGTGAGGCTGCAAAGGGCATGCCAAAGGAAGTGTTTTGCTGTGCCAAGACTCGTGCTGCGCACGCTTTGTGCTTGGAGTGAGAAACAGGTTCCTTGGTGTTTTCTGCGAAACGCTTTAGCAGCCCGTTGGTGCTAGTATGGAGTCAGGGGATGGATGAAGCGGAGAGCCCCGTTTGGAGTGAGGCTGCAAAGGGCATGCCAAAGGAAGTGTTCTGCTGTGCCAAGACTCGTGCTGCGCACGCTTTGTGCTTGGAGTGAGAAACAGGTTCCTTGGTGTTTTCTGCGAAACGCTTTAGCAGCCCGTTGGTGCTAGTATGGAGTCAGGGGATGGATGAAGCGGAGAGCCCCGTTTGGAGTGAGGCTGCAAAGGGCATGCCAAAGGAAGTGTTTTGCTGTGCCAAGACTCGTGCTGCGCACGCTTTGTGCTTGGAGGGAGAAACAGGTTCCTTGGTGTTTTCTGCGAAACGCTTTAGCAGCCCGTTGGTGCTAGTATGGAGTCAGGGGATGGATGAAGCGGAGAGCCCCGTTTGGAGTGAGGCTGCAAAGGGCATGCCAAAGGAAGTGTTTTGCTGTGCCAAGACTCGTGCTGCGCACGCTTTGTGCTTGGAGTGAGAAACAGGTTCCTTGGTGTTTTCTGCGAAACGCTTTAGCAGCCCGTTGGTGCTAGTATGGAGTCAGGGGATGGATGAAGCGGAGAGCCCCGTTTGGAGTGAGGCTGCAAAGGGCATGCCAAAGGAAGTGTTCTGCTGTGCCAAGACTCGTGCTGCGCACGCTTTGTGCTTGGAGTGAGAAACAGGTTCCTTGGTGTTTTCTGCGAAACGCTTTAGCAGCCCGTTGGTGCTAGTATGGAGTCAGGGGATGGATGAAGCGGAGAGCCCCGTTTGGAGTGAGGCTGCAAAGGGCATGCCAAAGGAAGTGTTTTGCTGTGCCAAGACTCGTGCTGCGCACGCTTTGTGCTTGGAGTGAGAAACAGGTTCCTTGGTGTTTTCTGCGAAACGCTTTAGCAGCCCGTTGGTGCTAGTATGGAGTCAGGGGATGGATGAAGCGGAGAGCCCCGTTTGGAGTGAGGCTGCAAAGGGCATGCCAAAGGAAGTGTTTTGCTGTGCCAAGACTCGTGCTGCGCACGCTTTGTGCTTGGAGCGAGAAACGGGTTCCTTGGTGTTTTCTGCGAAACGCTTTAGCAGGCCGTTGGTGCTAGTATGGAGTCAGGGGATGGATGAAGCGGAGAGCCCCGTTTGGAGTGAGGCTGCAAAGGGCATGCCAAAGGAAGTGTTTTGCTGTGCCAAGACTCGTGCTGCGCACGCTTTGTGGTTGGAGTGAGAAACAGGTTCCTTGGTGTTTTCTGCGAAACGCTTTAGCAGCCCGTTGGTGCTAGTATGGAGTCAGGGGATGGATGAAGCGGAGAGCCCCGTTTGGAGTGAGGCTGCAAAGGGCATGCCAAAGGAAGTGTTTTGCTGTGCCAAGACTCGTGCTGCGCACGCTTTGTGCTTGGAGTGAGAAACAGGTTCCTTGGTGTTTTCTGCGAAACGCTTTAGCAGCCCGTTGGTGCTAGTATGGAGTCAGGGGATGGATGAAGCGGAGAGCCCCGTTTGGAGTGAGGCTGCAAAGGGCATGCCAAAGGAAGTGTTTTGCTGTGCCAAGACTCGTGCTGCGCACGCTTTGTGCTTGGAGCGAGAAACGGGTTCCTTGGTGTTTTCTGCGAAACGCTTTAGCAGCCCGTTGGTGCTAGTATGGAGTCAGGGGATGGATGAAGCGGAGAGCCCCGTTTGGAGTGAGGCTGCAAAGGGCATGCCAAAGGAAGTGTTTTGCTGTGCCAAGACTCGTGCTGCGCACGCTTTGTGCTTGGAGTGAGAAACAGGTTCCTTGGTGTTTTCTGCGAAACGCTTTAGCAGCCCGTTGGTGCTAGTATGGAGTCAGGGGATGGATGAAGCGGAGAGCCCCGTTTGGAGCGAGGCTGCAAAGGGCATGCCAAAGGAAGTGTTCTGCTGTGCCAAGACTCGTGCTGCGCACGCTTTGTGCTTGGAGTGAGAAACGGGTTCCTTGGTGTTTTCTGCGAAACGCTTTAGCAGGCCGTTGGTGCTAGTATGGAGTCAGGGGATGGATGAAGCGGAGAGCCCCGTTTGGAGCGAGGCTGCAAAGGGCATGCCAAAGGAAGTGTTCTGCTGTGCCAAGACTCGTGCTGCGCACGCTTTGTGCTTGGAGTGAGAAACGGGTTCCTTGGTGTTTTCTGCGAAACGCTTTAGCAGCCCGTTGGTGCTAGTATGGAGTCAGGGGATGGATGAAGCGGAGAGCCCCGTTTGGAGCGAGGCTGCAAAGGGCATGCCAAAGGAAGTGTTTTGCTGTGCCAAGACTCGTGCTGCGCACGCTTTGTGCTTGGAGTGAGAAACAGGTTCCTTGGTGTTTTCTGCGAAACGCTTTAGCAGCCCGTTGGTGCTAGTATGGAGTCAGGGGATGGATGAAGCGGAGAGCCCCGTTTGGAGTGAGGCTGCAAAGGGCATGCCAAAGGAAGGGTTTTGCTGTGCCAAGACTCGTGCTGCGCACGCTTTGTGCTTGGAGCGAGAAACGGGTTCCTTGGTGTTTTCTGCGAAACGCTTTAGCAGCCCGTTGGTGCTAGTATGGAGTCAGGGGATGGATGAAGCGGAGAGCCCCGTTTGGAGTGAGGCTGCAAAGGGCATGCCAAAGGAAGTGTTTTGCTGTGCCAAGACTCGTGCTGCGCACGCTTTGTGCTTGGAGTGAGAAACAGGTTCCTTGGTGTTTTCTGCGAAACGCTTTAGCAGCCCGTTGGTGCTAGTATGGAGTCAGGGGATGGATGAAGCGGAGAGCCCCGTTTGGAGCGAGGCTGCAAAGGGCATGCCAAAGGAAGTGTTCTGCTGTGCCAAGACTCGTGCTGCGCACGCTTTGTGCTTGGAGTGAGAAACGGGTTCCTTGGTGTTTTCTGCGAAACGCTTTAGCAGGCCGTTGGTGCTAGTATGGAGTCAGGGGATGGATGAAGCGGAGAGCCCCGTTTGGAGCGAGGCTGCAAAGGGCATGCCAAAGGAAGTGTTCTGCTGTGCCAAGACTCGTGCTGCGCACGCTTTGTGCTTGGAGTGAGAAACGGGTTCCTTGGTGTTTTCTGCGAAACGCTTTAGCAGCCCGTTGGTGCTAGTATGGAGTCAGGGGATGGATGAAGCGGAGAGCCCCGTTTGGAGCGAGGCTGCAAAGGGCATGCCAAAGGAAGTGTTTTGCTGTGCCAAGACTCGTGCTGCGCACGCTTTGTGCTTGGAGCGAGAAACGGGTTCCTTGGTGTTTTCTGCGAAACGCTTTAGCAGGCCGTTGGTGCTAGTATGGAGTCAGGGGATGGATGAAGCGGAGAGCCCCGTTTGGAGTGAGGCTGCAAAGGGCATGCCAAAGGAAGTGTTTTGCTGTGCCAAGACTCGTGCTGCGCACGCTTTGTGCTTGGAGTGAGAAAGAGGTTCCTTGGTGTTTTCTGCGAAACGCTTTAGCAGCCCGTTGGTGCTAGTATGGAGTCAGGGGATGGATGAAGCGGAGAGCCCCGTTTGGAGTGAGGCTGCAAAGGGCATGCCAAAGGAAGTGTTTTGCTGTGCCAAGACTCGTGCTGCGCACGCTTTGTGCTTGGAGTGAGAAAGAGGTTCCTTGGTGTTTTCTGCGAAACGCTTTAGCAGCCCGTTGGTGCTAGTATGGAGTCAGGGGATGGATGAAGCGGAGAGCCCCGTTTGGAGTGAGGCTGCAAAGGGCATGCCAAAGGAAGTGTTTTGCTGTGCCAAGACTCGTGCTGCGCACGCTTTGTGCTTGGAGCGAGAAACGGGTTCCTTGGTGTTTTCTGCGAAACGCTTTAGCAGCCCGTTGGTGCTAGTATGGAGTCAGGGGATGGATGAAGCGGAGAGCCCCGTTTGGAGTGAGGCTGCAAAGGGCATGCCAAAGGAAGTGTTTTGCTGTGCCAAGACTCGTGCTGCGCACGCTTTGTGCTTGGAGTGAGAAACAGGTTCCTTGGTGTTTTCTGCGAAACGCTTTAGCAGCCCGTTGGTGCTAGTATGGAGTCAGGGGATGGATGAAGCGGAGAGCCCCGTTTGGAGCGAGGCTGCAAAGGGCATGCCAAAGGAAGTGTTCTGCTGTGCCAAGACTCGTGCTGCGCACGCTTTGTGCTTGGAGTGAGAAACGGGTTCCTTGGTGTTTTCTGCGAAACGCTTTAGCAGGCCGTTGGTGCTAGTATGGAGTCAGGGGATGGATGAAGCGGAGAGCCCCGTTTGGAGCGAGGCTGCAAAGGGCATGCCAAAGGAAGTGTTCTGCTGTGCCAAGACTCGTGCT